>NC_041036.1:3573024-4823024 GCF_900634625.1 Parambassis ranga
TGTTTCCAGGAATAAAGCTGTAAACAAGCAACAAGGGCTGACACATTTAGATGCTTCTCTTTTCTTTCTGCCTTCATCTCTCATAAACAACACTTCCCCTCTCCCTCTCTCCCTCTCACCCTCTCTCTCTCTCTCTCTCTGCCTCGCTCTCACATTTTACTGTCTTGTCAATTACTGTCCCAGTGGTTTTCCTCCTCAGTCTGACACATCCACAGAGTGTGTGAGCGTTCATCAGAGCTGTTTAACCCTCCCAACGCCCTGAACTGGAAAACAGCCAGGGAACGTCACGGAGGCAGCCAGTTGTCTACAACTATCATCCCCCTCCACCCTCCTCCTCCATCACCGACGAGCACATCAGACAGGGAGCAGGCCTTGTTGATGAGAAGAAATTCACTAATTGTTTGATTATACAGATCTCCATGATAATGAATCGCTACTCCACGGTTCGGGAACATGGTGTGCAACCCGAATTACCACCCCAACACTCAAGCTGTGAAAGTTGATTACTCATTAGCGGGTGACTGAGTGGCACAAACAACCCTGGCACCCCCCTTTAAATTCCCCTCCTGTGTTTTTTTTTTACTGTATGTACTTGTAATTGCTGTACAGTACACTGTGACACAGGAGACTGGCCTCCAACAACATGGATTAAATACCATCCAAAAAAAAGCAGCTTATATTGGAAATAATTTCACACCGTTGCTTGGAGCGCTGCATGAACAGACCCTTTCTTTAAATTAACTTGATATTTTGTGTTGTGTGTTTTGTGCCGTCTAACGTTTAAAGCATCTTAAACAACTTTTCCTCTGAGAACTCAAAAAGCAGCTGATACCTGGGTTTGTAGCCTGTTGTCCAAACGAGTGTGACATTCCAGAGTAAATATATGTTTATGTTCACTTCAGCAAAGGAGACAAGAGGAGTAATCTACAGCAACTAGGTCAGAAAACCTTAAAGGTATCCCAGATATGTTCACGATGCTTCCACTTCTAGAGTCTAGCTGGGGCCCTAGAGACAGGAAACCAGTGTCAGTCACTATCGGGTTAGGTCTCTTTATTTTCGTTGGTATTTGTTGTCATTAGAAATGCTGGGCACTGGCAACACAGCAAGTGAACGGTGTAGCCCACAACTTGCCTGACCTCTGACCTTGATCAATTTTCCAATCAACTAACGGATCAACTCTCTTGCTCTTTATTCTCTGATTGACTAAGGGCAGATGCAGGTGTTACCAGAATGCTCTTGGACAGGTTGGTATTGTGGCATTATATTTACTCTAAAAATGGAGGAACCTCCTTCACTGCAGCATTTGCTCCCCTCTTCAGCTTTGTTACGGCCCCAGACCTGTTTACTTATTTCTGTGGTTTGTTGGGTGCGTTCTCTCCCCTCTGTCACTCCTTTAGGCCCGCCCCTTCTGCGTCAGCATCATGGTAACGGTACGTCCGAAGCGCCCACTGGTTGGCTCGTCTGCTTTCGCGTCGAAGATTGCTGGACCAATCAGCGGGAGGCCCGGGACTTTTCAGGAAGTCGCCGGCCTTTTGCTGCTTTACGCTGTTTGCCCGGAGTGCTTGCTGTTTCTGTGCTGACTGTGTTGATCGTGAGCAGTCGCACTCGCATTGCTAGCGCTGTGCAGAGGCACAGGATTGTTGTGTGCCTCGTTTTCTGCATGGACTGCTTCAGTTCTCTGGACAGTCATGCTTGTTTCTGTTAGCTTAGCGTTAGCTGAGGCACTCCTGTTTGTAGCCTAGACGGATTGCTTTGTCAATCAAACAGCTTGCCTAACCAGTTCCACCTGGTTCTATGTTACCTCCCTTTCCCCTGGCTGGCTACAAGCTTCACTGTGAAACCATGATTTAAATTCTTTTATTGGCTTGATCTGCATTGTTTGGGCTCATTGGCAGGATCCTCACTGTAGGTTTACCTGTAGATATTTTTTTATATATTAAAAAGCGTCCCTGATGTATTGCCCCCACTCAAACAGTGCATGTCTGCAGGGCGAACAAAACATTTTGCACACGTGAATCACTCAGTGCAGTATTGACGCTGTGAATGACACATCTCGGTGTTTGACTGATCCATCCAGTCCAATTTAGCAACTGGGTAACTAATTCACACATTATCAGCCGCGGTGCTCAATGACCTGCATCCATGCAACAATATGACTCTGTGATTAATGACGCCCATCTTTGGAGTGAAGCCAGACAGCAGCAGCGAGGTTGTTGCCAGTGGAGGCAGATAACAACTGTCTTAGCCCTGAAAGCGTGTGTTTACGAGCCGGCTGACCTGCTGCTAACTGTGTGCAGCAGACACATCTTGATGAGTTTCCATATGGCTTTGAGCGGTGAGTGATTTTAGAATCAATCCATCAATCTGCACTGATGATTTTTGTAGTTACGCTATGCAACAACAAAAAAAAAGATCACATTAGCAATCAAAGTAAATATTTCTAACAACAAATACTGATTCATCTTATAGGCTGAAGGTTCAGAGGTAAAGATGGACAGCTGGATAACAAGAGCAGTGTGAGCCGAACGCAAAATGAATGCGTGTGGGTGGCGGGGTGCGTCTGCAAGCATGTATGTTTGTGTGAACACGTATGTATGTGTGTATGTGTGTGAGAGTGTGTGTTCTTGTGTGGGAGCCGCAACAAGACAAAAGTTAATGAGGTTTGAAGGCTGCTGTGGCAGCGGTGGCCTCGTCTTTGTCTCTGTCCTCTGCCTCCCTGCTTCCTGCCCAGGCCTTTATTAAAAAGATAATGCAGCAAGGGTCTTTAAGTGTGCAGCTGCAGAGAGAAAGACAAGGGCGAGAGAAAGAGAGAGAGAGAGAGAGAGAGAGAGTTTGAGGTAGTGAGCAAACAGGAGAGATGGTGAAAAGGGATCAAAACAGACAGCTGACAGAAAAAGTGCAGATGAGAGATAAAACCAAAAGAGAAAGTGAAACATGTGAGAAAAATGGGAAAGATTTTAGAATTAGAAAGACAGGGAGGGAGATGGAGAGGAGAGATTTAGTGCAGGTTATCTGCAATATGCAACAAGGAAAGAACAATAAAACCCTTTGACCAGAGCAAACATTAGTAAAGTCTGATATTAACTAGAAATAAACCAATGGCTTTTAATAAATGCAACATTTGGTGAATAATAAACCTTCAGTTCTGTTTTCAGGGACTGAATTATCAACCTGATGTCATGCTTTCCTGGCTGACTATTGATCATATAAGAATGGCTTTTTTTTTTTTTGGTGCAGTCTTCACATTTCTTCTCGTGCACACACACATCAATAGGTTATCTTCCCCTGCCACAGTATAAAGTTACAAAAATCCATAGCAGGAGAAAGGAGGTTTAGTTATAGATGGCACCAAACCCTGTGCTTCATATTTGTGAAGTGAACCTGTCATAGATATAAATCGTGTCAGTCTGCGTACAGGATAACATGAACAGTTTCTTTTCAACAAATTTCAGAAACATAACAAACGACGAGGCGCAGACACAACACGCACCGACTCGTTCCTTCCCCTGTGGATCGCTCAGCCTGCAGAGACAAACAGACATTTTTCTTATATCCTGCCTTG
The DNA here is from genome assembly GCF_900634625.1 of Parambassis ranga. Taxonomy (NCBI): domain Eukaryota; kingdom Metazoa; phylum Chordata; class Actinopteri; family Ambassidae; genus Parambassis; species Parambassis ranga. The sequence goes on from NC_041036.1 coordinate 3,576,587, forward strand.
TACCGGCCAATTAGTAACCTGTTAATTGGCGCAGGTGCACATGTCTGAATCCAGGGGCATCGTTATTTATTAAAGGATCTCTGCAGACCTCCTGTTGGCTGAAATTATCCCTCCTCTCGGCCAATGGCAGGTCTCAGGTGTGGGTGTTGTTGCGGGGACGCGTGCCTGTTAAGTGTTGGTGAGTACATTGTAATTAGTCTGTGCCTGTAATAAGTCTGTGTGTGTGTGTGTGTGTGTGTGTGTGGCCTCTTGCACCAGCTGCCTCTTTCCTTTCCCCCCACTGCTTCGTCCATCCTTCTCACCTCCATTCTCTCTGTCTGCCAGCTGTCATTGACTGAATCTGCGTCTTCTACACCTTGTTTTGTGTTTGTCTGTCAGATGACTTGATTCATTAAGAAGTGTCTGCATGAAGTTGTCATTTATTTCAGTTTTATTTGATTGCTCATCAACTCAGCCAAGCTTAAAACTTGCAAGGTAGAACATGCACATATATGCACATGTGTGTGTGTGTGGGGGGGTGTATGTGGCCATAACTCCTGCTGGGGATGAAGATGGGATGGAGGAAGGGGGGGTGCAGGGCAGATGTAAGGGAGGAGGAGGTGACAGACACCTGATGGACCCCCACAGAGAGTTACTTAAGTGAGGCAGAGGAGGACTGATTAGTTTATTTGTTGATGATGAGGTTTCAAAACGGCATCAACAAAACAAGCAGGATTCCACTATGTTAATTTGTGACACAATCAATGATGTGATTTGTACAAAAAAAGGAAGAAAAATATGGAGTTTAGGATAAGAACTGAAGGCATTCGTTGTCATGGTTACAATAAAAAAAAGAGAGGCAGTTGGGGTTATGGAAGTGGCCTGCCAAGGTTAAAAGAAAGCTTTCAATTTGAAGCAGAAAACAAATAGCAGTCCTTTGTTGTCATGGCTACAATAATCAACAAAACCAGTGTTTTTATGCCCCATTCATCCACCACAACACACCAGTGCAGTTTACAGTGAGACGCACATCTGCAGTTCTTTTTTGTTTTTTTGTTTTTTTTGGATGCGGCATAAACCTGAACATGTGCGACTCTTCCTCAGCCGCACCAACACAGAGCCTGACAGGCAGAGCTTCATCGCACGTGATCAATTCATGTGATTCATTAGCCAGTGCCACATTTAATGCACAGAGTGGCAGAAGCTGACAGCGATCTCAGCAGTGGTCTGAATGGCTGCAATAAATATAATTTAGTTTCTAATGTAACGTGCCAAAGATGAAATAATGATTTAAATGTTCTTTTATTTTTTTACAGCTGAAATCAGTTTCTCCAACTCTAATTAGGAGGCTGCAGTTAAAAATACATCTCTTGCATCTTTGCTGTTATGCAAAAAACTGTGCTAATGCATGTTCTATTATTCCTCCAGTCCTCTACATGGACATGGCCTACATTTCTGCACAACACATCACAGTGACACAGTGAGATGTAATGTAGCACAGAGGATAGACCAAGCTGAGTGGATGAGTCCCACTGCTTTTATATGGCCCATTTATTCACATCCATCACTTCAGTGTGGAGCAGGAGAGGGGAAGGAGGGGGGAGACTGGTTAATTTATTAGTCTTCTTCCTTCTTCCTCCTCGGTGGGTTCAGGAGCTCGAGAGAAAACCGAAAGCACGATACAGACAGAGAGAGTCGACACCGAGGAGAGTCCACATTCAAAAGAGCATTTAACATCAATCAGAGTGACAGCGTGGCGTGGCACGCGCACGCCGTCACGTTCCTTTACTGGAGCCGTGAATCCAAACATGCAGAAGAAGAAATCGCAACAGAGTCCCTGGTGATTAAGCAGTCCCATACTGATCCTTTTAGTGTCACTGTGTGATCCTTTTATGGATTTATTTTATAGGGAAATGCAGTTTTTGGTGAAGTGTCAGTGAAATATACTGCTGCAAAAAGAGAAACACAAGCAGCAGAAGAAAAAGGATGTGAGACTGGAGGTGAAAGGTGGAGGGACCACTCCCTTCATTCCTCTAATCAGAACACCAGAGGTAGACAGAGATCGAGAACAGCTTCCTCTAAATGTAAAGCGCTAACGGAGCAGCCACCCTGTCTATTCCAGATCTTTACACAGAAATCATTGCGCCAGGTTGTGTGCAGCTTTTATAATCATTATTGCTTTCAGTGTTGGTACAAGTGGTTGAAAAATGACTTTTTAAAGCACTCCGGTGTCTCTATTTCCTGTCTTTGTACTCATTTGTGCTAAAATCCATGTCACCTCTGGATGCATAATCAATATCTTTTGCCATTTATGTATGAGGATGTGCTTTTGATGATGTAACTGATTGTTTTTTTTTTATTCTATATGAATATTTTTGGATTGGAGTAGGATTTCCTGGGGGCAGTAGCAATGGATAAATACACCACTGCATTTGATAGACATACAACCAATGAGAGAAATGAAGGAAATGAAGCGTGTGACGTGGGTGGAGGTGCGGAGCAGGTGACTGTTGGCTGGCCAGGTTTGTATTAATCTGTCTCTGACTGGGTTCAGAGCATTGACAGTAAAAACTATGGACAGAGCTTCCGTGACGTCACCCGTTTGTTTCTGAAGAGCCGTTTTGAGGCTCGGTGGGAGGCTCAGGGACGCTCCGACCGCCGCCATGTTGGCAGCGTCACGTCTGGCAAAACTCCAAATATGTACAAAGAGGGGGAGCAGGAGCAGAGTTTAGGGGGGCGGGCGATCGTGGAAGCAGGAAACTCGCGCTGTGATACGTCAACCCTCTGTCACTCAAGCGGCAACGCCCATAATTATGCGTAAATTTAAGTTCGAATTCAATTAAAACGAGTGAGTTGTAAAAAAATTCACCCCCCGTACAATTGACACTAGAAGGGAACCTATCATTTGAGACCAGAGTGGTTTTTTGTACCAGGCTGTAAACATGTTCATTTCTGCTGTGAAGTCGGCCATTTTAACATGGGAGTCTATGGGAAATGACTCTCTTATGGAGCCAGCCCCCAGTGGCTGCAGCGTGAACTACAAGTTTTGACACTTCCGCATGGGCTTCAAGTTTGAGCCCCGAAGGTTGCCGCTTGGTTCAGAGTGAGACCATGGAGGTCTCAAAAAAGAGGAGAGGGAGGGAGATTGATTTGTTATTGGCCCTCAGGTAGAAGCCGAAGAAGGAACTCTGAGTGATCATGCAGAAAGTTTGCTGCTGATTGTTTTTGGTAATTGAACGTTGTCACCTCTTTGCAGCCATTATTTGTTGCATGTGTGGGCTGATTGCTTTGAATTGTGTTTTTTCAACCTGAGGCGACACAATTATTTTTGCTTTATATAATTTATTGTCTTTGTCTTACAAATGAATGAACTGAAACCACTGGCTGAGTTGAACCAAGTGAAGGATCATCACCTGGCCTGGAGCATGAGCTGCCATGCTAACAGCTAACAGCTAGCTGCCATGCATTACTGAGTGCTCACATCACGTCTAAAGGCTGAAGCATGCTGATTATCTCTAGCTGTCTTTATTACAATGACAGTAAATGTAATTAAGGAGGCACGAGGTTGGCATTGTTAGTGTTATTAATAGGAACCGACCCTGTAAAATACAAGATTAAACCTCGAAACTCATTTCTGAAGTATTCCACATCACCGGTGGCACCAGTGTGTTCCTGCTCTTTTATCCAGGCAGGGCCAAACCTCTCCAACACACCCCGAGCATGAAGAAAGAGCCTCTTCATGCCACTCCTCTGTATTTATTATCTTGTTCTGTTGTACACTAGGTGTGTTGTGCTGTGATGTGTTGCTCTGTTGTGTTGCGCTGTGTGTTCTTCCCTCCTCTCCGCTGTGCTCCCTATCACTAATGCAGCAGACATTAGCATAGTGTTTGATGTCGAGTTAGGAGACATTTAGACGCTCTCTGTTTAACAACTGTGTCAAGTGTTTGCAGCGTCTATTTACTTCTAGAATAACATCAAACAATGCGCACGCGGGGCCACAATGACGCCCTGGCTGTGGAGGCTGATGAGAGGAGGAGGAGGAGGAGGAGGAGAGAGAGGGAAGATAAAGAGCCAGAGGAAGAGAGCGAGAGAGAGAAAATGAAATGCGAGAGGAGCACTCCTTCACCAGTGTCCCTCCCAGCACTGTGGAAAATGAGAGTGCTGTGAATCAGCAGCAGTGTGAGGAGACTGTGGTGTCCACTGCAGGTCTTCATTAGAGCGCAGCCAAGACAGGAAGAACCCCCCTCAGACCCAGCTGAGCTATTCAATACATGGTCCTCTTTTTCTACTGTAATTCTGGATCAATCGGAGCCATTCTTCTTCCAGACAGTGGAAGGAAAGTGTGTGCTAGTGTATTAAATTATAGCTGTCTGTGTTCCCTTTAGTCTGTAATGAAAAAGTGGTGCAGATAACATTTGGGGAGTTAACGTTATATAGTTCTCTTCAGCAGAGGATCTATGCAAGTTCCTATAAGAAACATACTCAATACAAATTATGACGAAGGATTGTGCACTCACATGTATGTATGTGTCTTATGAATGATGAATACAGCGGTAGAGCAGGGTTGTCCAATAATCGGGACCTAGTCGTTGTTGTGTGTCCTTGGCCAAGGCACTTTACCCACATTGCCTCCAGTGCACTCACTGGTGTATGAATGTGTATGAATGAATCAGCGGTGGTCGGAGAGGCCGTAGACTCACCTTGGCAGCCACGTGTCCATCAGTCTCGCCCTGGGGAGCTGTGGCTACATCTGTAGTTTACCACTGCCACTGTGTGAATGACTAATGCACCTGTAAAGTGTCTTTGAGTGTCCTAGAAAAGTGTTATATAAGTTCGATGTATTATTATTATTATTATTATTTTCTCACACAACCAACCTTCGTGTTCCTTATATTGCACCATTGCTCCAATGCCATCATCTCCTATTATGGAAGTTCTGGCCCAGATCCAACAGCAGCATCATGTCCTGTTGTGGGTTTTTGGCAAGTGTCGACCTCAAGGACCAAGACATGAAGAAGGTCCATGCAGAAGGGGCTGGCTGCAGAAGTGAGACTCCGATGTTATTATATTACAACTTAAAATTACTCACATTTATGGCTGTAATGACTCGGAGTGACAGGTCACAGCATAGGCTTCCTGCTTCTGTGACTACCTGCCCACCTCACCTCACCTCCACTCACGCCCAGTGTCTTTGCCTGTATGTGGAGTTCAGGCAGATTGTGACGCTGCTAACATGGAGCCTGTTGATGAAGCTTTGTTGCACACTGACTGTGGTTTTGGTGCCTGAAGCCTCAAATGATACATGTATCACAAAATGCATGTCACCCTTTTTGCTGCTGCTGCTGTTGCTCTACTAATGCTATTCATGCTTTGCCCCCTATTCAGACTAATTAGAGCAACACTCACCGGTTTTTTTCTTTTTTGTTTTTGTGAGAGAGACTATGGCATTGAACAAGATATATATATAACTATGTCCTGGATATAAACGTGTATATCATCTGCATAAATGTGCACATGTTGCGGGAGTGAGTTTGTGTGTTCGCGCTTCTTTTGTGCAGCGTAGAAGAGTCCAGGAGGTGAAGGAAGAGCGATAAGAGGAAGAGAGCAAAAGAGGAGAGGAAGCTCTGTGGGAGGAGGCTGATAAGAGGGAAAAGGTGAACAACAACACTTGTCACAGCCGATGTTGCTTCAGATTGGGGTGGGAAGAATTTAATGGAATCAAGGCACGAAGGAGATGCGCTGAAGGTAAAGAATCTATTGGGGTCTTTCTGGTTGGAAGCCAAAACACACAAGGCTGCAAACACGTGACATTTTGTGTATATTACGTTAAAATGATGGAGCCACAAAATTGCTTTAATTTCAACCCCAAACATGTCCTCTGTGGCTGTTTTGTCTGCATTCCATCCAGCAGATCGATACCTGTCCGTCACCCTGACGCGGCGCAGTGTTTCAGATGTGTTGTTGTGTCCAGTTGTGGCAGGTGTTTCTCTGCTTGGGCTGTCAAGGACAAATGGTGGGAGATGTGAGGGTCAGCGGTATGTAATAACAAACGATCAGTGAGGCATCTCTGCTCCATTCACTTCTATCAGCCGGCAGCTAAATGAGGCTACAGCAACCGCTGCCGTTTGATCGGATGATGCTGTAGTGTGTGTGTGTTTTTTCTGCTTTCTGTATGCATGCATACACAAGTGGAGTGGGTGTGTATGTGAGAGGAGTATTGCCCTCTAAATCTCTTCTGCCTGTATAACAATGCAGGAGAGGTGTGCAGCAGCCAAAGGCTTCTTTTCTTTGATATGAAGAGCAGCCAAAAGGTCTTTGGCTGGAGGCTGATATATGTCAGTCAGCTTCTTCTTTCTTTTTTTTTACCCTCTCACAGCAGCAGCAGCAGCAGCAACAGCGGCAGCAGTGTATGCCGTCCTGTCCGTCTCTCTCTCTCACCTACAGCGATTCCCTCCCCAGCACTGATAACACTCCAAATAACAGGTGAGCGACTGCTGGCAGAAAGGAGATTGCCTGACCTTATTGTTTGCCTTCGCCTCCTCTTTGTTCTTCACAAATAAAGGGTTTTTTAATAAACTGAAAGGTCCTCTGCCGTGGCCCATAGAGAAAATGAAAGGGGGCAGTGAGGTATGGTACAATGTGGCGGGAAAAAAAGAGCAGCTCATCAGAAAATAACAAAGGTGCAAGTTAAAGATAAGGCGCCTGTCAGAGATTAATCCAGGCCTGCTTGATTGTTTTCTTTAATACCAGACCTGCTACAGCAAGCGATAAGTTTGCTGAGTAATTTGGTTTTCTAGGGGACGGGCAGCGAGTGGGTGGCTGGGTGCTCGAAATAATATTCAGGTGTGCTCTATAATTGATTTCTTTTTTTTCTCATCCCTCAGTTTTCAAAGAAAAATGAGATGAAACTCAAAACTGCTTTGACTTGCCTTTCTGTTCTCTCTCTCCTTTTCTCCCGCCCCTTCTTGCTAGCAGCTCCATTGTGATGCTCACTGAAAGCGGCAGAGAACAGGATGGGTAACATACGCTGCAGACACAGTGTGTGTGTGTGTGTCACGTTCTGATGAGTCTGAGGAAAATGAATGCAAAGAACAATAGATTAAAATCTATTAGTTTGGTAATGAAAAGAGCGGATACAGTCGCCCTGTGTTAATTTGGCTGCAGAAATAAAATATGTAAATATGATGCTGAAAAAAAACTCCCGTCTAACTTATCTGAAAGGACTTTTTAATTTTCTGCAGCAATTACCATCCTTTCCTCCTTTCCGTCTCATCCCTCAGAGATCCTCCTAGTTATGGTTTCTCTCACCGGCTGTATAGGAAAAGCTTTGGGAGGCGCACTTTAAATTAGATTCATCTGAAGGCAGACTCACAGGCAGGGAAAGAAACTTGTTTCTTATTTTTACATCTCAAAGGTGAGTAATAGACTTCTGCGTTTTTTTTTTTTGAGGAGTAGAAGTGCAGAATGCTGAATGTCTGTGAAATATTTTAATCAATCACCATCATTGCTGGATAATTTGAATAAACAGCTTTTATTTTATTTTTTTCGCTGAAAGAGGAGACAGACACAGAGGAGAGAACAGATATTTTTTTTTTCCATTTTGATGCCAGAATTGATCTACCTCACAAATCCCTCATCTCTCTCTCTCTGTGCCTCTCTCCTCCACCCTGCTCTCTCTCTCTCTCTCTCTCTCTCTCTCTCCATCCCAGCCACTTCTGCAGGAGATGGCCTGCACTCTAGGGCTGTTTTCCAATTACGCCTCAACCTTTTCAGAGAAGGTCATTATAATTAGAGATCCATTTAGCTTTTCTGTGAAAAGCACAAAATAATTTTTTGGTGATTGTGGTCCCTGGAAGAAGAAGAAGAAGAAGAAGAAAAAAAAACATGCTGCTGTAGTGCTGATCTCAAGTGGCTCTATTATAATGGTTGGGTGGACAGGTTGCATGCATTAATGGCCTCACTTGGGGAAGAGACTGGCCTTTTGCACATTACTAGCGCATGAATGGAAAAAGACATCTGGGAAAAAATAACTATCCAAATCAATACCAGGCTTGGATGTGTCTGTGTGTTCACCCCGACAAAGACAGGCTAATGGGCAGAGGAAGACTTCACCGGGAGTGGAAGTGTAGCTGCAGAATATGAGCTGTCTGCAAATATGAATTCTTCATATGTAATCTGAGGGGAAACGATTACTGAGCCAGGGGAGAGTCCTGTTTGAACAAGTCCAGAAAAGTCTGTTTTTACTGTAAGATAGTGAAATCTGAGCGGCCCTCGAAGGACTTAGATGACTCAAGGTGTGTATCGTTAGTATAGATATATGTACAGATAATAAAATAGCTCTCAAATAAATACATTATGGTGCAAAATGCTATATGTTGATGATGTTACCTTTGCATACAGCTGTAATATCGGAGTGTGTGACTTCAAATTAGCCTAAAAGACACATTATAATAAATAATTATAATGCATGATTCAAACATGTAAACAAAGATGCTGATCACTTCCTGTTTGTAAAAATAAAGTTTATTAAAAACTCTTAGTGCAAAATAAGACACACAACTAAATAGTTTATCAATCCTTTATATGAATACAATCAATAAACGATTCATAGATATGCTTATAAATCAAATGAATAACTGCGTTTATTAACTGTTTACTAATGTCTACTGATATGTTAATGATGTTTTATTGATTATGCATTAATTGTTTATTAATGCTTAATTCAGTTATTATAAGGTGTTACCTAAGTGTTTATTTTAGCAAACAAAGGAAGGAAATCCTGTATTGAAAAAAAAACAGTGAATAGAATCAGATTTCCATCTGATCACCTGCCATGTGATTTGTTACATAATCACCTTGGAAGTCGTCCCAGAAAACTGTTTGGACAGAGCAGGTGACTGAATGAATGAAGCATCGCCACACTCAGGTGACCTCTCCCCGAGAAACCGAACCTTAACCACACATGCAGCTGCTGATTCTCACAGCGTGCTGATTGGTCCGAGCTGTGTTTGCTCAAACACACAAGTGCATATTATGGATGAACCCCATGATCACACAAAGTTCAACCAGAACCCGGCTGCTCTGTGTGGTGTGGATCACTCAGATGTATAGAGGCATACGTAAAAACAGTCAATGCAGCACAGACTTGGTGGACGTGCTTCCTCTGTTGAGGTTTTTATTGTTTTTTTACAAAACGTGAGACTGTGTTTGTGAACAAAGCTACTAATTTAGATTCCCTGAGCAGCCACACACAGATCTGTGTAGCATACAATCTATATAACAGTATGTTTTCTCCTCTCTGCATTCCAGAAGCAGATGGCTGGGGACCAACACGCCAAAGTGGTGGAAACCAACTAATTGGTTTGAGGGAAATCGATATGGTGCCGGCAGCAAAACCCCTCCTCTCTCCGTTGCAGTCCATCAGTCCCGCTCTGCAATTACCCCATTGATTGGCCAGGGCTAATTGCAGGTCTCATTATTGCAGGTTTCAGCCAGTCACTATCGCAGCAGCTGAATTCAGAGCAGTGAGGAGGAGGAGGAGGAGATATAAGCACAATGTGCAAGCTGCTCCTCACTGCTACATACATACGTATATACATACATATGTAGCAATGTTAATGAGATGTTGTATTGGATATTACAGCAGGTGGAGGTCACAGGTCAGGTCAGCACCCTTACAGCCGATGGTTGTGTTACCTGCTGTCCCTCCTTCTGGTCTCACACTCTGAGTTCATGGTTCTCTACTAAATAAAGGATGACATGATCTAGCCAAGGTGGAGGAGTTTGAAGACATGTATACATGATCCATGGTTTCAGTTTGTCTCAATTCCTGTTTTATTTTGAAAATGGGTCGTCTATTGACAGTAAAAACTATGAACAGAGCTTCCGTGATGTCACCCGTTCTGAAGAGCCATTTTGAGGCTCGGTGGGAGGTTCCGGGACGTGATGACCGCCGCCATGTTGGCAGCGTCACGTCCGCCAAAACTCCAAATATGGACAAAGAGGGGGAGCACGAGCGGGGTTTAGGGGGGCGGGCGATCGTGGAAGCAGGAAACTCACCCTGTGAAATGTCAACTGTCTGTCACTCAAGCAGCAACGCCCATAATTATGCGTAATTTTAAGTCCGAATACAATTGAAACGAGTGAGTTGTAAAAAAATTCACCCCGTACAATTGACACTAGTAGAGAACCTATCATCTGAGACCAGAGTGGTTTTTTGTACCAGGCTGTAAACAGGTTCTTTCCTGCTGTGAAGTCAGCCATTTTAACATGGGAGTCTATGGGAAATTACTCGCTTTTGGAGCCAGCCCCCAGTGGTTCCGGCGTGAATTACAAGTTTTGACACTTCCGCATGGGCTTCAACTTTGAGCCCCGAAGGTTGCCGCTTGGTGTCGTCTTGTCGTGTTTTACGATCCTTAGTTGGACTTCCTGTTTTATTTTGGAGGTCGTATTTCCACTGCACTTCTTTATGATTTCCTGTCCAGCCTTCATTACCTTCAGCCTCCTCCTCTTTCTTTGTGAGTCGGTTCTGTGTTACCTGGTTGTTTCCATCATTTTACAACACACGCTCAGATAGACTGTAGGCTGGGTGCCTCTTCTGCAGTTATGATCTCATATCATAAAATAAGCTTTAAATGCAAACAAACTTACTTACATCTCTTTGTGCTAAATAATATATAATAAAACTAATTTTTGGATATTGTACTAACCTTTGTGTCGTTAGCGACAGCTTAATGTGTATTTTTTATTAACATAAGTAATTTATGAACTAATTTGGACCAGTGATAAAATTTATAATGCATAATGTCCTCAAGCACACACACAAACTACAGCTCATCCATTTATGAATTGAATTCAGTCACTCTGCCGAAATGCAAACACACACACACACACACAGGTAAACACACACACACGCACCAGTCTCTGCTCGCCCTGTTCTCTCCCCTGGGTCTCTGTTAAAATTGACCTTCTCTGCCTTTCATCACAGGGAAATATCACCCTCAAAGAATAATAAGGCCGCCAGACACATTAATTAGAGAGCATCTATTTAGATAAACGTCTGCGAGAGAGGGAGAGGCAATGTTAGAGAAGTTATTAATATGCACTATGAAAATAATTACACATTATTTTTCTTAATATAGGTTTAGAAAATGTATGTTTGTGGCACAATCTGTGTGTTTTGATGTTTTTCTGCTGTGTGTGTGTGTGTGTGTCAGCGTGCACGACAGAGCTTTATGTGTCCTGACTTGTGTGGAACACTCAGTTGATTTAAGAAAAAGCTTTCATGAGGCACATCTCTCTCTTCCTATATATTCACATGTACTGTAGGTTCTGTAGTTGTGAGCAGCCCGTGTTCTTTGTGTGCGTCTGCAGGAGATCTTACATGCATGTATGTATGTGTCTGTGGGAGCCTCTGTAAATAAGGTTCTGTGCTCCATCTGGTCCCAGTCAGAACAGTTTGAAGCAGCGTCTCAATCAGAGCTGCTGATTGGTGTTGTTCTCATGTCAGTGCTGCAGCTGCCTGGCCAAACACACACACACAGGCTGCCTCTGCTCACACCTTTCCCTCTGACATATAAACTCACTCACGACTGATTTTGGAACCAGCATCCCTCATCAGAGAGTGTTTCTTTAAGGGAAATAAAATAAGACGACATCGTTTTCAAGTTTTTACTTTTCCTAAAAATGATTTCTTCTGCTGCGTTCGGGTGCTGTTGGGAAAAAAACACGCTAATAATTCTAATAATTTTTGTTTGTTTGTCATGTGTTTATTGTGTAAATGGTCACATGTAGGATTTTATATTAATATTCCTCCGTCAGCTCCAGAGTAGTTGTCAGTGTGTGTGTGTGCCAGGCAGGGGGTAGCATGGTGGTTTCCAGGGCGACAGAAAAATCTTTTCCCCTCTGCTTTTACAGCAGGAAGCACAAAGACTTCATCAGCCCTGGATGACCCCCCCCCTAGAAACACAGGTGCAACGTGCTCGCTGTTCTTTTTCTTTTCCCCACACAAAAATCACACAACACATCATCCGCAGCAGACTCCCTCCTATAGGTTATTCACATGTGTTCAGTGATGGCTTTATGTCTCTTTAGCTGCTGTGAGGGGGTTTTTCCTCGGGGTTGAGAGGTCACAACTGCCTGTAACATTTCATGGATGCGACAGTTCAACGATTGATCAAAAATTTAGATGTTTGTTTGTTTGACAATTTGTCTTCTCATTGTTAGAGCATCAAATCATGGCTGACATTCTTTCAAGCTTCATTTATGGTCATTTTCCAGACTTAACCTGCTTCAGTGCACTCGTACATGTTGTTTTTACTCTTCTTTTGATTACATACATACATTTCTGTCCACTTCTTACATTGAAGGTCTGATTCTGATTGTGTGCCACTTTAGATTTGTATCTTATTTTTATCTTAAAGTGTAAAATAAAGGAAACAAATTTAAATATTCAGGAAAAAAAGTGGTTTTTATGAGCACAATTGGTGCCTGACATTCTCAGGCTAGATCCCCTCATGCCAGTCAAAGGTGTACCAACTTTCTAATGTTATGTAAAGACATTGTTTGTATCAGGGCCTTTTTTTAAAGTTCTAGGATGAACTTTTATTTAAGAAACAAGAAAAGAAAGACATGACTGTGGAGAAAAGTGCTCCGACCGTCACACTCTGATGCTGCTCTGTGACAGACTCCCTCGCTTTGACATTTTCACTAATAAAAAAACAAGAGATCCTCGATCTGTGTGTGTGTGTGTGTGTGTGTGTGTGTGTGTGTGTGTGTGTGTGTGTGTGTGTCATTCACTCACACACTGATTACAGCACCTGATGGAATTATCATATTTACAATAAGACCTTTTCCATTATGACGCTGTGCCATTGTGCTTCAGGTAGCTGCACTGCAACATGGGCACGAAGCAGCCAGTAAATGTCAGATCAAATATGACAGACGGTGGAGGAAGACGCTGAGATAGATGCCTGACAAAATGACAACTGAAATGAGGAAATAAAAGGTAAAATGACACAGTGATTGTGATCTGATGGGGCTGCTTTATATGCATATGAATCTGCTGCTTCTATCACATCTGTAGTGTGTTTTTTTTATAGGGGGTGGGTGGGGGGGCAGGGATTACAACAGTTTAAAATCTTTATTTTTTTTCACTGGATCTTAAAAACTAATTACACGTGTTAATGAGGAAAGATGTGTGATTGAAAGGAAAGGAAAGGTTAAAGTGTAATTCTTGGTTATCTCTTAACCAGGAGGACTCGGGGAATGTTTAACATGCAGCACTCTGGTTTGGACCTTTTCTTGGCTCCGTGCCTCATGAGTGTAATTTGGATGAGTGCAGCTCGCTTGCCTTTGGGCTCATTAACAACAATATAAACAGTAATTACTGTGATCGCCTAATTAATTCATTTAAAAATGCTGCACGGCGTAAAAGGCATGAGCAAATCTTTTCTGGAGATAACAATTTTTTTACGGGAATCATTGTTGACACAATTAACAATTCCATGTTCCAAATTCAAGCCCAAATAATTACAAACTTTTCTTTTTTTGTGTGTGTGTCCTATTTCAGACACTCACTCTTTTATTATTCAGATTTTCTTTTCTTTTGCCTCTAAGCCCCCCCCGCTCTCTGTGAGCTATCCCTCTCTGATCCCGTCCCTGTCTGTGTGGCAGCTCTGCCTGTCCTGATAAATGTAATCCTCCCCTCCGGACACGTTCTTTTGTTTTTAGGCCATTTTCCTCGCTTCTCTTCTGATCGCCAAGCCTTCCTGATTATGGAGTTTCTCTGCCTTCATTCTGGTTTTCTGTGTTTTTTGTTGTTGGGGTAAAGAATTGTCATTTGGACAATAATTCTATCTGCTTTATTGCCCAGTTAAATTGTAATTAACAATAATTAAGATCCAGCTGAACAAAAAGTGGATTTTTCTTTTTTTTGGGGGGGGGGGGGGGGGGGGGGGGGACAGACAATAGACAGGATGAAATCCTCACTTTTCCTCCTCCTCACCACGCCCACATCAGATGGAGACAAGTCTCCCGAAACAACATTTCAATTAAGCCTAACAATGAGCAGCAGATATGTTCCCTGATAACTACACTGTGGGGTTCTATATGATGGATAAGATCAGCTCATATAAGACATATTTTTACATAAAGCTATCACACAGTAACCATTAGTGCATAAGAATAGATGTGAGCAGCGTGTGACAGAGTGCTTTATGTTACAGCCTCAGTCCTCTGACCCTTCAAACCCCCAATTAGTATTCCTGTAGAATTTATTACCACGCCTGGCATCACTTCCTGTTGATTACCTCTCTACTCATTAAAGTGAAAGGAGATTTATGGACAGAATTGACTGACGCAAGAGCGAGAGAGGCGAGAAACGCCACGTCACAGCGGTGATAAATCAGTGTTTAAGTTTGAAAAAGTGTCAGAGTTTGATGGCGGCCATGATTATTTAGATCCAAAGCAGAGGTTATATGGGGTGAGATGTTTTTTTTTTTGGACACTGGTGACAGTTTTGCACATCTGTATGTACAGGTATTGTGGCTAAAGTGTGGCTCTTGTGTTTGTAATTTGTGGACCTTCATTGGTCCTGATGTCAGATGCACTTAAAGCTAACGTTAATTATTGTTCATCAGACTGCAGGCCATGCCTTCAATAACTCAGTTTGTCTGTAAAATAAGAGTAAAAAAATGTAAATCGTATACACTGATATACTGAAAAGTGTTTAGTTTACTGTCATGTGAGGCTTTAACAGGATCAATATTCTGTCCTCTAACCAGCTCTGTAGTCACGTACAAGAAGACAGTTCTTACAAATAATCCCAAGTTTAATGTAACAAAATAAAATTATTTATATGACATGATGTTATTTTGGCACCTCAGCTCATGTGCAATGAAGTCTACAGATACAAGCAGCCTGTGAGTTTAGAAGGAACCAAAGCTCAGCACATGATCGCCCCCTGGTGGTGTTAAAAAAATATAATATAATAATATATAATATAAAAATATTAAATAAATAGTATTTATAATAATAATAATAGTGTTTTTTTTTCTATCACAAAATTAACAGATGGTTTGATAGATTATTGAATATTTTCCAGACACCATATTAGGTGATGTTGCAGAGCAACAATTAATTGTTACATAGGACAAAGAAAAACTAAATATCAGATAATAATTACACTAACTATGGCAACGATCAATAACTGAATTAAATTGTAAAATTATTTGTCTGGACCAACAATAGAATTTAAATGAAACGCTTCGTCTCCCTTTCTTGTCCACTAGATGGCGCCAGCTTCACGTAAAAGGAACCACAGTGCAGTCTGGTTGCTAACTGGGAAGGAGGGGTGTCGACAGAGGTCCCACTCTGCTCTTTATTTGGACACCAAAAATGTACACAAATACACCCTTCACAGGTAATCAATACATTTAGTTCGTGTGGACAAAGGACACACCTTATTATTATTATTGTTGGCACATGTGTTTTATCAAATGTCTAATAGCAAAGCTTATGCCGTGTTTCACGGATTGTGGTAACCGGAAGATAAGCTAGCTTTGCCTCTGATGCAGCGCATCTTGTTTACGCGATCTTTGCTGTAACTCCGCACACACACTGACACTTGTTGGGGGATACATGTGTTCTTGTGTGCACCGGCTGATGAAGAACACACCTCTGTCGACATTTAGCTGCGGTAAGTCGCCTGTTTGTTGCAGTAATGTGCAGCTAATACCTGTGCTAATACCTGCTAGCTGCTTGTTTCCTGAATGAATAGCTGTGGTCTGTTGTTGTTGTTGTTGTTGTTGTTGCCTCATTTCCAGCACAGTGAAGCTACTCAGTCTTTATTTGGAGTAAAAGTATTCTGATGTCGCGTTCTTTAGCCTTCAGGAAGATGTTGCTAGCTCCTTTTTACAGTATTTTTTATTTGTGTGAGTGTAAACAGCGTCAAGCTCTTAACGCACCCAAACACGTTAGCATGTTTAGCCGGCTAAGCTAGCTGAGGAGAAACTTCTTGATGCTAAACGAGTAAACGTCCCACAGGCGTTCGTTCCTCTGAGAGTTCCCCTCATGTGTTGTGTTCTCACTGCTGTGTGTTGTTTTGTAAAGGGTTCCTCAGGTTGTGTTGTACATTAAACAACTCGACTTTCTGTAGCTCACAAACTGTCGTTTCCTGCGTGGAGGTAGAAGAGAAAGGATTCAGTGTGAAGCTTCACAGCACAACACTGTCATGGTAAAGAAGATGCACGACTACACTGTTATGTTACACATAGTTTGAGTCAGAGATTTCTCACAAAGATAGAACAAACACGTTATCACCTCAGTAGGAAGAAATAAACAAAGATAAACTCTTAACTCACATCAGGTGCTACAAGCCTGGCAGATAAATTACCAATTAAGTATCAATATGAACTGTTCAGGCTCTAATATAACAGAAACATGCAGTCACATGTTTGTGTTATATGTGGATGAAACAAGGACATGTGGCAGTATTTAGCTTTTGAGTATCTGATCACTTTCCAAAATCCAATCACCTTTTCTCTTCAGGTTGTTACTGTACAGAGACATAGATGAACCTACATCCTCAGGCTGTGTGGTTCACCTGAGTGTGGCTGTAGTCCGGGTCTGCAGGAAGGGGTCATAGCCAGGGCTGCTAAGAGAAACTGAGCTTTTTCTTGCTTTTGCCCTTGTTGATCAGATTAATGAGAAAGTAAAAGGTCATTCATTTTTGAGTCATGTATTAATCCATAAACATTGCATGCATGCATTTTACATATCCACAAGTATTGATTCACACTGGTTGTCTGGGTACTGGTGAAGTCACCACTGTTTCTCTTGATGTGTTTGTAGGTGTTGTTAGCGCTCACATAAAGCCACTGGTGCCGAAGGACTGCCTGTTTATACTCACCCCACTACTAGACGGAGTGACACAGCTGCCTGAAGAAACTGCAACCCGGGCTGCAGGTGTCCACACACGTCCCTTCTGGTGAGAATTGACTCTTGACTGAATGAATGCCTTTGCATAAAACATTTGGGCAGCACAAAGTCTGACAGTGTGGTCTCAGAGGTTAGACCTGGACATGAAGGTTTAGGTAGGTTTATTGCAGGCACTGTGACGGACTGGCCTGTGTCCCATTGTTCGGATAGTGTCAAGAGACCTGTAACCCCAGGAGAGGACGATCAGTGTGACAAGAGTGTTATATTGTTCTCATTGACACATAATGAGACACTCCTGTGTGTCTCACTGCAACAGGTGTTACATCACATTGTTTGGTGGGGAACCACTCTCCCCATTCCAGCCAGTCTTCTGTTGGTTCAAACATAAGAGCTCTTGAAATGCTCCTGGTGAGCACCATCATCTTGAAGCATGATGTGCTACTTGTTAGACCACCAGAAGCTATTACCTGACATTACAGCTCTAAAGTTCACAGGGTCACAGTAACCCGTCCACCACGACAAGACACTGTGGCTGAGTGACAAATGATCCAAGATCGGTCACAATTAATGAAAGGCAAACATCAGATCAGGTTTAAGCTTGTTCCCTGTAATGGATGTGTGGGAGTCCCGCCAGGACTGACAAGCACAGCATCACTTGTTTGGTTTTCTTATCAAACATGGACACAGTGTGGGAAACAGTGTCTACAGTTCTCATTGGTTTTTCCAGGATGGATGGTTAGGATTGTTGGCATTCTTTATTAAAACCAAGGGCACAGCTATACTGAAGCTCACAGGAAAGGATATTGAAAGGAGATCTGAGTGCAGGGCCGGGACGTGGGACACAGCGGTCACATGACAGCAACAGAAAGACAGCTGAAACTATATCTCCACAAAGAAAATAATCTAAATGGCATTAAGGCGCGTCCTTCATGAGAGATCCTCGAAGCATCTCACCCACCCTCTGGTATATGGAGCTCTGCAGATGTCCCCCCCCCCCCCCCCCCCCCGCCCACCGTGCCTACGCTGTGCTCGACACGAGTGTGGCTTAGCGCCTGAGATCAAACAGGATCATCAACTGTCAGCTTCATGCTTCCCACAAACACGGCAGTGACAGCTTCAACAACAGAACATGATGTGCTGCCCACTGCCTTCAAGAGAAGGCCTGACATGTTACACCCCCTCGATCCATCCATTCATGCAGTTTACTGTTTGTTTTGCAGAGAAAATTTGAAACCTTTCAGTTTAATATATCAAAAACATATAATCAGTGAGGACTTTTTCACTTGTTCACTGTATGTAGCCTCTGTCAACCCTAACCTGAATTACAAAAATCTAACATATCCACAGTTTGCCCCTTGGTTTTAGGATTAAAAGCAGGATAACCGACTGTTAATCACTCCAGTGCTTTTATTCTTACAAGAAGGAGCATTCACATGCACAGACGGAAGTTTCTGAAGGAATGCTCAAGGTCTTCACCTAGCAGCTCGCTTCTTATACCCTTTGTTCTCTATCACGAGTAAGTCATAACAGAGCCGTACACAGAAGCATAGGCATAGTCACAAGAGTCATCGCTTTAGGGGTTAAAAGTTTATACATTATACTTAAGTACATGAGGAAGTACACTGCATGATTCCCAGAAAAAGGCTTTCACCGAGAACAAATATGCACATGTACAGGAATCAGTACATTCCTGTGTTTTTAGGAGTATTGCATTAATCACCAGCCTGTAACTGGTGTTATTGATTACTGAGGGTTAAAAGCTGCTTCTGGTTTCCATGCCTTACACCACAGTAAAGGCAGGTATGTGGTGTGTGTGTGTGTGTGTGTGCAGTCCTGGATGACTGAGTGCTGACACCTGGCCTTGTGAATGGTCTGATGCCGTTCTCTGACCTGTGAGTCATCACACCTACTCCCTGCCAGCCTGTCTGATGTGTTGGGTCATGAGGATGTCTGGCATTAAACACGGTGACAGGTTTGAGTAGAAGGGGGCAGTTTGTGTGAACTTTTTCATTTTAGAGTAAATGCACCTCTGATGGTCTGTGATGTCGGTTTGTTGTGGTTTCAGGCGGTTATATAGCCCTACTCTCTTTCCTGTTTGCCCACCGGTTTTTTAAACATAATCTTTAATGAATATATTGTGTTCAGATGGTTTGTTAAAGAAGAGGAGGAGGAGTCATTGAGTATAACCACCAGTCTGTTTGTCTTTATGACAGTTTACAGTCTGATCCTGTTGGCGGTCGCAGTCACAAAGAACTGCAGGTTTAATTGTTTGCACAGTGCTGTTAAGCTTTCGTAAAGGTCTTCCATGCTCTGCCCTGCTTTGAGTTTGAAGTCCTCTAACATGTGATCATAATTATATTGCTTTGCCTTCTATCATTGCCTTTCTTTTAGAACACCACATCCCTCTGTGGCTTCCATTCAGCTGTACACACCCAGCTGGCTGTTATAACGCAACTTTGTGTGTGTGAGTGTGAACATGTGTGTGTCTGTATATCTGTCGGTCTGGCATAACGTCCCTCTATTAAATTCAGAGCAACTGCCAGTGTCTAATAATCTGCTATAGTGGACTTCTGGGCCCAATTAGTTCCTTCATATGCAGGTTTCAGATACCTGGACATTGTATTGCTCCACTGCCGTATTGTTGATTCATATGCAGATTTTTATTAGTTTATTTGCTTTTCAAATCACTAAAGTCTATAATATATCAGAAAAGGGTGAGAAATAGGTCCCAGAATGTTCTACAGACAAGCATCAATTCACAATGTCTGAGCTAAAAAGCTTAAATACAGCGTATATGGATGTGTCAAAGCTTGAGAGGATACACTAGTGCTAATGAGGATAATAGCAGCTGTTTAATATCTGTAAGCCCTCAATATGTATAACCTAAAAGCTGAAGAAAATGACCTCCTTCCCAAAATAAGCATATTAGAGCCATTGGTAGACCCCTCTGTCAACATTACCCAGGTGCTCAAAGTCAGTGTGGAACATCTTCCCCACTGGGCAACATACCACGGAGCATCCACTTATGAACTGACCTAATGGACAGCAGCTGCAGCATTTCATGTTTCTCTTCCATGACAGTTCCTTCGGCTGTGCATGTGGCGTCGGACAGCAGATTTTAGAGTGGGGTTTACATTAGATTGTGAAGGTTTAGGGTCTGCATGATTAAAGAGGTGAATGTACATAAAGACCCACAGCACCACAAAAAGCAGACGTTACAGATAGGTATGCATTTTTAATCTTAAAGGATAAAAATGACTATAACACCCTTAAACCTCACACTCCATTACCTCACCAGTCAGACAATGACATCCCAGCAGCAAGGCCAGACAGATTGTCAGAAACGATGGCATCAATAGCTGCAGAGATGTGTTCGGAGAGCTGAGGGGAGTTGTTAAGCTTCACTGACAGGCTTTGGCTTCACACCATGGCTGGCCAGGAGTCCACAGACATGCCCTGAATTAGCACTGGGCTTTCCCACTATGTGAGAATGCTGTGTCGGCCGGAACGCCTGTCACTGTCAGACAAGTGTGAAGACCTGGGTAAACAGCTGACTTTACAGACAGAAGGGAACCGTGGCTGTGGCATATGTGAGAATATGAAGATAAACTAAGAATTGGATGAAGTTATTTGGCCCAGCTAGAGTGATATAAAGACAAAGAGGCATCTGGTACAAAACATGTGGAGAGAAATCATAAAATACTGTTGATTATATGACGTCAACCACCATTACTTAGAGGGTTTTATAAAATAATCAAAATTCTATTTTTTTAAGCTGTCAAAGGGCTTAGATTCGGGGTTGAGTTACTTTTGCTTTATGTGTTCATTATTTAATGAGGTTTAATGAGCTTCAGGAGCTATAATAACAGGTCTATTATATCATACTCTTTGGGCTTTACAGGAATGTAAGGGAAGTACATGAGTTACATGCTCCAGAATATAGGATGAATCGGAGAAATCACTGATAATTAACTAGAGAAACTTGAATAAGAAGAACCAATTAATTATTCAAATGTAATCTCATCAAACAGGTGTAAGATGTACATACAAATACGCACGTAAGTTCTCTTTATGTAATGTTCTCATTTGTGAGCAGTAGGATGAAAGATTCTTGGAGCGACGGCTATATGAGGCAAACGGTAACGAGTGGGCTGCAAACCGTGACAGCCGGTCTGCAGTAAGTAGGGGAGCGTGAGAGAAAAGAGTGAATAAGAGGAGGGGGTTACATGTGGGAGTATACCACAGCGAATATGGTAGGAAGACAACACGTTGCAGCCGCAGCCCAGTTTTATTGAGCAGATGAGCGAATGAGCAAGCAAGCGTGTCTGGTCCAGACACCCACACTGCCTGGGCTGGTGTCCTAGGAGATTAGCAATACATTGTTACGTCGTCTGTGTTTTTCTCTCTCTGTGCATTATGTTGTTTATAATATCATTTTAGCATACACCGAGTACTGAGATTTTACATTGGCTTGATTCTGCTGTTCTGGTGGGTCCTATATGACAAACAAGACAATTATCTCCTCAGTGCAGGAGCAGGTTATTACTGTGTTCCAGGGTTCCAGCCAGTGTGTGACACCTATTTCGGCTGCTTTTAATGATAACAACAGACCTCACACTGCACTGCTCGGTCATAATACAGCAGATC
Source organism: Parambassis ranga (assembly GCF_900634625.1). NCBI lineage: Eukaryota > Metazoa > Chordata > Actinopteri > Ambassidae > Parambassis > Parambassis ranga. The sequence continues at coordinate 3,598,151 of NC_041036.1, forward strand.
ATTATGAGGGCTTTTAAAGATGAACTATATGGGTCAGGCTCTTTGACACTGTCCTAAAGCAGAGACCTGCGTGGAGCGGCTGCAGTAGTGATGACGTGCTTTGTGGTGACATTAAATCTGTGTTCATTTTCATAAAGTACTCCACTCATATGTCTAATTTTCATAATGGTAAGCACCCCGTGTCACACTACAATCTGAGCAGCCCTGACCAAAGCCAGTGATGGTGCGACAGCATAAACAGATGTCACTTTACAGCAGTAAACTTGAAACGTGTCTGCTCACAGATATATATGTGTGTGTGTAATCTCTGGAATTACACTACATGGTCTTTGTGTGTTTGGTCATTTCTAAGAATATTTGATTCATGAATATAACAAGACTCGAGCCCTGAAGCTTGCTGCTAATAAATGTTAATCCCTTGAATTACACACTCCTCTTGTTCATTTGACACAGCCGCTGGTGTGTTTGATGTTTTGCATGAATGCACACACACACACACACACACATGCACTCATGCACTCAGATGGTTTTTTAATGTTTGATCGTTCCGTCTGACTTGTAGTTTTAGTAGTGATTTTTTTTTCTAGCCTACCATATGCATAGAACAGGTTGCCATGGCGCCAGTGAAAGGCTGAGGTCTCCCTGTTGTCACATTTTGTTCAAAGACAACCTGAGCTTTTCAGACGCTGTGCCTGGGTATCTCAGTGCAATTACTTCCTTTATGTCTCTTTCTTTATCTCTTTCTCTCTCTCCTGTCTGGCCTGAGACTGAAACCATGTGTCTCCACAGGGGTGCCGACCACTTCCGCACAGGCTTTTAGAAGCCAAAAAATGTAAATCATCTTCACAGAAAGCAAAAAGCATGAAATGAAAAAGCCACTTTGCTGTATACCGGTTAAAGATCTGTGTGTTCTTTGCTGCAGTGGGCCTGCCTAAATGGCTCTGAGATGATGTAATGACATTGAAAATGATCTCTAGAAAACAAAAGCTAGCCTCCGTCATTGGATTTTTAGATCTATTTTTAGTCTTGTTGTAGCACTTTGCTCTTTTTCTCTGAGTAATTTTGTTGTTGCGCTCCATATACGGTCATCAGATGGGCCAACTACGAGGTCAGCAGTGTTTGTTTTAGTCACAAATGGTGTGTAAAATATGCCAGAGCCCCAGGCAGCCTATGGCGTCTTCATACATATGTTCTGTGTGTAGGTAGTGTGAGGAGGGAGCAGGCGAGTGAGAGTGAGAACACAAATGTGCGTCAACATAAGTGGTTCTGTTTTTACTCAAGGGACTGTTAAATTGCCCTGAGACAAACCAGCTCTCCCTAAACCAGGGGAAACAATGCCCTTTAATTCCAAGGCATCTATGGATGGAAGGATGGAATTTGAAAGGATTGACTGAACAAATCCTAGCCTTTTTTTCTCCCCCTTCTTCCTTGTTTGTCTTGCAAAGATCATTGCAAGATGTTAAAACAAAGTTGGATTACTACGGAAAAAATGTCTGCTCCCATGACAGCATGGCTGTTGGAAGATATTTGCAGAGAGGCGTCCTAACATAATTACCCAACACTTAACAGGTGTTGTTGTGTATTTATTTTTCAAAGTGCAAAAACTTCCCACTGAGTCACTATTTTGGGGAATGCTACCAGCAGCAATAACACCTTATTGTTGGAGTTATAGTTGGAGCTGTTACGGAGGCCCCTTCACAGGGCTTCCCATAGAATAGAATAAAAATAAACATTTAACACCGTTTATTTTTCCATGTGACACTAACATTGCACCGGATTGATCCTAATTTAGTATCACAGAACATCTTTTCAATTCACAAACATTTCTGAGCATGTTTTGTCTAAAATTGCTAAAATTTTATATGATAAAAAGCAACAATTTCTCTAATTTGAAATGCTTATATCCCTTGTTGAGGTGTTTTTAAGCATGTATACAGTATATGCAGTTTGTGCCAGCTCACAGATAACCTGCAGCTCTGTCTATAGAGGCAGATGGAAGACTAAAGATGCTGCTAACACTCTGCACCTCTGCAGTTCTGTGCGGAAGATTAACGCTAACTCTTTTGTAACGGCAATGACTTAACATGGTGTATATTTGTATGTGTGTAGGAGAGAAAGAAATGCAACCTGTGTCTGTATTACAGAACATTGTTCCTTTTTTTTGTCTGTTGTCTGATGGTGAATATGCTCTTGCACTTCCACACCAACATCCTTTCGCACACATGCAGAGTTGTCAGTTTGCCTGCGGTTGTGGTTACCAAGCCGTGCTGTGCCAGGAGAGTCGGGTTATTTGAGAGCGCCTCGTGAAGTGAGAGGACAGGAACCTGAGGAGCTGTTCTGTGCCTCGCACAAGGTAGATTTTTCCTTGTACACCCAACAGGAAAAAGGCTTTTAATGGCATCGGCTCATGTTGTTGTCACTTTGTACGTGCAAAAAGCAGGTCATGTAGCTTGGCATTTAAAAAAAAAAACAGCCCAGACCTGAAGGGTAATTAAGGAGCGGCTCATCTGTGTTGTAAAAACTAAAGATAATGGAAATCCTCCATTCTTAATAGATAGACATTGCCTTTCTTCAGACTCCATTTACTGATTATTACACATTATTCACATGACATTAAAGATGTTTTTCTTTTTAACTCCTGGGTCTATTCTTTTCCTACTAGTACTACTTCTAGTACTCTGTACCGGGCTTTAATTCCTGCAGTACTGGCTACGGACCTCTTACCAATGTGCACCCTCTGTGGTCCTTATTACGTTATCTTAATCTAAATACATTTCTCATGGCATTTACTAAATATTAGTTATTGCTAGTTATTCAAGCATGTGTGTCTGATCCAGAACAAAGCTTAATAGAGGAGTATATTGTGTTTTTCTTACAGCTCCCAGCTGGTGTGTGTACCTACTGTAAGTTTAGAAGCATTTTCTGGACTTTAAGCTTTGGGATATTTCCATCTGTCTCTCCTACGCTCATCTAAATATAGAGGACTCAAAGACCATGCTTAATTTTTGTAATTCACAGTTAATTAGACTATTTCTTTCCTGAAAACTACAGTGGATGTGTTCTCTGGCAGACTGAGGAAACATATTTATTTACAAACGGCTTTGAAGCCACCGTAGAGGAATGGAAATGTCTTTGTGTACTTATAGTTTCCACTTAATTCAGATCACAATGTCAGTTCTCCTTTGTAATCACATGTTAGCTTTAACTTGGCGATATCACAGTGCAACAGTGCTTCATATTTTGTGGTATTTAGTCCACAAGTATGAATGGTAGCAGGATTTTTTAATGTTAAACTTTTCCCCACTGTTATCCTGAAATTTGTTTGCCTATTTACACAGTGGCTGCATCACAAAGCATGGCACAGATTATCATTTAACAATGTGCATTTTCTTTTTTGTTTATAGAGCTGACGGAGGCTCAAAGGCACTAGTTACCCTTGACATCCCCGGATAAGACGCTGCAGGTTTGTGGTGGTCTGTTTTTCTGTCCTCTTTGAAAATGTGCACCTTCTACATGAAATGTAGTCATAAGAAAGAAATGCACTTCAAACAGAGAACGAACAGGCTCAGGTCTCTAGTGCCGTTAAGTGTTGCTCTGGTAACAGCAGGCGTTATTAGCTGTTGGGCTATGCTTTTGACAAGGCTTCAGCTTGGCTTGGTCCAGTAGGTTTCTTCATGCTTTTTTCCTGTCCAAAAGACTCTTCCCAAATCTCAGACAATTCATTTCACCATCTGCCCACTGGCTCTGTGCTCCACAAATATCAGCATGGATTCTGTTTAGCAGGTCCTTCACCAATGATTTTGACTTTGCATCCTGGTTATTGTGTGTAACATGGGTTTGATTTAAACCCTTTTTCTATGTCAAGACTTGGTTAAATCAGTCCGGATATCCCAAGTACTTGTTTGGGCTGCCAATCTGTGCAAGAAAAGGGTCACACTACTTGCAAAATCCGTCCAATCTGGCATGTTTTAGCACATAATCCGGATGATTATATCTGCGAAGAAGCAGGAGATTCTACAAATGACAAGCTTTTTGCTGGTGGAGCAGACATGAGTTACGTTTAGTGTATTTATCATAAATCTCATTGTTGATGTTGAGAGTAGCTTGGTTCAAATTTTCCACCAGTAGATAAAGGATAATTTAGAGCCACGGATGAATGTAAGAGCACACTCCTTTCTTCTTTTATCTCTGGCAGAAGGTAGTGCACAGTGTCCAGTTTAAACAGTGTAATGTTGGGTGGTCAGCGTGCCGCGTGGAGTGAGCCCTGTTGTTTTTGGTCAGTGTTGTTTCCCATGACTCTGAGATGAGCCAGAGGAAGCCCAATGTGATTTCCACACAGTTCCCAGGCCCCAAGATCCCTCCATGCACAGGCCATTACACACAATCACACACTCACTCATAAGTCAGGGACAAATATGTGTGTGTCTGTTTGTGTTACTAACATTAAAAGAGATAAATGGCCTGAACATCCTTTTCCTCTTTGATACACACACATGTTCACGTTCATTTGGTAGCTATAAACACACACACACACACACACACACACACACACACACAAATGTAACTAAGGGACAGCTGCAGCTTTTCCAGTTAAGAGCTCCACTGCATAGAATAAGGGCAGACTGCAGCTGTGCCTCACACTTCAGGTCACTTGGAGTCGGTGGACCCTCCGAACCTCCTTAAGATGACATCCACTTGTCTAAGAGCTTCCTTTTCCTATTTATTAGTGAACAGTGATATACTTCTGCTTTAAGTACAGTAGTTGGTCATGGTCAGTGTTTACTGTGTGTCAACGAGTGCCTGTAATGTCAGTAGTTGTGGCAGGATGTATCACTGTGGTAGTCTAAAAAAAAATGGAGGAGAAGCTTGTTGCTGATTGGATTAAAGTAACCTAACCGATCCAGTCCGTGACTAAAAATGACACTGAAAAGGAAAAAGGACACTTTTCTTCTGGGTGGAAGTCAGCTCTAATGGTTATGTTGTCTTTATTGTAGTGTTTACCTTACCTAAGGTGTATGTATATTATTTATCAGCCTTTTCTGTTGCTTATGTAAATGCTGCTATTAGAATGTCACAAAATGTTCCTGCTTCTATACCCGACTAATTGGCCAGGCATTGCAGCTGTATCGCCGGGCCTCTATGTGTCTTCCTGGGGTTATATTTGGCAGAACCGTCTTTTCTTGAATTATGCAACGAAAGTGACAGCGCATGGGCAAAGCTTAAAAGACAAATCCACTCACAGGAAGTTCGCCGTTACATTTGATAGGCGAGCGTGTATGTGTCCATTCCCATTTTTTGTGTGTGTGTGTGTGTGTGTGGTCTATATATATAATGTTAGCTGCTGTGTGTTTCTGTAATTGTGTGCAGAGGACGGGATGGTGACTCATAGGGAAGGTGGTGATGTGTCTTTTTCTTGCTCCTGACTCCCAACCTGCTGCTTTCTGATAAGAGTGCCCAGGATACTTGGCTGTGGCTAATCCCCCTTTATCCTCTGCAAAATAAATGAATAAACAGTGGGACAGGACAGACTGGTCATCGGTCTTTTCTTCTGCCTTCTGTTTAGGATTTGGATTTGAGGATGGAGTGGGTTGTAATACTGTTGAGTAACTCTTGAGACATTTGTTTTATTGTATAACAAACCTTTTTTTCCTGTTTCTTAACAGGGGAAATAATAAGACAAAAGTTTCAACTACTTAATGAAAACCATGGAAGGTAATCATTTCAGGCTACTGGTCAGAGCCTATATTGAGCCTAATACATCTTCATTCCTATGTACAGCCTGTCAGGGCTGCTGAGGTGAAGGTAGACTCTTAGCAAAGGGCAATGATAGGAAAAAAAAGCAGTTTTTATGCTGTGCAGCTAGTCTGGGTTGTGACACATTGAAAGGTCGGAACCTTGTTAACATTATATTCTTATTTTCTTAGTTTCAGCATGTAGCCTGCATCAGAGGTAAAGAAGAAAGAACGTTTTTGCTGGTTTGCATGTGGGACCATTTATTTTTGAAACTAGCTTGGTTGCATTGACACATCCTATATGTCCTGTATAAAGGCAGAAATTATCTGTTTAAAGGTAGGGTAGGAGACTTCGAAAGTAAACACACGCCCCTTTCTCTCGGAGCTCACCCCGAAGCCACGCCTCCCAATCACATGGACGCGCATTACCTGAAGACGAGCTGCGGTCTGTGACTTCGGCCATCATGCACGTACCTCTCTGGTGCGCGCAGTGCAGGAAGAGAGTGACAACCAGCCAATACTCTGCGCAGGGTCCACCCGGAGGATTGGCTGATGTTTTTAGCATTTTATAGCTTCCACAGATGATTCATATTCTTCGCTCAGTGTATGTAAGCTTACACATTGGCACAGTGTTCAGATCACTGATAGGCTAGTATAGCAAAACCTCCCTTATAACTGTATTTTTTGTATAGAATATACAAAAAGGATAAGTATCATTGGCCTGTCGCATCAGAAAGCTGTGGAGTCTTTTGATTGCTGCTCACAGTTGACCTTTTGTCCGGTGGATGCAATAATTAGTTTTTCTTCCCGGCTGTCAGGATAGTTTGGCGCAGCTTTAATCTTCCATTGTAATTTGTTGCTTTACTAACATGTAAGGTTTTATTTTATTATTAATGGCTTTGAGGCAGAGGGAGTGAGTCATGTGCATAAATGTTGTTTTGAGAAATTTGGAATAAATCTGTACAAGTGCAGAGGACGTTTTAATAATGACTTGTATTGAACAATCCGGTTTGTATTAAATAAAGTTTTTTTTAGTGGCATTCACAACTTTTCAGCCTACTCTCTTTTGAAAAAACACTTCAGTTCATCACATCTCATACAAAATGTCACGGTCATCACTTTCGACATAATAAAAAAAAAAGGACTTCCAACTGCCCAAAGCTTTGTTAGCTTCAACTTATTCTTTCAATGCAGCGGGCTGTCTAGCCAGGAGGGTCATGGAAGCAGCAGCAGAGGAGGAGGAGGAGGAGGATGATAGTGGACAGTTTCCCTGCAGCATGTTTTATTTTTCTCTAAATTCATAGTCTTTTTGTTTTGTGTGCCACCACTATAATTAAGTTCAGTCATGCCAAAACAGGATGGACGTCAGTCCTGATGTGAATCGCTTTGTCTCTGAACTTATTACATAAATACATTTACTACTCACAGCTGATCAATGCAGTACGGAAACTATCTGATTTACAATTGATCTCAAAGATATTACAATTACCTATTCGCTTTAACATAAAAATGAATGATCAAAATCTCTTTTATTACACAACAGCATAGATTTGTAAGACACTGTCGTCATTTGTTTTGGCAGGCAGCGTGGTACGTTGGATTAGCCTGTTCAGCGAGGTGCATCGGCTCGCCCACCCCATGTATTGCAGTTACATAACACACATGGAGGAGATCTTGTTTTTAAACAGTCCTGTCTGCTCATTGCAGTGAGTGAATTGTGAATTGAACCCACAGTACTAATGGAAATGGCTATGAGAGATCACAAAATGCAGTCTGGCTCCAGCTGCTTTAAGATAAAGGACAGCCTGCAGTCATCTCTCAGACTGTGGTGCTTCTTTACTGATGCTTTCTTACTCTATAAGTCAATTGTTGCTTGGATATACATTCACGTGTGTGGTTGTGATGGTGTTTGTGGACATCCTTCACCTCTCTTATCTCCCTCCCCCTTCTCTCAGGACAGTGCTTTGATACATTCATAACCATATGGTGTGTGTGGGAGATTAATTCACTTCCTTGTGTACCAGCCAGGTTTCTGCTGATTCCTGTATGTTGTGTAATTGGCAGTTACACAGATATGTGACGCTTTTAATTGTGCAATGCCGCGTTCTTATTGTCACAGTAGTCCCTGCATGTTATATCCTCTCATTGAGAGATGAGAGATGCTCTGTGCTCTTTCAAGCACCTTTTGCTTCGATGTAAACAGCAGAATTTCACCAGACACAAGGCACAGCCTTGTTTTTTTTAATGAGACTTTGAAAAGCAGCTTTCTGAGAATAAACATGTAGAATGGGATTAACTTATGGAAATAGGTGGCTGACTGCTTATTAACCTGCAGAATTCCAATTTGTACACAGTATAAAGGCTTGCACTTCTGTGGAAACAGCAAATCATGGCTGGAAATGAGAAAACTCAAACTTTACAATATGACACCACTATGGTAGAACCATTGACAGTAAAAACTACGGACAGAGCTTCCGTGACGCCACCTGTTTGTTTCTGAAGAGCCATTTTGAGGTTCGGTGGGAGGTTCCGGGACGTGATGACCGCCGCCAATATGGACAAAGAGGGGGAGCACGAGTGGGGTTTAGGGGGGCGGGCAATCATGGAAGCAGGAAACTCGCGCTGTGATACGTCAACTGTCTGTCACTCAAGCGGCAACGCCCATAATTATGCGTAATCTTAAGTCCGAATACAATTAAAACGAGTGAGTTGTAAAAGAAATTCACCCCCCATACAATTGACACAAGAAGAGAACCTATCAGCTGAGACCAGAGTGGTTTTTTGTACCAGGCTGTAAACAAGTCGGCCATTTTAACATGGGAGTCTATGGGAAATTACTCGCTTTTGGAGCCAGCCCCCAGTGGTTGCAGCATTTATTACAAGTTTTGACACTTCTGCATGGGCTTCAACTTTGAGCCCCTAAGGTTGCCGCTTGGGTAGAACCCACATTTTCACTGTTTGCCTTCACATCACCCAAAAAAAACCTTCCAATTTCAGAGTATTTTGAGTGAAATTTGAATAAAGACACGCAGAGCAGCATCAGTGTTATATAATATAATGATTTTAGGCTTTGATTCGGTTGTATTTTAAGCTGCTGATCATTTTGTGATTGTGAGGGGTTGGGTGCTGTGAGGGAATGTTTTAAAACGGTGGTACGTGCATATTAATCCTTAGGAACAGCAGGGCAGTGGGAGCTTTAGAAGTGTCATGTGATATGAATGCACTGCTGTGATAATAACATTATCCATTATCCATTTGTCATCAGTTTTGACTTCAACTGCACTCATTTTCCATTAACCTTTATGCATACGTATTTATATGCAAATATTCGCCGTATAAAGCCCTGTTTCTATCATTTATTATTTTATAACCACAAGCACTGCTGCTACCATAGAATGAACCATGGTCTGTATTTGGGCTGGTTCTCATATCACACATCATAGGCTCTGTTCACATTTGCACCCGCTGTATACTTATATGGTGAAAAAACCAATATAACACTGTACACACCTTGTTATCAGTTGTGGGCCTTCCCTCCCTGGTCGCTGGTTATCCATCTATTTTATCTAACACCCACTGAGCTTTAAATCCCACCTCTCTGAAGCTTCAAGGTCTGACTTTACCCACAACCATTCACTCTCACAAATCTGTCCCATAGGTGTATATTTGTCACCCTCCCTCTCGCTCCCCATTCATTGCCTGTTTTTGGTTTATTTTGCTGTTTTAGAGAACGTCCATTGTTTCATAGCTGACTTTTTTTTTTATGCCTTCTGCTGATTTTAGCAACAAGCTGCAAACAATAATGGAGTTATTTAGAAGTGTGTTTCAAACACTGACACCGTTTGCAGGCAGTGTTTCCGTTTCCAAAGGAACAACTTCTAAAGGGTTTGCCTTGGAAAGAGAAGTTGTTTTCTCTCTTCCGCCCATGCTGTTGCTTCCTGAATCTTTAGGAGGAAGGAATTCCCTCTAGTGCCTGTTACCCACCCTACATCCGAACACATGCACACACACACACACACACCGACACACTGAAGCAGGTTACATTCATCCACACAAGTGCTCCACAGAGAGTCAAAACAAATGAGTCCATTTGAAAAGGGCATATGAGGTGGTCCATTCATTCTGTTTTTTTTTTTTAATTCACATAAAGTGTACCGAAGTTTATTTAGCAACAAATACCTTTACATCCTTGTCACTGTCTAGTCCCCCCTATATTTATATATTGACCACTGTAATAAGAAATAAGTGTGAAAAAGGCCTTTCCTAAAAGACCACGTTCTCACCTTAAGGTGTCTCCTTGCCAGCCCATAATCACAAGACTTTAAATAATTTATCTCTCAGCTGGTTTACCCACCTGACAGTTTCAGGTTCTTGCATCATCCGTGTCGCTGCTCTCTGTCCTTTCATTCTGGCGACTGCTTTGCTGCTCAGCAGGATCTTAACAATCATATGTATCCTAGCTGGAGGCTTTATTAGATTACTTTTCCCTGCACTCTGTGCTTCTCACTCACTCAGGCCTACGTACGCTCACTCACAGTAGTCCAATGTGTGTTTGGTGGGGGCGGTGGGGGGGGGGGGGGGTTGCTTCTTCTGTTGTGCTGACCTGCCCCCCCTCCAGCCTCCATGCTTCCCCACCCTGATGTGGGCCCCTCTACACTCCATTCAACTGGCCAGCAGACGCTATTCAAATGAACGTAATCAGACCAAAGCTGTTCATACTCTCAGCTTGGGTTAGTGGAGGATGGGTTAAGGAGGGTCTTTTTTCTTCCCAGTCATACATACACAAACCCTGCCCCAGATAAACTTAACACAATGCACAGCACAGTTTGGAAGTGGGGGTTAAGCCAGACTTGAGCATTGAGCAGACAAGTGGACAACTATTTGTTAGAAGCATGCATGCACTAAGACAGTCATGCACTCCTTTACTTTAGTAAATTAAGGACATAACATCATCTTATCCACAAGGTGTGTATCATGACATTGATGGTGGATAAAAACTACATAGCACCACCTGTAATGTCTGGGTTTATTAGATATGGGTGTGGGGCTGTTTCTTGGGTCAGGATCATGATTTCCTGGAGCTTGTCATAACAACGTGGTTGTCAGGATAAGATTATACATTAAATAGTGAGCTGTACAGATGCCTGAAGGAAGCAGAAGCAGGTCAGTGGTGTCCATCTATATTTATATTTGTATATTTTAGAATCAGAGTCAGAATCGTGTTTATTGCCATGTAAGTGAAGGGGATTCACATTACTAGGAATTTGCCTTAGTGATTGGTGCATACATAAAAACATATAATAATTAACATGAAATAAGATAAAACTAAGATAAAATTAAGGTAAATAAGGTCAAGTAAACAAGGTAAACTAAAAGTAAGGCTATAAATTGACATGGCATAACAGACATACAATGAACAGAACATAAAATGAGTGGTGGTTGTAATGGCAAACATAGACCCTTATATGAACGAGTGTAATAATGTAACAGGTACCACATGGATCGGTGAGGTGGTACTAGTGTGGATATGGATATGATATGTAAAAATACATATCCTGCTTTTGGTCGTCTTGCAGCTTCCGACTCATGTCTCATTATAATGATAGTGATCAATCTTGCTTGTGATAATGAGACACGCAGGTGTAATCGTTCCCCTCTCCCTCCACTGCTGATCGTCACCATTGCTAATGTCTTTGTTTTGATTGAATTGTCAGTCACACTGATTTTTTCATATTAAGGGTTTGTGTCTACAGCTCCCTTCACAAGATGTGACGATATAAAAATCAAAACACAATCGAACAATCGAAATCCTGATTTATTCACACTTCCCTAAAATAATGCAGTTTAATCTTTATAAGCTTAAATGGTCAAGTGTTGAATGACCACTGGTATATGATATGAGTATTCTTGGACAAATCAGAGAAGCGAAAGTAGCTAAAGTTGTTTGAATTTTTCCATCGGAGCACAGTGAAACAGTTCCTCAGAATTATATTTGTATCATTTTCTATCGTCTCCGTTTCTCTTTTTTTCTCCGCTCCCTTACTCTGCCTCGATGGTCTAAATTACTCAGTCTCTTACCAGCTTCTCTGCATGTAAGAATCTGTGTTTGTCTGTGTGTCAGATGACCTATTCAAAATCATTGCAGTGCAGTGTGCCTGTTACCACGGCAACACAGGCTTCTCCGTCTCTTTCTCCCTCTCCCTCGCTCTCTCTCTCTCGCTCTCTATCTCCCCTCCCCTTTTCATTTCCCCTCCACACCAGAGCGAGGTCATGTGACCGTGTTGACGTCAGGCTGGGGAGGGAGGCAGGCAGAGGAGCGAGTTAGTTTGCAGGCTTTGAATAAACCTCCTGCTCAGACTACGACACTGGGAGTTTGTCACTCACCGCTAGCTCTGGTTCAGTCACTCAGACGCTCTCGTCCTTCCCCCTCTACTGTTCTGTCCCCCTCTCTCGCTTACTCTCATCTTTGCTTTTTTTCTGGTGCTCTCTTTTTATTGTTGCCTGTTGCTTCTTCTCCACCTCCTCCTCCTCCTCCTCCTGCTGCTGCTGCTGCCACAAACTTACTCTAGAGAGAAAGTGCTGGGTGATGGACTGCTGAACAGCTTGTACGTTGCTACAAAGTGAGGTAAGCTTCTCGTGTTTTCTCTCTGTGCGTGTATTGTTTGCTTTAACGGCCAGTGGTTGCTTCCAGATGGGTGTGCAGCAAGTTAAAGCTAGATAAGGCAGGAGGGGGTTATTGCATTTTGTGTCTTGAGGAAGTTGTGAATGAGGCTCTCTGTGTGTGTGTGTGTTCGGAACTGCTTTCAGTAATGTAGATAAACTTTAGAGTCACATGAGTGCAGAAAAGCAGTGTGTGATGTTTGAGGGTTTTGGGAGGTGGGGTGGGGGGGATCCCTGGTCGGTGCTCTCAAAGACTAGTTGCTTTCTTTCACAGCAGACACAGCCAGATCTGTTTTTAAAAACCTCCTGCAGGAAGTGAGTGCATGATAGTAGAGAGAAGGAAGGAGAGTGTGAACGTTACAGAGTGCTGTGTGTAGGTCCACATGTCTTCTCCTCCCTTGAGCGTTGCTAATGTTAGAGGCAGTAGTTTGGGCTGAAGCTACTGGGTCTGTCTGAGTGTCAGCAGCAGAGACCGGTGGTGGGGGGGAGGCAGAGCAGCTGCCACCTTGCCCCCCCTCAGAGAGGGATGGGAAAACCTCAGAGTTATGTGCTGCCAAAATTTAACTCCTCCTCATCTCTAATATTCTCTAATATTATTAATAATGCGGTGATGTAGGTGCATTTTTTTTTCTTAAGTTTTCTTAAAAGAATGTTCTTGACAAGTGTCTAGGCTGAGAACACCCTCCCTTCTCCCCCTTCTCCCTACCTCCCTGCATGCCTTAAACAAAAGCATGCCAGCTTGCATTTAGCCCAAATAGGGTGGAAAGAAAAGGAAATGTGGACAACAAGTGGTTTGGATCAGCTCCCCCAAATTACTTGTTCATTCCTCCCTCTCTTTCCCTCTCATAGCTTCTCAAGAAGTCCGCTATGAGACTTTATCGTTTTTCTCTGTCAGTCCCTCCCCTGCTGCGCCTCCCTTCTCCAACTTAATGAAGTCATTACCCAGCCAGCGGCCATGTAACAGGTCCCTGTCACTGTATCTGCAGAATCCTTGTACCACACATCTCCTGGTCCATCTAATTAAATGATCACCGCTGCTTTGCAAAAGATTATTGCACAAATTGGCATTTGCTGTGATGTTTTGATTAGATGTATTATCTATATCACTGGATTTTGGATTCTTTTCCTACCTTGCACATATTTTGTGAGGTTGTCTTTTGTTTAGTAGCACTCAGAAGAAGCAGGTACTTCTTATTCTCTTTCTATTTCTTCAGGTTCCTGCTTGTGTGTTGCATCTGCTCTACAGAGCATAAAGGCTCTGCAAACAGATCATCTGCATCACCTGTTGTGTTGCGTTGTGTGAAGCGTGCACGGTGCGGTTGCAGGTGGATGACAGTGACAGTTACTTGCATGCACATCACTGAATCTGTGAATTGCTAATATAACTACCTTGAGTTGTACAGTATGTGTGTGTATTGTATTGAGTTTTAATTGATTTAATATGGGTACATGTCAACAAAAAAAAAACTCTTGCTACACATGCACATGAGATATTTCAGTAAGGTGTTAATGACCCGTTAAAAAAAACAAAAAAAACCTGGATGACACATTTTATTTCAGGTACACACAAACTTAGCTGCACCACATGAAACATCCTGTTTTGTGCTTAAGGGAGTCTCTTGTAACACTAGTGGAAACTAACTTGAAGGCAGTTTATATAACGGCTGATTTATGACTAGAGGCACGGAGGCAGACAGAAACAGAGAGTACCAGAAAGGAGTTTAAGTGAGAAATGAAGTCAGATATGAAAGAGGAGACAGATAGCCAGGGAGGCTGTTAGACATTTTTCCTGCCTGGATTCCTCTCACTCTGTAACTAACACCTGATTCTTCAAAACCAGAAGCCTCGCTCAGACTGTGAGGGGCTCTGTCTTTGATGTAACTGTTCAGTCAAATGGTTCTGATTGCTGGAGATGTCTGTGTAGTAGCTTAGTTAAGCGTTGAAATTAGCGATCTTAAAAAAAAAAAAAAAAAAGAAGCTCCAGGAGGCGTCTTTTATTTTGTCAGGTGTTTCTGCAAAGACTACTGCTGCTATAGTAACTAAACCCAATTAAGTAATTACGTTGTAATTTGGTAATCTATCCAGCTCCTTCTCCAGGTGGTATTAATGTCATTCATTTGATTATTACCAATCAGCATTATATACTGCTGAAGTCCTGGTAATGTGATATCACTGTAGGTAGAGAATAGCTGTATTGTCATCCATAAAATCAGGTATTAAATGTCATTTTATTAGGTATTAAAACATTTAATATGATAAACCTGTAGAAACCATAGACAGGCATTATTCATTCTTAACTAAACCACCTTCATTTGTCTTCATTCATGCTGCGGTAGAAATGCAGGAGCCCCCGCTCTGCTGACGGTCAAGAACTTAATGGAGGGAAAATAAAGTTTTATAGTAGAATGTGTAGCGTGTGGCTTTAATTTGAAGTGGAAATAGTTTCAAAATGTTGGCCCACTCACATAAACACCTACTCAACGAGAGCACCACTCACATCCTCCTGCTCCTCATGTCAAACCCCATGGGCACATCAGTGGAATGAAACAAAGGTAACAAACACTGCTGGTGTGCTTTAACACATATATATATATATATATATATATATAAAAACACTGCTGGTGTGCTTTAACACATATATTAACACACACACACACACATATATATATATATATATATATATATATACAATAACACTCCCATTCACATTAATGGTTCTAATTCCCAACTGAAAAAGAAGGTGCAGGTGCAAAAAAAAAAAAAAACCATGAGTGGAGAGTGGAAGTGTCTCAATGATTGCTGCACTCACAGGAGCATGTCACATTTTTTATCTGCACTCCTCGTTAAAGGTCAAAATAAAACGCACCAGGACACTTGAAGACAATTATACCTCTCTGCTGAGGTGTGAAGTGTGCTTACTCATTGATCCATAGCATCGCCACAGTAGACATGGACATGTGACACCATCCATTAGCATTTCCTGCACTACGTGTACATATTGCTTTATTTAATCTGCACCATCCTGTCAACAAACAACACAATATTCTGACTAAGCTGTTTACATTGCTTCATATTAATTAATGTTTCAGCTTGCATATGGATGCATATGTTATTACACCTTCTTGTAGAGGGATGGAGTTGTTTTTCTGGCCTGGGTCTTTTCAACATTGTTAGAGGAGTCAAAGAAAAACACATCCTGACTGATGATGTTAGGCATGCTTTTGGAAATGTTTGACATGTTCATCGTTTATTATACAAAACTCTTTACTCTTCAGTGTTTGAGTAGTTGGATTTATACTGCCAATGTACAGAAAATGGTGTGTAAGTATTTATTTCAATTGTTAAGACAACAGAATAGCATTCAGTTACACAGAAACTCTCCATCCCCTGTGAAAGTATTCATCTTTTTGACGTACGAACTGAATGAGTGCTTGCAGGGGGAGACGTCCACGGCGGATTTTAGGGACAGCTGGTCAGGCGTGCTCTTTGTCATTCACCAATGGGCTTCCCTGAAAAGGGGTCAGAGGTCACTCAGCTGAAATCTGGCCTCAATGGGGGGGGGGGGGGGGCAGAATGCTCCGAAGGCTATAAGGTCTTAGCCCATAGGCTCTTATGCATTGCTTTAGAAAAAAAAAAACTATGAGAAACAGATGTTCTATTTTTAGCCTCGGAGTGGAATTCACACACGCTGTCATGTCATGCTGGACATGAGACAAAAGGAGGCGGTCTGTCTCTCTCTGTGAGCTGTTCCTTTCTAGAGAATACTTACTTAGGGGTTTACTGAGAATTATACTGACCTCATTTACTGGATTATATCTATACACCACACATACTGTTCACTCGTCCTCCCTCTGGCTTTAATGGAGTGTGTGGTTAGCAGGCCTGACATTCCTGCCGCAAAAGCATGAGTGTGTTAGTCCTTCTTCAGACTCATTTCTCACGCTGCATAGGGAGACAGAAATAAAACTTTTTGCAAGCAGAGCTGCCACCCTTTATAGCTGTGGTCACTCACTTAGTTGTGATAATAAAAATGGACATTATACATGTGGTTTGCAGTAAGACTAGTAGGAAATGCACTTTAATGCATTTGGCATGAAAGCACAATAAAATCATCTCTGCTTCAGTTCTGCTGTGCTGCAGAGCATTACAGCAACTAATTTTAGTGAATACAGTCACTAAGCCAGTATGTGTTTGATGCTTTCCAAGGTCCAGGCCATGGTCACCTTCTATACTTGGATGTGGATCATGCTGGCTTCCTGAGGGAACATGTGGTGCTGGGTCACAGAACACTCCCAACGATTAGGATTAAACAGTGTATGATAAAAAAAAAAGGGCTTCATAAAACGGTTGACATCTGGGTTTTCTGTTGTTGATGGGAGTCACTGTGTAAGATAGATTACCCTCTCAACAGAGTGTGTTAGTGTGGCTTGCTTGATGATGGATCTCAGAGACAAACCTACTTAGAATTCCTCAGTGCTTGCAGAGATCTTTGGCAGGCAGGATGCGTGCTTTGCCTGGGGTATGTGAGACGAAAGCAGAAAACACTGCTATCACCGAATTGTCACTTAAAAATCACTTGAATGCAGGATCTGGATAAAATTGCTCTGTGAAGCAGTGCGTTCACTGAGAAGATGCTATCAGGCTTCTTACCTGTTATGTTCAATCTTGTGTGTTTTGTAGTAAAATCAGATAGAGATCCTGAACGCCAACACAGATGATTCTTCCATTGATGCTGCTTAGATATGACAATTCACTGTTTATATTATGCATTCCTAACTTCCTCTTGGATCTCCTCCTGTCACCCCTGTCCTTTAAACCAGTTGCTTTGTGCATGCGGTTTTACAGTAGTTGGTTATTGTGTCAGTGTTGTTATATCCTATTGTCAGATACAGTGGGGAAAAAAAGTATTTAGTCAGCCACCAATTGTGCAAGTTCTCCCACTTAAAAAGATGAGAGAGGCCTGTAATTTTCATCATATGTATACCTGAACTATGAGAGACAAAATAAGAAAAGAAAATGTAGAAAATCACATTGTAGGATTTTTAATGAATTAATTGGTAAATTCCTCAGTAAAAGAAGTATTTGGTCACCTACAAACAAGCAAGATTTCTGGCTCTCACAGACCTGTAACTTTTTCTTTAAGAGGCTCCTCTGTCCTCCACTCGTTACCTGTATTAATGGCATCTGTTTGGAGTCGTTATCAGTATAAAAGACACCTGTCCACAACCTCAAACAGTCACACTCCAAACTCCACTATGGCCAAGACCAAAGAGCTGTCAAAGGACACCAGAAACAAAATTGTAGACCTGCACCAGGCTGGGAAGACTGAATCTGCAATAGGTAAGCAGCTTGGTGTGAAGAAATCAACTGTGGGAGCAATTATTAGAAAATGGAAGACATACAAGACCACTGATAATCTCCCTCGATCTGGGGCTCCACGCAAGATCTCACCCCGTGGGGTCAAAATGATCACCAGAACTGTGAGCAAAAATCCCAGAACCACACGGGGGGACCTAGTGAATGACCTCCGGAGAGCTGGGACCAAAGTAACAAAAGCTATCATCAGTAACACACTGCGCCGCCAGGGACTCAAATCCTGCAGTGCCAGACGTGTCCCCCTGCTTAAACCAGTACATATCCAGGCCCGTTTGAAGTTTGCTAGAGAGCATTTGGATGATCCAGAAGAGGATTGGGAGAATGTCATATGGTCAGATGAAACCAAAATAGAACTTTTTGGTAAAAACTCAACTTGTCGTGTTTGGAGGAGAAAGAATGCTGAGTTGCATCCGAAGAACACCATACCTACTGTGAAGCATGGGGGTGGAAACATCATGCTTTGGGGCTGTTTTTCTGCAAAGGGACCTGGACGACTGATCCGTGTAAATGAAAGAATGTATGGGGCCATGTATCGTGAGATTTTGAGTGAAAACCTCCTTCCATCAGCAAGGGCATTGAAGATGAAACGTGGCTGGGTCTTTCAACATGACAATGATCCCAAACACACCGCCCGGGCAACAAAGGAGTGGCTTCGTAAGAAGCATTTCAAGGTCCTGGAGTGGCCTAGCCAGTCTCCAGATCTCAACCCCATAGAAAATCTTTGGAGGGAGTTGAAAGTCCGTGTTACCCAGCGTCAGCCCCAAAACATTACTGCTCTAGAGGAGATCTGCATGGAGGAATGGGCCAAAATACCAGCAAAAGTGTGTGAAAACCTTGTGAAGACTTACAGAAAACGTTTGACCTCTGTCATTGCCAACAAAGGGTATATAACAAAGTATTGAGATGACATTTTGTTATTGACCAAATAGTTATTTTCCACCATAATTTGCAAATAAATTCTTTAAAAATCCTACAATGTGATTTTCTGGATTTTTGTTTCTCATTTTGTCTCTCATAGTTGAGGTATACCTGTGATGAAAATTACAGGGCTCTCTCATCTTTTTAAATAGGAGAACTTGCACAATTGGTGGCTGACTAAATACTTTTTTTCCCCACTGTAACTACTACTCCTGTTGTTGCTGCAGAAAAGATTTGAGTAGGAGCATCTTCTCGGTGGCTTTAAAGCAGTACCCCCTCTCAACATGCTCTTGGCTTGCATGCAAATGCATCTTTGTAGGCCGTGTGATACATTTCTACAATCAAAATAGTACACTCTCCTTTAAGCTGTGTTTCAGTCTCCTCCAGAACAAAATATGAACAAAAAATATCCAGCCTATTGCTATCAAGCATGACCGTGTGTTTGGTATGGGACAGGTAGTACACAGAGGGAGGTTTTTTTTATTTATAAGCAGCTACCTGCAGCTGCTGGAGGGCTGATCGGAGACTGAACCAAACACAAGAAGCAACTGACAAAAGACACTGTGAGTCAAATTTAACATGCATGTATAATATGAATTATTCTTTACATAAACATTTTTAAGAGCTTTACTTTTCTTGATTGGAAGCAGACCACACTTGTATTAAGTGATTGGAAATGGCACTGACCTTTTTACAGCTGTTTCCCACTCATAATGTGAGTGTGTCATTGGTTCCGTTTGATCATCTCTGGTGGTAACCTTGGGTCTTTTGATGGTTACTCGACTTTTATCTCTTACTAAGACACAAACAAAGGTTTTTCTCTGTGTGTGTGTGTGTCTCTGCTCTACAATTCACTAAATCTGCTGGAGGACTGCACACGTTTGCTGCATCCAGTGATTTTCTTTGAAGAGTCAAATTAAAAGCATCTAGGGAAAATAAGATGAACACATGACACCTTAATCCAATTTAATCTACTGAAAAGGACAAAAATAAATAGTAGTGTCCATCTAGTCTTTCTTTAATACTGTTGAAAACCTTTAGCATTGCACTGTGTGTCCACCCTGACACATGCAAACACTTGAAGCTGTTTTATATATTCAGAAATTCTTAAAACTTCCTCGTGTTCACATCCCAGTTCCCTGGATTGGTCCTGACCCCTGACCCCTCCTGTGATGTAACTTCCCTTTTGATTGTTATTTTCCGTGATGTTATATCCTGTTTCTATATTTTCTTTGACCACAGGAAGCAGAGCGAGCTTTGTTGCCTCCCTAGGGGCACTCTTCAATCAGAACCATCTCCAGAGCTCAGGCTCTGCCACAGTTATCTCTTTATCTTTACCCTTCTCTCTTTCTGCTCTGAGTAAGATGATGCATACACTGTTAACGACACATCCTCTCATGTAAACGTCTTAATAGTCTCCTGAAATGACAACATGGTCAGTACAGTGAATAAAACTAAAGGCCCTTTAAACAGGAGCACAGATGGTGGTATTAAAACTTAACAACTTTCCTTTAAATTTTTACCGCTGCTGTCATTTTGCTGGTGTGCACAGGCTAAACTCTTGCACATGGTAGACCTTGCCCTCCTTCTGCTACAAACATACATTCTCCATCTGCTCTTGTATAGTTGTTGTTGGCTATGCAAACAGCATTTATCAGTTCTAGTCCAGCTATGGGACATTTTACAACCATCCCACTTTGTCTTCACGTGTAAAGAAAATCCAATAACGACTCGTTAGCAGAAGGCAGATTTGCACCATATAAATACACAGCAGTCGGAATCAGTTTAAGCAATGTAGCTTAGCATGTGTAAGTGTGAATGATTAACAATAACAACAGGCCTCTTTGAGTTACATTTGCTGCTATAGTGGAGCATACAGGGATACACTCCTTTATATTTTTTCAGCCAGACAATGGACCCAAATCTAGCCACATTAGCCCGATAGTTGCATCCGATAAAATATGCCGACTAAAAAATTCACCCTTACAAAGTCAAGGACCATCAAAAAAGAAAGATGAGACGATAATCATGGAGGTTGATGTGTAAGAGTGGAGAGGTTTCCTGCAGTGGGTTTGTCTGAGTTTAGCATATCGCATAATAAACATAATAACAGAGCTATTCTTCTTTCCTCCCTGTTGGGACTTAGTCATCCAACCAATTAAGCAGCTCCGATGACCCAGTGCCAGGCAGACAGAGAGCTCCCACTAGAGCAGCACAGACAGGCAGCCAAACAAATTAGACGCGACCTCGGGAGTTACAATGCAGGGTCCACGTTTTCTGGTGGACAAAGAGGAAGAACTAGAGGTTCCACACAGACATGCGACCAGAGGCCATTCTCATAACTGTTCTCCAAAATAGATCAATCGGATGGAACACGGTTTAATCCCTTCTCATGGCTCTGTACATAAAAAAAACTGTGCCTTTGACATGGCTTCAGATCTCTACACTGTGGCTTTATAGATTAAATTACATAACCATTAAGCTGATTATGAGATTGACTTGAGGAAGTGTGTCATCTTGTGCTTCTTGCTGTTTCACTCCTTTTCTCCTGAATCAATAGGCACTATGTGCGGTTGCCTCCTCCTCCTCCTCCTCCTCCTCCTATCAGGTCTGTTACCATAGCAACCTAATGAAGGCTAAGGAGGCCATTTAAAAGTATTAGAGCTGAAAATAACGACTGTGGGCAGCTTCAAGCTAACCAGCTAGCAGCCGCAGTCAGACTTCAGATACTCTCTCTTAAGGTCAGCTTTGTTCTAAATGAAGAGTCAGGAAACAGATCCTAGAAAAAGTTGAATTTAGTCCAAGTAGTACCAACTCATCTGCCCCCTTTTAGGTCACTCTCTATCCAGCTACTGCCTGGATATCTGCCAGTGCCTGTCTCTGTGTTTTCCCACCTCGCCTCTCAGTGCCAGAGCATTGTCAGGAAGTTTGGAGGGCAGAGGTCTCTTCTTTTGGTGTTCAGTGTGTTCGCCACTGTGTATTGTTTTTGACGTTTAATGCTCGACAAGGATTCTGAAATTCTGCTTTTTTTTCTCCGCCTTCCTAAAATGGGGACCTTGGTGCTTAATTAGCCAGCTTAAATGAACAATGTGGCTTTGGTGATGAATGGTTATTAAATCGTTTGAATCGTCTTGGGTATTCTTTTCCTGCTGTGACAGGAAACGACACAACAGAGGTGTGTCTCCTGAGGCCCAGTAGGATGTTGGCAGACACAGTCATCATTCATTCATCAGCATTTTCTTTCTTATTTTAATCTCTATTTTTGTGTGTCTTTGTGTCGCCTCCCCTCTTCCACCCCTCTTGTTCCTGCTGTCCATTGTTCTGGAGAGTGAAGCTGCTGCCTCTCACTAAGAAAACTGAGCGTACAGATGTTTCTTAAAAAAAAAAAAAGAAGGAAACTTTCCCACTTCCTTCACCCTGGGAAACTTTCTCTTTTTTTCTTCTTTCTTATTTATTCTCCAGAAACCAAAGCAGTTTCAGACATTTTTCGTGGTTGGGTTTTTTTTTTTAATGGCCAGGAGGGATTCTTATAGTTAATGAAACTGATGAAACAGTTCGCCATTGATTTGCTTTTACTGTGCAACACTGGCACAGCATAATGAATGTATGATTTCATGATGACGTGTGATGTGTGTGAGTCACAGTTTGAGCAGATCAGAGCTCCGCTGGGATCAAGAGGGACTTATCTGTGGGCTCCTTGGAAGACAGAGTTATTTCCTCTTAGCTCTGTTAGCACAAGGGATACATGGGGTTAAGTCAAGTATCCCATGTTTGGTTGCACGCCAAGGGGCCTGTGATTGTGCATCTCCACCACAGACGGCTCGACTTCTACACACACACGTTGCTTTTCTGTGTTCCAGTGTTAGTCGTGGGGAAGCTATTGTTCCATTAAGCCTTAAAATGTAAGTTTATTACCTGCAAGTTTACCTTAAATGGTCAACATTTAAGAACAAAACATTGTGGAGATGTATGTAGAAGACATAAAGGGGAGACTGGTAAACACTGTGGGAAGTAATATTTGTTCCAGTGTTGTCATAAAGAGGAAGAGATGGTCTCATCCATTTAATTTTTTCACTTCGCTTGGAGACTTCACTCTTTGAGCCGAGCATCTTAAATTCCCGTCAGAAATTCCTTCTCCCTGGGAATCTAGTGCAGCTGGACCTAAAGCCCTGCTCACCCCGTGCAACAGCTGTTGCTGTAGGTTGTGGCAGAGGGGAAGCAGCTGAAGCCACTGAAGGGATCGTATAGATGAGCTGTGTTTTTGTTTTACTATTATAAATTTCAGGTGTATTTTTCAGACGTTTGCCAAAAGCTAAAAAAAAGAAAATCATGTAATTCACTACATCTTACACATCAGCCTTACACTTCCTGAACTGTAGTTGCACAATTATGTTACGTACATATAAAGAAGTGGCTGCTTGAATGTCGAGCTGTAGCATCAAACTGTCTGTCATTCATTTTTTTGGACACCATGCATTTTTTTTTATCAAAGATTTTTATTACCTTTCTGTATTTGTACGACTGTCAGCCGCTTGCTGCTCACTTCACAGCACGTTTCTTCACTTGCGTACACAGACACAAATTGCGCAGTCACTTTTTTTTGCAGTCTTTGACTGAGCAAAGTGTGTGTATGTGTGTGTATATATATGCTCGTGTGTTTGTGTTTGCAGTGCACTCAGCCAGAAAGCTCATCAATGGTTGTGAGTTTTTTTTGCCAAATGTTACTATGGTAACTGCAGTGAAATTGCTTTATGAGAGAAGACAGTGAGGATGAAATGAGTGTGGAAATAAGGTAGCAAGCAAAGGGCAGGAAAAAGACGAGGAATTTATGAATGGTGTAGTAGAAAGACAGAGAGATGAGCTAACAGCCTGAAAGGAGAAGAAAAGGACATGAGCTGAATGGAGAGTACATCAGATGTTTCTTGGTCTTTATCCTGCTTCTCGTCTGCTCTGCTTCTCTCCTGTAAGGGACGGGGGAAACCATCGCATGAATGTATTCATACAACACTGACATCACGGCCTTTCATTATGAAGACTGCTGTATTTTACATAGAAATTGTTGTTTGTTAAGTCCAGTAATCAGAAAATATCTGCACCTTAACTGGTTTGTGTGTGTGTGTGTGAAGTGGTTAGGCTCTTGTAATCTGAATGTGAATCTGAGCTTTTCTGTCCAGAGTCTTTTTGAATCTGAATAACATTCAGCTTGATTTGAATGATAATCTTAGATTTAAAAAAAATGCAAAACCTGTGACTGCCTTTAAACGTAGACATCGTGTTTGCATATGCTTACAGTCAGGTCTGTGTATTGGCAAGAATCTGGCGATACGATACATATCACGATACACGTCACTATACAATACAATATACGATATATCCCGATACGGTAACAAAGACGATATATATTGCGATTTTAAATATATATATTTTTAAGAGTTTGGAAAGCCTCATCTGAATACTAGTTATACATCTTTCACAAGAACAAAATGTTTAATTATAATTATTTTAATTATAAGAACACTGCACAATGCAACTGTATCTCACATTCAAGTTTAGATGTTGGAATTAATGTTAATAACTTAAATCGATTCCAGTGTCTCCAAATAAAATATCGCGATATTTCACAGAACCGATTTTTTTCTTACACCCCTACTTACAGTGGTAATATTACACATCTTAGCTTGCAGTGTATCAGGCGGCAACTATACAGACTTTCATGAGGCCAACAGACTACAGATTACAACTGCTAGAGTGTGAACTTTACATGCAACACCAGCATCCTCACAATGCTCATTTATCTAGTTAGATAACATTATAGCTTAAATTCTTGCACCTTTGGGTGTAGATTTGTTCATACACAGCATCATTCCTGCTACAGTAAAGTTGGACTTCTGTCATAATGTTGACGTCAGATTGCCTGTTTTTGGAGCGTTATGAGAGAGTGATGCCACCCCCAGCCCAACTGCCAGAAAGCAGTTTGAACAGCACACGGATGCATGCAGCAGACTTAAGAGGCACAGAAATGTGTCCTGTCACTCACCAGTGCCCACTCGATTTAATGTCAGCTGCTGTCAATCTCTTTATTTACAGTGCAGCACACACCGACTGTACCGCAGGCTTTCGGTGTCACGCTTTCAATACAGTGCAGGTTTACGTTTAGTAAAGAAAACCTTCTTATTCCAGTGGTTCAAAAAGTCTTAACTGATAACAGTGAACACACAAACACACACTCATACAGACACAGAGCTGGGGAAAAAAATCCTGTCATCACACGAGTGGGCTGCCTGTAGCCTCCGCGGTTAGCTGAGCATGTCATCAGAAGCAGCCGAGTGGTTTGATGACACCGCCTGCATGCGGTGTGTGTGTAAGTGCAAACGTACATACAACGTACAGACTGGAAATAAAATGTATCATAACCGGTGACAGGGCGCAGTGGGTCAGTAATTATAGCTGTGTATGTGTGTGTGCATGTAGATAGGGTCACATCTATGGACTCCCATTAGATGAAGCGCCCGCTGACAGGATGGACTGTAATCACTCTGGGTCAGCTGCTGTAGCAGCACCTTGGAGATTAGTCAGTACAATAATTGGCGTAAAGTCAGGTGTTTTTTAAACTTTTGTTTTCCATCAAACCCTCAGTTGTTCAGTTTCACCTCCTGTTTTCTTCTTTCTTTTGAACGCTTGTCTGCTACTTCTGGGACACTTTTGCCACTGTTTTAAATGTCAAGTTTTTTCTGCTGCACTCAGTGAAGTAAACAAAGTCTCTAAAAGGATTCATTCTTCTGTTCATCCATGTGCCATTAATTGATTATTTTCATTGCTCTAAAGCTGTGGCTCTGTAGCACCTGACTGCTTCTATTACTGTGATTTAGAGCGTGACTGGAAGGCAGGATTTTCCATCAGGCTGTAGGAGCAGGTAATTCAGCGGTCTGATAGCTTATCACTTCTCAAATATCCCTGCTTACATTGTGCATTTTTTTTTTCTCGCTTGTTGAACCTTGATTTGAGCGACTGAAAGGGCAAGTTGTCACCCACTCGTGTCAATATGAGTTTGCAGCTTGTTGCCCACAAGGATGTAAAAAGGTTCTCATTTCCTTTATGTTCCTACAGTTCAGATATATAGACTCATTTCCTGTAAGAGCACATTGCACCAGGAAGAATGCATACAAGACATAAACCCATACAACATCAATTCTAAAGCAGATTTTAAGATTACTGCTTAATCTGGAGAGATTATATGCTCCTTTTGTTGCACCTTTTATATGTGCAAAAGCTTGTAACAACTAAAATATGAGCCATATACGACTTGCATGCTCACTGACAGTATGCTGAGTGTAATGAGAGTACAATCTCTCTGAGACCAGAAGCAGGCGCTTCCTGTTTGTGTCACTGAAAGGCCAGATAAAAAAACAGACTCCGAACTCCTCCGCTGTGTCTCTTTGTCACTATTTTCTTGCATCACTGACTTTGTTTGTTTTTTGTCTCTTGATCAACAGATGGCAGCTAATACTGCAGTAGCTAGCACTACACAATAAATAAATCTGACCTTATGAGAAATATACAGCCATATCCCTGCATGTACATTAAGTTGTCAGCTCGTTTCCATCTGCAGTGTCACTTTGCCACCTTTCTAACCCCTTTGCATGTGGGAAGGGGAACCAATTTTCCAAACCAAATCACTAACAGTTGACAACAATTCCACCCTCACAGCAATGATTAGCTAATCGTTAGTCTTTCCACAGCCCTCACTGCACAGATGACTGATGAATGAATGGACTTAAAGGTCTAGACTCCACAGTCACAGAAGAGAAATTTGGGAAATATTTAAAATATTGATGTCATGAAAGCACTGAACATTGCATACGCCTTGTTCTTTGATGTGTTTTATGGCTTTAATATCCAGGTCATCCTGTCATTTCTCAGCTCCAAGTCAACCATCACTCAACAATACATCTAGTACACACACAGTGCATCGTACACACAGTTACTTTCATGAGCACAGCTGGCAGAAAGAAACATCTCCGCTAAGTGCACGGAGATGATGACTCAATATTTAGATTAAATGTTAGGATTCCAACATTTAAATCATCTAGTACAACGGCAAACAAGGATTTTAAAGCTTCATCCGGTTCATAAAGAGCCGCACTACAAACACTGATACGTCAATTACAAGTGGAGAATCCCAGCAGTGTTTGCTGAGCAGCTTACATATCGTTTGACTGTACCACATTTTCTTTACCGTGTATCTCAGTCCTCAGTGTGTGTGTGTAGGGATTTTATAGAGTGATTAAACCCCATGTCGGGCATATGGTGCTGTGTGTACTCAAGAGTGCACAGCGCTGTTTTCCGTGGAATGTTCCATTACTTTGTACAAAAAGAGGGAGTGATTTCAGTCCAGATAAATGTTAAGTCTGGTGGATATTTGTATCCATAAGATCCAGTCATAAACAACTGTGGTAGCAGTGAGGTAAACAACCAACGGTGTAGCTTATATATGGACAGTTTGTGAGCCGTTTCCTTAAAACTACCCACTACTACTTACCACTGACATTTGAGGTGAGGATGTGTGCCACCTTCATCATCTTCAAAACTCTTTAGTTTGTCATCTGTCAGCCCGAGCTATCCAACATGACTCACAGAGTTAAGGCAAACAGGGAAGTTGATTCTGCTGTCTGAGCTGAAAGGTTCTGGTGTATTTAACAGTTTTCATGTAGAAGTTTTTACAGTTCAATGTTCTCATTCTGTTGTTTGTTCTGTCTTTGTCTCCTCAGAATGTCATTTATAAATCCATTCATAGATCAAAATGATTGATTGATGTATCATGTCACATCCTAAAATCAGACCCTCTTAACTTCTCTGTCCTCCAGCTGTGAGCCAAGTGATTGACAGGACAGACAGACATGGGGAAGCAGAACAGCAAGCTCCGCCCTGAGGTGATGCAGGACCTGCTGGAGAGCACCGACTTCACCGAGCATGAGATTCAGGAGTGGTACAAGGGCTTCCTTAGGGACTGCCCCAGCGGGAATCTCTCCATGGAGGAGTTCAAGAAGATCTACGGTAACTTCTTCCCATACGGCGACGCCTCGAAGTTTGCAGAGCACGTCTTTCGCACCTTTGACGCTAATGGGGACGGGACAATAGATTTCCGGGAGTTTATCATCGCTTTAAGTGTGACGTCACGTGGCAAGCTGGAGCAGAAGCTGAAATGGGCCTTCAGTATGTACGACCTGGACGGGAACGGGTACATCAGTAAGGCTGAGATGCTGGAAATTGTACAGGTGAGTGTACGCTTGTTGTTTCTTTCCAGTGGGCGCCTCAAACACGTTAACTGTAACACCAGCCACAACACAGATTGTTAAACACTGTTTTATTAACAGAGCTGCCACTGTATCCATAACACACTCTTTATGAGACTTGGAAAAACAGTGCTGGCATTTTAAGAACAGCAGGACATGCAGCTCTGCTGTGGGGTGACAGGAAGTTCCTACAGACATGTTCCCCCTCCAAACACACCATTTTCTGAGCGATATGTCATTCAGAGCTTCATTAACAGCCAACACTGAAATGTCAGTGTACTTAAAAATGCATTTAGATTCTTTAGAAACGCTTCTTTTCCTGCCAAGAGAAGCAGTTTTGGAAATAGTCAGGCATTCATTAGCCTCTTAAATGTGGCTTTAACTTTATCTCGAAGGCAAAAGGATGGTTTTACCGTCTGCTCCACACCTTTTACAGGAACAAGTGTAGCCTAAGCTTAATCCATGTCTGCTGAATCACCTACTGTTCCCTTGTGGGTTGTATTAACACTTGTGCAACGTTCGGGACATTTTTGTCCTCTGAGAGTAATTTTTCTGTTTATTTTGGCCATAACTGTGTCAATATGTGAGCAAATTGAATCATTTCTGCTCAACAAGCTTAATTTTACATACATTTTGTTAATATGATTTAAAAATTTTTCATAGGTCAACAGTACACTGTGGGCAAATTTTACCCCCTTTCGTGTTGTCCTCTAACTTTAACGGTTTTAAAAAATATATCAGATAAATATTTTTTTGAATTTTTTTTTGCGTAGACCTTTTAATTAACTTCAGTTCTGATCAAAAGTAGTGAAAAAATAATTTTCCCCCAGAATTTTAACCCTTTAATCACTAATTTCATAAGGGGTGGTGCTGAAAATTGGAAAAAAAAACACACAAAATGGCTCATTTTTAATAGAAAAGGTCAATGTGGACTGGATTTTTTTAACCTTTATTACAGTCTCGGTCATGTCAAACATTAGTAACAACATTGACTTTAATGCATTATTAGTTTTTGCACAGCACTGGATTTTCATTTTTTCTCCCTTGCGTGTTGTTCGTGGACATTTTTGTCCCATAGACTTCCATTATAACCACATGTTTTGACTGCACAGACATGGCACTACATAATCATGCATTCTTGATTGTTGGCGGTTTACCCTGTTGGTAGGAGGTAAAATTTGTGATTTTTACAGTTAACAACTTAATGACCCTATTAAAATCCTGGGGGAAAATCAGTTAATTAAAAGGTCTATGCAAAAAAATGTGAAAAAACATGTATCTGATATATTTTTAAAACCGTTAAAGTTAGAGGACGTTTTTGTCCCGAACAACACGAAAGGGTAGTGTTTGCGAACGTTGCACAAGGGTTAAGTCTGTATTATGTCTTAACTTGTCATGTTTGTTTGCATGATTATTTAGGACGAGCATTAGCATATTTGTCAAGCATACATGGTCTGTTGACGCTATTATGGACTTCCATATCAAATTCCAGCCCATGTTAAAGGTCCTGCATGCTAACGGTAAAGGTGTTATTAAGGTTTTAAAAACATATTTACAAATTTAAAAACCATAGGAATCTCTCCTGAGCACTTGGCTTCAGGGGGTGTGAGCTGCACTGTGTGTCTTTCATGATGGAGAAGCTGCATATAGTGAGGAAATAAACATGCAGTATACATAATATGTTCTGGCTGCATACAGACTCTGTTTTTTAAGTATATCCTAGCATACTCTGAATCATTATTTGTACCCGAATTAAAGCTCAAGACCCGAGTTAATAATGCTAACGTCATGGTAACCACAGCTAATCCAGGAAACGGGTTTCTTTTCTGCCACACGTGTGTGAACCTATCATAACTTTGAGGTTAAAATAGTCTGCCTACCTCAAGAATGCCATGATTCAGACCTCACGTCTTTGTACAGACGACAGCCTGTCAACATAAACCCTCTGCCCACCTTCCATTAAAAGGTTCAGAAGGACAAAAGACATGAGAGCAGTGACTCAGACGTTCATGCCTGAAGGTCCAAATAAGTTAAAGGGAATAATAGGAGAAGAAGGTGAATGTGAGTGCATGTGTGTTACAGCTGTTTATTAGATAGTTTGTAACACGAACAGCAAAATAGTTTTACATATTGTAACTGCTGTACTCATTAGATTAGACAGTACCGTTCCTCTTTGCTGAGGTGAAGCTTAGAACGAGCCCAGGGCCATCTGAATGTCTTTCTGTCTCAGACACAGAAGCGTTTACACACACACACACACACACTTTATTCATCTATCCACATCTCTGTGTATTCCCTCTCTGCATTTGGCTGGCTGCTTCAAAGCTGCCCGCCTCTGCACAGAGGAAGCAGGCTTAAGAGGAAAGTTTTTAGGTTTCACAAACTTATGAAAGTTGCTGCAGAAGTTAAAACGTTGAGCTCAGTGTCTTTGATTCAGAGTCTGCAGCTTAATGTGATCACAGCGTCTGCTCTCAGCAGTTATCAGAGAGCACCATCGGGCAGATGGCTCTCATAAACGTAAATCAATCCATATTTCAGTTCATGATCATCACAGACCAAACACAGGGGGCCGGACATTCAGACTTAAGACCGATGTCTGCCTTTTAATATGTTTGTGGTCTTATTTTGTGTCATATAATTACAGTTTAAACCCCTCTTAGTCCTGACTCTCTATAGCAGTATGATCACAGGCCAGTACTTCTACATGCTTCATCCAAAGGATCCTGTCTTTCCTCCCATAGTGGTCTCCATGTTTTCTATTCACGCTCGCCTGTGAATAGAAAACACTCGCTGCGGCTCACTCCAGCAAGCTAATGCTCTCTCCTGCAGAGGGTGTGTAAATGCTGGTGATGCTCATAATTAGCCTTTCTGTGGGAGTAATTGAATGGGATGGATCACAGTGAGCCGTGCTCATCTGAACACACACATAGAGAGAATGGTAAAAACGGTCTCATCCACTCATCAATAGTTGATATCTAACCTCTGTGTACCTTTCATGTGGGCACAGAGTGAAGTTCATTGTTGGAATTGGGAAAAAAAAAGGAAAGAAGGAAGAGAACGTTCTTATGGGTAATTCAGATTGAACAGAATAGCAGGGTGGGTGAATAGATGGCTGCGCAGCCAGATAAAGTCACTGTGGGAAACGTATTCATCAGTTGGTGGGAGTGTGTGTTTATTACCACACAGCCACTCCAACGCAGCTCCGCGGGCTCTGCCAATGCAAATAAGTCGGAACAAGTGCATGACCTCCCTCCACTCTCTGCCTCTCTCACACCCTGTTGTTCTGTATTAGGTCCTTTCTGTATTATGAAGATGAAAGGTGAAAAAATGGCGATAAATTTGCCTCTTTCTCACATTCAGAAATTGCCAGGTATTACACTGTGATAGCCGTTTATTGATCTGTCCTCACTTAACTGTGGCGAGATGCTGTTGTGTTCTTGTCTAGAAGCCCCCTGCTGTATGAAAGAACCTTTATTTTTCTCTCTGTGGCATTCAGGATGCTGCTTAGATCACTGAAGCCCGACAAGGACTCTGGAAACACATATGGGCATTACAGATTAATAACAAGAAGATTGTTGGCAGTGAAGGGAAGAAACACACTGAGGCAGTTTTCACTGTTACACTTGAGATAAATAAAGAGAATCCATAGCAGGAGGTGAGAGGAGGGATGGAGGCATACTGTACAATCAGGGAGGATACACCAGCTGGCAGGGTGTCATGTGTGAAGAAAAAAAAAAAGGACAGATATTTTATGTCACATTAAAATTTAAAAAGCATATGATTTAAATCTTCCTTTCATTTATTCAGTTCGTACAACACAACAGCGTCAGCCTCTGACAGCACATATGCAGGACACAGCTCACCTGAAGTAAATCTCCAGCCTCTCTCTCTCTCTCTCTCTCTGTTTGCATTCACATGTGTAGTCTGGACTATAAGCCCAGATCCTTTCACTTCTTATTTGTTGCTTGTAATTTTGGGATTTATAACTTTAAGCTCATTCCACTGCGCTGCTATGGATTAGACCAGCAGTTAAATCCCTAACCTGTAATATCGCTGAATGTTCTAAGCTCTCAGCAGTTTGGAGGATTTCAATGAATAACCGACTGGGTGGGTGGGGGGGGGGGCTTGATGACGGCCCGTCCCTCAGCACGGCGACAACCTGAGAGCCGAGCCGCCCTGCTACTGTGTAATAGGCGGCATAACCAACATCTATATAAAGCACTCGCTGTACTGTAATCACAATCAGCCCTCTTCTGTTCACATGTCAGCTCCCATTCCCCTCAAACCCGCCTCCTTATTAGAGACAGAGAGAGTGGGCTGTGATTTCACTGTTTACTGCCAAACAGCCTGCAATGCAACAGAGAGCTGAGGAGACACAACACTGTTAAATAGTCTGCGAGGGACCGTGTATGTGCATATGTCTTTCTCCACCCCTCCCTACCTAAAAATCGCCAATATGTAACGGGAGAAAGCAAACAGCAGGAACACATTCTGGCACTGTGGGTTTGAATCAGACTCACCTGGGTGTTCGTCTTTGCAACACAGTGAGATCTTATATCAATAAATGAAATGTCACAGGGACGCGTTACATAAGGCCCCCCGTGTGTGGCGGACTCCTATGGCTGGGCCTTCTGGGATCACTTGCTGTCTGAGGGTGGAGAGAAGCTCTGTTGGCTACAACGTTAGCACAAGAACAACCTGCTGCTTTTACTTTGAGTGAAACTTCTTAGAGGATGGAACATGAGCCATACATCTATGTCCAACATTCAGAGAGTCTTACACAATAACAAGTGGGAAGAGTTAGCATCAATTATAGTGATGTGTTTGAGAGCTAACATCCAACACAAACGCGGTGCTTCAGGGTTAGCGGTGTGTCTCATGTGATACAGAGTAGTGCGTTTGTTGTCCAGGTGGTCTGACCTCACTGTTTGTCCCTGTTTGTACAGGCGATCTATAAGATGGTGTCCTCTGTGATGAAGATGCCCGAGGACGAGTCGACACCTGAGAAGAGGACGGAGAAGATCTTCAGGCAGATGGACACCAACAGAGACGGTAAACTAAGCTAAGCTCACTTAGCACAGTGGGAGGAGTCTCTCGTTAGTCATACCAGTGAGATTATTATGTTATTATATCTATTACCCCGTTCACACTGGGGGAAAAAAATCTGGCTAAAGCGGGATTCGGGCCTATCCAGATGTTTTTTTTCTGAGTGTGAACACCTCAAATCCCGCTGTATCCAGTTTGATTTCAATCCGGCTAGATCCACCCACGAGAGGTGGATCTAACCGGATTGGCTCAAATGTGGCTCGGGTGTGAACGCAAATGTGGCTAGCGAATCCGGTTAGCGACATGCTACTTCGGGTTCACGGGGCGTGACACAGGACAAAAAACTGCATGACGCACACGCAGTCCTACCGCGGCCTGAACAGACTTCAGGAGAAAGTCATTCCAGCTAGAGGATTGGATAGGATTGAGCCCAGACAGCCTTTAAGCTGGATGCGTTCAGACCTATTTTCAAATCTGGCTAGCACACACTTGTGTCCGCCAAACCACTAGGTGGCGCCTCGTAATATACAGAGTCCGTTCACGCCGCGGTAGGACCACGTGTGCGCATGCGTCGTGTGGTTTTTTGTCCCGTGTCGCGCCCCGTAACCGGAAGTAGCACATCGCTGACCGGAAGTAGCATGTCACTAGCCGGATTCGCTTGCCACATTTGCGTTCACACCTGAGCCACATTTGAGCCAATCCGGCTAGATCCACCTCTCGTGGGTGGATCTAGTCGGATTGAAATCAAAATGGATACAGCCGGATTCGAGGTGTTCACACTCAACACATCTGGATTGATCTGGATGCGGCCGAATCCTGCTTAAGCCACATTTTTTCCCCCAGCATGACTCTTTCTGGAAATGAGCTTCAGCACAGTCTATTTTTTATTTCTCGCCTTTAGTTGGTTAACCACACATGCCAATCATATATATATTTACACAGAGGTACATATGATAACTTAAAGACACAGCAAAATTATGAATAACAACAACACCAATAATCATGAATTACAGTTTAACATTTTTACTGTTTGCTTCTAAATATATACCAATATAATTGTGGGACAACCTGCTGAAAATTGTTCATTGATCGCTGCATTGATTAAATCGGTGAAAGGGACACAGCATGCTTTTAAAATGCAAATGTATTGAGCAGCTTGTCACTGCCACCTGGTTAGCTGTCCAGCAGCTGTTATCTTTGTACAATCCAGCCTGATTTTCCATTACAGAGAGCTCCAGCTCTGAACAAGTCATTCACAGACACACACACACACGGTCACACCCGACCTGAGACTCACACACTCGTGGACAATGGATACTAAAGCAGCACTTTGATTCATGCGGGGATCCCTCAGCAGAGCAGGCAACAAGGGAGAGAGAGAGAGAGAGAGAGAGAGAGGGTGAGGATTTAGTGAGCAGTGTGGGTAGGTGAGGGAGTGCGTTGGATGAGAGAGAGGATGAGGAGGAGAGAAGATGAAGAGGAAGAGGGAGAGGAGTGACAGGAGAACAAAGACAGTAAGACGAAGTGAGAGGGAACACATACTGACCGGATCATGGAAGTGTCTGCCTGCCTCTTCTGATGAGAATCACGAGTGATGAGCAGCTCATAGGGAGTCTGTCTATGGTCAGGAGGAATCTCAACACTGCCACCTGTTGGCCACATCATTAGCATGCAGTATTCAGGCTCTGCAGTAAGAATGATTATTATTATTATACCTCACTGCAAACTTTTAAAACGGCTCGTTATGATTCACAGGATTCATGCTAGCAGGTATAGCGTGAAGTATTTAACTCCTTCAGCTGCACTAACATGGAGAAGTTCATGTCGCAGCATGCTTATAAAACAGAGTCTAAACGCCACATGTTTACAGCAGCAGGAGTAAATAGGCCTGTCAGAGAGAAGTTCGACTATAATTACTGTCATTTCCAGATCTAAGTGAAACCTTTAACTCTCCGTCTGATCTCTGCACTGAAAGATACATTCTAAAATCATCGCTCCTCTCCTGACTTCATACTCACACTGTGTGTCTTTTAGGCAAGCTGTCTCTGGAGGAGTTCATCAAAGGAGCCAAGAGTGACCCCTCCATCGTCCGACTGTTGCAGTGCGACCCCAGCAGTGCTGGACAGTTCTAAACCTGAGGCATCCACACAACCTGTAAGACTCACAGCAAACTTTACTTTCTACTGATGAGGTGAAAACTTAGTGTGCTCAGTTCAGACTCACTGAAAGGTAACTGATGTAACGGAGAGGGGCCGAGGTTCAGCCTCAGGACTGAGGGTGTTTCTCCCACGAACAGACTGAAGAAGCCTGCTGAAGGGAATGTATTCACAGGATGTGGGATGGGTCATCGTCAGTGTCACTGGCTCTGTGACGTTATGTAGCTCGTGGACTGATATGAGAGACGTTGTAGGAGGAGGTGGCCTGGTGTTGAAGGTGCTGATGCTCGAAAAAGCTGCTTCTTTTCAAAGCGTCTGTGTGGAGGATATGA
Source organism: Parambassis ranga (assembly GCF_900634625.1). Lineage (NCBI taxonomy): Eukaryota > Metazoa > Chordata > Actinopteri > Ambassidae > Parambassis > Parambassis ranga. The sequence goes on from NC_041036.1 coordinate 3,633,664, forward strand.
CTGAATGTGGGCACCTTTCTTTTAAGCTCCTTCTGCTTTCTTCTTGTGGTGCTGAGTGTGCAGCAGAACCTCACACCTCTAGATAAACTGTCTGCAGTTCGTTTGGTGTTACACTGCAGAGAGGAGGATGCATCCCTGCAGGGACTACAGGGCCTGTGTAGAGGAGGTTAACGCACCTCCTGCTGATCCTTCTGTAATCTGTAGGAAGAGAAATCGGTCATGTCTGATTACACAATGACAACAGTGTGCTATAATATGTGGTTAGGGGTTAGCAAGTAGCAAAGGTGGTCAGGTCGCCATCAGGGCCGGGGTAACATAGGAAGACAAACAACCTCTCACACACATCTGTGGCCAACTTAGAGTCCTGAAATGGGGATAGATGGGACGCGATGAGAAGTTCTTCTGCGCTGTTTCATGGTGTCAGCATCTGTTGTCCAATAAATGTGATTTATTTTCTAGTTTTTAGTGGTTTTACTGTTTTTTACAGATTCCCTGTAATGACCAGTTTGCAGCACATCATGCCTTACCTTAGACACACCTTCTGTTCCTCTCCTCTGTGCTACAGACACCCCCGGTAAACCAGTAATCCTCAATATGTTGCACTCTGTTACAAAAACCTCCACATGTCCTGTGATCTGTGTAGAAAGTTTATGAGTGTAACAGGCCGTCTCTGCAGTGGCTGTGTGTGTCTGCAGTGAGGTGAACTCCTGTGGTGTAGCCTGTGTTGTTAAGACATGCGATAAAAGCACCACAAAGTGTTACAGTAGAGTTCAGCCTGTCACCAGCATGCATGCTTTTATTGTATTTGTATGGAGAGAAGTGATGGAACGTCACCTCTTTATGATAAAGGAGGATCACCTGTGGGGCAGTAGTGCTCATCCATTCTTCCTTTGTGTCTCCGCAGTGCTTCTTTGGGTGACTCTAAATGCCCTCAACTCTCCACTTTGGAGCAGACTGATGATGAAGAATGACAAGATGATGAGGATGAAGAAGACCGGCCTTCAATATGTACTGAGGACTTTCAAAGACGGGCGCAGGAGCCACATTCTCCAGCCCCCCCCCTTCAAAGCTGTTTATCCTGAAGCCTCCAAACTCCCAACAAAGACTGACCCTCCCCCACACTCCCCACTCCATTGATTGTAATTGAACCCCTCCCATAGGCATGTACGAGTATGTAGAAGGTCCGCAGTAGGTTGTATATAATGCAGTATAAACTGGAGTCTCTGTATCAGTGTCTTTTGCTTGGCTCTCTGTACCCTCTGAGGCTCCAGCCGGGGTGGGCGGGGGGGGGGGACCCGTACAGAGCCTCTTATCACTCTAATATGTAAAATAGACAGAGTGTGTGCATGAGACGACAAAAGAGAGAGAAGACATGGTGTTGAGTAACAGGAGGGGACCTGTGAAGTCTGCCCTTCACTCAGAACGAGTTCCGCTTTCCTCTTTTTTTTCTACTGTAAGAATGTGTACGTGTGTTTGTGTATTTTGCAAACTTGATAGACTTTGTTTCATATTTTGTGCTGGGACAACAACATCAACATGTAATTATTATTATTATTATTATTATTAATATTAATATTAATATTGTTATGTTACTATGCAACTATGCATAGTCTCCCAAACTCAGTAGTTTGTTTTCTGTCATCTGTTCTTGTGGTTTTTCATATCAGAGAGTGTTACTGCGCTCAGGCTTGAGGTAAAATAGAAGAAGTAAAGTAAAGTGTAGATAGTTCACCTACATTTGTAAAGCAAACAGTCCAGGATGGTCAGTTCAGAACAAACGTTGTGAGATAATAATGGGGAAAAAAGCATTGTTTATTTAAGCTGTTGCAGGATATCGAGCATGCAAAGCAGTTCCTCTCTTATTTTATTTTTGACTTTTACTACGTGAAGAGCGTTTCCTCACGTCCACTTTTAGATGTTTTTATATGCCGCATGTTGAATCAGTCGTCGGGTACAAGGGGTGTTAGACTAAAACAACACGTATGCATGTGACTAAAGCGCATGTGTGTGTGCCTGTGTGTGTTTTTTTAATGTGTGTTTTATGGATATCGAACGGCCAGTCGCCCCTTTCCAGCTCTGTGCTCGCTTCTGTATGTCATCAGCGTTAGTGCTACCAGTGGTCAGTGTTATTGACGGATTATAGAGCGGACGTATATCTATTGGTTCATATGAGCGATGTTTTTTTTTTTTTATCATCCAGTTATATAACTGAAGAGCTTCTCCTGAATTTCAGTGAATAGGAATGTACATACATTTGTTTGTTCTGGTGTCCTACAGGAGGATTCAGTTCACACGTCATTATTTCTTTGCTTCACTCAGTTGCACATTAAAAAAAAAATGTAAAAAGCTGAATGTACCCGAGCCTTCCTCCAGGGCCCGGCCAGGCCTGGCCAGGCTGTTCCACTCACTGCATTCTTCTCCAATTAGAAACGCTTTGAATGTTCACAGAAACACCTGCTGTTTTTTTTTTTTTTTGGTTTTTTAAAGATGCAGACCAACAAACAGAACACACAGCTACTGCAACGATGCTGTCGCAACGTGTCGCTTTTAATGTTTTTTTAAAAAAAACAAATTTTCTTTAAAAATATATATATATATATATTAAAAGAAAAAACTGTGTTAGGTGCAACAATCCTGTTCAAATAGAATCTTGTGGTCAAGTGCCAAATAAAAACAACAAACAGTATTGTATAAATTTTTACTGTACAATTGTTATATGTTGAACAAAATGTTTGTAATTGTTGCATTTTGTAGGTTTTTGTATGGTATCCTGTATTTAGTGACTGCAGTTTTTGGAAGACAGGATTCTTTCTTTTTTTTGTCCAATTTAAAAAGGCAAGAATTAAATTTGCAATATATTGTGTGCAAATGATCAAGTGGTGTCTGCTTATTTGTCTTTTTAGTGTTAATGTCTGTGTGTGTGATGGCTTATAGGTGATGCAAAAGTACAGAGAGAGTGTGTATTTATTTAAATTGTAATATTTTCCTCACTTTGTAGAGTGTATTATTATTTCATACTGTAATCTTCTAATCTTGAGGATTTTTGCTTCTTTTTTGCAGACTTTAAGTAGATTTTTTTTCCAGTGGTGGAAAGTAACTAAGTATTTGTACTTTGTTACTGTACTTAAGTACATTTTTATGTATTTCTACTTTACTTAAGTAAAAATAATAGTGCATACTTTGTACTTTTACTCCATTACATGTCGCAGCTGTTACCTGTACTTTCTACTCCACTACATTTCTACAGTGTCTGTAGTTCCTTGTTCCATGTGATGAACACAGTGCTGGACTGATGTGAGGTCAGACTCTGCATGGAGGTGGTGTCACGCTGCCAGCTGTGTTTCTATAATGAGCCTCAGTCGTGATCCCGGTGCTCTGGCTCAGTTAGCTAACTAGTTAGCTGCTGTCTGCTAACACAGGTCCATCCATTAATGTCTGATTAACATAAATCATAACATGAATCTACAGCAGGAACACTGACACAGTAAACATGCTGAATGCCTGTTTGTTATCAGCAGCCTCTCTGTTCACTTGATGCCCACAGCCTGCCTCATGACACACAGACCTGTCCATAGCTGCTTCTGGACTGAACATGTACATTAACTACACATGGTCCATTTTCATTTAAGATGATTTCTTTGATTATTTTAACCTGATCAGATCCTTTGCAATGGAAATCAATAATATATATTCGGTGTGTGAGTACTTTTACTTTTAATTCTTTAAGTACATTTAAAAGTACTTAAGACTTTTACTTAAGTAGGATTGTTGATGTAGCACTTCTTTTACTTAAGTATATATTTTGCTGGTTATTTGTACTTTTACTTAAATACCAAGCTTCAGTACTTCCTCCACCGCTGGTGAGTAGTGATGTCAGGAGGTTGGAGGGGGGGGGGGGGGGGTGCAGCCATGTTTTGGACTAATAATAATTCTCTCCCTCTGAAGGACCTGCTGTAGAATCAGTGACTGAACCCACCAGCTGGAAGCAGTGGTGGCATGGGCTCCAGGCTAAACAGGGAGCTAGCGGCTAACAGAGAAGCTGTTGGTATCAGCGACTGCAGTGGACCATAAAGGTAAATGCCACCTATTTACTGCCCCATTACCATTTTTATATACCAGTACAGAGTGTTGGCAAAGTGTAAATAAATTAAATACGTTTAGATCTTGGCGACCTCAGTCATCTGAACTGTATGCTGTCCTGTCTCTAGGGGCACTAAGCACAGATTTGCTTATTATTGGCAGCGCCGGTTAGCGCTGTCACCCTCAGCTGGCCGTAAACACATAATATTACCAAACAGAATAAGATACAGGAGCAACACTTCATTAAACTTTAATAAAGCTACCATATTATAAATCAGAAGCTGTAAATGTAAGCTCTAATGCACCAGGCAGGGACAGACACAACTGCATATAAAACTATATTTATTGGCTCATTTAAACGACTGTACATCACGGTGTTTGAAACATAAGGTGTCAGTGAATCAGGTGTAAACACAGGCAGAGAGTCGGAACGGAGCCATCCCACCATTAAGCTCTGATGGCCTGCTGTAGCCTCAGAAGAACACTGAGCCTAACCAGTGTCATCAATACTAATGACTGCGGAGAGGAAAAGCCATAAACACACACACACACAGGAAGCAAAACAGTTTAACAGCATCCTGGAGACGGCCAGTCTTTTTTTCCACAATAGTGCCTGGTGTAATTATACATCCTGAGACATGTCATCACAACGTGGGACAACTGTTCCTGTACAGGCAGCGGAAGAAGACATTCAATATGCAGAACAAGTATCGATGATCAAGTTATATTAAAAACATCCAAGACTGATAGAAGGCGTTAAAAGACACATCTTAAAACAAAAAGTTAGTGAAAAGCTTCCAGCACTAGAAGCGATAACAAGACAGAACGGCACAGAGGACGCAAGCAGCAGCACTCCCTGCTGCTGATCCAATACATGATGCCATGTTCCTGTGAAACCACAACATGCTGAGGGACACAAGTCTCAGTCACAGACACACAAAAAAAAAGAGTGAGGAAGGTCAGGAAAGGCCATCTAAACAAAAAAAAACTAATGAACAGGTTTCTGACCATAAATTAAGCCTCTGCTCCTAGTGCAAGAATTCCTCCTGGTAAACATGACAGCAGGCGAGGACTCCGTGTGGCCTTCAAATAATCTCTCATCTAATACTGGTGACAGTGCTCCTAAGTGTCCACACACACACACACACACACCACATGGCGTCCCAGCAGTGATCGCCTCTGTCCAGATGAGTGCAGCGCTGTAGCTGACGGCGAGTACTCAGATCTCTGACAGAGTCACACGCAAAGACTCTGCTGAGCTCTCGATGGCGAGGATGAAGGTGTCCTCGTTGGAGTAGTGCTGGATGATGTTGTCATCCATGTTTACCAGGACCCTGAGAAACACCGACAATTAGGTCAAATGTATTTTCTTTGACTGATTACACAGCAGAAACTATTGACAACACAAATGTATCATCATCATCATCATCAGCCAATCAGAACGCTCCTCACATGACGCTATATCACATCCTGATTAGTCCGTAGCAGTGAAGGTAAAATGTCTCTCACTGCTTCCTCTACTTGCAGCCAGAACACGGAAGCACCATCCACATAACACTTGAGGCATATGCTAATTTTCATTAGCTGCTAATCAGCACGTTAGCGCTGATGTTAGCATCTCAGTCAGAGTACCATACTGTTCATGTGGCAGTTAGCAGCTAGCATCATTTTTGTGTTTTTTTCCTATTGACTCACCCTTTTTTGCTTTTTTGGTAAACTTTAACCATCTTGTCAATGGGCACTGCATATTTCTCAGAGATCTGTGAACACAACGTGACGTTTTTCAACATGATATTAGAAAATATGAGGCCCTGGATAACTGTCATCATTTGCAATTTCCCCATTGTGGGACTAATAACGGTTTCTTAATCTTAATTTTAATTTGAAGCAACGCTTTGATATTAATACTCACGGCCTCCATCAGTGCTTTGAGGGTCGGTGTGCGCAGCATCAGGGCATCAAACACCTCGTCACATTCCTTCCTCACATACAACAGAACTGATAAAGCAATATAACATTTATTTAGTCAGGTATAAATACAATTATAACGCGTAAAGAGATATCAGTAAGCATGAACGGACCTTTTCTTTCCAGCTCTACTCTGGACATCTTAGCCTTAGGTGGACACACATCTTTATCAACACACGATGACACCCTCTTCTTCACCACACTTCTGATAAATACACATCATATGAGGTGAAAACTGGATCACTGATACAACAGGATTATAATAAATTAAACTTAAAGCAGTGTGGTGCTCACCTGTCTCTGTCGACCTCAGATTTGAAAGCAAAGACCTGCAGTAAGAAAGTAACATGAGATGTAAGACTTGATGCAGACATAACTTATAAGCCTGTGCGTGTGTGTGTGCCTCACCTGCCCTGCCCTCTGTAGGTTTCCAAAATGGGCATCAGGGATGAAAAGAACAGGCTGGGAGTCCAGGTCCAGCATGCTGTGGAACAGTGTGCTTTCAGCCCTCTTAATGGGGGAGGGCAGCCCCGAGCTGCCATTTTTACCTAATCCAGAAAGAGAGAGAGAGCATGAACTCAGCATCTGTTGCCAGGCAACCTCTCCCAGTGCAGTTTTGATGAGATTTGACTACATTTGGCTGGCGTTTTAAGGTCCCCTCTGTTCCATTCACTTGTATTATTTCCAGGAAAATTGTTTTAACCTTGTTTCAGTGTAATTGAAAAAGCTACCACTTAACATTATTTACATTAAGTGTTCCATTTTGAATTAAATACTGCGGTGTTTCACCTTTCGTCTTCTTCCTGAGCTGCTTCTTCTCCTCGTCACGAAGCTTCCTCTCAGCACCCTGCAGGACACAAAGAAAAAGGGCACAGTCACAGGTTTTTTTATTATCTGCCGATGGTTGACCCTGTCGGATAACCGCTCGCACCGCCAGCCCTCCTCACTTTGTCACAGAAGACCTTGATCTGGCTGAAGGCTCTGTGGATGGGCCTGCTCCTGCAGCTGTTGTAGCTGTAGGTGTCGATCTGGATGATCAGAGGCATCCCCTTCACGCCTTTCTGTGAGGAGAAGTCTGTGCTCAGACAGTTCACCGAGATAAAGACCTGAGACACAAAAATAAGACAGACGACAGGATCAGCTGATGGAGGCAGATGGGTACCAAACTACTGTCAGACAGGAGAGCGGTGAGGGCTGGTTGTGCTCACAGACTAGGTCAGCTAGGTAGATAGATGGATGCACAGACGTTATCAATTCTGTTACAGCAGCAGTATCTAAATTTAAATAAGAGACGCTGGGCGGAAGTACGTCTGTAAATGGCAGGTGGTGTCATGGGAGCATTGCTTTATACAGGTGACCTCATGTGAAAGGGCGTGAGAAATATGGAATCATACTTCCTGAACTGACTGGTATCTTCACAGCAACTGAAACAAATGTTTTGTAGCTTTGTGAAGAATTGACAGTCATTCAGTCATGTCTGAACATGAAGGCCCAACACACTACAGTGCAACATGCAATCCCTTAATTGGCCTGTGCGTTTCAGTTGGGTTTACAGATAAGATGGAGATTATGTTTTCATATTGTGACCTGACTCATAGTGAGTGATGAATACGAGGGTCAAGCAGCAGCAGCAGCTGGGCTCATGCAAAGATGTTCCATTTCACAACAGTGCAGTGTAATCCATTCATCTACACTCACAGTTTGTTTATATTGTGGAGCAGATTCTCATGATTAATTCCAAACCATGTAAACCAACATAAACTCTTATTGATTTTTCCGGTTAAACAGGGCGGACGACTCGGGCAACAGGTCGGCATACGTTTCCTCATCACGACAAACTGCAGTTTTCCCACTACGCAGCCTCGTGTCTGAACCTGCAGAGGTGAGGGCTGATTGCTGGTAAAGGCCCGGAGCACAAATGAGCCTCCTACACACCTCCACACATTCACACCTCCACAGACCCAAGCCATTTAAATTTCTCCACAAGCGCCCGGCACAACGCTTCAAGCATCTGTGTGTGTGTGTGTGTGTGTGTATATGTAGGAGGCTTGTTGTTGTGATAGCGCTCACTGCATGTACGAGTATTCAAATACCTTCCTAAAAAGCAAAAAAAAAGTTCAGGAGGGGCGCTGATAAGTGGCTGTTCAGTTCCATCCGCTCAACCAGGCTCAAACAAACAAACAGAAAAACAGTCATGCTGCAGGAAGAAGATGCTCGTCTCCCTCTGCCAACACATCTCACACTCCTGTTACAGTGAGCAGTGAGGATGCTGACTGTTGCCTGGCAACAGCCGAACCGCATACCATAACGATAAGAACAAAAATCCGATCATTTGCACACACAAAAAAAAAACAAAACCAAATAAAATAATAATCATTTCGTATTTACAGGATGTCAACGTCTCCTCCTCAGGCGTCCAATTATGTTTGGAAACATGTTATTGTAGGTGGCACTACACAGAGACAACTGGCAGCTTCTTCCTCACAGTCACAGCAGAAACCTCTTCCACCTTATTTCCAGCAGGCTCTGGTTCTGCGTGACTCACAGGAGAAACCCTGATAATGATCGTCTGGTTTACATCTGGCAGACTGCGACACATTCCCCATTCACACTCCACCTGCCTTTACATACTTCACCTGTTAGCTCAGAGTTACTGGGGGAAGTAATTAATAGATCATTTTATACATAAAACTTAAAAAGAAGGCAACTTAGATTCATATTCATTTTAACCTTGACTTTACAAATGAATGGTATCAAACATAGTTTCTCTTGCTCTTGCAGCATATCAGTCTACAGTTTTATGTGTAACATGCCCGTGTCTTCTATTTAAAGCTTTATTTTGCTGCATCTTTGCAGACACTGGTTGATGATCATCCTAGAAGAGGCTTTGAACATCTGTGTTACCAAATCATCTAAGTATTGTTCGGACATTTACTGATACCCCACCTGACTCCACTCACATGTGCTGTTGGTGCATTTCTAATGAAGGAAAAACAAAAGCCGAAGAAAATGAAGACAGTTGTGTTGGTGTCAGATTATAGTGGTGATGGACACAGGATGGAGGTTGGACCCCCCCCCCCCCTTCCCCTGTGAATTTTTGCCTGGGGCCCTAACAGACTCTAGAGGCACATCTGGCAGCACGAGTGTATCTGTAGGTGAGGACACAGTATGTTCTGGCAACAAGATGCTTGATGCTGCATCATTGTACCACTGCATGAACACACTATGAGAGCGCCGTGGTAAATATTTATCCACAAAGCTGCAATTATCTGTCTATCAGTGCATCCGTTTGTGTCATTAAAGCTGCAGCTGAAGCCGCAAGGCTCAAAACACCCTGAGGGTGGGCCCATTCTGGTTTTGAATGAGTGGGTGTGTGTGTGTGTTTATGTGTTGTTTGTTGTGTGTGTTTATCCAACTGACCACTGAGCAGCATCTTATCAGAGTCTGAGCCTGGCCTGTGCACTGTGCACGCCATGACAGAGACCCCGAATTATGGACCATCTCCAGGCTATTCTGAGGTGTCCACCGACAAACAGCTGGGCACTTCTGAGTCATAATACCTTGGCTTCTTCACTGACGTCCCACGTGAAAGACACGGCGTTGAAGGCAATTTCCTCCACATTCCCAATCGTGCTGAAGCTCTCCTTGTAGTCGGCTGCATATGAAGTGAAACAAAAGGGAGAAACTGTGTTAACGTGTAATTGAATGACGTTTGGTGTCAGCGTTAAAAAAAAAACAAAAAAAAGATTCAACAAGCATCTGAGCACAATTTAAACATGTGAGCTTGGATTATGTGGAAATCAGGAACCTGTAACGCCTCTGAGTGTCTATATGACGTCAAATGTGGTGCTCCTTAAACATGGCATTACCCAATGAACAGTACTTGAATAATGCGTCTGTCTTTCAGTTTTTAGTTTTTTATAATGTGAAATATAATCTAAACTAAAATTCCCATGGGCCCTGCCTTCTTTATGGCAGGTTCCTGTCAGTACAATGGGTGATAAGGGTGTGAACTCCCCATAGACTTAAAAAAAAAAAAAAAAAAGCATCACCATCTATGTCACTTCCAGTTCATTCCACTGAATTTTAAGCCACAGGTTGAGGCCCGTCTCTCGCTGTTCTTACGCGGTATGGCTGCAATCCAGGCCCCCACCCATTTCTCCTATTTAACGCCTATGCAAATCTGATTGGCTGCCTCTTCTCTGAGCTGCTGTGGGAATCCAGGATTGACTGTTATTCAAATTGTATCGGGTTTCACCTCAGGATATGTGGCAGGATTCTCCTGCAGGTTTACCACCTGTTTACACTGACTTTGTCATAATGCTTTTGTTGGAGGTTGGGTGAAAAAATCAACATCAAAGTGTTGATATTCAGAGCTTTGTGTGAGGGCCTATCCCCCATCTGTTAACTCCAGATGGTGGAACTCTGTACAATGCACCCTTGAAGTTGAGCTGAATTCATTATTTTATGATCATTCAGTTATTTTTTTCTACTTGTTTTGACTGATTTATGGCCTTAATTTCTTATTACGTTGTATTTTTATGTCCTTTTTTGACATCACATTATCCCTCATAACCCCGTCCAGCTGTGCCCTGGCAGCGAGGACAAAAATAATAATCATCTTACCAATATCCAGGACTCTCTGTTTGGCCGTGTGCTGGCGGGAGTGCCAGTATTTCCAATTTTTCAGCTGCTCATCTCTGCACTTGTCCTCCCCAAAGACAACCATGATAACACTCTACAACATAATCAGATCAGGGATATTTAGCAGCACACCTGCTAGCAATAAAACCTTCAATATCTTCTCCCTGTTTTTCCCCCTTGACTTCCTCACCTGCACCATGCTGTCCTGCTGCCGCTCAGAGCTGGATGGGCTCCCATCAGGCCCCCCCTGTGATGCCGTCGCTCCGTGCTGACACGCGGAGGATCTGAAGCCGGTGTCTGACAGCGTCAAGGCATAAAACTGGCCCCGGTTCACGTAAGCCATGGGACCTTCTCCCTGCCGTGGCCGAAGCGACATGCTGGCCTCCAGAATGTACTGGAAACTGTCCCTGTGGGAATGAATGTATTGTATGTAACACACTGTGTCATGATTTTTGTTGCATTTATGCTAAATTTGCAATTCGTCTTACACCGGCCGGCTACAGTGGTAGGCACCAACTCCTGAGGCAGGACTCCTGTGGTACGACTGTGAAGGTCTGACCTCTCGTTCCTCTGTGTCCTCAAACGTGCTGTCTGGAGTGCTCCTCTGTTCATCTTTCAGGTAACCAGGAAGAGGCAGATCATAGCTGCTGGGCTCATAAACCATCCTTATCTGCTCCCTGGGTTCTTCTTGGTAGGAACCTCCAGAACATGAGACTGGCATCTGGCCTTCTGTCTTCACCAGAGCAAGGGGCGCACTGCCTCCACCTTTACCATCTCCTCCTCTGGTGTCTCCTGCCAGGCTCGTCGCTCCGTACCTGAAGGTCTGAAGTTCGGGTGCCGTGCTGTTGTTCATGGAGAGGTTGACAGGCAGAGACCTCAGAGTGTGAAAGTGCTGGTCTAAAGCTTCAAGGTTACTGGGGGCAACAGCTGCAGGATCTGTGGCTTTAATGCTGCTGGTGCTGCGCTTTCTCTCTCTGGGAACCTGACAAGATTAAAGGAGATGCAAATCGTAAGAATTGAAACATAACATCTTATTATTTTGAATGTTGGCTTTCCCACCTTGTAGTAGTCGTACAGCAGCCCCAGAGCGGCCACGCTGTCTTCATCTCCATTGATGCTCATCATGGCCTTGGTGGCAGCAGTCAGTGGGTTCTCCAGGTAGCTCTTCCACGCCTCATCCTCCCTGCTGAAGACTCTGCGCGACGGCGTCGACACTTCGTTCGGTACCACGACCACCAGACGTTTACTGCAAGGCAAAAGGGACGATGGGAAGACACAGGAAGCCATGCTGCTGCAGCAAAGCCAAGCTGTCATTAACAGAAGAACTAGTCTGCCAAGCCACCAGGTTCGCCCCGGGCGGTTTCTCACCAGACTGTAATGTAATTGCCCTGCTCCATGTGAGATGTGTTTATGTAGGTTTACTTCAAAGAAATAACTCCTTCTATAGATCAGAATTATTATTAATAAATACCAATAAATGAAAGTCATGGAATTTTGCACCCATATAGATTAATTATCTGATGAATCTTTAGCCACCCAATGAATGATCATGGATAGATTGCAGGATTTTATGTCCTTTAATGCTGCTAATACTTCTAATCACGCACTGATACATATTACAGAGACACACACGGTGCAGTATATAAAACAATTCCAGCTTATCTGACACAAGGAGCTGTTAGCCTTGACATTAATGGCTTTCTCTTACCTGTCCAGGTCCATGTTGCCTCCAGGAGTCTCTGGTGTTTTCTAGGACTTGCTTGAGAAACAGGACTTTCTTGTTAGTGCAGGTAAAAGTCTGCGTGGAAAAACACACACACACACACAAAAAAAAAAAAACCCCACCAGGCCTGCGAGAGGCTGGCTCTATGTCACCTCTGAGTCAGGACAGCCAATGAAATCACCTGTAACCATGCGCACTGATGTAAAACTATAATCCACAGTGTTTAAATACAGATGCAAGGAAAAGACTGCATGTGTGGCACGGACCAGGTTTGTATTGAGTTTTCAGGAGTTGGGAAATTAAAGACATGGGTAGTGCAGCACCTGAAGAGGCAGGATAAACAAGGAAACGAAGGCTGCCCTGCTGATTGGTTAGACGTCTCTGCGCAGGTGGTACAGGCGTTGTCCCATTGGTGGATCCGGAGGTGAAAGGCGTGGCTTCGAAAAGAGAGGAAAGGTGAAAGTTAAAATTCAGTTATGTATTCAGAGTTAAAGTAAAATTTTCTACTAAATGATGAAGCTACAGTATCAATAAATCAAACAGATGTCTGCACTTTGAAGGTTTACATTTTATGATGATTGTAAAAATATATTTTTTATATAATATTATTATTATTTCATTCACCAGGTGTTGATACACAGCAGGAGGAGAGCGTTGATTGCAGCTGTTCTGAGTTGGCTTTATGTGACACCTTGTGGTAGGTATTTAATCTTGCAACGTGCAGACATGAACTCTTATTTACATAATTTATATAAATATTGTGTTCAAGTTATTTTTATTTTAATATCCTGCTGAATAAATGCTCGCTTTATATATTGTTTATGTATTTGCATTACTTTTTATGTGTAAATGGCTTTTAATATTTGGAATTGATGTATCCTCACTCACACTATGAGGATGTTACTGTTTACCGAGAACCCTGAAGGCAACATCTTGAAGGATTTAGGCATGCGCACTAGAGCAGAAAGGACAAACCACTGGTATCGGCGGAAGGTCCAGAGGATTTAACCTAGCGTTTCTTCACTTGTGTTTTGGTGGCTGTCTTCAGTAATACGGCTATTTCTACTGGTAAGACAATTAACAAATATTATAATAGGAATATATACATTCATATTTATCGTATGTGTGCTTTCGTAATTCTGTATCCACCTAGCTAACGTAGCCACAGCAGTAGCATCTGGCTAGCAACAGAATCACGTCACATTGATGTATAACATATATATATGTATACATGTATGTCAATAGATGTGGTTGTATCATGAAGACGACCTTTCCTTCCTGTTAGCTATAGTTTTCAGCCGTCGTTCCGAATATAAACACTCGTTAAAGTTGGCTAATGTGCTGCTAGCATTGTCAGAAAACATTAGCCATAATCAGAGACCTGTATGGAGAAGACCTCACATCACACACATTTAATGTTAATGGCTGCCAATTGATTACTTATTCCTGTGCAAAACACACACACTTGTGTGTGTTCGCTGACTCTTGGGTCTTGTGTCTCCCCCGCCCGAGACCATCGCACAGAAACAGTTCATACAACCCTCACACTGACCTAGTTCTAACACTCTGTCTATAATAACTTTGACTTACTGCTGTCTGATTTTCTGTGGGGAAATTTCCAAGTTAATTGCTTCATCCATGTGACCCAAAAAGTGGCAATTAACCTAGATCTGAGAGATGTTCCACAGCCACTGCTGTATTGCACATTTGAAGTGCATTAATATTTTCAGAAAACTGTCCTAAACCTGTAAATAATCAAAGATACTTTACTCAAACCCTCAGGTGGGGGGTCTGCAGACGATCTCTGCTTGGTGTGGCATGTGGTTAGCATTTTGATTAACTCAAAAATCATTTTTTACAAGCTAGGTGTTTTAGTCTTTCTTGGTAACTGGCTTATCACCCCTCTTCATGGTGATTTTCTGATTAAAATTCTTGTATCATTTCTTCAGGTGTAACATCAGATATGGCCCGTGGACACCAGAAGTTGCAGTCCCAGCAGAAAAATGCCAAAAAGCAGGCAGAGATCAAGAAGAGCAAAGGCCATGACCAGAAGGCAGCAGCTAAGGCAGCTCTAGTATACACGTGCACTGTCTGTCGGGTATGTGCTTAAACAGATAGCGGAGCATTTCAGGATTGTCAGGATCCACCCTAATACATGGGAGACCATCAAATTATTCTCATCAATAAGACTCATGTCACATATTACTTTTGCTCTTCAATGACTAAACCATCTCTACTTTCTATAGCTTAAGTATATTATTAAGTGTAACATTTTATTTTAATGACAATTAGATCAGTAGGCTATAATTTATTGGAAGCGTTGTATTAGACTGAATTAAAATTGCCAGGAGTGAAGGGAGGTAATCAAAACATAAACACTTAATAGACTAGTAAATAAAAAAATGAATGTTTATAGCCACACAAACATGGGATTCTTTGGGCCTTGTGCAGCTTTTTGTAAATAAATGGCACTTAATAGCAGGCATGTTCCAAACCAACCAACAACACTAGTTTTACAGCAACAAGTGTTGCAGCAGTTATGTCACTGGTTAATGCTTTTTATGAATTATAGAAATCTTGTGCCAAAGATAATAAACAGCCGTCATAACATGCCAAATCCTATAGCTGCTAAGACTCTTTGGAAGTGGCACACCCCTTTCAGAAACTTAAATGCTTGTCACTGTTGCATGTTTGCATCCTTTCTCCTTTCTTACCCAGCTTTTTTTTTATCATTCTCACCATCTGACACTGAGGTGAAGGCTGCTTGCCTGGTTGAAATTTTGGAATACGTCTTAAGAGTTCAAAGTGAACAGCACTGAGGTTGTGTCCTCATCAAGACTGCTAACTTTGATGTTTGTGGTTATGGATTATTCATTCTTTGATCTTGTCGGTTCTTAAGGATCAGCCCCTTCCTGACCAAGCTGAGCTCATCCAGGTGTTTTTGATCTCTGTACTGGGCTGCAGACCCACTTCATTGCACTAGTCCCTTTCAGTCCAGTGCAGCTTATTGAAAATACTCCTAGTTTGCAAAGTTAGTGCTGGCCTTCAGTGCAGTAAAAGGAACTACTCCTCACTATCCACAGCATGCTCAATCCATACACCATGGCCCTGCTCCCCTGCTCCTCTGCCCCTCTGCATCTTTAGCCATCCCACCACTCAAAGGACCATGTGGTCCCGCATCCCAGTCAGTGCTCTTTTCCACTTTTGCTTTCTAGCTCTGCAGCAGAGGAAAGAGCTTCTCGGCCCTGCCCAGATTTTTTTCATGTCTGAAATGGTGTCATGGCTGCACCCTCCTCAGCATTGTCCAAATGCACATTGCAGGTATGAAAATGGGCAGAACTCCAAGTTCTTTGTAAGCTGCCAGCTCCACATTTCAAAACTCTGCTACAGTCTGTGTATGCTGCTGAACTGAAGGGACTGCCTCAGTGATGAGAGGTTTAAATTCTAAAGATAGATATGCACTCACTTTACTTCCTGCCTGCATATAGTCATTGAGCATTTCTGAGGAAAGATGGCTACCTGTATTAAGTGTAAATAGGCTGTTGTGTTTCCTTCAGCCCGTTATCTCTTGTCCCAGTGATTACACACCATGAAGACAGCTGCCTTGACAAAGCAGAAACAAGCTGGTATTTGTAATGTTGTGGACTTCTCTTCATTTTGACCTGGCCAGACCGTTCTAATGCTTTTGGTGCATCTGGGCAAAGTAATATCCCTTTATTTATATTGTGTATATACAATATATTTTCTAATTTGTCCCTTTATTTCTATGCTGCCTTTTTTTCCAGACACAAATGCCAGACCCGAAGACCTTTAAGCAGCACTTTGAAAGCAAACATCCAAAGTCCCCAATGCCCCCAGAGCTGGCTGGTGTGGAGGCGTAACAGATTCACCTCACCTTGCTTTTTTCCACTAAGACAGTTGAAGCTAATTCAGGACAGGCCTCTACATTCTGCAGTGTTTCAGATAAAATGCCTTCAGTACAACTTCAGTTATTCCACATGCTAACTTATTGATGTATGGGTGTTTTTTTTATGCAGGGGTGGTAATTCCCTGCCTGCCCATGCAAATTTTTAGTTTTATTTATTCAGTTTTTTTTTCCCATATAACCCCCTTCACTATCCAGAATATGATCTGGAGCCAGTACTGAAGGTAAATACACAAAATATCCCCACCCTTCCATATTATATGCAATATTTGCAATGTCTAAATATTTCGCAACTGGTTTTATCATCACTGCACCCTCTCAGGTCACTGTTTCAGAACAAGCTGTGGAGACATAATGAATTGGCACTGGCTCCACTGAGTAAAGTTGACGATGTTATCTGCATCCATATCTACTGTACTGTAAAAACCATTATGGGTTTTGTAATGAACCACTAAGGATGATTTTTGTTTATCCAAAACATTTTTGTATTTCATAATGTGTCTTGGAACAGGCGCATTCAATATCGCTAATAATGTGCTTTGAGTAGATTCAGATTTAGTTTCAATCTGCACTGATTTTTCTTCTTTCCTTGTATAGTTTTGTCATTTTTGGTTGTTTGTTTAACACACTGCGCAACACGGGTACTTAAAATTATGCTTTGCCTTTTACCCCTCAGATTTTCATAAAATGTTGTAAAAGCTCACCTGAGAGGGCACTGCAAGTCTGCTTATAACAGAACCTTCCATTACTTGAACTCTATGCTGCAGCATAAACCTTTTTAACTACCTTCAGTCCTGCTAGAAGTGGTCTTTTAGCTGAAGATAAAAGATTGCACTGGGTGTTATATATCACAATGCTAATGAGCTTCTCCTGTCCCCTCCTTGTCATTGTAATAGTATGTAGGTGGCCTAATTGTGCACAACTGTAGTATTTGATTTAAAAAAAAAAAAAAAAAAAAAACTTAGTTCATCACCATTGTATTTTGCAATGTACCCGCCTCACACCAATCCCAGTTAGTCTCATGCTCTTTGGTGTTATCTTGTTATGATGGTGCAAAAAGTACTTTGAACCTGCATTAAAAGTCTGGACTACATTACACTGTAAGTTAGCTTCGGTTCTTACTTTTATATTTTTTATCATAGCATGCTAACAGAATATAATTTAATTTATAGAAAGGAACTATTTTCAATACATTGGGACCTACTGGTCATCAACCACTGACATTGTATCACTGTGCTAATGTCTGGACTGACAACCAGCCATGTTTTTACTTTTGTAATAATCATATCTTTGCCCACACAATGTAATGTATAACCTTTTAATAAAGGTCTTCCTTTTATATTAACTTTGACTAAGTTGTGTTTTTTTAAACCATGCTCTAATATATATATATATATATATATATATATATATATATATATATATATATATATATATATATATATATATATATATATATATATATATATATATAGTATATGTATATGTATATGTATATATATATATATATATATATATATATATATATATATATATATGTATATATATATATATGTATATGTATATGTATATATATATATATATGTATGTATGTATATGTATATATATATATATGTGTATATATATATATATATATACATATATATGTATATATATATATATATATGTATATACATATATATATACATATATATGTATATATATATATATACATACATACATACATACATATCTCCCACCTCGTAAGGCTTCATGGAAGCCTAATAAGGTGGCAGGTTCTCAGAATTGTGAGTTCACGCTATGTGTTATAATAATTTACATGGACCACTTGCTGGGAAAGTGGCTAATCAGTGCAGTTAATCATTTCCTCATCTACCTCTCTTCCAGTATAAGCTCTACAACAATGTGAGTTTTCATAGCTCATCTGTTCGTACCCAGTTAAGAATCAAGGAATTAACTCCAGGAAGCTAATTCTAAATTTAAGAGCTAGAAATATAGCATGGAGGTAATAATGAATCGCTGCATAGACTGACAAATGCTAATGTTGTTTTTTTATTATTGATGCTCATGATCTGTTTACTGTTATTTGTGTTGCTATGCACAGTTATAATTCCCACAAAAGTAGTATTAGAGGTACTTTAAATACTGTGCAAAGAATGTAAGCCTCTCCTCTAACTGGGTGCACACACACACACTCGCTGTCAAGGAAGTGTGGAGCTTGTGTTGGGATTTGTACAACAGTAAACACTGGATTAAGCATGACACACCACTGGACCAACAGGTTTTGCAAACATGCCTGTACAATAGTTTCTTTGAGCCTAAAGACGAATGCCAGTTGCTACCACTGCAACTACAGCTGTGAAAGACCAAGACAAAGACTTCATGTAATGTAATGTAATTTTTGTGTTTTATTATTTGTTTGGTTTTTTGTCTTCAGAGGTATGAATTAATGGCGTCTTTTGGACAGTGTTTATAGTAAGTGATATGAAGGTCTATCCTGAGAGAGGAAAGCCCCCGAGGTGATGCAATTCTAGAAATTACTCAAATAAATTTCTACATCAGTGGATTTCGCTGGATTGTGAAGAAATGTTTAGGTTGATGTCCTTTTGTTTGTTTATTATTTATTCAATAAATCTATTACTTGGTCAAAATAGTCATTATAGAGGCATGTATAGAGAATGTTCTATGTCAGAAGCCAATCACATCACAGTGTGTGTGTGTGTGTGTGTGTGTGTGTGTGTGTGTGTGTGTGTGTGTGTGTGTGTGTGTGTGTGTGTGTGTGTATGTGTGTGTATGTAGATTCAAGTTGTCAAGGTGGGGGTAGATGGGCTGGGTGAGAACTCACCTAACTGGTTATACCTCTTTAAATTATCAGCTACCTCTTTGACTTTTGAGTGGAATACCTCTGGTTTTGCGGTACACCCCTCTTAGACCACAAATTGACAAGCAAGGAATTGTTTCTTTGCACTGGTTCCAACTGAAACTGTCTGATCTGCCCTTAAATAGGTTACAAGCTTGAAATCCTGGCCCAAGGGGAAAACATGTGACAAGGCAAAAATAGCTTCACTCTCTCCCCTTGGAAACCAACCAGAATGCAGAAATAGTAGTTTCTAATAGGCGAGATGTGCTGTAGCTGTGTCCTGTGTTCCAGTTTGTGATGATGCCCTCAGCAACTACAGCAAACAGCCCTATAAAAAGAATAGCATTTCATTTTGTTAATGGAAATCTAGCTGCATTACAGCTGTGATCTGTGACATGTCACAGTATTAGTTATTATATGGAATATCCTGTCTCGGCTGTTATTATGATACAAAAAAAAAATGATATGAGGTAATAAACAGTATTTAAATCTGCCATTAATGCTGACTTCCTTATCACAATACAGTCAATTGGCTGTTTATTTACAATCTATGTTAAAAGTTGAGATGTCAAGGTTCCATAAAGCTAAGAAATCAGAATTTCCAATCATTAATTTGAAGAATTATATTGATTATTAAGGTGGAAATCAAAAATATAAGGATAAACTACCACTCCCACAATGCCTAGTGTCTGGTTGCCCCGGCAACGTTTGACGTCAGCCCTCTTTTGCTCTGGCCGTGCCTTGGGCTGGTGTGATAGGAAGGAAACCCCGTGGACTGCATTCAGTCGTACGGGCTGTGGGAGAATCAGCTGTAGTTCGGTACGCCGACATCTGCCAGTACTCAGGTAGGAAATGACTCGGGAGCTTTTAAAACTGCACTCTTTAGCTACAATCATTTATCGGCAGGTCGTCTGAGGTATCAATAAATCGTATTTATAAAAGAAGCACGCTGATCCCGGGTAATTATTGGGCTGTGTCTAAACGGCGACGCTCATCAACCTGAAGAACAATGGCTAGCTTAGCTAACGTTACAATTTGGGATGTGTCTAATGGCTGGTTTCAAAAGGGGGCAGACGGGGGAAGGCGTGTCAGGTTGAAGGTTGAAGTTTACAATGTTTAAGCCACTGGTTTCTAATCCTCAAAATATCAAATGTGCGTTTTGCTTGTGAACGTACGGAAATCTATGTCTTTTTAGTGGAGTAATGGCTGTCTGTAGCAGATGTGTGTGTCGGGATATATGAATATAGCTAAAATTATATTCAGCCCAGTTTCCTGACTGGACCGTTGAGGTACACTAAAAACAATGTTATGGGCGGATATGAATCAACGAGTGCTTTAGTAGATCAGATTTTATTTCCTATCGCATCTCGCAGCAGGCGCGCCGCCACTAAGGTGCACACCTTTTAACGGCGTCGCGCCAACCAAGCATATTTTTTTTTCCTGCTCCAACATTACGATGGAGGACATGTCGTTACGGACATACAACATGATATGGTTAGCCATAAGAGGGTGTTTTTTTAAAAAAAATCCCGAGTCCCTTTCTGTACAAGCTTGTCTGGCTTTGGAGTGGGGGGTTTTCTTTCAGGAAATAGTCGGCACCACATTGGAAACAGGTCACGAGGGCCTAGCTGTAGTGATTGCTCTTCATTTACTGATTTTTTTTATTTCACGACCGAGCTGTTTGTCAGCTTATGGGAAGCGATTTTTTTTTTTTTGGTCCACGTTTGCTGAAAACGTCGCAGTGTGCCACGTACATGAGCGCTTTACTTTTTATACTGTAGTTTCCGCTTGTTGGGTAAGCCACAGGTACAGGGATGGGTGTGGTGTGTCTACGGGAGAAAGAGGGGCGGACGTCTGCTTGTGCCCTGGAGGCTAGCCAGAGCCACCAATACTGGATCAAGTTCTATTTGCATGTGTATCCAGCATGCATTCTATTGTTAAATAATCTCATATATTCATTTGATATTTGTGCAAATGTTGTTTTTTTTTTGTTCTATTATTCGAAATGCACCAAGGCCTCAGCACAAATTCAGATTCTTGATACTGTAACTAACAGTGCATACACATACACATTGCCTTTTGCTTTAAGAGTTGTTAGACACAACTTATAAAAAACGGTTTTGGAAAAAGTGGAAGTAATGTGGCTTTTAATGGCACCTGCCATAAAACGCTTTGTGCCTCCTTCAGGGTCACACACCTTCTTCCTGTTGTTCGCAGCTTATCTTTCACAGCAGTGAATTTGAACAAATGTCACAATCTGTCAGTCACGCCATGATTTAAGAATTCAAAATTAGTACATCTGGATACATTTCCTTATCAGAAGAGGAATTGTCATCAAGCTATCATTATGTTTTCCGTTTATTTGGTTGGCACATTTTATATATGGGCTGTGAAATGTGCAACATTTGCTTTCTTCCCTGGATCTCGGGATGGATTTGTAACGCATCACACTGCACACTGCATGCACCCTGGAATGGAAAAAGGTGATTGATTCTGTGAAAGCCCGCTGGCTGTTTTTGATGGGTCAAACGGATGTATGCTATTGATGCAGTGATGAGAAATCCTGTGTGTTGGTGTGTAACATCCACATAGAGTGCCTTTGCACAGTTAATCACAACTGGTACTTGTGGTCCAGCCTGTACTCCACATATTTGGACAACTCTATGCATTTATTCATATCAGAACTTCAATTTACTTGTTTTGTTGTCTTTGTATTATTTTTTTTTACACTATACTGACACTACAACCTGTCACTCAAAGCAGCCACACCCTCGGTTATGCATACTAATACAAGGAAAGCCATGAATTGACATTAAAATAAAACATTATCTAGACCACGCTTGTACGATGATTTAAACATGCTAAGTTAACAAAGCAGCCTTTTGAGGAAATGCAATTTTTTAGCATGTCTATGTTGGCTTCCTCTCAGGCCTGGGGGTTTCTACTTAGTATATATACTGCCAGTGCAGTCTTATTTTTGTGTATAGATGCTTTTGCACCCCCATAGCCCTCAACAGCCCAGTTGTTCATCTGCATTGTTTGTTTTTGTAAAAACTCTTGGCATATGCGCACGTTCTTATTACACTGCTTCGGTCTGACTTGCGTCATCGCACACACTGTATAGGTGTCTACATTATTGTATTGGCAGTCTTTACGTTGCCTTAATAATAAGGTGGTGCAGATGCGGCCTGCAGCTCACTCTGCTCAATTGGTGGGCTTGTGGACATGTTCACACAGGCACAATGAATTGTTGGGGACATGGACGTCCATCCAACAGCCAGCACACTGACAACACTTTCTTAACGCAGACCTTCACATACTAGTGGAAGTGGAGAGTGCAGGAGCTTCTGTAGAACGCACATGTTAATATGTTAAGTCTATAAACAACATGGTTAAATCCAAATGTTTTAGAAACCTTATTAATTGTTCTTGTAATTAAAATGTGTTCATTCTCACTCTGATACAGGTGCCTCTAGTAAATGGGCATCACATTAAAGCCCATTCTCTTGCTGAGTACTCTCTTAATTGACCATCAGGTGTTCTTTTCCTTTTTGCTTTTCCTTCCTCCAGTGAGCAGTCATGAGTGAGACACGTCATGCAGAGCTGGTGCAAAAGGCCAAGCTGGCCGAGCAGGCAGAGCGTTATGACGACATGGCTGATGCAATGAAGTCTGTGACGGAGGCTGCTGACAAGCTGATCAATGAGGAACGTAACCTGCTGTCAGTGGCCTACAAGAATGTGGTGGGTGCCCGTCGCTCCTCGTGGCGCGTGGTGTCCAGCATCGAGCAAAAGGCTGAGGGCAATGAAAAGAAGAAGGCCATGGCCAAAGAATACCGGGAGAAGATTGAGAAAGAGCTGAAAACCATCTGCAACGATGTGCTGGTAAGAATCATAATCTTCGATCAGACAATAGGGGATTGAATTATTTATTGCATTTAGGTATGAGGCTTTTACATTTATTTCAATGTTATTGCATTCATTTGCAACATTGAACATTTTGTGGAAGTCGGCATCATAGAAACATGGTCAGAATGTTTGCATTTTCAAACGTATTCACACGGACACAGCAGTGGTGGAACTACTTGCTACTACTAGGAAAATTCCTCTTCCTGGTGAATGAGGTAAAAAAATGTTGCCATCATATTTTCCCCATGTGTAATATTTAAAGGGTTTATCACACATAACATCTACCAGCACTGATATCACTTTTGCAAGTAGAATAACTAAAAAAAATGATGATATACCATATGTTATAGCTCTCCTGTGTCCACTGTGCTTCCCAGGTGATTTACAATTTTTCAAACTAGGAGCGAAAACCTTTATCAGTGTAGATCCATGGATTAAAAGGCAAATGCACAACCTGTATTCAGTTGAATTAAAAATAAAATAAATAAACGTACAGCTTTCCGTATTCAAATGGACAAACATTTTAGCTTCTTAGCACAGCGTGTCTTCCTCAGATCATGATGATACTCCTTCTGCTGAGCTAGTTTTACTTGTTTTACACTGTTTTCACTTGTTTCATGTTGTCATGTGTGTGTTTGTTTGATTTATATATATGTTCCTCTTCCACCCTCTGTAACACCTGTGCTATTCTATTCTTCTCTGTGCCTGTGCATTATCTCCCCGGTGACTCACAGGGTCCTAATCCTCTAATGACAGAAGCTTGAGCCACCAGTGTTGAGTCTCACTGGTGTTCACTTTGACCATCGGCCGTATTGGTACAGTAGAAGAGAGCGTGCTGGAGTACATTCAGTACACAGGGATAAGTAGGACAGGGATATTGGTGTACATATGATTTTTTTTTTTCATCTGAGGGGGGGGGGGGCATGTAGTTGTCTAAAGAGAGTACAGCATGATCTGGGCTAGCTGCAGTCCACTAAATACTGTTTGCTGTAGGTCTTTAAAATAAAAAAAAGCAGAATAAAAACCAAGTAAATATAACTGTTACCTTTTGTTAGACTTTTTGCAGCATTGAAGTGTGTAGCTGCTGATTTTTAATCTAAAGTGTCACGCACGACTTCCAAAGCATAAGAGGCCCAGTCTCTGTAACAAATGATGGGACAGCAGTTTAGAGACTCTGTTACAGCTCACTTGTCTGAAAGAAGATCCCAATCTGTCCTTTCTCCAATAAGTGACGGTGCTGCTAGGTGCATTCAAGGAATTTTTTATTTTTTTTGCAAAACTCATGACCAGAAGTTCAAATCTGAGTTGTATTCATCTGTCTGGTCAACACCTTATCAAAAGAAAAACAAGTCACTGTGCATTTAGGACAAGAGACAGAATATCTATATGACATGTTGCCATGTATTTTGGCTGTCTGTCAGTGTTTCTATCATTCATCAGATTGCTCTGAAAGTGCGATAATGTTCCCACTGTTGTTACAGTGGATGGCGTGTCCTGTGCCGCCACCGAGATAGGCACACATTATCACATAAATGAATGATTTACATACTGCCCTGACAAAATGATAAGGGCTCACACTGTTGCTCAATCTTTGATTCAAATTTGTGTGCAGGTGTAGTGTTCAAGAAGCCTGTTCTGATCACAAGTGGTGGGGAATGTTGACGGTGACTGTGCTGAATAAACTGGGGGGGAAGAATCTTGTTGGGGCCTTCAGAGGGTTCTGAATATCAAACAAAAAGAAAAATATTGTGACACACCGCAGCCAATCAGAATTAAATATACATACATTACACCTGTGAGTATTCAGGTTAGCAGTAAGAACAGGCTATCAAGTAGTCCATGCTTGTGTTGCAAGGAGCTCAACTGGGCTCTGAATGACCTACTTCCTTAGCAAAAGCTCATCAGGAGTTCAGCAGGCTCTCTCTCTCTCTCTCTCTCTCCACCCCCATCCTTGTTCATCCATACTCTCATCCTCCCTCCTCCCCCCCCCCCTCTCTCTCTCTCTCTCTCTCATCCGCTATCATTTTACACACTCAACCATCTTCAACCCCAAGTTGTCTGTTCAGCCTATCTCTGTCTCCTCCTTGTGTTTTAACGTTGTCCACATCAACGCTGTGGTCCCGGAAGCATCTGTGATGTAGCTCAGCCAAAGTTCTAGGCTTGAGCCCAGAGGCTATAGGAGGTAGCCAGATTGTGTCTGTCCCAATTTCAGTCCTGATGAGAAATGATGCTTTAAGATGTTGGCTAAAAATTAAGTGTATATAAAAAAAAAAAAGGCGGCAAATCAGCTTGTGTAAAACGGCTGAATTTATAGCTGTCTATTATATTCATTGTCAATATCCTAACACTATAAATGAGGCTTCTACAGAATTTGAGGTCGGCCAGTCGTAACAGTAAAGCAGCTTCTATATGTAATAAGGAATAAATATATTGACACATCACGTTTTTGTTATGTGCTTTGTTTTCTACCACAGGAACTCTTGGATAAGCACCTCATTCCCAAAGCCACTGACGCAGAGAGCAAAGTTTTTTATCTGAAAATGAAGGGGGATTACTTCCGCTACTTGGCTGAGGTGGCTTCAGAAGAGGAAAAGAAAGGTCATTCTATGTCGCTTTATTGCATCTTTTTTTGTTGTTCTTAGAGATTCTTATATCTGAGACAAGTGATGTTAGATAACCATTGATTATAAAATATTCAGTGATGTACTTGTATAATTTCTGCTTCACTGGCATCCTCTGAGTGACAATACTAATACAATAACTATGTTTTTGAATGACTTAATCATTGACTTTCTTAACTTCTGATCAGTTTAAGTTGGTGTACACAAACTGAAATGTATAAAACCATTGAATATTTTCTGACATTGCCCCTTGTTTAGTTCTGTATTCACAGTTTTGTAGGTTCCTTATCCTCCCTCTTTTTCTGTTTCAGGTATCATTGGAGAATCACAAGAAGCCTACCAACAAGCGTTTGACATCAGCAAAAGCGAAATGCAGCCCACGCACCCAATCCGTCTTGGACTTGCTCTTAATTTCTCAGTGTTTTACTATGAGATCCTCAACTCGCCTGATCAAGCCTGCCAGCTGGCCAAACAGGTGAGATCACAACAACGCATGACGTTCTTTTTCCCACTTTTGAGAAAGAGAGAGAAAAAAAAAAACAATGTCTACAAACTGACCCGAGACACGCATGCTTTCACACTACTATCAAGACCACAACAATGAATGTGTTTTAAATCCTACAGGCTTTCGATGATGCCATTGCAGAGCTCGACACACTGAGTGAAGACTCATACAAAGACAGCACACTAATCATGCAGCTATTGAGAGACAACTTGACAGTAAGTCCTTTTCTTAAATGTGGTACAGCTCAAATAATGTTAACAGGGACACTTTTGCTGAATGATTTTGTTGTGTTTACATCCACTGCATCAGGGCACCAGCAGAAATTGCAGATAAATATTTAAGGCAGGCATGGCTGCATATACAAATGCAGGGTGAAGTACTGATAACATGATGGGAGTCCATGTTAATTTACACCTTAATCAAACGTGGATCAAGGTTTGCATTATTGTACTGTGTTGCTTTTCCTCCCCGTTTGACCTGTCTTCTGTTCGTCCTCCTGTCTTTTCTCAGCTGTGGACCTCTGATAACCAGGTTGAGGGAGAGGATACAGAGGAGCCCAGAGATTGAGCCCAGACCCCCGTAGTCATCCCTGTCTGCCTGCCATCGTCCCAGCTCATCTTCATGATCATCAACACTGAGACCACCTCATTATCATCATGTCATCCAACTCTCTCCATCCTTTTTCTATCTAGGTCTCTCCAAGACTCATGTCACTCCTTATTGGTTTACTATTCCTTCTTTTATAGTAACTGTGGGGGAAAAGGGATAGGAAGGGTAAGTTTTAAACGGTGTGGCAGGAGGGTTCATGTGGAAGGGTTTGAGGGTGTTGATCTTTTTCCATTAGGGGGAGGGAGGGAGGGAGGGAGGGAGGGAGGGTCATTATTAAGGTGCTGGGTGAGAGGACAAGTTCTCCCGAGACAAGCAGCAGGTTAAACGTCAGAAAGTAGTTATACTGTATGTGTACCCTACGCATTAACGGTCCTGTTTGTGAATAACACCATCCTTATGACACATTTGTGGTTTCACAAAGAACAGGAGTGGTCTCTTTTTTATCCGAGGAGACTGCAGCTGTTAGTTTGTACTTGGCAAGAGGAATGACAGCAGAGGTAAAGACGGTAGAGAGGGTTAATGGGGGGGGGGAGTACTGGACAGAAGGCAAGATTTTGTTGGAACACAAAGGTTACATTCCATTTACTGTCAGTTGTTCAACTTTCTACTCATTTTGTTCTGGGGTTTTTTTTTGTGGGAGGGGGGGTGCTGCTTTTGTATTTCTATGTATCAATTACGAGGTATAGAAAACTTTGAAGAACAAAAGAGCACGCAATCTTGCTAATTTGTATGAGCACAGCAGTAAAAATCCATGTGCTTATCTAGTTACTGCTTTTTCAAGTTAAGATTTTTATTTGTTCTGTCATTTATTCTCCTTTTTTTCTCTCAATACTTGCCTAAACTGCATGTTGGTAAGAAGTAGTTTGTGGAAAGTAAGGAAGGTTGTTGTTGGGCTGGTTAGCTTTGTCTTTGGTATTTTCATACAGAACACCCAAGCATAACTGTTAATTGGGGGAAATGTGTAATTTCATGTAAGTGGAATAAAAAATAATAATTTAAAGGTTGGAACTTGTCCATTTTAATTGATATGTTGGTGTTCTTGAGTGTTTCCTTTTACAGAGTAATCTCTGCACTGACATAAAAGCTGTAAATGACAGCAGCTATTTAAGCACAGTATTTGTGTAGGTAGTTGAATTCAGTGTCTGTAGTATGGTCAGAAATTGACTGATGCTTGCAATGTTTGTTTCTTCCATATGACGGTTGTCCAGCTACATGATACAATGATCCATGCTGCAGTGACAACAGGTTTACTTGCACACACACAGATGCAGGAATAAAATGCTGCAAAATCTCATTCTCATCCACAACAGTGAGCCAATACAATGCCACCGTGTCTGTTTTTCTATCATAATCATGACACCTTTTAGACTCCTGCTGTGCTTTTTGCTTGAATAAATAGTGAAAGAAACTCTTCCCCCTGCTGCATGGACCTTTGGGTGTGTCTGTTCCACTATCATGACAGTACTTGCAGTGGAGGTCACAGCTACAGCGGAGGAATGTTGAGCTCCTGTGGCATCTTATAAGCCCAACCCTGGAGTGAACAAGTACAGTAAAGTACAAGGAAGTGTTTCCAGCTGGCTTTTTCCTGATAGCGTTACTAAGGTTACCTTTAAAACTGATTATTGGAGGCTATCCACAAATGCAATTTGAGGTTTTTTTTTGTTAATTAAATCAGAATTTTGAGCATATTACTATATACTTTGTATATTTAACCCTTCTATTTATTTGTTATTACACAATATTAGACATAGCTAATTGTACCAGAACAGCCAATATTCAATTCAAACGTGGCCAAATTTCAATTAAATGCAGCCAACACACCTATTGATTATTTTTTTTTATTATTATTATTTAATATATATATATATATATTATTCGTTTTTATTCAAAGTTGTAACAGTGAAATTCTGTAATGGTCGAAATTGAATATAAGGTATCGCGAGAAGTGTGACGTCAACGCTGATGAACGCTGAACGCGCCGTGGTTTCGACTGGAATCGGGAAACAACCTCCGCCGACCTTCCTTTCAGTCCCGTAATCCGTCTGCGTAGGGTGTGCTCCGGAGCTAGTCTCGGCACACATTTTATTATTATGAAACAAACCAAAAGCTAGGGAGCACACGCAGACATATTTTTATAAGAAAAAAAAACAAAAAAAAAAAAATCGGTGAAGCAGGATTTGATTTGCCAACTCAAGCAACGCGAAGAAAAGACGCTGCCTTCGGAAAAGAACGAAAGACGGAACGAGAAGAACGTTAGCAAAGCTAAGCTGTTAGCGTCATTGTTGAAAGCGTGGGCGATTGACGCTAGTCACTTATATTATTAACCGCTTATTTCCTCCTGTCCTTTTACTACCTTTGTAACTTAGAACACTTATATCTCACACTCCACACAGGTTAGTGACTGTGAAAGAGTTAAATTAGCTAAATTGTGTGAGTCTTGTCAGCCACATCGGTTAGGCCACGCTCCGACATTTTGCTAATCAAGCTAACTAGCTCACGCTGCTAAGTGTGCTAAGAGGAGCATTCGTGCTCGCTCCTGGAAGCCACCGGACAGACTTAAGAACCTTTCCGCTTAGACAGTTGAATTTATTTTACTGTCGTCGATTTAATATCGCGCTAATTCAACCCTTAGCGGCTGCCATATCGGCTGAGAACACGCGGCATGAATCCCGGCGCGCCTAGCTACCCCATGGCCTCCCTCTATGTGGGGGACCTACACCCCGATGTTACCGAGGCCATGCTCTATGAGAAATTCAGCCCGGCTGGGCCCATCCTTTCCATCAGAGTATGCAGAGATATGATCACCCGCCGTTCCCTTGGCTATGCCTATGTCAACTTCCAACAGCCTGCTGATGGTAGGTATACCGCAATGTAGTATGGACATGTGGTTCTACCTGGCTCCATTTTGAATGTACCCTGTAGGTGCCATGCTACAGGTTTTGTTAACAGAATCTGTCCTAAAATGAATCATATGTTATGACATGAGTGGTTTTTTTTTACATTGGGACACAAATATAAACCTAGTCTTTAAATTTGGGGACTGTTTTTGTTTTTTTAGCTGAGAGAGCCCTGGACACCATGAACTTTGACGTGATCAAAGGCAGGCCTCTGCGCATCATGTGGTCACAGCGTGACCCTTCCCTGAGGAAGAGCGGAGTGGGCAACATCTTCATCAAGAACCTGGACAAGTCCATTGATAACAAAGCTTTATACGACACCTTCTCTGCTTTTGGAAATATCCTGTCTTGCAAGGTAGGTGTTTCCTTCCCCCCCCCCCCCTTGTTTGTGTGTTCGTTTTTTGAGGTTACAACTTTGCATGACTAAAAAAAAAAACAGTGCACCAGAAACATTTGAGTGTGGTGTGTTTTTTAAAAAGCATGGCGATGAAGAGTGTGTATGACAACCTGAAATCTTCCTCTTTCAAGGTGGTTTGTGATGAAAATGGCTCAAAGGGTTACGGCTTTGTGCACTTTGAGACCCATGAGGCTGCTGAGCGGGCCATTGAGAAAATGAACGGCATGTTGCTCAATGACAGAAAAGTGTAAGTGTGGCTACTGTTACACAAATTATACAACTTTTGAATTATTCTAATCAGGTTTTGGGTGTGTTGTGTGTAACTGCATCTTGTACCAGTGCATCTCTCAGTCAAGACTAATACTTTTTTTGCCCTTCAAACAAGAGTAAAGGCCAATTAATTAATACATTAATACATTGTACAGCTGAGTTAAGAGGGAATTGTTCATCACAGGAGTTCTCATCGTTAACCTCTTGAGCTCACGTTACCAATACAGCAGAGAAAAGTTCAATTTAGACCTGAAATATACGATATGTTCTAAAATCTGTTTTCATTAATTAATATCAGATTTGTTGGACGCTTCAAATCGCGCAAAGAGAGGGAGGCTGAGCTTGGAGCACGTGCCAGGGAGTTCACCAATGTTTACATCAAGAACTTTGGGGAGGACATGGACGACGAGAAGCTGAAGGAGTTATTTGGTAAATATGGTAAGGTTGCAAGACTTCAGAGATGGAGTTTTTGGACATCAGTAAACTGCTTGTGCGATTTTTGCCAGTAACATCTTTACTGCTGTATTATTAAAGGGCCTGCACTCAGTATCCGGGTCATGACAGATGAGAGTGGCAAATCTAAAGGATTTGGCTTCGTCAGCTTTGAGAGACACGAAGATGCACAGAAGGTAAAAGCATCAGCTGTTTAACAAGCCATCCCAACGTGTGGACAAAACATCAGGCGCACTCTGTTTCATTTAAACACAACTGTGGCTCTTGTTTAGTGGTTTTCAGTGGATTGCTGTGTCTATTGTAGGCCGTGGATGACATGAATGGTAAAGAGCTGAATGGCAGACAGGTGTATGTGGGCCGTGCACAGAAGAAAGGGGAGCGCCAGAATGAGCTCAAGCGCAAATTTGAGCAAATGAAACAGGACCGCATGACCAGATATCAGGTTTGTTTCACAGCAAGGCTTTTTGTGGAGATGGGATTAGGAATAGTATTAATGTTTTAAGTGAATTTGATTGGATCTTTTTCTCATTATATTAGGGTGTCAATCTTTATGTGAAAAACCTGGATGATGGCCTTGACGATGAGCGGCTGCGCAAAGAATTCTCTCCATTTGGAACTATCACAAGTGCTAAGGTAAGTTCTCAATTTGTTCTAAAAAAATGTTATATTGGGCATGACATGACGGTAAATAATAAAATGTCATCTCCCAATAGGTGATGATGGAGGGTGGTCGCAGCAAAGGCTTTGGCTTTGTGTGCTTCTCCTCCCCAGAGGAGGCCACTAAAGCTGTGACAGAGATGAATGGGCGTATTGTGGCAACAAAGCCGCTGTATGTGGCCCTGGCCCAGCGAAAGGAGGAGCGCCAGGCCCATCTTACCAACCAGTACATGCAAAGGATGGCAACCGTCCGTGCTGTGCCCAACCCTGTCCTCAACCCGTATCAACCTGCCCCACCCTCCGGCTATTTCATGGCAGCTATACCACAGGTGAGTCCCTCAACTTCAAACTATTTGCCGAGTCCACAGGACATGCATTCTGATGTTGCTCCTAAAATATAGAGAAAGATTGGCAGTGGGAAAAGGAAGTTGTGATGTAACGATAAATCTTCATCCTTCTCAGGCCCAGAACCGTGCTGCGTACTACTCTGCCAACCAGCTGGCCCAGCTTCGCCCAAGCCCCCGTTGGGCTACACAAGGAGTGCGTCCTCAGCGTAAGTAGTCGCAGTTGGTCTGTTAATTAGTATGCAACCTGATGCTGTTGAATTATTTTCCCGCTTCATCTTTGAAAGAATGTTGAAGAAAGATTTTCTGAGAACTTCATGGTGAATGTTAATTTTTAAATCTTCTTTTAGACTTCCAAAATATGCCCAATGCCATGCGACCATCAGCAGCACCCAGGCCCCAGACCTTCAACACCATCCGCGCTACCACAACCGCCAACACACAGGTCCCACGCATGATGGCTTCCCAGCGTATGCGTAAGTGTTTCATCCTCCCAAACATGGCAATCTACTTTCATAGTCTTTTTTGACCAGTTGTTAAAGTGCCTTTTCACCGTTCTCACCTTAGCCACCCAGGCCCTCAACCAGCGCCCTGCCAGTGCTTCAGCCACCGCCACCCCAGTGCGCGCCATGCCCCAGTACAAATATGCTCCTGGTGTGCGCAACCCTCAGCAACACATGGCCTCACAGCCACAGGTCACCATGCAGCAGGTAAGAATACCTATGACTTCTACATTGTTGGCAAAATGTTCAGTTATGCTGCTTTTATGTAAAACTGCGGTCAATATTTAAGAGTGGTTTTAATGTTTGCCCATCTCTGTTTCTCTCCTTTAGCCTGCTGTTCATGTCCAAGGACAGGAACCCCTGACTGCTTCCATGCTGGCCGCTGCCCCCCCTCAGGAACAGAAGCAGATGCTGGGTAAGCCTCATCTGGTCGTGTTTAACAGGAACCAGATTGCTTTTGACCGTTTGATAATAGAAATCCTAAACAAATAATTCTACACCCAGATGTGTTATAGTCGTTGACTACTCTTTTTCCTTCAGGTGAGCGTCTGTTCCCCCTGATCCAGAACATGCACCCCAGCCTGGCCGGTAAGATCACCGGTATGCTTTTGGAGATCGACAACTCAGAGCTGCTTCACATGCTGGAGTCACCCGAGTCTCTGCGCTCAAAGGTCAGTTAACATACTTGGTTGTGAATAAAATCTTCACATAAGATCACAGTTTGTTCACCCTGTCATGGATTGTTCAGTAAACGTCTTGTCGTTGTAGGTGGATGAGGCTGTTGCTGTGCTTCAGGCCCACCAGGCCAAGGAGGCTGCTCAGAAGTCAACCACCCCTGCTGGTGTTCCCAGTGTCTAAGGTGAGTAGTGGTTTTGAATAATGTACATAGAAGTTGTACAGCAGATATCATGATTACAAGGGAGCCACTAAGTATTGATGTCCTTTCTGTGTTACAGATTGTGCATTTTGAAACCTGCTTCACCGATGGAAAAAGAGAAAAAAAACTTAAACATTGAAAAACCTAAAACTCTGAAAACATCGCAAAATGATAAATTATCTCTTAAAAAAAAGAAAGAAATTGACATTGCCAGGTCTAGGGATGGTTTGACTAGACCTTGATCATAAACAAAAATTTGTTGAAAAAAATAGCAAAATAGAGAAAAATTGAGATTGATACATTTGAATTCATTCCTATGTTTTATGTCATTTTATTGTGTCAGTGCTCAGATTATCAGCCATTTTCACGAAGGTGGTAGCTGAGCATTTTGAAAGGTGATTTGTTTGTATCGTAAACTACTGGCTGTAATAAATTGTCATTCAAATACGTGCTTCTCTCTTTAATGACCCATCCACAAAATATATATATATATATATGCTGAGCAGTATTGGGACTGCTTTTCCAGAGAAAAGCAGTCCCAGGCAAAACTGCTGTCTTCCACCAGGTGGCACTGTCACTCAGTCTGAGATAGATCTTGTGCATTGTTCAGTTGTGTTCTCTAACTCCAGACATGTCTTGGAACAGCTAACACCTTGGGTCTTACAGTGCAAATATATCCAGGCGAATTGTTTTCTACCGAATGCATGTGATGGTCTTTAACGTCCCTGTGCTGAAAAGGCTGTTGAATTCAGTTGTGCGCAGCCTTGATCTACATCGATGACACAATGTTCACAGAAACTAGGACAGCTTTGCATAAATGCGTGACTGAATGGCAGCAACTCGGTCATAAAATATTAAATATTACCATACAGAGTGTTTTGTATAGGCAGAGTAAGTAGGTCTGTTTTTTAATGCTAATTTGCACCTGAACCTGTTACTGATAAATATTTATGGTTTTCAAGGGTGTATATTTGGCAAAGTGATTTCTGAGAAACCGATTAATGACAGGTTTAACTGTCTTCAATTTTGTATTGTTAAATATGTTTTATCTGGTATGGAAAACCTGAACTCATTTGTGTGCTCTTCCCCTTGTTATCATCAGTGGTTGTCATCTGTTTATTGTATCTGTCTCACAGAATCTGCTGTTTTTCCTACCTCATCTACTTTGTTTACTTGTCTGCACTCAAAGTAGTCTGCCGTCATAAATATTAACAGCAGTAAGGGCACAATTTCATCCATCCTTCAAACATGAGATAACCCTTCCAGCCAGAGCAGAGCAGAGGGAGCCTTGTAGAATGTCCTGGAGCATGAACAGGCCTAAATAATACACTGTGAACCAAATCTGCCTACAGCCTGCACCTTTGGATACAGGGTGTTGGTTTTACAATCTTAAAACATTTAAGAAAAACAACACCAGCCAGAAGATAATCCAAAAAACCTTAACAGGGGAAAGTGACAATAGTTTACCCTATTAGAGAGTGACTTTGGCCAAAACCTGAAAACCTGTAGTAGTCAAATAATTGAAATCTTATTATAAATATTTTATTATTATATAGGTTCTGTGATATTGTGTTTTCTTTATTTTTGGCAAAGCTTTTCTATATATAAAAAAATAAAATGAGCAACTAATAAAACAATAATAAGCAACTAGAACTATAAATTAAAAACTAAAATTTGAGTCGGGAAGTTTTTGTTGGTGGCCCATGATCTGGACCAAACTGGACACATTTCAAAATCTGATATATACTATATACTATTAAGCTTTATCTGTCCTCTATGGGCCTTCTCTCTCTTTTTGTGCTGTTTCTAATTAGGATGCTGCAAAGCACATAACAAAAAAAATCCTTGTCCAGCATGTGCAAGAATTTTTGTTTGTAGACTCTGACCTGGTTCAGGTCAGAGCTCTCAGATTACCCTGGACCTCTGCTATCACATGATTTGTACAGTCTGGCTCAGAGTGCTACTTGTTTTGGTTGGCTTTCCTCCCTAATTAGGCTTAGCTGTGCGGAATCCTTGCTTCAAGTAAACATGTGTCAGTAAAGATGTGAGGGACAGTAATATTCAGAGCTGTAAAATTCCACTGGCTTGTTTCCTTTCACTTCCTCTTGTGTCTCTTTTTAAATAATGATAAACACACTGGGAGAGCAATCATCATATAATCCTCTCTAGCTTGGATTAGGTTTAGGTCTGTCTGGAGCTGCCTAGTCTGCCACTTCATCTACAATCATGTATGATATGCATGTAGGCCCCAAATAAATTCAACATAGTAATTAAACAATGTTTTATATATATTCATGACATTTTGCCACATGTATATTGCACTAGAATACACTTCTAGCTACAATTCAGACATGGCTGACATTAATAGCAGAATTTTTTTATTACTTATTACTTAAATAAAACAAATGATATATTCTGAATTTATTAATTATCATTTCTTTTATTTGTATTATAATAAAGTGAGGCATTCTGTAGCGTTCAGCATTGCATTAGTTGAGGTCTATATATAAGCCTGTTGGAGCCGTGGTCGAAATCTCGCGATACTATTTGAATTTCTGAGCTAGAACGAGAGTTGCGAACAACAGAGCGAGCTGTGTAGGGGCTGTTGTCGTTCGAACCGAAACGGATAGGTGGGACCGAAGACAGAGGAAAATAAGTGCCAGTATCAGTGGGGAAGTAATTTACGACACTGCAGCGAGACTATTGATTAATAAATTGAAATGTTTTGAAAAGCAGGACGTTTCTTTTTTTTTTGTAACTATCTCCGGTACAAGTGTCATTAGCAACAGACGGTACGTTCTCATCGTTTCTAGCTAACCTTGCTAGCCAGTTGCTAACGCTTGCTGTGTTTGTTAGTTAGTTAGCTGACTGCATTATGTTAACCTTTACTAAGCCATGCTGTTTTGTGTTTCATTGCTATATTTACATCATGTGTCCTGCTTTCTCTCTCTCTCTCTCGATATATGTTGATCATTTGTTAGATAATGTAAACTGACATTTAACACACTGAACTATGGAGCTAAGCTAGCTAATAATTTAACATCATTGAGAAGTTGCCAAGAGCTGCCATTATTTTTTTTTTTGATTTTATATTACGACAGATGCTTTCCAGTGACTACGTACCTACGAGACACTTTCATATAGTTTGAGTTTCGTAGTAAGATATATACGTCGTTGGACAGTCTTACACAACGTTAAGTGCTGCAGATGTTTTTCTTTGTCCACAATAAAACTGCAGTCAGCATGAGAAAGAAAAGGTTCTCAGGGTTTCATAACGCCATGTGTGTCACACTTGTCTAGTCTCTCAGACCTGAGACTTGATGCTTTTCCCAGTGATTACATTACAAAGCGTTATTCTGTGATGTGTAGTTTGTCAGGTGAACCTCTGATATTAACAAAGCCTTATATCTAATCATGAGCAGGATAAGGATCGGATACTGCCTGTCATTTTAGGAGTAATGCAGATGGTGACTTGTGGCATTGAGGACTAGTCTAGTCTAGTTAGTACTCCTATTGAAGCTCTGCATTGGTTACTGGTCAGAGAGTTTTGCTGGATCTTGTAAACAGCAGAAGTAAAACCTACAGAGTCACCTACACAATGGAACAGTTTTTGTCCCATTGATCAGCCACAGCCCTAAATTTGGAAGAGGTGTTGTTCAGCGTCCTGTGCTTGTAGAGGTCCTAATCCTTTCAAAGGATTATATCAAACACTTCTTCACATGTCAGACTTCAGTTTTATGTTGTGTTTAACACAACACAAACAAGAGGTTTAATAAGCCATCAACAGTTTTAGTGTCCAAACACACAAGGTACCAGAGAATAGAAGAGTAAAAAAAAAATATCCTCCAATTTAAGTAGTTGTAGTGGTTGAAGAAAGCCTGAACTCGGTTCATATGTTTTTGGCACACGCAGCAGTTGCTCAGTCAGTGCTGTTTTTGGCAAGGTAGTACTTCAAAAAATTAAGAAGGGATTATGCAGCCACAAGTTATATTC
Source organism: Parambassis ranga (assembly GCF_900634625.1). Classification (NCBI taxonomy): domain Eukaryota; kingdom Metazoa; phylum Chordata; class Actinopteri; family Ambassidae; genus Parambassis; species Parambassis ranga. The sequence continues at coordinate 3,670,896 of NC_041036.1, forward strand.
TGGGTTTCCTGTGTTGAACCGAAATTCATTCTAGATAGCGATGGGTGTTGAGAAAAGAGTTTAAACAGTTGTTTATTAAGATCTGTTTATTTATTTTTTATATGCTGACCTACTGTACTGTGGATGACAATATTTATGTATTAAATAATCATATATTGAATCAACTGCCTAAGATTTGTTTAGAGAAAATCTCTAAAAGCCACTGTTGCCAGCAGTTTATCTGTGGTGTAACTAAAAATCGGTGGCTTCAAGCTTCAAGCAAAATCCGGTTTCTTAAATTGGACCATCACATCTTTGGTGTACTCGCCCTTTCCTGACTTTATCTTGGCTGGCAGCAGTCATCACTGATGTTCGCTTGCTCATCACAGATATCACTATCTTTATTTCAGTTTTGTTTGCCTGTTTATCTTTATATATATATATCTTTATAGCAGCTATCTCTTAATAGCTGCTGGATTCAGTCCTCCAGAGTCATCAATGTTTGGTATCAGAGGCCTCCTTGAGCTTTGGAGCTTGTTGACTAGACATGTGTGCTCCTCAAAGAAAGGTCATTAGCCTAGCATTGCAACCTAGCCTGTGTTGTCTGTGTGGTAGTGTTTGTCAGGACCTGTGTGTGAGCTCCCTCTCTTTCACCATGGTAAACACAGCTGCAAGGCTAGGTGGTGGTGGACCGTCCGACCCGTCACAGTGCTGTTCTTGATTGTGACCTGCAGATTTGGAAGCACTGGTTGTGGTCCCATTGCATTGTGCTTAGTTTTCAAGGGAAAGATCATTGAAATTGTCAAGCCATTACATTTTGTTTTTAATATCTTACCTCCTCAAAAATAGACATAATACAAACTACAATGCAGATATAGACTGTAATTCAGTATTTTGATAAACTACATTTTAGAGTGGGGCGGTCCTTCACACAACTCGAGGAAATTGTGAAATCTGTTGCTCAGCCATGTCTGCTTTGCTAATTTCTGGTTCAGTGTTGAGGTTCAGAGAACGTTGGTTTGGAAGGAAGTTTTTCGTAGTTGAGGAAACAGTAGAGATGGGCCTCTAAGTAAAGGCTGTAGAGTTCTGTTTTTGAAAGTGTACACACAGGTGCATTGCAGTAAAAACTGCTGCTCAGCTGTTACAGGGCAGAAACTGATAAAGTTTTTTGTTGTGTCTCCTCCTGCTAGATTACTTCTTGTCTCTGACTTGCATTTGTATATTTTTGTGTATTTGGTGCTACCCTGGGAGCAATATTCCTTACTTGCATTTTACCAGTTAATTCCTTTCTAACTCACACCCTCTTCCTGAGCTCTTAGCTCTCTCAGCTGAGCATAAATGCCAGGATACTTACCTCATTTCCCCCCACCCTCCTCATTGAAGTAAGGGGGGCAGCTGGAAACTGTATTGGCTTTGTTGAGGTTGGAAACTTTTCCTTTTTACTCCTTGTCGGCCTGCTTTGCTTCTCTTTGTACATTTAACAATATCTTCCCTGTTCACGATTGTGTTGTGGTTGCTGCACCATTTTTGTACTTCAAACTTTAAACACAATGCATTTATATTTTCATTTTTAATAAATGTTTAATTTGTGTGTAGTCTTAACCACCCGCTACAACGGATATGGCCATAAATTAACAATTAATAAAGCTATGTTTTAATGGTCTGGTTTGAAGGCAGTGGTACTAGATTAACCCCATCGTTTAAATACAGCCGCTGACCACATCCCCAGTTTTCATCTTGCTCCACACTGTGGTGAAAAGGGAGGGACACTGTTTGACTTTCATCCCACATTAGTCAATAGTGGCTCAGCTTGCCTGCCAGGAGGCTGTTCTTTGTCTGTTCATGATGCAGTGGAAGCCTCACTTATGCATTGACCGTCCCCTGCCCCATAGAAGCTCAGGAATGTGCATAGAGACAGCATTACACAGGAGACAGGCAGGCCAGGAATGCAGTTTGAATGACACTGACTGGCCCAGCTACACAAGCTCAGCTGCGGCATGTTTCACTGTTCACATTTGTCTGAGTGTCCAACACATTCCTTAGCTGTCATAGTTGTTGTCCCCCTGTCTCTCTGTCTGTATACCTTTCTTTGACTCTATGGTTTCTTTGGTTGCCCTTTGGTGTATTTCTGTCTGTATTTCTGTCTTTTATTTGTCCCTCTTCTAGATGTAATTTCACACATTGTGCCAAGTAGCAGCTAATTGAGACCTCACAGTCTGTTTGTGGGTGGTTTCTTTAGCCCCAGTCATATGTAACCTCACACACCCTTATTACCACTTATAGAAGCACAGCTCACTACTGAGACTTTACTGGCTAACTTTAGACCGAGTAGAAGCCCAGGTGTAATTATCAACCAAGTGGAATGACCGCTATTCTCCCGCACTGCTGAGTCACCCAGGGTGGTCCTCTCCTCTCTCCTCTCCGTTAGACTGAAGAAAGGTGCTGGTGCAAAAGCTGTTTTGTAAGATTACACTGAAAAAAATATTAATTTTACTACTCTGCGTCCTGTAGACTAAACACATTGTATGTAGGTTAATACTTTATTACCTCCTTACAAGTGATAGGCTTTTTTGTTTAGCATATGTAGGAGAAGATAATTATTATATGTGAAAACTATCTAGGCAATCTGTGTTGCGTTTAAGAGTACTGTGGTTCACAGCATGTGTTTAGTAAGAGCTGTACTCTCCCAGGCTGCAGCAGGTCAGTTGAGGTCAGTACTGGAGCTGTTCTCTCACTGGAATGCCTAATGAAATCTGTCCCAGAGGAAATCTCTGGCATGTACACCAACTCTCATCCTTCTATCTGCTTTGCAGTTTGCTTATTTACATAAGTTATTCTTTATTAGTCATTTTTGTCCTTCCCAGATCCTACACAGGTCAGTATTAGAAGCTATTGTTTTATTTGTAATAACCCAAGATAGGGTTGGGCGATACTGGCAAAAAAATTAATCACGATTAATCGTAGCATTTAGCCGATAATGATTCATTTGATGATTAATTGATGACAATTGCGCTTAGATGTTTTTGACTCTAAATCGCCACATTGTTCTAAAATGATACTGACAAATCATCAGTCAAGTTAATTACTTCATTCTAACAGGTTAAGCTGGTGAGTAGTGATTAGGCACCAACCAGCCATGTTTGAAATATGTATTGATAACAGATGCACAAACTGCTTCATCATTCAATAATAATGAAGCAAACATTTAAAGTAACTTTGTCCTTCAAATGTTCTTATCTTAAGTCACAGAGCAGTGCATATCAACATTAAAATTAAACAGGACAAATAAGTTCAGAAAAGTCACATCTGTGATTATTTCAAGTTAAAAAAAATCTGTCTGTGCAAATTAACCTGTGACTGGAGTATGTCACACACTAGTGCATGTTTACACTCATACGGTAGAACAGCAGCAGAAAAAACAAACCAGACAATTCCACATTTAAATGTATGTGTGTGCAAATCAACCTGCCTTACATTCTTCCAGCGCTTAGTTTGGTCGCAAGGAGCCCAATGACTAAACGTATCGTGGAATTCTTTCCGATATCTGCTGGAGGAGACTTCGCTGTTGTAATGTTTTCCTCTCTTGCTGTGGAGTCCCTAAATAAAGATCGGGAGGCAGCTTCTCCAGTCGGAGTTCATTCTTTTAATAACAACAAACATCCAGTTACTATGGCAACAACCTACGCTCCACGCTTACACCTAATGCATGTCGCGTACATGCATGTGCGACATGCTCCGCATCATTTAACAGAATACCACTGCCTTCCGCCATTATTGTTATTGTGGGCTCACATGTGCGCGCTTGCGGGTGATGGTGACAGTACGTCGCACACAAAAATGCGTCATCATGACGAGGCGCTAATCACCATAATCGATAAGTGGCAAATATTAATCGGTGACAGTTTTTCTGACGATACGATACGATCTTGCACAAGCCTAACCCAAGATTATTGCGAGCATTTTTCTAATCAACCTTAGCAGCCGGTGTTGTGGCCAAGTGTCGCTGCATTCCACAGGTGGTGTTGTTATTGTTCAGTATCTCCAGTACCTAGAAATATATTTTATATTTCAGAAACAATGTTTAGGGTCATATAAAACAGTTTTTCTGCTCCTACTCCTATTCCATAATAAAGATAATGGAAAAGTTTGTATTATTTTAATGTCAGTTAACGGCAAGGTGCTGTTAATATGGGACAATACAGGAAATATACTCTGTTCCATCTCAGACATCTTTTGCATGCAGCAAAACATCTTGCTGTGACTCTTTAGTTCACTGGAAAGACAACATGCCAAAGACACAAGCAAAGATATTCCCACTGTGTTATTTAGTTCTTAGCTACAGTAAATGAGACGAGAGGTTTGAAGAAGATATTGATACTGCTCTGTTTTCTTCTTCGAGGTTTTTCTGTTGTCATTCTTTTGAAACTAGACCACTCAACATCATAAATATTTCTGTAACTGTGAGGACATGTAATGTGGTGGCCAGTGGCCAGAAACGTGTATCACGCCACTCAGCTGAGTGGACTGATAATTGAAACGAGTTGACAGTGCTGTCTGATATCAGGGTTGTACTGTAGCTGCCAAAATCACAACGCAAGGCTTTGGCCGAGGAGAGATGAGGATTCCCACTATCAGCACCTTTTGGCCCACTTTTATTCATCTGTCAAATTTGCTATTATACCCCTTTGCCTCTCACTTTCTTCTTTTCTTATCTCAGCTCTCTGTTCTCACTCTCTCTCTGTGCTTCTCTTGCCCAGTTACAGGCACAGTGGGTAGATTTGGATTGTGTTAATGTACTTAAATTGGCACATTGTATGAGAATAGCTTTTTACTGCTGACCACAGCAGCCAATGAGCTGACTTAGGTGTTTCATTTTGTGAGTGGGACCTAGCCTGGTCCTTCAAATAAGACAGCTGGCTTAGTCTACCTGCATCATCAGTCCTCTCACCACGCACACGCAGCTAATTGCTCAGGAGTGATAAGCTTAGACAGTCACTCCTTGGCTGGTTTAGATACAGTGACAGACATCAAGGTCAGGCTACAGCACCCTCCCTGAAATTGTCTTTTTTAAATGCTGTACTGCCACACTCTGTGTCCTTATATCTTACTCACAGTACAATGCACCTAATGGTAGTGCTCCTAAACAGCAGTGGCACTTTAAACAGCATTTGTTTCCAGTTTTTTATACTAATATAGCATCGGCACAGTTAAAATGTTTCTAAAACAGCATTTCAAAACAAAAAAGCATTGGATCAAACTCATGGTCATGGGGAAAGGAAGAAGTGTTTACATATATGCTGCGGGAAACTGAGAAAAAATAAATGTGCCAGCATCCAGTCACGTTTGTCTATGGGAGACATGATTATGGGAGAGTCCTATACCTCATTCCATATGTGCAAAAGATAAAAATCCAGCTCTGCCCACCACATCAGTGTTTCCTGTTTTCAGTCCTGGCTCAAAGCAAGAGCAGTCAGAGCTGTGGAATGGGGAGGGGATCACTGTCTCTTGCTGATTTTGTGTGTGAACAAGAGGAGAGGGAGAACGAGGGTGATTGTAGGAAGAATGAGCTGCTTGTATTTCAGAAAAGCAGAGAAGCGTGGTGCTGGTAGTGTCAGTGGTTTGGTTGCAGCTGCACAGCTGCTGTGCTCGGCGCTGAGTACTGCTTTTGATCTTGGTATAGTGGTACAGATTGAAAGATTTGTGACGACTGCAGTTTCAGTTAAGTGTTTATGGCGCATGTACAGTGTGTGTGAGAGCAGAGCATTCTCTTGGCCTTGAACTTGTGTGGGCAGATAAGGGGTGTGTGTGTGTATTCCTTCATGCTACTCTCCATGTGTTTCCATTGCATGGTGGCCAAAGACACAGATAAACACACACATACACTTTCAGGAGGTAGACCCAGTGAGCAAGCTGGACCTCAGTAACAACACTCTCCTAAAATAACAGACATTCTTTTTCCCTCATCACCACTCCCAGAAACACAAAGAACAGATGTACAATCGGAGAGCATGCAGTCAGCGCAGCTGTGTGTTGCCAATTCTGGTACAAAGCTCTGCCTTATAGGTTTACCATTTGCTCATAAATTTTCTGGTGGTTTTCAGTACAAAAAGAATAGAAATAGAACATATTCAGGTATGCTCATTGAGCATTATCTGTTAATTTATTTTCATAGTGCACTCCATTAACTAGTGCCAAGTGCCTCTTGTTCTACACAATCTCTCTCCCTCTCTTAAACTGCTTACAGCACATAGTCGACAGATATTAGTGGCACACTTTTTCCTGCGTTGAAGTTTGCATGAATTCCTGGTCTGGCACAATCCAGAGTTCACCTGCTTTTATAAAGAAAGGATGGGCAATGGCATGTGATCTTCCTCCTCCTGTACACACATGTGAACCTGACAGGAGTCTTGATATCTAAAATTTAGCATTATTCATGCGCCAACTTGTTTTTTTTGGCAGGTGTGAACTACTAATTCACGTTTCTCTCTCTCTCTCTTGTTCTATAACACTCTGAAATGTGTGAAATTCTCAAGTGGACAGAACATTCATTAGACTGGCATGCAAACTGAGTGACTACTAGACAGAAAAACGCTCATACTTAGACATAAAGATTACAGAGAAGTTGCATTTTGTCATACAGGATATTGCGAAACTGTTAGATCTAATCAGAGTTCTGTCTACATACATAGACACATGCGCACATAGAGGCTAGGCTCTACATTCTTTTAAAATCTTTAAAAAGGGTGTGACCTTTTTGTCAAAAAACTATCCATATTAAAATATCCACAAACAAAACATTCATGCTTTACAGCAGTATAACACGTATGGATACAGAGTCAGAGTATTTCTATTTTTGCTTTAGAGCATTTCTTGCATCTTACATGACTAGTGTTTGAGACTATTCATTAAAACTTTAAACATCATCTTTAAAATTCACATGTTAACACATGATTTTCAGTGGTGTTTATGGCTGTTGTTAAATATACAGTGCATCAAAACCAGTATCGGCAAATCAATCTTTAGGCTTGATTTATGCTGCTGCATTGCACCCTTACAGAGCCTCTGCTGCAGCCTAGACATGCAGCCTATTCCTTTGTGCGTATTTGTACAAGTGTGAGTCCTGGTAGCAGAGTTTCTGTGCTGCTGTGTTGAGTTTCTGTTTACTTCTTGTATTTCAAACAATGGTAATTGAAACTGAGCAGATCGTGCTGGAGGTGGTGCTGATACATCTTGAACCCCAGTTAATTTTCTTCTGAACTTATTGAAGTACAAATTGGAGAGACATATGAGGAATTGGCTTGGAGGCTTAGTTTTATGCGCTTGTCCAACCACTGAGAAACACATAAAAAGAAATACAAATATTTTTATCACAGGTGAAATTGTGAAGAAGGAAATGTCATACTACCAAGCTACCCCATCAAGTTGAAGCATCAATCTGATGCAGCACCATAAACAAGTTTTCACTCTGCTCTGCTATGTATTAATTCACACTTTTGGTCTGGGTCTCAGAGTCTCACTGCATCAGTACTGTCCAAGGCTGTGAGCCGTCTGTAAACCTGTGCTACGTGAGCTGCAGTTCTAGCTAGCAAGTACATTAAAGCCCTCACTTAAGACAGCTTCTCATCAAAACAGATTTAGGATAAGGGTTATCTTAACGCAGTGGTAGCAGTTAAGATTGTTGCATGAAATAATTTGTCCTTTATATAGCCAGTGTATCTGTTATTATTATTCAGTGAAAGCTGCTGCCTTCCTGTTTGATTTTATCTTCAGTACGATTGAGTAACATTGAAAGTTATTAACATATGCTGTTTTCTCTCTCTCTCCCCTCCCACATGCCTTTTTCCTTCTCTTTGCAGGTTCTGTTGCCTCAGTTTCACATCAGGTGACCCCCACCCCTCCGCCAAAATCCGGCTATTAGATGTGACCACGAGGTTGATCAGGAGAAGCCACCATGTCTTAAATACAGACGGGCCCTCTGGAGCCCTGTCCCCCCACCCTGGCCCTCCGTCCCCCTCCCCCATCCACCATCTCACCCCCTCTCCCAGCCCCATCCAACTCCCAGACCTCTCTGCCCATGTGAGGGACAGACTCCCCAGTGCTGGCTCCCCGCTGGCACACCCCTCTCCTCCCTCCGGAGAGATGAGCTTGCAGAAGCACCAGCAGCTGAGTCGAGGTAGTGGTGGAGTAATGGGTTCTGACCGGGACCTACAGTCCACTGCTTCCTCCATCTCCCTGCCCTCTGTTAAGAAGGCCCCCAAGAAGAGGCGCCTCTCCCTGGCCTCTCTTTTCAGACGGCGAGGACGGGAGTCAAGATCAGGGCGTCAAAGGTCCAGAGAGCTCCACCATTCTGGACCTGGAGGGTTAGGAGGGGTGGATGGTATTGCCAGCATCGAGAGCATCCACTCTGAGATGTGCAATGACAAGAACTCTGCCTTCTTTTCTATGGCTGGGACCGGAGCTGCCTCTGCTGCTGCTGCTGCTGCTGCCTCCACCTCATCTGCCTCAGGGCCTTCTTCCTCTATTTGTTCCTCCTCCAAGACAGGAGGTGGGGTAGGGGGAGAGCTACTGGAGTGCCCGCTGTGCCTTCTGCGCCACTCCAGGGAGAGCTTCCCTGACATCATGACCTGTCACCACCGCTCCTGCATCGATTGCCTGCGCCAGTACCTGCGCATCGAGATCTCAGAGTCACGAGTCAACATCAGCTGTCCCGAGTGCTCAGAGCGCTTCAACCCGCACGACATCCGCATGATCCTGGGCGACCGGGCACTCATGGAGAAATACGAAGAGTTCATGCTTAGGAGGTGGTTGGTGGCAGATCCAGACTGTCGCTGGTGCCCTGCACCAGACTGTGGGTAAGAAGAGACTTTAAATGCACAGTTTGAAAACACAACCACAATGACATACACTCTGTGGCACCTCACACTTATCTTGTCCTCCAAGTTCCTAAAAAACATGCAGTGTTGTCATTTGAACAGGCTTCTTTTGTGCTGGATGTGGTCTGTGAGAGTCTTAGACCCCGTTCACACTGGGGCAATCAATCCGGTTAGAGTGGGATTCGGGTCATATCTGGATATATCTTGATCCACCTCTCGGAGCCGGATCGGCTCAAATGTGGTTTAGGTCGGAACGCAAATCCCGCTAGTGACGCGATACTTCCGGTTCGCGGGGACAGTGTCCGGGTCGCGTACAAAAGCCGCATGTAAATAATCGTTGAACTACGACAGCTTTGCCCCAAGTTTATTTTCCACAGGGCTACAAAGGAATAAACGGTTTTTAGAACCGAAAAAAAATAAAGAACGAGCAACACGGGACAAAAAAAAAAAACGCACGACACATGCACACATGTGGTCCTACCACGGCCTGAACGGACTCTGTATATTACAAGGCGCCCCCTAGCGGTTTGGAGGACAACAAACAAGGCAGAATAAGCTGGATTGAGTGCGGACACTGAACGTATCCAGCTTAAAGGATTCAATCCTCAATCCTACTCTAGCTGGATTGACTTCCTCCAGTGTGAACAGGGCCTTATTGTTCGATCAAAAGGATTACAGCCCCTAAATAATTGTTAATATGTGATCAGATGAGTTAACAACAAAATACTTCTTTACGTGCACATTGACTTATATTTATATTATTTAGAGTGATTTGCTATGAGCCCCTTCCTGCCTTTGTGTCTTTCACTTGTGCGGTACTGTTTTGCTGTCGAATCCCCTTCCAGAGTGACGGCTTGTTGGCTGCTTCTCCCCAGTCACCCATGTTGTCACTGCAGTATGTCTTTATAGAGGCCCCGCAGGGTCAAATAGTGACTCTGACAAAACAAATCAGCAACTTTTTCTATGTAGCTGAGAGGACATCTGTCTAAAGTTTCTTTACTTCAGAAGGAGTCCAGATTTTGCAATTATTGTATGATACAATACAAACTTTGTTCACATTTAAAGCTGCATTGGCTCAGAGGTCCTTCTCTCATGCACACAGACTTACATTTTCTTTTCTCCCAGACACTGTTTGAGGTCAAATAGCTGCAAAACAAGCATCCATCGAGACTTTCATGAAGTACTGTTTGTACTTTATTGTGAAGTCTCCGTAACCTTCAAACTTTGCTCAGCTGGGTGTTTTGTTTTGTGGGATGTCCTAAAACTGTTTTGTAAATGTGAGAAGGCTAGAACCAGATGTATTTGAGGATAGGAATTCTGTGGAGACATGATTTATGAATAGATTTAGTCTTGCCATAGTATCCAGCTCACTGAGTTGAAATGATGGAAGCAGCAGTCGGTGAGACCTTTCTTGCATCCATGTTTGCTGACAGTAAACGTGCCTCTCTTGTGCTAATTGATGTTTGATGTTTTCACTTCAGGCTAACTCAGAGGAAACTTTTTTTCCTGCGGCACAGAGGCAGAGACGGATTTCAGTCTTTGGTCTGCGCAGTGTTTAGTGTTGGCAGTTTACTGACGATGATTGTAAATAAGGCTGACGTGACTTTGCAATTCCTCACGGTTTGCATTGTAGGCACAGTTTTCAGGAGGGTAAATTGATCCACCGCAGAGGAAGTCTCCAAGACTGTCTATGGCTCAGTGTTTGAAACATAATCCTCAGGTCAGTCACAGAGGGGCTGAGAGACTCGAGTTATACCAAAATAGACGTACGTCACACGCCGGATTTCCCCTCACAAAATTTGATGGGTGCTGTTTGCAGCTGGTATGTCTGAGTAAATGTACTCATTATTTTTTTTAAACCTTGTCGTTAGTTGTGTCAGTACTTTTGTGTGAAGTCTGTTGAGGGGTAATAACTGGTCACAACATTATTAAATAACAGGCACACAAAAGAATCTTGCATGGGGTCATTTTATAAGATGTGGTGGATGTGTTTTATTTTGTTTAGCTTCTCAAATACTCCTGCCATATGAGGACAGCTGTGTTGTTTTGTTGACTCTTCGTTTAATTTCCCTGCAACCGCAAAATTGAGTGTTTGTCTGATGTGTCTCATTCCCCCTTTTGGCCATGCTTTGGGACAGATGGTGTAAGGCTCTGATGACCTTTAACTTGTGTTCCCATCGGTAGTGAGAATCAAAATACAATACATCGATCTGTTTGGTGTAGGTGTTCTGTATACATTGCAGCAGAGGCTTCTATTGGCCAGATAGTTCAAAAAGATCAGACTATTCATTGTGTTTGTTACTTCTGTGTAGTGGCATTGTTTTGTTTTTTACTTGCAGGAACCAGGTTGTCATGTGGTTTGTGCAAAATCGTATCGTGTGCAATTAATCGTCAGAAAAACTGTCACCGATTAATATTTGCCACTTATGGATTACAGCGATTAGTCGCGTGTCGTCATGATTTTTTGTGTGAGACGTACTCTCACCATCACCCTCGAGCACACACGTGAGCCCACAATAACAATAATGGCGGAAGGCAGTGGTATTCAGATAAATGATGCGGAGCAGCACGTTCCTAACAGAGGTTCCATGTCTGTCACCATAAGCCGGAGTACGAAGAAAGCCGAAGAAAGCGCGACGAGGCCACAACGCCGGCTCCAGCTGTAGTGTATCATGCTGCGCACGCATACGCGACATGCATTAGGTGTGAAGCGTGGAGCGTTGGTTGTTGCCATAGCAACTGGATGTTTGTTGTTATTAAAAGAATGAACTCCGACTGGAGAAGCTGCCTCCCGATCTTTATTTAAGGACTCCGCAGCAAGAGAGGAAAGCATTACAATATGCGAAGTCTCCTCCAGCAGATATCGGAAAGAATTCCACTCAGCCGAGAATCCGCGATAACGTTTAGTCATTGGGCTCCTTACGACCAAACTAAGCACTGAACGTAAGGCAGGTTGATTTGCACACACATACATTTAAATGTGGAATTGTCCCGTTTGTTTGTAATGTTTTTTCTGCTGCTGCTCTACAGTATGAGTGAAAACATGCGCTAGTGTGGGACATACTCCAGTCACAGGTTCATTTGCACAGACAGATTTTTTTTTAACTTTAATAATCACTGATGTGACTTTTCTGAACTTATTTGTCCTGTTTAATTTTAATGTTGATATGCACTGCTCTGTGACCTTAAGATAAGAACATTTGAAGGACAAAGTTACTTTAAATGTTTGCTGCATTATTATTTTGAAACAGTTTGTGCATCTGTTATCAATACATATTTCAAACATGGCTGGTTTGTGTCTAATCACTACTCACCAGCTTAACCTGTTAGAATGAAGTAGTTAACTTGACTGATGATTTGTCAGTATCATTTTAGAACAATTAAGTGATTTAGAGTCAAAAACATCTAACATCTAACATCTTTGAATTGTTTTTTTGTCATTCTGTGATGCCATATTATTTTGTCTCATAAGTGTTTTTCCTCTGCCAGGTATGCAGTGATAGCCTTTGGGTGTGCCAGCTGTCCAAAGATCACATGCGGCAGGGAGGGATGTGGAACAGAGTTCTGCTACCATTGTAAACAGCTGTGGCATCCCAACCAAACCTGTGATGCAGCACGACAGCAGAGAGCCCAGAGTCTCCACCTGAGGACTGTGCGCTCATCCTCACTCAGCTACAGCCAAGAGAGTGGAGCTGCAGGTCCGCTGAGTGAAAGCTCACAAAAACACACACACACACACACACACAGAGATTAAAGACACATTGTGTAGTCTCATCAGAAGAATAGCTAATGTTGTGAGGTGTCTACAGGCTGACGCAGCATTGGTTCTAAAAAAAAACAGTACTTCTTCTGTAGGTTTCATGTCAGCACTGAAAAGCTTATTCTGCTTCTCCCAGCTGATGACATCAAGCCATGTCCGCGTTGTGCTGCTTACATCATCAAGATGAATGACGGGAGCTGTAACCACATGACCTGCGCTGTCTGTGGCTGTGAGTTCTGCTGGCTCTGCATGAAAGAGATCTCAGACTTGCACTACCTGAGGTACGTATTTTACACAAAACCCACAAATATACAGAACATACTGATGCAGCAGACTGAATACTACCACCTCTACCACAGAGGTGGTAGTATTCTATCAGGGGATGTTAAACCACAAAGTGTCAGTGTTCACTTGTGTTGGTCATGGTCATTCATGGCGGTCTGCAGCTTTCTTTGTGCAGTTCAGCCTTTTCAGATTTTTCTCTCATCCCCCCCCCCTTTTACCTCTGTCTCAGTCCATCAGGCTGTACTTTCTGGGGGAAGAAGCCATGGAGCAGGAAGAAGAAAATCCTCTGGCAGCTGGGAACACTTGTGGGCGCTCCTGTTGGAATAGCACTCATTGCAGGCATTGCTATACCTGCAATGATTATTGGCATCCCTGTATATGTGGGAAGGAAGGTGAGGCTTGGTATCATTTGAAGCGGTTTTACTCTCGGGAGGACTTGTTTAAACCTGTCACTGTTTGGGATCACAATTCAGACGCTTGACTCAGTTGTTTGTAGCAGCTTCTGCACTTCTGCATCTCACATTTATGAGAAATCAAAGTAAAACTTTAACTAGTTACCTCAAGCCTTCTGACATAATTTATGAATAACCTGTGCATCCTTGTATGTGTTGTATCACTCACAAATGTCGGTCTGTTCAGAATGAGAATTTGACATTACAATAAAATGCAAGTATTCAGACTCTGCAGAATTCCCCGCTTGAGGCTGCCAAGAAGAAGCCAAAGCCAACAAATCTTTTTTTCCCTTCCCTGACAGCAACACCAGACCACACTCAGTAGTGATCACATGCTGCATGTGAACCATCTGAGCATGAATCACCTACATTCCACAAGCACTGTATGAATATTCCTGTTCAGCCATAATGTCAAACCTTCATCGTGGTGACTCAGTAAACCCATGCCACGGCCTGACTTTTTCTGGATGTGTCACTTTTAAGATTTCCACATCAGCTGAACAAAGCAAGCTGTATTTGTGAGTTTGAAACCACAAAGACCCGTTTACTGCTATTTTTCCTTTTTAAAGGAAACTGGAGGTAGTTGTTAACAAGTTTTATCAGACGTGTAGGCTCAGTCTAACACTACCTCAGAGTAGTTGGTGCATGACGCTGCTGTGCCTCTGAGTTAAGAGTTCTCATCATGACTAATCCGCCCCACAAGATAAGAGAAACCAATGATGTCCTGTTTGTCTGTCTGTCTGTCTGTGTGACTCACATTTGTCCCCCTTTCTCTGTCAGATCCATAACCGCTATGAAGGCAAAGATATTTCCAACCACAAGAGGAACCTGGTGATTGCGGGTGGAGTCACTCTCTCAGTCATCGTGTCCCCAGTGGTGGCTGCAGTAACTGTTGGTCAGTCTCTCCCCCCTCTCTCTCTCTCTGCCTGCCTGCAGATCGTTATTGACATTCTGTATCCTTGTTTGACTTTTCGGGCTTAGGGATTTTCTGTTGTTTAATGTTCAGCTCTACATTATGAAAAGTTTGTTTTCAGAGTCATAATTTTTCACAACGTGCTACATAAAGATGGGAAAGTTGAAGGACTCTCTTTTTTTGTGCCTTGGCTTAACTTGTTGTCTCTCCATCACCCTTCAGGCATTGGCGTTCCCATCATGCTTGCGTATGTCTACGGCGTGGTGCCCATCTCTCTATGCCGTAGCGGTGGATGTGGTGTCTCGGCCGGGAATGGAAAAGGAGTTCGCATAGAATTTGACGACGAGAACGACATGAACATTGGCAGTGGGGCAGTTGCCACTGGTGAGATTTAATTCTGAATCCTGACCCAGTGTCTGTGTTTCTGGTTTTTGTCATTTTAAATGTTTTTTTTTATCTTCTTTGTAGATACTACATCAGTGGCAGACACCAGGAACAACCCCAGTATAGGTGAAGGCAGTGTTGGTGGGCTGACGGGCAGCCTGAGTGCCAGTGGCAGCCACATGGACCGTCTGGGGGCCATCAGGGACAACCTGAGTGAGACGGCCTCCACCATGGCCCTGGCTGGAGCCAGCATCACAGGCAGCCTGTCTGGCAGCGCCATGGTCAATTACCTGAACAGGTACTGCAACCATTACTTTGGGCTTCACTGGGCGTCTTTTACATTGCTTAAATCTCCATCTTTGACATGTTGGCAGGCTGGAGGTGCAGGCCGATGTGCAGAAGGAGCGCTGCAGTCTGAGCGGTGAGTCTGGTACTGTCAGCCTGGGCACAATCAGTGACAATGCTAGCACCAAAGCAATGGCTGGATCCATTCTTAATGCCTACATGCCTCTTGACAGGTAAGCTTCGTTTCATCCTGACGTAGCACGTCGTCAGCGTCGTTTGTGTGTCTTTCTAAAAAATCAGTCTTTCCTGCCGTGTTGCAGAGACGGGAACAGTATGGAGGTCCAGGTTGACATTGAGTCCAAACCTGGAAAACTGCGGCATCACAGTGGTAGCAGCAGTGTAGATGATGGCAGCCATGTTGGTCGCTGTGGCTGGACCTGTCCCTCCGGCGGCTGCAACTCTTCAGAGGGCAAAGGAACCTCCACTAAGTGGGCCAAAGAGGCATCCTGCTCCTCATCCTCCAGCTCGGGAGGCAAAAAGAGCAAAGGCAAGCTGCGCAAGAAGGGCGGCGGTGGCACCAAGATCAATGAAACACGGGAGGATATGGATGCTCAGCTGCTGGAGCAGCGCAGCACCAACTCCTCAGAGTTCGATTCGCCGTCACTGAGTGGCAGCCTGCCATCTGTGGCGGACTCCCACTCCAGCCACTTCTCCGAGTTCAGCTGCTCCGATCTGGAAAGCATGAAGACTTCCTGTAGCCACGGCTCTGGCGGAGGCGATTACCACACGCGCTTCGCCACTGTCAGCCCTCTACCTGAGGTGGAGAACGACCGCCTGGAGACCTGCCCCGCTTCTTCATCCTCCTCCCAAGGGCAAGGATCTGTCATCACTCCCCACTCCCCCACCTCCTCCCTGGGCCACGGTGCAGAGCTCTCATCTCTTTGCTTCATCACAGAGGAGAATGTCAACCTGGTGTGCCCCGCTGAGCTGGACTCTGACAGCAACACCGGAGAGCTGCTAAAAGAAACCAACAACAACCACCGCCAACCACAGCAGCCAGCCCAAACCCAGCAGCAGCCCAAGAACTCCTGTATACAGACTGATATATAAAATCTCAATACCTTAAGTGCTGCACAGACACTGTTTTTTATTTAACACCCTTTCCTCCATTAAGCTAACAATCATAGCTTACAGTTAAACCTGCAGTTTCTGTTATTCCCTTGTAAAGGGGACATATTATTTTGGGATTTATATCCTTCATAAACAGCAGCCTTTCAGTAAAACAGATCCGTGTGTCCGCTGACTGTTAGAAGGCTGGTGGAAGTATTAAAAGGCTTCTAAAGTGCATCCATGTATGAAATGTTAAGGTTGTCGAACGCTGGTGTTTCTCCCTGTGTGACCCACAGACTGCTGACACGTTTTTTTAACACGCTCTGGCCACTTGCAACAGAAGGCAGCCCACCAGTGGGGGCTGCTGTCCTATCGATCCGTGTAGGTTCAAATGAAACCACTGTGCCAGTTTTGCTAGTATTTGATTTTTGGCCCTTACAATGTGGATGCAACACCAGGCAGGAATCTTAGATGTTTCGGCTTTCCAGAGGTGAACTCAAACAGGGACCAGGCAATATAAATCACTATTTCCTCTATTTTATTTTTCCCAAAATGTATGTATTAAAAACAGGGGAACCTTTGAGTTCTTATCTGTATTTATTATTATATGTTTTTTTCTTCCCCCTGGATGTTCGTCTGATATTAGACCCTCTAATGTATAATTTTAAGGCCTGGGCTCAGTATTCTGAATCATTTTAGTACTAAAATCTAACTTCTCTTGTATGCACACGTAGCTGTTGTCTCACTGTGGGAGACGGTGCCTGACAGCCCTTCAGCAGCTTGGTAACTGCAGAGTTTAGACCTGTAGCCTAAACCTCTGCACGTGTGTGTTTTTAGTGCTAAGATAACTTTGGAAGCCCCGGCCTGGTTGGAGACTTCGTTATCGTACGAGGGTTTAAGAGAGGATAGCTTTGATTTGAGAAAAAAGGTCTCTGGAAGGCCATGGTTATAAAGATAATGCTGAAAGTCATTATATTAAATTTAACCAGTGGGTTGGTCAATTCTGTGAAATTGTACAAAGAAATAGTTTTTGTCCTGTTCAAAGGTGATTTATTCAAGCAGATGGTTTCGCCTCACTGAGTAAGAGAGCGCTTTGATATCTTTCTTTGTTAACTCATGGTGCCTTCAAGAAGCTGTTTGTGTTCTGTTCGTCTCTCTTTCTCTCTCTCTCTCCACTGTGTCTTCTAGATTCTAAACAACAATGACGACTCACAATAGTTTGCAGAATGTCTGTCTGTGTAGGAGGGATGCTTATTCACATGTGGTGAAGATATTGTGGTAGACATGGTAAATGAAGACTTTTCAATTGCCTACCAAAGACAGCACTCAGGCTCTTGTTAAATCTTATACCTTTTGACGTCATAGACACGGTATTGTGCATCCTTTTTACACCACTAGGGGATGAATGAAGACAAGACCCAGGATTATACATACAGACTGCTGTTTCGTACATGCTTCACAAATGCTACGCAAATAACCAAGGCTGCACAACAGCCCCGAGGCACCTGCACTGTTACCTGTATTATGTTGACGTTCTGCAATGCACAAAGGTTAATAGGGAGCGGTAGGTTTGTTAGGCGATACCTACCCTATTGATTTGTCCTGTGATTACTGTTTGTGTTGCCAACTGGTGCTGCTGAGCAGACTTGAAGTCAAATAGTTCTTTCCCCCCCCCCCTCAGAGTGTTTGCCGAAGCCTGCGTTTACTGCTGGGTGGTCCGTTTTGTAGAGGCCATCAAGCCGGCTCAGGTGAACCTCTACCAGGAATGGTATTTTGACCTAGGTCTGTTACTGAATGAACACTCAAATTAGTTTTTTGTGGGTAAGGCTTCATGCTGCAGTCCTCCCTGCATCAAAGCAAACCATTGTTTTTTGTTCTTCCTCTTCAGTTCAGTTGCTCATTCCTCACCAAATCTCCAGTTTATGATCCTAATTTGAACACTAGTGCCAGATATAATTTGTAATTTGTGCAGAATGGCATAAGGTATTTGTATATTTGTTTGGTAATTTGCTTTACTATATGCGTGTAAATGCATATCAAAAAATAAAAAAAAAATATATATATGAACTGTTGTCCTCAGCTTTTTTAAGTCAAGTCAAATTACTCGATTTAAACTTTTTCTTCCAGTTTATTAGCCCTCTGTGAATATTGTACACATATTTTACAACTCTACTGAAACATAGTTAAAACCACAGTGAAGAGAAACTGGAATACAGTATGTGGAATTATTGCCTCTTTGTCCCCACATTTTCCTCCCTGAACTGACACTCGGTACATTCATATAGAATTGATGAAGCATTTAAAAACAAGGAATAGTTTGTATTTAGGCAGTCTTCAATTGTAGAACATTTAGACTGACTTTAAATAAAATAAACAATAGTTTTAACATAGATGTGCATATAGCAGAGATAATATCATGTATGATTTATGATGCATAAATCCAAACCATCCAACCATGTGATTAAAGCTACAGAATGACATTAATGTATCTTTAAGGTTTCTGCACGCGCTTCAAAATGAAATCCAAAAGGCACACATCTTATAAAGATGCAGCGTCTTTCCAGTGTGTTCACACCTGCAGGTCTGAACTGCTGTGAGGATGACTGAGCAGAAGTATGTCGGCGGGCAGGTTTATCTGGTAAACAGATGGGCTGAAAGACAGCACGTCATTCCAAGTGGAAATGCCAAATGTCTGCAGTTAAGAGGGATTCTTACGACTCGGATCTGCTTATTGCATAGATGGACACATAAATGAAAGCATGTAAGGTAAAAAGATAATACAGTACACATTAGAACATTGTCTTGGGTTTGTCAACGGGCTTGTCCTGCAGCAAGGGACGTCTTATTCAACTCAGTAGCACTTTTCCTCTTTTGTCCCTTTGCTATATAATATTTACAGTGAGGAAAATCAGTATTTGAACACCCTGCTATTTTGTTCTCCCACTTCCACTCCATTTATTATCCTAAATCAGATGCACCTGTTTGAGTTCATTAGCTGCATAAAGGGCTACGGGGAAGTTGCCAAGCAGCTTGGTGAAGAAAGATCCACTGCTGGAGCAATCATCAGAAAATGGAAGAAGCTAAACATGACTGTCAATGTCCCTCGGACTGGGGCTCCATGCAAGGTCTCACCTTGTGGGGTCTCGTTGATCCTAAGAAAGCGGGCGAGGAAACAGCCCAGAACTACACAGGAGGAGCTGGTCAATGACCTGAACAGAGCTGGGACCACCGTTTCCAAGGTTACTGTTGGTAATGCACTAAGACGTCATGGTTTGAAATCATGCATGGCACGGAAGGTTCCCCTGCTTAAACCAGCACATGTCAAGGCCTGTCTTAGGTTTGACCGTTTGGATGATCCAGAGGAGTCATGGGAGAAAGTCCTGTGGTCAGATGAGTCCAAAATAGAACTTTTTGGGTCATAGTTCCACTAACCGTGTTTGGAAGAAGAATGATCAGTACCATCCCAAGAACACCATCCCTACTGTGAAGCATGGGGGTGGTAGCATCATGCTCTGGGGGTGTTTTTCTGCACATGGGACTATGTATTGCTAGATTTTGGGGAACAACCTCCTTCCCTCAGTCAGAGTGTTAAAGGTGGGTCAAGGCTGGGTCTTCCAACATGACAATGACCCGCAGCACACAGCCAGGATAACCAAGGAGTGGCTCTGTAAGAAGCATATCAAGGTTCTGGAGTGGCAAACTCCATGTTGCTCAGCGACAGCGCAGAACCCTGACTGATCTAGAGAAGATCTGTGTGGAGGAGTGGGCCAAGATCCCTCCTGCAGTGTGTGCAAACCTGGTGAAAAACTACAGGAACCGTTTGACCGCTGTAATTGCAAACAAAGGCTACTGTACCAAATATTAACATGGATTTTCTCAGGTGTTCAAATACTTATTTGCAGCTGTATCATACAAATAAATTGTTTAAAAAAATCATACATTGTGACCCCTCTATGATTTCTAAGTGGGAGAACTTGCAAAATAGCAGGGTGTTATTTTCCTCAATGTAACATGCACATAATCTTGTTCCTGATTGTAGCTTGCCTGCAGTCTTACATAACATCGTACATTGGACCCTATTTGTCAATATTGACAGGTCCGCTGTGCCCCCACTGTGTTTTACAATGCATATGTTCAGTGGTGGTACAAAAGTAAATCTGCATAGCAAAATGTTTTGAAGAGAAAAATAGATTTCTTCTACTGTCAGACGAACACACAGAGATCATTTACAGCACAGACCAGTAGAGTGAATCTGACTCACTTCCATTGCATTGCTCTGGGGCACATTTTGCAGCTTCCTGCGTTTGTGTACTCAGTTCTTGTGCAGTGTTTTGCATAGATCCAAGAGTAGTGGTGCAGCAGCTCATGCAGCAGGGAGGAGGCGAAGGAGGGGTCAGATGTATTTGTTGGCCAGATTCTGAACATCGTTCTTACTGAACTCTGTGCTCTCCACAGCTGAGAGGTGCTCAAACAGCTGAGTCATGTGGCGACGCTCGTCCTTCTCCAGCAGCATCAGAACGACCTGAGAACAGCACGTAATCATTGAGAACCAAAAACTACAGCTGCAGGTGATAAGGTAGACCATATGTGAATGTAAATCCTGTCTTACCGAGAACCTGTGAGTGGTGTGCAGATGATTGAGGTGTTGATAAACCAGGTTAGGGTCTTTCTCCAGTAGGTGCGAGTCGAGCGCCTGCATGATGAAGCTGACGGTGTGTCCATCCAGGTGGGTGCTGAGGAACTCTGGAAGCGTCTCCGGCGGCGTGGAGGCCAGCAGCTCAGCGCAGGCTGCTGTGTTTCTGCTGAAGCGAGCTGCGCTCAGAGACTGGCCGAATTCGTAGGCGTTGGTTGGCTGGAGATTGATGGTGGAGTTGTCTCCTCTGCAGCTGCTTTCCGAGTTAGGAGCAGGTGTCATGTCCTCATCTCCTTCAACCTGAGGAAGGAGATTGAGAAAACAGAGCAGGTGGATTTGATAACAAGCCAAGTAGGTCTCAGTCAGATCTTTTGGCAACATTTGGAAACTTTTTTGTTGTATTTTTATGTGTTAGTAGATGTAAAACTGCTACAGCAGCTTAGCATTAAATGGCTCTACTAGACAGTTATTAGAGACTTAGTGTGCGGCTTAGTTTTACCAATGTTTCATTTGCTGTGGATGAAAGAAGCCAGTATGACGTGCCGCAACGTTCCCTGACATGTTCTCGTCACATGGTATCAACAAAAGACTCTCTGACCCAACATTTCCACTCAATCCAGCTCTGTTTCCTGGAGCTGTGCTCCTTTGCCTCCCCCCCCCCCAACCACGTACATATGTCAACTACGTAAAACAACAAGAGTGGAGCTACTTGTTTTTTGAAAATGACTACAATCCTGCTCAGAAACACATGTACTGTACGTACCTCTGTGATGGGGACAGTTTTTCTGGGTTTGGCTGGGGAAGAGTCGGCCAGACTCTGCCTGAGCAGCACTGTGACCTCCTCCAGCTCCTTCTCAGCCTCCTGCACATTGGGGTCTTGCTGCAGCACCTCCTGCAGGTCGGAGCTACACGCCACGTAGTCCTGGTGGAGGAGAGACAAACATGCAGCTTTATAACCATCATAACTGTACACACACATACACATATGACGCTTCTCATCAGCCCTCCTATTAAATGAACATCCTTCTTTATTGCATTAGACATTGATGTTCAGCTCTGGTCACCTTGAGGCCTTTATTGGCCATGGCTCGTCTGTAGAAGGCCTTCTTATTGGTTGGCTCCAGTTTCAGTGCTGCATCACAGTCCTGCTTGGCCTCAGTAAACCTCTCCAGCTTCAAGTAGCACAGAGCTCTGCAAACACACAGGTCACTTGTGAGTTTTATTTCTATCACCAGCAGATAATCTTATTAGATGCATGCCTCATTTGATAATGAGGGCCGTGGGTGTGAAGATAGAATTTTCATATGAAGCAGATTAAGCAAGAGACAGCTGAGAAATGAGCTCTTTTAGCCTCTTTAGTGGATCAATTTGTGGCCAGTGTTTTCCACCTGATGGGCCCCAGCAGCTGCGTGTGAAAACGGCTGTTTACTCTGGTGCGGCTGTGCATACAGGCTGCAGCGCTCCACAGACTAATAAACAATGGGGACATTTTTCACGTCAGCATCAGTTTCCTGATCAACAACCATCTTAATATTGTAAAAAAAAATCTATAAAGGAGCTGTAACTAGATGTTACTGTTATAATTTAGACATGAGTGGATGGAAACAGACCCATGAAATCGAGTAGAAGAGTAGACTCATCAAAATCAAGGAGAAACAGAAAGTAAAAGAGGTCACATGCACGTCTGTGTGTGTTCCTGTTAAGGAGAGAATGAAGCCTCTAACCTGTTGGTGTAGATAGCACACTCGTCTGGCTTAAGCTTAAGGCATTCTGTGTACTTTCCCACAGCATCCTGGTGTTGGCCCTTCTTCACAAATTCATTCCCTTCTTGCTTCAGCGTGGTAAAACGGACTTCTGCTCTCCTCTCTAGAAGACAAAAATAAAGTGGCGATGGCTTCATATTGCTAATTCATACAGAGACCAGTTCCTCTTTCTTTTCGTTCGAGGTCATAAATCTACACAGACACTTGCAATATATTGTAATTGCCCTCTCTTTTATAAGCCTGCGCTGCAGAGCTAGAGGGTTTAAGCGATTGAAATTTATGCTGCACTAGCTGGATGTGAAGCATGAGAGTAAAGTCAGCAATCAATCACAGTGTGAACTCAGGGCTAATCAATCTGCTGCAGAGTGTCTTCAGGGAGGAAAAACTGTGCCAGCAGGTTCGCGCTTTCATTAGAGTTTAAAAATAACAGATGTAGCAAAGCCTGGGGAATGGAGGAACTGCATGGTCAGTGGGCAGAGGTGACGCGTCCACTTTTATAAAAATTAGGCCTTGTACAGAGGAGGGACTGAGGGAGGAGGAGACAGGAGTTCACTTCTGTTCTGTTCCTGTGTGTGTGTTAGGAGAAGAGGCAACAAATAAAAAGTAGCTACAAGGTCAAAATGCTCCGATACACCTGAAAAATTATACTTGCATCAGCATTATTAGCAAAGTGACAGCCTGACAGACCTGCATCCCTGGCGGCCTTCTCCGCTCGGGCCTGGAGGACCTCAGCGCTGGGCAGCTCCTCTCTGCGGTGCTGCTGGGCTGACAGAGGCACCAGGGGGATCTCTGGAAGTTGCTCTCTCCAGTCTGGACCATCCTGCTCAATCAGCATCCGGGTGATCCTGGAGGAGGATGCAGGTCAGTTGATACGTCACCCCACAGAAAAAAGGTTCACAGTATTAAACGCTTTGTGCAGTTCAGCTTGTTCAGGAGATACATGTACTGCACATGTATTAAAGCTTTGATCCGCTGGTCCTGTTGAACCCAAAGCAGCCAGGTGAGTTTCTGGATTGCGTAACAAAGAGAGGACATGCCGTCTGCAGTAGATGCCATAATCAGCCTCTAGCTGGAGCTGCTTTTGGCCGCCAGCTAAATCTGTTCGACACTAATCAGACTGTGTGTTTGTTCATTTAATTCATTTTAATGTGGCCTCCTGATTATGTTATGACACAGTTTGGAAATAACCTTGAATAGAGGGATAAAGTCTTTCTGTCACAATCATATTATTTCCTTATCTGACACCTAATGAGTGTTAAATGGATGGCACCCGTCCACAAATCTCTGTGAATATCGCCGTGTTTCCTCTCTCTGCCTTCTGACAGCTGAGGGCTAATACCTGTTGACACTATCATGTGCGGCCTGCACGCTCATGTCGATCTGCAGGACGGTCTTGTAATCCACGTAGGCCTTTCGGTAGCGCTCCAGGGACTCATAAGCCATGGCCCGGCGCAGGAGGGGCTTGAGGGAGAACGGCTGCAGCTCCAGGGCTCTGGTGGATATAAATAGATGTGATGAGACAGGAGCACAGGATCAAGTCTGCTGCCCCTGCTATAGATGTAATGCACCAAGACAAAAGAGTCACTGTCTGCAAACACACACAAGTATTTAAAGGCATTCACATGGGAGGTTCCCTATAAAAAACACACTTCTAAAGAGCTTAATTACAATCTCTTACAACACAGCCCGGTGCAAATCCCTTCATACAATGACTGAGGTCTGCTCCTGAGCCTGCCTTCACTTCCTGTCCCTGTAAAATCTCTCACCTTGTGCAGTCCTGTATGCACTCTTGACTGTTGCCATCTTTCAGGTAGCAAGCTGCTCTGTTAGAATACAGGACACATAGATCGTCCGGGCTGTCGATCCCTGCAGAAAAAGAGACATAAACATACATAAGTATTTTAGACAAACCAGATTCCACTGACTAGAACACAGAACAGTACAGACGCTAACACACTTAAAGATGGCGCACATGTAGCATGTTTGTGTAATAATTAATTAAGTGGCGAGTCCTGACACACACAAACCTGTGAATGTTGCAAAGACCTTCCCACACACTACTTGTGTTGCTTTGTATGTGGGCGTTTATTTTGCAATGGTGTGATGTTGAAATAAGGAAACGTTCAGTGTGTATAGGTAAAGTGACTTTCAAAAACATCTCAACAGTAAGACGCTGGACTTTGTGTTCTTTCTCTCATCACAGTGATAAATGTTTTTAAGCCAGTCTATAACTCTTGTTGTTGTGTTTGTTTTTCCTTCCATCTCTGTGACATACATTTCCCTCTGTTTTCACCACTATCACAGTTAGGCAAGTCTAGATAGGCCTATGTACATTCTTCTGCAACACTACACGTAGTCAGCTTAGCATGCTGCCTCATCAGATGAAATCAGATTATGGATGATGGCACACTGTGGCAGTGATGATGATGTCTCAGCAACTGCACAGTCAGATTACTGTGACAGTAGATCACATTTAGTATGTTACAGGTTTAAGCTAGGGCACCCATACGCCGACAGATGTCTCCGTCTGCATGTTTTGTTTGAATTCAGATCTATTGTCATCAGAGAGGTCAGCCACTTAGGTAATCTGTTTACTTTGGCAGTCTTTAGTGAGTGCATTACAGCAGTCCATATGTCTGATGTTGGATGGGCCTGACATGCAGCAGGTTCCTCTCCCTCCATCAATCGCTCGCACACACTCTCACTTTCTGTGAGAATTATTGCTGCGCTTCTACAGATTCAATTTCACAGTGAGCGGTTAGCAGTCATGTGACTTGGATGGACCTGAGCTGAGAGGCTTAGCGCCAGGCTAAAAGAGAAACACTGTCCCTGTGCGCCGCAGCGGCCACGCTGTGACGCACAGGGACAAAGTCAGTAAATGCACCGACGGACATGGAAACGGCTGTGGCCGAAAATCTTTGATAGTGTTTATAGAGCGTGTGCACAGTGATGTCGACTACATGGGCTGTAGTCCAGACATCTCCATGGTTTGTTGTGAAATGAATTTTAGGATGTTTTGCTTTGAATTGTAAAATCAGGCAGTTTTTAACACACCAAAACATGAGGATAACTCCTAGCATTATAAGTGCAAGGTCATGACCTTTGATTACATTGTTACTGTCTAAAAAGCACCATAAAGAATAATACAGTTATATATAAATGAACTGGTCAGGAAATATCAGTCAGTCGAAAACATGGGCCATCTGTTTCTTTTCATGCTCATAACAGGGATGTCAGTGTAAGTGTTTACTGGCATGGATCCACATAGTTAGCGTCCCTTCGTTGTCATCTATGGCTATGATACATTAACCAAACACTAGGACTCTATATGAGAGGACTAACAGCTGCTTCAGAATACAACAAACACCAGTGGAATCCTCCACCTTACCTGACTCTGTATAGCCCTGAATGGCTTCTGAGTATTTCCCCAAAGCATCGGCAAACTGTCCATTTTTAAACAGCAGGTTTCCTTCATTCTTTAGCCGGGACAGAGGTGGGGGCAGGGCTCCACATGGGGCATCAAGGTTGACAGTTTCTCCTGTATTTCCTCCTGCTGGCTTACTGCTACCGCTCTGATCACCCGGGACTGAAGCTGTCGAGCCCCTCTTGTTTGATCCATTGGCTACTTTTTCCTGTGAGACTTTGTACTTGTCTGAGCTGCCTTTGCTCCTCCAGTGTCCGTGGTGCGAGTTGTTGGATTCACTATGTGGACCCCCGTCCCCTCTGCCGTGGGGCTTTTTTTGCGCGTTACCCATGTCTCCCCTTTCGTCAGGAGTAGCAGAGCTCTCCTCCCCTCCCACAGGCTGGCTGGGTTGAACCGGACAAGCTAGAACGGAGAGGGAGGGAGGGAGGGGAGAGACAACAGGGAGAAACAGTGACAGAGAAGGGGGGAGACACACCCACAGGAAGGAGTCAGCAGTTACATCACAGTGGGGGGAAGGGTTAAATCACATGACACACACGGCCACTTCAAATAGGGAGTTCCAGGAAGCAGTCACTCTGAGCAGTGAATTACGAAAGCGCCTGGTGGGGGTAGGGTGGAAAACACACACATGCACATATTGTATGTCACGCTACCAAGAGGAACAAGGGGAATGTCCTCTATATCTATAGCACAGCAGACAGGAGGGTCTGTGATTCATACGACTGTCCCACTGTTACCAGGGAGCTTCCCTTAGATTTAATCTGACTTGTTGTTGTGTATAAATCAAGGATTTTGATGATGATTTTACAACATTCTCACCAGTCTGTTCTTCCTCATTCATGCTGTCATCTTCCTCCTCCACCTCTTGGATGATGATTTTTTTGCCCTCGCGTTGACATTCCTTATTTTTGCTCTCGATTTGACATAGAAGTTGCTACACCAAAAAAAAAAAGAATTCACACATTACCAAGGACCAAAAGATGATGTACTTACTGATCCACAATCATCCAAATACTGCAAAGCTAAAGGTGTGTGAAAGAACTTAACTACTCACAGATTATTAATCTACACAGGGATTAATAATCTGTAAAGGGATCAATATGATTCCTAGATCAATCTGATTTCTCCCTTCAACACGTGACTGAATGCTGCATTCTTCTCTACTTATTTATAACAGATTACACATCATGTTATAATGCAGCAGCAGGAGTATAGGCTTTGTTGTGCTGATTTCTCACAAATACAGTGACACCTAGTGGTCAAAAACATGCACAAGTACATCACGACATGACTCCTTCCATGACTTACTGTAGCTGCAGTGTTTTGCGGCTCTTCCATCAGCACCATCCTCAGGTCTTCAGCAGCCATTTGGAAGTTGCCCATATGCTTGTACACAGTAGCACGGCGTAGCAGGGCTGACGGTGACATATACATGCAAAAATATGCATATAGCATTTAATTAAAGGACTAAAGCAATGTGTCTTTAAGACAGAAGAAAGCACCTTTCATGTTTCTTGGCTCTAGCTCCAGGACTTTTTGGCAGTCTTCCATGGCTTTGTCCCACTGCTTGAGCTTGATCTCGGCCTGGGCTCTGTTGTTGTATGCAGCCACAGATGGTGCAATGGAAAGGCTCCTGTAATGGAATAAGGAAAAACCAAACCATTCTTTACAGTGAGACTCATGTCCAAACATTACTATACAGAATATGTGATAATCTCCTTAACCAATGTAAAATCAGTAACCTGGAATAATAAGCCACTGCCTCCTCATACTCATTTGCTCTGAACGCTTCGTTGCCTTTATCCTTTTCACGATTTGCCAGAAGGAGCTTCTCTGGTTGTGACCATGCTGGAGATTTTGCAGGGGAGATAACACATGTCAACGACAGTGGAGGTATAGTTCATAGCTGTTTTCTAATTATACATTACATGAGGCGTCCACGTTAGTCTTGATTTGGGGAGGTCCTGTGTTTAGACTGGCTGGTGGATCATTATTGGCCGTATTCCCATCGATTAGTTCACATTCATTTTCCACATTAAATCTGAAAACAAAGGATTAAAGCATTCAATGTTTAACAGTGGATCACTGTGATGAAGAAGAGCATTTGGGAGTCCTTCGTGTTCCCCGCCTACAGCTGTAACAGTGTCTTCTTTCTTCTGAAAATGACGAATGTGGATGAAAAATGACTCACTTGTCCCATTCTCGATAATCACGTGGGAGGGCGCGTTTCGTGGGATTCTTTCTGTCTTTTGTGATTGAATTCTGTGATAAAATGACTTTGTTTAAGTATCTGTCCTGTATACAGCCAATACACGTACATGGTTAAACACTATGCATGATTTGAACTCATTTGTACCTGACTCAGTGGCACGAAGGAGTTAGAGCGTCTAACAGGTGGTATATTTTCATTCACCAGGTCATCAAACGTTAACTGATGTCTCAGCGAAGCTTCATTCTTCTTGGTTTCTTCTTGCCAAGTCTGTAGAACATGAACATTATAGTGACCAAGGAAGAAGGGTTTAGAGAAAGCACAACACAAAGTCTACACACACATTTAACTCATCGACAATTTGGCTCCACTCCTCATGAGAAAGACTGGCCGCTGTGGCTACAGGGTTCTCCTTCCTGAGGGCCCGACTCCGAGGGTCCAGTTTTTCCAAGTGCGTCTCACAGAACTGGATCAGATGAGGATAAATGCCCTCTTCTCCTGACCTTTTACCAAAAAAAAATAAAATAATAAAACACTCCAGATTTATTCAATCACATTCTACTGTGTATAAACGTGCAGACAGGCCACCTTACACAACATCATTGTACCTCAGTGCTCTCAATATCTTCTCCAGGTATTTTACATCTTTGCATTTTTCAATATAGTCATAGTCCAAGTGCTCCACGGGGACCTTCCCCGTATAGTCCACGGTGGTGGGTTGGTTTTGATGAGAGGAAAATGCGTCTGCACTCATACCTAAAATAAATGTACGCACGTGTCACGTCAGTTCCTCTAAATGTTTTGCTAGATTACTATATTTAGCTAACCCAACATTACTGCTCATCTAAATAGCGTTAGCACGTCAGGAAGGCTGACGAAATAAAGTTTGTGGCTTAAAAACACTTTGGCTAATAATTAGCTACAACTTTGACTAACTAATAATCACATCTGATCGATAATAAGCTGGTATTATTAACTTAAGTGAATTTTCCAGAAGTTAAAGCGTTAAAAACTACATTACCTGCTCCTTTTTTTTTGCCGCTGCTGCTGTGTGGGCCGGTTGCTGTGGTAACCACGCACGGAAACGTAAGTGACGCTGAGCGGAAACACGTGACGCACGCCGTACGTGGCTCCAAATTTGAAAACGTGGCTGTTCTCGGCTGGCAGGTGAACATGTAGCAAACAGAAAGAGCGAGCAGGGGTGAAAGCTGAGGCCTGGACCTGAGCCTGAGGACACAGCGCTGCCGACAGACATCAGCAGCAGTTTAGTTTCACCTTGAAGCAAGTATTTATATTATTATTATTACATTTTTCTGTTTAACATCCAATATGTCGTGTTTTACGACACAAATAACGGTGTCTGGTAAAATATCAGCTGTTTACAAGGCTAGCGTAAATTAGCAAAGTGATAACCCGACGTTATATTAAATGGAGAATTGCGTATTGAAACGTGTTACACGTGTGGTTGTAGATGAATAAGAATAACAACATTCACAAATGTTACGCTGGATATCATCTCCTACACATCGGTTAACAACGTTAACTGACGCAGGTGTTTTCAGCCATGCTAATTAATTATATATGGCTGTCTGGGGACTTTAGCTTAGCTTTTGATGCAATACGAAAAACAAATTATTAATTAATAATGATAAAATAAATAAAATCGTGCATCTCTCTTGGACGCATTTTAATAATTTTGAATTTTTTTGGTTGCATTTTTACCCAGTGTATGCAAAACCAGAACAGAATTGCCACTATTCGTCGCAATATTAATGTATAATTCGTGGTAAATTAGCAGGTGCGGGTCTTCAGGGAGCAGCTGTGTGTGTGTTTTGGCGGCTTTAGCTGTCTTTATAGCGGCATCACAGAGAGTTTGCGACAGGGGAGGACTTGAACCGGCAACAAGCGCTCTCATAGCAACCGCAGATCAACCAGCTGATAATGTTTAGAGCTGAACCAGCTGACAGTTTGTGTTAACTTGATGCTTTATCCTTCATCACAATGTGAGTATAGCGCCTTTAGACTTACTTAAACGACTATAGTTTTGGATTTTGTGCAGTTTTATTTACAGGTTAGTGGTTTTATGTGTTTTTGACTCGGGTTTATTTACCAGATTTTGTCATCTGCAGGTCAAGCGGCCTCCTCCTCACTTAAATTCTGTCTTTGAGGAGGATCAAAATGCAGTGCACCCCCGAATCCAATGTCCTCCTCAAGACCTGCAAAAGCCAGCACTGTTACGATGACTGCTCTGACAGTGGATACTCAGGTTTGTTCCAGAGCCCACGGAGCATCATGGGAGTGGACACCTGTAGGTCCTCCCTGGACTTCAATGACACACCTAAAGAGAACCTGAGGGTTCCTGTTACACCGAATGAGAGGGCCAGACAGCCAGTCAGACTCTCGAGCAGAGGGGCATTGCAGCGCTCGGCAGTCAGCTGGTGTGAAACTCCTAAACTGTGCAAAAGAGATGCCTTACTGCGACACAGGCTACCGATGTGCAGACCCGCAACAGATGCCAAAAATGACAGCACAAGATCACCTTGGACCAGCAGGACTGAAACCTCCTCCAGCACCAAGTATCAACACTGGCTCAGCGCTTCATGTGACTCTTTAGATGTTATGATGGGGGCTTTGGTATCAAGCACTTTAAAACTGGACCAGGAGCTGCCGTTATCTGGCAGAAAACGCCGTCTCCTTTTCTCTCAGGTTAGGACCTCCACTCTTGAAGAGGGTAAACCCCATCCTGGTCAGCTTATCGGTTTTGAGAGAAGAGTTTCTGTCACAGAGGCAGATTTCAGTGCAGGCAATTCGTCCTCTGATCAGCTTCATATTGGAACTCCAGGTTTCGGCAAATTCCTGCCCATCTCCTCATCTAATGGAAACTCTCAGTCACCTGTCACTGGGACAAATAACTCGAGTGTCTTGTTCACGCCGTCCTCCACACATACACCCAAATACGTCAGGTAGGTGATTACTGGATGTTTTCATTTTGCAATCTGTTTACAGGCAACACTTAAATCAGGCCTGTCTGTGTCACCCTTCTTCTAACAGGTCTGTGTGTGAGGACAGCGGCTTCGGTTCCCTGACCCTTGATAAATCCCAAGACTCTTCAGTGGACTATGATGGCTCCTTTCAGGAGCTGCTGCTCTCTGCTTCCAGAGGAAACGGTGAGACGCCAAATCTGGCAGAGGCAAAGCGTCGCTCCCGTCTGCAGCGTCAGAACAGACTTTCTACACTGAAAGAAGGTGGTTCTCAGTCTGAGGAAGACGCCGCAGACAGAAAGCATCCTCACGATTGCCACAGCCGTTCCAAAGAAGATGAGGTTTTTGCCACACCGAACAGTGTTTCTTCTGTAAAGTGTTCTAGAGGCAGGCCCTCTGCAAAACAAAACTATACCACACCACTAAGAGCATCTACAGTCAAGTCAGACACTCCTTGCGGCACAAATTCTGCTAATCCAGATTTGACACCTCTGAGAAAAACCTCAGGTGATCTCTCTCTGACGCCAGCTCTGCAGCTGGTCCATGCTATGTGCCAGCATAAAGCCCAGATGTTTTCAGGACAGAGTCCGAGCCTGAAGGAGCAGCTGAAGTCCACAGCGGCATTGGCGAAGACCCCAGTGATGTTTAGCACCACTATGCCTTTGGCAGGGCTGATTGGCAGGAAGATGGGTCTGGGGAAGGTGGACATACTCACAGAACTGAAGAAGAGGAACCTCAGGCACATCCTTGGCACCATACTTGGCTACCTGAACTCTGACAGTGTCTACAGGTGATCAAGTCTAACATACAACAACAAACCTGTTGCCACCACTATAAATCATGAGATAATTAATGGACTGCGTGCATGATTTTAACAGGTGTGGTCAGGTGTGCAAAAGCTGGAATCAAATAATTGAGCAGGATAAACGAGCCAATCTGAGGAGAAGAGACCACCTGAGTAAAAAAGAGGCTTCTGTGGAGGTAGGAGAGTGGGGTGGTAGCATTTCTTAAAGGTTCTTAATGTGGATATAAGCAAGCAATTTAAAAATGGGTGAAATACCTTTTCCTTTCATCTTATAGCTTGATTCTGCTGCCCGTGTCCCTGATGTGGAGAACAGAGACCATCAGCTTAAGAGGTCGGCCTTGAAATTGGTTCAGGCCCAGTCCAGGTCCCTCAGCTTCTGCACCCCACAGTCTGGAAATCGCTCTTTTACCCCGTTACACCATTCAGTCGGCAGCAGCAGCAAACGGGATAAGTTTCTAGAAGTGAGTTATGAATAAGATAAGACTTCCTTATGTGTACCACAGAAAGCATCTCACATCATATTTACATCTTTTTTTTTTTCAGGTTGCCAAAACTCTCTTCAACGATGAATGCCTCAAACCCTGCCCCAGGTGTCAGCACCCTGCAAGGTGTCATTCAGTGAAAGGGGAGGGAGTGTGCAGCAGGGCGGATTGCGGCTTCCAGTTTTGCACATCTTGCTTGTGTGCTTTTCACGGCTCTAAAGAGTGCGGCAGTCTCTCTGTCGGCCGTCGCAAAAAGGACATTCTTATCCCTGGAAGTGCTCAAAGCAAGCGAAACATTAGGAGACTCTGAGCAGAAGGAGCACTTGATTCCTGTGTGCTGCGTTAAAGTGAACAATGTTTTCAAGACTGTACATGAGCACCGTCTGTACTCCTCAGTGTTTTGTCCGTCTGTCTTTATACTTATTTTTCTTTTTCCCCCCTCAGGACATGTCTCACTTGTACGTTTTTAATTATGCACGTGAAGGAGGTCTCATCAGCAGATGCAGTTATTTTTATTTTGTTGTTGATGTACTTTTCCAAACAAACTCACTGTACAGAATGTTTTTTGGTATTCTTGAGATTTTCAACTTTTACCGGCGTGTTTTCAGATCCATTTTAAAATAAATTTGGTGAATCTTTTTTAATTTTTTTGTGTTACTTGTGTGATTTACACCATATCATTTTTCAGTGTGTGGTGCCATCTAGTGGTATTACGTTGTATTACCTCTAACAACAATGCCATCCTTGCATTTTATTTTGTTTTTGTAGGTAATATAAGACAATTACAGT
The DNA here is from genome assembly GCF_900634625.1 of Parambassis ranga. Classification (NCBI taxonomy): domain Eukaryota; kingdom Metazoa; phylum Chordata; class Actinopteri; family Ambassidae; genus Parambassis; species Parambassis ranga. The sequence goes on from NC_041036.1 coordinate 3,704,023, forward strand.
AATATATAAAGTCTTTGAATAATTTAGGATGAAGTCATTTTGGGGTTTGATGGAGTAGAAAACGTATGTTTGTACGGCTGTCTCTCGGGTTCTCCTAGTTAAACTTTTACCGCCCTCCTGTGTTTTGAGAGAGTCCACTTCCATAGCAACCTGCAGTGTGTCTGTAATTACACTGAGAGCTCTGTGGCTGGCCGTGTGTGCTTTAATGCAACTTGCTGGCTTTATGTTCAGGGCAGCGGGTGGATATTTTTGAGTTGGACAATGTGTGGAGCACTGTCGGCAGGTAAGAGCAACACATTAGGAGACTTTTTGTTGGAGCCAATAATTGATTTGTAACTAAGTTTTTCTTTGTGTTAAGAGTTCCTTCTCACTCCCGGCAACTTTGTAAGTACAAGTTTTGAATCTCTGAACAGTTATGTTTTATTTTCAGTTATTTAACCCTTCCTGTCCACACAGGAGAGCTCTCTGGCCTCTGATGAAGTACTGGCTCATTACTTCAATGATTTCTTGAGCCTGCCGGTAACGTTGGCCTAATAAACACGTTCACAAAAACGTGTACGTCTTTCTTTTTACCCTCAAATCTTTTGTTTTTCCCCAGTGTTTCACAGAGGATCTGCTGTACAACCAGCTGACTGGTCAGTTTGAGGTGGCGAGTGGAGCAGCTGAGTCTGTCTCCAGAAGAATCAGATCAGTCCTACGCCAAAACAAATCACGACTCCTCACCGGTGATCCCACATTTCGGACCAGAAGCCCCTCAGTGGACAACCATTACACTGTCTGTGTAAGTAGGGAATAAATTGGTTGTTTACATCTCTGCTTATCCTGTGGCTTCAGAGAGCAGATAGAGGACTGTGCCTCTGACCTTTACAGTGCCTCGACAGAGAACAAGGAATTCAGTGGATCAAAAGACACAGGCTGCCATGTTTCCTTCAGAGTGATTGCTACTTTGAATACAGGTACTAAGAACATATTTTTTGTACTTGTATAACATTTTTTTCTATGGCTATTGTTCCTATTTCTACTGTCCCCTGACATGTTTGTCTAATGCAGTGTGTTAAAGTAACTGCCTCGCTTCTAGGAGTCATAATTGTGTTGACTGCTGCTGCCCTAAGTCCTTCTCTGTTTAGTCTAATTCCTTATGTATCAGGGCCACAGCCCTGTAAAGATCAGATGACTGGCTATCCCACGCAAACCTGAAAGCCTGCACTTATAGGCAGTCTTAACAGAAAGAGCAATGCTTGTGGATTCTGTGACTAGTGCTGCCTTTTGCCCTCTGGTCTGTTCCAGACTTGCCAAGCTCCTGCTTCAGTGGGAGACAAACTTTACTCTCCAGAGATGGAAAAGCACTTCAAGCCGATCCACACGTTCAGCCCCACCGCTGCGACGGTCCTCCCAGTTTAGGGGACGTGACGGTGCGCTGACTGGGTTACACTTTCAGGAGGATATTTCAGCTAAACAAGGTGTGCATATGTTCATCTATCACCTGTAAATTTGATGCTAAAGTGTAAGGATTGTCTAATGTGTTTCCAGGGCTTCTGAGGATAAACAGTGTGACATGTCTACCCTCTGGTAGAGGGTCCACATATCACTCCAGGTGTTCTGAGCCTGAAAACGTATACACCTCCACCTCTTTGTCCTCATCACGTTTGTCCTCCTCTAACTATAAATGTGATAAAACTCATGAGAGTGCACAGACAGAGGTGACGCTCTGCTCCACAGGACTGTCAGCGGATCTTAGAGTAGAGCAAAATCTCAAAGAATCCAGCAGCCAGATATTTGATTCTCTTGAACAACAGCTGGAGTACGTGGCTGCTGAAGTGGTCAAACAGGTGCTCAAAGACACAGTGGAGGTGATGGACGGTCAGAGCCTGGCAAATACCTCTGCATGTTTCAGCCAGCCAGGAGACCAGACTGATTGTGCCAGTGAAAAGGACCGAGAAAGGCTGGAGTGTAACAAAGAGAAAGGTCAAGATGGCAGGAAGGCAGAGTGGGATAAGACGAGCGGAGAACTGCACGGTCGAGCCACACACCAGGAAAATGTCTGTGAAATTTGTTGCTATGGCGCCTGCTGCCATGGGAATAGGCCAGGCTTGGATGAATTCAGAGAGTTTTTGCGAGGAACACCAGGAGAGAAACTGCTTAATCTCTGGATGGATATAGAGAGACTGAAAGCTACACGGTGCAGAGAGAGAAAGACCAGGTAAACACTGCAACACTGGGATTTAACAAAGGCCCTCTCCTGTGTGTTTATAATGTTAATTATAAATGCTTGCATTTTGTAAAATTCAATAAGGTGTCAGTTATATTTTTGTTTTCCTTTCAGGTGTTTGGTCCTGATGAGGAGCTGCTACCTGTTGAGCAGCAGTCACAGCAGCTTGAATGAGCAGCTGCTCTCCAGACTGGGACTGACTACCTCCCCCTGCTGGACAGAGGAAAAACTGTGCTCAATTCAGCCCTGTCTCATTGATTCCCTGGTCTACTACTGGTGGGATTTAGAGTCTAACAGAGTCTGTCTACATCCATAAATCCGACCCAGTAAATGTTAATGGTGCTTCCTGTCACAGGATTCCTCGCTTCTGGACATCCCCGTGTGTTCAGGAGGACCACAGAGATGATGAGCTTTGTACAGAGTGGTGCCCGTCGAGGAGGATTTCCTGCCAAGGCTCTACAGCTCTGCCTCTCCTGCACCCCAACACATGCTCCCCTTACTCCTCTCATACAGTACAAACACAGGTGAGAGAGATGGGTACGTGAAAACTTTAAGTCCACAGAATGAAGCAGAAGTAGAGCTTTGCTTCTCTGTGCTTCCTCACAAGCAGAATGCCTAAAAATCAGCATCTCTCATCTGTGTTTCATTAGTCGTTGTGTAGCAGAGGTCTGCTGCTGTGCAGCCCCAGGATGGAGAGGATGATACAGGCTCTTTATGCCGACTCTCGTGCAGGTTTATACGTCACACAGTTCTGTGAGCGCTCTGGAAACCAGGTGGCTCTTATAACTCTATTGCAGTCCATTCAAATGCTATGTTCAAAACATTATTTTGATGTGACGCTGTGCCCCCCCACCCCTCCCCCCGCCTCTTAGCTGTGGGTGAATGCAGTTTACTGCTGGACTGACCTGCAGCACTACCATCAGCTGTTCTACCAGGATGGGCTGGATCCCTACAGGGTGCAGAGAGAGGCACAGGTATAGGCACGTACACACAGAGACAGCACAAGAAAAAAAACAACCTTCTATCATTGTCTGGTTTGAACACATGTCGATAGACATTTTTTGAAGCTCAGTGACAAACAAAAGTTCAATTTTTACACGTTTTGTGCAGCAAGATGATCTCAACAAATAAAAGCTGTTTTGAACGCTTAAGAAAAAATGATTAGTTATTAAGTCATTTTAGGGTTTTTATTTCTGCAGCACTTGAAAGCTGTGATGACCTCATTACACTAGCATATAACAAATTCAAGTTTGGAATAAACTTTTTTTTTCTGGTTGTTTTGGAGCTCAGTACAATCTAATGTCTAATAAGTGTCCGGGATGACATAGTTGTTTCTTGAGTCTAATGGTCTTTCCTCATGCCAGAACATATACCAGACAATAAAAATAAATACATTATTTTTTCCCTTAGACTTATCTTTCAAAGCCAACTGTGCAACATCAAACTGATAGAAAATAGGCAACAGTTAAATTTAAAACTTAAATAAATTAAGCAGCTTCAAGTCGAGATCCAGAGAGATAAAGAGGCTTCATTTAGAAACTGATGCCAGGAAGATAATCACAATAAATTAAAGTTGCAGAGAACTAGTGTTAAATTTATTACATATAACCAGTAATCAAAGATAAAGACACAGATAAACAGAGATGTGCGGAACATTTTCTGTTACTCTCCCTTTGAGGCAGACACACCTGGCTCTGTTGGCGTGCTGTGTTGGCCTGCCACTCCCTCTCTCTCCTCTCTTGCTTCTCTCTACACTCTTCACCCCTCCCTCCCTAACTGGATAGATTTAAACTCCCATAAAAACAAGTGAGTCAGACCCCCCAGCTTTGCGCCAGTCCACTCACCCAGAACCACCCTGCCTGACTGCAGCTGGACCTGGAAGGAAAAGCAGCGAGCTCCAGAATACCTCACAGTGAAACCCATTTTCCTTCAGTTAACCTTAAGTTCACTAGATGAATGACATTTAGACGATCTTTCCATGGTGCTCTGGCCAAGAGGGTTAAATGAGTGACGTTTATGTGGTGTGATGGCAGCAGTGATGAGAGATAGTGAGTGTTGCCTAGGAGAGCCCCAAGCTATGGTGATGATGAAAGTGATGGTGGTTGTGAGGAGAAATGTGTCCGAAGTGAAGACTCTCCTCTCCTCTCCTCTCCTCTCCTCTCCTCTCCTCTCCTCTCCTCTCCTCTCCTCTCCTCTCCTCTCCTCTCCTCTCCTCTCCTCTCCTCTCCTCTCCTCTCCTCTCCTCTAGCTCCTTTACTCCACATATCTCTGCAGTTCTGCTGTGAGGAGCGTTGGTGTAGATGAGGTGATCAGACGGGAGGTGTATGATGGACTGATGCCTGCTTTTGAGGAGCTGTTCGATGGAGTAGAGGAACACACACTGAACATCCTGCTGGAGCCGTGGACACTGATGGTCAACAGGGACAAAGAGTCCTTCCAGCAGGTAACCACATTACAAGCACTGGTTAATTCCCTCAGTCCAGCGGTTGAAGAGGCTTTTACAGAGGCCAGTTCTTGGTTAGAGAGAATTTCATTCACATGGATAAAAATCTGTGTTTTGACAAGCAAGAAAGTGGATTTCCCACAAAGCATCAGGAGAAACCTCGTCATGTTTATGTTGCTGTGTGTGAGTGGTCACACACAACAACCTACTCTGGTTATTATTTTATCGTTGTTTCTGTTCTCTAACACACCAGGAAACATGTAAAATACCAATCACAGTGTTGTGAGCAAATTTGTGTGTGTGTGTAGATGTGTGTGCAGGAGGAGGTGCGGTGCATCAACAGTCCAGAGTACCAGGAGCTGCAGAGTCTGTATGAGGAATCGGAGCGGCAGCTGAAACGGGTACGAGCTTAACCGTACCTGAGATGCAAAGACATCTGCGAACAAGATCTCAGGGCCCTCAAAAGCTCCCATGCTCTTAGGAACCTGTTGTTTCAGAGCTTCCTGTGGCAGACTGATGCTCCCAAAGTGGGCTCATTACCCCTAGTAGACATTGCACCACCCAGCACTTTGCATGGTCTCTTTTAGGACTGATGGAGGTGACAGTAGTGATTATCAGCTCCTCTAATGCTATTGTTCTAAAATACCATTTACAGTGATGTCACACTGATGTCTTATTATATTATGACGTGAAGGGGCAGGTTATATAGCACACCTTTATGTCTTACCTCATCTCTTTCACAGATGGAACAGTCCATCTCCATGTCGCTTTCTTCCTCTGTCACACCTGCTTCATCCCTATCAAAAGATCCCCGTGCTTCTGTAAGTTGGTCTAGAGTGTCTCCGAATTACCAGGGTTACCGTTTAGGCTCCTTATTTCGCCATCGTCATGAGATCGAGCACTTCATGTCTTTTCTACAGAATGAGGAGGCCAGGTGAGCAGTTTGTTTTTAACCAGACTTATCATTTGTGTAAGCCCTTTAGCACATACATTAAGTACTTGGGTATATGCATACAGTACAATCAGAGATGTGTCTCTGGTATCATTGTTTATAATATATTCAGCCCTGTCTGCAGCACTTGTAGCAGTGTAAGACCGTAGTTCCTCATGTTTGCTCCTTTTTATCGATGGGTTTGTGTGTGTATATTTTCGTTCAGTGTTCACCTGACGTGCTGGCTGGACCTGGAGCGCTACAGGAGGATTCCTCAGAAGGACAAAGCTGGCAGACGGGAGAAGTCGTCTCAGATCGCCACCAAATACCTCAACAGGAAGTACTTCTTTGGTCCCGACAGCCCCGCCACCGAAGATCAACAGAATGATGTATGTCACTCAAAGATTTCATTTAAAAACAATATGTTCTGTTTTATGTTTGCACATGCTCCTGTTGGTGTTCTCATAACTCGACGGAATATGAGTTATTATCCACTTCCTGGGAAAGTATTACAGAGACAGGGGGGTAGAAACAGGCTGTCCATGACATGATAACTCCAAGATGGGATTTGAGCTCCAGCTTTGATGAACAGAGGCTGCTGCAGCTCTCACACAATTCCCCATGTCCCTCCTTTTGGCATCCTGCAGACGTCATGCTGACAGCTCTGACAGCTGGGGGATGCAGGGGTACAGGGGGGTGAAAGAACATGGTTAGAATTAAAATGAGAAGGAGAGAAGTGTGGTCCAGAAAGACAGAGAAAGGAGCAACAATGACAGTAGGATGAAATTTGTCCTGACGTTTATGGTCACAGATAAGGTTTCTGGACTCTCAGATTACTGCAGGAGGGCACTGGTGTGTAGAGTTAGGATGAGTAGATGGAACACGGAGCAGTGGGCCTGGTTTTTCCTTTGGGACAGTGGAAACAGTTCCATAGTATTTATGATCCTGTCATAGAAATCAGAGTATCATGTGTTCAGTGGCTGTTTTGAGTCAAACTAGTAAAAACCCTCAAAATTAATTACACTAAGTCTGCATTAGAATCTAGTGCTTCTAAATCTAAGGACTGGGCCTGGCTGCTGTTCTTGCATCTCAGCGTTGGTTCTCGTCTGCGTGAGCACTGCAGAGAGACTGACAGCTTTACTGCTTTGGCCCTTCACTCTTTCAGTCACTCAGTCCTCCACTCACAGATTGGCCTCCTTTCATCTGCTGACTCCTTCTGCAGTGCCATGACTGGTTCTCATTTCTGAAGTGTGTGTGTGTGCCTGCGAATGAACGTGTGCGTGCAAAATAAGATGAGAGAAAGTATAAAGGAGATATAAAAAGGAAGACACGGCCACATTGATGTATGAAGACAGAATGCAGAGAGGGCAGATGAAGAGAGCAGAGGGTTTGTGGGAATGATGAAGAGCACAGCAGGACTCAGGAAGGAGAGGAGTTCTCATGTGTTCTTCAGGCAGTTTTATAGAAAACGGTTAAAATATACACTCAAAACATCAGATACACAATATGTGGTACAGTTTGCCCCCACTCTTTTCTTTGCCTGTGTGCAGATACTTCGTTTGGCAGGTGGACTGGAGCGCCTGAAGTTGGACTGTCTCTCAAACCCAGTCGTCATGGAGATACAGGACATCGTCAGGAGCCACATAGAGTCAGAATGGCTGCCCTTGTTCCTGTCCACAGCAGAGTTCACAGAGCGACAGAAACACAGACCAAAGGTGCCGTTCCTGATCCTTTATACTTCAGTAATTCAGTAAGGCCACCTGCCAGTGTGTCTCTCCCTGTTATATTTTATTTTTTCATTAGTTACACACTTCCTGTTATCTCACACAGCATGTAGTATTAAAGACTACTGTAAAACATTTTTTAAGATTATGACTTTTTTTAACAGAATTCCAACTGTAATCTATGAATTCAAAGGAAACTGGTTAGAAAAACAGTCTGACAACAAAAAATGTTGGAATTCTGAGAAAAAAAAGAAAAAAGAACGAGTGAATTCTAATAAAGTGAGTATTCTCAGAGAAAATATCAATGAAAAAAGTCAGGTCAGGCCGTTTCTCAACAAAAAGGTACAACAGGTATGTACTTGTGTACTTAGTTTTGGGAGAAAGCACATCCCTGAGGATTGGAGGAGGGAGTTTGCAAGACTGTTCACAATGGTGGGACATGACCATCCTCTACAGATCTACTTATTTCCCCCAACGTATAAGGATGTATAGTGGGCAGCAGTGGCTCAGTGGTAGAGCAGGGTTGTCCAATAACCGGAAGGTCGGCGGTTCGACCCCAGCGCCTCCCTAGTCATTGTTGTGTGTCCTTGGGCAAGGCACTTTGGTGTATGAATGCGTATGAATGAATCGACGGTGGTCAGAGAGGCCTTAGGCGCACCTTGGCAGTCACGTCTCCATCAGTCTCCCCCTGGGGAGCTGTGGCTACCACTGGTAGCTTACCACTGCCACTGTGTGAATGTAGGTAGTGTGAAAGAATAATGCATCTCAATGTAAGCGCTTTGAGTGCCTTATTATTATTAAGGACAGTCTGGGTCTGCTCCGGTTGCAGAGGTCAAGAGATAAAGCTGTAACTGCCACACTAATGCAATATCTGTGTCCTTTAATTGTAAAAAACATTGAGAATTCTGAGGGGGGGAAAGAAACAAAAACGCAAAAAGAAAAAAAATCATTAAAGTGAGATTAAAGTCTGACAAAGTCAAAATTCTGAGGTAGAAAAATGAGTTTACATTTGATGGCCATAAGGGTGAGCGACCATAAATGTTGTCACTCTCAAGTTCCTTCATCAAGTGGAAACACACAAACCACAGATTACGCTGCTCCGTCTCATTATGTTATCAAGTTTACTTTGTTTGGACACATGAATCCTCTCATTAAGTAATGAGAGGTAGACGTAGTTTAGCGTTACACTCTGGAGGAGCAGACGAGCTGAAGGGTGGAAAAGATGGTTAAAAGGGTGAAGAGGAGGTCGAGGGCGGGAGACAGATGACATCAGAGAGGTGAAGTGCTCACTGAGAGGGAGATTGGAAGAAACTAAGACGGAGGGAAGGTCAAAGGTAAAAACAGGAAACAGAGCTTTAGTTACAGCCAGGGACAAAGAGGAGCAGAGAGGTTTGAGAGGCGTTCAGTGTCTCTGTTCATCCTAGTTTTCTCAGTTACTGACTTTTAACCTCTGTGTGTGTGTTTCTGTGTGGTAGCTGCAAGCAGCTGACAGACTCTCACGGCACGTCTACCGTCGACGCAGAGTGAGGAGAGAAGCCTGGAAGGTAAGAAGCGATCCTCTGGGGATGCTGGGTATTTTGAATAGAGAGAGATGAAGCATTTCCAGGCCTGACAGTGTGTGTGTGTGTGTGTGTGAGTGTGAGATTTAGTTCATGACTTGGCTTCAAGCACTGGCTTTGTCAAACACCATTTTGGCCTTGAGGTTAGTTTTCCCAGATTGGATCCAGGATAAATAAGATTAAAGCATCAGCATTACTAACCTTCCTTTAATAGTCTTTGGAGTGTTTTCCATGCAGCTCTGTTCCCGGCCTCTCATCTCAGCTCCACAGCAGAACACAGATATAAAACATGAACATTAGAAGCAGGATGATTACAGGAAGGAGGCTTCAAACATGATTGTGACTATCATCTTTATGATCATTACGTCATCACTGGAACAAGTTTAAGTTTAATTTCCTATCTTTATCTGTGAGCTAAGACTGTAGCTCATCGCTGATCTTTACTGCTCTCTTTTATATATTTAAGTAGGTGGCTCAGTTCAGTTCTCTGTCATGTCTTTCTTCAGGCTGAAGGCTTGTGGATGAGTAGCTCCAAAGAGATTCTGCTGTTTCGACGAATCCTGCTCAACCCTGTCATCTGCCAGCAGTTCCAGCACTTTGTCTCACTGAAGGGAGACTTTCTGGAGAATGACGTGCTGTTTTGGCTAGAAGTGCAGCGGTACAAGGTAAGGGATACCTTGAGGGTGTGTGTCTCTATCTTTTTACACTCTCTCGTCTCTCTGCACTGTAAACTAGAGACTGGAAATGCTTTATTAGATCCTTTTCTTTATAAAATAAAACCAGGGGGTAGAGGACTGGTTCCATTTCTTATTATTTTTACAGTAGAAAAAGTGGACAAAAAAATGCAACACTAGGTGGTCAGGCAAGACTCCTTCCTATCACTTAAAGAACACACTGTGGCTGTATCCCATTTCAAAGGACACATTCCTGACAGACACCTGTCTTTGAAGGTGTACATTTCTTAAATGGAATGGTCTAGTCTGGGGAGACTTCCTGTTTATCATGATGTGTTGGTGTATTCCTGCTCTCACGAAAGTGATCCCACGTCTTGCTGGTAAGAAACGTTTGGCCTGAGCGATTCTCTGGTGCTGATTCTCTGCCGTTCTTTAATCCCTTGAACACAGGACCTTTGTCACTCTCACAGTGATGAAGCCACCATCCAGCACAAGATCTCCACCATCATCAGCTGCTTCATTAACTCCTCCATGCCACCAGCCCTGCAGATAGACATCCCTCCTGAACAAGCCCAACACATCATGGAGAAACGCCACCAGCTGGGCCCGTACATCTTCAGAGAGGCACAGGTGATACTGACGAGTGGGTAGAATATTCTTTTGTTCTTGTGTGTTTGCCTCATGTTGTTTTACTGTTGATGTAGATGTCAGTGTTCGGGGAATTACTGAAGTTTTGGCCTGAGTTTCAAGAGCTTGCCAGCAGCGTTCAGGAGGAGAATCTCCTTCCTCTGCTGCAGGAGAAACGACTCAAACATAGAGCCAGGGTGTGGAGACAGAGGAGGAAAGAGGAGGAGGAGGAGGAAGATGAGAGGAGAGCTCAGGTGAGCAAACCGAAGAATCCACTTTAAGAATACAAGTATACAGCGTGTGTGTGTACTGCTAAAAAAAACAGTTTCAATAAACTCTAATGTTTATAGGAAGAGTTGGAGAGATTAGAGTCCGACATTGAAGAAGAGGATGGGACAGAGGAAGACGATGATGATGAAGCAGAAGAAGAGGAACAAGAGGAAAGAAGTGAGAAGAAGCAGTCAAGGATACAGATCAGAACGCCGATGACTCCCACACAGTCAGTAAGGAGCATCGTTTGTTCCTAATGGGAAACAATATGCTTTATGAAAGATGCAAAACAGATTGAAATAAAAAACTGAACTCAGTTGCAGTATGAAGTCCGAACAAGGCCTCATCATTGATTGATTGATTCATGTTTCTTCAGTTGTCGTGGTCCTACTCAAAGTACATGGCAGGTCTGAAGAGAGAAGAAGTGCTGCTGAGGAGACGGAGTCAGATAGAAGCCTCATTCTCCACAGTCTCAGGTATACACACATGCCTTCATATGCTGACCCTTCATATGCATAAGACAAAGAAAACTGAATTGCCAGTGTTTTAATGGTCTTTCAGACTCCTCCTCTGACTGCAGCGTCATGTCAGCCAGCAGCAAGAAAAGCTACCGGCAGCCATCACATCACTCCTCCAGGATGGACGGAAAAGCTGTGAAACAAATGTAACTGTAAGTGTTTTAGTGCAGGGAGTGTAGCAGGTGACAACATTTGTCTGATACTGTCATCAGAGCACAACGACTGAACCTGAGAGCTGAGCTGATACTGATATATTGATGATGAGGTAGAAGTTTGAGGCTGACTTTGCATGATGTCAAATATTAACTTAAAATATGTGACAAAAAGCTACCAACTATCCATTTACAGGGGGTGATAGATGTTCACAGTTCTTGTCATATTCAAGCACAGTTCTTGTCATATTCAAGCACAACCCTAACCCTTATTTAGAGCTAAGGTTAGAGTTAGGAAGGTCACAGTTGTGGTTCAATGTTTGATGCATTCGGCTCACTGAGACCATGGAAACCATGCCTCTAACAATAATACATGGATATCATGGATTTTTTTATATAGAGTTTTTAAAAAATGCAAAATTTCTCAAACTTCGGATTTTAGTGCCAATTCAACCTTCAATTTCTCCATAGCTCTGCAGTATGAAACTCACTGTGTTGATAGAGGAGACATTCTCTAACAATAATACAGTGAAATATGTGCTGCAGCATTTATGGATATTTTTTCCAAAATTTGTCAAAAATTGGGATTTTAGTGCCAATTTAACCTTCCATTTCTCCATAAGTCTGCAGTATTTTTTCATGAACAATAATACAGTGAAATATGTGCTGCAGACTTTATGGATTTTTTTATAGTGATTTTTTTAGAAATGCAAAATTTTTCAAAAATTTGGATTTTAGTGCCAATTCAACCTTCCATTTCTCCATACTTCTGCAGTATTTTTTCATGAACAATAATACAGTGAAATATGTGCTGCAGACTTTTTAGATTTTTTAGATTCAACCTTCCATTGCTCCACAATTCTGCAGTATTTTTTCATGAAACTCACTGTGGTGATAGAGGAGGCCTTTTTTAACAATAATACAGTGAAATATCTGCTGCAAATTTTATGGATTTTTTTACAGTGATTTTTTAGAAATGCAAAATGTCTCAAAAATTCAGATTTTAGTGCCAATTCAACCTTCCATTTCTCCATAATTCTGCAGTGTTTTTTCATGAAACTCACTGTGGTGATAGAGGAGGCCTACTTGAACAATAATACAGTGAAATATGTGCTGCAGACTTTATGGATTTTTTATAGTGATTTTTTTTAGAAATGCAAAATGTCTCAAAAATTCAGATTTTAGTGCCAATTCAACCTTCAATTTCTCCATAATTCTGCAGTATTTTTTCATGAAACTCACTGTGTTGATAGAGGAGGCCTTCTTTAACAATAATACAGTGAAATATGAGCTGCAGGATTTATGAATATTTTATAGTGAATTTTCCAAAATCGAACATTTGCCAAAAATTCAGATTTTAGTGCCAATTCAACCTTCCATTTCTCCATAATTCTGCAGTGTTTTTTCATGAAACTCACTGTGGTGATAGAGGAGGCCTACCTGAACAATAATACAGTGAAATATGTGTTGCAGACTTTGTGGATTTGTTATAGTGATTTTTTTAGAACTGCAAAATGTCTCAAAAATTCAGATTTTAGTGCCAATTCAACCTTCCATTTCTCCATAATTCTGCAGTGTTTTTTCATGAAACTCACTGTGGCGATAGAGGAGGCCTACTTGAACAATAATACAGTGAAATATGTGTTGCAGACTTTATGGATTTTTTATAGTGATTTTTTTAGAAATGCAAATTGTCTCAAAAATTCAGATTTTAGTGCCAATTCAACCTTCAATTTCTCCATAATTCTGCAGTATTTTTTTATTTTTTATTTTTTATTTTTCATGAAACTCACTGTGTTGATAGAGGAGGCCTTCTTTAACAATAATACAGTGAAATATGAGCTGCAGGATTTATGAATATTTTATAGTGAATTTTCCAAAATCGAACATTTGCCAAAAATTCAGATTTTAGTGCCAATTCAACCTTCCATTTCTCCATAATTCTGCAGTGGTTTTTCATGAAACTCACTGTGGTGATAGAGGAGGCCTACCTGAACAATAATACAGTGAAATATGTGTTGCAGACTTTGTGGATTTGTTATAGTGATTTTTTTAGAACTGCAAAATGTCTCAAAAATTCAGATTTTAGTGCCAATTCAACCTTCCATTTCTCCATAATTCTGCAGTGTTTTTTCATGAAACTCACTTTGGCGATAGAGGAGGCCTACTTGAACAATAATACAGTGAAATATGTGTTGCAGACTTTATGGATTTTTTATAGTGATTTTTTTAGAAATGCAAATTGTCTCAAAAATTCAGATTTTAGTGCCAATTCAACCTTCCATTTCTCCATAATTCTGCAGTATTTTTTCATGAACAATAATACAGTGAAATATGTGCTGCAGACTTTATGGATTTTTTATAGTGATTATTTTTAGAAATGCAAAATGTCTCAAAAATTCAGATTTTAGTGCCAATTCAACCTTCAATTTCTCCATAATTCTGCAGTATTGTTTCATGAAACTCACTGTGTTGATAGAGGAGGGCTTCTTTAACAATAATACAGTGAAATATGTGCTGCAGCATTTATGGATATTTTTTCCAAAATTTGTCAAAAATTGGGATTGTAGTGCCAATTTAACCTTCCATTTCTCCATAAGTCTGCAGTATTTTTTATGAACAATAATACAGTGAAATATGTGCTGCAGACTTTATGGATTTTTTTTATAGTGATTTTTTTAGAAATGCAAAATTTTTCAAAAATTTGGATTTTAGTGCCAATTCAACCTTCCATTTCTCCATACTTCTGCAGTATTTTTTCATGAACAATAATACAGTGAAATATGTGCTGCAGACTTTTTAGATTTTTTAGATTCAACCTTCCATTGCTCCACAATTCTGCAGTATTTTTTCATGAAACTCACTGTGGTGATAGAGGAGGCCTTCTTTAACAATAATACAGCGAAATATCTGCTGCAAATTTTATGGATTTTTTTAAAGTGATTTTTTAGAAATACAAAATTTCACAAAAATATGGATTTTAGTGCCAATTCAACCTTCCATTTCTCCATACTTCTGCAGTATTTTTTCATGAACAATAATACAGTGAAATATGTGCTGCAGACTTTATGGATTTTTTATAGTGATTTCTTTATAAATGCAAAATGTCTCAAATTCAGATTTTAGTGCCAATTCAACCTTCCATTTCTCCATAATTCTGCAGTATTTTTTCATGAAACTCACTGTGGTGATAGAGGAGGCCTACTTGAACAATAATACAGTGAAATATGAGCTGCAGACGTTATGGATTTTTTATAGTGATTTTTTTTTAGAAATGCAAAATGTCTCAAAAATTCAGATTTTAGTGCCAATTCAACCTTCCATTTCTCCATAATTCTGCAGTGTTTTTTTCATGAAACTCACTGTGGTGATAGAGGAGGCCTACTTGAACAATAATACAGTGAAATATGTGCTGCAGACTTTATGGATTTTTTATAGTGATTTTTTTTAGAAATGCAAAATGTCTCAAAAATTCAGATTTTAGTGCCAATTCAACCTTCAATTTCTCCATAATTCTGTAGTATTTTTTCATGAAACTCACTGTGTTGATAGAGGAGGGCTTCTTTAACAATAATACAGTGAAATATGTGCTGCAGCATTTATGGATATTTTTTCCAAAATTTGTCAAAAATTGGGATTTTAGTGCCAATTTAACCTTCCATTTCTCCATAAGTCTGCAGTATTTTTTCATGAACAATAATACAGTGAAATATGTGCTGCAGACTTTATGGATTTTTTTATAGTGATTTTTTTAGAAATGCAAAATTTTTCAAAAATTTGGATTTTAGTGCCAATTCAACCTTCCATTTCTCCATACTTCTGCAGTATTTTTTCATGAACAATAATACAGTGAAATATGTGCTGCAGACTTTTTAGATTTTTTAGATTCAACCTTCCATTGCTCCACAATTCTGCAGTATTGCATTTCAGTATGAATATTTTATAGTGAATTTTCCAAAATCGAACATTTGCCAAAAATTCAGATTTTAGTGCCAATTCAACCCTCCATTTCTCCATAATTCTGCAGTGTTTTTTCATGAAACTCACTGTGGTGATAGAGGAGGCCTACTTGAACAATAATACAGTGAAATATCTGCTGCAAATTTTATGGATTTTTTTACAGTGATTTTTTAGAAATACAAAATTTCACAAAAATACGGATTTTAGTGCCAATTCAACCTTCCATTTCTCCATACTTCTGCAGTATTTTTTCATGAACAATAATACAGTGAAATATGTGCTGCTGACTTTATGGATTTTTTATAGTGATTTCTTTATAAATGCAAAATGTCTCAAATTCAGATTTTAGTGCCAATTCAACCTTCCATTTCTCCATACTTCTGCAGTATTTTTTCATGAACAATAATACAGTGAAATATGTGCTGCAGACTTTTTAGATTTTTTAGATTCAACCTTCCATTGCTCCACAATTCTGCAGTATTTTTTCATGAAACTCACTGTGGTGATAGAGGAGGCCTTCTTTAACAATAATACAGTGAAATATCTGCTGCAAATTTTATGGATTTTTTTAAAGTGATTTTTTAGAAATACAAAATTTCACAAAAATACGGATTTTAGTGCCAATTCAACCTTCCATTTCTCCATACTTCTGCAGTATTTTTTCATGAACAATAATACAGTGAAATATGTGCTGCAGACTTTATGGATTTTTTATAGTGATTTCTTTATAAATGCAAAATGTCTCAAATTCAGATTTTAGTGCCAATTCAACCTTCCATTTCTCCATAATTCTGCAGTATTTTTTCATGAAACTCACTGTGGTGATAGAGGAGGCCTACTTGAACAATAATACAGTGAAATATGAGCTGCAGACGTTATGGATTTTTTATAGTGATTTTTTTTTAGAAATGCAAAATGTCTCAAAAATTCAGATTTTAGTGCCAATTCAACCTTCCATTTCTCCATAATTCTGCAGTGTTTTTTTCATGAAACTCACTGTGGTGATAGAGGAGGCCTACTTGAACAATAATACAGTGAAATATGTGCTGCAGACTTTATGGATTTTTTATAGTGATTTTTTTTAGAAATGCAAAATGTCTCAAAAATTCAGATTTTAGTGCCAATTCAACCTTCAATTTCTCCATAATTCTGTAGTATTTTTTCATGAAACTCACTGTGTTGATAGAGGAGGGCTTCTTTAACAATAATACAGTGAAATATGTGCTGCAGCATTTATGGATATTTTTTCCAAAATTTGTCAAAAATTGGGATTTTAGTGCCAATTTAACCTTCCATTTCTCCATAAGTCTGCAGTATTTTTTCATGAACAATAATACAGTGAAATATGTGCTGCAGACTTTATGGATTTTTTTATAGTGATTTTTTTAGAAATGCAAAATTTTTCAAAAATTTGGATTTTAGTGCCAATTCAACCTTCCATTTCTCCATACTTCTGCAGTATTTTTTCATGAACAATAATACAGTGAAATATGTGCTGCAGACTTTTTAGATTTTTTAGATTCAACCTTCCATTGCTCCACAATTCTGCAGTATTGCATTTCAGTATGAATATTTTATAGTGAATTTTCCAAAATCGAACATTTGCCAAAAATTCAGATTTTAGTGCCAATTCAACCCTCCATTTCTCCATAATTCTGCAGTGTTTTTTCATGAAACTCACTGTGGTGATAGAGGAGGCCTACTTGAACAATAATACAGTGAAATATCTGCTGCAAATTTTATGGATTTTTTTACAGTGATTTTTTAGAAATACAAAATTTCACAAAAATACGGATTTTAGTGCCAATTCAACCTTCCATTTCTCCATACTTCTGCAGTATTTTTTCATGAACAATAATACAGTGAAATATGTGCTGCAGACTTTATGGATTTTTTATAGTGATTTCTTTATAAATGCAAAATGTCTCAAATTCAGATTTTAGTGCCAATTCAACCTTCCATTTCTCCATACTTCTGCAGTATTTTTTCATGAACAATAATACAGTGAAATATGTGCTGCAGACTTTTTAGATTTTTTAGATTCAACCTTCCATTGCTCCACAATTCTGCAGTATTTTTTCATGAAACTCACTGTGGTGATAGAGGAGGCCTTCTTTAACAATAATACAGTGAAATATCTGCTGCAAATTTTATGGATTTTTTTAAAGTGATTTTTTAGAAATACAAAATTTCACAAAAATACGGATTTTAGTGCCAATTCAACCTTCCATTTCTCCATACTTCTGCAGTATTTTTTCATGAACAATAATACAGTGAAATATGTGCTGCAGACTTTATGGATTTTTTATAGTGATTTCTTTATAAATGCAAAATGTCTCAAATTCAGATTTTAGTGCCAATTCAACCTTCCATTTCTCCATACTTCTGCAGTATTTTTTCATGAACAATAATACAGTGAAATATGTGCTGCAGACTTTTTAGATTTTTTAGATTCAACCTTCCATTGCTCCACAATTCTGCAGTATTGCATTTCAGTATGAATATTTTATAGTGAATTTTCCAAAATCGAACATTTGCCAAAAATTCAGATTTTAGTGCCAATTCAACCCTCCATTTCTCCATAATTCTGCAGTGTTTTTTCATGAAACTCACTGTGGTGATAGAGGAGGCCTACTTGAACAATAATACAGTGAAATATGAGCTGCAGACGTTATGGATTTTTTATAGTGATTTTTTTTTAGAAATGCAAAATGTCTCAAAAATTCAGATTTTAGTGCCAATTCAACCTTCCATTTCTCCATAATTCTGCAGTGTTTTTTTCATGAAACTCACTGTGGTGATAGAGGAGGCCTACTTGAACAATAATACAGTGAAATATGTGCTGCAGACTTTATGGATTTTTTATAGTGATTTTTTTTAGAAATGCAAAATGTCTCAAAAATTCAGATTTTAGTGCCAATTCAACCTTCAATTTCTCCATAATTCTGTAGTATTTTTTCATGAAACTCACTGTGTTGATAGAGGAGGGCTTCTTTAACAATAATACAGTGAAATATGTGCTGCAGCATTTATGGATATTTTTTCCAAAATTTGTCAAAAATTGGGATTTTAGTGCCAATTTAACCTTCCATTTCTCCATAAGTCTGCAGTATTTTTTCATGAACAATAATACAGTGAAATATGTGCTGCAGACTTTATGGATTTTTTTATAGTGATTTTTTTAGAAATGCAAAATTTTTCAAAAATTTGGATTTTAGTGCCAATTCAACCTTCCATTTCTCCATACTTCTGCAGTATTTTTTCATGAACAATAATACAGTGAAATATGTGCTGCAGACTTTTTAGATTTTTTAGATTCAACCTTCCATTGCTCCACAATTCTGCAGTATTGCATTTCAGTATGAATATTTTATAGTGAATTTTCCAAAATCGAACATTTGCCAAAAATTCAGATTTTAGTGCCAATTCAACCCTCCATTTCTCCATAATTCTGCAGTGTTTTTTCATGAAACTCACTGTGGTGATAGAGGAGGCCTACTTGAACAATAATACAGTGAAATATGTGCTGCAGACTTTATGGATTTTTTATAGTGATTTTTTTTAGAAATGCAAAATGTCTCAAAAATTCAGATTTTAGTGCCAATTCAACCTTCAATTTCTCCATAATTCTGCAGTATTGTTTCATGAAACTCACTGTGTTGATAGAGGAGGGCTTCTTTAACAATAATACAGTGAAATATGTGCTGCAGCATTTATGGATATTTTTTCCAAAATTTGTCAAAAATTGGGATTGTAGTGCCAATTTAACCTTCCATTTCTCCATAAGTCTGCAGTATTTTTTATGAACAATAGTACAGTGAAATATGTGCTGCAGACTTTATGGATTTTTTTATAGTGATTTTTTTAGAAATGCAAAATTTTTCAAAAATTTGGATTTTAGTGCCAATTCAACCTTCCATTTCTCCATACTTCTGCAGTATTTTTTCATGAACAATAATACAGTGAAATATGTGCTGCAGACTTTTTAGATTTTTTAGATTCAACCTTCCATTGCTCCACAATTCTGCAGTATTTTTTCATGAAACTCACTGTGGTGATAGAGGAGGCCTTCTTTAACAATAATACAGTGAAATATCTGCTGCAAATTTTATGGATTTTTTTACAGTGATTTTTTTAGAAATACAAAATTTCACAAAAATACGGATTTTAGTGCCAATTCAACCTTCCATTTCTCCATACTTCTGCAGTATTTTTTCATGAACAATAATACAGTGAAATATGTGCTGCAGACTTTTTAGATTTTTTAGATTCAACCTTCCATTGCTCCACAATTCTGCAGTATTGCATTTCAGTATGAATATTTTATAGTGAATTTTCCAAAATCGAACATTTGCCAAAAATTCAGATTTTAGTGCCAATTCAACCCTCCATTTCTCCATAATTCTGCAGTGTTTTTTCATGAAACTCACTGTGGTGATAGAGGAGGCCTACTTGAACAATAATACAGTGAAATATCTGCTGCAAATTTTATGGATTTTTTTACAGTGATTTTTTAGAAATACAAAATTTCACAAAAATACGGATTTTAGTGCCAATTCAACCTTCCATTTCTCCATACTTCTGCAGTATTTTTTCATGAACAATAATACAGTGAAATATGTGCTGCAGACTTTATGGATTTTTTATAGTGATTTTTTTTAGAAATGCAAAATGTCTCAAAAATTCAGATTTTAGTGCCAATTCAACCTTCAATTTCTCCATAATTCTGCAGTATTGTTTCATGAAACTCACTGTGTTGATAGAGGAGGGCTTCTTTAACAATAATACAGTGAAATATGTGCTGCAGCATTTATGGATATTTTTTCCAAAATTTGTCAAAAATTGGGATTGTAGTGCCAATTTAACCTTCCATTTCTCCATAAGTCTGCAGTATTTTTTATGAACAATAGTACAGTGAAATATGTGCTGCAGACTTTATGGATTTTTTTATAGTGATTTTTTTAGAAATGCAAAATTTTTCAAAAATTTGGATTTTAGTGCCAATTCAACCTTCCATTTCTCCATACTTCTGCAGTATTTTTTCATGAACAATAATACAGTGAAATATGTGCTGCAGACTTTTTAGATTTTTTAGATTCAACCTTCCATTGCTCCACAATTCTGCAGTATTTTTTCATGAAACTCACTGTGGTGATAGAGGAGGCCTTCTTTAACAATAATACAGTGAAATATCTGCTGCAAATTTTATGGATTTTTTTACAGTGATTTTTTTAGAAATACAAAATTTCACACAAATACGGATTTTAGTGCCAATTCAACCTTCCATTTCTCCATACTTCTGCAGTATTTTTTCATGAACAATAATACAGTGAAATATGTGCTGCAGACTTTATGGATTTTTTATAGTGATTTCTTTATAAATGCAAAATGTCTCAAATTCAGATTTTAGTGCCAATTCAACCTTCCATTTCTCCATAATTCTGCAGTATTTTTTCATGAAACTCACTGTGGTGATAGAGGAGGCCTACTTGAACAATAATACAGTGAAATATGAGCTGCAGACGTTATGGATTTTTTATAGTGATTTTTTTTTAGAAATGCAAAATGTCTCAAAAATTCAGATTTTAGTGCCAATTCAACCTTCCATTTCTCCATAATTCTGCAGTGTTTTTTCATGAAACTCACTGTGGTGATAGAGGAGGCCTACTTGAACAATAATACAGTGAAATATGTGCTGCAGACTTTATGGATTTTTTATAGTGATTTTTTTTAGAAATGCAAAATGTCTCAAAAATTCAGATTTTAGTGCCAATTCAACCTTCAATTTCTCCATAATTCTGTAGTATTTTTTCATGAAACTCACTGTGTTGATAGAGGAGGGCTTCTTTAACAATAATACAGTGAAATATGTGCTGCAGCATTTATGGATATTTTTTCCAAAATTTGTCAAAAATTGGGATTTTAGTGCCAATTTAACCTTCCATTTCTCCATAAGTCTGCAGTATTTTTTCATGAACAATAATACAGTGAAATATGTGCTGCAGACTTTATGGATTTTTTTATAGTGATTTTTTTAGAAATGCAAAATTTTTCAAAAATTTGGATTTTAGTGCCAATTCAACCTTCCATTTCTCCATACTTCTGCAGTATTTTTTCATGAACAATAATACAGTGAAATATGTGCTGCAGACTTTTTAGATTTTTTAGATTCAACCTTCCATTGCTCCACAATTCTGCAGTATTTTTTCATGAAACTCACTGTGGTGATAGAGGAGGCCTTTTTTAACAATAATACAGTGAAATATCTGCTGCAAATTTTATGGATTTTTTTACAGTGATTTTTTAGAAATGCAAAATGTCTCAAAAATTCAGATTTTAGTGCCAATTCAACCTTCCATTTCTCCATAATTCTGCAGTGTTTTTTCATGAAACTCACTGTGGTGATAGAGGAGGCCTACTTGAACAATAATACAGTGAAATATGTGCTGCAGACTTTATGGATTTTTTATAGTGATTTTTTTTTAGAAATGCAAAATGTCTCAAAAATTCAGATTTTAGTGCCAATTCAACCTTCAATTTCTCCATAATTCTGCAGTATTTTTTCATGAACAATAATACAGTGAAGTATGTGCTGCAGACTTTATGGATTTTTTATAGTGATTTTTTTAGAAATGCAAATTGTCTCAAAAATTCAGATTTTAGTGCCAATTCAACCTTCCATTTCTCCATAATTCTGCAGTATTTTTTCATGAAACTCACTGTGTTGATAGAGGAGGCCTTCTTTAACAATAATACAGTGACATATCTGCAGCAGATTTTATGGATTTTTTTACAGTGATTTTTTTAGAAATGCAGAATTTTTCCAAAAATATGGATTTTAGTGCCAATTCAACCTTCAATTTCTCCATAATTCTGCAGTATTTTTTTCATATTTTTTTAAAAAATGCAAAATTTCTTAAAATGTGACATTTCCGTAATGGTCTCCATGAGCCGAATGCATTAAACAAACCACATCACCTCTGTCATAACTCTAAGCCCAGTTGTAACCCTAAGTCTGTGTGAATACGTTACATGATGCATACAATGATGTAACATTCAAGTGGGTATACAGATGAAAGTGTGTGTGTTTTTGTCTTGTATCCATCAGATGTGTTGGCACAACCTGGAGTGATGGAGGATTACTTAGAAGAACAAGCAGTCATCTTACATCCCATCAAATACCTGAACAGGAAGTACTTCTTTGGCCCTGACAATTTTTCACCACACAGCAACAGAATGAAGAATGCCAGTCAATAATTTAAATTAGAATTAATTTAAATGTTCTGTTTTTTTTCATGTGTGTTGACCTGTTGTCTTTGTATATTGCCCCACCTTATGGTGATAGCTTTGAATTACTACTTTGTAGTAGTGTAGTAGGTGAGATGCCCGTAGTTAACTTCAGCTATGTTTTTAGTAATGGCCACATTTTAATATACTGGAATTTCATCATATATTCACTGTATATTGTTTTTATTCGTGTATTAATTTTATTGACTTTGTCTGCTCTACAACATGCTTGTGCATCAGAATGTGGCTGTGAGAATAACTGTGGTAACTATCAGGTCCTGGCTCCTCTGTTTAGTTAGAGGAGTTGAACATTTATTTGCCTGTGAAACTTTTCCTTCTTGCTAGAATAAATGAGACTTATAACTGGTCTCTTGTTATTTTCCTAACACCCATCTTGACTGTTCATACTTTCCAGTTACAAGTCTTAAATAAGACCTGCATCTCATGTCAATGTGTCACTGTCCTCTGAAATTGTACACAAGAGCACAGTGAAACTTCTGCATCAACAACAAATTGCAGCTTTTTGGCCTCCATGTCTCTTTTATGATTTGGTCATCAGACCCAGACTCATCATATAGTTTATGTTAAAGCCTAAAAAGAATAATTAACACAGGTTTACAGAAATAAGCACATCCTATGTTAAGCTCACCCACTCTGAGAAAAGGTAAAAATATGCCAGACTACACAGTTACAATGCGCAGGCCTAATCTTCAGCGCCACAGTCCCCTTTATCTGTGTGACTGAGCTTTGTCTTTAGACACATGTCGTGGCACTCTGGCATTACAAAATCAGAAAAGATGCCATAGATACAATCACAATATATCCAATTCAATAACGACTAGTGACCTTTACATGTTAAAGGTCTTGTGTTTTTGACCTGGTTTGCCTTTCATAGAAAGTAGGCAGTGTGTACAGTGTCTAGTCTTTTAATAACAGGTGGCAGGTGTTCAATCTTAAGAAGGTGCAGAGAATCCCCTCTGCTGGTCACTGCTGGTTATAGCAGTATTTTATCATTTAAATTTTACACTTTTTATTTTAAATAGTGTGTTGCTTTTAATGCTGCTTATTGTCAGCAGCTTTGTTTTAATTTTAGCAGTTTTTTTTGTTTAAATTGGACAAATGTAGGACTGTTATATTATTTAACTGTCCTACATAAAATACAAGATATATAACAATATTCCATTAGCAACGATGTTGAATAAATTACATTATGATTAAAGTATGCATCCTAATTCTTATCCCTAAAACAAGCAGTTGAACTGTAAAGCTGATTGCTTAAATAAGCTGATTGCCATTGATTGTGTAATTTAGAAACTGATCAGCCATTTGATAGTTTCATTAATTGAACTGTCTGCATCACAGGTTTTTGACATTTTGCCTGGAAAAGCTCTTTACACTAAAAATCATTTCACAATCACTTGTTTAAAAAAAAAAAAATACTTAAAGGTTAAACTAGCTCAGCTTCAAAATCCAAGGCAGGCTTTTTATCATTTATATTTTCTTAGTCACTCATAACTTATGGGCCAGGTAATATCAGAATAAAACTTGCTTTTCAATTGTGGGCTTTTCATGGGGAGATCGCTCGTGCTAATGGTGATGCTGGGTGTAAATCTGGCGCTTTCCAACCAATGTGCTGCAGCACAGTGGTTGGAAAGGGCACCATGCTGCCCCCACAGTTACAGCCGGTAGGAGCAGAGCACTACCGAGGCCGTTACACCGACACTTTTGTTACATCAGATTAAAGATAAATCTGAATTACCGTTACATCTAGGAGCAGGCATTCTATGGACCCTGCCTTTATAGGCTATTAGCGTTAAAGCATCCACCCACTCATGCAGTTCTCTGCTCTTTGTCAGTTTGAAGATGTAACTGAACAAACGACTAACAATAACCACAGGAGAGAGAACGTTCATGTCTGCAAAGTTTAGTAGAACACATGAAGCCTTACAGAGAAACTTTACATGGACAATCTGTTCATCAAGGTGGCAGCAGAGTCTGTTCCAGGTTCTAAATCTACCTGTGCTATTACAAAAGGTTTCCCCAAACATCACAGACCAGTATTGATCATTAACATAACACATGTCCTCATGTAGAGTTCAAAGGTCAATCATTATAAACTTCTGATCAGTCATCTTCAACTCTGTTTAAAAAAAACAATCAAGACTAAAGGAACTGACACCATTAAGTTATACATTCACAAAATATGAATGACTCAGTGTGAAAGTGTAAGCATAACTAATAAATGGAATTATATGTACAGTAGGAATATATGAAATAAAGCCAACAAGCAGATAAATACAAATAGATGGAATGTAAAATAGACTAAATTTAATCTGACCTGTCACAGCTGCAGCACAAACATGCAAGTGAGGGCAAAAAACCCAACGTCAGCTTGTTCTGGGAAAATTCCCTCACGACCCCCTTAGATGGGCGATCACGGTGTTCCGCTTGCAGTGAACAAAAAAAATAAAAAATAAAAAAAAGGACAAACTAAACAAAGACACTTTATCAGCATGAAGTTAAAGAGAACATACATGTGGGGAAACCACCACATCTAATCTACACCTAGGCATCGCTCCAACGATGATCTGGCGGTGGTGACACAAGCCTTCAGCTTGCACGTCACTGGATCCCTGATGCTTCTTTTATGAACGGGGCAGCGTTCGGCGTACACCCCAGATGATTCCGCTTATTCTGGTCAGCCAGCAGTCGGTGGTGACCTCCGGGTCAGATCCCTAGTCCTCAGCCACAGCACGCAATCTTCATGAGAGCGGACGTCGTCAGGCCGGATCCTCTGAGCAGCCATCCTGGACCTGAGGACAGAAAACAAACAGCCAGCAAAGATCCCATAATAATCACATAAACATCCACAATGACTCCTCCTGTAAGGACCTGCATCAAAGAAAGCCGTAAGCAACACACCTGGAGAAGTAAAAGGTTAGAATCAACAGCTTCCTCTACACTTTGTTAGTTAGTACAGGAGGTAATATCTGCTTCCTCACAGACAACAACTGTGGGGAAAACTTGTCTTCAACACATCAGGTCACTTTGCCCAGAATTTCTGGACTAGCCTCCTTTCAGTCCTGGAGACTCTTATGGATGATTCACAGATTTTAACACTTCAGTCAACAGGCCAGAAGCACCTCAGGCTGTTTTAGTTTAGGATTCCCTCTTATTGTGCATTTGAATAATGCACATATAAAATAAAACTCTTTGAATGTTAGAAGACCTCGAGGTCAAAGGAGAACATCCACCTAATTCATTCCAGTACTCGAGGAGAGTTTTACCAGCTTGGTTTTCAGTGTTACACTCTCTCTGTTATTCCTTGACTCTGAAGGTGATACACACATCCAAATCCTGGTTTCAAACCTTTCACACAGGTGATTAGCTTGACATGCTAATCACCACCTTGTCCAAGACACAAGTTAAGGAGGCAGACCTGATAAAATAAAGAGATTAAGATTTAATATTGGGAAAACAAACAGAGGCCGTCAACAGGACTCCGACTGCCCACAGGCAGAAGAAAAGACAAAGACAGTTTAGCAGAACTAATACATCTTTACAAAGGCATTAATATCACAGACATAACAATCCATCAGCCACAGCATGACAAGGGGAGCTCCGCTGGCATCAACTTTAAGAATCCTGGGCCTCCTGTGGATTGGTCCGGCAATTGGCAGAGCTGAGCTAATCACTGCACACCACTGAGCCTGTGACGTCAAGTCTGAGGGAGAAAAAGGAGAGACAAAAGAGAAGCGCTAAAAAAATAAAATAAATAAAAATGGACCCCAAAAGGCCACGGGCTGTAACATCCATCCTGAACTTGAATAAATCTGAATCCACACAGAGCAGGCCTTCCAGATCCAGCATCGTGGCTTGTTAATCTTCTGGAACCGCACCACAGCATGAGTATTAAATTTACATTTTTCCCCAATGCAAAGGTTCCTCCTTTCACAAAGAGCCCACAGTTTCTTGCAACAGCTGAATGGCGTAAAAATGTCGTGATAGCTTGAACTTTTTCCAGCAGAAAGTTCCAAGCTGCTTTTGAACTGTGGTTCTCCTTGGCACAACTGGGGGATGAACCGGCTCCAAATAGGTGAACGGTCACTCTGTACTCCTCTCAGGCCAATCACCCATTGGCCAATGCATAAAGCAAAGGAAACCTCTGTCCTCTTCCTCCACCTTCACCTGGTGAAACAGCCTGTATTTCATCCAAAGGCTGCTGGCTGGTTTGAATAAGGACTCCTCAAAAACATGAGGAGCATGCATGCACTGCACCTTCAAGAAATCCAGGACATTGAAATCCAAGTTTGGTTCTTTAAACACTCAAATCTTTAGAGATCTGAACACAACATCAGCTTGATTATCTTTGCAGCCAACATGTTGCCACTGAGAAGAGCTTGAGGTCTCTGATGGCAGAGATCGTGGCAATAGATGTGGAGATGCTCGTCCTCGTTAATGTATTTCAGAACAGATGTACTCTCCGTCCATGTCAGCTCCTTCTTGAACAAATCAGATTCTATAAAAACCCTCTGTCTTCATCCACCATCCAGCACCTTGGTTGCTTGATCTTGAGGAAATATTTGCACCACAGCAGGATCCATTCCTCCACTGTGAAGCCACCTCTTTCACATAGCACATGGCTCTTGTTACATCTGAACGGCCTGTTCTAATCTCACACTCGCTCATCCACATAAAAAAAGGGGGGTCAACTCCTGTTGCTGACCTTGCCACTGAGAAGGGCTTGATGCATCTCTGACAAGGGAGATCCTGCTGGTGTTTGAATGTTTGAAGACGCTCATCCTTGTTAATATATTTCAGAACAGATGTCCTGTGTGTCCAAAACATGAAACCGTCACAAGCTGTTGCTCTTCCTTCAGCTTTACATCCACTGGGAGCTAAGACAACATTCCACATCCAGTTAGACTGATGTTTCAGCTCCATCTTGAACTTAAATCAGATACCCCACAGAGCAGGCCTGAACCATGCTCGAGAGGAAGACCGTCTTCATCAGATCATATCACATATTCATAAAGAGCCCATATTTCAGCAGAAAATTCCAATACATCGTCACAACAGGGATGTGATACAACTCAAAATGTGCCAATATGTTGACCACCAGAGAAAGGAAACTTCCATCCTCCTACACCTGCTGAAACAGCCTGTATTTCATCCACAAAGGCCACAGGCTGCTATCTGAACTGAACAAGGACTCCAGAGGACTGGTGAGGTTTGAATTAACAATGCACGTTGAATTGTAGTGAGAAAAACAGTATTTGCAGTGAGTCCTTCCTGGGATGGTAGACGCCATGGTGTGGCATGTACCCGAGCGTTCCATTTGCACAATGCAGCTGTTCCTCAGAAATAAGTTACAGTGGTGGTTCAATGCGCAAAATGAGCTCAATTGTGACACAAAGCAGATTTAAATGATTTCCAACTGGCCCCTTCACACTCCAGCAAGGAATACGTTCTCATTGTTTTCAAAAGAAAACCCCATTTTCAGTAACATCCAACCTCAGCATGAGGCTTTCTGAGCAGAACGAAGCCCAGCTACCGAGAAGAGCGTCCATATCACTTCATGTCCCTTGATGCACAGAAATAAACGGCTTGCACCTCTCTGGTCCCTCTGTGTCCACATGTGAGGGACAGTGGATGTTTTACACTGGAAATGCTGCCATCATGAACACCCTCATTTTCAGACACACCCTTTCATTGTCAATAACCACCTCTTAGTATTTTCATTCAGTTCACCATTAACCATCATTTTTGCTTTGAACCATGTTTCACCAACACCATGATTTTCAGACCCTTTCATTTTTTATAACCACTTTTTTGCATTTCCAGCAAATTCTTCATTAATCATTTGAACCATATTTCATGATATTATCTTGGAAAAAAAACCTAACAGTCATGCAAACACCTGATTTCATTACACTCAGTGAACCCATCAGGACCCGTTTGTACCTCTGAACATTTACATTAAACCTTGTTAGTTTTTCTTGAATGAGCGGTCTTTAAAGTGCATCTTTCAACCATTCTGCATCCTGTTGAAATTTTTCAACAAGCACCTGTGCAGCGTTCCACCACACATTTATTCACCTGTGTGTCACACACGTCACACTCACAGCAGTTGTCATCACTGCTGGAGATTGAAACAGTTTGGAAAACATTCTCAAGTTAGATGGCAGGTACAACTCCTGCACCAATAACCAACCTTTGTTTTGAACACCCTGATGTAAGACATTTTCATTTGTTATAACCACTTAATGGTATTTCCGGCAGACTCTTCATGATTTGAACCATATTTCATGATTCCCTTTGGTATCACACAGAAACCATTACACACTTCAGTGAACCTTTTTGTACCTTTGGACATTTACCATCTTGCATTACACGTTGTATAAATGTTTCTTGAATTACCAACCTTTTTAGTTTCATCTTTCAACCAGTCTGCAACCTGCTCAAAGTTTCAACAAACACCTTTGCAGAGAGTTTCATTTGTCACCTTGATGTGCCAGCATCACACTCTGACACCTTCATTTTCATACACACCATTGGATTTTCAATAACCACTTATTTGTATTTTAAATTCACTGTTATACATTTTTTGCTTTGAACCACGTTTCATGCTTCAAACCCAACCAAGAATCACCTGATTTCATTAGACATTTCAGTGAACCCATCCACACCTGTTTGTACCTCTGAGCATGTAGAGGTTTTCTTGAATTACTGGGTTAGGTAATTCACTCTTCAACCTGTTCAAAGTTTCAACAAGCAGTTTTACTACGTTTGTTCATTCGAGTGTTACCGTTACTCACCGTCTGACGTCAGCAGCCGTCACTCACACCAGTCACTGTGTCCTCGTTTGTCTCTTCCCCGACAGTCAGTCTGCAGTAAGATGAAACACTACATTAATCAATGGATTGTTACTGCCATAATGTGTGCATGCAAACCCTGATGGCCATCTGAAGCTGGTAGCTCTACTCACCTCCACAGGAGCAGGATGATCACTTGTCCGACATCAACAGGAAGCAGCTCCTCCTTTTGTATTTGGTAACTATTAAAATACAAGCTTATTTACTTTCTGAGTGAGTTTTTAAATAGAACACACCAGGAATCACAGACAAAGAAGCAGAAACCCCACAAACACGATATCAAATCTAACTTTAGGAGGTCTGATGATACTAGAGACGTAAAATCATCTAAAACTGGATAAAAACATGCACATTCAAACAGAAAAAACACAGGGTGACCATGAGACCGTGACAGATGAACACACATGCATGCAGCCATCAAGCCCTTTGAGTGTTACTGTTACTCACCATCTGACATCAGCAGCCGTCACTCACACCAGTCACTGTGTCCTCGTTTGTCTCTTCCCCGACAGTCAGTCTGCAGTAAGATGAAACACTACATTAATCAATGGATTGTTACTGTCATAATGTGTGAATACAAACCCTGACGGCCATATGAAGCTGGTAGCTCTACTCGCCTCCACAGGAGCAGGATGATCACTGTCCGACATCAACAGCAAGAAGCTCCGCCTACTTTATTTTGTGAAAGTATTAAAATACAAGCTTGTTTTTTAATTCATTTTTGTTACTTTTTCTGAGTGTTTGAGTTTAATAGAACACACCAGGAGTCACAGAAAAACAAGCAGAACCCCCACAAACACGTTGACAGACAGGATATCAAATCTAATAATTTCTTGCATTTCAATAGGGCTCTCGCACGTTTCGTGCTCGGGCCCTAACTAAACACCAGTGCTTCAACAGGTCTGATGATACTGGATACATCAAATCATCTAAAACTGGATAAAAACATGCACGTTCGAACAGAAGAGAAAACACAGGGTGCCCATTAGACAGAAGCATGCAGCCATCAAAACCTTTGAGTGTTACCATTACTCACCGTCTGACATCAGCAGCCGTCACCCAGTCACAGCGTCCTTGTTCGTCTCTTCCATGATGATCAGTCTGAAATCAATCCTTTCAAACACTACAGTGATCAATGCATTGTTATTGAGTCTTAATGTGTGCATACAAACCTTGATGGTCATCTGAAGCTGGTCGCTCTACTCACCTCCACAGGATGACCATGATCACATGTCTGACATCCACAGCGAGAAGCTCCTCCCCCTCCCCGTTTTCTCTTCATTGTGATTATGTTCCTCACCCTGTGTTTCATGTGGGTATTGTTAACTCGGTTTAAGTCATTACCATGTATAAGACTACTGCATGTTACAGAAACATTAAAATTAACAATTACAGCTTACATTTAACAAACTCTTGATGACAACATTACATACATTTACAAGCAGTTTAAACATTTAACATTTTAACCTCCAATTACAAATCTAGCACGACTTTAAGGTAGATGACTCCTCCACAGTCAGCATCCATGTTGGTTTTTAGGGAACCAGTTCATCTGTAACAAAGAATGACAGAGAAGCTCTTTAGTGAAAGCACAGACAGACAAACCCAAACTGTCTGCACTGTTGAGGTCAACTCTCAGAACCTTTTGCTACATTCAACCATAAACCACACTGTTAAGCTCCTTGTTCACTTTTGTATGAATACATTTTTGTTCTGTACACTATGTTTCTCCAGACTTCCCACAAAGCGCATACAGTCAGTGCATTCCTGGGTCTGTGACAAATACAGTCAGGGACTCTGCCACCAACTGTAAATATTACAATGCAACTGCAACTTATAAGGTCCTTTACAAACAACCAAGCTCAAAGTGCTACAGCAGTAAAAAGAAAACTTAAAAATTAACACTAATACTGTCAAAAATGTAAAAAAGGCAGGTCATTCCACAGTTTGTGTTGTCCTATGGTGGCCTGAGGGCAGCACACTGGGAAGAAATTCACTGCTTATTTGAAGCAACTGTTCAAAACGGCATTAAACTTACCCTTATAAATCACTTCAGCAGTCGGAGCAGGTGTCCCACTGTTGGAGCCGAATGTGACTGAAAAACAAAAGGGACAAGAACATACAAACATCAGGTTTATCTGGTAAGCTTGTACATTGAGTAATTCAGACAATCTCAGCTTACTCACCAGTTCTCTTCCCCCCCTCTGGATGAAGGAACGACTCCAAGAGATCCAGACATCATGGCCTCATCTCAGACACAAGATGCACATGTTACAAGGAACTTTAAACCGAGTACATTAAAGTTGTAAGTTTCACATAATTTACAAACAACCTTGGATCTTGAAAGCCATCTTCTCTTCTTCATGCCTTCGCCTCCAGTCAAAGTCGTCATCAAATGCTTAAAATGAAATGTCGCTTCAAATCCGTCCAGTCAGTCGCTTCAAAATTTACAAATCTTCGCCTCTTGAAAGCCATCTTCTCTTCTTCACGCCTTTGCCGCAAGTCAAATTTGTTAAATGTTTAAAATGAAATGTCGCTTCAAAATTTACAAACCTTCGGCTCTTGAAAGCCATCTTCTCTTCTTCACGCCTTCGTGAAATTTAAAATGAAATGTTGCTTCAAATTTGTCCAGTCAAATTCGTCAAAGACTAAACATAGGAGTTACTCTTTGAAACAGATCAGTTGCATCACTTCAAGAGAGGGACTGACACGGCAGTCATGGAAAAACCAGCAAAAACAAAACTTGGTCTTACCTTTCGGAGATTTCCCTACAAGGAATACACGTCATTATGTTAGACAATGTGGATGTGACTGTGTGTGTGTTTATAGGAGAGGGCTTCTTGTGCAGCTATCGATGACAACCAATTCGGGTAGTTTAGTTTTAATAGAGTTTAAACTACACAACATGGTGCTCTCAAAGATAACTTTACAAGGTTTGTGTGAGTATGTGAGCAGGAAAAGCGAGGAAAAAAAAAGGCAGAAAGGCACAGATGCAATGACAGACAGGACAGCAATAAATCAGGGGCCATTTCATGAAGAAGGTTCAGCAAACTGCAGTTATATGTTGAAGTGTGTGAGGAGGCTAAGTATGATATATTGAACCTAAAAACTACCAAACCTGCTTTGTGAAATGGGCCCCCAGTAACACATCAACATCACAGTTAGACATTAATGAACATTTGTTTAGAGCTTCATACCTTTAAGAACACTAATGTGTTTACATCCCGGCTCTGCTAGAGAACTACACTGGGATTTAAAAGAGTGCACGTGTGGGCGCGCATGACGAACGAACACCTAAATGTGAACACGGGTGATCGGAGGTTTTTGTTTTTCATTTTGAACAGTTGACAGTCATGGCGGGGGGTAGCCATATTGACCCCCACCACCAAAAGGAGAGTGTCATGTGTGACACTCGCCTTTCGGTGGAAGTGAAAATTCCTTCGCGCAAAAATACAGTATTACAGTACAATGGACTAAACTAATATAAATTGGACGGACTAATGACCTAGCATAATGGGAGAGATGGAGACAGAAAAAGGGATAGAGGCGAATGGCTCGGCGGCCGAAAGCTTAAGAGTGGCACACGGGCCGAAAGCTTAAGAGTGGCACACGGGCCGAAGCTTAAGAGTGGCACACGGGCCGAAAGCTTAAGAGTGGCACACGGGCCGAAAGCTTAAGAGTGGCACACGGGCAGAAAGCTTAAGAGTGGCACACGGGCCGAAAGCTTAAGAGTGGCACACGGGCCATCACCCCCCACCCAAAATAAAAAACCCACTTAATGGTTTACTTACTGGTTGAAGATCTTCAGGCAGATTTATGTACACCTACACTTGACCTAGTCGACGCAAATACGTATGTAACTGGTGACCACACTTGACTGATGGATGAAGGCAGGATGGATCTCAAAATGGCGCTCATCTTCTGTAGGTCACCAAAACAATCTTCCACTTGAACTGAATGACGCAAAGGATTAAACATCTAACACTTAAATTGCTACTATAAGTTGACATATTCAAAAATTGACACATTTTTAGGATGATTTTATTCACATTTTTAAGATGATCAAGATCATAAATATGAGAAAATTAGAGAAAGTTGTTGAAAAGAACAGATTTGGCATAGCAGCCAAGAAACACCAAGAGTTAGATAATATATAACACCTCTGTCTTACTGGTTGTTGATTTGTTTGCTTGTAGATCAGCCTAAAAACAAAGCACAAAAACAAAAAGCTTTTAATATCTACAGAAATATGAAGCACCACAGAAGGTCTGGTCAAGCAGATGATTAAATTAACCTTAAACCTCCTGACGCAGAGCAATAATATTTAAAGTGTAAGAAAAGCCATTTTAAGTTTGGTTTAATTTAATAAATCAGTACAAATTATATGTAGCCACAGTTGCTAAAATCAGTGTGTAACACACAGCTGCTCCCTTTTCCTGTCAGCTCTGCATGTTTGTGTAAACAACACACAAGTGTGAAAGCCTGAAGCAGAGATGCATTGCTAAATGAAACTTGCAACAAAACATTTCTAGCATCCATCACTAGCTGGATTTAGACATTTTTTTTTAATTGCAAAAACCTACATCGCACAATTTATTTTAAATTAAAATTCGACTTGGGGCATTAAGCAGCTGCTCTGAAGAAACAGATAAATGCTTAAATTATTGATTATGTTATAATAAGCAGTATTAATTCAAATTCTGACATTTCAATATGTGCGTGTTAAAATCAAAACAGAGAAGCCCCTTGTTTGTACAATTTCTGTGTTGTTTACACACATTCAAGTAAATGGGTATGTTTTCACTTGTATTTATCCTTTGTTAAAATCATGCTTCACAAATTTGTCATTTTAACTAAACACAGGGACAGGGTCCGTCACACTTGTGCGACAGGTTAATTTTGCCTTACTCTTTAACATTAAACTTCAAACATTGCAGGGAAAGCAGACTTTTATGGGGCTAAAACAGTGAAGAGGAAATTGCTACCAAAAATAAACACAGCATTGAAACATTTGTACTGGAAATAGACTGGCACTGAAAAGTCATTTAAAAATAAGACACTTGCATTAAAGAAACAAAAAGCTATTATCTTATAATCTATTTTACATTATGTCTTTTTCAGTGGCACTTGGAACAGGAGCGACACTACAAGGCAGGTTGTTGTATTAACTATATGCAGATTATAAGCCCCGCCCCTCTGCGCTTATACAGTGACTGAAAAGGAGTCAGCCTAAAAACAAAATTTCCAAAAAAAGTGAAGATTGTCATTTAATGATATAAGATTTTTTAATGCAAGTGTTTTTTTTTTCAATGAATTATTAATATTATAAAAACACAGCTGACAACATTTATTAGCATTAGTGGCTAACATAGCTTGCAGTTAGTGCATGACTCACCTTTAGGTGAGAGCGTCCCTGCAGGGTTTGGACAGTGTCCAAACGTCTCGAGCACTGTGGAGCTCCCGCGTCTGATGTCCTCACCTGTGGTAGAGAGAAAAGCCTGTTAAGATGTGTGAAGCTCATGGAAACCAAAACTTCTTCCTACTAGTTAAATGTAAAGTATCAGAGTCCTAAACTGGGGTCACAACTGGGCAAAGTCTGCACTAGTTGTGGACAGTGGTGATGTGTAGTCAGGCACCACATGCATGCACATGCATCTGTTAGTGTGAGGGGAAAACAGACCCAACTTCAGTTGCACTCAGACATGTTTGAATTTCTCAGGCTGAGTCTGGATGAAGTCGAGTAGTGTGAACTGATCACCTAACTGCAAACCTGTAGTCACCAGCCAATGAAAAGAGAGTGTGAGAAGACGGGAAGTAACAGGAATATCAAAACAATGATCGACTCCTCCACTACTTGATCCAAACTTTTTTCTACCTGATATTTTCTTCTGCAAGTTTGTTGGCAGATAGCAGACAACACATTGCCACATTACCGCCACCAGCTGGTGTGTTTGTAAACTGTCGGCAGTTTGCCGTTTGTGTGTGCTGTTTGACAAATCCTGTCGTCTGTGAGCCCTCACCAGGAGCAGTTCTTGAATCTGTGACCCCCATCATAAAAATAATCTACTGATGCCAGTCTATGAGTGTCCTAGTCTTTTCAAAACCTGTTAAGACTGGGAACGTCGTGTAATGTGTCCCCACGCTGCCAGCTACATTTTGAAAAGCCACTAATATGCAAACAGTGTGCACAATTATACAGCTTGCAATGAGACTTATGCACCAACAGAAGAGCCAGCTCCTGTGAGAGGAGCGCAGTTTTAACCCTTTAAATATTCAAGGTTTTCCCCATTTTAAATTCTCAAAATGGAAAAAAAACTTACATTACCCCTTAACTAGTGGATCAGAGTTTCAGTGTTGTGGCTTAAAATCCTAATTTCTTCAATTACCAGACATTCATTTATAGACAAAAACTAGAATATATGATTAATAATTGGCCCCTGTGGGCTTCATGAAGTTGTGCAGCTTCACCCTTCTTAATGCATGTTAAACTTAACTAAATAATGGCATTATAAAAGCCAGGACCAGGCCAACATCCATGGCACACAGTTAAAATTAGCCTAACAAGCTAACACACCTGCCAACAATTAAGCAGAGCCGGTTAGCATTAGAGGCTAACGTAGCTAACAATTCAAGGCCTCAACTCAGGTGTCTGTGAGGTTCAGCTCCTCTTTGGAGTTTGGACTGGTGGAAACCACAAATGTTTTAAAGCTGCTGTGGACCTTCACCCTGTTGATTTAACTTCAGTTTGCCATCTTAATGAAAACACTGCAGTATATAAAAGTATAAACATCAGGAGGAACAGCCAACACTCATAGCACGCGGCTAAAATTAGCCTAACAAGCTAACACACCTGACAACAATTAAGCCGTGCTGAGTGGCTAACGTAGCTCACAGTGTCACCACTAACCTTTCAGTGAGTTCCAGCTTCCAGAGTTTGGACCGAGTCATTAATGCCGTGTCCAAACGGGTCTCATGTCCCCACCTGTGGTAGAGAAACCCCGCAGAGAAGTGTGAAGCTCCTGGAAACCAAACGTCTTCGTCCCAGTTAAATGTCAAACATCTGAGGGACTTACCCTGAACACCAGAGACGCTGCCAGCTCCACTTTAAAAAGCCGCCGACGAACTGTGAGCACGTATAAAGTCCGCGCCGGCAGAACCCTGCAGCTCCTGTGAGGGAGGAGCAGCTACTGCTAATTACATGTTAGCATCTGATCGGCTCTAACGTACCCAACGGGATGACGTCACCAACTTTTTTTTTTTTTTTGAATGAATACATACAACATGAGATCACGGGGTCAGATTTGGGGTATGTAGAGTACATCGGTCAATGTCGTGTGTGTGTGTGTGTGTGTGTGTGTGTGTGTGTGTGTGTGTGTGTGTGTCTCGGGGACTAATGAAAGGAAATGCGTCGCTCGCGCGCATCGAACGCGTCGACTCTGCAACTTCCGGGACTGAAATGGAAGTACGGGGAAATACAATAAAATGATAAATAAATCATTAGTTATTGATCCCACCATCAGGAAGATGTGGAGATGGAGGTGAGTTAGAAAATAGGTTTGCTCTGGTTCACCGTTTATATTACTACACAAAAAAATCAACCACAGAAACATTGTATTGCATTTACATAATAATAATAACCTGAACCTCAACCAATAAACCTGATATTTCCTAAATTTTATGTCTTACTGACGGTTAACGGTGGTAACTGGATGTACTGTACATTGTTGACAGCAGTCTACAAGCTAGCTTATGTCAGCCTCGGCTAGCTAGTAGAAGCTATTGTTCAAATTGTGTGTGAATTGTGTATTATGTTTAAATGGTTTTAATGCATGTGAGAAACCAACTATTGTCTTTACTCAGTCAGGACACTAAGCTTTCAAATTTAGCTAATTAGCTCCCTCGCTAACTTTCCTGGATGATGCAATAACCTTGCGGCTAGACAGCCGTAAATTAGCAGGAAGGGTCGTAAACAGAAACGCGATTACTTCACACGCTGCAGTAAATATGTGAACATACAAAGGTAAGTATTATTTACTTTGAATATTTATTATGTGCACAGAAAAGAAATCTTAAGATATTATATTATAATATAATTCCTGGTGATCTGTGGTGTGCTTGGTGGGTTGGTTGGGGTTTAAAATGTCTTATATTGCAAGAAAAGAATGGGCTCTCATGATCACTCTTCACAACCACTATCAAATATTTGTTAAGAAAGCAGTGCAGATTCAGGCTTGTCATGTCAGTGCATTCAGCTGATCGATTGCTTTGTTTTCTAAGCTGGATCCTAACTGTAAATCTTGCTTTAAGGGTTGCTGTTGATTCGTATTCATTCTTGTTCAGCTATTCTCATTTGCACTGTGCACTGTAACATAGTTACTGAATATATCCATTATTCCTTTCTCCGCTCATCACAGACCCAGCAATGCCTTGAGGTGCCGGTTGAACAGGACACATGTACAAGGCTCAGTGGATCATTGGAGACGTGGTAAGTTTATATAAGGTCATTCAGAAATGAGGCAGACACACCTGACTCTGTTGGCGTGCTGTGTTGGCCTGCCACTCCCTCTCTCTCCTCTCTTGCTTCTCTCTACACTCTTCACCCCTCCCTCCCTAACTGGATAGATTTAAACTCCCATAAAAACAAGTGAGTCAGACCCCCCAACTTTGCGCCAGTCCACTCACCCAGAACCACCCTGCCTGACTGCAGCTGGACCTGGAAGGAAAAGCAGCGAGCTCCAGAATACCTCACAGTGAAACCCATTTTCCTTCAGTTAACCTTAAGTTCACTAGATGAATGACATTTAGACGATCTTTCCATGGTGCTCTGGCCAAGAGGGTTAAATGAGTGACGTTTATGTGGTGTGATGGCAGCAGTGATGAGAGATAGTGAGTGTTGCCTAGGAGAGCCCCAAGCTATGGTGATGATGAAAGTGATGGTGGTTGTGAGGAGAAATGTGTCCGAAGTGAAGACTCTCCTCTCCTCTCCTCTCCTCTCCTCTCCTCTCCTCTCCTCTCCTCTCCTCTCCTCTCCTCTCCTCTCCTCTCCTCTCCTCTCCTCTCCTCTCCTCTCCTCTCCTCTCCTCCACATATCTCTGCAGTTGGTGTAGATGAGGTGATCAGACGGGAGGTGTATGATGGACTGATGCCTGCTTTTGAGGAGCTGTTCGATGGTGTAGAGGAACACACACTGAACATCCTGCTGGAGCCGTGGACACTGATGGTCAACAGGGACAAAGAGTCCTTCCAGCAGGTAACCACATTACAAGTGCTGGTTAATTCACTTCCCATTTATCTGGAGAAAATGGGTTTCCTTCCGCGAGTCCAGTGGTTTGATGACATAGAGGCTTTACTTAGGCGAGTTCTTGGTTACAGAGAATTTCATTCACATGGATAAACATCTGTGTTTTGACAAGCAAGAAAGTGGATTTCCCACAAAGCACAAAAAACAAGTAATGTTTATGTTGCTTTATTTATGAGTGTCCTGTTCATTATTTTTGAAAATTAATGATCAATTATGAAAAGTTGTATGTTTGTTTTTGTTCAGTCTCCACCTGAGGTGTTGGCAGGACCTGGAGCGGTTCAGGGAGAGTCCTTGGAGGGATAAAGGGAGAGGTCGTCTCAGACACAGACCACCAAATGCCTCATCAGGAAGTACTTATTTGGCCTCATACCTCCATGGAATATAAGTTATTATCAACTTCCTGGGAAAGTATTACAGAGACAGGGGGGTAGAAACAGGCTGTCCATGACATGATAACTCCAAGATGGGATTTGAGCTCCAGCTGAGGCTCAGCATCCAGATTTGATGAACAGAGGCTGCTGCAGCTCTCACACAATTCCCCATGTCCCTCGTTTTGGCATCCTGCAGACGTCATGCTGACAGCTCTGACAGCTGGGGGATGCAGGGGTACAGGGGTGAAAGAACATGGTTAGAATTAAAATGAGAAGGAGAGAAGTATGGTTCAGATCCAGAAAGACAGAGAAAGGAGCAACAATGACAGTAGGATGAAATTTGTCCTGACGTTTATGGTCACAGATAAGGTTTCTGGACTCTCAGATTACTGCAGGAGGGCACTGGTGTGTAGAGTTAGGATGAGTAGATGGAACACGGAGCAGTGGGCCTGGTTTTTCCTTTGGGACAGTGGAAACAGTTCCATAGTATTTATGATCCTGTCATAGAAATCGGTGTATTATGTCAGATGAAGTCAATGTTTGCTCACCATTGACCTATGAGGTTGGTTTAGTTATTTATACTTAAAGGAGTGGCTGAAGCTGGACATTAAGCTATTGCTCTTGACTCATAGGAGTACTTTCTGCTTGTTGGCTTACTAGCTGTCATACACTCAAAGCAAGTAAGGGTCAGGTGTTTTATTTTTTTTAAATGATCTGAAAAAGCTATGTTTTTTTCACCTCATGCTTTTGGAAGCACATTGCAATCACTCTGTGGTTTTAAAGAGACATACTTGAATTCAGCTCTGGTGCACGATCTTTGTCATCCTCATCTCATAAAGACCCTTACAACTAATTACTATAAGCCTGCATTAGAACGCCAATTCTAGTGCTTCTAAATCTAAGGACTGGGCCTGGCTGCTGTTCTTGCACCTCAGCGTTGGTTCTCGTCTGCGTGAGCACTGCAGAGAGACTGACAGCTTTACTGCTTTGGCCCTTCACTCTTTCAGTCACTCAGTCCTCCAGTCACAGATTGGCCTCCTTTCATCTGCTGACTCCTTCTGCAGTGCCATGACTGGTTCTCATTTCTGAAGTGTGTATGTGTGCATGCGTGCCTGTGTGCGTGCAAAATAAGATGAGAGAAAGTATAAAGGAGATATAAAAAGGAAGACACGGCCAGATCGATGTATGAAGACAGAAAGCAGAGAGGGCAGATGAAGAGAGCAGAGGGTTTGTGGGAATGATGAAGAGCACAGCAGGACTCAGGAGGGAGAGGAGTTTTCTGTTGGGCTTCTCACTTTAGGCACTTTTTCTCAGGGTCTATTTCTCTTGTCTATTGCTTCATGTGTTCTTCATGTGGTTTTATAGAATACCATAGACACGTACACTTGAAACTTCATATCAGACATAATGCTGTGCCTCCACTGTCACATTTATTTGTATGTTTGCAGTTATACTGAGGTTAGACTGTCTCTCAAACCCAGTCGTCATGGAGTTACAGGACATTGTCAGGAGCCACATAGCGGCAAGATGGCTGTCTTTGTTTCTGTCCATAGCAGAGTTCACAGAGCAAAGGTGCCTTTCCTGATTCTTAATACTTTAGTAATTTAGTAAGGCCACCTGCCAGTGTGTGTTCTCATTATTTACATCATGACTTTTTAACAGGATTTAAAGTGTATTTAAAAAAAATGAGTCTAGGAAGTCTAGGAATATCTCAACTTTTATATGCACTTAGGTAAGAAATTACTGTACATGTACAGCGACCATAAATGCTGTCACTCTCTCAAGTTCCTTCATCAAGTGGAAACACACAAACCACAGATTACGCTGCTCCGTCTCATTATGTTATCAAGTTTACTTTGTTTGGACACATGAATCCTCTCATTAAGTAATGAGAGGTAGACGTAGTTTAGCGTTACACTGTGGAGGAGCAGACGAGCTGAAGGGTGGAAAAGATGGTTAAAAGGGTGAAGAGGAGGTCGAGGGCGGGAGACAGATGACATCAGAGAGGTGAAGTGCTCGCTAAAACAGAGGGAAGGTCAAAGGTAAAAACAGGAAACAGAGCTTTAGTTACAGCCAGGGACAAAGAGGAGCAGAGAGGTTTGAGAGGCGTTCAGTGTCTCTGTTCATCCTAGTTTTCTCAGTTACTGACTTTTAACCTCTGTGTGTGTGTTTCTGTGTGGTAGCTGCAAGCAGCTGACAGACTCTCATGGCACGTCTACCGTCGACGCACAGTGAGGAGAGAAGCCTGGAAGGTAAGAAGCGATCCTCTGGGGACGCTGGGTATTTTGAATAGAGAGAGATGAGGCATTTCCAGGCCTGACAGTGTGTGTGAGTGTGAGATTTAGTTCATGACTTGGCTTCAAGCACTGGCTTTGTCAAACACCATTTTGGCCTTGAGGGTAGTTTTCCCAGATTGGATCCAGGATAAATAAGATTAAAGCATCAGCATTACTAACCTTCCTTTAATAGTCTTTGGAGTGTTTTCCATGCAGCTCTGTTCCCGGCCTCTCATCTCAGCTCCACAGCAGAACACAGATATAAAACATGAACATTAGAAGCAGGATGATTACAGGAAGGAGGCTTCAAACATGATTGTGACTATCATCTTTATGATCATTACGTCATCACTGGAACAAGTTTTCTCAATATAGGATCATTATCTTTTTCTGTGAGCTAAGTCTGTAGCTCATAGCTCTTTCCTGCTGTTGTTCAGGAAAACACTGACTGCACTGTATCTGTTACTGCTCTGCAGATGTTTATTTTTTATATTTACAAGTAGGTGGACCTCTACTATCCTCTGGGATCATTTTCCAGCTAATATTAGTAGCTTCAGAGTCCTCTGTCATGTGTTTCTTCAGGCTGAAGGCTTGTGGATGAGTAGCTCCAAAGAGATCCTACTGTTTGGACGAATCCTGCTCAACCCCGTCACAGCACATCTCCACCATCAGCTGCTTCATGAACAAGCATCACACATCATGGAGAAACGCCACCAGCTGGGCCTGTACTGTATCTTCAGAGAGGCACAGATGATGACTCTGTTTGGGTAAAATATTCTTTTGTGTGGAGTGTGGAGACAGTGGAGGACAAGAGGAGGAGGAGGAGGAAGATGAGAGGAGGAGAGCTCAGGTGAGCAAACGGAAGAATGTTATTTAAGAATGAGGGTATACAGCATGTGTGTGTCTACTGCTAAATTTGTTTAGATGTAATAAAATCTCCTGTTTATAGAAATAGTTGGAGAGATTGGAGTCCAAATTTGAAGAAGAGGAGGGTACAGATGAAGACACTGATGATAAAACAGAAGAAGAGCAAGAGCGAAGGGAAGTGAGAAGAAGCAGTCGAAGACACAGCAGAGCACTGACGACTCCCACACACATCAGTAAGGAGCATCATTTGTTCCTAATGGGAAACAATGCGTTTGGTTTTATATCATATAAAAGATGTCAAACTTAATTCCATAAATTCATTTGATAACTATCAGAAAGAAAAACATATCGAAATAAAATCTATACTCAGTTACAGTATGAAGACCAAACAAGCCCTGATTGAACCGTTTTTCTCATCACATTAGATTGAACTTGATTTCTGGACATTTTCCTTCGGGCTGCCGTGGTCCTACTCAAAGTAAATGGCAGGTCTAAAGAGAGAGGACGTGCTGCTGAGGAGACAGTCAGATGGAAGTCTCATTCTCCACAGTATCAGGTATACACACACACACACACATCCACTAACTCCCGAAGCTCAGCCAAACTCCAGCTGACTGCTCTCTGCTACTAGTCAGGGTAAATTCAGCAAACCATAACAATGAAATGACACTGTGCCTTTCCCACGGTTAAAATCCAAGCTGTGCTTTCCAAGGCTCTGATATTAACTGGCAATCAAAGCCAAAGTACGGTCTGACTGACACCCTCCATGTGTCACAACTGTCTCTTTTGGCAAAACGTAGGCCAAAACAGCCACTTCAGCCCGTCCATTGATTGCCAATGATCTGTGCAGGAGTCAGATCCAGCCCATAATGAATGAGGATACATGGAAATGAAGCATAGTGCAAATAGTGTTTTAATGGCATGTTATAAAGGAGAAAAACTGTACACAGATGGAGATGATCACTGCGCTCTGCATAGTGGACAGAAGCCACATGTGATGGAGGAGATATCTGTTTAAATAACCACTCTCCTGTTCATGGATGATATGCTCAGATGATTAATGCTGTCATTCTTCTGTCTCTCTCAGGACCCCTTCTTTATCTGCAGCGTCAAGTCAGCGAGCAGCAAGAAAAGCTGCTGGCAGCAGTACGGCCTCCAGAATGAACAAGAAACAGTGAAACAGATCTAACGGTAAGTGTGTTTTACTGCAGGGGGTGTAAGAGGTGGCACAAACAGGCCAGCTGACACTGTTATAAGAGCACAGTGAGCGAAACTGAGAGCTGAGCTGCTGATGATAGTGAGGTAGAGGTTTGAGGCTGACGTTACACGATGTACCATCTATCCATTTACAACAGGTGATAGATACGTTTGTGGCCTAAGGCAGGAAGAGAGGTGTGTTCTACAGCATTTGTAGCATCATTTGTAGCATTCAAGTGCAAGTTTAAGACCTTGTCACACTCTTCAACAGCCACAGGAATGAAATGAACAGAATTGTGTATGAGAAACTGACTGAGCGATCTTTACCAAGACAACTCCCCAGCCCACAGTAGAGGTAGCTGCCCATTCACCTGATTATTCACGCTCAGACAACTATGACTTCCCTAAGATAAATAAGGAGATTAAAGGTCAACATTTTGAGAGTTATGACTTCCTCTCTGCTGTGGATGTCTTTCTGTAGGT
The DNA here is from genome assembly GCF_900634625.1 of Parambassis ranga. Taxonomy (NCBI): domain Eukaryota; kingdom Metazoa; phylum Chordata; class Actinopteri; family Ambassidae; genus Parambassis; species Parambassis ranga. The sequence continues at coordinate 3,747,747 of NC_041036.1, forward strand.
CCAATATATCAACAAAGACAGGATGTGTACTTTCCATGCTGGCTGGCCTAGGTGTGTGCATGTAGGAAAGGACTACAGTGAAAAAAGTGCTATTTTTTTGTGTGCAACTGACTCCTACCTTTAGGCCACTGACTTATTAATCACTTTTCTCCTCTGTAGACTAATAGGACTAGTTTCTAACCCTGTAGAGACACGTTTGACTACTAAATAATTGTTCTCACATAGCACAGAATGTTTCTATTAAAAGTTTTTAATATATTATTAATTTATACATTAAAGGCATTAGATCTTACATTGAGCTCAGAGGTACAACAATACAAAAGGCAACAATAAACATGTTTGCATCATGAAGGGTCATCAACATAAAGCTACAAATAACAGTGTTATTGTCAAACAAGTATGTTACATCATCTATAAAAACATTTTGGTTGACAGCTGGTATCTGTAGCCTCCATCAACATGTATATAGTATTGCACTTAACGTTGGCATGACTCACTATAAGGAGAATGTAAACACTAAGAGCTTAATCTGCAGCGTGAACCATTACAGACTGTTTGGATAGAAGTGAAACAGGCCTGCTCGAACACCGAGTCAGCCCAAAAATCATACTTGTTGTAGTGCTTACTGAAATGTACAAACCTATGTGTGGCTTAACAGTTTCTCTTCTGCTAATATTTATGTGGCAATGTGAGGTGTTGTATCAGAAAATATCTTTATTCCTAAGGCAAGGAGGACTTAAATGTACTTTTAGCTCCAAAGGTATCTTTTGCATAATTGGAAAGTTTAAAGTGTTTTTAAGGCTTATTTATAAAGTGGAACATGAAGATGATCTGGTCATCGTGTTCAGTGGAATCCGATGCGTAAGGCTTTATTCTTTACCACAGTGAACTTGCTGACGAACACCTTGGCGAAGGCAGGATCCACCAGGTAGCGGTAACACTTGGTGACGGAGGGCGGCGGCTCGGCGAGCGTCACAGAGGGCTGCAGCTGGAGAGAGGCAGCGGAGGGGGAGAGGAACTGGGAGGCCCGCATCACGTAATCCACCAGCCGCCGGTACTGCTGCTCGGACAGACGCTCACGCACACCGTCACCCTGAGGGAGGACAGACGCTGATTACACTACTCTGGACATGATCAAGTTAACCCAGCTGCAGGTGGTGTCCAATCATGTGCCATCAAGGACACATAAGGGAGTGCTGTGTAACTCATGTTGTCATGCCAACAGAATATGACTGAAGAGAACTTCTACACACACATGCAGGAGTAATTTTACGAGGCAACTAATCAGCGGAGGTCGGAGGTTGATGGATGAGAACTAAACGTGCACCTGACTGAGCTCAGAGAAATTTTTTTCTCTTTCCTTGTTACTTTAATGGGATTGTGATTCTCACAGTTAATCAGATGGCCTCAATTATAACTTTTTTTACAGTTACCTGCCAATAGTGTTTATCTGAGCACCTGCATGAAGCTTGTAAAACATGGCTCGTCCAATTTTTTTTGTAGCTTTGATGATCCAGCTGCAGCAAACTCCACATTTATACCTTGCCGTAGGCTTCTGTTTAGTTATGGTTGTGACAGAAATGTTGACGGTTCTTTTCCCACAATAAATGAAGTTATCACAAGCAAATGAGCTCAAAGTAACTTCCTGAAAAAATGTCAGAATTGTGCGGAACCTTTGAAAACTGAAGTGAGTACAAATAGAGAGTAAGGATGTTTTGTGCACAGATAATGAAACTAAAGGAAAAATAGTGACAATTTAAAGTTCAATGGAGTGCCTGGTCACATCCATGACTTGACAAGACATACTGTAGTAGTTGTGCTTTTATACTGTGGCACGTAGAGCCAGCAGTGTGACCGGGGGTCAGCTGCATTACTTTGAGTCTCACCTCGGTGTCGCTGGCTACTGTCTGCTGCTGTAACGTGAGAGTGAGCTGGCCCGGCTGTCCCTGCTCCTGCTGACACTCCACCTGCAGAGGACAGTCGGGTTTAACATACACTCCACTGTTCTTTAGCTTCTTTTGTTCTTTGTGACTGCTGTCAGTTACCTCTGTGACGGGAAAGGCCTGCTGCTGGGTGTCCTCACTGAGGCTGACCACAAACAGCACCTCAGAGGTTAGCAGCAGACAGCCGGCGTGCTCCTGACCCGACCCACTCACGATGGTCACCTCCAGAGCCATGTGGAGCTCCGGCCGCCCCAGAGACTGCAGCATCTTCCTGCAGTCAGACAGCAGAGAGAGAGAGAGAGAGAGAACAGGCATGAAGGCACTTATAAACAACTTAGCTGTACTCATACACACAACTTCCCCCTGCAGGAATTATTATGTGTGTATATACACACACATAATGACAAGCCTCCAGATACACACACTTTCTCTATAAACACAGGACCACACAAAGGAGCCAGCTAACCTCAACACACACATATAAGCGACCGTACGTGTCTGCATACATCCTGTAATTTACATTTCTGCTTGTTCTCAGTGGTTCCCGTTACACACACACACGTTCAGTGCGGAAATATGTGCACAGGAAGCGGAGTGTTCAGTCATGTTTCTCTGACAGTGTTTACTTTGGAAGGCAGGTGTTCACGTTGCTGAGCAGATGTTGAAGCAACCACAGTAGGGACAGTTTGGGTCTGTTCAGTGTTACTCTGCTCAAACAGTCTGACCCCTCAAGTGTCTGCGCTACCTGTAGTAGTAAAAATAATTGATGGACGCCTGATGGAAACCAGTTTGACTTCTCTGCAGCATGGATATAACCACAAGGGAGCATTATCTCAGCATTCATGTATTTTTTATCTTCCTCTAACATTAGCACAGCACACTGCTAAAACCCCTCGGGTGATGACAACTAAAGTGGAATGTTTTAAAGAAATATTGCAGCTAAAATTTGGCCTTTTTCCTGATGTCAGTTGACAGTTGACACTGACTGCTATTAGAAATTAATGTTTGATAGCCATGGAAACCAAACTAAATTATGGAAAATTCTTTATAAACTGCTTTTTTTTTCTCTGCAGCTCCTGATAACCTTCTGGATACAGAGGCATCTCGTAAATCTTTATGATGATATTAAGTGTTCCAGTGAGAATATCCTGGAATCTTTGAAACACAAAGATCTGACAGAGTACTGTAGATACAGCTGCTCCGTCCATATTTTTTACATCGCAGGGACCAAAGGTAACCTGCTTGGCACAACATGCAAACCTCTACAAGCTGTTCCAGCACACAAAGAAAGGTGTTCCCCTCCATCTGAAGGCGCTGGGAAACATCTCTGGATAGACTCACGGTTAAACAACAAGAACAATTTCTAGCTGGCGGCTTTGGCAGAGTGCTTATAAAAACCTTTTAACATGGCTCGATGAGAACAAGGGAGGGCAGGCTGGCTACCATGTGTGGGATCAAGGTCAAACATCTTTCCAGATTTTTTTTTTCTTTAGGCAGAGGGAGAAAGTAATGAACTCTCAAAAAATGTTTTTTTTTAAACAAAACAGCAAAGATGATGAGAGGTAGAGGGGGTTGAAAAAGAACAGCAGATCCTGGAGAAAGTCCAAGAAAAACAAAAGAAGCAGAGGCGAGAACACGTCCGTTTTTTAAAGAAGAAGAAGAAGAACGTAAATAAGGCAGGAATAATGTGCAGCTGCAGGGTCGTACCAGACATATTTAAGGTGGCTGTTTGGGGCCTGAGCTGACTTTTCCTCCGTTGGCAGGTAGAGCTGTTTAGGAAGCTGCCACAGTCCTGCTCCATGGAGAATCCCTGTGAAAACAAAGGCAGTGAGCATCAGGAGATGTCTGACTATCCTGTGACAGACTATCTGTATAAGTCCATGTCAGTCTGAGTTCATAACCCGTGTGTGTGCGTGTGGTCAGTTTGCCTTCTCGAGCTGTCAGCAGCAGCAGCAGCAGCAGCAGCGAGCCAGTGAAGTCATCAAGCAGTTAAAGCGGAGCCATAAAGAACACATTAATGATGTCAGTGCAACACTGAGTGGGTGTGTGTGGAGATCCATGTGTTTCATAAGAGAGTGTGGAGTGTGACAGAACACAAATCAATGCAGCTGATCTACATGTATTTACTGTGTGTATTGTTAAATGCCTCTCTGTGTGTGTGTGTGTTTTAAACTCAAAGGGTCAGGTAGATCGGAGCCAGGCTCTGGGGAGGCACTGCTCTTATATGGGGCTGCTCACCTCATTGGTACTTAATGTGCTGTAGCCAAGACCTGTTAGCACCAACGTACACCACTTTGACCCACTCCCACCCTCATCTGCTACCCCGAAAAAACACAAAATACCTCCAGAGGACTAGAGGACTGTGTGTTTTTGCCTTGATATGTATGGGTGTGTGTGTGTTGGGTCTTTCAGCAGCTCCCTCCTGGACCCTGGCCTCATAAACACTTGGCTCCTGCCTGAAGCAGAGATGAGAGAGGGGAGAGGTCGTCCAGCTCCTGATGGATTTAGGATTTCTCTGACAAAACTTTGATACATACATGTGTTTATTGTTTTCTATGGCTGCTGGGAAAAGGTAGACATGAGACCTAAACTGCTTTAAATAAATCTGAGACTTTGCTGGACGCTCTCATCGTCAGTTTACTGCAATGAGGTGGTGTGAATGTGTTTGTACATCAGGGACTATTGTATGTCACATAAAACAGCAGGGCTGACATGACAGTTGTGCTTTTTATGGTCTTAGAAGGTCTAAAAGTTGGACCTACTAACTCACGTCCATCCCCACTTGATGCTACATGACTTCTTCTGACCGTCCTGAACTCACCATATCCAGTCTGAGACACCAGTTCAGCTGCCCCTCCGATGGGTTTGGTGAAAACTCCCACAATGCCTTTCCCCACTCCAGAGATCATCCCTTTGGCTTTGCTACCAGCTGAGCTCTGGATCTCCCAGTTCCTTTGGAAGTTCTGCATGGGCTGGTCCACGATGCCCGCTATCGCTCCTGAAGCAACAAAGTTATGAGATGATGTACTTTGTTTAAAGACCACAACATAAAAGCTTACAAGTACAAAAAAACAAATTGAAAACATCTTTGTGAAGATGGACAGGGGTGATTTTTCTTTTTTGTGAGACATGGGAATATACAGGATCCCAGACCTATAAATGGGAATCGCAGAGGAATGCAGACATGCCTTTGTCCTCCAGGAAAATATCTGACCATTCATTTTATATGTGACACAGATGCGATCAGCAGTACATCTCAGGAATCATAATCCACTGTAACCCAGAGATGTAAGCAGCTGTTTGGTTTCGGTGACGATGTGGTCCGCCCTCTGAGGGTTTATGGCGTCCCTACTGCGCCGTCTCCATGGCTCTGTCTCCACAGTGTGTGCACCTCTTTGAGTGTGAGCCAATGGACAGTGTGTGGGCAGAACATGTTTCCATACATATCCAGTGACCCGGTGGAATTGAGAAGATGACTAATAGTGTGAGGTTTGCAGGAGCAGAATACATGTGGGATCAATTAAATTCTGACATTTGGACAGGTGATAAATTGCCCCGGTGTGCTGCTGTATGCTTGATTAAGAAGGTCACCTCTGTGTGTCTGCACACATCCTCACATACCTAACAAGCTGATGCCAAGGCGTGACAGTCCCTGTCTCAGGCCGTCCCCGAGGCTCTCTGGAAGCTGCCGCCTCCACTCCTCCTGCCTGTTGTAGTGTTCTTCATCCAGAGACAGACGGTCCATGTTCCTCGCCAGGCTCGTAGCCAAGTTGGTGATGGACGTCAGAGTGCCTGGCGTCAAATGTTCAAATTCAGTGTTAACAATGACACTTTGACACTGATCATTAGTGGAGGTGGAGTTAATATAGGACCTGAAGTAACTGACACATCTGACATGAAAAGCTTTTTTATTTAAGTTATTTTAACTTTTTATTTCTTTGTATAATTTTTTTCTTATTTATTCTACTTTATATTATTTACTATTATTTATGCAATGCAAATGTGTGTACAGTACCTGATAATATTTACTTTATCAGTCTGTGAAAAGGTTTACAAGACTTATAGTAGTCCATGAATACCTTTAGAGATATGTTTGACAAAGGAGGAGGTCCCTCTGGAAACTCCACTGACGAAGGCTCCGGGCCCGCGGGTCAAACCCTCGTACGGCAGGCGGAAGAAGTCAGACACGCCGTTACCGATGCTCCGCACCAGGCTGGCAGGACTGCCCAGGATCTCCAGGGATCCCACCACCCAGCCTGAGACAGAGACACACTTTCTGAATAATAATGCAGCCTCACTGCTGCTCATCCAGCTGTATCCAAGCAGTACAGTCATCCGTGCCATGTTAGCCAGTGCCATACGTGTACATTTTCATTCTGACAAGCCATTAAGAATAATGGTTTTATAAACCATGTGTGTCTTGGATCTCCATTACTTCAATGCTACAATAATTTTCTTTAATAATTTAGCTTCACCAGAGAAGAAACTGGACACAAATCAAATATTTAAACAAACCCAAATTCAACTGTATTATTTTTGGAGAAAATCTCAGTGGTGTTATAATACAGAATTTACAAGACATATCTAATCCCACAGTAATGTGTAAGACAGCTGAAATTATAAAAACTACAGCTGGAACACTTGCTGAACATTCCACATACAGCGTGAACCTCTGGAGTTTCACCGTCCTCTTTGTGCCAAAAGTCATTTTTAAAGGAAGGTTCTCTCTCAATCGAAACACCTCTCACACTAACTTCAAGTATTTTAAATCAAAATCAGTTGTTCAATAATAAAAACTCTCCTGTGCACACACACACACACACACACACACACACACACATTCCTGCATGAAATCATTCATGTGCCACAGCTGGATTTACAGCCTCCTACTATCTCACCTCTCTCATTCAACCGTAGAGTCCCCTTCAGATGGCACGGCTCATTGATATTTATGCACTGACAATTGCATCAGAAAAATCAAACAGCCATTTCTCGAGACGCCAGGCCTCGCTCTGCTCTTATTCTCTGTCAATTTGCACTTGACTGATGGACTCTAATGGTAGGAAACCGACTCCAGTGGGGCCTAGCGGTTGTTTCTGCTTTATACAGTCTCCCAGTTGTGGTTTTGGTAAAGCGTAAAGTCCTGACAGGAGCTGATGTTTACAGGCCTGAGTCATGCTTTTGAACACACGCTATGCACAGATAGTGTGACGTTCTATATATATATGGCATATGCATGGATTTCTACATGTGAGAGAACAGTATATATATTTATATAATCACAGTACTGTACATCCTCATCTTAATCAGTCCCAGAATGCAACGCTTCCCGGAGCCCCCTCACCCCATGATGATTCAGGAAGAAGAGTGCGCGGTGAGGTGATGTGCTGAAATACGAGCAGAAATGAGGGCTCTAACGAGAGACAGCGGGAAGGAAGCGTCTGGCCAGAGTGGTGATTTCTGATGTGGGTTAAATCAGACCATGTGTGGAGGCTTCAGCCAGTCAGGAGGACAACACAGGAGAGAGCCACGGAGCCGCTACAGGGCCCGGTAAGTCAGGCTTCGTTCATAGATTAAGCAGAACATACTGCCCACAAACAGTGTGAACCATGAGTCATCAGTCTAACCCTATGATAAAACAGTAAATTATGATGATGACAAGCGTGTAAATCTTCCTCAGGCCTTGAGTGATTCAGGTTTTGCTTCCTGCATCTCCACAGTTTTACTGCACTTTCTGCCACAAAGCAACAGGAGCCCCTGGGTGCAATCAATTCAGAGTTTAACTGTAGACTGAGAACAAACGGTACAGCTTCTCAGAGAAGCTCACATACTGTTATTCTTCTGCTCTCTTTGCTTACACTGGGTTTACAATCCATAGTTTTCTACTAAGAATCACTGAGCCCCATATACAGAACGCTGAGGCATGACTGTGTCGTGTGAAAAGAAAAAATAGTATGCATGGACTATTAACAACGCAGTGTGAATACATACATGAATGTACATTTGCAGAAGGTGAATATAGGGCATGACAGAAGCTGCACAGCCACCTACCAGCTCTGAAGAGGGCTCCAGCAGCATAGTGCATGGCCAGTGCATGAACCAGCTGTCTGGCTGTGGTGCAGAGCGGCCCCCTCTCGAACAGGGAGAAGGACAGAGGAGTGTGGTCCGAGGCGATGTAGAGTTTCAGTGAGGCGTGGATGCTGACCAGCAGGTTGACTGGCTGGATGGTCAGTCTCTGCAGGAGCACAGGATGGACCAGCGCCTGCACTGACTGCAGCACCTGGGCGACAAATCACAATGTATAATAATTAACATCCTTCTCCTCCACAGCATTAGTTCATCATGACAAGATAGGATGATGATATAAGAGCAGCAGTGCATTGCTGCAGTTGTTTGTTGACATGCTGTTAGCCATAATGAGGCTGGTTGCTGCTTCCTGAGTGCCTGGCACAAACTAAACGTTCCACTGCGGTAATAGGATAATGAGAATGTGGTGACTAAACCAGAAAACATTCAGCCTAATTAGTACCTAAATAAAAACATGATGTTATAAACACTGCACCTGTTCGGGAAGGATCAGGCCTGATCCAGATTCTTTGCTCCTCTGGGACTCTGGTGAGAAAAAGGTGCTGCTGGGGATGTAGGTGTGGAACAGGGTCTTTATGTAGTAAACAAAAGTGTCTTCGAGGTAGACTCTGGCTGGCTGCAGCTGGAAGGTAACCTGAGGGGAAACAGACACACACACACACAAAGCTGCTATGAGAACTTCACAATTGTTTAGAAAGAAAATAAAGTGGCTGGGACAGATATATTACCAGTCTCTTACACAATGTGACAGCTGCTTTTAAGTGTCTAAGGACATGTTTTTTGCCTCTAGCAAAAATGAAATCATACAGCAGTGAAACTATTGACACTACACATCCAGCTGGAAAAAAAAAACATATGGCAGGAAGACATTAGGACTCTTTAAATATACATAATGTCACACACAGGAATGAAGCAGGAAAGGCAACATTTTCTAGTGTTATTTTACTATTTTTACACATATGTGCTTTACACTGGTTATGTATTGCAAAGTGGGCATGATGTAGCTCTGTGTATTACAATGCATAAGTCTGTTTGCATCAACATTGAACAGTAACAGGGAATGGTAGCTTTTCCAAAAACAGGGAAAACTCTTTGCTCATAGGTTTCCGCATTGAGTTTGATGAAAAATAAATATGCAATTATTTTTAACTGTTGCTTTCCACTGCAGGAGGCCACAAACTTATCAGTCACGCTCTTTATGGAGGATTGTTTGCGTGTCATTAGGTTGTTACAAGCTGAAGTGTGGGCCATGAAAGAGAGCTGAGTCAGGAAAGAAAAATGCAAATAAAAAGACAGGAATGATTCTTACCTCCTCTACGGTGCATCTGTCCCCAGCCAGCGTCATCTTCAGCTGCAGAAAACAGGAGCGTTTGAACTCCTCCAGCGCCTCAGGGGACTCAGCGGGGTTGGCATCACTGCTCCACATTCCCTCAGGTTCAACCCCCACTCTCTGATCTTGGCACAGCAGCACAGGGAAGTGGAAACTTGCCCTGTTATACAGCTGGTTGTCCACTTGCAGGCTGCAGCAGTAGACCTCTATCAGAGAGGAGCCGGACATCAGAGCAGAGACGGACGCTGTGCCAACGTCGGGGTCGATGGTCAGTGGGGGGAGCAGGGTGGGTGCAGGAGACAGGCTGAGGAGCAGCTTAGTTAACGTGAGTCTCAGCAGCTCCACAGAACTTGTGGGACTGGTGATGTCATCGCTTAACGCCACGCTGGCCTCACTCAGAAGGACTCTAACAGACAGCTTGGAGGACCTGAAAACAAAACAGGAATTACAACACGGACAATAAAACCTATAAAAATCCCACATATGAAAATATAGCAACAGTCAAGGCTGTCATAAGTTTATTGTCCTTTCGGCTGCACAAGTGAGAAACGTTTCCATCTTAGACATGACTAGAGTTTCAACTGGGCATGTGTATGGTGACTGTGATTATTTGTAGAGGATAATAAGAGACCAAAACACATTCATCTTGTGCCGATGTTTCATGAATTTCCTACCACAGATCATTGTCTGAGGTAATTTGTTTACATTTACCTAATATGTGATTACATTAATATCCTGTTTTGCCAAAATGACAAAGCAGCTATGTGTTGATGTAATGGAATAAAGCTGTAATAACATGTTCTACTGTACGAGTAATTCACTCATGACAACACGAGGAGGTTTTATTGCCCTCCTGTGGTGAAAACGATGCCTGCTTCTTGATGTTTGGAGTGGAACGGCTGCATGAAAACATTGCTGTTAACAATAATCATAAAGCAAATTGGAGTGAACACAATAAAAAGGCACACGGGCTGATACCTCCAGGTTAGGAAGAACAACGTGCACGGTTGATTTCTTATGGTTCAAATATGTTGGGAGCATAAAACAACAACAATAAAACCACTGCCTGTGCACTCATACCTGCTGTGCTGGCTGATTACAGCGTCCACGCTGCCCTCTGGTGCCAGAGACAGAACCAGGGTGCCTCTGTCATAGAACACGTCTATGTAGAGACAACCAAAGCCTGGCAGGAACACCACCTGAACAACAACACAACAAATAAAAACACTCGCACATGCTCATTTTCACCTCTGAGAAGAAACCTTTACACTTTCACAGCTGCACAGCTAAGCTCATTTCATTGCAGGTGTGTGAGTCAGGAGTGTGTGTGTGTGTGTGTGTGTGTGTGTGCGTGTGTGTGTGTCTCTCTTTAACCTCTACTGCTCCAGGTTCAGAGCGAGCAGGCGGTCATGTGACGAAAGGAAGCAGATCACTGCTGAGCGCCTGGCTGAGCAGTCATAACAAATCTAGCCTTTGACCTCTCACCCTCTACCACAGGGGTCAGACTCAGACCTCACAGTAACCAGAGATACACAACCTCAGCCTCAACCCCAACCTGCAGCCGCCTAGACACAACACCAAACATTACACACGCTGCTCCTTAACATTTTGCTAACCCCACATTTCACCAAACACGCCTAAAATACACGGCTGGGTCACTACTTAACACACACACACACACCCATGAAAAATAGACTATTGTTACACACTTTTTAAACACAGGATTACACACAGTCCTGTTGGATCTGGCTTTTATTAGTCAGGTAACTGTGATAGGACCAACCTGCTCTGCCACTAAAACATAATGAACTCTGGCTCCATCTAGCTGCTACAGGGGTTGTTTTATTTGTTTGTTGATCAATGGCAGCTGTGATATCAGTTTTCTAATGAAACATTAAAGATGGTAAAATCTCGGAAGGAGCACTTGCTGGAAGGCTTTGTGTAGTGTTCTACCTGCGTGCCAGGGCTGTTGATGTCTATGGGGTCCGTCCAGTCGGTGGTGCTGTGGTCTGAGGAGGTTTTCAGCAGCAGGGAGGGCAGCAGCTCTCTCTGCCTGCACTCTGGGAAACTGGAAAAGTAGTAGTAGAGCTCGTGGTGGAGGGAACAGTTAGCAGGCAGAGGACGGCAGTACACCTCAGTCCTTGGAGTTTCTAACAGGAATAAAAAAACTGTGTTTGTAGGCAGAACAAAAGAACCAAAGTGCAGCCAGAACTGGTCGTTTTTTTTTTTTACCTTTAAGATTCTCCTTTAACAGCAGTGGGATGGGACACTTGTTGTGGATCAGCATGCGAGGACAGGGGTCCTCATTTAGGGTGATGTATGTCACCCCAAGGTGCTCCTGATATGTCAGAACTACGGCTCTGCAAAACATAAATAACAACAAACAAACCCATAAATGGCCCACAGATGGCTCACATGCTAAGCCCTTCTAACCACACGCAGATAAGAGCTCTCACACACCCATCCAACATGTCAAACGTCACATTACTGCTATGTCCATCTGCAAACATCTATGGGCAGATCTCTAAGTGAAGCCAGGCAGTGACACATCGTTACTGTTTGTGTCCATGTTTGTGTTCTGTTTATGTCTCTGTGTGTCTATGGTTGTGCACAAACACAGTGAATGACTGAAGCCAGTCTGGCCAGTTAAACACAAGGAAACAAGTGTGTGTGAAATGTGCATTGTCCTGTGTTTTCTGTTACTGAACACCAGCCAGCCAAAAGTAAAAAAGACAGAAAAAAAACAGAGAGCAAACAAGTCTGAGAAAAAAAAAGGCATGAAATTGAGAGCGATCAAGACAAGCAGAAAGACTGACAGTGGAAATGTTGAGGGCATTTCTCCTCCTGCTTCATCTCCAGTGTTTAACAAGCTGTGACTAGCTACAGTGCCTCCTCACATTATGTCCAGTGCCAGCCTTACTTCGGTACCCGGCTCTAAATGGACTGTCCTAGCCAGAATACCACAAATGTTCTGTGTCACCCACCTGCTGCTCAGGCCACACGCTGAGTCTGGTTCCCCGGGAACAGACAGACTCTGCCTGGGGAAGTCTGGTCGGATGGGAGCGGGAAGGCTCCATGCTGCAGATCCAACTCCAGCATCAGGCTTTGGAAACAGGCTGAAGAGCATGTGTTTGAGTGGCAAAGGGAACTCCACCTTTCCCTGGACACTGGTTTGGTGGAGGTCCCAGCATGGCACGGAGCACGGCTTGGCCAGGGATGACCCCTCACAGGGAGGGAGAGTGAACATGGCTGTGTCTGGTATCTCAAAGGCCTGAGAGGAGAAGAGAGGAGAGGAGAGGAGAGGAGAGGAGGGGAGGAGAGGAGGAGAGGAGAGGAGAGGAGAGGAGAGGAGAGAGGAGAGGAGAGGAGAGGAGAGGAGAGGAGAGGAGAGGAGAGGAGAGGAGAGGAGAGGAGAGAAAATCTCGTCAGAAAAAGGGATATGAGATGGGACACGAGGGCCGAGAAGAAAGAAAAGAGAGCAAAGAAGATGCAAGTGATTACAACAAGAGATACATGGTAAAGCCACAATGTTATTGTACTCTATTCGTTCTCCCACTGAGCTTAGTGCTAAATTGGTAGCAGAGAAGCCCTGCTGTGCTGGTTTAGCAGGCAGTGAGCAGTGAGTAGTAGAAGACTACAAGGATTAGGCTCTTAGGATGATGAATAGGCCAACTAGAAAGGCATTCCTGGCCTTGTTTGTGGTCTGTGTTATTGTTAAACCCATCGCCCGCTCTTCAGTTTTTTTAAGCTCTTTTTTTTTTTTTAAAGGTTTTTCAGTCAATTAGTGGCAACTGGCAAGCTTTGCCATCCTCCTATAAGGGGATCTGAAGGCTCATTAAATGACATCACAACATTGTTGCTCTCTTTGGGGACAAGCAGCAGATGAAAGCAAGAAGGGAAACCTGCATCCAATTCTGGGTGTTTGTCTAATGTCCCTATGAAGTGCCATTGCCACATGGTGAGAACGGCGGGGGTTAAAAAGGGGGAGGAACATGATCTGATGGAAAACGGCTTGCAACATCTCAGAGATGTGTGTGTGTGTGCGTGCAATGTGAACAGTGTGTGTGTGAAGCTTCAGAAACAGTGCAGACACATTTTTTATGCATTAAGGATTTGTAGCTTTTTTTTTACTGTTGCATATGATTTAAAGCTTAAAGGAGACGTAAGAGACAGGTGTTATGATGTATAACATAATATCCTTGTATACTGTGAAGATGTATAATGCCATCAGATGCTGCCCTTTACCTCAGTGGAACAAACAGTGGTTGGTGTTTCACATTTGACATGGCTGACATTTCAATAAATCAAATCTTCTGCGCTGTTAGACGTTGTTTGAGTCCCACTCACATTTTTCGGTGCATGGGAGTTTTGAAAACCAAGTGTGATTCAGAGAAACCTTTGGTTTGTGGCACAGATGGGAGAAAAAAAAAAGCCTTCACGTTACCTGCTCATCAGTTCCCAGTGCATGCTCAGTCAGCAGAGGCTTGTAGTGTATGGCGTACGGAGTGTTGTTGACAAGTATTGTCCTGTCCTCTATCTGTAGGATCTGGATACCGTGTCTCACCACAGATGACACGCAGAATTGACACAGCTACAGAGGAAACAACAGACAATAAGCTGTCAGCAACTGATGATACAATAATTCAATTTCTTCAGAGGTCTATGCATTGTCCTCATCTGGTCAGAAAAATCAAATAAAGTTGTTGTGATGATAATAAACACATTGAAAAATATTTAAAGAATATTTTTGATCTAATTCTGTCTGCAAAACATCGACCCAAAAGCAGGGTGTGTTTTCAATAAATCAGTGGGAATGCACAGAGAAATATTTCCTGTTTCATGTGATGTCCACTACAGCCTCAGTGAGATATTTGAAACAAACATTCACTCCTGGTTACTAAATGTTCCTTCTTGTCAATGGATTTACATGTTAAATGATGTAAGACTGATTCATTTAAAGCTGTGTACCAGTGTTACAGGTTTAAGCCGTGAATATTGTGTATATTTTGTTAGAAGTTCACACCGTTGTGTAATTATCTATTGTTTAACTTTGTGTTCTTGTATGGCGGTAAACAGATTTTACTTCAGTTTGTCTTGCTGCAGATGAATAAAAACAGCAGAAAACCACCATGTAATCCAATAAATACACCAGAACATAAATAATTCTGACATACAGTATAGCCACACACACACAAACATGTCTGGATAAACATGTCTGCATGTCTTGCCTTGAGAGTCCAATAACCCGTTTCATTTACCCCGTTTGAAGTTCACCTCTTAAAATTTCATGACGTTCAGTAAGCAGACTATATGTTATAAAAGTTTGAACTATGTTCCCTTCACCTTCTGTCTGCCAGGGAAGGCTCCCAGGGGGATGTCTACTTCTACGTATCCCTCTTCATCAAGAGTGACGACGTCGGAGCATGAGCCCTCCTTCCAACGAGGAGAAGTCAGGTCGTGGACTAGTTTCAGGGCTGTGGACTTGTGGACGGTGTTGGTGTGCGCCCAGTAGATGCCAATCTGGAAGGCCTCCTAGTTTGTTGGAGAACAAGAGGGGTCGGGGGAGAAGCAATGAGAGATTAAAAAAAGAGGAAAACAAGTAAATCAGACAACACTTACTGTATCTGATTGCATCTTGGAAACAGTGCTGGGGTCAGATGTGGCTTCACTTCTAACAGCCAAACTATTCTTGCATTTCGAACAGTCCTGGCCTCTTTCGGTACTGTTGGCTCTGTTAGGTTGACATAATTTAAGTGCCCTACAGATCCTTATAGTGACTGCTTCATCTGGCTTAACAGCAACACCGATCCAAACACCTCCTGTTAAACCGATCCGGTCTGAGAGTTACAGCTGAGACCGTCCTCTCACTCCATTTGCCGTGCCATGACAAATAGCAGGGTGCTATGGAAACAATGCTTTTATTTGTTTCTATTTCACAGGCTATTACACATTTACAACTTTTTATTTTGCTTTTTTCAGCTGAACCGTATCAGCAGTTGTTCTTTGATACACTGCCTTCCCACTCAGCCCTGGGTTAGTGACAGAGCAATCTGCGTGCGTTATGTTCCACAGGGGGAAAAAAACCATCTGCAGACTACTTCTTCTGATCTCAGAAGCCAGTGAGAAGACATGCCTGCAGCTCACGGTGACAGAGCTTGGCTGCAGTCAAAGACTTAGGCAGGGAATATTGTTGTAATGCAGCTCTGGTGAATGATCTCAGGTTTTATGCTTATTAGTCAGGACTGAAATGAGAAAAGAGCTGATTTCATAATGATGCCTGTAAAGCCACAAAAAGACATCCAGGTCCTGATGTAAAGACAAAATATATCTTTAATAAACTATTAAGATCACTGTAGATCATGATGTGACAAAGACTTTGGCAAGTGTTGGTGCTATTAATGTCTTTCAGAATAAGAATTAGTTTTACTGACAAAGTACTTTGGCCTCAACAGAATTTTGTCCTTTACTTGACAGTCATGCAAAATGAATCCTGAGTGGTACCACAGAACACCACATATATATATTAATATAAAGTATTTTATAAAGTGATAATGACGTCATCTTAATTTGGGTTTTGAGGGCTACACATTTTGAGTAAAAGAAGTGTAATAAAACTGCATTTTGGAAAATGTAGCCGTGCAGCTTTGACTCGACGTGTATGGGACACCTCACCTTGAAGTTGGGCGGCACGATGATTTTGCCCGCTGGAATCTGCAGAACGATGGTTTCTCCCTCAAAAAGCCAGAGGTCCCATTGGGAGTCGTTGGCCAACAGGGCCCAGGGGAGCAGCTCCACCAGCAGTGTGTTCAGACCAGGCTTCCAGCAGGATAACTTCACCTGCATTGGACTGTCCCACTGGGCAAGGGGCTCAAGCACTGACCTGTGGAGAGAGAACACATGCTCAACAGGATCATCAGGAAGGCGGCCATGTTGTGTGAGAGGACCTGGACTCTCTGACAGAGGTGTGTCAGAGGAGGATGTTGTCCAAAATAAAGACTATACTGGACTGTCCCTCTCACCCGCTCCACACTGTGCTGACCAGCTACAGGAGCTCGTTCAGCAACAGACTCCGACTCCCACGATGCACCACTGAGAGACACAGGAAGTCATTCCTGCCTGTCTCAATCAAACTACTGAACTCTGAACTCTAACAGTCACTCAGACACTGTACATTCATACTGGTACATTCATGTCATGCTCTTTACTATGTAAAGGTTTTTATACAGTAGTTTTTATACAGCCCTGCCCTAAGCTATCATTATATTATGTATATAGACAGAAATAGAGGCATGGCTACCTGTTAATCAGCATTATTAAACAACAATATAGGCTCATTTATCAGGATTAAAGATATCACTTCTATGCCCATCAATAACACTCTGAGAGCGTCACCCATGCAAACCCATAGAAAGAAAAGGTCTGCAAACATGTTATGCAATACAAGCAGAGAGCAGCTGAACAAGGCATCTGTGATCACACATGGGCAATGTTGAGACACAGACAAACAGGCAGAAACACACGGCTATTTTTCCACCGATTCACTGACACAGCAGTCATTTTATGGTAATCATGTTCTTGTGTGTCCTAAACAGTGCGGAGTGCCAGAAGAGCGCCAAACAAACAGTTCTCTCAGACTTTCTCTGAAGTTCAAAGCCTTCAAAGGCGACCCAGTCTTCCCTCTCCCATAAGGCCGCCTGGACTCTGCTCAACCTACAACCTGCCATCTCAAACTCGTCACAAGACTCCCTGCTGTGAAAAACACCGGGGATACATTTTCTTTACCATTTACTGGTGTTTATGTTAGTGTGTGTGTTTAAATAGGACGCTGACCTTAAGGCAGTGGACTACATGGGCTCATAAATCATATTACATAGCTCACAGAAAGGTAACTGAAAGAAATGTGCTCAGCAGCACTAACTCTGGAGCTGAGGGGTTTAAAAGTGTGAATTTTCAGAGTCTACTGCTCTCACATACACACACCCAGTGCCTGCAGCTTGAGCATACCCTAACCCCAACCACTACAAGATGTTTGTTTAATGATTGTGGAGGTGCCTCACTGCCATTAAAAATCCAACACAGTAAGAAAAATAACATTTACCACTTTCAACTTCCTCTGCCCCTTTAAGACACAATATTTACACACTCCCTGCCAACGTGTTCAGTTGGTTTGGTTTCCCCACTGTGCCAGGGAGACAGAACACTTTCCAAATAGCAAACTCTATCACCGTTATCACCATTAAGTCAAAATATACAAATTAAACTGTGGCTTTCACTTTCTGTCCAAGTTCTGAGTGTGTTTAGAGATAGAAATCAGCGCTATTAATCCTCTAATGACTCATTTTCCCTCTTTTCTCTTAGTACTTTTCCTGATGATCCATCGAAGTAGCAGGTTTGGGTTTCAGACAAACCGCCACTTTCTGCAGTGGCAAATGTGCTCTGGCTTCAGGCTTTGTCTCCCTGAGACAAGAGAGAGGCCTGACGAGTAGAGAAACCCAACACCAAACACAGATGCAGTGTGTGACATATAAAGGTGAGCGATGAGCATGGTGGCGTGCACATGTAACACAATGTTATGAGTGTGCAACAGTCTGTGTGTCCGTGTGTGTGTCTGTGTGTGTTTGCATATGTATAGAGAGCAGAGAAACCCAGGCAACCACAGACAGACATATGGCCCACATGTCCAGCAGATCCGCTGGGGCTCTTTGTAACTCCGAGCCTGTGGGAGAACATGTGGCTCTTCTACCGCTGCTATCAAGATGTGATTGGCTTGTAACAAAAGATGATTCCTGGAGTGACATTTGTGGACAGAATCACATGTGTGTGCTGCCCGACCGTATACTCATGCACGGGTCCACATATACACGCACATGTGCACACATACGTGTAGATTACATGCTGCACGCTCTGCAAGTCTGTGCCAAGTTTTAACTGGATGCAAGGCCCTGTGACTTGTGAGAAAGTGGGACTGTGACAGAATGACAGCCTAAGTCTCCGCTCTGTGGGGACAGCAGTGGGGTTGCTGCTAACGTCTGATGCATGGCTCTGCATTGTCCTCGCAGTTAACTGTTTTATTATGTG
Organism: Parambassis ranga; assembly: GCF_900634625.1. Taxonomy (NCBI): domain Eukaryota; kingdom Metazoa; phylum Chordata; class Actinopteri; family Ambassidae; genus Parambassis; species Parambassis ranga. The sequence continues at coordinate 3,766,185 of NC_041036.1, forward strand.
AGCAAAGAGTTAGCAATAAAGAGAAGCTTCCCTCATTAAAGGCTCGCTTGCACAACTTTATGCTTTGAGGAGGAAAACTGTAAGAGCCTCTCCACACTGGTGGGTCTGAATGAAAACCGTTATGAAACATTAGATTTAATGCCGCAGAAGAGCTATAAGAAAAGATGAAACAGAATTAAAGATTCTGACTTATGAGATGGATCATGAGGTGTCAGAGATTTTTGTGGGGTTGGCCATGCATTTATGATGTTATGAGTGTAAATCTATTTGCATTATATGGCTTTATTTTTATATCCTGCCTTTATTCAGTGTGGGCCAGTGACTACACACACACCCTTTTAAAGATTTGTTTCTAAACATATACATTTTCATTTTCTCCAAATTCAAAGCAGCACTCAGCATACCTCTCGGTATCTTTGCTGACATACGGCCACGATGGTTCGGTGCTGGGTTTCGGGCCGTAGAAATCAGCCAGGATGTTTTCTGGGTTGTCCTCATTTCCAGTCTTGCTCACTATCTGCTTGATCAGGCTGGTGGAGATGGGTACAGCACAGTGAGAAGCATCTTCGTCCTCCCTGAGGGAAAGAGTACAAAATCATTACAGATTTCTCTAACAAGTGTGATGGGTGTGTTTACACAAAGAAATAGATGCCATACAGGGGATATAATGTTTTCTCCGATTCCTTAACATGTGCCATCTTTACCGGAGAATGTGCGAGTCCTCCTGCCAAGGAGTCACTGCATCTGCTGATTTCATTTAACTTGATTATGTCCTCCTCTTCAGTGGAGGGTCTGATAAGTGAGAGTCATGAAGGCACTGCTTGTGAACCGCTGCTGTGTTTTTTCTGGCTAGGAAGAATGTTTACTTATTTTACGCCAGAAACAATCCAACTATACTTTTTTATTTTGCTATAAAACAAGACATCTCTTGACAGCAGCTGACTATTCCTATTGTTCATTTCAGTACATTGAAAGCCCCACCCCCCCTCCCCTCACTAAACCCGTTTACCCTGAAACCTTGAAGTGAGTTGAATCTGCCTTTTGTTTTGGATTTTTCTTCATGACATGCAGTCTCGCCTTACACACACTAATTCACAGAGATCATAGAAAGAGCTAAATGGCAGTAAATAATCCTATTGGATACTTCTGCCCCAGACACTGGTCAATTATGGCTTTGCAACAAGGAGAAAAAAGGAACTAAACCTAAACACTGTAATAGCTTCTTCTTTTTCTCTGGGCAGCATCCAGTTCCACTTGGCTAAAGCAAAGCAGCCTCCTTACCCCAGAGCACTAGTTTATTAATAGAGTCCATTGTGCTGTAAAGGGAAAACAGGGGCTATTGCTTATGGATCTGGGGCAAGACAGAGAAGAGGGACAAGGTGTTGACAGGAAGCTTTTCATCTAGAGCAGCTCCTAAGGGGAGGGGGACTGGAAGAGGCTTCTGATTGTAACCCTCTATTTTCTAATGTGGTGGCCAATACGAGGAGAGCAGGACATAACAGTTCTGGTTAAGACTTGCTTGCATCTCTTGTGTCGCAGACCGCAGCTCGGCTCTCTATCTCGTCCATTAGAGCCCACAACTATGTGTAATTACAGGAAGGAAAGATGAGCTGTTGACCAGCGAACATTCAAGATTGGATCTGTCCTAGAGGTTTGGGGTCAGGGGCTTGTGGGCATGTGTACAAAATGTGTGTGTGTGTGTGTGTGTGTTTTGAGCTGCGGCTTGTAGTGTGTGGATTTGTGAGGATGGAGAAGGATGAGGGATGGATTGAGCTGGAGGGGTGCGGGCGGGGGACAAAAGAGGGGAGTCTGTGAGTTTGTGCGGTTTGAATCGGTTTAGACAGGGGACAGATCATAAACACAAGAAGCATTGTGGTCGCAATCTAGAAAGACAAGACACTTGGTTGTTTCTGAGCTTGTTTTTTGGGCGCATGAAAAGGATTTATCTACAACAGGAGGGGGGGCCCAAATACATTCCCAGTCACTGCATGGCCACTGTGGTTCCTTTATAGCAGCTGAAATCAAAACAAACTTTGTGACCAGATATCTAAACACAACAGTTACAGCAAAAAATCCTCTCAAGGGGAGTCAATTACACTCAACGTTTACTCTGTTTACTCAGATCACCACTAGTTGCTACCAAAGGGGCCATTTCTCCCCAACAACAAAAAAAAAATTACAGATAAAAAATACAGTAGGAACAGCAACAATATAGTATGTATGCACATGTGGTAGTTATTTACCTTGTGGCCACACACACTGAAACAAAAACACTTGTGTTGCTGAAAGCCACCGTGCCATTCACATGTATGGGACATGACATATGAGGTACAGTGCTGGCGTTATTAGACCGTACATAAATATGAATCGCAAAGGCATCAGATTTCTTTCATGCAACATCCCATTTTTGGCAATTGGTTCTACTTTGGGGAGCCAACTATGACAAGCTCTGTTAGGAGCTGTCTCTTACAAAAGGATATGGGACAACATGAGAAAGTGTGAACACACACATATTACAGGCAAACTGGGACAGAGCAGTGATGTATGTGACAGGCTCTGCCCATGATGAAGTGGTGAATGTCGCACTTGCACTGGCATGTTGCTAACCAAGACAATGACAGATAGACCACACACAGATACAAGGACACAGGCGCACTACTCATCCGCCCACGCAAACATGTGTGTGTTTTCTCCACACGCACATGTGCGTACTTACTCACTAAGGTCACTTTTAGGGAATTTAAAGAGATCTGCATTCATTTCCTGGAGACACTAACCATAGCAACTACTTGCCCAACCTCCTACCTTAACAACTAACCCCAAAATGTACATTCTGGTGACACAGCCTCAGTGTCCCCAATTATCTGATGTTAAGTCTGGTATGTCGCAGAAGTCACCCAGGGGTAAAAACATTAATTAACACCTAACTTGACATGTTGGAATTGGAGCAGTGTGTTAGCTGCTGCCTAGCTGACTTCTATTTCTCCTAAAAATGTGTGCAGATTCTTCTTATTGGCTCACAGAAACCAGAATGTGATGTGAGAGGATCTTAAGTAAGTGTCTCTCTCATTTTGAAAAAATTAAGACATAAAATATCCATTACAGAAGACCAACAGAAGACTCTTTGCCTTGCAGCAGTATGAGCTAGTTGCTGATGTGTGAAAGAATTACATTGTCCCTGTTGGTCATTTTGGTTGTGAACAAATGACATAGATGAAAATGGAAGATGAAGTAGTCTATTAGTGATGGCCTGGGGCCATCAGAGGCTGTCAGATGCATTGATGGGATGTCAGGGGATGTGCAGAAAGGTCAGGTTAGACAGACCACTGTATTATGTGTTTACCTGGCCTGGAAAGTGAGGTGATGGGTGAGGTCAGCTTCAGTGTTTAACAGGGGGTCCTGGTGGCCCTGTCCATGGATCAGCTGGCTTTCCCTTAGTCCAAGACTCCTTTTCTCTATGTGGACAATTAGTGGATCTGGAGAGTGGCTCTTCATGACAAACAGTGGACTGAAAACCACCTGCAACACAGGATTCAGAGAGGATTTAACTGGTTGTATGCCACAAAAATATATAGCAGGAAATAAAGTGAGAGAGAGTCGACACTTCATCTGAGTGAAAGGGCCTCAAGATAAAACATCTTTGTGTCAGGATGTGGACGTCTGTGCAGACAACTCACCACTCTTTGTTGCATATGAGAGTCAGGTTGAATAGTGATGAGAGTGCACCACACATAGAGCAAAGAGCCACTGGAACAGGGCACCTAAAAGGCAACAAATGGTCTAATTCAGGATATATGAAGAAAATACACAAATAAATACAAAATGTTTGTGTGGGAATGGATATCTGAATGTAAAATATGGATATCTGGTATCGTAAATTCTCCTTTTCACATGATATTTATTGCATCCATCAGTAACACATTATCCTGTTTCGTCCTAAAAAATCTTTGCGTCTTGGCCTCTTCCAGGAGTTAAACCTCCCTAAAGCCCTGCAACACAATATTATGGCTGAGGCGACTGACAACTGTTAGTGCCAGATAATAGGCCATTACAGGCAGTTAAATCTTAGCAAGTTTTTAAAGGCTGAGAATGTGCCTGCTGAAGGCTGAGCGCCCTGTTTGTCCCACTTCCTCCAAGCTCCTCATTAAAGCTAAGGCACATTACCAGTGGTCTACTTTATGGCAGACTGGGGACTTCATTTACTGGAGGGGACAGCAGAGAGCAAAAACAGAGACAGAATATTTAGTTTTAATACACAGTCCCCATCCTTGTTGGGATGAAGGAGTTAAACTTTGGCAAACAGAAACTCTATAAGGTTGATCCACTAAATAACACGCGGTGTTGGTTATAAAGTCATGATGACCTGCTGAGCTTTATCCAAAGTCAGGGAAGTGAAGGGCAAAAAAAAAAGTTTCACATAAGAGTTAGGGAGGGGGACGGTGAGATATGGAAGAGGAGCTGCTTCAGATGGATTACTGATACAGAGATTTAGAAGACAGATGAGAAAGGAGACATCAACAGGGAAGGGATTTAGAGGTTAGGACAGGTGGACAAGCTCGATGCCAGAAGATGAAGAAACAAAAAGGAGTTAACAACTATAAGATAGATGAGCGTGTGGGCGAGAGAGTAGAAGAAAGGGAGGAAACGAGAGAGTGAAATAGCAGGAGACAGGCAGAGATAGAGAGATCTAAGGACCCAGCTACTAGTCCAGGCAGCTCTCTCATTCAGAGCCAACCCTCCATATGTGTAATGAATGGCTGATCGCAAGGAGAAGAGATAACAGCAGAGCTTGGAGTGGAGTCAGAGATGTTCAGACCCATACACAGAAGCTGGAGTGGTACGATGGCTCGATGTTAACAGCATGAGGCTTATAAAGAAAAAGAACAAAGAAGGACAAGACAAATAAAGAAGAAGAGCAAGAACAGCGGGAACGGAGCTGGCTGTAATCCAGCAGTGTGAAAGTGCCTTCAAAGCCTCTCTCTCTGTGCCCACATATCAGCTAGTGTTTCCTGTCTATGGTTAGTGTTGTTATGAGAGAGCATAAACTGTATTTTCTACCTCTCAACATGGTCGGGTTATGCGCTGCAGGGCCTTTGTAAGCCTATCTGAGGGAAAGATCTCAATCTGTTCTCCAACAGTGAGCAGCAGCATGGAAGCACTGCCACTGTGGCCACCCAGGAGGACAGGATCCGGTCACAGTTGGTGGTCCAGTCACTGGCTCCAAACATGTGTATGTGGACTCAGAAGTGGTGGTGTGTGTCTATCTGTGTTTGTCTGGCTTGCATATTCAACAGCTTGCATTTGGTTAATTCACATGCACTTCCATCTGCTGCTATACATAGATGAAAGAAATATTTTTACAAGATTACAATCCGTATAACTTATGTGAGAGTGTGCAGAGGGTCGTTTTTACATGTTTTACTGGACAAACTTTGATGACAGCTGACCAGCAGCAGCATTGAGTATGTCTCGAGTCTCTTTGTGCTGTTCTACCTGTACAACAGAGGTGCTGGTGCCCTTGTCCCTCCTCTCCAGCTGGACATCCTGAGACCATTCTTCATCTCCTCGAGCCCTCACACACAGCTCTGTCATCTCTGCATCCTCCAGCACGTAGGAGGGCAGCTTGGCTCCAGCCTCCAGACAGTCACAGTGTTCCCTGACCACTGTCTGACTGTCGGGTCCCACGTAGTGCTGCACTACTCGCAGCTCAATGTCCTGTGTTAGGTAGCTGCACATCACCTGCCGTCCACAGATTATTACCTGTAAGAGAAGATGACATAGAAATAATAAGAGGCTGTGAGGTCCTTTTAATCAAGACAAGCACACCCTTAAAGGCTCATTCATACATACTTAAACTGTGCTAAACATGCATAAATATCAGCCTTTTTTCCCACAAATCATTGGCAGTGCAAAAAACAGACCCCCCCCATCAAACAGCCCAGGCTCAAACCATGATACTACCACCACCATGTTCAACAGATGGGATATGTTCATATGAATGGAGTGTTCATTGTTTCTCCCAAAATTAGACTCACACACAAACGCCTAATGAGTATGATGCTCATGGACATTCACCCGCAGCTCTAATCTGAGACTAAAATGTTTTATTGTTCCAATGAATGATTGGTTCAACCACCCCCTGAATATATTCAATAAATCGATCATGACAGTTATATTCAGTAGCAACTCTCAGACACCTGCTTCCACATGTGTTCTCAGACAAGCACAATGTGCAGATGTGTGTGTGTGTATACTGTATGGTATTACATGAAAGATTTATATGAGGGAGATATTTGAAGCAGCAGTCAACATATATAAATAAAAAGACCATCAGGAGGGAGGGAGAGGACAACAGTATGTGACACTCACAGAGTCACATACTGCTCCTCCTCCCCACCCAAAAGAAAACACAAGCTGCGGCATGCTCACACAGGCGGCAGCCAACTTCCTCTGTAGTGGCAGCTGCTGTCCCACTCTGAGGCTTTTTGTTGTGAATTGGATGTGACCAATGCTCATACGCTATCATTGGATCCAATGGAAACAAGATGTAATCAAAGTTTGGGACAGATGGAGGAAGGAATGTGAGAAGGCGAGTCTGTTTTGTCTGGAGGATGAGAGGGAGACGTGTGTGACACTTGACACTGTTTACATAACAAAGTGTCACTGCTAAGTCTGATGGCATCTCTGCCTTTTCAGGAATACAGTGACTCTGCCTTTAAAAAAAAAAGTCAAAAATGATTCATCCATATACGGTGCAAAAAAAGGGCAGCTTGTTTATGATTCGATTTATACTGGTTTATGATATCCTGAGACGTTTTTGTGGACCGATGAGACGCAATGTATTTCTGGATGAATTAAAGTTTCTAAGCTTTAGTTTTACAGCTTTAAAACAGGATACAGCGTCTTTGTTAGCCAAGAAACAAATAAATCAAAACATATAAGCTGAAAAAACTAAGAATAAATACTGCTCATCCCAGATCGCACCTTGGGAAAAAGGCCAAGCTCTGTGTGTCACTTAGCAGAGGTTAAACATCCCAGTACAGCAGATGTGGTGCCGTTTCAAATGCAGGTTAGCAGCAAGATGATCTGCAGGATCCTCATATCTTTGATGATATTGAAAGCATTGTTCCTTAATGATTGCTGTGGGGTATTTGCACCACAAAGCCGTCAAATATAATGTACTGCCAGTAATAGGAGCCTTATTCCTGCGACTCTGTCCAAATTAAATGTGGGTCTGGTAATGCTCTTCATCATGCCTCGTTTTTTCAACCCAGATAACTAAACAGTTAGTTTAATGTTTTCTAGTGCAGAATATCACTGTACCTGTTTCTGGACACCATTGAGCTGCACCACCTTGATGATGAGCGAGGCGATGCGTCCTTTGTACTCGATGGTCCTCAGCAGAGTCCCTATGTTGTCCACACTGAAGGCCTCTGACCAGCGCCAGTTCCCCCATCCTTCGATGCAGATGTGCAGCAGCTGCAGGATGGGATAGGGTAGTATACACAGCACACGAAAAAAACACAGAACAGAAGACACCAGACATCAGAGGTTAGCCTTCTTGCCCTTTATTTACCCCGAGCAAAAAGGCAAGTAAACAACACGATTCTTTGTTTAGGAGATTTTGGTGCGTGGGGGGAGAACAACAACAAAGTTCCTGTTTACTGGTGCTGAACGGGCTCGCTGCTGTTGCAAGGAGAAAAAGAAGTTTGCACACAATAAACTGGCTGGTGGAAAACGGCTGATGTGGAAGATCATTATGGCTGTGTGAGGGTGTGTGTGTGAGGGTGTGTGTACTTGTGCGGTTGAATGTGGAAGACTTTTCTCCACAGGTCTAAATATGAGGCACAGATTTTTGGCTCTCAGCTTTTTCAGTTTTATATTCATCACTTCAATGGGGAGCACATCCATGTGTGTGGCTGCGTCCAAACATACAGACCGAGGACAACAGCAGTAAACAGATGCTGTCCTGTCTTTTTGACATTTAAACAACTTTTCAGTGGTGACAATTTTCCAACCATCTTCCACATTATTCCTTGTATTGTGGCCATCAGAGCTAAAAATACGTGTTTCTTCTGATCTCTATGACAACAACATCTGTATCTGTAGACTGTAGTCTGAAGACTGCTGTTTTAATGACTCTCTCCATTACACAACATACATTTTGCAAAACACTGTTTTATCAAAGTATCGTGAATCGCACGTTTTTGCTCATATCCTCCCCTTAAATCCACAAACATGCTGTACAAAAGGACAGTGGGCAGGCTGAGTGTCCATCACACCTGAGTGACTATGTGGTCATCATCAGTTCACTTTTTAGCATAGGCTGCTCAGCACCTCATGGCGAGGAGGATCATTTGTCAAACAATGTGAGTGTTGTCATGAGATTATGGTCACAATACGGGAGCAGAGTCATAAATATGCTGAGAGATCTAAAGCTGCCCCCCCCTCCTGAGGCAGCACGGCTGACCTTCCACCTTTGCTGAACTCTCCGTGTCAGCCCTGCTGCCAACACAACGTCAAACTTGCACATGTTAGAAAGGGAGGGGAGAGGACGTGAGAAAGACAAAGAATGTCAAGCCAGAGCCTAGAAAGACAAGGGTGCCAAGTTGGGGGGTGGGGGGAGTCAATAATGTCCCAGAGGATTGGAGTGCAGATTGAACCGCTGAAAAACATTTCTGAACATTTACACTTTGGGTCGTTGCTTCAATGTGCTGAACATTTAGCCAATCTGTCTAAAGAAAAACAAATTACTCCAGAGGTCAAAGAGCATGGGGGGAGCCTGGTCAAGACCTTCTATGTTTCTCTCCGCTGCAGCCTCTCCTCGCTGTTTGAAGACAGATTTCTTTACAATAACATTCTTAATCAAAGCCTGAATTCGCTTTCTTCAAGATTGTCCCTCCTCCCTGTTGGCTGCGTGGAAATGACTTAAAGGTCTCAGATCTCCTGCTCGGTGGACTTACTCACAGGAAAAGTGGCAGAGTGAAGTAAACAGCCAGGTGGCGGAGGTTAAGGTTAACCCTGAGGGGTGGAAAACCAGCGCTAACATTATAATCAACAACAGTTAAGATCATGGCGGTTAAAAAAAAACAGAGAAAATAAATCATGTTACATTTTTTTCAGCATCTCTCTGAGCGAGTGGGAACATTTTAATGCGTCTAGCTTCAAAACCAGTATTCAGCTGTATTGGCAGACATTTTGGTAAAAATGTTGTGATGGCAAACCCACTGAAGCCCTCTGCTGTGTCTCATCACCATCTGCGAGGACGGATTTGTTATTTCAACACTTCTCCATGCCTCCCTTTTCTCTCCGTGCACTTTATCATGCCTGTGGCTCAACTTGACCTTTAAGGGAGAAGTCATAATAACGTCTCTCCTCAACTTCAAACAGCGCGACTGCCTCTTTTGTTTTAGTTCACCACCACTCTGACTCAGGGAGGAACAAAACAAAACAAAAGAAAAACAGTGGTGACACATATGAACTGGACACGTTGGAGAACAAGAAAGAAAAAAAGAAAAGAAACTGTTTTTGCCTCTTTGTGACGTATGTAATGTTGTGACACTGAGAAAACCCAGTCAGACACATGTGGTTGTTTCACAAACATGGACTAAGGGTCGCCTTTTGCCAACAATACTTAACTGAATGGAAAACTGCAACAAAACGGAAAAAAGACGATATAATCTGAAGCAAACACTTATTAATCACACTGTCATTTAACCAGATTTGTAGTAATACAGTGCATTGTGTGCTATACATATACTGCGCACAGTCTAAACCTGGCCTTTTTCTACCGCCTTAATCCAGTCAGCTTCTCACTGTCCATGGTGTCCTCAGGCATCATCACATCTGCTTCCTAATTCGAAACCATAACACGATGATGAAATACCCCCCTCCGACCTACCCCCAGGGGGGTATACAGTGGCTAGATGGTAATGCCAAGGTGACAAAACAAACTAAAAGCAAAGTTTAGCAAGTATGAAAGTGTCAGAGTTTAAACAAGCCGGCAGCTAGCACTCCATTTGGCCAATCCATGGGAAGGATGTAATCAACTCTAATATAATATCAACTCTGTAAAGGTGATACTCTGCTACTATCTTAATAAAAGCAACATTGTGAGTAAAACCAGCTTTCAGCTTGTAACATCAGATGTTAGTTAAATTTTTATCTCGTGTGCAAATAAATCTTTGCATAAAGTCTCCTGCACTCAGCCTCAGCTCGCTCTGAGGAGACGACTTTGTCCAAAATCAACTCAAAAGAGTCCATCTGTTATATTATGATGGGTATTGAGTGTGAAGGAAATGCAAAATTGAAATCTGAAGTCTCTCTTTATTTCTCTTCACTCTCGAGGGACAGACTGTGATTATGGTTAGCTGATGGACACTTCAGCACACTGTATTAAACCTGCCTATATGGAAGTAACTGGAGAAATAATCCACCATGATCTTGTGACTGCATATTGAATATTTTGATGATCATGAGGATGATTTAACAAGGATCGCTTTCCATTAACAGCCCTGGCTCTGCATTAATAAATCAGTGAAATCATCCAAATTCTTTGGATTTTATTTCACCATGAATAAAACACTTTTCCCGGTATTAGAATGGAATACATCCCAATTCTTTAGAAATAATCTTACAAGTTACTCATACGTCTTGTGGTTTGACAGTGTAATGTTGTCCTGTATTAAAATGATGACATGTTTGTCCAAATATGATTCATTTCAGTTCCATAATTCTCTGCATGGGTTTGCCTGCTCTGGCTTGGAATAAATCATCTCTGTTCTTTGGTCTGATGTCAACAGTCACACTATGTGGCAGGAGGTGAAACCATGAAAATGATGAAAGCTTGAAAGTTTAACACGGTTAATATAAAACCATTTCACCATTAGGTTGACTGACTTTGCCACAGTCAAATAAAGTTAAATAACTTTGAGCTTACAGGTACTGAATGTTGAAGCTCTGGCGTATGTTTTCAAATCAAAGACCGCGCTGACATTGTGACTAATCTAAAGTAACAGAGAACACCTGTCCAACTAAACTAAATATCTGATGGACGGAGTGATGACGCCCGCGAAGATCATGTTAGAACCGCATACGGTCTTAACATAAAATCAGTAACACATGAACATTTTGAAATCCAGATTTCAGGTTACCGTGGAAACAAGAAGCAGAACCCAAACAGGGGACTGACACATTCAGAAACGGTGTTAACTTCTGAGAATTCCCATCCACACCCGCCTCAACTGTAATTTATATTCAGTGAGTCAATCAACCAACCAAATGGGTACGATGTCATGTCTACTGCTGGGCTCATATGTTAATCCTGTCCCTGGAGAAAAACTTTAGCAACAATGATTCCTGTAAAAGACGGTAAGTTTTCAGTCAGTCACAGCCAACGTAATGACTGTTAACTTCCTGGTAAACAGACAGCCACTACCTCATTCATATGGCACATACTCAAGTGTCTGCTTTGATAACGTGGGTGTTAATACAAACATAGACACAAGCACATAGAATCCCTCTCTCGTCTGAGACACACACACCCAATGCCCTCCAACCCATGTGCTCCTGCAGACAGAGAGAGTAACTCCTGCCACTGTAACCACTATCCGTCTATTGTCCTCTCACAGGAATGTGCTTGGGTGAACATCACACAAATTAAGTGTCTGTCCGCAAAGAAGATGTAATCAGCGTTCCTGGATGCTGTGCAGACGGGCTGACAAAGCCGTAGCGGTCACTGGTTGTCTACCCATTACTACCATACCAGACTATAATAAGAGATCTGGGAGACATGGGGACACAGAGTAGAGGTATAAACAACACCAGTAGCTTTGCGCACAGCTTTCTATAAACGGTTCAGACAAACTGCGGCAAGTCTTAGATGACTGATTGAAATCATGTGAATTCAATATCAAAATACCAACAGTTTAAAAATAGTTTGACAAATCTCTGTGCTGCCGATCATACTTAATGTTATACGGGCGTGAATTTAAAAAAAAACAGTGATGTGGAACAGAGGTCTGTGTTGTCTGGTGAAATTACTTTGGGACCAGGGAGCTAGCTAGCCACCTAACAAATGAGAAACAGGCTTATACCCAGACAACAAAACAAAAGAATATGGATTACTTTGTCCTTTAGAAAAAAAGATCAGTATGAGAAAGAAAACTACGGGGGAGAGAGACACAACAGCATCCATGCCAGGGAAATGAGGGCTAACCCATGTAACATGAGGGAATTATGGTGGGTTTAACAGCTGTCTGCAATGCTTCTCTCCTCCTTGGCTCCCTCTTTCTGACAAAAGAAGCAAAGCACCGAAACATCAAAGTTCAAATTTGCAAGTCTAAGACGCGGTTTGAGAGCTGGAAGAAGGTACAGAGGGAAGGCATTGTGTGGGTCCGTGGTTTGACAGAGGAGACGTTAAGAGGTTTATGCTTGACTAACATTGTTCCATAGTTCTCCTCTGGTTTCTACTAAGGCATCCTAGACATCCAGAGCCTCAAGGGTTCCAGGAGATGCAGACGCGGCAAGTGCTTGCACCAAAATGAATGGACCTGACAAAAGGAGTACTGTCTGAGAGGAGAGAGGTTTGAAAACCGCATAGCAGGGGGATGAAGGAGCCGGTGGTCGAGGACCCATGGAAGGACAGAGACCATGTCTCAGTCTGAAAACAGAAAAATGACATTTTGCCAAGCCCTTTTGTAGAGACACGTCCTGCACACACAGATCATACACCCATCAGCCATAACACTGTGACAGCATGACCCTGAATGGCTCAGCAGAACCAACAAACCTTTCCTTTTCTTATACTTTTCTATCTTGGACTACTGCAGAGCCAATCATCTAGCCATCATGATTTGGTGCTCGTCAAAGTCACTGAAATTCATCACTTGCCAATTTTTCCTGTTTCTGACACATCGACTGCAAGGACCAAATATTCACTTGCTGCCCACAGGCTGACTCGGCAAAAGGGGAGACCTCAGTCACTGATACCATGACCACAACCAGAGTGCCCCTAAACTACCAGTGACTGTGGGTTGACGGCACTCAAACTCAGACAACATGACTGCAGTTGATGTCTCCACTGGTTTAACAACGCTATGTACAATGCAAAGTAGCATTTCGCTACAGAGAGAGCCTTGCTGCACTGCAATGAAACCACAAGCTCTCCATCTGAAGACCAAATGCAGCATGGGTTGACCCTATACACTTACCCCTAACCACAGAGTGTAATGAAACTTTAAGCCCAGAAAAATGTAGAAATCACATCAACACAACACGCTCACAGAGTAAAAACCTTTCTCCGGGTGCCAGCAGTGCATGACCAGCACTAGTGGCCACTCTTTTCCTACTTCTATGGAGCTCTTGGTGTTTCAATATATATATATATATATATATATATATATATATATATATATATATATATATATATGCCTAAATAAAGTTCCATTATGTGTGTTTGACACTAACAAAATGAAACATTTATGCATCCATGGTGGAATTATAGGTTCTGGGTCATGCTGTGTGTTGTGAAGCCAAAACCACCATGCAGCCCTGCGGTGCTCCTGTGGGACTGGCCACACAGCTCTAGGGTGCTATCCATGGTGCTGAACCCTGGGCAGCACCAGTGGGACCACGATGCTCACAGATCACCTGCACCTCCACGTGTAGGTGACATTCAAGTAGTAGGCGAGATAAGTGGAGCGCAGATGTATGAAGTAAATACGAGGGGAGTTTTTTTGGGGGGGGGGCAGCTTGACTGTTCAGGTGTCTGCTGTCTGGACTGGTCTGTTAGTTGACTGCTGGGTGGGTGGAGCAACGACCATTGCTTATTTATTTTATTCTGTACCCAGGACAGCTCTGGGAAATAAGCATCTTGTCCTGATGTCACCTTTTCAATGACATTTACACAAAACATTCTGCTCTGGTAAACAAAGTGGAAACACAAGGTTGTTAAGTTCCCACAATGGAAAAGGCTTAACTAGGATGCAGAGACACCGCTGTGGGCATGAGACTGTGTCCAAACGAAACTTGGCACCTAAATGTTTTGATTTGTGTTGTGACTGTATTGTGCTTGAAGTCCTGAACAAATCTAATCTTAAACCACGTCCCCTGAGACATACCTTTACAATGAATGCTCCAGCAAAGGATTTTAGTGGTGTTTTAGATACAAGATTAACTTCGCTGATGTATTTCTCGGCATCTTTCTCAAATGAAAGGCCTCATTCCACAACAGCACAACAAAGGTTGGTGAAGTTGTTAAGACTGGGATGTCAACTGAATAAAGCTGCTGTCACGATGCAGCCCAAGGTCATTAAAACATACCAACACTTTGTGTCATGTGGAGACCAACTAGAAACTGTTTTGCTGCCCAAAGAGGGTTGCAACCCACAGCATAAGACCCTTTGTTGTAGTTTCAAGGCCAAGGATTTCATGGAGAGCCTGAAAACACAATTTGTAAACTGCTAACACATTGGCATGTTTAAAGAAGGTTTACATAGGAAAACAAATATGAGATTCGAGGAGAGCAGCTCTCATCAACATGATAATTAAATTAATCTCCACATGTCAGAGGGAGAGCTTCCTCTGGGACAAAAATATACAGCAAATGGAATTACTCATTTTTTTTTTTTTTTTTTACACAAACAAGAGTTATGACAGACTGATGGTTCATCACATACACGCCATGGAATCATAAAATCTCACAGCATGTCAGTAAGAGAGAAAGAAAACCAGGTCAGAAGGATGAGCTGGAATGCAACACGCAAGATAAAAGTGCAGTGAGGTGAAGGTGAAGGCTGTCTTTGATACATTTCTCATGAAAACTTGGCTGTGGCAGCTGTGGTATGGAGCTGAGCAATGCAGTACATTGTTATAAAACGCCTGGATGATGACCAAATGGTGGGTTGCAGAAAGATGAAAATGGGTCCCCAGAATATTCAAGAGTCATTGATTCAAAAACTTACTGGCAACATTATGATGTTGAAACATTTTCTTTGTCTTTGTATTTGCAGACAAACATAAGCGCTCAGAACTTCTTGAGACATATCGTATTAATCACTAATCAAGCCTGCTCCCAACAAGAACTGCTGGGATAAAATATTTCATCTCTCCAGTGACATTTACTGAGAACAAACACTAACAAAAGTGCCAATTTCTCAAAAACAAAAGCTTTGACCTTCCTGCATTTTCCTGCCTGGGAGTTTGGAAAGCAGTCAGGACTAATGGGGTACAGAAGATTGCTGCTGGATGCTGAGGTATAAACCACTTTTAGCTAATATACCAAAGACTAATTTGGGAATTATTAGCCTTGTGCACTGGAGCTTCAGCTGCAAATCGACCAGTTACTGGGATTGTAAGCATGTGGATGAACATTTAAATATTCTGGGAAAATGAGATTAGCTGTGAACTTTGACATCAAAGCCCAACAAGTGTGTATATCTGGTTACTATTATCAGCGTTCTATGTTCTCCAGTATGCACATTATGTATAACCACTGTTAAAAGACCTAACAATCTGGTTTTCTATTGCAAGAAGGCAGAAAGTTATTAATGGACTCTTGAACGTAAGCGTCAGTTTTCAAAAGTGCTTCTGACTTGGTCAGAAGAAACACAAATAAATGTGTTTGGATCAGATGAAGTGCAGCGTATGTGGTGTGAACCTGGCCAGGACTACTACAGAGATTGCACAATGCTGAGGTTGAAATATGGAGGTGGGAGTGTGATGATATGAGGCTGCATGAGTACAAAAGGTGAAGCAGAGATGAAGCTGATAACGCTATTTGAAAAATCAAATACTGTCTTGACACGAGAGGAATGTTACATGACATTAAGTCAACACTGAAAACATTAAATAAAAGTACACAAAGAAATAATAAAATTGATAATGTGGCGACTAAAAAAGACCAAACCCTCCACAAAGCATGTCATTTTACCATTAATGGGATTTGTGCATAGCTGAATACAGCTGTAACTTCACCTAAGGAGCCTCAGAGGAGTGACCTTGTTTCTGACCGAATGACTCACACACAATTTGTGTCTTGTTGCCATAGACACAAAATGTTAACATAACCAGTACTTCTTCCGAGTAAATCGTTTGGCTAATATGTTTGACATTTTGTGACAAAGACGTTGCCCTATTAATCACTATGGTTACATTTGTCTTATTTCATTCTTCCACTAGGGGGTTGTTTCAGGAAAGACATGTCTGGACAAGATAAAGAGTGTGTCAGTACAGGAGGAATGAGTCTACTGTTACACACTGATGAACCACTTATAATGACTCAATGGTTTTGTATGCAACAACAGTTCATGTTACTCTGCATGAACTTTGACATGAAAATCTAGCCAAAGCATAGCATTTTTATAACTTAAGATCATGCCTACAAGTGCGTGTCGCTTTAAAAAGGTCAGATTTCCGTCTGTGCCTAATCAGCCGCTCTGACAGTACACAAAAAGAAAGCGGGGGGTTTCTCCTGGGACCAGATTGGAGAGCAGTCCCTTTCATCGGTTCTTCTCTTTCCCTCTCTCTGATCAGTCAGTGAGTGGGTTAACCTGACTGGAGCTAATATCTCCCTTAGGGTCATCCTAATTCACTGCAGTTAAAGCCACAATCTTGGATGAACAGCATGACTAAACCACTTCACTTGAGGGCAGTGTTTCTTAAACAATGGGTCAGGACGGTGAAATATTAAACCTTTATCTGATGAGCTGTGGACACCGAACCCTTCTGAACAGAACACGCACACCATATATATATATATATATATATATACAGTTCACATACACACAAACAAGTCCATGCCTTTCAAGAATGTACAAATGTTCTCTGAATTTCCCTTCATACACACTCTCATACCGCCCTGTCATGCCTGCTTCCAACAACACAGCCAATCTAACCGCAAACTAATAGTCCTGGGCTGCTATCTCCAGCACATTACCCCTGGGGAACCGCACACACGCACACTAACACACAAATATACCCCACACACACACACACATTCAGAACGAGAGAGCTCTCTACTGTAGAAGCCCGCTGCTGGAGTAAATTACAATTTAGTCAAATTGAGAATATTCCTTGTAGGCACTTAAAAAGTCCTTCCCAAATCCAGGGGGCTTTTTACGCCCCTCTCCCAGCTAACCACTCTAACCACAGGGATTTCCATCAGCCAGGCTGCATCCTGTACCGAGCAGCCAGATATTTGAACCATCCACACCACACCACACGCCAGAGCCCTGAAAAACAGCAGGGTGTGGACGGTGAGTGTGTTTGTGTGAGACATAAACCGTACGTAATTACAGACAACGTGCGTAGTTATACGCACGATCATCCTGGCAGGTTTTATAGATGCATTAATGTATTTCTCCATCTTACATAACATGTACATCTGAATTTAAATGAATATAAAACTGAGCAAATGTGTGTGTTGATAAACATTTTTACATTGGCTGCTAAATGGTGGGGTGTGAAGGCATGCTGATTTTGAACGGGAGAGACCAGACTGAGAGGTCTGACGGAGTCCAGGCCTGAGGAAACATTTTATCATGGTTTATGTGTGAGTCTGTGTGTGCTTGTTTGGATATGAATTTATTCAAGTGTTAATACGGCAGCAGGCTCTAAGGACGTGACTGCCTCAATCGCCTCTTTTAATACGTCTTACAGTTATGACTGACAGCAGAAACAGGGTGGTAGAGAAAGTGGAAGGGGAGAGAAACAGAGCGGCAGTGAGAGGGAGTGTGACCTGAGCTGAGGTTCATGTTTCGCTGCAAAAACACACAGCTTGAGAGTTCTTCTGAGAGAAGTGACAGATATTCGAAGGTATGTCAACATCATGGGAAGTGTACACTGGTTAGATGGCTCAGTATTGCACACATTAAGCACCCTTCTTTCATAAATGGGACACACAAAAAGCCGCATACAGGAGGTTGCAGGAGTTGAAATATGCCCCCCGGTTTCAGTTCAAGCTGAAACAACAACTCGCCTGTTCATCCAAGGCTGCCCTATTTTCTTCCTCTCACTCTTTCTGTGTTTTTTAAGGGAGAGATGGAATTAAAGGTGCAGCCCTCTGCTCTTGATAAATCTACTCAGCTTTGCTTTTGTGCATCTGTTCGTGAAAAGAGAAATAGGGAAGGTGGGAGGAACAGAAAAGATAGTGAGCAGACACATTTTTGGCTGCGTGGACTCTAAGCACATCTATGAGTGTTAAGAGCATGGCTCATCTTTTGCCCCTGCTTCCCTTTTTCCATGTCCTCTTGTTTTTCTCAAATAGGGCTGCACAGTCTCCCGTTTGACATCTCCTTTTGAATTTCTCATGTTTCTCACTCCATACTTCGCCCTTTTTTTCTTTCCCTACGATCTCTCCTTCTCTACCCGTCCGCCTCTTTTCAAGATGATCTCATGTCCAGTGAGTTCTCAGGGGACCCTCAAGAGAGAAACAGGGATAGATTATTTTACAACAGCAAATTAGTAGCTCTGGCTTATGTGCATGTGTGTGTGTCTGTGACTGCCTGGGGGACAGGTCAGCTGGGACACGCACATCATACCAGAAGCATGAGGACAGGCTGATGGCCTGCCTTCTCAACAGGCCCCAGGTCCCCAGACAAGACAAGATGGCTATAAACACCATGGACAAGGACACTGTGCTCTAGTACAGTTGTGTGTGGTGCCGGGTCTATTCGAAACCATGGTTTACGCAAAGTAGTGAAAACATAGTGGTAAACAATGTCTAAATCTAAAAGAGAAGGGACCACAAACTGCCCCAGCCAGATGTGGAGCAAGGCTTTGCTGGTAATCCAAACCAATGATCCCAAAGTGAGGCCAGCACTTACTAGGGTGTGATGGAGATTAAATGGACAAAGTCACCTTCTGTGCAGTGTCCAAGGCAGGCGCGGGGCAGGACCGGCACAAACCAGACATGGACTGAGGAGCTCAGCCAGCATGGCCGTAAACACCAGAACAGACGACTGTGCTGCAGGGGAGTGAGAAAGGGACAAGGACAATGCTGGGAAGCCTTCTGCTGTATTTGGACAGTCTTAAGAGAAAGGCACAAATGTCCAAGGGAGACCCCAAAAGAGTGTGCAGGCCAGAGACTGTGCAGGTCTGCTGATGTCATCGAGCTGATGGAGCTGAGGCACTGGGAATAAAAAGAGACCTGGACCAAGCTCACGTCAAGGGAATGTTGTGCTGCAATGTATGCTAACCTATGGCTTAGGGTGTGAAGCCTGAAATGGGTTTTGGCCTGTGTCTGGTGGGTCCCTACAGTGCAGGGCAAGAAAAGACACAGAATACTATGGATAGCATTAGAGTATCCCCAGTATGAGTGAGCTAATTGCACTGTGGGTCTCAAGCTGAAAAGTGTTTACTGATGTACTTGGAAAGGTTGGAGGATGAAAGTATGTGAGAAAGTGGAAGGAAACAAGACTTGGCTTTGGTTTTAAACAGAGCTCAGACAAACATTAAAAAATGGCAGAGAGCACAGGTCAGCAGTGTGAGGTCGGAATCAACAGCTGACATGTCATCGCGGTGCTGTGGTTGGCACTATGAGTTAATGGATGATTATTTCAAGTTAAATTTAGACAGACCAGATTGTCTCAATAATGAGAACGGTTATAATATAGCAGCAAAAGAAGGAGATAGATGGAGAACTCAGGGAGGAAAAAGATACTGAGAGTCTAAAACACTGAATACAGTGGCAGTGTAAACAGGCAGCCTGAAAGAGTCAGGTACAAACAGGCAACAGGTCAAGGGGCTGAAGTGGAGAGCAGAGACACGGCCAGCGAGAGGAAAGCTTGCTGGCCTGAAGAATGATGGCTTGTGATGATCAGAGTTGTTTTAGACACTCTACGGCATCGTGGGACTTTAGCAAAACAGCAAAACTACTCATGACTCTGCCTGGAAACTGACTTGCGAGAGCTACAAAAACACACTTGCAGGACCAAGTAACCATTAATGAAACACAAACCTTTTCTCTTATCAGTGTCACTATTTTTATAACCCCAAAATGTAATTAGGAGTGTTTGCTACAATTTGCTGAGGCGGACACATTGGCAGGCTTTTTATCATCAAGCTCAGTTAGCTGAGTGTTTTTGGCAAAGATGCACTTTTTCTTATTTATCTAGTTTCACAAATCATATTCATCTTGAGAGCACATATTTCATATACCACAAACACATGATGGAATAACACATGACAGAACCATCTTGGAATCGCATTCCTCATCTATGATGACATTTGGCCCACTCGGACAATCTTTCATCCAAAATATCCTTGAAAATACAGAGGTCATTTTGACTCACTGCTAAAACGAGATGTGGTATTCACTGTGCCGATATGCCAGATTGCCACTCACAAAGCATGTGTGTGTGTGTGTATGGGTGCATAAGCGAGAGTGAGGTAAGAGCACAGATTAACCATGGTCGATGATTAATACAACTTGACTTACTGACTTACTGCGAGCAATTATGGCCATGTCTTTTCTCAAGTTTGACTTTCTCACACTCGCCGTGGAGCACATGGGGGTCCTAAAACATGTGCTTACCAAACACACACACACACACATATGCCAGAGATCGCCAGCCCACCCTCCTACTCAACCTCAAAACCACAAAGGGTTAAATATAATCAATCTTCTTTAACAATGCTGTCAGGGCACTGTCTGAGAACGCTGACAGAAAAACACGGATAGTGGCTGCGCACTGAAGACGGTGTGTCTGCTGTATGTGTGTGTATCGCTCTGTGAGCCTGCGGACACAATTTATATCCTTCAGTCAGTGAGTATGAATTTATATGTATAAGCGATTGTTTTTCCAGTGTTTGTCTGTAAGTGCTACCTGAGGGGACTTGTGGGATCTCCAGCTGTACTGGTGACTGTGGAGGCTCGCCAACAGCACATTCTCATCGGTGTCCACCTGGCCAAAGCGCAGAGTCTCATGTGTGTCATTACAGATCACATAGTGGCTGTAGAACGGTTCCTCAGCCTCTGGGTTTCCATTCTGAAGGAGAAAACAGGGAGGAGGGAGGGAAGGATAAAGAAAGGAGATGACATAAGAAATAGAGTCTGTAAATAAAAAGAACAAGCAGAAGTGTGCATATTTATGGTGGGTGTATAATGTATAATACATGTGTAATATGTGTGTGTGTGTGTGTGTGTGCATATACATTTAGTATACAGGTGTCAACATCATGGATTCTCAGGCTTAAAAATGCAGATGGTGGTGCAGCTGTCAACCAGTAGGAGAACGATATGAGTGATATTATCTGTGGGAGCAACACAACCTCAACAGGGAGTACATCATATCACAGCCTGACAGCTATTCAAGCTGGACCAACTTAGACTGGGCTGTGGGTCCAAATCCACTCCCTTGGCCCCACATAAAACCTCAAGGAGTCTCTTTAGCAAACCCTCGTTTTTTTTTTTTTACTGTTTTTTTTTTATAAAGCTAAATATTGTTGAGGAGATAAACAGGCTTTCAGCTGTCAACTTATTTCACATGGCAACTCGGTCTATGTGTGTGTGGTTTTTGCCAATATGCTCTCAATTCCTGGAACACAGTGACCCACTCTGTGGGCATTTCTGGTTATTAAGCATCATCGATATATAGTCTTTTGGTAGAAGAAAACAATATTGTGTTTGTGTGTCGCACCTACAGCATGAGAACGCTTTACAGAAAGTCATGTGAGTCATAGAGGGATGCTGTCCACTCATACGTCAGCTTGCATGCAAGAGAAGGGAGGTATTGAAAACACTGGTTTAACAGAGAGAGTGAGAGCGGAGTGTGTCAAATCTCTTGCATTCAGGAATTCAAGTACACAATTTCAAAACAGCACACAGTGTGCATGTGAGTTTGAGAGTGTGTGTGTGTGTGTGTGTGTGTGTAATAGTGCAAGTGCAATTTACTTGAGCTCAGTCCAAAGGCTCTCAGGCCCTGATGGGATCTCTCCTGCACACCCCTCCTTTGACTCTTGACGCACATGACTGTAGTTGTACAGCTTCTCAATAACTACTCAGCTATCCCAACAAAGAGGGACCCCAGCCTGCTGTATACTTTTAAATGGCGTGGGTGATGGTTGATGGTTAAAAGAGGCTGGCAGTAAAAGCTCAGTTTGACTGCCAAGCACGTTCGGGGTCCTGGGGTTGTTGATGCTATTGAAAACGGATGGGAAAGTTTACACCATTAAAAGAACACTTGATGATAGATGTGTGCGTGTATGTGTGAGAGAGGTAGAGAGAGCAAAATATAGATGGGACAGCTGCTGCAGCGGATTCAAAATCCATTTCCAGTTTTATAGTGGAACACTATCTGTGCTCCTTTTCGAATCTGACACTGCGATTTACAAACTTCCTGCTGCCATCTTAAGATGCCATCGCTAAGCCCACTCTTTGATGGTATCGTCTTTCTGCTTCAATTCACAAGGCAATGCGATACACACATCAGAAAAGCTTCCTCCGGTAATGCATAATCACTCGAGGGATTTTAAAAGAACAAATATTAAGACAAAGATATTTAAACAGTCAACACATATATCTTGTTAAATAAGAATGACAACGTCTTCTTCAGGCACTGTCCGACTAGGCACCACTATCCATTCCCCTAATCCACCCAGATACTATTACTTTAGTTTTGGGAGTCTTCCCCAGATCTGCATGACAGCATGGCACACACATATAAACGACAAGGTACAGTAAAATGTCTGGAAAAGAGATTGTAAATAATGACACCCACTCAGGAGACATATACATGAAACAAGGCACCATGGAGGTGATATAGAAAGCTGTAAAATCAACATAATGAAACCCTAATCAGATCTAAAAGCACCAATATATTCTTGTGCGCATGACCCCGAGCCCCACACATCTGCTACAACCAGGAACATGATCTCTGTATCACTTTCAGTCCGGTTGCAAAGGAAAGCAGAGAATCATTCAAACATGTGAAGAACAGGGGGAAAATTCCTGTTGTCTCAATTGCACATGTAACAGCCTGTGAACGTTCTGTGAGAAAGCAGAGTGTGTAAATACTACTGGGCTTTTGTGTGGCTTTCCACCAAAGCCACTTCCCTGGGGTTAGGGGCTGGGGGAGTGGAGACTGAGAGCGGAGCTGGGGACCGAGAATTGAAAATGGAGGCATGGGTCCTGAGGTTAGAGTGGTGGGGGACTGAGGCTGGGGCCATATGGGGCTACTGAGTGCAAGAGAAGAACAAAAAAGAAGAACCTTATTAAATATTGATTTCCTAAATCCTTGGAAGAGACACATACATTTTATATCTCATATCAAAATGCAGGGAAGACTTTACATTAGAATTGACATAACTCATGTCAATATAAATAAGCTACTAGGAGTACTTGTAACTACCACTACCACAAATGTTCTTAGTGATGCTATTATGGAAACAAGAGAAGTCCATTTGCCATGATTAGAAGTGTGCACTACTACTGCCATTGTTAAAGGGAGTGTAAATTACAACCATATACTCTACTAAGAAGTGTCTCTTTCTGCTGCTATCCATCTGGAAGCATTCCAGTTGGTGTAGTTGTGGTGTGCTGTGGTTTGTGATGTTTCAAATGTGTGGTAGTTGAGGTATCGTCTCTACGTTTCAGTTGCGACCCCGCAGGCCACATCACAACAGGCCCGCCTGCCAGCCTTGACACCAGGAAACATGAAAATCACTGAAACATTTACACACGTTAGGAGACATCCTTCGGTTGTCGAAGGATGGATGGAGCCTGTTAACATTTCGGTCTACTTCTGATTAGGATCAAGTTTTTGTTTTTTTTGTTTTTTTGTTTTACATGCATAGAAAATGTATGCATGCGTGTGTCTGGAATGTAAGCTTCTATCAGATCAAAGATATGTTTGCTTAAAAGGGCGGCCCGTACAGTGCATCACTCCATCAGACAGACTGTGGCTTAATTGCACCCATACAAGGTTTTCTCGCCGCGTAACAAGATTTTGTTTCAGTGAAAAAGCCCCAAAAGGGAAACAACGTTCCACGATCGAAGCGTTCACTTCCTCTGAAGTGGAAGGGCATTCTTTAAAGAATCTGCCTTTTGTACTTGACCTCTTCCTGCCCCCTTACTCCAGAACTACCATAGCCACATGCAGCACATTTGCCTTATAATTATTGTGTGTTTTTCCCTTGTGTTCAGCAAAGTGGTGAAGGCTGGAGGTAGTTAAAAGGTTCTGTACAAGTTACAAGGCTGCTGCTGTTTAGACCAATCAAGACAACACAGCGGGCTTAATCATTTTAGGAATCAATCCCATACCAATGAGCATCTAAATGCAGCTTTCGGGGTTTGTGTTTAAATGCGAGTCTCAAGATTGTGTGTGAGTAAGCGCTGTATGTCTTTGTTTGTGGTTTCATGTTGCTGAGCCAAGACAGCATTCAAAAAGCCAAATATATCAGTCATTCAGTATCAAAATAGGTGTGTCTGAGAACATACCACCAACTAATAACATAAGTAATCATGCTTGGCATTTTGGCTGAAGCCCACCATGGATACCAATATGTCCAAAACACTCCAGTAAAGCTGCAATATGACCTTTCATAACACCAACGCTCTGAAGTCTTATTTATGACTGAAATAACCAGAAGAAATAGGGAACATTGACTAGCTTGTGCTAAATGATGCAGTGATGAAGCCAAGGGTCAAATATGACCAATCATCCAGCACAGTTGGTTGAGAGCTTCTGATGAGTCAGTGATGCCACTGAGTGAAAACAAAGGTATTTAAACTGCGAATCAATGCCAGCAATCATTAGAATAGTATATTTTCTATACAGCTTGTTTAATTTTATTCTCCACAGGTAAAAGACCACAGCTGTTCCTAGAAAAACATACGCTATTATTTCTTTCACCTGGCAGTGAGTCTCTGCATGCATGTAAAACCATGAGAGTACCTCATGTCTCCAGAGGCCAGTATATGAGTCAGCACAGCTGAGCTGAGCAGAGCAGAGCCATGATAGGGCATACAAAGCCAGAGAGGCCAGCGTGTGTGTGTGTGTGTGTAATAGACAAGTGGGTGGGGGACTTGGCTAGATGAAGTCTTGGCAGGTGTCACCACTCAAGTTTTACCATGTTTTAATGGGCATCACTTCACATACAAATATCCTGGCTACCAGACGCAGTGCTGAGAGCTGAGAACCGAGAGATGACGAGGACCATAGTATTAGAAGCCCAAGAACAGACACACTGTATCCTCTTAGTCAGAGTTTACACCAAACAGAAAGGCTGTTCCATCCTGCAAATTTTATTACCACTGGCTTACAACCAAAACCATTCTCATGAAATCCACTTTGTTGTTAGTTTGTTTAACTGATACTCCATCTGGGACAAAAGGCAGGCTTTCAGCATATTCTCTGAACGTACATACATTTTCGAAGGATTTCCTCTACAGATTGACTAGCCTCTGGCGCCAAATAGAACAGCTAAGTACAAAAAATGAGAGATTCAACATCAGAAAAAAATTACTGAAAACCCTCTACTTATTAAATTCTCAAGTCAATAAATCATTCTTTATTATTCTATAACCAAGTAACCATATCACTGCTTGTTTTGACACAAATAAATACACCTTCTAGTGTAGTGGTGAATGGTTACGCATAGGTGGCCTTCATTTCAGATAACTACTGCTGCAACCTGAGCAGTTAGGGTGCATTCCTCAAAAGTCACTCCTTCTTGGTTCAATGAGCATATTTCCTCAAATAAAGCCACAATTGGTCTGTTTTAAAGTAGCATGTTGCATATAGAGTCTGTATCAGTTACACAGACCACCAAAAGCTGTACCAATAACCTGCCATTAACAATAAGGCAGACCTTTGCAGTTCATTTAGCTTATTGTATTCTTTGGAATACATTTGGAATTCATGTGGAATATGTTGGGTTACAGATAAAGTTGCAGTCCTAACATTATAAACTCACCTGTTGCCAGCTGTTCAAGGCAGTGTCCACAGTGTGAATGGCATACTGGCTGATGTTAAGGAACACAGGGTCCACAAACACATTCACATCCAAAGAGGTGTCCTGGGGGCAGCAGGTGGCTGCAGCCTGGCCCTAAAGCACACATGACATCAAATTCAAAATCAATCACATTTTCTGAGCAATGCTTTGGATCCAAATATCGTGCGTCTCTCAATAGCTCTGCTATACCTGCAATACACAGGCCTGCAGAAGCTGGATGTGTGTAAGGTTTCTGTACTCCAGCAGCTTGCAGTCTAACTGTGTGGAAAAGCTGAGCTCCTGACAGTGACGTGATCCATTGCTCCACTGGCGCAAGAAGACTCGAGGTTCCCGAGCACCGATCACCATGAACTCTTGTTCTTGAGGTAACTTCCTGTCTGGCAGGAAGGGATGAAGTTTCCGAGATGGAGCTGGAGAAGAGAGAAATAATATGTCTTACTTGAAGACGCTTCCAAACCTGCCGCAGCGCTACTATCAAAATTCACATCTGACAGTCAAAAACCTGCAGACACTCAATTACAGTAATAAAAAAAGAAGTAATTGCTCTAATATGAGGGCGTCTTGTGGGTTTAAGTCCAATCATTTATACACGCAGACCATCTAAACTGCTCTAAATGAAAATGCAAGAATACAAAAGTGCGTGTGAACAACAGTGGGGTTTACAGAAGAGGCCAGTTACATGCCAATCAGAGAAAAGTGCTGTTTCTTGAAGTCAAAGGTGGACTCAAACAGATCAAACACAGGGCCATTAAACACTACTATTGTTGCTTTTTAGCGAGCAGTTATTGTAGGCAGCTGATGATGACCGAATGTAAAGCAATTTAGGTAAATTTGCTGCATAATTTACCGTTACCACGATACACAAAAACAACGCCAACATTTTTCCCAAACTATTACATGTGTTCTCTCACACCTAATACTCTCTAGAGGCATGTGATGATTGTATGTTGCACTCTACCTGTACCCAGCTGTTCAAGGTGGTGGCAGAGGTGAACTTCCAGCTGTGCTAATTGTAGGGACACACCCAAGGAGGGGACGAACCAGGGTGCAAAACAGGAGTCCACACGGGTACAGGCTGCCAACGCCATGGGAGACACCAACTGATCGCAGTGCAGCTGGGACCCACACTCACTCTCCGAACTAGAAAGAGAGAGAAGACAATATTTTACACCCCACTAAACATGTGAAGGAATAAAGAATAATATAAACTGACGGCAGTCTGTGAATATGAAATGATTTCATATGGAAATAATACTGGAAAGAAATTTCTAATATATGACTTTGATTCCATTAGTTGACAGTTTTAAAGGAAACAGTTATTGATTTTCAACGAAACTTTGTTTTATAATATCAAAAACACAGGCCCAGCTGCAGAATAATGGCCACGGAATTCTATTGACTAATTAAAATAGTCTGATTCTTATTTGTAGCTGAACGCTTTTGTCTCTTGCCCAGCGAGTTACAAATTGTGCGACATCCTCCTCAGAAATCTACAGAGAGAGACACACGCTATAATTATTTCGTTAAAAAAAAAAAAAAAAAATCATAAAATGAAAAGAGAGGACAATGTGGAAAGGGCCTCCTCGCTGTCCGAGGCTGTTAGGTACACTATTACACCCACAGTTTCCAGGAGAGCCCCTCCATGTACATTAATTGCATGTCATGGTTAATGATGTTGAATGGAAGGTAATTGAAGTGAATGACCATTTGCTCTGTAATTTGCTGCTACCATGATCCACCATAAAAACTCCAGCAGGAAATGCTCAAGACCTGAAAAATGCTGGTGCAGCAGAGTGCTCCTTAAAAAGATAAGCATCATATGTTGACAATTTTCATTACTTCCAGTTGGCAGGGCAGCCAAGTTATTTTTCTGGTGGAAACTAAAGTAAGGCAGATGAAACGAGTGAGAAGGGAAAGGGGAATCAATTTTGATCAAAAAAGACAAATAATTTAAACATAAAGGAAATGTAGTGTTTGGAGTATGATTGTAATGAAATGCAGATGTATATTTTGCTTTACACTGTATCTGGTCCTAAGGAGTTTTTCCCTGTTTCTTCTCTTACATGTTTTCTTAGTCCTCCCTTTCTGCTTTTTGGAGCTCTCTAAGCCACACAGAATGTGGGCTTGGCAGTTGTGTTCCACTAAAAAGTTCCCTAAATCCCAGAAGGAATTAAAAAAATGGAACGAAAAAGAGAAAAAACACATAAAGAAAAACTGGGTGAAGCCCCGAAGATGTAACAGAATGCTGGGTGAGACATGACAGAGACACAGAGAGGAAACAGTGGTAGTGAGAAGAAGCCTACTCTCTGAGGTGTTGCTGTGTTTAGTGGCCCTGTCTAACCCATCCCATCCTAGCTTAACCCTGCCCAGCCCAGCCCAGTCATGTCCAGTCCAGGCCTAAGAATGTATGAGCCAACCCAAAGGGGGCTTGACTCCTCTTGCTTCCCGTGAGCTTCCCCTCGATTAGATACACTCAAGGTAAGCAGGAAGGAATCCGGATGGGCCCTGACAGGCACTTGGTGTGCTGGGAAATCTCATTAGGCCGATCTGAACGCCTTCCAAGCCCGCTCCCTGCTCCTGCACACCAGATGTGGGGCGAGGGACACATTCTAGCTCTTTGTGCTCAGCGGCCTGGGTGCGCTCTTTCTCTCTGTTTTTTCTCACACAGGACAGCACACAATCGGTAGATCCAACACATACCTGCATGTAGGCATAAACATGCTCTATGGTTTACATGCTGGGGAATATGTAAATCATAGAGCATGCAGCATTTTTCCTCCTCACCTCTGCTCATCTCCTTCATCTCCGTTATTGTTGAGTACTATTCTCCACAGGTCTGAGGCCACTAGCTCCTTCTGCTGGTTGGTGAGGCTGAGGCTGGGCAGCTGCAGCTGGCAGGCACAGCTTTCTGACAAGCTGAACTCCCGATATGGAACAAAGGCCTGCTGGAGCTCATCCCAGTACTCCAGACTGCATGGTACCTGAAAGCACAACAAGTATACATCTTAGTTACTAAGTTAC
The DNA here is from genome assembly GCF_900634625.1 of Parambassis ranga. Classification (NCBI taxonomy): domain Eukaryota; kingdom Metazoa; phylum Chordata; class Actinopteri; family Ambassidae; genus Parambassis; species Parambassis ranga. The sequence goes on from NC_041036.1 coordinate 3,795,159, forward strand.
TCTATTTCAAGCTGCTGTTATTGCTATATAACAGTGAGGTTAGTTTTTAACTGGTGGCTTTAATCCATTGAAAGACTTTAGTTAACTTAGATTTTTAGTGGGACACTAGTGGACAACCGTTCTTCAATTATAACCTTCTCCATGTCACCCTGATTACTCATCAGCTGTAGATGTTATTTATGTTTATTAACATAAAATACTGAGCAACTGCAGTCGCTTGCTAACCATCGGGTCTTGATTTACTGACCCTTTCAAGACACGGGGAATCCCTGCCTCAGAGTGGGAATGAGCAAGTGATTTTTTTATGGCATCTGCCATTTCAACCTTGAATTTTACTCACTTCAGACAAAACCAATCTTCAAATTTCTGGTCTAGTCGGAAAAAACGACAGCGTTTTGACCACAGGACCACCAACGCAGCAAGACGACAACTCATCTCCATAACAACACTGCATGACCACAGCATAACTAAACACCCTGCAAATGTGTGCTACAAGACAAGCCATTAGCATTGAAGTCCTGGAGCCATTTCCACACAGAATAACAATCAGGTTATGTGAGTGTTCTCACATTGAGTATCGCTCTTGTGATGACTGGTAGGGCTTCAGTCATTCCTCTCTCATTGGGCCAGAATTAACATAAATGTGTCTGGTGCTCCTGTGTGAACCAAACCAGGTTCTCAGGTTCCCTCGGCCACCTGTGCAAATTGGCTCCTGATGGATCAGTAGTGGCATAGCGCTCTCGGGAGCACACCTGAAGGATGCCAGGCAGAAAGACACAAATGTGTGTGTGTGTGTTCTGTGAAAAATGTGTGAGATGGTGTACCGGAGGTAAGGAGATCCCTGGGCAATTACCAAACTCAAGCAACTGTCAGCAACTTTGTGTGCATTCACAAAATGCATGTATGTGTCCAGATACACATACTATATAGTGTATATTCCCATGTGCAGGGTTGTACTGTCACAGAGGAATACATGAGGTAACTGCAGCTTACATCATCCTAAAAATGTCCAACAGGTTTTTCCTGGAATCAACCTCTTATAATTGTACCTGACAGAGTTGTGCACCCGCAACCCCAACACTGAGCCACCGGAGCGGAAACTCACTGAATCTCCACAAAGAATTCCCAGAACTGCATTGCTAAAACACCAAGCATGTTTTTTTTTCACCTGTGATATTCAATATGCCATGACGCCATACAGAACGGGATATACGAAGCACATATACGGTATGGAGGAATACATTTGCATGGCTGAATGTGCGTCATGTTCCCTTTGACTTGTAGTCCTGCTGGCCATGGAGTAAAGTCGAGATGTAATCGATAACCAATTCACAAAAATGTTGTAAGGGTGAAGGAAAAAGAAGAAGGAAAAAATGATGTTGAGTTAGACGTCTGGCACTGGCTTCAGGGAGAAAAAGGCACCTGTGTATATGTCAAATGGATTGTGTATGTGTCCAAGAGGAAGACTATGTATAATTGTACGTATGAAAGACAATATGCATGTATACATATGTGTATACACAGGTGTGCTATGAATGTGAGTGCATGATCCAGCCTGGGCAGCGTCAGTTTCCGCTGCCTGATTGTGTGTGTACCTTATCTGATAAACAACATGTAACTCTGAATTGCTGACATTCCCCTGGCTGGATGGGTCCAATCTGTGTTTTCTTCAAGCACTTGACAAACTCAGTGGAATTTGGGTAAAATATCAGCTGAAAATATTATCTTAAATTCTAAATTTAGGTCCCATTTTGAGCAAGTAGTTTAAAACGAATACAGTGCAGATTAGAATACTCTATATTTACCTCAGCAGATTTTCACACTAGTCCTGGAAGTGACAAAACAGAATAAAAAGAAATATTTCATGTTGTCATTTATTTATTCATGTAAATGATCCAATATTATAAATGTGTAAGTGGCAAAAGTATGTGGACCTCTAAGCTTAGGCCACGGTATTAGGCTCTAGGTATTTTTGATCAATGTTAGATGCCAGTGAGTACTTTAACAGCAGTAATCTATCAAAATGTGATCTTCACAACGTGTTTGTGGAAGTGTATAATGTCATAAACAAAGGATATTTTAGAGGACCACATACAAACAGTTGTTACTGGTCAACAGGCTGGAAAATGTTAAACAACCACCTCTAAAGAGTCTGGACTCCACAAATCCACAGACAGACAGGTTGTGTACAAATGGAGGAAATACAAGTACATTGTTACTCTCCTCAAGTCATATAACAGGCTGCAAGGTTACAAAGGGAACGGGGTAACCTCTGAACAGCGAAAGGCCTCTCCCACATTAGATAATGTTAATGTTCATGAATGAACCACCATCAGGAGAGCACTGAACATCCATGGCAGAGCTGCAAGGAGAAAGTCGCTGCTCTCCGAAAAGAACACTGCTGCCTGTCTGCAGTTTGATTCAGGACAAACTAGAGGACTGCTGGGAACATATTTTGTGGACAGATGACACAAAAATAGAATAATTTGGCTTAATATTGTGAAAAAGAATGATGCTGCATTCAAGTATATGAACCTATCCCATCTGTCGAACATGGTGGCCTTTTTTTTCTGCACCTGAACCAGGATGATTGATGTAACAATCAATTCTAAATTCTAAGACACACACAAGTTGTTTTTGTTCTGAACTTGTTCTGACTTTATTCCAACTAAAAAGTTGTGGAAGCACCTGAAACAAGCAGTTCATGTGAGGAAACCTCCCAACTGTAGCTATTCTGTACAGAAGAATGGACTAAAGTTCCTCCAAGCTGACCATCAATCAGCAGTTAATAGAAACCTTTAGCTGTGCTACACGAAGGGCTCACAGATGATACTAAAAGCCAAGGTTTACATACTTTTGCTACTCACATATGTAATATTGGATCATTTTCTTGAATAAACAAATGCCAGCGTGACATATTTTCATTTCATTTAGTTTAATTGGGTTCTCTTTTTCTACTTTCAGATCTTCTGTGAAAATCTGCTGATGTTTTGGGTCATTTTTATGCAGGAAAAATTGAAAATTCAACAAACTTTCAAGCAGCACTGTATATTTACATCCAGGAGTGTTGGCAGCTTTGTGTTTATATGGACTAGATTTCCATCCCTTTTCACCCAACTCCATTTCTGCCAAACTGCAAACTATTGCTCTACAAGGATTTCCTTTCCTAGGCCTGATTGAACAATCACAGTGTCTCCAAAGGTTAACTAAAGGCAAATACATAACATATAGAAATTATTTCAGTTTCCATGACCAACCCCAGGTGTGATCACTACTACGTTTCAAATGCGCCTCTGCAACTGAAGACTCCCTCAGCTCTGTTTGAGGCTGTGGCTGCTGACATCCACAGCCATGTCTGCCATTACTTTTATTAACAATATCAACAGTGCTATTAAGTCTTCTGTTATTGCACTGATGCTTGTATGTCCAAAAAATTCCACTGCTAGCTACTTCTTATCAGCCTGCAGACAAATTGAATTGACATCGGCTTGAGCAAATGTTTATTCAGGAGATGTAATGAAAATTGTTCTGAAAATGACTCCCACTCTGCTGTCTCAGGTGGGCTAATATACGTTAACATTAATCAGTGTGGAAAATCAGGAATAAACCCACTCTGAGATCTTCACACTGGCTTTTTTTTTTTTGTCCGTTGTTTTTTTCTCTGTGATGCCAAACTTTTAAAGGGGAACTGGAGTTTTTGGTGGATGAGGTGTAAAAAGTCTAGATCAAATTAACCACATGGACAGTCTTTTATTTTTATAGTGCATTAGCTGTGACTAATGCAGGTCTGCTTGAGCACTGTCCCACTAAAATAATAGTTATCTTGGCTAAAAGACTACCTTGCTCTTTCTGGTTCAACGTGTCGCTCTGAAGTAAAAAACACCCTGCTGACTCCCACAACTCCCCACAAAAGATTGCATATTTCGACTAATTCAAGAGAAGGCATGCATCAATAAAAGAGGGTGCGTCATGGATTAGAAGCTGATGGTGGACCTGTGTTTCTCATAATAACAACAATGACAGAAACAGCAGCTGCAGAAGTGGTTATGACTGAAGGTTGCTGGGTCTTCTCAGGCCACAGAGATTTTATGATACCGGTCGCTGGCCAGCAGGGCCTTGATGGCAGCACAGAGCCCTGCTGAGGCATGGAAAGCTATCCCACAGTGCCATGCACGAAAGCAACAGCAGGGGAGCAGATGGTGCGATGTTTGTCTGGAGAAGTCAATGCAATATGGGCAAACAGAGAGTGGATGGCCACATCTGCGTATTGAGGAAAAACTATATGAGAACAGAATGTATTTATAATGCTGACTCCAAACTTTGCTCTCTAGTTTACCATTCTTTATCTCCTCCTCCTGCTGCTGCTCCCCCCCCCCCTGAGCTGGGGTCAGGCTGAATCATAGCTCCTGTGTTTACTCCAAGTTTCTCAGGCTTCAGAACCCCACAGAGAGGTAAAAGGAAGGGGAGACAAAAAAGAAGGATGGAAAAAGAGCAGTAAGAGCACCTGCTTATGATTCAGAGAACTGGACCACACGGCGGTGAGAAGGTGACAATGAGTCACCTTCCTCTCTGCTCCGATCCCTTCATCACTTAGGAAACTCTACAGGTGGGAACCTGTGGATGCTCAATCAGGGGATCTGTCACTTTTTAGGTGCCCCCCCCCCCTCCCTCCATCATCTCCTTCTACTGTATGTAAAAACAATGCGAGCAGCAATTTGACTTTGAGTAATGGAAGGAGGTTTGAATTCCCCCTCTGAGATACTGGAACCAGTTGGGAAACCACAACTATTTAAATGCAGGAAATCTTGATTTTATAAAATGTTAATATGATCTGCTCTGGGGACAAGCGAGCAGCAAGGCTCAGAGCAAGAGCCCCCCTTACCCAGACCCACCATACATGTATTCACTCGGGTGGAGAGGGACCAAAGGAAACGAGGAGGAGGACGGGGGGGGGGGGGGGTTGTCACAAAATGACACAAAAGAAAAAGTAGGTAGAAAATGATAAAAAGGAAGGAACACATCTGTTTACCTGCAATCTGTTCCTCTCTCTGTCCACCTGCTGTTCAACTAAAAATACATTAATGCCTTATTGACAGAGAGGAATGACCAGGCAGCTTAATGTTAATCACTCGCTCTTACTTATTTCTTTTCTTTCCCTATGCCTCTCACTTTCCATTTCTCAAAATCTATCAGCCTCCATCTCCGCGTGGCCACATGGTAATTTTAGAGGCCTGAGAAATTATGACTGCCTTCTTTCTCCTTCCCGCTCTCTCGCTCCCTCTCTGCACAGTCTTGATGTAAAGTAAATGAAATTCCTTTGGAACAGAAACTGAGCCATTACTGTGTTTTGGGTTTTTATGGCTGCATTTCCGTTCTCTTCAGCTGGACTTTCTGGTCTTGGGAGGAATAAAAAAAAAAAAAAAAAAAAAAAAAAAATGAATTGACTGAGACTTTTGAAGTTTTCATTGTGTCACAGGGGCTGAAATGAATTAAAACTGGGATCACAATAACTTTGGCGAAAGACCAAGAGGTTTAGTTACAAGAACCCCCATGAGTCCAACACTCCTGCTAACATACAACAGACCTAATGCGAAAATATGAGGTAAGAGAGCCTGTGTAACATGTCGTTAAACAGATCCGGTATCTCATAATTGTCTTACTTTCAATCACTTCTTTCTCACTCATGTCCATGATGCTTTTTTTAGCATTGTTGACAAAGTGCATTAGCTTTCAACAATGGATTTAAAGTAGTTTAACACATGCCCTCTGTAATGTGATGTTTTTCATTAACGTTACCAACAGCCCCAAATGCCACATGCCCATTTCTCTAACCATCAGCGTGTCTTATTACAAACATAGCTGCTGGGGGGGGGCAGGCCATTTACATGGATGCCACAACAACACAAACAGCAGACTCAGGAGGCCCATTGCTGACCCATGGCTCCCTTACGGCTGGTACAGTGGTCTTTTTAAGAACATGTTGCACAACGGTTTTCTTAGTTGTCAAAAACAATAGCTCCTATGTCAATACTTTTGCTTTTATTGCTTTTCTCTACCAACTCTACAGACCAGAAGTGTGTTTAATCCACACATAAAGTGGTTCCAGGAACAGTTGTGTGCTCGGAGCCTCCTCTTTTCACCACTGTCCCTGTGGCAGGCTCATTACCTGGTTCCTTTTAACAGACTTGTCAGAAGAGATAGGACCATGCTACATGACAGAGGGAGAGGAGTGGAAGATGTGGAAACCACATGTTCATCAACCACTGGTACCCCCCCCCCCCCCACACACACACACAGTGCAACACACACACACACACACAAGCCTTTAGGTACCGACACTTCTATACACCGCTGTATAAGCATGTAATGACAAACTCGCCAGTTATGCACCTTAGCACTTTATGTGTGAATGTGCATCTGTCTGTGTGTGTGTGTGTGTGTGTGTATTATCTCTCGTCAGATGAGACATACGCTTTGGTTCCATCTGCGTCTCATTTCGTCAGCTGGTGAATGATCATCTTTCACTCCCTTGGACTATAGAAAGGGTATTTGCACACAGATCCTCTTACACAGATGCTTCTGTGAGCATCGCAGAAGAAGCCATCTCCCTCTGTGACTATCTATCTCCATACTCTTGACCCCCTCCATCTTTCCTCTGTCTCTTCCCACTCTTCCTTCCTGTTACTCTACTCCCATTAAACACCTTCTCCTTATCCCATCTCTATTTATCACTACATCTTCCTCTATAACCCCCCCCCCCCCAATTTCTCCCCTCCTTCCTCTACACACATCAGCTCCTTCTTCTTCTCCCCTGTAACTCAATATGTGGCCAATCAGCTTGAGGCTTTGGAGTTTTGCTCATTACAGACTTTACAGCTGTGGGGCCTTGCTGGGAAGTCAGACATCTGCAGCACCTTCCAATTTCTTGCCTCTCCTGGGCCGGCACACATAAACTGACTGAAGAAAACATCTGTACTCTAGGTGAAATGATTGTGGGAGTCCAGGAAAGAATCTGAGAGATAAAGGGAGGATATGGGAAGATGAGAAACCTCTGCAGCATACGCAGGAAAGGAGCAGAAGGAGATGGACGAGGGAAGGTAACAAAACCCCATGGCTTAGCAATGTAATCCAAGGGTCTTTATAAATGGAACGAGAATATAATACCACTTGCTACTGTCATTAATTTTTTGGGAAAATACAGCAGTGTGGCGGTGGCAAAACTATCAATTGATAATGAATACATTAAAAATCTCAACATAATTAGTTCTGCTTTACATAATTCTTTTGTGGTATCCCTGCATTTTATTTTGACATTTTACAACAGATATATTGTCGGTTGCTTAGCAGACAAGGTGACAAAAATATTGTGTTTCCACAGCTTTCATTCCTGAATGGTCAGAAAATCAACTCCAAGTGACTGTTGCTACAGCAATATTACCTAAAAATAGCGTACTTCTGTTCCAGGAAAATGGAAAGAATATGAAGGAGGGTGCAAAAGAACATGATTTGGGACCCAGCTTGCATTCAAGAATGATAAGCTGAACAGAGAGAGGCAGGGGATAGAAAGGCGGAGGATGAGTGATAGGAGGAAAAGTGGGATGTCCTGTCTCCCACTGAGGCCCCGAAGGCTCGGTAGCTGCTACAGCCTGCCAAAATATAACCTCATCTGGGGTTAGAGACACCTGGCTATTCACACCAGAGCATGCAAGATGACTTCCACAGCTGTCTGACCATGTATTACATGTTTGGAGGGACAGCAGGGGTCTCTGTCATTCAATAACATGTAGGGTATGGGAGTTCTCATGACTCATGTCAATGGAAGCATAATGGCACACAGCCCGGCTCTCAGACTGTTTACTTCTCTTTCAGTGCAGGTGATGTTCAGCAGGGAGCAGAGTGAAAGGGGTGGGGATTCTCCTCCTTTCTTCTCTCTCTTACATTCTCTTTCTAGTACGGTAGCTACACAAATTTTATTTAAAAACTGATGCGATGAGGTTAAACATGCAAGAGCTTAGTGTGTCAGGGCTCTTTGTGATTTTGATATTTAAGTAAAGCAGATATGGAAGAGAAGAAGCACAGTGTATGTGGTGAAATGTGTGTCCATTTCTACCTGCAGGACATCTCCCAGGTCAGCAGTGCTGATCTCAGGGTCTTCTGTGGTGTTAAAAGGGACAGGAGTTATCCTGACGAAGGTGAGGACACGAGGTTCAGGGTATCTCCACACCATCACCCCTGGGCTGTCCTCTGTCTCGCTGTAAAACACCACCTCATGAGGTCCTGGCAGTCTCCGTGAAGCTGCAACAAAAATCAAACAAACAAAAAAAAACAATAATATTATATATAATGAATCTGTCAATGATCCAAATGCAAAGCTTAACTGTGCTTTACAGCAGGACATAAACACAAAACATATGGTGAGGGCTAAATGAAGAAGAAATGAAAATAGCTGAAAGAAAACTTTCATCACAGAGAGTAAAAATGTGATGAAAATTCCAGTGTGTTCACTTCTTGTTGCAAAAGGACTAATGCATATCTGACTTTCATACAGCTATGCTGCCGTTTTTATAGTTATTTGTACTATAGAATGTGAACACTCCAAAACAATATCTGTGTGTATGTTACCACTGTTTCCAGTGTTTATATGCGTAAGAACCCGTGCATAAACAAAGTGGCTGAGTAAACATTTTTGCTATTGGGTAAACAGCCATTGATTGAGCCATGCCAAGCACCTGCAAAAGCTGGATAACTCTGGATCTAAACGTCTGAGTGGTGTTTGACTTATGTCGTGGCTGCTGTTTGGGATTCAAGTCCTTTGGAAAAATGTTTATTTGAAAAAAACAGTCAAGCAGAGAACTGCTGCTTTGTTTGGCCCCTGGGGGTTCAAGCACTGAGACGTTTTCTTGCAGAAAACACATTTTTAGCGGTGAAATCTGTCTGTGGTTAATTTTCCCTTCATGTCAAGTAGTGAGCTGCTCTCCTCAAGGTGTACGGCATATTATTCTTTTGCAAAACGGGGTACATGAAAGAAAAACAGACACTTTCATGAGGTTTTGCTTTCATTTCTGTTTGCCTGAACTTAGAGAAAGTAACACAGAGCCGCCTTCTACTCATCTCTCCAAACGTCTTTCATTTACTCGTCTGTCCGTCCCTGTGTCAGGCCCCTGAGGGGCCGCACACCGGTCTCTGTGCTCTGGGGCCTGGTTTTCTCTGGCTGCTGACAACATGTTGCAGACAGATTGTCCTCTTGGTTCTAGTTCACTACTGTACGTTCTCCTGCTTCAGCCAGAATATTAAATGCATCAAAGACCAGTGGAACAGTGCAACAAACAAAGACTCAACCACAGCTGACAGAGTGGACGGCTGGTCTGAAGCCAGAGAGAAGTTTGATCCTCTGTGTATAATGTTGCTGTGTGTGTGCACACAAAGGACAGCACACACAAAGCACAAAGAGGGGGAATAAACACCATGTTAGTCAGAGTGGAAACAGGCAGACATGTCCGATGAAACTTCTTTTCACAGAAGGCTTTGATCTGACTTTGATTTGAGCAGATGTGTATCTTAAGTGACATCTCACTTTGCCACAAAGGTTCTTTTTTTTAAGTTTGTCCAATTCAGCTTTATGAATTTATGAATAATCAGCTGTGGTTACTGTTCATCCTTTGGGTTAAACCTCATCAAGACATTAGCAGAAAAATGTTTGTATCATTTACTGCAGCTTGTCCACTTAAGTGCTGCCCAAAGTTCTAGATTATTGAAACAACACTAGACCAAGATTCAAAAGGCCTGGGACAGCAGCTACGTTTCATCTTGCGTGAGATCAACAAGCGTTCAATAAACATTCACCTGAGTCCTGGATGTACTGAAAATGTCCTGTGCGTAAGTCATCGGAGCTGTGCTCTGTCCGGGGAGAGGGAGAGCTTGGGGAGGGCGGTGGCTGGTTGTGGCAGGCCTTGCCCTGAGAACAGCTATCGGAAGAATCCCCCTTCTGGAGGTGGATGTAGGCACGGAGGTGCTCCTCCACCAGCTTTAGGCAGTTCAAATGTTCTTGACCCCAAAACACCTGCAGGAACAGTGATAAAATGAGACATATAAGTGAATATAATATGAAAGAAAAGCAATGCAGTGACACAGACTTCCGGCTGTTACATAAATACCTGATTCAAACATGAACTGATTTTCCTTTCCAAAACAGGAAGAGAAGCAGTCAGGGTTACCCCCGTCATCACCCCGTTCACAACCTTACTAACATTACCCAACACAACCTTACATCCTCCTCACTTACCCGCGGCATTCCCCTTCCCGTGCTCCATCAAAGCGAGTCTGGCTGGGGTTTGGACTAAAGATCAGGAATCTCTGAGTCAAAAACTCTTCACACATGGAGCTGCCTGCCTGCTTCCCCGCTGCACACTAGCTTGTAAGGGTGGGTTATGACTAAACTTTAAAAACAGGAAAATTTGGGGATTTTTTTCCAAGTTTTTTTGGAACGAGAGCACGAGAAGAAGGAATCGGAAGGAATTCCAGTGGTTTTTGTGCAGCACTTGATTAAAACACCACAAATTCCAATATTTGCAGAGGGAAATGTATGATTACGTATTAAGTGTTGAGTTGCGAGTGATGTTTCTGTTAATGGGCACGCAATAAAAGCATTAAGGAGACCATTGAACGTGGGGGGAGGGGGTTCCCCCAGAGGAAGTAATGTGGAATAATACATTAGTAATAATGTGCTCGGTTAGTCACATTGAAAAGGGGACTTTTCATTGTGAATATTATGTAACTTCTCCGAGGGAAAAATGGCACACATAAGATATTACCCCCCTAAATATAGCCTGGTAATATTCCACCACTTAACCAGCAGATGTCACTCAAATCTACAGTCGGATTACAGCATTCAATTTCTACTGTCATCACGTCACTGCATGAGGACTGAAGCCATGGCAGAATTAAAGTGAACAGCAGATTTAAGGGGAGTGTTAAAGTGTATGAATACTGTAAGGTTTAATTTGGAAACACTTAAGCTGACGTTTTAGTGGGCAGTAGCATCACCTCCTCATCAACTCTGTTCTTAAGCTGGAAGGACAAGTGTCCTTGAGCCTGACACGCCGACCAGGTGCAGAAGTGCTGATCTGAACCTGACCTCTGAAAACTGTAGCTGTGCTGGGTGATAAATCTTATGAGTGAAAATGCTGAATCGATGTCATGTGTATACAGTACCTGCAGCAGGCCTCCCTTCAGGTCGAGCAGCAGTTTAGGGGGCCCGGGCTGAGGTCCAGGGCTGCCGCTGTGACGACACCATCGAGCCTCCAGGGAGCTGCTGCAGGTAAACGGTCCCAACAGGACACGGCTCCGATCCTTCAGTCCTGTTCTCACCAACACATCCTTCAACTCCAGCAGCACAGAGGCAGCCTGAACTGCATCTAGGAACACAGGAGGAGCAGAAGCTTATGTATACACAGCAGAAGAAGGTAGAAGATAAAAAGATGCACCATGTCAGTGGTGCACTATGTACAAAGTAGTTTGTGGATTAAGCAGAAGCGGCCACGAACTAATTACAACTTGGAATAAAATATACACACATATATATATATATATGTATATGTTCAAACTCTTTCATTTAGTATGTATATATATATATATATATATATATAAAAACAAAGTAGGGGTTCAGATGGATGGGAAACAAATGCTCAGAATTAGTGCCAGTTTCAAAGTGAAATACTGATACCTCTAATTATATACAAAAACTAACACAGCTCATTGATACATTTGCAGCTAAGCCCGTTGAAATTAAAACACATAAACAATTCAACCTCAAACTTCAGCCGCTCAAATGCTTGCCTCTGTTTTGACACAGTTGAATTACAACAGCCTGGCTCTGTGATAACAAAGCAGAAAAACATACAGTGCAGTTATATCAGCCACATAACTGGCCTGTAGACTGTTGTACTCATCTGGTGGTCATGTGAACATGCCAGTGCCTTCGTGCTTCTTAACTGATTGGTTAATGACCAATAAAATTTAAAAAGAGGCATGTGCAGAAGAAGCAGAAAACAAAGAGGAAACATCAAACAAAGGTATTCTGGGGTCGTGGTCGCACTGATCCAAACCTGGATTCAAGCCTCAAGTTCAAACTCTTTCATTTAGTAAACTAAAAGATTTAGCAGACACGCTGATGGTGAGAAAGCCCTGATGTTATCCAGACAGGCAGCCAAACACCCACTCATTCTCAAAGCACCAAAAGTAGCAACAGCCCCAGCTTAATAAGGAAAGCTTCAAACATCCTCTGTCCTTTCCATTAACACACAAATGTGTCACTGTGGTCATGGGCTGTCCTGAGCTTGTCCGCTTGGTCCCATAACTCAGCAGATTGAAACCCCTTCTGCTAGTTGTTGACATGGGAGGGCTGATCTGGTCAGTCAAAGCTACAGTACAGCAGCAGCAGCAGCAGCAGCAGCCCATTTGGAAGCCTCAACACTACATGACTAATAATGCCCCGAGAAGCGGTTCTTCAAACATGCCTTTTAAACTCTTAAAAAAATTCTCACTCCAGCTGGCTTGGCTGTAACTCTGGGAAAGTAAAAGAAAGCAGCGGCACACCTGTTTCAGTATGTTGGATCAGTAACTATAATTACAGTGCCTGTTATTTAAATGTATGCCTTTCAGCAACAACATTAAAATATTTTACAATAGCTATTCAAGTTAGAGCTGCAAAGCTTGGTGTGAGGAAAACAGAATATGTATTTTTTTGGTGACTACTGTGGATGGATCAGTGTGCACCGTTATACACTTTGATATCTTTTGGCTCATGTTGCTTGGACTACTAAAATGTAGATATTTTAACATAAAAACTTCCCTTATTTATATTTGAATGCTTTGAAGACTGACTGGCTGCTCAAGGGTTTGGGGTTCACTTGGGGTGAGGCAGGATAAATGGGGTTTGAGGGAGAGATGGAAAGCCGTATGAAGGGATTTGGGGGAGGAGGTGATAAATGAGGAGACGAATAGATATAGACATGGATGGTGGGAGAGCGTGTGAGAGACAAGAGCAGAGGGTGTGAGAGAGAAAGTGAGCTATGATATGATGAAGATGTGACACACAGGAGTACTCAAATCTTTCCAGGCTTGGTAGGCTGACTAAGGAACATCTTATTCAACATTAGAGAGCAATAACACAACAAGGAGGGTTCTTGCATAAAACAATCTGGGGGAAATATTATACAGGGGTGACTCATTTCTCACAGGAAAGAAGTTGTTGATATAAGTTGGCAATTTACCTGCTAATATCTTCTTGGAGTTGCAGCTCAGACAGAGCTGAGATTACTTACCGAACTGTGGACATCAAGTTTATTTTCATGGCTAGGATTTATTAGACAGCGCAGTGGAACTTCCAAACCGGCTTGTTAAATTGAAAATCTTTCTCGTGCACACATAAGTGCGGACACACCAAACGCCTGCTTACATACAGATGTAAATGCAGACCATGCACACCCAGGTGAACAAGTGGAAACAACTACTCCCACGTACACGTTCACACACACACACACAATGTGTATCAAAGCATTTTCTCCTGTCTCACCATGCGTCATTTACAGCTCGGCTGACCGCAGCATCCTGGTGTTAAAGCCAGCAGCAGCCAGCGCTCTTAATAATCAGCCTAATTGGGAGTGGTTTTAATGAGGGGGAATCCCTTTCTTTCTTCACCTCCACTCTTCTTTCCAGGCAGAATAATAGTCAGCAGAACATGTCTTCATCCCTGTTTCCCCCTCCCTGTATGACTATATTACCCCAGTACAGGTTTGTATCCAGACATGTGTCAGCAGACAGCACAGAGACGTTACACTGCTGAACTGTGAAGTCCTGCCATCAGAAGGGAGGAGCAGAGGGAGAAGAATGGAAAGCTGAGAGGTGGTCCATTCACCTACATATTTACTGTATATTCAACATATTTACAGATGAAATAGAAAAAGCAAAGAGACGAAGGACAAAGGTTTATAGGCCAAAACGCTAGAAGGAATAAGAGGCAGGAGAGGGAATAAAAGAGCCACTTTCTGAAGCATCTTGACCTGACAGATTATGAATATGTGTGGCAAGCATACTATAAAGCTTTATCCCTGCTCCTGGTTCTCCCTCCTCCGCTCTTTTTTCTCCCTATGAGTCTGGTTCTGCTCAAACTTTCTTCCTGTTAAAAGGGAATTTTTCCTCGCCACCATCTCCTTAGTGCATGCTCTGGGGGTTACAGGCTCTGGTTTGTGTAAAGCTTCTTGAGATGATTTTGATTGTTACTGGCACTGCATAAATACAACTGAATTGAAACAAACACAAACAGACAAACTTAGATGTATAAACATGTCTAAAAAGTAGGGAAAAATAGATATTTTTTTAGATATTTTCCTCATATGACAAGGTACAATGTACCATTTAACAAGGTCCCGTGTGGGATCAATAAAATCTGTCTATATCTATCGATCATGTAGGCAGGGATCTCCCTGGACACATACGATAAGCATGATTGGTCCATAAAGTCACAAACAAAGATGTTATAAAAACACATGGCATGTTTTCATAGTTAATAATAATTTTATCACATTATTATTTAGAGCTGGTCATTATACCTCCTCTTAAGTGGGGTACAAAATATTTCTTTATGGAAGATGAACCTTGATCCATGCATATTTTAAGAAAAACTGAAAACCCAGACACACTAGTGATTGGAATGACTGGAGCTATGTCAAAATAATGACTAACCCTAACTCTGATCCTACATTTGCACAGAGATATTTATACCTGCATAGCTCATACTGTCATTTCAGACTGTACACTGAAAGCAGACATGCAACCTACAGCGTGACAGTTGCTGAACCAAGTGGGTGGTGGGAAACAGGGTGGATGGAAATCTTCCTAAAGTGAAATACATCTCTGGCAAACACTCTGGTGAGATTAGATAGGAGATCGGAGACTGATTTACCGTGTTGGTTTCTCCCTGGCAGCCGTTATCTGACCACTGCCTGGCTGATTTATACCCTGCAACGTACTGGTATCAATTAAAGGAAACCTAAAGGAGTCATTACATAACTAGCAGAGGCCCCTGAAGACCTTCTGGGATGGTGAGAGTAATAGGAATAATATGACTGTCAGTCACCACAGAAAGACGCTATTCACTCACCACAAGACCACTATAGGACACTAGAGGAAACTGGTTTTGTAGCAGGGGACACCACTGGCCAAAATGGCACAGTGCAGGAAGCTGCGTGTCATTCAAGCTATTACCAATACAGCAACTGATGAGCTACATATGGAGTCAATAACAGCCAGGATGCATGAGCAAATTAAGTATGGCAGATATTTGCTAATTTCTTAATATTGAAGTATATATGTGATCTCTTTAGAAGACTCATATGAAGATAAGGCTGCACATACAGACATGTTCTTCCGACAGCTGTTTTTTTTGTTCACTGTGTGCCATTCTGCAACTGAACCTAAACCCGATAGGTCCTGACAAATTATCAGGTTTTCGGTCTTATTTCATACAGCTTCAGGCTCAGTTCAGTTATTTTCAAATGTAACTTAATAAGAAATGTCTCTCTCTCTCTCTCTCTCTCTGGCTGTATTTTGTGTGTGTGTGTGTGTGTGTGTGTGTGGGAGAGAGAGAGAGTCCATGTTACAGTCCAAAATATAGGAAAAAACAAAACTAGCCAAATATCTTGACACATTACATCATCATAAAGTCAACAACAAAATACATAAACAAATAAAAGAATTATATATACTGTAACTAATGAGAACTTTTGGAACCTTATGACCTTAAATGACCTTTATTTGTGCTTATATGTAGTATGTGTGTTCTGCAATGAGGCTGTTTAAACTGTCTAGTTTTGTATGATACACAGTCAACAGCACTGACAGCAGATCAGCAGATTGTTTGTGATATGATGATGTACTTCTGTGCTGATTTTTGTCGTTGTGGTTGTCCCTTTGTCTGGAAGAAGGTTTTGCAGTATAATACAGTCAAAATCTAATGCACTTTGTCATATGTCAATTAAGGCACATTTTGACTAAGCAGCCACATGTCTTAACAAATACCTGGACTGCTTTTCTCCCTTATGTCGTCCCTGAGTGTATATTTCTATTATTAATGCACTGAGAACAATTTATTAGTTTTGTTGGCTTGGAGCTTTTGCTGTTCCCTGACCACTGAAACAGAAATAATGTGATAAATGGAAGAGAGTGGCTTTTTTTTCAGAAGAGTAAACAAACTGACACGCTCGTAATTCATAGATTGGCAAGGGAAACAAAATAAAACCTGAACTATAAAAAAAGAAGAAGAAGAAGAAGAAGAAGAAGAAGAAGAAGGGGCATAAATAATAATGTGCAGCTTTAAGATTGTTCCACAAAAGTTTTCCTTTACAAGTATGGTGGAGTAAATCCCCATGAAGAAGCAGGGGGTCCACAGAAGCAAAGAGCCGAGGAGAAAGCTTTGCATGTACGTATGTGTGTGTGTTGTATGCATATAAAAAGTGTGCAATAGCAATAGGTTCTGCTGGTGTGTTAGCATATGTTCATAGGTAATCAGGGCCACTCTATGGGCAGTGTGACGGAGAGCTGAGAGAATAGGGAGGGTCTTGTTTCATGGACCCTAAGACATCTGTTCCCTCTCTTCATTGAACTATAAATGCCCCCCTACCTTGGGGAGTGGTGAGCTGTGGATGGAGGGAGGAATGCGGGGCTTCCACTTGCTTTTCATTAGCACAGGATCTGGTAACACACCTCACTGTCAACCTAATCCCCTCTCTCTCCATCTTGTCCCCTGGCAGGACGGGGGTGAGGGGGGTGCCATGACCAGGTACGGAGCCCCAGATGTTGCATTGATGGTAGGAGCGGGAGGGTGGATGACAGCTATGGATGTGTGGTGATGAAGACAGGTTGGGATGGGGGTGAATGTAATGACATCACGCAGACTACCTGTGTTCTGTTTCCCCTGCTGTACGGTATTACTGCGTATCTCCTTTCTTTCTCAAACTATGATTGATGTGCGCTCATCTGTCCCGGTCCAACTTGTAAAATGATTTCCTGTTGTCTAATGTGATCTTTCTGCTCAATCAGTACTTCTCTCCTCTCATGTTTCTTCCACTCTTTTATCTCCAAAGCCTCCTGCTTCACAACCCTTCCTTCATCCTCTTCGTCCTCCTACTGTTTCTCCTTGCACGCTGGCATTAACCTGAGGTCTGCTCAGGATTTGGTCCATCAGTCTCAGCCTGCCTGAGACCCAGCCGAGCAACAACAGCAGCAACAGAAGTGATACGTACTGTAGCAGTAGTAAAGCTACATTCTCCTGCCTTACATCTCTCATGTACAGCCTCTCCCAGGGGGGTAATTCCTGCTGACTTATTGTGGCAGCTCAAAGGCTCAAACTTACAGAACGGGAATCCGAACCTTTATCTTCGGAAAAATTCCAAGGTATCCGTTTTCTTAGGCACGGAGCAAACCGGAGTGGTGAGTGATGGAGGTGGTGCAGCTAAGGCTAAAAGCCAGCAGATACATCTATTGTCACCAGCGATCAGTCTGCGTAATTGGAGACAGTTTGTCTCCTTTCAATGGCAACAAATCTGGAAACACTATGTGAAGAAGCCCTCAGGGGAAAACAGCCGTGTGTGCGTTGTGACAAAGATCTATACGGGGTGCTTAAGTTGTCAACAACAAAAAAAAGAAACAAGTGGGTGAGACAAACATGTTATTCAGCAAGATAACTTCTGGTATTTGCTGTAAAATCTGGTAAAAACAAAGGTCAAACAAGGTCTTCTTTGTGGGTATGTGGTGCCAGGTCTTCTACTGTCAGCATTACTGAAATGATGTTTCAACATGTGTGCAGAGATGAGACCAAAAAAAAAGAGAATTATCAGGGTCTTGACTGAGATCTAAGCAGAGGAGCTAAAACCTCACAGGTATTTCAGAAAGCACTCAAATATGATATAAGAGGAGCTGAACAAACGTCTGTGGAACATGATGACAGCATCAGTTATATGGCAGTCATTATAATGTCTTGTTGAAAACAGGCATACATGATGTTATGTTTTTTGAGCCCTAACAACTAACAGTACTTCAAAGAGTTTGGAGCCAAACTGAGGATGAACGATCCAGTGGATGTCAATAAACACCAGTGGTCCTGATCCCAACCGTTTTATTTGCGTCCAGTCAAGACTGCGATGTCTGGAGTGCAGCGGTAGCTCGGGCCTCAATGTGCTGGTAATTGTGGGGAAAACAATATCCATGAAAAGGCAGTTCACTACAAATCAATCATTACTTTCTGTGTTTACTGTACACAAATCAAAGAACTACTATTAACAAACCTCCTGAGAAGAATTACTGTGTGCACAAGAAAGAGCGACGATTAAAAATAGAAGCATCATTTGAAAGCAAAGTGATTGGGAGAGGATTAGCTTTCATATTAGGGCAATTGTTTCTAAACTATTTTTTCCATTACACTACACACACAGTTATAGCTGTGTTTATCAAAGTCAACACATCAAAGATGGATGAAAGCTGGTGAAAATCAGAGCAGGGCAGCAGCACTCGGTATTGTGTCATGGTGCAGTTATGCAGATTTGAGTAAACAAAGTGCAAATTGTTTGAGGTTTTAATTAACATTTTTGACAATCATTTTATCTGAAGTAACCCTATATAACAACATCTGTAAGACAGATGCAGGCACTTAGGGAGTCTCGCTCCAGCTTTGTCCTCGTCCCCCTGCAACCCCAGTCAACAAAAGGATGTGTTGCTCAGTGGCCCTGAGGTAAAAACATGGACTTGCTGCAAAATAATGAGTCAAAGTGTTCCTTGTTATCTACTGCATGTGGCATGTCAGCCCCTCACACCCTTTTATCCTTCAGTTTCCATCTACTGTCTAATTTGGAGAACAGTGTTTTTTTTCAACAGTGAAAAACAAGACCAAAAAAAAAAACAATCCTGATCATCTGTTAGAGCGTGCCGGCTAACACCCGGCGGCGAGAGAGAAATTGGAAGCTTTTTAATTTACATTAGCATTAGCAGTTCTGATTGTCATAATGGAAACACTCTGATGCCTCCTGGATAACAGTCAGTGTAGATGAAGGCAGGGTTTGGTCCTAACACGAAAACAAACATCTCACTCTCCCACTCTCTCACACACATCTGCACACACACACGTACATGAATGCATGAAAATATCTTTGCCTCTCAGGTCCTAATACACACGTAACTGTGTAATCAAATACACACAGATCCCCACAACAAATCTAGATCCAAAACTAACACAAACATCTCACTTTACAGTTTACTGACAAACCTTCTTTTTGGCAGGTGGGGGGGTATTCTAAGTAACGGCTATCTGGTTCAAAATCTTTCCCAGTGTGAGTGAGTGACAGAATGTGAACAGGCGGAGACATCACAGATTCCTCAACAAACGAGGGTGGAAAGCGGAAAGTCTGACTATGCAGCAGCAGCAGCAGCACTGGTAAATAAATATTCAGAACTCTTTCTCCACAGCAGATGCACATCAAACACTGACAACATGTTCTCTAGCCGCGGTAATCCTGAAGGTTACATGTCAGCTGTACGATCTGCCCGAGCAACAAGTGTACATGCAATGCACACCAAGTATAGCGCTTTAGTGTTTGATACTTGTTTGGTTACATAATGACACGAAATGGAACAATTTGTTCTCCCCTACATTTTTGTGTTGGATATTTGGAGCCCTGTGTAACTGTACTTTATTTTCAAAGGGCCTGGATGGATTCCTGTTGGCTCAAATAGTGAGTTTGGGTACTAGACAAATGACACGCCACAAAAAAGCATGTACACTCAGTTTAGTGTATTACGGAGTCTTAAAACTGTGGTTACTTTAAAAGATGATAAAATCTGCCAAATGGGGTGAAGTCATTACAGTTGTTTCCAATGTAGCTCCACCTGCCTCAAGAATTCCCTTGAAACAAGTGGCAGTATCTTGAAATACAGCAGAATTAGACGGATCACATCACCAGTTTGATGTTTTTCACTTTTTACATCAAGAAAGAGTAACAATGAGTCATTGCAGGTCCAGCCCCTCATTACTTTAGTGACACAACAAGGGTCATTCAGTGAGCTTAGATAAATCTTAGCAGGAAAAAAACAAAGGTATAACTCTAAAGCATCAGAACTTAGATGCTGATAAATTATTTTACATTATAAAACTATAAACTGTATATACTATTAAAAAAGAAAATACTCACCTTCTATCTTAGGCCCTGACTTGATGTTCAGACTTCCTGTCATGCCCGACACTGATACAGTCAAGCTGGGCTTCATTGGATGGGCCTCTGTCTCCATGACTACTAAAATCTGGGCAGTGTGGAGTAAGACCTTCTGGAAGGACAGCGCCAGGGCCCCGACACCGCTGGCTTCAGCAAGGGCCGAGGTCTGATGGTGTGGGTCTGAGCGAGGAGGAAAGGCCCTGTGCAGTACCTTCGTAGGAGAAGACTGGGGGCTGGAGGAAGCGGATGGTGGTTTGCTGGAGATGTCCCATGTGTGGTTTGGTAGGACTTTCTTCAGGTAGGCTTTGGCCTGCTCCAGCTTTGCCAGCGTGGGGTTGATTTTCAGGGGGCGTGATAGCTCTACATTCAGATCAGCTGTGGACAGACAAGAGAAGACAGCAAAACATGAGAGACAAAAAAGTGGGGGAGAAAAACTGTACTGTCCACAAAACTACAAACAACTCCCTCTGTGGACAGGTTCTGAGTAGGCTCTCTTCAAAGAGGGGAGGAACTCTCGTGCTCATCCTGACTTGTATTTATGAAGTG
Source organism: Parambassis ranga (assembly GCF_900634625.1). Lineage (NCBI taxonomy): Eukaryota > Metazoa > Chordata > Actinopteri > Ambassidae > Parambassis > Parambassis ranga. The sequence continues at coordinate 3,815,963 of NC_041036.1, forward strand.
CTGAGTGACGAAGAAAACCAGGCAGGAAGTGGAGAGAGCAAAGCTTTTGGGCAGGTAATAAAAACATAACTTTACTGGTGGGAAAGAAAACAAAGCTACCTCATGACAGAGGGATAAAGACACAGTCTTTAGGTCTCACTGTGTGTCCTGTTTGAATTTTTAATATATTTTTTCTATGATTAGAAATCCAGCGACAGCCTGTTTATTCTTCTTTGACACACAAGTAGGGCCTCTTAAACTATGTCAAACCCTATGATGCAAATTGAATAAATTCACCACTGGCTGGAGCTCTTTCTTCTAAAAAAAAAATCTGCTTTTGAAATATGGAAATGTTGCATAAACTGGACATAATCCATGTGGGGTTTTTAAAACAACACAGGCTTTTCTCAGTGTCCTCTAAAAGCAGATCTTTTAGCTATCTTAACACACAAGCTGGATACTTTGTGGTGCTGTGTGTCGTAAATCAAACTTTAAGCTCTTCTCTTGTCTTCTAATCACTCAGCTTTGCATGCAATGAACTGTTAAAGGACAGCTGGGTCCAGTCTCCGTCTTGTTCCCCTTGTCTTATGGGCACACACATGCACACACACACACATTATTGGCTGTCTCACTGTAACATCCTAACGTGACACTGCAGAACGGCAGAAGAGAATCTTTCCTTCATGCCAGCCACATAAATCCGAGACTACTCTCTGCCGGTCTACCTCTCTCTCACTCTCTGGTGCATTGCAGTCTTCAAACACTTGACTGGAATTTACAGAGACACATGAATTAACTCAATGCCGTTTTACACCACTTCCATTATCCCATTTTTCCACTTGGTCATGATGATGGGAGAGGGAAGCGGCCGAAAACAAGCGCAGCTGTTTTTCATGGTCTCATCAAGGCCCCAGTGTTTAGAGGCTTTTTAAGGGTTTTAGGCCTCCTGTCTGCCTTCTTCCCAGGTAGGCGCACTAAATGACATGACTGGGAGCACAGCCAAGAGAGCCAGGCAAGCATGCACACACAGGGTCAGACTCAGCCCCAGGATTCTTTTTTTTTTTTTTATATATAATCCAGTGGACGTGAGGCACATGGTCAAATGGAAGGATGGCTGGAGAGGAGAGAGGAACTGGAGGAAAGATAGGTGGAATTTGCTGTGCAATGTAGCTTATCATTTCCACTTGACTTATCACCAGGAAACTTTCCAGTGGTGGAATAAATAGTCCAGAGGCAGCTGTTCGTCCAGGTTCCTCTGTTCCCCTCCCATGTTCTTTTCCTCCCCCTGTTAATGTAGCTCATCTCTCTGCTTCTTCTCTCTTCCTTACTCTGTTCTATCTATTACTTCTTCTCCACCCGCAACATAATCAACCCCCCCTGTAATCACAAAAAGATGTCTCTGATCACCCAGTCAGGGCCAGTACTGGGGCCTGGGCCTGGGCCTTGCCTGGCTCTCTGCACATGCAGACCTGGTCTTGATTACTGCTTGTCCTCCCTCCCAAAGCTCAAAAAGATCATTTCTGCACCCACCCTAAAAAAAATAGATAGATAAGGAGTTATTACCTGTTTAACCCATCTATAACTCACCTGGCCTGAACTAGCACTGCAACCAAGGCCTATAGGGTCTTAATTAATTATATAAACAAACATAGCATATTTCATTTAATGTTTAGAATTTATTAGGTTTTTATCTTATATTTTTTATTTTTTGCGCTCACTACTTTACCTTATTTGTATTTCTGTCTTTTTTGAGTATACATGGAGCACCTGGAACGAAAACAATTTCCCCCCGGGGATCAATAAAGTATTTCTGATTCTGATTCTGATTAACAATATTTGGTATTTTACATACGTCTTTTTGGTTTTATAGTGTTGACCATTTTGACAGTGATACAACAAAACTGATGTTGGCTACAACCTGAAGGGTCCAAGATGCTGACCTCTACAAAGATGTGATCTCTGCGTGAATGCACCTTATTTGTTGCTTTGGCAAAATTGAGTATAGAGCTAGCAATTTCATTATTATACACACAAAATCTTCTCCTCATTACATCAACTCAAGACACAGTGAATGATTATTCATTGATTGACAGGTAAACAACACATTCCTTCCTCTTTACAGTGTGCCTGCAGGATGATTTGTATCTACAGTTGAAAATGTATGTCTGTGAAACAGAGGCAGGAACAGTTTCCATGTGACCTCACCGAAAAACATAAAAAAGGAAACTTAAATTTAACGATGGGAAAAAAAAACAACAAAAAAATACTACAGCATTCACAAACCATGACCAAACTTATAGATTGGACAGACTACCTGCAATTCTAGATGTGACTGTCCCATGATAGATGCTTCTCTCTCATACAGTCTCTAAAGTGAAGCAAAAAAATGAATCTGTGTGTCAGCTAAGCTTTATGTGCACCAGCTGAAGCAGAGCCAGAAGGGAAGACATACACATTATTGAAATAAGTGTGGTGGCCTTTTTATCACCAAGTGCAGGAAGAAGAAGAAAGAACTTTAACAGCATTTGGATTCTTGCACACACAAGTGTGTTTTCACTGAAAACCCTTTGACTTCAGCCATAAAACTAACAACTATTTTAAGCTGGAGAGTCCGTGTAAGGCCTGTGCAAAGAACGAGCATCAGGTCTGAAGGTTGAGAGGTGCTGTTGGTGTTCGCATACCTTCAGAACAAGCCTTAATGTGAACAGGCTGGGGGAGAATCATACACTGGCCCTTCTCAGGTGTCAGCCTCTATTAGCGACGGAGAAAGTGGAAGATCAAGGTCTGACAGAGGCACATACACACACGTATATATATCACTGCAAAGTAGTAGAGGGGAGATCAAATATGCTTATTACCCAGGTTACTGTGCCTTTTTAGTGAGGTCATGCATGACGCCGCCCCCACTTTGAACCTGGTGTTGGGCATATGAGTACGCGCAATGCACCACTACCAACACTGTTTTCATTCCCACCCCACCTTTGATTTCTCTAGCTCATTTTCACGCTTGACACTTGACAGCAGAAAGTCTGAGTCTGACACAGGTGGCAATGTGTCCAATTACACAAGGGCCCTGTATGTGAAGGGCATGAGTGTATGTCTGTGTTTGGAAAGGCCAATAATATTTTGAGGAGAGTCTGTAAAATCCCACTGTTATATATATATAAAAAAAGCTTCATACCAAGTAAGGCCAGTGACACCGAGCTCAGATGCCATCTGACTCAAATTAGTGAGGTTCTGGATGGTTCGGAGGGGCACACGCTTGTATACAGTAACTGACAACATTTCTACGAACTCATAGCTTGACGGGAACCAGGAACACAGGAGAGTAATGGTTCCAATTTGTTCTAGCTAATCTATCACCTGCTGCTTCTCTATGGAGGGAAGGCTGATCTCTTGTCTCCAAGTGGTAGCAGTTACATCTCTGGACTCACTCACTGACCCTTTCAAACTAGAGCTGAGTAGGAAAGATGAGAGGGAAGGAAAAAATGTATGTGTGTGTTCACTGGTCAGTCACTGAAACTCTGCTCATGTTGAAAAAAACAAACACTACACAGTCTTTTTATGTGTTTGCTGGTCAAGCCTTGAACTCTCCTCGTTCTGAAAAATCTGGCTTCCTGTATGCATCTGCATTAGTGGTGTTTATGTGAATGCGTGTGTGTGTACGTGATGAGCGGCTGCTGAGTGAGGGTCAATGCTGAAACACCATCCAGTTTACACTACACATGTTACAAGTGTTTCCCACTCAGCATCCTTGGGAAGGAAGCTTTGATTGGTCTTGCAGAATAAATGCTGCTGAAATTGCGAGCATATTGCTGTAAACACACGGCACGGCGCGGCCTCACGGCGGTCTGCTCTCCGTTTGCGCCTGGTTGAAATAAATCAAATGTGAAGCATTGTCGAATCAAAGTAGAGCCGCCAAACATGATACATACGCACACACGCAAATAAACCATCTGTAAAAATAACAGGGGACAGATGAACAGAATGCTGAATGCACTTTTTCCTCCTAATCTTGTCGTCACCTACGCATCCTTTTTTTTTTTCGTCGTCACCTACGAAACCAACAACACTTCTTCCACACTTTGCGTTGGTCTCTTCTAAAACGTGAAAATGATTCCTGTTTATCTATCAATATCTCCAACAAAATCACCACAGGCGCTATGTGTGTGTGATATTCTCCCTTTGTCCCCCCTCCTCCAGAATGAGCATAATTGTGTCCCCCAGAGAGTCATCTAACCAAACAACACACAGCTGAAAAAGTGTGTGTGTGCATGACTGTGTGGTAGAAAGGGTGAAGGAGAACCAGTAGCATGTGTGGTCAATTCTAGATATTTCCAGCAGAGCATGACCTGGGGCAACCTCACACAGAGCCTGGATCCTGTCTGAGTCTTTGTTTGTATGTATGTACGTGTGTGTGTGTGTGTGTGTGTGTCTGTGTGTGTTTATGTAAGGGAAATGAGTGTGACTGATTATAACTTGAGTTATCTTACTGAGATAGAGATAACTCTGCTCTTTACAAGTTTAATGCAAACACCTGAATTCCACCATATATGTAAATCTGCACTCATAAATTTGTGAAATGGATTAATACAATGTTTCTCCCAGATCAATAAACAAAAGACCTGAAGCCTATGTCATCCATATCAACTCTTGCTGCTGTAGGAGATCAGAGGTCCTATATACACTGAAATTAATCATATTAACATATATATTCGATGTAAGTTATGCCTTGTGAAAAGGTCATGCTCGCAGTAGTCGCTGGTAGTGTAAGGCTGCATTGTGTGATGGTGGGTTGCACAGAAAGCTTTGTGTTTTGTGATTCCAGGAGGACAGCAGGAAGCGATGCGTGTTGGGGGACAGGAAGCTTTGCTAACACATCATCAATAACACCTACGATCCGTCCTGGGTCTCCTCCTTGTATACATGCACAGTATGTGTTCATGATTGTATGCACGTGGAAGAAAGACAGCCTATATGTCAAAGTATGTCTTAGACTTTGGTGTGTATGCATCTGCAACATCTGGCCTAGGTTCAGGAAGCTTAAGGATGTCTTGCGCCTACACACAGCGTTCATGAAACCCTCGCAGGGATAAAAAGGTGGTGCACGCTGAGACTCCAAAGCCCACTCACACTTTTATTCATTGCAGTTGTGTTTGGGTAGGATGTCAGCCACACCCTTAGGTCAACAACCTTAGCTTAAAGCTACTCATATGGATATCATATCAGTCTAAAAATAGAGAACCGAACCCAGTGGAAGGTAAATTCACAGAAATCTGACGCTACACACACATATGCACGCACTTAAATCCACGGGAGCTTGTAGTCTGCTGTTCACTGTGAGAGACATTAGCAATATCAGTGGCTTCCTGTAGCAAACATCCGCACTGTCACTTGGGCTGCTCATCATGTGGACACACATCAGAAAGGAAGACTGCTGTGTTTGCTTTCACTATACAATTGTTTATGCAAGTGCGCTCTTCCGGCTTCACAGTGGTCTGCTTTAAATGTGACCAAATGTAAAACTGATGCTCTAAATCAGAAGTGTGTGTGTGTGTGTGTCTGTGTGGATTCCCACCTGGTCCATTGAGGAAATCTTTGATCTGGAGGCAAAGCAGAGGAGGAGGGATGCCTGTTTTACTGTCCAGCTCTCCTGCCACTGTCTGCAGCCAAAACACGTTGTAGTCTAGGGACTCTGGCAGGGTTTTTCCTGGGTCTGGACAAAAATGAGGAAGATAAAAACATCACATTTCATGTATCATTTGTGTGTTGGCAAACATAAGCATCCTAATCAGGGGATCCAGCCTCCTCATTCTCACCTAAGCATTTGTAATCAGATGCTACTCCTCTTAAAGACACATCGAACACAGACAGCTCCATCCTCTGCTTGCGATGGTGGCAGCTGAGCAGAGCAGAGGGCTGCATCACTTGGAGGTACAAGAGGGGCTCCAGCACCTGGTCCCCAGCCCCTCTTCTTCCTGGCTGCCTTACTATGGTAACGCCCAGTGCTTGGCGAGCCGAGGAGCGGGTAGGAGTGGGTAGACCATCCAGGGACAGTAGACTGCCTCTCAGCAAAGGGGAGGCTGGCTGGGATGTGTTACTGTTAAGGATGTCCTCAGCCGTCAGGCCTGCAAGTGAACCCTGTGCAGCAGAAGCAGGATCTGGAGTTGGAGAGGCTGATGCTGGAGGAGACTCAGACTGGATCTCCGGCTGGTTAAGGGCACTCTTTCCCACCTAAATCAGATATAAAAGGAATGTTGAGTACTTCAGTTTTGATCCAAGCGTTTAAATGGTGACCCTATCTGAGGGAGGACTGGACATATGCAAAAAATGGAGCATACTGACATACTAACATAACAGCTCTAAGCGTTTATGACAATGATTGCTTTTCTATTTTGTGTGGGTTTGAGTTGACCTGGTGCCCAGAAGCCTTTCAGTCTGCACACATAACCGGAGCTTTTATCATTCATTATACACATACTTATATTTAACCCATTGAGACAGCTACATGGGCAGTGAAAGACGTGACTGTAACATTAAATTCAGTTAATTTATGTAAATGTTGTTGAAATTCTACTTTGTGTAATACTGTGTACAAGGCTCATATAAATGGCAGGCACATCCAATACATGATCACCTTCTCCCCGGGCTCCTTCTTCTCGGGTGTGCTGGGGGTGTCGGAGGATGAGGGAAGAGCCTTGGGAGGACTGGAGCAAGCGTATGTCATGACAGACAGCTTACTAGCAGTGAGAAATATGTCAAAAGGAATGAAGCTGAGGTTCTTGGTGATGGTGGACTTGTGGGAAGGCCTGGCGATGCAGTGGTGGCTGGCACCGCTCTGCTGCTCTATTTGGACGATGCGGATGCGAGCGCTGTCACTGCCAAAGCCGCTGTCCTGCCCTGTCCCACTATGACGTGATGAGGAGTCGGCGCCCGCTGCAGGGTCTCGACTACCCCGCTTTTGCTTTTGACGACAAACCTGCACACAGAAAGCTTAAAGTCAGGTTGATGCAGATGTTAGTATAATAAAGTACACAAGCTTATCATGATTATCATTATATATAACATGTATAGTTGATGATAGTTGTAACAGATGAATGCTGTTTTTTACCCTCAAACAGCAATCACTCTTTCACAAAGTGTATCAAAAGTAGCTAAGTACAGTAATTTCAGCTTGTCATATACATTTTTCTATAAACTGGTATTAGCCAAAGTAGCAAGTAGTGGTAAAATAAACAAAAACAACCAAACTGTCTGTTAGCATTACAAAGGAGATAATGGAATCAGATGAAAACAGATTCTTTTTTTAAATTGTAAAACTTGTTTCTTGTGTGCGTCACGGCCCTCGACGAGGACAAATAACTCATCTGATTAAAACCATGGACAAATTGAGTGAAGACAGAGAGCGTCGTACAGCCACAGAGACATTAAAGACATGCACTGGGACTTTTTCTGTGGTCTAAAAAAAAAAAAAATTATTTTGCACTTTTTGTAATATTGGGAATGTCTTAAATTAAGAGGGGCCTCAACCTGGCAAATCAAATTGTTTTGTGCAGTGACTGTGGTATATTGTGTATAAAGCAGCTGAGATTTTATGCTTGGCTCCAACAAACGGATGTCGGGAGGAGGGTTCCAGCCGGCAATAAAAAGCTTTCAGTGACAGATGATGTAAATCAATGTGAGTAGGTTGCTGGGTTTTAAGCAACAATGAAAACAGGCTACCAAAGCATGCCATCTTTAAAAGTATGAAGAAGCCGCCACCGGCTCCCACAGGACAGGAAAGAGACAAACATATAAAACTAAATGCTACCTACTGAATGATAAATTGCTTGACCTGTTTTCATAGTACTGATGTGTGAGGTTTTTTAAAAAAGCTGGAATACATAGAGAAGATTCTACTTTTCCCGAGTTCATGCTAGATGGTGACATAAATGACTGGAAACCACACTAAAGCACCCTCTCCTCTCCTCTACAGTGGAGACTGATAGAAAACCAGAAGCAGAAAAATGCAAAGACAAAGAGGGCATAAGAAAACACAACTGCATCCCATCACCGTCCTCCTTTCGCTGCAGGCTTGTTAGGTGAAACATGAACGACTTGGGCCTATTAATACAGCTGTTACAGCATTATTGAGGCCTATTCCCGACGTCTCTGATCCATGTTAATGGGTACAACGTCAGTTTCAATTAGCTACTGCCATCCTTTGAAGCATGATTTTGATGAATTGTAAAATACGGGAGACAGACCAAAGGTGTGTCCCATTCTATCACACCCTCATCTGCCTCACCCTGCACATGGTTGCTATTACAGCACATACTCTCAGCTGCCCCCCCCCCCACACACACTCTCTTTCTCTACATACAGACTCCCTCCCACCCCCACCATGAGAATTTTAAATGTATATTATTGCTGTGGCCGAGATAGTGTTTCAAGACCTCCAGGCAAATACTAAACCCACTGGCAGCACATTAGACAGAATACTTGACTTATTAGATATTTCCTATTCTAAACAGTGTCATCAAAGGCTAAGAACAAGAGCCATATAAAACGCAGCAGCATGCCCGCCCGCCCGCCCGCCTGTTCTGTTCGACCGGGCTCATGTGTGGGGCTTCCATAGGATCGGCCCTGCCAGATCCCCTCTTTTTTCGCCTGCCATAATGAGGACAGGATGTGTGCACTTCTTTTCTGCAGAAATGTAAGATTTTCCAAGCAACAGGGAGGGGAGAGAAGGCAAAAAAAAAGAGGGCCTGGACCTGTCTCCATGTGTGTTGTGTTAAGCGGGTGAAACTTGTGTTGAGGTAAGGAGGTATTTGAAAAGGTATTCAGCAAAGGCAAAACGTCCACTCCAAGGAGTGCTCCACATTGGATGGGACAAATAAGCTGCACAGCAGCTGGGAAAGAGCAAGAGCCAGCAGAAACTGCCAGATACTCTTTACGATTCTCTGTCTCTCTTCCCAAGCTTAGGCTGTACACATGCATTTACAATTACAGCAAATACCCCGTCTTCTCTTTAACCACCACTACTAAGAGAGTGCCCCCTAAGCAAATTCTTAGTCTATTTTTAGATGTGCTTACAAGTGGAATAGGGGGATAATGGGGAACACAATCAGGGGCACACAGGAAAAGAGACAATGAGAAAAAAAAATGCCACAATGTTCATATATAGTTTGAATCACCACATCACAATCAGTGCATTCATATACACACGTAAACACACATGAGGTCAGTTGTTTTTCCCATGATTTGATCTCAGCTAGAGTTCTAAAGCACATATCTGGCATCTTCCCTGTGTCTCTGGGCTGAGTTATATCCCCACTGTACTTACTTACTGAAGAAGAGAACAGGTATACGCAGAAAACATATAGCTCTGGAGTCTATAGGCATTAACTTTACGCCAATTTATTCATTGACAGAGGGCAATAAATTTAGAATACAAACATGGACTGTAGCTACAGGCCTGGTCCCAGCTGAAATCCCCTTTTCCAACCATTACTTTCTATTATATTATATAATGGCTGCAGTGAAACGCTGTTTCCAGATCCCAGTGCAATCTTTCTCTGGACTTAGTTGATCATGATCATGAACGTGCGACTACACACACACACACACACACACACACTCTACCTCCCCACACCCCCATCAGCCAATCATGAGGTCATCCCCTCAGAGTCTCTAGGCAGAACATTCTGGAAAATGGAGGATAATCCCCAAAGTGTGAAACCATGAGTCTCCCAAGTGCCAATCATATCAGAGCGCATCTGTACGACTTCTGACCCCATTTCTGTCGGTGTAACTCAGAGCAGCTTGGCTAGAGGGAGGCTAATACTCGGAAGCAAATGTCACATCATCCAAATGCCACCCGTTTACAGTGTTGGCTGGCTAGTCGAATATGACAACATAACTTTTACATCTGAATACCACATATGCTGTTGATTGTTTCCAGATGAGTGAAAAGTAGGTTGCAATTCAGGTTCAGAGATCAGGGAACATGGAAATCTGGATGTTTTAAGATGGTAGAGAAGTCCATGGTAGTCGACAGGAAAGAATAAAATAAATACAGACCAAGTAACAAAGGTGACTATTATTCTTTTCATAAGGCCATATTTAATAGCCACATATTCTCACTGTGGTCTGAATCCTGTCAAGTTCTACATTAAAGGCTTCCAGGCAGCCCAAGGCTACTTAATACATACTGAAAAAAAAACAAAATATGCATTAACCATAGGGTGCCACTAAAAAAAGAAAAGTTTTTAACTTTCATAGCAAAGAGAAACGCTGAGTGTAGAGACAACAATGCGTATCAGCCAGTGACAAAGAGTTGCAGTAGCCTTAGTAGCCAGGTGATTGTTTATCAGCTTTCCCATGTTTGCTTATAAAGCCAGCAGAATTCCTATTGAAAATGTGGGAAGTCATTACTAAATCTTTTTGACAGTGCTATTCAGTCGGGCTACTTGTGTGCAGGACGCCTGTGTGGAAATTAACTTCTGTATCTTGACTACATCAGAGTTTACAGGTTAGGCCCCTGCTGTGCTATCCACTTTTGTTTACCAGAACTATAAAGCTGATAGCAGGCCCCTGTGCTTTTGTGCTGATGGAAGAAAACCTCAATGCAGCAATACCTCATGTTAATCAAAAATAATAACAATAATGCCTAACCAAATGCCATAAAGACCGCAATTCATTGTCTCATTTTCTTGTGGAAAACAGAGGGGGGAAGACATTTATAATATGAAGTCACTGCTTTGTACGCCATAACAGCGGTCACACAGCAAAAAAAGGGCATCAAAGGCAGTCATTTAATACACTGAACTTTGTTTCTATAACAAAGGCAACCTGCTATGCACTTCAACTGAACCACAACAAAGAAGCAATGGAAGGTCACGACCTTGGAGCTTACAAATGGATGCCGAGTGCCTCAGTGTGACTGTCGACTGCACTTTAAATGTGTACTCCAAAGCTCAGGGCGCCAAGTGGGGCCGTTTTAACAAGCCCCCCCCCCACCCCCCCACCACCACCCACCCAATAATGCTGGTGGGTGGGTTCACTCCTCCAGGATACAACAACATGTTCCTCAAAGGAGCACAGGAGACAATATGCTAAACGTTTTGTTCTCTCTTCGCATAATCTCTCCTCATTCCTTGTCTCCTGTGTGGACAGGACCGAAGAAATAACAATGTGAGATTATTTTGCCTACCATGTCAGAGGCTCCATCGCTCTCCTGAAGCCACGTGACAGTTGGGGGGGAAAGCAAACATTGGGGTGACAGTAATAATTTATGCATGTTGACATTCCTAAAGTGCTCGGTCAGTTGGAACAGTTTTCATCCGGAAAGGACTAGTGGAGGAGAAGTGAGGAAAGGAAGGATAAGGCCGACCTAAACGGAGGCTTGAGAAACACCTACATGAAAAAGACAAAGGAGAGATGGACAGGCAGGCAAACATGAATACAGAGATGATGTTCTTCAGTTCTCAGCTGCCTTATGGTTTGGAAAAGCCCTGGCTCCAAAACAAAGATGCTAAATGATAAAGGCTGGAGTCTGAAAAGAAAAATTGTGAAAAGAGTGAGCTTAATGTGGTCCATCTGGGGAACTACAGAATGCTGCTCAACAAAGACCTGGCTCTGTGGAGATGTGGCGGCCAAAGCCTCCGTTTTCTAATTGATTGAACTTCAAAAGCGAAGACGGAACAGCATACAACGTGCAGACGTTCGGCAGGATGCAGCGTTGTGTGCTAAACGTGTTGAGTTCAGGGACGAGGCCTTCCCAGCATGACTGCCGTCTCATGGAGGGGCTCGCCAAACCCACCATGCCGTGCCGTGCGCCTAATCTCTGGCAATCGAGAATGATTTAAAAGGTTTGACAGACACCACCCTAAAAGTTCAACAGGAGACTTATTGCTTCAGTCATCCTCAACAGATCCACAAGTCTAAACCAAAATCCTGATTCACGTCCACCAATCAAATCCGACACTTTAGGTTAGGGGTGATTGTGAGGACACGAAGGCACTGCTCCGTATCGCTACAATAACACTGGCTGTTTGTATAAGCAGGATGCAGTTCAGTTGTATTACTCATTGAAGGATGAGTGTTCAAAAATGCCAGAAGACAATTTCTAGATTAACACCACAACTGTGTTAGTGAAAACAAACAAAGGGGGAAAGTGCCCGAGCCGTCATGATGTAAGCATTCAGAAATGATACACAGTCTCTTTCTGCTCATCCAACATAATCTCTTGGCTTGAATCAGGCGCTGCCGACCCGACTTTATCAACAAATGCTTGCATCATTAATGATAAACAAGATATCAACCACATGCTAAACAAAACAGGGAGTGTAAAAACCCTGAAACTTTTATAGTCAGATGGAAAACTTGGCTGAATGGCTGATAAATGAATCAATGACCCCTGTACACGCAATGTAAAAACATCTATATTAACTCCTTGTCGTACATCACCAAAACAACTGCACCCAGGCTCCTGACATTTTATATGGTAACTGATTACACTGAGATGAAGGCCAGATGTGGGGGGAAAAAGTGTGATTAGAAGACACATATCAGCAAAAATGAAAGTGAATGAGAGACAGAAGCACCCTGGGGTCCGTCTTAATTGCTGTGATCCTGGCCCCCACAGCAGCAGAGTATTCATCAGACTTTCTTTCCTTTGTCCTCTCTTCTTTTTTTTTTCCATGGGAATGGAGCAGAGAACAACTGGCTCTCATTAGCTGTCACCATCCACATTTATTTTTGAGATTTGTGTGGGGGTAATTTTCTAATCTAATATATAGGCTCCAGTTATTACACATGCTAGGAGTCCCTGAGCGAGGTGGGTTTGATGGTGACGCTGGCGTCTAAAGGTTTTTTTTTTTTTCTGAAAGTGGGTGTGAAAGTGTCTGTGGCTGCAGCTACTGTGAAAATATCCTGTAATGTGAAAGGAGCCTGTACCATATACAGTGGAGCATCATTTGTGTTTGCAACTTGACTTTAAATGTTGATCAATGGGGACTTGTTATGCAAACTGAGACAGTGTGTAATTCTTTTATTTCATCACTGCTTATATTTTTGTGGGTAAAGCAAAGTGTGGCAATGCACCACCATCCGCAGGCACGCACACAGTAAAAACATACTCACTGCAGCAAAAAAAAAACTATGCACCAGAGGACCTCAAGATCACTCATCCAAGCTTTTGACTTAACATCATTAGTTTTGGCATTATGTTTTCAACAAACAAACAACAAAAGAGACCTCAAACCGTACTGTCTAGCATGGGCTTGGCAATTCAAAAAAAAGCTAGACGTCTGAGAGACTTCAAAAAGCCGCGGAGATGCCTTTCATTAAGTCATGGAGTGTTCTTCTGAAACGCCTGCCTGCACTGCCTGGCAGCCATGTCTGTATTCTCTGCTTTAGTTACGAGTTTGTGAAGAAACAGCAACAGCGGGGAAAACAATGGCGACCTGAGGTAAGATCAGGCTGTTTGGAACAGGACAGGGTTTGGAGGTGTAGGGCTGAAAGGGGGAAAGGGGGGCAAGATGAGCTCCAGGTGGCCTGCTGAGGACTCGGTGGTGCTGCTGTGATCAGCATACACCCTGGGGAGCCAGGACACACACCATCCAGTGCGCATTCAAAAGCGAGAACTCGCACATTCACACACAAAGAGCTGCACAGAAAACGTGAAGACAAGAACAATCCTGGCTCACTGTCTATTTACAGAGCTGAAATTAGAAGAGGAGGACTGAAGTAATCTTCCTTTAATTTCTCCCTGGATGTGCTCCCAGGGCTGAGTGAGACAAAGGCTCTGATGTGCTGTATATTAGGTTCTCAGAGGAGAATGATGCAAGACCCCCTGTCCCCTCATCTGGGTTAGCAAGGAGGGCCCTGATAAGGGGGATATGAAGGACAAGGCTAAAGCTGGCTGCAGGCTTCAGAACACCTTGGCTAAACCAGACAGTTCAAGAACACAATAAGGGATAAAGAAACATATCAGATGTTTAAAGTGGAGCATTACACTGTAGGAACAAGTGAAAGCTAACTTCACTTTAAACCAGCACATTCATGTACGCCTTTTTTTCTGTTGTGGCACTTTGTTGTGAACTAATTTTAGCAAACAGGCTTTTCCAAAAGCTGGGACATGTGAAGAACAGCTGATGATTCATTCTTGACATGCACACTGGAGCACCTCCAAACAGACAAACCGAAGCAGGTGAAGTGTAAAATCAAGCCCACCTTTTGATTATCCAAACCATCTGAGCTATGTTTTGCAGTCGAGTCTCAAGTGGCTACATGGAACTTATCCGTGCGTATCTATCATTGCCCAGACTTCCAGTGGGTTTACATGCCTCTATCAGGTTTCAGTTCCAGTCACAAAAATCTAATTCATTTTACACATATACACTGATGTATACTGCAGCAGTTAAAGTGTACCTTTGAACACTTGCAGTGCAGCTATTCACTGTTGATATTAACTTTCTCTATATGCACACACATACTTAAAAAATAATGAATGTTCTATTCCTGCCCACTGAGAGATACGGAAAGATGGATGTGTCTGTATCAATGACAATTCTTTCATGATATGTACATTTGTATAGCAAATATTTTGATTAATGAAAAGGTCCAAGAGGGAATTAGTAATATGACCAACCGTCAACCATAGGATTAAAGTTGGGGGAAAAAAGGATGTGAAAGAAGCCGATATATACAACATTGATGCTTTTTTTCACTCCTCCAGTTACCCAATACTCTCCATCACCTGTTATTCTAGGTGGAATCTTGCTTTTACAGGTGTAGAAGGAAAAAAAAAAACGTTTCCTCTTTTCACCTCAGACAAAATTCTGTGTTTTTACACCGAACAAAGTCTACTACAGTGTGTGTACAGAGACTGCATGTGTGTCTACAAGCTGGCCTGGTGTGCCCTGCTTTTACTAGTCCCTTGGGTCTATGACCCCGTTTCCCTTGCAGGCAAGAGAGAGAGGGCACTCGTGACTCCTGCTCACCTGAATTGTCACCCGATCCTCGGGTTCATGGTGGGAGCCTCGAGCCTCTCCTCAAAGGCGCCGTTTTCTTCCCTGCTCTAACAGAATTCCAACCTCTGAGAGTTTATCTGGAGTTTTCACGCCAATTTTGCCAAAACCGATTGAGAGGAGAGCAAATTCAGCTGCTACTGATCTCAAATAGATTGAGTTTCCAAGGGGCCGATTTAAGAATGTGCCACGGTTATGCTATGAGAAGACGTTTGGTTGGGGTGCAGGGCTGAACAAGGAAGGTGAGTTGTTATGACTGGCTGTCAATTAGCAGTTGATTCACACAGGAGGGTCAGTGAGACAGAAAAAAAAGATATGGTTTCAAAACAAAAGAAGGGCAGCAAGATGAACATTGGCTATGAAAATATGTATGTTTAAGATAAGCCAAGACAACGACACTTACTTTACAGATGCAAGGCAGCCAAAATGGAAAAAGGAGATGGCTGCACAGGGAGCTTTATTTATTATTCCTCTCAGCAGCAACAGGGCGAATGAAAATAGTGCTAAGCAGGATGGAAAGAGGTCAGGGTGAAAGGAATCTGGCCCTGAGAGAGGGTTAATAACCAGGCACACTGGTTAAGAGCTGACCTCTGAGGAACATCAGCTCCCACACTTACAGACAAATACTAAGGACAGAGCCAGGAATCAAAGCAAACACCGGATTCTGACTCCTTTTCTCATTGTGTCATGTCTCATCTTTGTGGATTTCTCCCATACTCACTCTAGAATTCTGTCACTTGGCGATCCTCTCTTAGGCTGTCTCCACTGTCTACTCTGTTCCCTTTTCATTCTTTAGATTTTTTTTTTATTGTTGTCTGATGTCTTATTTCTGTTGGCCAGGAGAACATGAAATAGCTCCTCTGACACCTCACTGTCCTGGAAAGATCGGTGGGTCAGGAAAGAAACTTCGGTTCTCAAAGCTCAACAGCTAAGAGACAATATGAAACACTCATCACAAAAAGGAGCGGCCTTGGAAATGGTTTACTTTAAACATACACAGACAAGGATTCAGCGCTAGTCGCTGACTGAGCCAAGCTTGTCAACAACACCGTGGCTTAGATAAGCCATCCTACATGCTTTTGACATTCAGCTAATACTCCTACATGAATGAGAGCTAAATTGTTGTACAAGGCAGAAGAATAGGTCACCAGGCTTCCATGCTCCCACAGTGAAAAACAGAGGTGGTGCTGTAGTGCTTTACAGAGCAGAAACAGGTAGGACAGTTTGGACAAGGACCCTGATTGAACGATGGGGGCCAGACTATCTGCAGGGCTTCCTGCTGGTGGTTATGTTTGACTCATTCTGCAGAGGGACAAGTGTAATTATCAGACTAAGGTGCAGTCACTGATTGTATTCTGAGTCAAAATACTGGACATCATAGTATGACCTTTTCGATCTAAACACACACTAAACACAGAAAGTGCAGATACCACATTTTAAGTGTCTGTGCTACACAGCCACTCCTCCCTACTAAAACTCGAAGCTGCTGTCCAAACCCACAGACAAACCAAACCAGCTACTGAATGGCATGTTTGTGCCTACTGTAAATTCACTTCTCACTGTACTTGGGTCTTGGCTGCTGTTTAAAAGCTGCATTTGTCCAACTTTGTGTGAGAGTGAAGACTGTGTATCTCTTAGGGTAGGCATTTACTACACAGATAACAGTAACAACAGCTAACTTTGCAACTAGGTTTTCTGGACAGGGCATCATTTTTCCAGCCAGGAGCCGTGCCAGTCCCATGAGGGAAAAAGGAATGAATGAAAAAAGACAAAGGATGGAAAAAGGATGGAGCTGGATGAAAGCTTAAAGATGAGAAGGGAAATTTCCGGGTTGTAGATCACAAAGTCAACAAAAAGGAAAGAAACCTGAGGAAAGACAAAGACAAGGCAGGTAATGGGTGATTGAGAGGTTTTGCCTCCCATGTGCATTTACTAAAAAGCTGTAATTCGGAGGTTCCTGTGATGCCCGATACCTACTTCTGAACCTGTATGCTGGCCTTAGCATGTTTGTGTGCACTGGCATCAGTGCGTGTGTGTGTGTGTGTGTGTGTGCACGAGTGTTGGAGGAAGTCTAAAGCCCTGTTTCCCATGCGTGTAATCATCCCAGGATGAGGTGGAGGATGAAGCCAAGCGGGACTTCCCCTGTACCAGAGGGTATTTTCCTCTTACATTGTGGTACAAGCACATGGCTGACCTGGGTTGCCTCAGTCTGTGTGTGTGTGTCAGAGAAAGAGACTGGGAGAAACATACTAACACACAAACATTCTCCTCTATATCTGTGGATGCTCTCATTCATCCAGGTCATAGTCATTTCCAAGAGTTTAAATTGAGGCAACAGGACTCAAGGATTGTTTTTTGAAGATGTTTCGCCCCAAGTGGCTTCTTCAGTTCTCCTCTATATGTTTATTGAGCTGCATGACAGTCACTGATGCCAACAATGAGGGTTTATAAATGGATGGATGACACTGAGGTGCTGAAGAAGAGATGATAATGACGTATGTGGAGAAGAGGAAGAGACATGAGACTGGCAATGAGAGGCAGACGTGCACACTCTTACACATGACACACAAGTCATTAACTTCTGACATCCTTTACAAAGAACAAATAACGTCATAGTGAGGATGAATACAAACACACAAACACACACTGGGGTCAGCTGTTCTGTCATGAAGAAGCATTATAGTCCTGGCTCCCAAATAAAAGGCTACAGACAGTTACCATGCAGGGAATGTGGGGAACATGTGTATGTTTGTGTGTGTGTGTGTGTGAACATGTGTGTGTGAGGGTCTGCATTTCTGTGTTGCTGGGTGACACTGCCGATGACATAGCAGTGAGATAAGTCCCAGAAACCGCTCTCTCATCTATTCATAGCTCCCTGGCTGTGGGACCTCCTGCTGCTGAAAGCAGCCTGATGTGAACCCGGCCTCACTTTATCATCATTAACATCACCCGAGGAAAAAATGAGAGGAAATCAAACTGTGACGGACCGTAGCTAACTCTGCAATAAACATTCAAATACTACAGTGATTTAAAGAGCTACACATCTGCGTATGGAGTGATTAGAAATTTTGGATGCTTGGACCTCAATCATGACTTACGTGGAAACTCGAATGGTAACTGTGGGCAACTGCATACAATGCACGGTGAAACAGAATGAAACAATCTAACAACCTACAATCTGTTGTCTGGATGTATGCATGGACGGCGTGTGTGAGGACAGATCCTCTCAAAACACAGCTCGGTGTCCAGAAATGACTGAAATCACACACAGTGTTTTGCAGAATTGCCCACGCGCCTGGCTCGCCTCACCACTGCCAGGGAACCCAAAAGCCCCTACAAAACAAATTCATTAACCCAGACAATAAAACACAGCTGTGAGGGGCAATGGGGACTGTTTGAAATCAGCCCCTGTGATTGTGGAGAATCTGTTCAAGACAAACGGCATGTGAAAAAATGGAGAGGAAAGCATTTGGAAATAAGAAAGGAGCAGTGTTTAATTTAAACTGTAGCTGGGGACAGCGCAGACTGTGAGAGCGGAGATGCTTTATTGAAGCACAACAACAAAAACAATTCCCCTGCACCAGATGCTCGAATTCCACGACCTGTTTTTAATTGAATCCTTTGCACAGGTTGTATAAAGGAAGTACAAACAAAATTGTCCATTTCTATCGTTACTGAGGCTGGGATTGAATAAAAAGCTAATGTTCCAAATCTAAATTCTGATATTGTGGAAACTGGCAACGGAAATGCATCTGAACTTTATAATTATTTGTAAGCTGCTAGCAGGGGGTTGTCAGACATCTGTTTTATTCTATACAGTTAGTCTCTTCTAACTATATCAAAAGCTTTACCTGTTCCAAACTCAAACTAAGAACAATGATATTTGATGGTGGTGTGTCTAACGTGTCAGTGGGGGGTAGACAGGCAGCTGGCAGAGCAGCCCGTGAACCCCAGGAACTGAGGTCTGAGCATAGACTCACACAGCTCTGTAGTTAAATGCACCACTAGAGGGCTCTGCAGCTTGTAAAATGGGCTTCAATAGACCTGTACACACCAGACCCGACCACGTCTTAGTCATATTGACCTCCCTGCTGCAGGGCCAAGCAGCCGGACAGATGCAGCCGCCAAAAGACTTACGACACTCAGATGGATGGAGGTACAAATAGTTTTACAGAGTGTCCAAAAAAGCCAAAGCCAGACCACATTTATTCAGAGTAACCTCCATGCTCTGCAGCTGCACAGAGGTGAGGACACACAGACTGACCTAATGAGTATGGAACATGTTATGATGCACCAGAAATGAATAAAAAAGTGAAACATAGAGATTTCCCAACAACTGTGACCAAGCAAATACAATTAAAACAAAGAGGCAGGAGGTATTTTCTCAAGCATATAGTTTTAGATTCTTAATAAGTGATGGCTGATTATTACATCATCCCGACCTCAGGGTCACTTCAATTTCACTTAAACCAGCTGAAGTCGTCAATAACACAGCATTTATAGGTGAAATTCTGCACAAAACCTAACAGTTATCATCCCTGTATGAACTGAAAGAATGGCTCAGAAACATTAGGAGCTACTGTCACTGTGTTCTTGAGCAATAACCCTGCACTCACAGAGAAGCTTGCAGAGTGTATGGCAGTAAGGCAGTGTGTTGCAAGGGAAGTTGGAAAAATGATGGAAAGTATACATCGTTATGAGAATTGAAATGACCATTCTCAGATGGTGAAGTGTGATGCTTTTTTTTTGGAGGTTAACATTTACTAATTTTCAAACTGCTGCCAACGGACCTCCCAGAATAGCTGCTGAAATTTCTCATCCTGCCTTGAACCTGGATGAACCCTCTGCAGCCGTTAGCTGCCCCTCAACAGAATCAAGCCATGAATCATTACAAGTCAGGGGTGAGAGCTCAGAGATCACCCAAATCAAGACCAGATGCACAACAGGCACCTCCCTAGGTCTGACTGTGTAAATAAAAAAAGTCAGAAATCTTCACACTAATCTTTACTGCCATTTGTTTCTGTAGGGCTAACTTAATCCATGCTACATTGTTGTGTTGTTGTGTGCAGTGTAATCTCAGCATCATGTTTTTTTTTTCTTTCCTGTGAGGCCTACATAGTGTTACAGAAGCCTTTATGGGGTCTGAGTCATCTGACCCAGTCACGGCACTCGAGTACGCACACCCACCCATAAAGCATCTCAAGAGGAGATAACAGTAAAATGAGTGTGTCAACCCACTTCCCTTCATCCCATTCCCCTTCTTCTTCTCTCCTCTGTCCCCCTTCCCTCATGTATGACCCCCCCATCCTCACCACAGCTGGTAAATATTTTTATATTGTGTTCCATTAGAAAGCTTCATTAAGCGGTCAGACGGGGCAAATGGCGCCTGGGAGCTCCCTGTCCTGTAAACAATAGGAAGGGCCCTGAAAGCTGCAGCTGAGCACTGCACAGTAAACTAAGGCCACATTAGAGAACTGCCTTGCTCTGAGTGAGTAAATATTTAAATGTGTTAGATTCACCCAAAATAGTCAGAGGCGAAAGAAAGAAATCGACCATGATGGATTTTTGAGCGAATCCTAGCGTAGTCCCACTCAATGATTAGCAAATGGATTTACGTCATGTTGTGGTACTGTATAAAAATCAACAAGCCATTAATTACATCAGCAAGGGAGAGGTGATCCTGTGGCCACGCTGAGATGTGTGAGCGTGTGAATATAACTGCAGAGTGCAGCATGTGAAAGTAATTGCTTAATAGTAAAAAATTAAATTATACATATACAAACAAAGAAACCCACTAACATTTAGCTTTTGTCTAGGGGGTGAACTTGTCCTTTATTCCCAGGTCAAATGACTCTGATGTAGTCAGAAGTATTTATTGGCTCAGCATCAGTGTGTCGAGTTTGTGAATTGTTTACAAATCCTGTGTTTCAGCAGCACAATCATGAGGTCAACTTTGACAAACTAAGTAAAAACAGACTCATCTCATGGCAGCAGGAAAAACTTGGATGTATGTAGTAATTCTAGTGTAAAAATGTCAATGCAGGAAATATAGTTTATGTGTTTTTTTTTCGGGTTATTGTGCTTTTGTTAAGTCACGTGCACAGTGTATGTACCTCAGTGCTTTTCTCTGGAGCGTCCATGCCCACCATGTTGTCTCGCAGGAGCTGCTGAAGGAGCTGCACCTGGGCAATGCTGAGGTAGAAATCAAGACTGCTGGTCACGTTTACCTCCAGAGAGTGACCACACACCACCACCTCCTACAAAGGGGGACAGCGGAGGTAGAGGGTTCAGAGGCCAGAGCAGGAAACACATTCAAAACAATTGGGTTCATACACTCATTCTCTCCATCGTAACGTGTATGCTTTCACTCTGTTTACTTTCTATCTCCTCTCTGTCTCGGTCTCTTTAGTTCAGTGTGTCCCTCCTTCCGCTCCTATTCCCTCTGTCCTCTCTAGGGTCCCGCCCACAGCCAGCAGTTCAAACCTCAGCCTGGAGGCTACTTCTAATAGGATATTACTCACTAACACTGTGGGTTGAACCACACACACACACACACACACATATGGGCCAGACCTGCAGTAACTACACACAATGGTATTGGACACTGCTGTGTAAACATAATCTATTTAGTTCCACTGTTTAAAAACATAAGAAGACAGTTAATATTTTATTCAAAGTTTAGTTTTTTCTTATTGTTTGTCTCATTTAGATTCTTGTAACAAATTACAATAAGTGTATCATCATCATCATCATCATTATTATATTATTATTATTGTAGTTATTACAGGTTGGTATTAGCAGTAGCAGCGATCTTAACACATGGTCAAAATATCACAAGGTTATAATAATAGTTACATGACATATAGTTAGGGCAAAGGAAAATTTAGATGGTGTTACACACTGCACATTTAAAAACAAACAGTATATTCATATTCCTGAAAAAAGACAGCTGTTACATGTGTGTAACAACATGCACAAATCTGTTAAAAAGCAGTTAAGCCAAATGAGGTTTTAAGACCAACAGAAATTGCTCTATACTACCTAGTTCAAAGTCCAGTTTTGTTTGTGTTGTTACTGGCTCCGAGTCTCCATATCTGAGGGAGTTCTACAAATCACAGTGTGTGTGTGTGTGTGCGTGTATTTGTGTGTCTAAGTGAAACTATGGATTAGCTGTTACACATTGTCAAGGGGCATGTTAGCGTGGTCGGACAAGGCATCAAAGAGGCAGGAAGTCTCAGTGAGCTGTGCCAGAAAACATCAGCTGTATAAGCAGAAAGGTTTGAACTCTTGAGGTCAAAAACCTCCATTACATGGTGGACTGGCTGAGGGATTCCTAATGAGAGAGTTACTGTATGTTAAGAGCAAAACGTAAATACTTCTGACATCTCACATAATCAATGTCTATTTTCATATGAACTATGGAATATGAGAGTAATGGCTCCAATCATGGCTGTAACAGGTCATGGTCAAAGGTCACCAGAAGTCAGCGTATAGCAAAATATGCAAGAGAATCCGTTAACAAACTTTGATATTAAAAATATGGACAGTGTCAGATTTGATTTCTAATTTTACTGTGAAAATACAAGAAGTTGATACTGACCTCTGTTTGTCCGCTGTCAGGGGAGAGACTCTTGCTGAAGATGATGGCTGGGGCGGCCGTCACTCGGACAGAGAAGTCAGTTAATATTGGCGTCAGGATGGCCCGGCGCTCCTGGTGCCTCCTGATGCTGTGCAGAGATACAGGCAAGGTCCGTTAACTGGTATGTTGCTGTTACACATTAAAGGTCTATACCTCTGCTAACTTTAGCATTGCTTTAAAACAGCAGAGCAACCATACGGGTCCACTTATTCCCTGAAATCCCCCACTCTTTATTTACTAATAACTCATTATAGTTACCAGTTGTATAATCTTTGCAAAGACTGTCCCATCTGCCTAGGAGTGACAAGTCAACACAACACAGTCAAAACCACAAAATGTTCTATTGTTGTGCCCTTAGCTGACAGGCAGACAGACATTTCAAGCTTTTTTTTCTGGCTTTTTAAATTCAAACCAGTACATTGAGAAGCTAAGCTTTAAAAAAAAAAAAGACACTTCAGAATTGATTTTCTCTTGCAGGCCTGATTTGTGAAAGTTTCCATAATGGAGCTTTTTTAGAATTTCAGGTCTAACACATTTTAGCTGGAAGCTTAAATCTGGTTACAGAGGCAGAGTGAGACGTTATTTGACAAGCCTCAATTGGGAACACCCCTTAATTGTATACACAAGATCAAGTTGAAACCCTCTCATATCAACTTCTCTCCATTTCCACTAATGTTCATTCCCACAATCAAGTCATATTTGTGGGAACATTTGTTAGCAGTAAAACAAATATACAAGTGGGCTTTATAAGGTGGTGTTAATTGCCACATCTGCTGCTATTAAAACAATCAAGCGGTACAGCTTCCAATATTTATAGTTGGCTAGGATTATAAAAGGGCCCAGCTTCTAGGTGGCCTCAAGTACAGTACTTAAGCAGAACCAATATCATATTCACTTCTGCTACACAAATGTGCATTACCAGTGCCCTTAAGGGATTATTTCTGACACATTTCTTTGCGTAGGGAGTTTGAGGGAGGCCTAATGAAATGATCTGTGAGGCCAATTGGTGTTAGCTAATCTCCCTTTGCACAGGGATTGAAACAATGAGCGTCTCGTTGCAGGGGACAGGTGCTATCATTCACCAGCAAGGGTAAGAGGCGGGAGGCTCGGTTTACCAGTAATATAGGCTGGAGAGCTCTGGCTGCCTGTGTGTGTATGTGTATGTGTGCACCTTGAATGGTGTGTGTGGGCAAACAACAAAAAAATGTGGAGAGACTTTGGAGTATGATCAGCAAATGGGACTATCACTGAACGAAAAGAGAGGGCTGTACCAGGGGTCTGAAAGGGGGGTGGGCGATGGAGGGAGTTCACAGCTCCATGACATGGGGTCTTTCCTAGCCAGCAACTACAAACTGTGACGAGGACAGATCCTGTCAGTGGATCCCTAGTGCTGGAATTTCCTCACAAAACCTCAGGAAGCTAACTGAGGCCACTGCAGACCCGCAACTACTGGAAATGAACCCAAAAAGCAGCAGAGCGAACATGCCACAAGTGTGAACCTGGAGGGGGAGAGAGGAGAGAGGGGGGGGGGGGTATCAATGTAAGGAATAAGGGAAAGGTGTGAACTTTGGAAGTGGTGTGTGTCAAAACTTGTTACAACCAAGGTGGTGTGTTTCTGTGAGTGATTGTAGCAGACAAGTAAAGCTGTGAACTTGACTCCCCTTTCCTCAGTGTGTTGGAACATTCTAAATCACATGTTCAGTTATGACTTGGTGGTGGCTGAGGCCGGGGTTGCAGCGCACACTGCAGCACACCAAAGCCCATTTTCCAGCAGAGCCTCCAGTGCAGTTCCTGCCACACGGCAGGGAGAGAGAGAGAGGAGGGGGGGAAAGTGGAGGCAACCACAGCCACCTTGAGTGATTTGTTTGGAGGCTGAAAGTGAGAGTTAGGATGAGATTCAAAAAACCTCAACAACAGTTAAATTTGACCTCAGTGTGGATGCACAGAGGGATACTTGGTTAATGGTGTAAAAAAGTCTTTTGGGTGATATGAAACTGAGAAGAGAAAGCAACAGAGATTGATGATGAGGCGATACTGCATGGAGTAAAAGCCTCCTGATTATTATCAAGTTGCTGACAAACTTACTGACCTTTACACTTTAATACCGAGTGTCAAACTACTGAGTAACTGCTAAGCTACATGGAAGGTCATCCAACAATCGGGTTCAAAACACAAATCCAAATCTGCAGCTACGGTATTTTTAAAGAAAGTTGAAATGAAAAGGCATTCAGCATCTTCTGGAGCCCAAAAGTCTCACCTCATTGCCCTTTCAAACAATCTGTACCTGGCACTAGGTCCAAGCAGCCCTGTTTTCATCGACACAGAAACATATTGACTGAGAAGAAGACAAATGTGAGTTTCAGAAGCCCATTGCTTACACAGTATCAGCTTCTCACTCTCAGTAGTAAAAGTGTAATGCTCCAACACAGATCCAAATCTGCAACCTAAAAGGTTTTATTTCACAACTGACCCAAGCTGCCGTGGTGGGAGAGATGTGAGCATTTTGGAATAAGGGGTCAAACTATTGCAGAGACAATCCGGGTGGTCCAGTCAGTGGTAAGAGACCATCCCATAGGTCTAATCCTTTGGCAAATACTTATTCTGCAATCGCTTATTCTGAGTCATTGTGGTTTAAGGTGAATAAACTGGTTTAAAAGGTGTGGTCAGTGTTTATAATTAGACCTCAAGTCTCTATTTGCTTGACCAATAAATGGTTAAATAACTTTGTTTGATTAGAATTTTTTGGGCATTGTTTTCCTTCATGAGAAAGTGTACAGTAGCACAACCTCATAAAGGAAGAAGAAACTGTAAGAACAGCCCCCCCAGTAAATAAATCTTGAGTGGCTGCCACAATAAAAGATCTTATTGCAGGCCTCAGAGCCAAAGGCTTAGCATTGGTATCACCAGCAAAGCAGCAGTCTCTGTTTTCCTGGCAGGGATCCTAACACATATCATACTGTGTGTGTGTGTGTGTATGACGTACGGTAAAGAAAATATCTGCGTTCATAATGAGTATGTATGATAGTTCATGTGCGCCTGCACATTCACTGTATTGTGTATGAAAGGTGTGTGTATCTCAGCCGGCCTTCCTCCAAGCCCCCGTGACCCGAGAGCACTCAGTCTCAATCAGACCCCTGTTGATTTTGCACTCCATTCTTCCACACGGCTTATTTTTAGTTGACAGGGAACAAATCTGGACTCTTTGCCTGTGATACTGTGATTTTTGGGCCTGTTCCCTCTCAAAACATGAGTGGAAAAAAAGGATGCAGGGCCAAACAGGCTGTTAGACTCGTGCTTGTTTTAGCTCCTGAGTCCATAAAAAAATGACAGGATTTGTAATTATGACTGTGCAAAGAGAGGCTGCATAACAGGGAGTTCATTCAATAAATACATTCGCTTCAGTGTCGAGAGTGATGGATGATCACGCACACAGCACCTGACTAAAGGTGCAACGATAAAATATACTACCAGTTAGATTTAAGCTCAGGAAATAAAAACCTGTTTTAAAAATCTGTTTTAATGACAAAAAAATTAAGAAATTGATGCAATTTGTTTGTCTGTCCTGTCTGACCTGTGCAACATCGTTTTTGTGTTTATGTCAGCAGATTTGTTAGATGTCACATTAAGAAAATGGCACTTTTAGATAAGTGCTAATACACACAAACAGGGGGGAAAGAGGGAATCATTAAGATCAGTAGTGTTTATCTATTAGGAGCCATGGATGGAAGTGTAAGAAGTATGAATCTGCTGAGCCAGATGCTAACATGGCTAATATGTTTCCTATATAATACTGTAAGAAGTGGTCATAAATTATCCAGCACTATCCTCTCTTAACTTCATTAGCATCACAAATCAACCTGTGTCCTGACCTGCTAGCCATGTTCCACTCCAGGGCCGGGTTCTGGGAGCTCCTCTCACTCTCTGCTGATACGCCTCCTTTGACTCCCTCCTTCTCTGGCTTCAGTTGCTCCCACTGTGCGGTTCCGATGTTGATGGACTGGAGGTCAACCTGATACTGACGGTCCTCCACCTCTGAACCGGGGTCCCGCAGAATGCCAAGGTTTAATGCGTGCCTAACGGGAAAACAGAGACATAAGGTTGAGTCACTTTTCAGATAAGATCAGCTTTGAGAATCTGACAGAATGTAATTGAAATTTAATTACAGCAGAGTGCGTATGTTAGACGGCAGCGCACAGCACTCATTCAAGAAGCAGGTGCCAGTTCCAAATACAGCAAATGTAAGAACATGACTGTTTTATTTATTGTTATAGAAGTCACAGTGGGTCAGTCTGTACTTTGTACAGTCAATTACATTGAAGTAGAGGACTCCAGGAGTACGCCAGGTAGTCTGTTACACTGAACCAGTAAAGATGTTCTGGCACCAGGCCATAACCACTACAGACCTCTTCCCTCTGCCTTCTCAGTGGCTTGGTAGCACATGTTTCTTGCAGGATGATTTATGACTAAATCAAAGTGTCTTGTACAGCCAGAGCTCAGATAAATAACCCTGCAGGCCTCAGGTGAAATCATTCTGCCAGCTTATCATTGGCAGTAAACATTGCTTCAGCCCTGGCTGGACGTCACAGCAGTCTGGAGACTGTGCCTGTTCCTGCCTCTCGCCTTCTATTTCTGTCTCCAGAAACACAGAACTTCTACAGTATACACAAGCTGTAATATGGTAGAAGTAGATGTAGAGATATGTCTGGAGCGGGCAGCGCTGTGTCTGTACAACAGCTACAGTACAGTGGAGTACAGTCAACACTGACCCATGAGCGCCAAGAAAAAGTGATGTCATCTATTTTGCCTTTGAGAGACAAGATCCTGACGAATTCATGAGGCAAAAGGAATAATCAAAATTCAACATCTGCATATGACATCAGGCCCTTTGGTTCGTTATGATATGTTTATTTGTGCTGGTGAATTCAAATGAGAGCTTAAATGGTATAAATAAGGGCTTAAAATGGCTACAGATGTAGCGGCAGCATGAGTAGTTTTATTTGTTTCGGCAACGTCAATGGCAATTTTCATATAGCGTTTCCCGTCCTGAGCCACACTGGAAAGGTCTCTACCGGAGCGTGATGTTATGACAATAAGCACCAAGTACAAAAACAACGGCAATGGGAGATCAGAGGTGTATAACTGGATTTAGCTGGATTTGTTGACATACAAACAAGTGAAACAGATCCTTAATCAACATTTGGAACCACATTTATCAACAGAGGAGAATATAAATCAAACCAAGAGCTCTGTAAGATTTGGGTGGGATGTGTCAGTCTAGATTCATTAGTGCTTTTGTAACAGTACCTCCATCACCCTCCCCAACCCTAAACTGTATTTTTCACATTAAACAAACCACAGTTACCTCATGTGCTTTCCAAATTATCTCTTAACTTCAGCTTATTTAGGAGACTCTCTTACTCATAATCAACATAACATGAGAGTCTGCAGCCAAGGCTCGGCATTGCTGAGCTGCAGGGTCATCTCCAATGACATAAATAAATATGATAAACATTTGTCTTGGTCATGCAGCCAGTGGAAACCAGTGTGATTTAATATCAAAAGACATATTTCAGCAAATCGCAGGAAACGAGAGAGCTTCATTTCTGACAAATGAGGAGGGGAGGAATTTTGGAAGTTCCCCTTGGGGTGCAATAATAATTGAAGCCAGATTTTCTTGTTGTACATGTGGGGGGAAAACACTGGCGGTTTGACATATTTGATTGGTCATGTGAAGACCACACCGCTTGGCCAAGAGGAATCAGAGAACGCCTTGGGAAAGCACGGCACTCACTCTACCCACCATATACACGGACGAAACTAACAAAACATACAGAGTGAGGCAGGTGGAACACACCCTTCTGCTGGGTCTCACATGCCATTATCAGACATCTGCCTGCCACTGCTGTGTGGAAAATATGGAGGAAAATGAAAATAACAAGTCATAAATGACATGCTTTCGCAGATGAGGACGGCAGGGAGGGAAAAGAGTGAGAGCGAACGGGATTTTTTTTTTTTTTTCCTCAAACATAAGTACTTAGTTTTGCCCTTGTTCCTGAGCCAACCTTATTTTAATTGCAGGAAAAGACCACAGAAACATTACTTTTTACGACAAAATTCTGCTATTTATAAAAGCGGATCAAAAGTTCTGCAATAAGAATGTTCTGTTTCACAGCGTTCATGGCTATTATTTTAAAAAACATTTCTCCCTCTTCTGACACAATTTAAACCCAATTTAAAGTCGAAAAAGCCACTGGGCCGATTTTGCATCAGAGCTGAAATATGAGGGCCCGGATCCAACGTTATTATGGCCCAAAGTCAAACCCTCCACCCAATTCAAGCCCTCCAGTGGGAAACAGCAGACAAAACAGTGAGGACATGGCAAGTGTTATGCATCCAGCATATGCAGGAGTTGGACGGAGCGCTTCACTGGTACTTCATCACTGAGGGAAAAAAAAATAAAAATAATGATGCTCCAAATGCCTTTGAACAGGAGATATTCAGTCAAATTTACAAATGGGCCATTAATTACATGTTACGTTCGTCTGTTTAGCATTCTTTAGGCCTATCCATGTGCTGGGCAGAGCATCAGTCATAATGTGTGTTATTAGGTAGATGTGTGGGAGGAGCGAGTGTGTAACGCGGAGCAGATTGGGGATCGTGTGCCGAACTGGCAGAGGGATTCTTCTGGGCATGTGTATACCACACCAGTTACAACACACAAGAGGTCCATGAAAACATACTGTTGTTGCATGCCCTTAAGGAAACATTCAACTGAAACCATTAGAAAATTCAAATGACATTCATTTGCACAGTGTTATTTGCAAAGAGAAGCATGGTTACATGAATATGTAAAATAGGTTTGATGAAAAAGAGTGAAAGTGGAGAGCCTGATTACTATACTGAGGGTTTGAAGGCCAACTGTGGTTCAAGGTTGTAAAACAAACCACAGTGGGATCTGGTTGAGGCTCAGGGCCCACTGGTAGTATGTGGAGTGTGGGAGCAGTGGGTTGTGTTGAAGCCGACGATCCTGTGGGGCAGGGTGCATTGTAGCTCATAGTATGAAATGGTCTCCAACTCTCCTGAAGTCTCCATCCACTTTCCACCCGATCCCCTTCCCACTCCCGGCCCCAGGCCAGTGGGACAGGAAGCACCAGGGTAATACCAAGCGCCGCTGGCTTCTGGATCTCGTCACTTTCGAAACCCGCAACCTGAACCCGCAACCCCAGACCTGTTTTTCACTCCATTTCCCCAACAATCACATGCAATACATGTCTGCTTACATGTTGAACAGAGGCAGGGGTATATGTAAATGTGTGCAGCATGTGAATGTGAGGGAGGATGGGGCCCTCTGCTTCTTCTCTGCTGATAGAACATACACACTGAGTAAAGATTTCATTGAGGTTTCAGGTTTAATTCGGTCGAGTCAGGATAAATTAGGTTTGTACACAGATGTTATGTATTTCATGATTGTTCCGTGTACTTTATTTTGAAGAGACCCCAACTACTGTGTATTTAAAAAAGAAAGTTCACATGCTACGTAAACAGTAAACAGTGCATATCTTGGTGTGTCATTTAAGTGTATCATGCAAAAAGATTGTTTTTTTGTGTTTGTGTGAGACCAGCATGATCCCTCATCCATAAATTGTGTAAAAAGAAGGTCTTCAATTGAGGTTGTGATATTCTCTGTGGCTCCAAATTTTATTAGCCAAACAACATTAGCACCCTTTCGTGGTATTTCAGTTGTGGAGAAGCCAAAGCTGCACAGTGGCTTCTCAATCAGCCTGCCTTGACTCCCAGAGGCTCAAAGCACAGAGTCCCGCCGGGCCTGTGTGTGTGCCGAGGGGGAATTCATAAGCATTATGATTCATGAAACTTGCAATTACTTAGTAAGTTAAGCACCCCTGCCTACGGTGGTCCGCTCTGAATTGCCAGAAATTCGGCAACTTCTGAGCTGTGGATTTATGACCCCAGTCAAGTCCAATTGCTGTTAATTTGCATCTACCAATTATAGTAATTAAGGCTCCGAATTAGAATGCTGAGCAGCCTGCGGAGTGAGAGCGGGGGGGAAAATGATGCTGTGGAACAAGGCGAGTCAGCAGAATATCAAATCCAGTCACTTGGGGACTTTAATGCCACTGCTACTAAAATGATTTTTTTGATCACTGGAGCTCTTTCTTGAACAGAAGTCAAACACAGTTGCAAAAACAACAAAATATCCAAGACAACAAAGCTGCAACAATGCTCCAAATTTGTCACTCTTGGCAATCCAAAGGTACTTACTCATGGGTGCTTGAAGCCAAGTACAACAATTCCAATCTATAGTTACTCACTGGCACAATACGCAATAAACAAAAATTGTTGCTTTTGATGTACTAACAAATTCCCATGACAAAGACGCAATAATCTACTCTTTTTTAGCCCAACGGCATGACTCATCTCCACTGCTGCTCCCAACAGAAGCCTGTTATTCATTAGGCTGATTGCACTTTAAAGACACTCATGCTCGACCAATTATATCATATTTACACAAGATCTTACGAGGAAACTATTACTTCTGTATACAATACAAGCGGAGCTAAGCTCCAGCTCATACCACCCTCATGACAGCAATACATGATAGTAAGGAGTAAAAGGAAAGCAGTACAGAAGACGCCCTCTGTTTACAATGACATGGTGTATACCAAGAGTCCGTGTTTGCGCTTTGATTTCAACATATCTTAATTACAGGAGTCATTTATCTCTCATGCAGTTTACATGTCAGAGAAGTTATATTGTTATAAACAGGGCCTGTGTGAAGACACCGGCTAACACGTGCTTCCCTTGATGGCCTGTTAAAGATGTCAGTCTGGCCAACATAATTTATATGCTCATCATGCACTAATTCAAAATCTGCTTCTTGCATCAAACCTCCATGTTGCCATGTGTGAAGACGGAGCAGATATTTCATTTGGCTTGAGCAGATGTGAATTTCATGGAATTCACACATGCCCAGTGACGGTACAAATTAAACTGCTAATCTTTCATTATGTCCCATGATTCATTGTACAGTAAAAACATACAGTTTGCTACATTCACACAGAGGATACAGACTCATTTATTAACACATTACTTCAAAAAGTGTTTTTAAACCCATATATATATGTATATATATATATCTAAATATCACATATCGTTGGCTGTACATCAATCAGAGCTTTGATGCAGCTCCAAACTTGCATTTCAGTCTGAAGTACTCTGCAGTTTGTCCTGCCTAATAGCACTGCAAGGGCCATTTATTGAAACGCACAGATGTCATCCTCATCCACGCTGCTTCTGTTCTGCCTCGTCTTACACACACACACACACTTTGCCTGGTCTGTTTAGCTTTAGCTGAGCTCTTCTCCTGCTTCTGCTTGTATGTAACTCTATGCACGGAACATTCCTGGGTAACAGGGACAGTAATTCACTGGCTTCTCTTTGGATTCTTTTATATACTGGGTACATCTGTAATGGATCCACTGAAAAAAAAGGTACCTTAGATCATGGTTTGAGAACTGACTGAAGTTGTGGCTGCTGCTGAAAATCGCTGACAGGTTTTTGTATATGTACATCTGCATGTGCATCAGACAATCTTAGATCTTCCTCTACATATGCTCTTGAAGTTGCTGCTGAGAGTTACTACGAGTCATCTCTGTGTGTGTGTGTACGTCACCATCGGACAAAGCTACCATTTTTCCCATAAAATTGAGTGGGCCGGTGCTTGTGAAATCACTTCCTCTGTTAGCAGTAACAGATTTGATATGCTTCCTCCCTGCTCTGAAAGTGGACATAATGCTGCTTTTATAAAACATGTCAGGCAGAGTTTTAGCAGCGGGTCCCTGATGTAGAGGTGTGAAGGGAATGCCTCGCTGACTTCAGACCTCAGATTGAAACCAGATTTGTGTCCCCACCAAGTAATTTTGCGATGATGTAATCCCACTGCCATTTTAATTTGAGAGGCCTTATCTTTAATTAATCGCTAAACACATGCTTGGAATAGATTATTCATAACTGGCTGCAGTCGGGAACATGGCAGGGGTAGCCAAAGATCTGGCTTGCCCTCATATGTGTGCAGTCATTTTCATCAAGTTAAAGCAGAACAGGCCCATATCCTCAATGCTACTTTTGCACTAATTAAAGGAAAATAATCCTTTTGCTGGAGGAAGACTCCAGATCCAAAGTCAGTCTGTTTGGCAAGACTCTCGTGTGTGTTCACTGATCTGACTGACAAAGCCCCAAGTGTCTAAAACTTCTTTTAAAACATGAAAGAGTCAGAGTCACCCAGGACTAAATCCATTTAGTCAAGCTAATGCAGCTGTAAGCAGATTGAGGGTAACTGATACAGCATGAGCAATAATTGTACAGCTGCACCTCATATGTTGTGTCAGACTTGTTGACCAGATTGTCACAAAATAGAATTTCTCTTATTGTATAATGCGTAACTGCTGAGTAGAAATATAATGTCGTCTTCAAGATCATAACACACAGTCAAAGTTATAAAAACAATTCTCTGGCAAACTGTACAAACATCATCTATTAAATGTTAGAGTGGTGTATGGGCACATGCAGCATATATTTCCTCTATGGTATGAGGAGACTCTCAAATGGTGATGGTTACAGGCTTCTGAGTATTGTCTGTGATTTACTCCTACACATAAATTGTTCAATTCCTACTCCGGCAAAGGAGGGTGTTTTATGGAGCTGTAAAATTAGGCTCATTTTATGGATCCAACAGCATGAACCACTACTGTTTTTTTCCCCACTTTATATTGATTAAGCGGTTCAGCGTTGCCAAGCTGGTTCATATTAGTGCACACACAGGCACGTTGTGTGTATTTTTGAAGATGCTCATTTTTATCTGTGGAAATGAGGGTCTTTGGCAGAGCACTTTGAAGCTGATTACACCCTGTTTACAGCAATTATTGAATTCTGACAAATGTTTAAAGCAACAAGATTACATATCAAGGCCCAATCCTTCTTTGGATAAAGAATTTAAAAAAAAAAAACTTTCCTAAACAAAGTCAGGGGAATGATGGCCATATTTGATTAGGTTAACGTATGCTACAGGTTTAGCAGACAGGCTGAACAAACATGTAATTGGATAGCTAAAACAGTAGGTCCCTCTCATTGACGTTCTCCTCCGACTTTAAACATTTTGTTCTCATTCAAATTTCTTTCCAGCAAACAAAGGGGCAGCAATGAAACAAAATACAACAACTTGCTGCTGGAAGCTCCCACATAATGGAATTAAAAACTTATGTCTAAATCACAAGCTTTAAGGAGAGACAGTTCGGACTTTGAGAATATGAGAGCAGCTTAAAAGCTCCGGGTGCTGCCCAGGACTACATGACTACAGCCGCTTTCTCGTGAGATAGTGTTCAAATACTTTTATGTCAGCAAGGAAAAACAGCATAAAATAATTACAATAATCTGGGGCACATATGCTTCCTACATCAACTAATTCTTCCTCCTCTGTGAACGACTGCAGAGCCTGTGTTTATAATTCTGAAGCGGATCTCAAATTCATCCAGACCTCCAAGTGTATTTATACAATGTGACATTTCTATATGCAAAATTTCCCTCTTTTTCCCCCCTCTAACTGGGAAAATCAAAAGGGGAGACTGAACTCCAGCGCTTATCTAATTCTTCAACTGATACTGTTGATTTGTGGTGGGAGATGGAGGAAAGAGTGGAGAGAAGGTAAAAACAGGAAAGAAGATGTAAGAAATGATTCAGTAACTTAGTGTTGAACATAAAAGTGTAACCAGAAGCTTATTTGTA
Source organism: Parambassis ranga (assembly GCF_900634625.1). Lineage (NCBI taxonomy): Eukaryota > Metazoa > Chordata > Actinopteri > Ambassidae > Parambassis > Parambassis ranga. The sequence continues at coordinate 3,850,394 of NC_041036.1, forward strand.
AAAAAAAATGTTTGAAACTTGGCCACATCTTGAGGAAAATTGGAATAGTGTTGGCATTTCTTAGTGATATAGCAAAAAAACAGCTCACAGAGCATGACTGATTTCTTTTTATCTGTGCTTTCTCGCAGTGTATTTTCTTTCTTAAGGGACTGGATTCTCCTAAAACCAACAAACAGGTTAGTGAAAATGCATCTCAAGACCCTAGAGGAGCAGGAATAAAGTCTGCGTTCAGCCAGTCTCATCTGGGGCTTGTCATATTTTACATGAGTAATGAGGGTGTTTGCTAAGAATCAGCCTGAGCCTGGCTGTTTGTCTGTTTGCAGGCAGTGCACCTTGTTTCAATAAGAAAGAAGAACCAAGGTACAATGTGAGAACCGCAAAATGGTGATAGAAGAAGAAGAAGTAAAGGGGGGGCTGCTGTGAGTGATGCAGACTAAGACATGGACGGTGTGTAAAACACAAAAGCCAACTTAGTATTGTGCTGCAACACCTCACTTCTGTTTCTTGTTTTCGTTCTGTCTTTCATTGTTGCTAGTCTACACGTCATCCTTACATAATCCCCTCTAATATATTTTTCTTCTCATCTCTGAGTATCCTCATTCATTCTCTCCACCCTTTCCTATTATCTTATTCACATACCCCTCACCCCACCCCACTCTCACACACACACACACACACACACACACTCTCTGTGTTTTGGTACAGTGAGGAGGAAGTGGCCCCTGCAGGCCCGGCTCCTGACAAACCACAACTCTAAACAGGCAGTGCTGTGAAAATATGGCATTCAAACAAGACAATGCCAAAACTCCTGACCGCCATGTCGACATCCAAACAGCTGCAGGCACTGAGAACGTTTAATGGGGAAAAAACAAAGACGAAAAAACAGATAGAAGAAGGGGCAAAATAATAAAATAAGTAGCAGAGAGGGAGGGTCACAAAAATCAAAAACATGCACAGCAGATCAGTGTCTGTGTTGAAGCTCGAGACTGGATTGGGCCTTGGTTTTATTAGGAAGAACAGAGAGATGAGAAAGACATGACGCTAACAGGATAGCCCCCTGCGGCATGGAGTTTCTACCCCCTGCAGAAGTCTTAAAAGCATATTGAACAGAAAAGCATGTGGTGAAGAGGCTGCAGCGAGACTGAGTGAGCGATGGTTTAGGAAGGAAGGAAGGAAGGAGGCAGGAAAACAACCAGTGCTTCTGTTGAGCAGAAAATCTGTACAGTCCAGGTGTAAAGAATTAGAGGAGATGGCACATCAAACAGGGCTATGCTCTGCCTCTTTCCTGTAGCCCTGGTGGCAGGAAATGCTCTACAGCATCCTGTGAGCTGACCAGAGAGAGACAGACGACAGGGTTCAACAAGGAGCCCAAATAAAGTGAGAAGTGAAGAACAGAAGAGGGCAGATGTAAAAAAAAAATCGACAACATCCTGCAGAGAGGAGGGAGATTAGTGAAGGGAGAAGCACATGGAGAGGCGGGAGAATGTATAGAAAGAACAGAGCAGAGAGGTTGGAGAAGGTGGGAGAAGCTCCAAAGAGGAGATGGCAGATTAAGTCAAGTCCATTTTGGAACATTGTGCTGTTGGACTAGGCCCGTTACAGCTACATGTATATGTTTTAGGGCTGGTGACAGTCAGTGCTCAAACAGCATATAAATATGGAAAAAGCTTCTGTGCTGTCACCTGTACGTTTTGGAAAAGCTCCGACTAAACACCTAACACAGGCAAAAAGCTGTAGTGTGAATGGAGCTGAGGCAGGTTGGCAGTCGCAGAAGCAGGAAGTTCATACTGTGAGATAGCACCCACCTGTCACTCAAGGCTGTAACGCTCAAAATTCTGCATAAATTTAAGTCCGCATATAATTAAAACGAGTTATAAAGTCAGCCATTTGAGCATAGGAATCTTTGGGGATGGACTCTTGGAGCCAGCCCCTGGGGGCTGCGGGGTGAACTACAATTTTTTTAACACATGTGCTGGTTCCCATTTGGGTCAATGATGACCACAAAAGTGGTCAGACTGATTAATGTTTGTGATAGACTGTGACAGATGGTTCAGTCCATCACCTGCCATTTTAAAAACGATTGCTCTTTCTTCCCAGATGGTTCTGTGGAAAAACACATCTGGTAAGTCAGGTTCATGTTAACCTGAAATTATGTATATTAGCTTTAGCATGTCTCATTTGGCTGCACGTGGACAGTTCCACAGACTGGACATGTTTGTGTGTGGCTTCAAAATGCATGATGTGCTTATTTCATGTAACTGAATGCGTTTTTTAGTCCATTTATAATCATCTCTGTGATGTGTGGATCTCTTGTCTCCTCAGTGCTGCCTGTCCAACATGTGCCTGTCAGCTGGATCTCTCCCTCAGCCTTCAAACCAGCCTTCTGCTCCCTAAAAAAACTCTAATGTGGCTTTTAAATGCTAACAATATCAGTCCATTACCAGGCTGCACATAATGTGAGGCCTTTCAAAGCTCTTCAAATGCCTCTCAGTTGTTAGAAGAGTAGATGGAAAAATATCAAAGGGGGCGTGGTGTGGGGGGGGGGGGGGCAGTGATGCTTTAAACACTGGCTCCTCATCATTACTGAGGAATGGAGGGGAGCTCTTGCCAACAATTGGACATTTCATTTAAGCGTAAGTATATGGAGCAAAGCATATTTGGGTGAGTGAATAATTTTTTTGCCCTGGCTACATGTGCGTAAGTATAGCTGTGCGATGATACATTGAAGGGGGCGGGGTGCTGATTGGAAGGCTGTTGTGCGTGTGTGTGTGAGATAAGTTATGGAGAGAAGAAAGGGGACCACCACAGTAGAATTGTCTACACAGTGGCTTCACATTTCCCTCAAACCTGCAGCTGAAGTAACATGACTGACACTCTCACATACACACAGAGCGCATTGTAGTAAAGTCTGCTAATCTTGAACCCATGAATAAAATCTGCGGTGAGTTAAACTGAATATACAGTCACTCTACTTTGTGAATACTCCTGAGAGTACGTTCATGATAAGTCAATGACATATCTGCAATAGACTGAATATTTGATGACCTGTTACACTTTTCAAACACATTTGACTTAATAATACACATAGACCAGAGTGGTATGCAGTTAAAAAAACTGGTAAAGACCAGGAGGAGGAAGACAGTTCTGAGGCCACTTTAGTGCCAGCCTCTGGTTCTTTTAAGTCTGGTTGGGCCTCCTGGGGTTGTAATGTGCCTCTTGTTACACAAGCATTAGGCAATTATGCCACTGGTTTCACATTGGCTTCCCAGAGCCACAGAAGAGCTTGTGGCTTCACACATGGACATTTGAAAGCATCTGCACATTCCTTCTTTCTTGAGGCTGACTTCTTTTTTGCCTCTGCTCTGGTCTGATGTTTAACTATGTAGTCTATTGATAACTAAGCTTATAGACAGCATTTAGCTTATGACATTAATGGTGTACATTGCTGAACTATTCTCTCAGAACTACATTTTAACTACACACAAAGCCTTACTGCTATAACAAAAGGTTGCCAACAGCTCTCCCACTGCGCCTATCATCTAACTACTTGGTGTGTGTCTGAACACATGCCTCGGGTTCAGCTATTTGGATGTAAACCTTATGGAAAGAAACTAGACAAAGTAGAGACACTGACTATCAATACTGTATTCCCAAAGTCCCCTGACAGTCCACCTGGTCTCCGCTACTGCTGTGTGGCTGGCCGATCAGGGTCTCCTTGTCAGTACAATGACAGCTTCAAACCCCACCATGCAGGATGCCAGAACATCAACATGTCATGAGCAGGGAGAAAAGGAACTAAACACAATTATGCACAAGGCTAGAGACACACACTGACGCACACACGGCACTTTTGCACGCACACACACAAACCAGGCTTTGACAGGGTAACACCGGTAGAATGTGTGTATCACAAGCTGCAGCTGAGCACAGAGCTTCCGAGGTTGTGCGTATTCTTAGAACCCTTATATCCTGCTTCAGGATGAGCCAGTTGCACTCACACACATGCAGGCACAAACACAGAGGCTGGAGCCCGGTGGTCAACCCCAGGATCAGGCCCTTTTTATGACTGAGGGACAGCTGAGGGGTGATCCCTCCTGCCTCTGTCAGCAAGCATCCCGACCTGACTGACAGCAGCATGCCAAAACACAAGAGCAGTTTCCGGGAAGCTCTGAATTAAGGTCTGACACCCACTGTAGAAGGCATGCAGAACTCCTCGTTGCTTCCAACAACAACACACACCGACGATGAAGGGGAAAAAAGGAAAAAAGAACTACAGGCTAGTGGGCGACTCAGGTTTACTGGGTTCAACTGATCGTTGAGTATGCAGATAAGCACAGTCTAATGCCTTCCCTTTTCACTCAAATTAAAAGGTTTATCCTCTGGGGCTGAAACCCAGGCTGATGTGTTTAAAAACTGCAGTTCATCCTGCAGCCACTAGGGGCTGGCACCAAAATCCCTATACACTCCCATGTTAAAATGGCCAGCTTTACAGCAGAAATAAACACCTTTACAGCCTTGCACAAAACCAATAGACCTTGTTATGGTCTATTGATAAGTTTCCTTTTTTGACAACAGTACAGAGGGTGTGTGTTAATTATGTGTTAATGGCACTGCCAACATGGAGACTCCCTCAGAGACTCAGAACGGCTCTTCAGTAACAGACAGGTGACGTAACAGAAACTAAGTTATAGCCATAGTTATATATTGTCAATAGATGGGAATGAAAATGCACAAAGCAGATATTTAAACTGGATGCTGTGGAGACTGTAACTGTAGAGAGTACACTTACACATTGTTAATTGATGAATTTATTTATTTGATGTGAAGGTTTTTCAGCAGAATTCCAACATTCATGCTCAGTCACGGAGGTCTTGTTTCAGTGTGCAACACAGGCCTATGTTAGCTTGCCAGCTACCTTATGCAGCAAAATATCTGAACTGATGACCTCACCTAATTAATCCACACTCCAGAGACTGACCTGGATGCAAAATTTCCTGGCTTTCCGTTAAGCAAATGACATCACCAGATAATTCTAGGAGCACAAGATCAATGTAGTGTTAAAGGGTTCTAAGTATTACTCGCTTCTACCCACCCATTAGAGATCTTGTGTTTGATTGAGGTTAAAATGTCAAAGCTATGATATGTATAAAAATGTGGAGCATGTAATATTTTTCCTAATAACCTGTAGGAAAATAAAGTGCACAAAGTGCACAGCTTCAGTGGCCTCACAGTGACACTTCAGGAAACACTGCGGCCAATCAAAATGAAGAGAATTTACTATCTTCGCATGACAGATGTTTATACCAAATATCATAGATGTCTAACCCAAAGTTATTAAGATATTTCAGGCTGGACCAAAGTGTTGGACCATTGCTTCCAAAGACAAACCTTCCTCTCAGTGCCAAAAAAGAGATGGAAAATAAGTTGTGGTTTACTTGTTTGATTCCCCTGTGGTGAGACTTAATCCCCCCTTCATTTCTCTCTGCCCCCCCCCCCCCATTTTTTGTACACTTATATGCATAAAATGGCCATAAAAGTGTATATAGCCAGACCCAGGCTGGGGTTTTCTCCCTCCTAATCCCCCTAAACCTCTAACTGCAGGCCGAGGAATACAAGTGTTGTGGTGCAATCTTCTCACAGAGCACAGGGCCTGAGAATAACATCACAGAGGCCACAGATATTTATGGAATGAACCACAGGCTGTACACAGAAGTCAGCAGACACCACAACACAGCACACAAGATGCTGTATACAGCTCCCTACTCATATACAACACAAGAGACTGCCATCTAAACACAAAGTGTAGAGCTGTGGTTTAAAGCTCAACGGTGATGGATAAGCAAAATTAGAGGGACAGGAAGACAGATGATAAGGATGCAATGTAATACATAGGTAAAAGGATGCAGCTATAAATCAGTGACTTTATTCATGTGAATTTTATTTGTAGTAATCTTGTAGTTCAGTGGTCCCTAGTCTGACAGAAAGAGGGACGGCTCATGGTCAGGTTTATACCCTTAAGAAGACAAATAGCCTCATAGTTTTGGCGGGCGGGATTGAACACAGCGGTCAGGTACTCTGGTTCACAGATCAAAGATCAAATCCACTAACATTCATCTGGTTTCCTCTGTTCTGCTCTCGTAACATTAGCTCCGCGCACACAAACCAAGCCTTTTCCTCATTCTTATGGTTTTAGAGACTAACAGAATTTTCTCCCATTCCAGGAAACCAGCTCACATGTGGCACGTGTTATATGATATATATTTGCTGTATCATCTGGGAGACAACCATGGTTCCCACAGAAAATAATGACAAATACCACTTTATCTAAAGTAAAAAAAAAAAAAGAGAGGTGAAGGGGGAAATAATCCACCTCAAAGCCGCAGCAGTGTTCAGTGGCTGAATCTAAACTTCCTGTTCACATTACAGCATGTTGTCTGAGTGCTGTTTCAACATGAGCCCTTCCGAAACCATTCCCAGTCTCATCTGTCGGCTCCACGCAGGCTATCCTGTCGGATTCAAAACATAAATTCTACTTCAAACTTTAATAAAAGGGGACGCATGATTTACTCTGGGTAGTGTCTGTCCCCATTTTTAAAACAATTTGATGTTGCATTAATCCTGAGTGTCAAGGCAATGTGAATTATGGCCTCTGCGTTTACCAGCACCAGGTGTTTCATTTGCTGGAATGACAAAAAACAATGTTTATTCTGGCTGACCCTTCAATCCTTGCTTATTTTATCTTCTTTCTCTTGAGAAAGAGAGGGAGAACATGGATGTTCATCTAAAGTGAGAGAGCAGAAGAGAGGGTTAAAAGGGAGAGGGGGAGAGAAACAAATGGAGCCAAATGATTTACAGTTGACCAAAAGAGGTCTAGCTCTAATCATTTCAATTGGATAGCTCCTTCCTCAGCCTCCCAGGCCCAAACAGAGCCTGGGGTTTTTGTGATTCCCCCCCCCCCCCAGCCCCCCCACAGCGAGTCTTGTTGATGAAATCTTTCACACTAGTACCCACTTTTACCCCTGTTTGACTGCGGGGTGGGTCTGCTCTAAGCCTCTTCTGTTGGCTGGCTCTGGATCAACATACTCTCATGGCTCGGTGCCATTCCTTCTTTTCTCAACTCTATAACAACTAGATTGACTACTGAAGTGCATTACAATGATTGAGCATTCGCCTTCAACGCACTAAAACAGAATTCTCTTAAAAATAATCATGCTGTATCAAAAAGAACTGCTATAAAAACATATTTAAGTCAGAGCAATAAAAGAAGCAGTAATGACATCAACATACACACATGGACAAACTAAAAGATCCGTACAGCTGTTTAGTCCAAAAAGCACCAGTGCAATTAAAAGAGATTTACTCAGTTGGTTTGACTTTGCCCACAGTTGCTGTGTTAATGACAAACTGACATATTTTTACCAAGAAAAAAAAAACCAAACTAGGCTAGACGAAGGAAAATAGATTGTCTGATTACATTTTGAAAGCCTGAAAGGAAAGATAAAAATAGATAAAACACAGGTCATGTCTGCCTGACAGCAGGGAGTAATAAGTTTTACAACATAATTCCATTTAACAGTAATTTTACATAATTACGGTGCATTAAACATATAAATGCTCGCCTGGTTGAGATATTCCCATTACTGCTATTATTGCCCCTGAAAAAAGTTAATTAATAAACGCGCTCAGCAGCCGAGGGGATTCTTTTTTTTTTTCTTTTTAAGCAACTCGTGTATATTAGAGTAGGACCTGAGTAGGTCACCGTGTGTGGCCCAGAGAGCTCTTCTCCACTGTGGCAGCGAAGCAAAGCCGGAGCACTTTTCGCTGGTGTAAACAAACGGGGAAATGGGGCACTTGGCAGCCGACTAAAGTGAGTGATGAGGCAAGTGTGCACTGAAGCATCTAATGAATCATTTACTGGGAACGCTGGGTTTTATGAGGAAAAGAAAGATGAGGAGGAAGACAAGAATGAAGGAGACCAGCTGAGAGCACACAAGAGAATGGCATTTCTTGCGGAGAGTTAGAAAGTTAGAAAGCTGCAGCTGTCACACAGACACCTGAGAGGATCAGGCAGTGTTCTGCACCAATGAGAGGATGAGATTAGAATACATAAAACTAATCCTACTACTAGCACAGCAGCAGCAGTATGTGAACCCTGGTGACCGCTGGTGAATTTACAGAGGTGACTGCTGATGCTGTGACAGAGCTGATATTCTCAAGGTCTAAAAGCAGCTTTCACTTTGACTTCCTGAAAAAAAATATCTAACGCTGCCTCTGCTTTTACAGCTTAATGAACATATCTGCGTGATTGGTGTACCAGGGGACAGATGTGAAACTTTCTGTTACCACCTCTATCGCTTATTCACGCACACCCAGCCTTGGTTCTGATGCTACTGTGGTGGAAGGAAGGGTGCATATAATGTACTGCCAGAGAATTTTATTGGTAACAGGCAGGGTGCTGGCTTCAGCGGGCTGTGTTTATCTGTGGAAGGGAGATCCCCATCACAACCACTTATTAGGACATATATGTGGGCTTAACCAGGCAGCCCTTCAACAGCAATAAGGAGCTAGCTTACTGACCACAGTGAGTTGGGAGTAGAACCAGTTTAACCAACATTGGAGCAACCGAGAGGAAAAGCAAGACAGGGAGGAAATAAATACAAATACATGTGAGGAAAAAAGACATGCAGCAGAAGGGTGGAAAGAAACTGATGGACGACATATTTAGACATGCAAAGAGATTGATAACAGTTTACTTTTAAAACTAAAAAGGTTTAAAGGAAGAAGGGAAACAGGGGAAAAAAAGCGATCGGGGAAAGAAGGGAAAGCACACAGGGTAATAAAAAAGAGGAAAAAAGAGACAGCGTTCAGAAAATATTAGGGGAATGGTACTAAAGAGGGGTAATGGGTTATAAACACTAGGAAAACAAACATGAGATCAGGAAAAAAAAAGTTAGATTTCATGAAAAAGAGGTGGAGAGTGAAAAAAAAAATCCATCGATACAGCCACATCATGTTGACTCGGCTCTGTATCACCACTGACACAGCAGCCTTTGCTGCCGTTGCCATGGAAACGAAGCCATGTGCACTAATCAAAACAAAAAAACAAAAACCATATTTTGTGGCAGCGGGATGCTCTCCGAGTCTCCCTCAGAGAGACCATGAGGTAACCGAGTATGTGATGGAATCTAGAGCTGTGTCATCTAGGTGTGGGGATGTCGGGAAATGTGCAGGATATTTTAAGACACAAACACACACACACACACACACACGTAGAAACATGTGCAGACACATGGATGAAGCAGGGGCAGAAAGAGGGCAAAGATGAAGTCAATAAATGTCATTTCTGAAGTTTAAAAAAAAAAGTCAGTATTAGAAAACAGTATTAACTCATACAAAGACACATGATTAACATATGTCTGTGACCTTAGAGAGCAGCACGAGGTATTTCAAAGACATTCCATTTACCCCAGCATATAAGAAGCTTTCAATTAAGTGTTCCATAAGTGAAAAAGTGGAAAAAAGTGGAGAGGGAAAGTGAGAGAATAAGAGAAGAAAGTGAGGAGGGAGCAAAAGATGTGAGATTTTACAGAGGCCCAAACCACAAGAAAGTCCGGGCTGAATGCATGCTGGACATTCCCCGGGCCAGCGCTCATGCACTTGGAAAAAGCCCGCTTTTTCAAGGCAGGAAAATGATTTCAGCTGTGTAAATTGACAGCGGCCTTGTAGCTGAAGATGAAGAGGGAGAAAGAGGGGAAGCCTGCAGCTCTGTCATAACTCTGCACTGTATAGAAATTGCTGGGGGCCTTAAGCCTTCGGGGAAATTGAACATCACATGATCGAATGAAACAGTGTTAATTGTTGCCAAATGAACCTGGTGGTTTATATCAACTCAGCTCTACAGCATTACAGTCAAACAGGTTTGTTTTACCTTCTACTCTAAATGATAAACACACACTGTGGCCTGACCATGGTGAGGCGTAAAGGGAAGCTGAGGAGCTTTGAAGTATGGCAAGAACGGCGTTAGTAAAACAGTATCACAATATGCTCCATCAAGATGTTTACACAAGCTGGCTATTTTAGCCTTCTCTCTCCTCTCTTCTCACGTCTCTTCTCCCAGGGTGGCATTACAGTAAATCTTGGTTTTAGACACTGTGAGGCAATCATTTCATGTACAGTAGACAATAACAGCATAGCCGCTTAGATCAGTCATTCAATTATGACAACGGATGTAATTAGTGGTGCACTTTAAACAGAACTGCAGCAAATGGCTACCGGGACTCAAGGACATATTTCTTCCTATAGCCACAGTTGGTTATAGATTGTAAACACACATGGGTTTGCATGATTACAGACTCTGCCTATGACTTTCTCTATGCGACCTGGGGGAGCACATCATGTAGATTTGCAGATGCAGATAAAATGTACGTCGGGAACAGTATGTCAACGAGTCCCTGATCTCAGGGTTATCAATCATGTGACTCAGAAGTGTGATCACCCACAATTGGAGGGCAGGCATGAACAGGGAAGGTGGTGAGGATAATGCATGGTTAGGGATGGAAGAACGACTACAGAGAGTGGTTGGGTTATAATTCCTGGGTTTCACTGCAGAAAGGGAAGTGGCTCTTGGCTTCTGTGTACAGAGGTTAATGGGGTAACTGTGTGTGTGTGTGTGTGTGCGTGTGTGCACATGCCCACTGATAGTGAGTGTGTGTGTACTAGTGTTCATTGGTTATTTGGGCATGAATACATGACTGATTTCTGACTTTCCTCTGTGTGTAAAGTATGCCTATGTACGTGTGGTGGGGTATATGGTAGCATGTGTCTGTTCAGACCAGGGTGGAGTGTCATACGATGCAATCTATTTCTCTGAACAGATGTGGGCACCGCAGCCACAGAGCCACCAATCCTCTAGCTACCGCAGGCAGAACATAACTGGGCAGTATGGGGTGAAATTGCATGGCTGGTCTGACTGGTTTTTGGGGTGAAAGTCTGAGAAAAACTCCAGATTATTTTCCATGCCCACAGAATCGTCATTTATCATCTGACATGATAACAACCTGGCCAACATGTCAACAAAATAAAATCTAGGCACGATTTCCATGGAAACAGAGCGGTTCCATCCCATTAGCTGCACAAACTTGTACCAAAACAAACAGCAAACATTTCAGCACTGTGCACTGTGTGAAACCAGTGCGGATAAGGGAAATACCCCCAGAGTTCCTGCAAAACAGTAGCTATGGTTACTGATCAATACCATCCACCATCCAATACATCACATGAGTAAATTAGAGCTTGGATACTTTGGGAAAAAATCTGGACAGTGTATATGGAGAGTTTCTCTCAATCTTGCCTTGATGGTAACAGATTGTCTGGCGTACCCATTGGCCCAGGAACCACCGCCACCCCCACCCCCTACCCCTCGCTGCTCTATGCAATCATTCTGCATGTGACACTTTAAGCAACTGAAGGCAGTAAAGAAGTGGCCTCTCTTCTTCTTTTGTTGTCCACCTTCTTTTTTTCCCCTTTTCTCTATTCTACATCACCTCACATCACTAGCAGCTGCACAAAGCATTAGGCACCACTTTTATCTCCCTCATTACATGTGTTTGCCAGCTCCGTATCTGCCCAGTCGCACAACTGCTCTCTCTCTCTTTCACACACACACATACATACGCGCTGTGGGGCTGCGGTTTTGAGGCAGCTATGACACAATCCAGATTCTTGAAGCTGCCTATAGCAAAGAAATGTGTTTTGTGGGGAACTATTTCCCTCCGACGTCCAGATTTTCCCTGCCTTGCAGCTTTGATCCACATGGCACGGGGGGCTTGTGTCAACAGTCTTGTGTTTCAGCTGGAGGGCCCGGAGGACCCCCAAGGTGTCACTCATTGCTTTCTGTCATTACAGGGGGCAGCTTAACCACTATGAGGTGCTGTTACCCACTGCATCCTAAACACCTCCTCCCAAGAGACAGCTAACATCAGAAGAAGATGGATGGACACCCACATATACCCAATGTGAGCATAGACCTGCCTTACAATAGGTTTTATAAAGTGATCTGAGGTCCAACACCAAGCATGTTTTGTGGATGTTCATTACGGCCAGCAGTGTGTGTGTTAAAGCTGTGTATGTGCTTTGTTGATTTGAAAGTTTGCCTTACTGGTAGATGTCTTTTCGCAGAACAGTGCGGGTCAGTGGGTTATCAGCCTGAGGAGCCATGCTGAGGGAACCCAGCTTTAATACCAACGTGTCTTCTTTCTTCATATGGGAATCTACCGACACACACACACACACAAAAAAACACTGAATACTTACAAGTGCAGCCTTACCACTGTTAGTCATTACAGCACAACCAGCAGACAAAACAAACCTCCACGCATCTAGACAATCCGTCAATAATTTTATATTCTGTAGGAGTAAATATGACTGTGGTTGGTTTGTCAGAACCTCAAATATTTTTAGCTAATGTCTTTGCATACTAATGTGGCGGCTCTGTCATGTCTGGATGACCATGTCAGGGACTTTCATACAGGCACCACAGACATATAAAAAAAAACACACAGCCTGTGATACAATAGTGTCCCATTGTTCTAGTGTTTTCCATGCATTCAAAGCAGCCAAGTAATCCTCAAACCTGATGTGGGATGTTTGTCTTGTGCTCCAGGGCAGAAGACCCTGATCACACTGGTGTTGATGTAGATGAGAGGCAAACAACGAGAGGTCAATGCGTGGCTTCTCATTGGTTGACCTGCTGACTTCCCACGCTCTCTGTAGCGTCTTGGCACTGTAGCCTGAAAAGAATGAATTCATTATAAATATAAGTATTCACCTATTACACATTTATTAGAAGTGACCGATGCTTTGTCTACCTGAAACACTCCTGCTACGGTGGCCAGTAAGGGACAGGATAGAACCACATCAAAGGGCTGGGCTGTCAGCAGGATTTCTCTCAGGTACTGCGGTGAGCCGTCTGCCAGAGGATCAGCAGCCATCCGCTGACTGGCAGTGGTAGCAGAGCTGCGTGTCGGCCGCTCGGGCCGCGTGGTGAGTTTGTGGCGGACATTTTTGGTGACAGCCTGAGTGTAGGTGATTGACAGGAAGCCATGCTGCTGGTGAGAGCCCTCCAGGACTTTAGCTGCAGTCTGGCCATACAGTAAGTGAAACAGATGACAAGTATAAATACAGAGAGCAACGGCAGACACAAAATATCTGCTCATGTTTTCTGGTCTAATTTCTTGGATGAGGGTCAAGCCAAAAAAAAATAATATGACTTAAGTGAATAAATGGAAATATTTTTTGTGCCAAATGTCTAAATACTGTTTTGAAATCTTTAACAGAAAAATTGAGCCAGATTTACGGTACAGACATGGATTACATTAAACATGGATAATTTTGGAAAAAGCTTTTACCTTCAAGAATGCTCTGAAATTTTGAGTTTGGAGGCCATGAAAGTTTACCATTTCGGAAAAAGACTCAGCCAAAAAACAGCCCTCTGTTTTCTAAAAAAAACAAATCTGCCAAGCTGAAGCAACACACAAAAAAGCTTCTAGGGCAATTTTATTTATATTCAGTGGAATTTGGATTAAATCATCAAATCAACCCTCTTTACCAGACCAAAATACCAAATTACCAAATAATCCTTATAAAGCTATTAAAAATATATATATTTTTTAGTTTATCTGAAAATCCACACCTGCAATCATATGATAGAATAATATAGAAACTAATAATGTATAATTAAAAAGCTTAATGATCAAAAGACACACAGATCAACTGAGCACATCAGGGTAAAGTCTGCGAAAACATCCATGAACAGTGGACAATGACAAAATGTATTAAATGACAAATCTCTGCACCTTTTCAGAGACATTTTAAAATCATAAATAAATACAAATACACCCAAATATCGATGTTCCTCAGAGACATGGTGTGATGTATCATTATCAGCACACATACTGGCTGTAACTGTAGTACTGTAGTACATTTCAAAGCACTAAAATCTGCTAAAACCAATCAAAGCTCTTGTTTCTGAAACATCTCTGAGGGACACAAAAACACTTATTGTAGGCCACTGTTGATGGAGTTTTAACAGAGTCAATCAAAAAGAAGAAGAGCTGGATTCTTACAGGAGGGAAAAAGCCAGAGAAGTGGCTGAAAGAGTCTTGCTTGCTGACGGGTCGAACCAACACAGTACGTCTGTTCAGCTTGTCAGTGCAAGACAGGACCACTCCTCCACAGCTGCCCGAGCTCCGAACACCCTCCTCCATACTGGAGGTGAGGAGAGGGAAGAAGACGAGAGACAGAAAGTGGAAGCAGGGAAGGCAAGAATTCACAGGGAGAGGGGGGGGGGGGGGGGGGGGGGGGGGGGGGGGGGGGGGGGGGGGGGGGGGGGGGGGGGGGGGGGGGGGGCAGAGAAGATGATCGCATGATATCAAGATGAAGAAGAAGAAGAAGAAAAAAGACAAAACCAGAAGAAAAGCCAGATAAGCATGAAACTTTAAGATTGTTTTTGGAGAGATTAAATATAAACTAAAGTGATTAAGGTAGGTTGCACCAGCTTGAACCAGCTGAATGAATGGTCTTATACTATCCAGCAATATAAAGACAACAGATTCTAGAATTAGCCACTTAGTTTAATATGTATATTATTTTTATAAACATTTTTCTATTTTACATCAAAATAATGTAAACTCTGTCAGGTGCCAGTATAAGACCATCACCAGAATGAGATTTCATCAGAAAAAAATGAATGGAGGCCCATGTCTCCTACAACACACACACACACACAGAGAAGAGCAGCTGCCACCAGATTTCATTGGCTTCATTATTAAGCCAAACACTGTCACTGGACAGACAGGTTAGTGTTACACTGTAAACAATTTTGTTTTCATCATGGCTGTTATTAAGGGTGTTACACACCCTGCACCAAAGCCAAACAAACGTTCTTTGCTCCTGTCTGTCCAGCATTAGCAGAGATAAAGGGTCTTGATGAAGATCGGTAGAATGGCAGCAGAGACAGTATATAAAGTTTTATAAGGCTGCCATGGCCGCTCTGGGGCCGACAGAAGCCTCACCACAGCTGTCTCCTTGCATTGCAGAATGAGTCCTTCATAGTTGCCAGAGTGCCAGACCTGCCCTGGCCTGGAGAGACACACAAGGCGATGCTTGAAATGGGCATGTGGGACTACTCATGCTGCTGCGGCAGCATCTGATAATATCTCTGTAGTTACAAAAGCTAACCACAGGCTGATGCTAACATTTTAATCAACCTTTAAGCAGCCTGGGGGCATTGACCCCGAAACTTTAGATGGTGCTTTTATACACTCATAAAATACAAAATGTGTATTAACATGGGGAAAGATAAGTATGTAAGTTATTGTTGAGATATGATTTCCATTTATTAAACAGCAGGAGGCACCTGTAAAGCAGAAATCAGAAAAAGTTAACATCTAGTCCACACATAACAATTTGCAGCACCACAAAAAACCTTAAACGCACATGCACATACACAAATCATGCCAAGTCATGTACAACTTCAACAACATCTGCATCATTTCTGTTTCACCCCCTTCCATTTTAATTACTCCCGGCTAGTATTCTGTGTGTTCAGTAAGTGGGCCTACTGGTGAGTGTGTAGGTCCATGTGTTTTGTAAATTTCTTTTTGTGTGTGTGTGTGTGTGTGTGCATCTGTGTGAATATCTCTTTGTAATCTCCCCTTTCAGTTGTAAGGGTGACTAACACATATGGACCCCCCACAACTCTCGATCTCTCCCATCTCTCTTCTCTCTCTCTGCTCCCATCCAGTCATCCTTTGCTCCCAGCTATTTGTGGAACAGCTGGAAGACATCAGCTTCAATTTGTGTGAGTTGCTCCTTAGAGTGAATAGGGGTGAACTGTCACTAGCCATTCTCCTTCGAGGGGGGGGGGGGGTGTCTCTGTGTTACACAGCAGTTAACTGACCAATGATGCTTAGCATTACCTGGCTAAAAAAAAGGAGGAGAAGATGTATCCTCATTTCCTCTTGAGCAGGAAACACTCATGTGGACTTTAGTACCCTTGTTGCTTGTCATTTTTCTGCCTCTATGTCACACTTAAATTTGATAAGTAAGCCCCACACCTACAGCACTGGGTTCAACGCCCACCTATTCAGTACTCCTTGTGGACTCCCCCTCTCTGTAATTTCCCTCCTCCTCCCTTTCTAGTCCCCATCGTATCTTTGATACAATCAGGAATTCAATTATATGTCTTTGCCTCCTATATTTGCCTGCCCTATCTAACTTTCCATCCATTTTCCAGAAGTGAGATATAGCGAGGGCCAGATGAGACATTTTCTCTGTCAAGCGTGATCCGATCTGACCCACTGCGCACAAATAACCTGGGCTGGGTGATGAAATACCTAACAATTATCTGTTCAGAATGATTAATATGGACTCTGCTCGCTGTGGGCTCTTTTGTATGTGTGGATGATACAGATTAGAGTGGGCCAGAAGCCCAGAGGTCCTCCACTGTGTCCTAAACAGCCATGACTGCAACCTGGCTTGGATAATGGAGTGCTTCTGCTTGCCAGAACTTTGGTCGGTAAAAAGTGTGTTGAGACCATGTTGTTAAATGCACATTAAACTGAAATAACCTAGAAATGAGAAAATTGACTTATTATTTACTTAGGAAGGCATAGAGGTCTACTAAAGAGATTAGGGCTGGCACTGTCTCAGAAGCAATTGGACACACACCTGTGGAGAACACAACAGCAAGATATAATGACCCGCAGCACCTTCACGCTCTAAAAATGTCTAAACACCGACACTGTCCTGGCTCAGTTAGACACTCTATACTGTATCGAACACATGTGGCCTGACACAATATAAATTAACCAACTGCAGCAAAAGCAGGGAGGTCTGTGAGAAGCTTGCTAGGCAGTCAGGTTCACAGCCAAAACCATCGCCTCAGTCCCTCTCTGACCCTTACTGACATGCTTAGAACCCAGCTAAGGTGATTTTAAAATCTGGCAAATCAAAATCAATATCTATTATCATATCAGTGGTGAGAGCATTGATTGCTAATGATGGGGTTCGATATAGGCACTCGGCCCGTGAAGACCCATCTCCCTTTCAATGTCTGGCTCGATCAGAGCATGAGACACTTACAGGAACATATCTACACAGGCGCATAGGCACACGGACCTGTAAGCGCACAAACACACGTTGTCCGCTGGATGCAACATGCTGCAGTGTGAGATCGCTGTTTCATTATCTCCTCAGACTGAGACAGGCGGAATTGCCTCCTGCTAAGTGGTCTCTTCCCAACAGAGCAGGACTTGAGGCACGTACACAGAGCACACTTGAAACTGCTGACTCCATCAGAGAGGTATGTGATCAAGGCAAAGAAAAAGAAATACAAGGAAAAAAAAATAAAAATTAAAAATAAGGGCACTGGAAGAACATGGAAAAAATCTGAAAACCTCCATCACATTTTCAGTTTTCACCATCGCTATATCATGTGCTTTCATCATGCAGAAACCAGAGCTAAATTATCCCATTTTGACTTGAACTTGACTTGTGGAGAGATTACCATAAGGATGCTGTGGAACATCGCCCAGTGGTTTTCCTGCCCTAACAACGTGTTAATGTTCCTGTGAATCAATTCAGACACCGCAGGAAGAGAGAAAATGACTGACGGACTGACTGAACTCCCCACGTCTGTGAGTCAGAGTTGGACCAGCCCAGAATCCATTCAACTCGTCTATCTAGTCAGTGGGTCCATCTGTCTGTTAGTCTGTGGTCACTGCCACAACAGCTGCCTGGAAAGACGAGGACGCTGAGGTGATAATCCGAAAAATTATATGAGCAGAAGTGGGAACAGATGAAGTGTTAGTGGTACTGGTGGTAAAAGTGTGTGCGCACACAAATGTGTGGAGACTTTTGGATTATGAGAGCAAGTGTGTGTGTTACAGCAGCGACCTGGATCAAAAACAGTGCTGTGTTTAGACACACATTCACTAAAAGTTATTTGCTGATATAAAGCTGATATATTTACATTTCCTCTTACCTGCATCTGTAGTGATTGATGTTGAAGCTGCCAACTTTACATTTGATCTTTGTATAAACGTCCTGGACATCTACAGAGGCGCTCAGGTCTTCGAGTTCACTGATGACACATATTTCTAACAAGGGAACAAAATAACAGTATTTAATGTTTAGATTTTAAGATCATGAAGTGAACCACTGTAGAAAGACATAGCATACACTCAATAGAAAGCTTATTGGTGCACAGTCAATCTTTAGTTGCAAAACTGTGAATGCCAGGAATGCCCCCTCCCTTTTCTTTCCAGGCTATGTGGCCTGTACCATTTGTCCCACTCAGAGGATGCTCAGTGTGTTTCTAAATTGGACCAGTGTTATGCTGATTAAGGTCGAAGCCTACATGTGTAAAAACCCGCAAAGCATTTTCTCAGATGGAGCCTATATACAACCGACTCCAGAACCCTCAACCCCTGTGTAATGAGAGGAAAGAGAGAGTAAATGTGTATTTACACAATTTTGAACATCATCAAGATTTGGCTGTGTGTGTATTCCTAAAGTTGGATGTGCGTGTCTGTGTGCACCTTGAGTGCAAACAAGAACCCACCCAACAGCAGGCATGATGAGTAAGCTTCATAGACGAACTGATTAACTTCTTACTGAACCGAGCCTGTGAGCTTGAGACAGTTGGGTCTCACTCATTGTTTCCACTGAGAAAGTCCCACAATCACAGGCTAGCTTGGGAAAATGGACTTCATGCATGTGAAGCTATGGTTGTTGTTGTACTGTTGCCTTGTGGTGATTCTGAGAAATGTAGAGGTTCCTAATAGCTTATTAATATTGAAACTCAGCACTCGCCAGCCTTATTGTGGATACTGTGTGAGGGGTTGTTAGATACTCAGAAACTCACAGTCTCCGACACAGTGCTGATATTGATGTATGAGTTTTCTAAACCACTCACTGTAAGAGTCCTGGAAACCCTTAGTCGCCTTAAATGGTTCATCTTAAAAGAAAAAGTGCATCACTGATTTGTGCCTTAGGTAGAGCCTCTGGAGACTCATGTTTGAATTTTTACCTCTAATCTTCCAACACATAATAGCATAACATTATACCCAAGGACCAATGCGCGTGGATTGGCTGTTTTTCCATTCCCCTGGAAAGACAAGAATCGTATTTCCTCTGCAGTTGAAAAACATATTACATCATAGCAGATTGTCTGCAGTCATATATGTGGCTTACTTATCTTTAGGAATGCTGCATTTGTGATATTATGGATCTAATAAATCACACACACACACCATTTCTTGTTTTCAATAAAATGCTTAATGTTCTGCACACAGTGGTAAGTTCATCTCACAGCTCAGATGGCACATATTAAGCACAAATCCAAAGTAATGCCTATTTAGGATGTTTCTAAGTAAAACCATCTCTGTGAGGTCCTCCAAAACATTCCATTTCCACTGTTAAAGACCTTAAGCTGGGCGATCTGGTTGGCAGATGCTAAATATTACAGTGACCAATTAAAGGTAAATCTAGCCTTTCATCACCCCAGTAAATCTAAAGGGGACAAGAGGCGGTTCGCTTGGGATTCATCACCCATTTATTTATTTGTCTTTTCCCTCCACCCCTCGTTCTCTGCAGCTGCCTTCCCTTTCTGAGTGCTTAACATTTAACTGGAGAAAAAAAACAAAAAAAACAGGCGGGAGCGATCATGCTAAGCGGCACGACCATGACTATATCTGACAACATTGCAATGTACACAAACAGAGAAATAGCAGGTTAAAGGTACCTGTCTTTTTGGCAGTTGGGTCAGGTGCAAATAGTTTAACCGTGACCTTGGGCAACATCCACTGCATCCACAGGCTGACCTTCCCGCTGGTTCCACCAATGCTGCTGGTTTTCTGCTCCAGAGTCACTGTGTCAGCGAATGGACCATCATCTCCAGCAGGCACAGAGTCACCCTGGGGAGCCAGAATGTATTCAGCTATTAGCACACAGCAATAGTTATAAGATATAAAACAAGATATTCCAATACAAGGTTAATTTGTTCTACTTGTGCCCATGTGTGCAAACATGTGCTCAGCGAATGTGTATGTTTGACAGCATTGTCGCTGTGCACGTAGCCATAACAAAGTAACCACCAACTATCAAGCCCTTTTGGTTCTGAGATGACATCAGTGTCTGGTAAGCAGAGCTCCGCGCAGAACACAACAGCGCAGTGTGTGGGGGGGGGGGGCAGGACCACTGTGTGAAGCTGTCACTGGTGTTAACCCCAAACTAAGCCACCAGCACCCACATGATCTCCTTTCACTCAAGTGCACCAGGACACACACGTCTTGCAGCCTGGGAGATGATAGGGGGGGTACGGGGTGAAGTGGAGAGGCGAGCAGGATGCGGTGGAGCAGGCTGCCTTCTGTGAGCTCTAAACTCATTACTGGAGGTTTGGCAAGGCACTGAAAATGACAGCACGGGGGACATTTTTATTTCTCGCTCTCTTCCTGGTAAATGTGTTTTCCAAACATGTATCTGTGCGGCTGACTCGGAGAAGTGAAAAGCCTGCAAACAAACAATACAGCAATTTGCAGTTTTGGCATTGCAGGCTTTTACTTTTTCCACAACTTCTCCCATCGCAGTGTGTTAATGACAGATTGTGTCATGGTTATCTAGCCTGGCTGTGGTTGGTGAGGTGGTTATCAACCATCTCAATTAGAAAGCCCACAGCTGCTAGGCTGATTACAGTGTCCTAAAGAGGATCCAGATGAGGAAACTATGTCCCCTTTCCACAGCTGGGGAGGGATGAGAGGCCCCACACTAATTTGCAAATTTAATTTAATCACACAGTTGAGGGTGGCTGACAGCAGAGCACAATAACAACGGATGACAATAATATAAATAAATTAAGGATTATGCTGATTCAAAAATAGATTCATCGTCACAGCGTATGGGGACCACTACAACGTGATGAGAAGCATGTGCAGTCTCACAGTAAGAAAAGTGAAGGAAGGTACCATAAAGACACGGATGAACTTTGCTGGAAGAAATGAGGATTTATAGTATATCAAATAGCTACATACATTAACAGATATACATCTTCATACCCGTTTAACTGACGATCTTTCCCACTACATATTACAGGAACACCACAAAAATAACAACACTAGCTCTCTTTATTTTTAACCAGCATTTATTCCAATCAAGTGTCTAACACTGTCATTATGTGTTTCCATGGAACCAAACAGTCGAGGCAGGGGTTTGAGTGCACAGTGCCTGTCTGTGTGTGTGTGTGTGTGTAATAATGGTGACTGGCAGTGAGTAATATGAGCCCAGTCGTAATGGTGTTCAGTCAGTCTCAATGAGAGATATTCTAGTGTCAACTGCCATTTGGGGACTAATTATTGTTGAGAAGGAGTCAAAATATAACAGCTTGTGTGTCTTTCTGTGTGTGTGTGTGTGGTTAGGACTGTTTAGTTTACAGTTCTGGCCAGTCGGTAGGATTAGGCTCTGTAATGTCATGTGTGGAAACAGGAGCCAGCCGCTGGAGCTGTGGGAAGCTCAGACCACTGTGTACTGCAGCGTGGTTACGCCGGAGCATCGGACACCCGATGGCTCCGGCTTCCCAGACAGAACCGCTGCTGTCACTTTAAAAATCTCATACTCATACAGACTGACTTTCATGGGTTAGAGCGGAGGGAAACTGTGAGTATTGGATTGCCATCCCAGCATTTCTGCCATGTTAGAATAGTGTAAATTAACAAGATATAAAATCACAAAAGGTGCGTTAGATCTAAAGAGCTGTGCACCTGATGTTTTCCTCTGTGTTTTACTAAGGTGATAGTGGTGTGGTTTTGGTAGAGGTGAGCTCTGTCACGTTCCTGAGCTGCCAGATTGAGGCCCCAAACAAACACACACATCCTAAGAGGGAGCTATTTTCCCACACCTCCACAAGCCAAGTTGTAAAGTATACAGTTTAATTCCTGGGCCTCTGCGCTGTAAACGGGCTGTGGATCCGGGTTTATTTTCTCTGCAGAGTTTGTCTTTGCTCATCAGAGAGACCCAAACACTGGAAGACAACAGCAGGCTGGAAAGTATCAAGAAAAAATGGCTGATTAAAATGGAGCAATGGAAAGAAAGAATGGTGGAAGGACAGGTGGGAGGATGGAGAAACGGAGATTTGGTAAGAGAAGCTTTGTAAAGTGTAAATAAGGAGGTAGGTTGAGGAATTAGAGATGAAAAAAAGGAAGCAACAGTCACAGGAGGCTGTTATCGTTAATGTTTAATGTTGCTGGTAAGTTTTTAGAGAGGCCTGTTGTCAAGATTGTGGCTGGTGTTGGTCAGGCTTTAGTCAGGTTAGGAAGGAATGTTTGTCAAGGTGTGGTCAGGTTGAAATCTTGGTGTCAAGGTTCAGGTGGATTAGGGTAATGAGAGAATCTTGTGAATTTCCAGAGAGGAAAGACAAATAAAAGGCATGAATAGGTGGGTGTGAAGGCAGGAGAGACAAAAGAGGAGAGAGAAGAGAGCGACTGAATGGAAACGCCTGCTGAATAAACACTACACAGCAACAATTAATTAGTAAATATAGTAATGCTTTGATTTAAAAGCAGAGGGTAGGAAAAAGGGTTGGGAGGGGCTGTCTGACAGAGGTATTCGGGGTTGTGACATGGGTGTAGATGAACAAAAAAAAAAAAAAGAAATTGTGGAATAGGGGGTTGGATGGGTGGGTGGGGGGGGGGGTATGCTGGGGAAAGACTGCTGCCACTACTGCTGAGACTTATCAAAACAGCTCCTACATTCTTGCTCAATCACCCAGCCTCCCAGAGGACTAAACACTTCTACCAGTGTTTGTACTTAGGTAAACAGTGACAAGTGGGCTGTCAGGGGCCACCGTGGCCCCGTTACAGACGCACTATACCATAGATCCTCCTGTGGACGACTTGCCACTTTTCTAGGTCCACAAATGACGCAAGAACACACTTGATCACACCGAGACAAATGCAGACGCAGATGCACGTTGACATATGAAACACTTTTTTTCATGAGTGTGTATACACTTTATTGCCTCTCAGGGCAGCATGATACCGTGGTTGTACTGCGATCCCAGGGGCCCCACAATGCTGACAGGGAGCTGGTAGTCAAAGAGTATTACATGCTAGCCTAGCTGCCACTGCTTAACTACACAAACACTCATAAATACTCTCCGTCATTTTTATACATCCTATATTTCTGCTTCACATGGCCGTACACACACACACATATTATCCAATGCCCAGCGGGTTGAGGCCCCAAGGCCTTGGACCCCCAGCTTGTCATTGCTTCTGCAACTGTTTTAGGCTCAAGAAAATACTCCTGCTGCATGAATTAAGCCTGGGATAAGCATCACCTTGGGACAAAAGAACAATAACATTTGATGCTGGACCTGCAAAAAAAAAAAGAGCCTGAAATGTTTCCATCAGCTCTGCACGCCTGCATGCATCGCTGCACTTCATACTTCATTCTCAGAGTTTGATATTTTATCAGAGCAAAAAATGTAAATACAGGTTATTGTTTTCCCCAAATCGTGAGGCAGGTTTATACTCAATCAGCTTAAAAGTATCAAACAGAGCTCACAGCCTATCTGAAGTGTGTGCTCTGTTGTAAGAAACACGAGCACTGATAGGAAATCATTCCCAAACACAACATATTCTTTTTTTAACACAAATCGCATGTGTTAGCACTGACTTAGCAACTCAATAACCATAAAAAACAATATTTGCACTTTAACCATAAATCAATACAAGAATTATGTATATCAGAACGGCATAAATAGCGAGAGCGTGACTCAGATGAAGAAAGACGCTAAAGGGCTTTGGCAAGGTGGAGTCTTTAGATCTCTTGTTAAATCAATGACAACAACATGAAAGGAGTAAAAATACTGACTGTGATTGAATGACTTAATAAATGGTGAGCTATTTTACTGCAAGTGTAAATAAAAAATACAAAAAATTCCATGACGCATTGGTGGCAGTGGCACATTTTTTCCTGATCGTGACAAGAGGTTTATCCAGGTGAGAAACCACAGCGTAGACGAGCCGATTATTTCCATAATTCATAAAAAAAACACATTAAACTGACAGAATGAAATATTTTCTTCTGTGAGAGAGAAAAAACAAACCTCAGTGGGGGAGCCGAAGTCTGCGGAGGGGCTGCAGGTGCTGGTGTCAGGCAGGACGGTGCCAGCACTGCTGCGCACTGGGGAGGATGGAGCAGCACCAGCAGGGGGGTCTGGGATGCTGGAGGTCTGACGCAAAATGCCGTGCTTCTGGAGACGAGCCCATGTGGAACTCCAGCTGAGGAGGAGCTCGTACAACAGCTGAACCTAGAAAATGACAAAAACAGAGAGCAGAAGAACATCAGTGTACGTACAATGACGTGCATTCACACAGAAAGCTTTATTGTACACAGCTATGTCCGCAAACACTGACCAAATCATTTTCAGTATAAAAAGCCTACAGTGCTGTGACAACCGAGTGCCTTGAAAGATAAAGTAAACGCACCACAAGTAGATTTAATATTTGAAACCAGATTCAAATGTATTTCTGCCAAGGTCTGACTCAAACAGCTGCACTGGGGAATTCTTGTGTTGTTCTGACTTTGGAGGCCATTACCACGATTTGGCTTGGCAGCTTATAGTTATGTGACACTGAACCTATTTAAATTTGAGAGAGAATGAAACAGAGAAGAAGAAGGAAATATAGCCAAAAAATGGACTACTATCCATTCTCATTTCTATCACTCTACCACTTAGCACACTTTTTAGATCATTCAGAGAGGCCTCACTTCACCAGAGTGATGTAAAAACCTACGCGTTCATGTTTCTTTTCGGAGGGTCATTCTTTGAAAGGCACAGCATGCTCATACACGTGTTTCACTGGACAAATTTGTTATCCATAACAACAAAACTCCCAAAGAAACACCCACAGAGGAAAGTTAAGTTGTGTCATCAATTTCCCCTGAAAAACTCACCACGATTAGGAAAAACTGAAGGCTCGGCGTCAAGTGTTCTGAACTATTTATCATGTGCTCACATTATAAAAAAAAAAAGCCTTAGCTTTAAACAACAACAAAGCCAAAAACAAGAGTGGAAAACATGAGGGGAAAGCCGGGGAATGTGATGTGATGCTTTCAATTCATGCATTCACTCTGTGTTTTTTAAGAAGAGGGAAAAAAGAAAGGGAGAAAAGCAACACGCTTTCACAGTGAGCTAATTTCTGGATTTCAAATGCTCTGCTTGTGCAGCCAGCTGACCCCCCCTAACCCCCACCACCGAGGGTCCCTCAGACTTAAAAGGTGCACAGACACAAAAGCACACAAACAAAATGGAATATTGACACTGTTGCTCGCTCACACACATGCCCTCCTGTTAGTGCAAACGTTGCAGGGAGGCCTTCCACAAATAAATCTAAATTAAAAGCAGCACAATACATTACAGCTGGGCCATTTCAAACATGTCCAGGAAGAGCTGCTCACGTCGATCCAGCCGCCGTCCAGGGACGGGGCCAACAGCTGTCTGCCATACCTAACCAAACTGCACTGCCGGCAGGGGAGGTACACAACATGCTCCCTTCCCTGAGAGTTTGGAGCCTGGAACTCCAACCAAGCACAACAAGGCCTACTGCACTCAGCAGCAGATGTGGAACAAGAGAGGAAAGAATGCTGAGTAGAGGAGAAAATGGAGTGCACAGTCAGATCAATATGAAAAACTAATGACAGGGTTGTCTGTCATGGAGTTATTGTTCTCCTTCATCCGCTACCTTTCTTCTGTCAGTTGCAGCATCCTGTATCTACTTCCTGCTCATTATATCTCTGCTTTGTAGAAAGCTGGGTCAGTGGTTCCAGCTCAGCTACTGCCATTAGGCCAGCGGGCAGGTTAAGGCCACACATTCACTCAACGCACATGTTGCTTGCAACATGACCTCACAATACAGATGCCACATTTCATGAGTGGAGGAAGTGAGCAGAACATTTGGAGGGCTGGGTTCTCCAAAGACCTGTCATCTGCAGATCAGGAGGCCTGCTAGGCTTGCAGTAGGACAAACTGGAGACTGAACAGAGGCTTCCACAGCCATTCATAAAAACACACAGATGGAACGGGACTTGGGGGAGCATGCAGATGGTGAGTGTTGGTGTGCTTTTATCTGAACACAGTTTATACAGAAACTCCACAAAAGTGACACACTGTTGAGTATGTGTGGTAGCCCTGTGTGTACATGTGAACAGATGTGCGCTTGTGTGTGTTCACTGAAATGCTATGCAGTTATATGTCAAAGGTTAAAGCAAACAGTTGCTGTGAGTGGTGTGTGCTGATTTCAAGGTGGGCCTGAGAAGGTTAAAGCACTGGGGACTCAGTGTAGTAGTGTGTTAAAACACATTCTTGTATAAATCAATCCATTAAACTACTCTCACTTCCGTTGTGTTGATAAAACATAGGGAAATGTGCATGCTATTTTTTTAGCATTGTTTTTCTTTTGTATTCCCTGTTTTACTAAACCTTTTTCTAACAAACTTACCTCGCTTCCTATTTTATATGTAGCTCCACCTTTCATGGTGTAGTCACTTTGACAGATAAAATGACAAAATGAGCAACCTTATTTGATAATTAGTGCACAATGTTCGCTTGAAGATTGACTGTTTAACCCCCTGTACTAAAAATACCTTTGTTTATGCTGTGAAGTAATTCATCACATTAAATGGAAAATCTGATTTAATGTAACAAAAATGCTGTTTAGCAGCCAGGGTAAGTTATGAGGCCATTTTTTTGGGGGGTCAAAATCTGTGTCATAATCATTTATTGTTTTTAAAAGTTAAAAGTAAGTATCCCCCCCATTGCATTGGTGGTACTTATGGTGCAGCACTCCGACATCCCCTATACATTCCAACAAATGGCAATGCTAATTAGAAAGTAGTGTGAGGTCTCTTTTGTTCTGGAGAGGGTGGAGTAGCGTTGGCAGCGGTTCTTAGAAAGCGGCAGCAAGACTTGAAATTGCATTAGCTTATTACCCCCCTCGAGTCAGAAAATTTACACAGAGGAGAAAAGAAAAGAGGGGAGGTGAACATATGGGGAGAGAGGGCAGAAGAATTATGACATAAGAAAGAAGAGAAGAGAAAAAAGTTGGTTAAATCCAAAATCTAATAATAGCCTTCTTAGCTTTGTCAGACATAGGCGTTCTGTTTGAAAGGCAGAACAGAGAAGGAGCAAGAGAAGAAAGTTTTCCTCACCAGAGAAGCAATTCTTCCATCTCTGGGAAACTCTTCACCACTAACAGATTAAGGCCTTTCATTCGTTTCTGGTACCAATTCTCCTCAATATCACCATGGCTCATCACTGTGGTCGAAGCCATTAACAGTGTGACCACTCGAAAGGTCGCCCCAATTAAGTGTTTACAGAGGAGCTTAATTCAATTTAGATAATTCAATAGTGAAAAAAAAACATGTAATAGTACATGCAGATGTGATTATAGTGCTGTAATAGTGCAATGAAAAAACAACAAAGGGACCTAAACATGCTCCGTTTCCAATCTGTCCATATTCATCACACTCTCACAAACACACAACAACACAATGTTAAACTATGATGATGAGTCCTGAGATCTCCCAGTCGTCTTCACTTAGACCTCAAAATGTTTGACCAAAACAAACACAGCAACACTCTTGTGTTTACACTTCAACTTTCATGAGAATTACACCAAGTAAGAAGATGAGGCAGTTTGTTTACTGGAGTCAATCTATATTAGAAAATCATGCAGAGGCAGGGTCTTCCTGCGAGCGTTCGTGTGTTCGTATTTCAGGAAAGTTTACAAGGGGATGATTTGTATAAATATACATGTAATTCTAATGACTACTTTGTGAATTTCAGAACCGCCTGGCTGACCTGAGGGTTGGAGCACTTGACGTGGACGGGCTGTAGATCAACGTGGAGGCAGACTACAAAGGAGTGCCTTCCTTCAGAGCAGCTCTGCAGCTTATGGGATGTGACAGCCAGTGTGGAGGTGCAGCCCATCGGCTCCAACAGGCTCAGGCTTTGCTGCTGTCCCAGCAATGTGTATACGCTGAACTGACTCAGGCTTATCGTCCATGGGAAGGCATCACCTGGTGGCAGACACAGACATACAGACGAATCATCATCAGAGGTTGTTACTGTTCATGTTTATTCACTTACAGGAATCTGTGTCTCATTGGTCAATTAATCTTTTAACAACAGTATCTCTGATTGTCTGAAAGCAGTAGGAGATCTTTGAATGTCTCAAGAAAACTCTGGAACACTAAATAATATAGAATGTACAGACCATGTATTGAACCCAGGTGGACCTGTTGTGTTTTCTCCTCCTCGTGTTTAGTCCCGTTCACCTCAGATATAAACTGTCACTGTATCATTGTATGTTAAAGGTGTAAACTCCGGGTGGATATGACCCCTTGGCTTACTTTTTTGGAACACTGCTACTAGTCTTTCAATTAAATTTTCAATTTTATTTGTATAGCATCTTTTACAATCTTTTGTAAAATTGTCTCTACACGCTTTTCAGAAACCCCTGAGCAAGCACTTCAAGGCCAAACAGTGGCAATGAAAACTCCCCTTGGGCAGGACCCAGCTGACAAAGGAGGGACTGTCCTGCTGATGGCCAAGTTCAAGAAGGAGAAGAGGAGGTAGATAGGACAGAGGAGGAAAGAGAGAGAAAGAGTAGAGGAACAAACAAGTGTTGTATTCATTTATACTACAGTTGATTTACTGTTATACAAGTACTACTAAGATGAATTACATTTCATACTTGATAACACAATGCAACACACTGGCAGTGCTTGAAACAGCTTTCTGTCTATGGCAGTACCCTCTCAGAGAAGAAGAGCGTGTTCACTAGGCACGGGGCCATGAGGCGCAAATTTCCCATGCACAGTGGGCACGATGCTTTGATCCACAGCATTGAAAATGAGAGATGGAAGAGCTTTTCAAAGGGTAGGAATGAATTACTAAAAGCATGGGTTGTTAATTTTCACTGCAACATTGACAAGGCTGCTGATGTCACTGTTTTTGCTGTCGTTTTTCTTTCGCCTCTGTTTTTTTTTTTTGAATCTGTATGCCCAATTCTGATGTCATGAAGAACTGAGAGAGAAAAAAGGAGGGTGCCCCGCTTTTCTTTTCTTCTCCTCTTTAGAGAAAACACTGCTCAACCGTCCAAGTTTAGCTTGTGTCAACTCTACCAGGTGTGTACACCACATGTGAAAGGCCTATCTCTCAAAGTCGCTCTACTTAAGTTTGTTTGTCCTTTGTCATGGTAAATGAGTGGTAGTGGGTCAAAGGTTAGCTTGGTGTTGAAAGGGCTATAATGATGATGAATGCCCATTATATTGCTTGTTATTATTATAAAACAATGTATTTCAATTAACAAAAGAGCATTCTTAAGTAGTAGTAACCCACACCATATATTTTTTAGATTCAGATTTAGCCTTTTTGTCGTGTCGTGTCAGTGTGTTGAATCATTTCAGTTCAGATTTCATTAGTGATTACAGACCTACCTTCTTCCAAAATGGGCTTTGAGACCACAAAGGGGAGCTCCTGCAACGGTTCCATATACTTGTGCCCAGCACTGAGGACACTGATCTGAGGAAGGCAGACTACCAGAGTCCCAGGCATGGAGGCCTGGTTGTGGTACCAGCTGCGGACAGTGCCGGGAATGTCACCACAGATGATGGTTCCCGGAGAGGGGAGGCTGTCATTAGGCAGGAACACACAGCATGACTGCAGCTCCAACTGGAACGGGGAGAAAAAAAAAAGAAAAAGGACATATGAAATCATGTTAACCAATTTGTTGTCACTCGATTTTTGACCATGCATCTGCCTCAGCCTCCCTAAATAATTTGTTGCCCAAGTGCTTGAGGGTCACTGCATTGTGCCAACACTAAAAAAAAAAAAAAAAAAAAAAGCCTGCAATGGAAACAAGTTAGACAAATGTGTGTGCAAAACTCTGGGTGTTGCTGGAAAAGCCTGAACATATTAATAAAACTTTCCTTGATTTAAATAAGGAAACAGTCCATCCAACATTTCGTCATGCATGGCGTTTCTTGATGTTAATGATAAACTAAACTTTGGTGCAAGAAAACCATAATAACACCATTACCATATATACCCTAATATGGATATATGTTTCAGTCAGGCTGTGGAGAGCAGGATTTGCCTTCAAAAACACTCTGAATGCCATTTAAAACCAAAATGAAAACTCTTGTGGACAAAAGAGAACATTTGAGGGTTTTTGACAGTTAAATCTTGAGTTTAAATAATTTTTTGAAGTCCTTTTAAAAGCACTAGAGATCCAATTCCAGATGCATTATGTCACACACATTTTTCTTCTCTGAAAAAAAAAGCTAAATTTACAAGCCATTAGGTCAGTAACCAGTAGCCAGTAAGTGTACAAGCTCTGTTAAACCTTTCTGCTTTGTCTTTTTCCATTACACTGGGCCTCTTCTGATTTAAAAGACCAGTTAACAGAAAGGACAGGAGTACAGGGTCCAGGGGGCAGACAGCAGGTGCTGCCAGATTCTAGCATGTGTGTGTGTGTGTGTGTGTGCGTCAGTAAGAGAGATTTTTAAACACTCACAAGTGTATGAAAATGCAGACCTTCAGGTCTCAGTTACACTGGGAATATGGTGGAGAGACTGTGATTTAATGTGCAGCATTGTTTTACTGTAATGTTTGATGTAAAAACATGGACAGACACACATCCTCCGAAAAGAAATAGCATATGCACTTGCACAGCTTTTGGCTAATTCCACATGCACAAATGTTGGACATTTGTTCTCCCTCTGAGGAGTCAAGAGAGGGCGATATTCAGAGACAAAGAAAAAGACTGAAAGAGAGATCAAGACAAGGAGAGAAAGAGGGAGAGATATGGTTACACATTCATCTCACGCCGCTTCCGTTTTTGATTACTCTTCAAAGCGGGGGTTTGAAATCGGAACACTTTTGCATACTGACACATACGGCTTTGGCTTTTTTTTTTTAAGAGTGGCACACATGGAGAAAATTCATTGACAGTGCCTGGCCTGCTGCAGATCTTAGCGGGGTTAAGCTGTAAAGCAGGCAGACACACGGAAACTGCCGGTTTAACACTGTGACTCCGGTCTGCACTTTGAGGTCATCGCCTCAAGCTAATGTTCTCCTGCTGGACATCTTGGTTTAGTCATCCGCATTATTACATATTCATTATTACTTTGCTTTGGCTGTTTCTGAACCACCCCCCACCCCACCAAAAAAATAAATATTCAGAACAATGTCCTGGCTTATGCTTGTTAAATGGGTGTGTCATGTATTAAGAACATAAGGACATAAATATGGTCAAATCAAGAACACTGGGAGTCATCCACCTACACTGTATTATTAACTATAAGTAGGAACTCTATGAATGATGAATGAATCACTTATGGCTGAACTGAATGCAGAATTGTTGTGCAGAGAGATGTATATTTCAGCATATTTATGTGTATTTACTGTCAGAGATATGATAGATACACACAAAGCTTAAAGGTAGGGTAGGAGATTTTGAAGACTCAGTGAGAGTCAGCCAAGTCTAAAGTAAAGACACGCCCCTTTCTCTCAGAGCTCACCCTGAAGCCACACCTGCAATCACATGGACGCGCATTACCTGAAGACGAGCTGCTGTCTGTGACTTCGGCCATCATGCACGTACCTCTCTGGTGCACGCAGAGCAGGAAGAGAGTGACAACCAGCCAATACTCCGCGCAGGGTCCACCCGGAGGATTGATGTTTTTAGCGTTTTATAGCTTCCACAGATGATTCATATTCTTCGTTTTAATGCGGAACTGCCGAACTAATTGGTTGCTATATATTATAAAGAGAAGTTACACTAATTTAACAAAAAGTGCATGAATGAAATCTCCTACCCTACCTTTAACCATAATAAATAGCAAGAAATCTTATACATATACATTTCCCATTTTAAACGGGTCATTTCAGAGCACAGCTTTTTCTCTGCCACACAGGGCAACTGTAAATGACCATAATTATTTTAGTTCCCATACTGTATCTGATGGTTGACTAAATCTGTCACCATACATCAAATGTTAGGATTCCAACCTTTATACATAATCATGGGAAAAATGTAAACACTAAAATAAATTCTTACTGATGAAATTTCACCCCAATGAAATGTTCGGGGTTTTTATGTATTTGAGAAGACATGGATGTAATATTCTTAAGTATGAAGTGAATTTTTTAAATGGTTAGCCCCCTTTTTTTGCAAAGAAAATCTAGGTTATGTTACAAGATGTGTCCATGGAGGGAGAGAAATGGACACCTGCTGCCCAGTGCTATAGTAAGCCTGCAAATAAAACATAATGCAATGCCCATTAATGGTGTTTGTTATGGCTTTGCATCGCTTTTGGGCCTGTTCTCTATGGCAACACATAACCAAAGATGACATCAAGTGTATGGCAGCTACAGAGTTGCCACATCACACAGTGAAATACTAACAAAAAGCAGATAACATCTCACAGATGACAACAGAGGGAAAAAGGCAGACAATTGAATGGCATTCACTGGGCATAGCGACCACTGTTTCTAGATGTTTACACTACGGCAAGAAGGCTCAAAATTCTTCAAAGGGTCTGAGTATGTAATGGAAAAGAAAATGGTATGTCAGTCCTAAATCTGGGTGATACAAAACTAATCTTCGGTTGGCTTTTGTCTCCTTTTATCCCCCTCCTTTTGGTGACAGCTAATAAAAGCCACAAAAACACAGAAACAAACATGTTGTAACTCACAACGGCAACAGCACACAAGTCCATCTGAGGGCGGTGATTAAAGAAACATTTGCTTTTCTCTTGAGTGAGGAAGTTTAGGTCAACAGGGTAGATAAGAACAACACTGAAAAGAGTATTCTACACACTGGGAAGCAAATCCTGGCCCTGCTGATGCATATCTACACATCACACAGTTGCTAGAATAAAGATGACGGCAGTGAAAGTCAAGTGAAATAATACTACAAACAAGAGAACAGTTCTACTGGTAGACTAATATCTTGCCAGGGTCTGGATTAAATTGTTCTGAGGTCTGTGAGAGTCCATGAACAAACTACTTATTGTAATCCATACCTACTCCAGGAGGCACAACAGTTACGTGCTGATGTTTTGTCCAAGACAAATATGGTAAACAACTACAGTAAGATCAAAATATAATGAGGACTAGAAAGCTCTTACTGCCAAAGCTCCACAATGGTCTCAATTTGTTATTTTAATAACAGAAAATGTTTAGGAATGTTTAATCTGCATCTGGATCTGGAGCAAAATACACAGCGCGATAGACAATTGTATAGAAATGTGCCAGATTTGAGTGCTTACAACAGCTCATGGGAGAAAATGTTAAAATGCTACATCACGCAATGTTGTTCCATTAGCTATGGCATTGGCATTGGAGGGAAAAAAAAAGGAGACAAAAGAGAAAAAGGGGAAAGAGACAGACTGTGGGTGAATGCCACATAGGTTATTATTAGAAAAAACACAACCATCTCTTATAACACTTCATGAGAGTGAGAAAACTGGAATATGACCCACTGAATTAGTGTTCGCTGACATGGTCCTGGTCATTTAAGGAGAGCAACAAACCTTCTTTGATGGAATGTACTCAAAATGCCACTCAAACATATCATTTGTAAATGCCCATCCGTGGTTCTGCAGTTGTGTCATGCTATTAGCAACCAAACTTCAAATCTATAGTGGTAACACAGAGTGGGTGGAGACCTAACAGCAGGTCACCTAGGTTAACCTCACAGACCTCTCCAAGAACCCCCCTTTGAGGTCTAATGCTTCAGCTGTGACTCACACACACAGACACACACACAGGGAGACAGACATACAGTATCCAAACAAAGACGACAGCAGCAACAAAGGGCAAGAAAGGGGAGCACTGGCACTGCTGAACAATGCTGACAGATCCAAAGGAGAAATAGTGTGAGGTCAGAATGTCCCATGTGCATCACTACTTTGACCAATGCCAAAACCACTGACAGCATCTCTTCTCCCTGACCAACTCGCTATCCCTCCATCACCTAACCTCCCATGCCTCTGTCCTTTTCTACCTCCCATTGCGGAGAAAGCTCTCAAATTCAGGGTGGACTCAGGATGGAAATTCTGTGTAGAGATGTTGTGACCATGAGAAGAGGAGGTGAGAGGGGAGACGAGGAGAGGAGAGGAGAGGAGAGGAGAGGAGAGGAGAGGAGAGGAGAGGAGAGGAGAGAGGAATCCAGAGTTCAGGGTTATGTTGTGGTTGCATACACAGCAAAAAATAGAGAGTGAAAGTGTGCATGTGTTTCATCTCTCAACTTCAGGTGCAAAAGCTCATTTGAGGTTGTGTTTGGTATTCCACACAATTGTGTTTAACAGCTCTGTAACAGGCCAATAAACACACCACTGGAAGTAGTTAGCCTGTGTGACAATGTCCCCCTACTGTGAGCTGATAGGCAAGCCAGGTTTGTGTATGTTTTTGTGGGTGTAACGTGTGTGTGTGTGTGTGTGACAGAAAGAGAGAAAGCTTACACAACGTCCTGTGACAGGACAGGAAACTGACAGGGATGCCAGGCTGACCTAAAACTCAGCACAGAGGTTGTTCCGTCACATGCTTGGGAGGCAGAGGGGCCACATTTGCAGCGTGCTGCATGTACTCACTCAAGGTTCAGCAAACTAAATTATATTTGTATCCATAATAGAATAGTGGAAATTTATTTGCTGTTAGCGTAGACCTGTGGAAAGGCAGCATTTCCAAACGCAGCAAAAGGAAAATTCTGAAATGAATTTAAAAATAGAAATGGGCACAAATAATATCTGAAAGCCAG
Source organism: Parambassis ranga (assembly GCF_900634625.1). Classification (NCBI taxonomy): domain Eukaryota; kingdom Metazoa; phylum Chordata; class Actinopteri; family Ambassidae; genus Parambassis; species Parambassis ranga. Next base: position 3,885,280 of record NC_041036.1, read on the forward strand.
AGGTATAATTGCAGTGTGGAATTTCTATTACACAACTTTACCCTATGTTGGTTTCAAGGTAATGTGGAATAAAACTGCAGCAAAAAAAATGACAGATGGCACTTGGAAAAGTCTCAGGCACAACAAACAATAACTGCAGCATAGCACCTTTGACACTGTGTACGCTATGTATCCCTATGAAGGATAAGCACTCATAGATTCTGATCATAAGAGGAGCTGAACCATGTGAGGAAGAGGATTAAAATGCAGATTTGTATTGAAGTTGAAGCCTACTGTTGGCCAGCGGTTTCAGATGTGGCAGGTGTGCTCTTAAGTATCTATGTAATTAAGAAGGTTCAGTTGGGAAAAGAAAAGCAAAAAGAGCCATAATGGTTCATTCTTTTTTTGCCCGGTGATATCATGTCCTGTCAAAGTGAAACTAAATCTTTTAACATAACAAATGGAGCTAACTCTGAGCGGCCTGGGACTTTGCTTCAGTTACCTACTGCTTCTAATGACAGATTCAATATATATATATATAAAAAAAGAAAAACACTGCTACACAACACAAGTGTGTGTGTGTGTGTCCGTGTGTGTATTCAGAGGCAGGGTGTATCACCCACAGCACACGATATTAATATACTTCAAAAATAACGGAAATTCTTTTCAATTTTGACCAGGAAATCTCAGTTTAAACAAAAAAAAAAAAAAGAGTCGGAAGCCAATCAACTCCTTATGAGGCTGCACGTGCTGGGATTTAACTGTGAAAACATGCTCAAATGACATACTTACACATTTACAAAAGCATTCGCACACGCATACATCATGCACGCTTACATGGTCACTTTCAGTGCATGCAAAACTGAACACACACACATCACAGATCATTTTCCCCCCTTACAACTGCAGTCATCATCATCATTCAGAAAGAAAAAGTAGTTTAAGAAAACAAACAACAAAGTAAAACCTTCTGGCCTCAAGCTTGAACACCTGAATTCACATCCCTGCTCTCAGTGTGTCATGCTACTCTTTTTAATTTCCTTGCTGAGACTTGGCGCAGTGTTTACCACTTCCTCTTGAAAGATGGCACCTGCAACAGCACTGAACTCAATTACACAACATTTTATCTCCCACTGTACTGCTGCTGCTGCTGCTGCTGGGTGTTTGGTTAGTTCAGTACAGCTTCCTCCTCCTCCTCCTCCTCCTCCTCTTTTGCCCTGAGGATGAGATCACCACAGAAGGAATCCGTAAGTCTGCTTTATTTATATGATTTATAAAGAGCGGTGAGGCTTCTGCTGTTTGACAATCAGAGACAGAGCAAAGATCGCCTTTGTTACCTCATAAAGATGCGTTTTGCTTCGTCAGTGTGTTGCCGCTGTGCAGAGAAACTCTGGCGGAATTATTCAGTGATGAGATTAAATGATCTGACATTACAAAGCCACAAGGGGACAGAGACTGCCTGGAAGAAATATTATGGGAAAGTATATCATGTAGCATATCAGACTAGTGCTCTTAAGTTGTATAAGTCTCAGAATGCACACTGACAAACACGGGATTCAGTTAAAAAGCCCCAGAGCCTAGGAGCTGAGTGAACCACAGGTTTTTGAGTGACAGCCTGGTTATTTAGTAGGTGACCAATGCTTATCCTGAGACTTAGGTACTGAGCCCTTCCTCTTAGGCCTCTAAATGAACAAGGATCTGCTTACACTTTGATCTACAATACACAGGCTCTAATTCAATCTGGATTCTGGATCAGGAAGCCATATGCTGTCAGGAGTAAATAAATACTACTAAAAAAGAGAAAGGCAAACAGCAAGCTAGAAACATAAAAAAACTTGAAACATATCCATTTGGAGGGTACTTTGATTAAATGGTAAGATGCCTAAAGACAGTTTTTTCTCTTTGTTTCTTCCCTCTCATCCCTTCTTGGCGTCAGATCACAGAGTTCTAAATATGGGATTCTTCCATTTTTGTGGCAAGTCCTGCTCAGTTTTATATTCCTGATCACTTCTCTGCACCATCAGATAGCGTTCAGAATACAGCCACATATGTTGACCCTGTTTCAAATCTTTTAGTCTTAATACCCCCCAAAACCGTCCCTTACTTCCTGCTTTTCAGAGCGGCAGTGGGAGTGCATGATCTGTCTTGTGTAGTATTTCTCCCTTGAGTCTTTGTGAAGATGGTTTATCTGGTTCCAGCAGAGCAGGTTCTAATAGAGAGGAAGCTGAGGGCCAAACACACTTACGCTTTAAAAGGCTGAGGCCATGTGGAAGTGGCCTATATAACCACAGGAGGCTCTTAGGATCCGCCGGGCCTCGCCAGTAAATGACAGAACAGTGAGTAAGATGGAGGACAGCCTGTCTGCTGCAACAACAACAGAGGAGCAGCAGAAAGTATATAATTCTCAGACAAGTCATTCTTAGAGGTTAAATGCTTCAGATGTGAACTGGCAGGCTGTGGGAAAGGTAGAAAGACCTGCCTTAAAGAGAACCAAAAAAAGCTGCATACACTAAATGATCAAAAGTAAACGGACACCATCTGCAACTTTCATGTTAATGTATGTATGTTAATTCTGGACTTCAATGGTTCTGGAGCTGATGTATTGTGACACCCAGTGGAAAATATCCTGAAAATGTTTCATTCATTGTCTGATTGCTGCAGCTTGAGCATTTGCTGAACACATAATGAGTATTTTGATAATAAATTTGTGTGTTTGTCGGCTACATATTCCGACCTCAAGGTCACCTGACAACTGACCTTATCACCCTTCATCAGACCTAATAAGTACTTCACGAACTGGACAAGGAACCAGACAAAAAAAAATGGCGGATGGGTGTCCACATACTTTTGTCTATGTAGATTTTAAGTCTTTATTGTTATGATAACACTATATTCCCAGGGCTAGAAAAAGGTGACGAATGTGTTAGAAAATGCTCTTAATTTAACCATTTTTTCACTGAATTCATTGAGAGGTACTCTTTGTGACAAGCCTTTCCTATAAACCTCCGACCATATTTGGTATAATGCCCAATGTCAACTCTTCTTGAAAACTATTTTCAGCAGCACAGCTGTTTTGCTACACAGTACTGACAGCACTAAATACCATTACTGTCACCATCATCTACCTTGACCCAGGCAGAGAAGTGCATGTGTGACATTTGTCTCTGTGTTGGTGCAGACAGATCCGCTGTTAGGTTCATTGTTTTCACATCACTGCAGGGATGAGAAACTTGGATGCCCCAACTCTGTACAGACCTTAGCAGAGCACAAACTCTGCAGGTCAAGATCACCTCTCTGTAGAGAGACCCCACAACATGAAGCACACACAGGCACATAAACTTGCACATTCAAACACGTGTGCATACTGACACATATTTTTCTCTACGCACAATCAGCAAGTCACGACACACAGGAAATCACCCAGAGATAGAAGAGAGGAAATTAGAAACACCCTCCCAGCATCCCCAGTGAAAACATTTGCAACTCTGGAGCAGAAAAATCTCAGTGGAAGGATCGGCAGCAAACGGAAAACACATCCCTTTGTTTTAAAAATCCGATACCTCTCCAAATGTAATCTTCCTGTGCCTGCACCAGACGGGACACTGTGTTTCCTAAGTGGCCGGTCGGATGAACAGAAGGTCCACAGAGCAACCCCCCCCCAAATCCCACACACCCACTGTTAACCTTCTGCTCCCCTCTCTTCTTCTTGTCTTCCTGCATTCTCTGCTCTGTCCAAAAACATACTGGACTAGAGGGTGCAATAGTGTAAATAATGTCTCCCTCTAAATGAACATGATTAATGTGTGTACCTGAAGATGACACTGTGCAGATGTGTCTTGTGGTGCAGAGATGTACACACATTAAGTTTTGGCTACAACCTCAGAAAGCAGCTTTCCTTCCTGATGCCCATAAGAAAGCCATTGAAGCATGATGCCTCCTGACAACAGATAGCCTAGGTCTCACCCACATGCCACCACAAGCAATAAGCTCGTGGCCTGGCACAGCAGCACAGCTAGGCAGCCAGCCATCCCTGTGGCCCTGCATTCCTCTCTTCTAACACTGCTTACAGAAGCTGACAAGCTCTGGAGGTCTCCCTGGCCGAGGTGGAAATCTGCAAAAATAAACGCTTTAGGTGACATGAAGGCTTTGTTTGTTTCTGCTGGCCCAGCTGTTTGTGTTAGCGCGGTGGGTTAATTGCGACTTTGATCGCTGCGTTTATTGATCCAACAGTGGCCCTAGGAGTGCGGCTGGCCTGGCCTGCTTCGCCATCCCCCCCCCCCCCCACACCAGATCTCAAACAATCACCCCTCCACCATCTAAGCATGGTGAGCCAATACAGATGGGGTCTAAGGGGTGACCATGCCAAAAAAAAGGCTGAGGATGCACTTGTGAACGGTGTTCACGACTAGAAGTGCTGTGATGTGAATAGCTGATATAAGACTGAGGCGAGGATAATCGGGATAGGAAGGCATATTTTCCCGAACTTAGCAGGAATTGAGTGAATTTAAGGTTAAGTTGTAGATTATGCAAAACGTATGGTATAGCTAAGAGCTTAGACTAAAGCCTTCCATACAAAGCCAGCTGGACGGGCTTGGCTTGGTTTATCCACAGTAGTGGTGTGGCCAGACAATTTTGCCTTGGGCTAACTGAAGCAAGTGGAGGTGGCTGTGATTATGTTTTGCAGTATGTAATACAGGCCAACTTGGATCAGATGGTGATGGACTACAGATGAAAAGAGGTTTTATTGGCTAACTCTGGCAAATTTTCACCACTACTGATTTATGCAGTGTGACCGGCTGAAGTAGGCCAAACTGGGCTGTTCTAAACCCCAACAGATCTGCTCTGACCTGTGTTTGGCATGACTTCTTCCTCTGTCCCAAGACAAAGGGTGGATGCTTTCTCCAACAATTTAACCAGATTCACCTCCAAACAAGGGTTCTAAGACACATTTACAAGATCAGAAAAAAACAGACAATTTAAAAGCATCCCAATTCTGTTAGCAACTGTAGCTTCTGTGACAATTTTGTACTTAAAAATGCTCCAGTGTATCAGATTTTTTTTTTATCTTAATGAAAATCAGTTCCAGGTTTCTTGGCCTGTGAGATTCAAGAAGTTACAGACACAAGAGAATCTTGGTAAGCACTTTTCCAGTGCAGCCCGGTGAGAGGGTCAAATATGTGTGTGAGTCTATAATAGCTGTGAGGTCATCAGTGGATTGACACAGCAGCAGATGATGGAATGGGATTCTGGGCTCAAACTCCCATAAACATGTGCATTTGTGCACACGTACAGGATCAGTGTTCTCACTGAGTAAACAGCTGATGACACATCTACTGTTACATCGTGGGGTCTCGATCTAGATCAGCTGATACCAGAGAGAATGAGTGTCTAATCGTGAGGGAATGTACACCTTTTCTCTCATTTCCTCACTACCTCCCATTCCTTCCTTTCTTCCAGTTTCCTGGCTGTCTCTTCATCTGTGTGTTAACGACTTCTTCATTTAGACAATGCAAGCTATAATAAAGATTCATTTCGATGTGCACAAACCCAGGAGCATTTCTGTGCCACTGACACTTAACAAAAAAAATGGATGCACTTAAGCCTAAATTACTGGAAGATGCAATATCTTTCAAAAAATGTTAAGGGTCTCTCGGGGTTCACATTATGTCTGTCAAGTTTTAATGTTGGCCAAAGAAACATGGTGTTTTAAGTGGCTAAAATTAAACTTGTAATTACAAATTATGTGGAAATTGGGGGATGTGAGTGACAGAGAGGATGAGGTGTTGAATGGAGGGATGATAGGATGAATGGGGAAGGGGGGTGAAGATGAAGTAATGTGCCTGCACAAGGCGCTCCAGCCGGGGGTCAGATCCTGTTCATGGAAACCATCTGGCCAGCTCAATCTGAGCCACACCAAACATACAGTGCACATGATTCTCCCTTTTTAATATCGCTCTCTCACTTTCCTCCAGCCTTCACACTCACCTTCTGCTCATTTTTCCCCCTCATTCTTCCTTGATTCCTAACTTCCCTCTCCTTTCCATCAATTTACCTTTTCTACCCCACTGCTTTTTCTCCTCTTTTTCTCCCTCAAAAATATCCTACTCATTAATGCATGGCAGCTGCAGGGAGCAGTGTTACTTCATTTTTCCATGGCAACGGTTTCTCTGTTTCAGCAGATCCCCTTTCAGTTTTGGTAGCAACGTGTGCCTTTGCCAGCGCTGAACACATTCATGTGTTAAATAGAAGGAATTATTTCAAAATTCCTGAAATAGAATCACCATCCTCATCACTTGCAATTATTATCAGGAACCAGAGAGAACATGGGTGTCCTTAGGGAAAGGGGAAGTGGAGATGACCGAATGAAACGATGTAAGGGATGAGTCGTGGAGGAGAAGAGTGGGCAGGAAATAAGTGAGGAGGAAGACTACATGGGATAGAAAAGGACTTTAGAGGATAAGAAAACACACAGCAAAGTGAGGAGCTGAGGAGATGTACTACACAGAGCATAACACAGCAATGAGCTGGAGGAGGAAGGCGAGCTGAGGGTCAGTGCTCCAAGGCCGAGTGCATAAGTCCATTTGAATGTTCCATGACCAGTCTGGCCAAGGTGACAATTGCAGCACTCCCCTTCAGCCCTAATGTGGAGTGACTGCTAAAATAACACCACCTACACATATTATAGCCTTGCATGACCAAGCTTAACTTAGCTGTGTCTTCAGGGAAACACACACAGTTCTCCACTGCATCCACAGACAGGAGGATCTGTGTCATCAAGACACACCACCACCTTTCGGACTTTTTCGGACTTCACAGTGTCTGTTCACATGGTGATGTGTCTCCTCCTCCGTTTCCTATATTGTCTACACGTCTGTCTTTACCATTGGCTTCCCAACATTTAGGAAACTCTTTGATGGATTTGAATTAATTGTGAATAATGTTTTGACTCTCGTCTATTCTGACCGAGGTAAGAGACGAAAAGAGATACTGCGATCGATAGGAATTTGTCAAATAGGAACGAGAATCAATTTCTGGGGTTTTGGTTAGAGCACTCAGCCACAGACAGAGCGTGACACTCACAGATTCAGATAATAATCTGTGCCCTAACCACACATGATGGGAGATCAGCAGGAATCTATGCTAACTATGTCTGGAATTGAAAAAGACAAGTATAGTGTAAAAAGTGATTTTAGAGCAGAACGCTACAAATAGAAGCGGTGCATGTACTGTATTTTCCAGCTGTTGTTCTGCTTTTATACTTTGAGTGGGTCGTGTCTAAGACATTACATAAGCCATATAGACTCACGCAGTGATGAAATGCACAGTACAGTGGAATAAGACTGCTTACACAGACTTTTAGGCTAATTTCTTGCGGTAAGGTAAGCGATGATGCTGCAAAAACTTAAAAACCTTAAACAACTTAAAGGTGTGATTAAAATCTATGACACTAAAATTAAAATATAGAGCATGTTTTATTTTAATTAGTGAAAATGACAGCTGACTGGCTGCCAATGTAAACCTCAATGCCTGTCCTTTTCCATTATTTTCTTACTTTGCTCTTATTAACATGAACTTAATCTAACATTTACACAGATCTCTGTCTTTTTCTCCTGTGAATCGGTATGAAAGAATTTAAGCCACAGGGATCATGACCACTGTTTAAACCAGTACTATGAGATTTTTTAAAAACAATTTACACAATCACTAGCCATCACATCTTCCTACTATGTTTGTACAGTCATAAGTGGTTCCTGCAGCCGCAGAATAATAAATACTTTTGTAACTTTGTATCCCCCAGTCTCATTAAGCCAACGTCTTTCTCTTGCCTCTTGCTCCTCCTTCTTCTGTGAAAAGACGGAAAGAAAGCCCTGCCTGTTAAATTGGGCACATGTGCAGCAGAAGTGTGAGCCATTAGGTATTCTGTTTACACCACACTAAAATAAATGGAGTGGTTTAAGTTTGGGGATATCCAAGACCTGGGGTACCAGCTGTCGGGTTATTCGGTTTGGTTCGCTTCCACTCCCATGTCAACAGGACAGAGTGTTTCCTAATTACTGCTGCAGTATGTGGTGTGGTCCCGGTCGCACAGCCGAAGGGGACAGAAGAAAGTGGAGGCAATGACGGGCTCGGCAAACTATTAGAGGGTTGAGTTAACTTTTGTGGAAGTACTGTAAACAGCTCAATGGACTGACATAGGAACCTGGGTTCTGGAGCGTTATTAGCAATTCATGTGTCATGCTCACTTTCATGTTTGACTGACGGCAGTTTGTGTGGTCCAGTTTGTGCAAAGAGAATTAAGATAATTTAAGAAAGGCTGCTGGACTTGAGACTCATCGGTTATTGTTTACGTGCACAAAGAAAGGTACCCATGAGTCATATTCCGATTTAAGAATGATTCATCACTAATTGAGTCCTGCAACTGAGTTTCCATGTATAAACCCACTGATACAAAACAACCAATGCACCTGTAATGACCTACACACATATTGTATACAGCAATCCAACACTAAATGTAAGCACAACCTGCTCACATATGGCTACCACTCTCACAGTAATACTGTAGACAATCAGTCAAAACTGAACATACTAATGAACACAATGATCACATCCCCCTTTCAGTACCCAGCGAGCACTGTGTGCATAGAAAGACACACATGTGCTTCACTATGATGTCCTGCTCTTGGATCAAGGGGAGGCCTGTTGGAGAGTTGTCAGTGCTTCCTGATGTACTTCAGATGGGGCTGAGTGTGATGTGGTCTCTGCTAACCGGTCCAGTCAAGATGCAGCAAGCAGACACACAATGGGAGCACTTAAGGGTCCAGTCAGACAGTTAAACAGACTGACAAGGACATCCAGCCAGTCAGTCAGTCAACCAGAACGTCAGCCCGCTACAAAGGGACATAAGAAGCTATGCATGCATTTGTATGTAAAACAGGCTGATCGGTTAACAGCTAACAGAACCCCCTGGAAGCCATATGGGCATATATGACCACAAAAGGAACTAGACTTTACCAAAGAGTGGCAAAGGTGGAGAGTAAGAAAGGTGGTGAGCAATTCATAAGCATTTAAGCAAACAATCAAACTAGGTACCTGTAAAGTGAGTTGTTTAACAGCATCCCAGGCATTGCCGATGAGCTCCTTCATCCTCTCCTCTGATGTTGTCCAGGACTCCGAAGCCGTGGTGTCAGGCATCACCCTCATTGGGATGGACAGGGGACGAGATTCTGTGAAATGATAAAGACAAAAGGGACATTTGGATTCAGGCTTTCCTTGAACAGAATTTTTCTCTTCACAGTACTGGTGTCAGTTAGATTTGCTGAATCATTTAGTCCACTGCTGAAATAACCTCTTTACCACAGAAGTAATGTAGCACCTTGTAAAGTCTTACATAAAATCAATATTTTATTTATTAACATGAGAAAAAGTACTGTCCTGACTTTATCCTTTATTTAACTCTCTCCATAACTCACTGTTATTTTCATTTGCTGTACAGTATCATGTTATATGATGTTTAACTGACACTTCATTGAGGTGATGTAATGTTGGCACTCAGGTTTCTTGTCTCCTACAGCGGGAGAAGGAACTATGTGAACTGGGAGAACGTGCACTCACACACACACGCAGACACTGTGTTCTAGACATGACATGTTCTAAGGTGCCTGCTGTGGGTTGCAGACGTACGATGATTTTCTGTGATGACACTCATGGCAACAGTTGAGCACGGAAATCACACAGCAACAAACATATTCAATCATCCTATGCACTAACCATATGAAACTGAAGGGTAAAATACAGAGACGGGGAGATGTAGAGGACTCACACTCACTGCCAGGTTAACCTGAGGTCTGTGGATGTTAAAGCCATCAGGGCGTCAGAGGTCTGAGAAGGGGGTCTCTTTAAAGACATATTAAGACATATTCCATGATTTAAATGTCTGTCTTGCTCAGCAGCTCTGTCCCAGAGTTGTCATGAAACAGCAGTGATGTCACATCGCTACTGAGTCTCCTGAGGTGCCACGCTCCCTGATATCGCTAAATGCGCTGGCATGGTAATAACAGCATGTCGCTGCGGCAACAGATGAAAAGTAGGGTCAGTTGGTCTGCTTTGTGGTTACTGTGGCAACATGCCTAAAGCTTTTGGGGTGAGCTTGTGTGGGTGTGCAGGCACGTGTGCATATGATTGAGTGGCTAAGGTTACAGGTGCATGTGTGTAAACTTTGTGTGTAAGTGGAAGAAAGCAGACTAAAGACCGAGATCATTGTGTCTGGACTCTCTTACAGTATTTTCTCACGCTAAGCATCCAGGTGCCTCTGGCACTTGGGGACTATGAAATGGACTGTATTTGTCATGATGCCTACAATCAGTGTTGTGCTGCACATTTTGTACATTTGGCAACCTACAGTATATTTTCCAACGCACCTTCTCCCTCACTCTTATTCATCAGCTACATTTTTTTTCCTGTGTGCCTTTAACACAGTCATTACTAGTGTTCGTACACTAAATATCCACACAGTCAAAGATGGCAAAAATTGACTTTGACAGAACAGATTGTGTTTCATGGACTGTCTTTCACTGAGTAATGTGACGAAAGTGCTACATTAACTGCTGTGATATCATTGAGTTGTCAATAGAGTTTTATGGTAAATGGCTGTGTATGTGTTAGAGTTTTCCTGTCGCACAGTATTACAAAACCATTTCCTATGCTGCTCTGCAGGGGATCCACAGACATGACAGAACTCTGTGGCTACTCCTCCTTAGCTTGTGGCTAAGTTGTCTAGATCAGGAAGCATTACCCCAGGGACTGTGACACACAACTATGTGTGTGCCACAGTGTTGTGTGAGCATGTGCTCGTAGTCACGTTAACATCACCCTGTGTGTGAGGTAGCTTGGGTGTGTATGACTTCCATTGGTGGTTATCACTGGCAACACCACAGCTTTGGTCATTGCGTGCTGGTTACCTTGCCCCACACATTACTGCACAATTAAAAGGCTTTTCACTACAAAACAAACATATCCACACACACACACACACACACACACACACAGCTATGACAACGCATTTAAAATAATAATAAAAAATCTACAACAGACCCCAAAAACAGAGTTCACACCCTCACTAATCATCACTGATGAAATCCTAAAGTAAATAAAGACCACCCCTTCTGAGTTTCACAAACATCCATCCTGGTCTCACACACATTGTGCCATGTCCCTCCAATTCACAAGAACAATCCGTTACCCAATGTGAGTATTTTTTGTGAGGGTGAAGCAGACCCTAAATGAGTGGAAATTGGAAACTAGGCATGATCTCAAGCTTACCTGAGAACATATGTAGTGTGCACCAAACTTCATAATTAATTTCATAATGCACAGCACTGACAATACAATACTATGTAAGGCTGAAATGCAGGCACACACACGTCACCACAAGGCCATGTGAAGGCAAAGCTATCATTGCACTCTACTGCCTCCTTACCTCAAACCAATGCTACTGTCAAAATCTTTATTCTAAATCATTGTTCTCAACGAGCCCACCACTTCTTATTACTTTTTGTTGAGGTCAGAAGGGTGGTGGTGGCTCAATTTTCATGAAAAATCTAGTTATTGCCCTAATCCTGGCTAACCTTCACCCATGAGAGACCAAGCAGAGGATTTTTTGATGTTCAGTTTTTTTGTGGATAGGCCAGACTGTGAAAGTTCTTCCCCAGAGAAAGTCTGTTAGGCCAATCAGAAAGAGTGCTTAAAGTACAACATAGGCAGTAACAATGCATGGCCAGTCTGCATGAAGCTCTCTGCTTGGTTTTAAATACCATTCCAGGACTCTGTTTGTTAATCCTGGGGTCATTATTTGGAATGAAACTGCCATATCTTGTTATAGTGACTTGGCGCCTGCCATTTCTGCAGGGAGGGGATTGAGGAAAAAGAGAGAGGCAGGCAGGGACCGAGTATAAGAAAGACAGGGAGAACACAAAAGGTCTAAATTCAAATGAAAGAGAAATATGACAGGAGCGCCCAAAGCTCTTAAACCTGCCCAGGCCTAACAAGTCCTGTGAGTCCTTTTAAAGTGGGGTTATTCCCCCTGCCTCGTGCCATCTCAGCCATGTCCTCATTTTCACCCTCTGTTAGGCCATTCGGCTAATATGTTATTGGCCAAACTCTGACCATACACCCTTTCCCTCCGCCTTTCCTCCTCCGTTTTGTTCTCACTCTACGCAACCACTCCCTCTGTCTTTCTCTGTTAGCGTTCAGCTGGTCTGTGAAGCTGCCAGTATGGTCCCCTATAAACATTCTAGCATTCCTGATGGTGATTATTCATCCTCTTCAACAGCTCCATCACATCTCCCAGTTAAGTGAAAGGCCGGCATCTTTGAATGCCCAAGCGTGTGACAAGTGATCAGAGAAAAAAAACGCAAAGACCAGAGCCCCATTATTACAGCACGTTGACTGTGAGGGTGAGAAACAAATCAAACTTGAAGTACATCACAACACTGCCACGGCAGAGTAACATGGCTGTAAAAAGTGTGAGGGTGTGTGGTGTGGTGTGGTGAGTATAAATCGCACATCATTCAAATGTGCCATTCACACTCACAACTGAACAGATGCACAAATACACACACAAAGCCAGCGGTCCACCCGCAGTCACACTGAAACACTAACATCATAACAAGGCCCGGGAACTTTTCATGACAGATTTTAACAGTCCTCACAACAACAATAGAGCAAAGCATCCATATGTCTCCACCAGTGGTTGGGTAACTCGACCATAAAAAGAGCCTCATTGAGGGATCTCGGCATTTCCCCATGCCGCCTGCTATCTTCTGGTATGTTCCCTATTACAAATGGTTTACAGTGAGTTGAAGTGTTGTATATTCTGTTACAGCTGCGTGCAGAGGCAGCAAAGGGGCTCTTTAATAAACCTTCCCGCCTATTTGTTTTGGATGCAAGTCAGTGTTTATTTAAATATTTACGTGACTCCATTTGTTACAGCATTATTGAAGCCCCCCCAAAAACACTGGTATTGTGGTGAGGCTGACTGGAATAATAGGGCTGGTAACACAACATTTTAAGACATTTTGCTTTACACACACTGCGTCTGTGATAGCGGAGGAAGATGTCTCACTTCAGGCATGTGTAGATCGAGCAGCAGACATGCCTCTGCCAAAAATGAAATGCGAGAACAGGATCGCACACATTTCTCATTTCCGCCATCATTAGGATTCCGAATAATCACAGACAGCATCAGTAACTAATGTACAGATTATTTAGCGAAGACAGGAGAGGAGGAGATGACTTCTGCCAGCCACGCTATGACACCGCATGTGAAGAATGAAAACAAAAAAGACACGTCTCCCCTCTGTGACACCAAAAACCTTTAAAAGATCCCCTGTGAAATTATCTCAACCAACTTCCCAATCTATTTCTGTTCCTCTCTCCTAAAACCCGTCCAGTCAGTACAGTGATCCATGCTTCATATGATGAACTACAACTCAACCCCAATTTCTCCTCTCACTTCAACCTCCAAAACCACAGCCAACATCCACAAATTCTAATACCCTTATCATTCATGGAAGCAAAAAAAAAAGATATACCTAACAACACATCTCTTCCCAACAGACCACGAGAGGATCATATGTGTCCATCAGAACATGGAATCTAACGACGTCCGAGCGAGTCGGGTCCCCAGCAGACTAGATCCATTCTTCTAACAGAGGTGGGGGCTTCTATCTCATTATTCCCCCCTTTTTCTTGTTTTCTTTCCCCACTCCAACGATCATTACCTTGATAAATTATTGACTTTACCAGAAAAATTAAACTATATAAATAACCCCACAATGAAAATATTATCCCCTTCTGAAAAGCACACAGCAGCCAATAAAAACCTGCCTGACTTCCATCAGGCTACTTGGGCTTAGATTATAGTTATGTATGACTGTGGAGTTCTGCCTCAAGTCCTCTCATCAGTTCTCTATGTCTTTTTATAAATGTATCCATGCATGTATATATTAGTTTCACTCTGCCGTTTATTTCTCCAAAATATATTAATTTATGCCTTTCCATAATATATATCTCTCAACCATGAAACCTCGGCTTTCTTTCCTGTTCCCAGCCTCCCCCTATTTTTTTTTTTTTTGTCTCAAGCTCAACGGTTGAAATCACAGAAAAGCCATCAGTACGGGAATGTTTCTGTGTGCAGCACAGCCCTGACCATCACCAGATACTGTCTCCTACTTTGCAAACAGAACAGTACGAATGCAAATGTTTCCATTTCTCTCTCTGTGTTCCTTTTTTTTTTCCAATAAAGTCCTGTCAGTAAACAGAAAAATTACATCTAATCCCATCATCCCTACCACAAGCAGACAGGAACAAAGACAACAGTTCTTATTCCAACCTTTAGAAAGCACAGCCAGATAGAAGGATAGGTTTCTCAGCAAAAGAAGTATGTTCTCAGAGCGCCAACGGCTAATTTTAGGATTGAAAAGAAAAGCCAGTGAGATCATTACTCTGGTAGATGTTAGAGAACAATGAGAAGCTCGGGACTTGGGAGGCTCTTGATCAGAAACACGGTGCAGCTGCCAACAAGAACATTCATTAGGGACAAATAAAGAAAATACTTAGAGGCTAGTTTTATGTGAACCAATTTGTGGCGTAATTGTGCGGGCAGACAGAAATCGACCTCAAACTGAGGAGAAATGACTTGTTTTCAAAGTCGTCTTTCCACGGCCTTTCTTGTAAAGGATAATCACACAAAAACAACTGTTAACACTTCTGTGATGATGTTACTAAGCAACATTTAAACAAACCTGTAATGCGAGTTAAATGACCAGTGTTGTGTTAAAAAATGAAGTCAAAAACCTCAGCCTCTACAGAGTATTTAGTGAGACCATTTGATTTGACCACTAACAGGGAAAAAAAAAATCAAATGAGCTGACTTGAAATATTAGCCAATCTAAATATTAACCATGCAGAAAAGCCTCAAATGTTGTGTAGTATACATGAACAGAGAATGTCACGTTCAAATAAATAAAGCTATGTGATGGGGAGCCAGGATTAAATGTAGGCTTGTGTATGTTTAGTAGCATCTTTTTTTACCAAGTGCTGTGTTTAAAGTCAAAGTCTCTGTCAGCCAGCGGAACTGGCTTCAGTCCAGCTCAGCCAGTGTTGGTTCTGAAAAGTCAGCGGTGTCTTGTAACATGTGCCCTGTATATTTAATATGTGCAATGACCAAAACCAGAGAGGAAGAGAGACAGAGAGAGGGAGAGAGAGAGAGGGAGAAGGAGTGAAATATTTTGTTGCCAAATGGAGCCGAGTGGATATGGGTTATGAGATTCGAGCTGGGCAGCCCCACTATGATATCACCTTGCCCTCAGTGCTTTCTGGGGAACAGATCTGCAGCGAGCTGGTTCTGTGTGTCTCTGTACATTTGCCTACACATTAACAGGCACCTTCCAAAAGCCTGCAGGAAAGTCCCCCTTGATTACTACGAAACTGTAGCTAGGCTGAATGTGGTAACAAAACAACATAACACTCTCTTTACATCATAAAAGTGCCAGGCATGCGTTCAAATGGCCAATTGGAAGCAGGGACATGTAGCTAGTGCAATTGTTGTGAGGAGGCTTTGAACTGCTAAAAAACTCTGAAAATGATTTTCTTTCTGTGGATTATGATTTATTCTGTTAATTCCCAGAGGTGATTTTTGTGGGGAAATCAATAGCTCCAGTGGAAAACTATGATAATCAATAGGCACAGAAAAAGCCTGCCATGGCCAGTTTATAATCAGGCGGAACAAAACACGGCTCTATCTCAATATTCCATATATCCAGCACATCGGGTCATTTCATCTTATAACAGTATTTCAAACAGCCACACTCTTGACATGCAAGCTGTTAACTTATATTTTCAAATCGGCCACTTTAATAAAGAGTAAGCCTACACACTGTGGGCTTTACAGTGTCTTAGGGAGCAGCACAGTATGTATGCTGGAGCACAATTTAGCAGAAAATGCAGTGAAGTCCCACTGATACAGTTTCTAAAGGTGAATTCTGTCTTTTCTGCATTTAAATAGGGGACTAACAGCAGTTTTAAGAACTTTTTGGATAAAGACTTGACACTAAAAACATAGTAGTTCCTCACGAAAAGTGACTAAAAGGAAAACACAAGCCTTATATTAGAGCTGCGCGCTTATGTTAAATTAACTGGCAAGAATATAAATGTAAAGCTAAAGACGTCTTTTCTTGCTGCGGCACCAGTGGCAGACTGAGCTAGTCTTATATATGTGTATTCCCCCATGCATCCCTGTGAATGGCAGTTCGAGCACGTGTTGACTCCAACTGGCAAACAACCTGCACATCTCTCCTCTGTTTACCTAAACAAATGAATGAAGACTGAAAAATAAAACGTCTGCTGCCGTGATTACAAACCCTCCTAGAGTCCCCTGAGAAATGATATGTCTGCAATAAACTAGCAACTAAAATCGAGCTTGTCATATATCCGGACGTTTATTTGGAGCCATATTAAAACAAGCACATTACAGCTATCGAGGAAAATGCCAGACGATAATTTAGTAAAAGGAAGAGGAAAACGGATGTCTGCCTGTGTACCTGCTCCAAAAAAAGGGAAAAATGATTTAGACCCTTTTAATTCATTTGCTACAACAACACTATTTATTTCTCAGGGCAATTATTAATTTGCTTGAAAACCTTGCTACATCATAGCTGATGAGATTAAGACCCATGAAGACACACTGGTCATTTCTCAAATACGTACACATCAGCTTTATCCTTCAGTAAATCATTATGGCTTATTGATTCAATCCAAGCTAAACAGCTGGATCGGATGTCCCGGTGTAAACACACAGGACTTACAAATAAGTTCTGAAAAATCTGTCAGATGATTCAACAAGACGAAAAGGCTTTGGAGATGAAACGCATCCTGTGGACAGGAAAAAGCAGAAGACAGTTTTACGTCCTGCTACGAGTCAACATAATATAAACACCACAGACCAAGGGACTAACACGATAAACTAATAACTATGCTGGACTGGATCACTGACCCTGGCCTGTGTTTTTTTTTTTTTTTATTGTTATAACAGTGAGACCAGAGTCTCATCATCTCCCTCCTGTTTAAACATCCAACTCATCGGGCTGCACACATGCT
Source organism: Parambassis ranga (assembly GCF_900634625.1). Taxonomy (NCBI): domain Eukaryota; kingdom Metazoa; phylum Chordata; class Actinopteri; family Ambassidae; genus Parambassis; species Parambassis ranga. Next base: position 3,902,413 of record NC_041036.1, read on the forward strand.
AAAGCAATTAATAAATCATCTTTAGAGAGTCTAACTCCAATCATAACATGTTAGATGTCAGCAGCCGCTTCTCAAGAGGTGACTGGGAGGGAAGCGTTACAAGGGAGAACCCACATGTGTTATTCCCATGACCTTGAGCATTCTCACTTTAGTTTAGCTGTGTGCTGCTACAAAGAACTTTAGAAATTTCATTTAGGGGTGTTGTCATTTTTTTTTACATGACCTGCCTTGGCAAATAACGCTTCCTCTGTAGAAAGCAGTTATTGACCAATGGAAAATGTAATGTCAGTACACAATTATAGATGAAACATCAGTGATGTCACCGATGGGTTTTGAGTCCTTGTGGGAGGATCTGAGTGTCGCCATGTTGGCAGCGGCACAGTCTGCCTAAACTGCAAATACAGGCAAAGATGCTGAGCGTGAGTGGAGCTGAGGCCGGCAGGCAGTCTCAGAAGCAGGAAGTGCGCTGTGTGAGTTGGCACCAACCTGTTATTCAGAGCAGTGGCCATAATTATGCATGAGTATTTCTGCTGTAAAGTTGGACTTTGTTAATATGCGAGACTATGGAGACTGACTTGCTTTAGGAGCCTGCCCCTAGGTTGCCACTAACAAACAATAGAAACGCTTCTCACCAATGCCACAGAACAACTGCATTTGTTCTTCATAGTATCCTGACTAGTTGTTGGGACGTTGGTCACGTTAGAGTTCAGATTTTTCTCTTGTGAATCACAAAGTTGTTTTTTTGCTAACAAAGACATGATGTACGGTAGTTAACTACAGGAAAAACACATTATTATGTAACAAGGATAAACTGGACCGGGACTTGTAGGATGAAGGAGCCAGAGTACCTGCTGAGGTGAACCACAGTATCAAACCTCTGACTACAGGGAGGCCTGTTGTTACACCATGATTAAAAACCACAACGGCTAAAATGCCTTTGCCATGTTCTTATCCTGATTGCTTGCGGAAACAATTTATAACTTTTCATTGCATCTTCTTCTCCTGTAAAACTGGACTCTATCCATTAAGCTCCCTTTGCATTGTGGACAATTTAAGTGGGGCCTCTGAGGGTTGAATTAACAAAATACTGTACAAGCACCTAACTACCGATGTCTTGTTTTTACTTCTCAAGAAAAATATTTGGATAAGAAAAAGCTTGAGTCTGACATAGTGTATGTTTCTGACTAACTAATGCAGCCCAACAATGAGATGCCATCTATAAATACGTCTAACACTAAACACACCAATGGACACAATTTAGAGCCAGATGTGCTGTCCACTTAACATTTCAAAACAGCCAAAAAACACTATGTGTGAATGCATGTGTGCGTGTGTGTGAAGTTAAGTCTAAAATCCAGCCTAGGCTTTGTTTTTACGAAGACCCATCTAAGGACAATCCTAACAGAAAGACTGACAGACAGGGGGCCAGGCAGAAAACCAAAACGTTAGACAGCAAGATGGAGGACCAGTCATAGAAAGAGACAGCGCATTGACAGCCAGTGTATTCTAGTCACTGAGTGCTGCTGACAAACTCCAGCCTGATGCAGCTTTGTGAGCAGTGCTGGAGCCAAGGTGATTGTTTACTGACATTCCCTAATGAGAAAATATACGGTTGAGATGTGAGTAAGCAAAGATGCTGCGGTATGGAAAAGCCATTAGTGCAGATTGGATGAAACGAGGAACAGAGGGGAAATGGCAGCGTGACCTTTCAGCTGTGAGCTTTTTAAATGAGCAAGGAAACAACCCTAATGGCCTTTTTTGACTCTGAAATGTCAAAGGAGCATTTTTTTTCCCTATCAAAACACTTGACATGGGAGAACGTTATACATATGCAATGTTATTTACAGCTACAGGATGACTTCACTCAAAACACGAGACTCATCGCTCCTGTTGGGAGCACATTTCCCAGGGACTTAGAAAATAAAAGACCTACTTGCTTATTTCCCCTGACTCTTCACTGCGATGCTTTGGCAGAGAATGTTTAAACCGTTACAGTGTTTAAAGGACCTGGAGCCTAAACACTGGAAGAGGCAAACAGTGGACTGCGAAGACTTTTTAACATATTTATTTGTTCACTTTTTAAACTCTGTAACTAATTCAGTTACATTAAGCCGGCCAAGATGTTCCATTGGATCACATTAATTAAATATCCATAGGGGGAACATGTGAGGGAGGAGGTCGGCTATTTATAGGTTTATAAATAACCATCTGAGCATTAAATGAAAACCACTGCTGTAAGTCAGTACGTCTCTGTGTTGTGTCATGGACAGCTCCTAAACAGACTGACGGCTCCAACCATCCTCCCAGGTAGGCTTCTAAAAATACGTGTGTACAGAATAGCTTATAGTTTTTTTTGTGATCATTATAACATATCAATGATGTCAAACGTCGTCGCATTTAGCAGTACATTTGCATAAATTCAAGTTACATTCTTCCTGGTCTGTCCTGCCAACACCAACAATGACATAAAAGCTTAATGTTAGCATACTCTGCAGTGAACTCCTGTCACATCCTTGGAGCATACTGTCCTATCCTGTTGCTTCAATCTCTACATCAAGTGTTTAGATATATCCAACAGGAAGCACCATGCGATAGAAGTGCACGCGTACTTATGTGTGGTATGTGTGCAGGTATGTAGTTGTATGTATGGACTTCCATATGCTTGTGTGTTTAATAAATACATGTCTTCTGAGGATGTGTGCATGGGTCTAAGTACACTGGATCTGTTTGTTCTGAACAGGGGGGTCCCAGAAAGTGGAAAACTGGCACTGAGGAAGGCCCACACAGCCAAGCCACTCATCTATTCTGGGCATCCAGAGCCCACAGAGCCACAGTAATACTACCAGAAGAGGAAAACAGAGGATGACATGCCTGGATATGTGGTGTCCTCTGAGAAATGGGTTCATTCAGGTGTCAGCTCACTGCAGCGTGTTATGTAACTTAGTTACATGGATTCATTACATAGAAACAAGGTTAAATGCTGTTATTCCACTACTGAAAGACATATGAACTCACGAGGCCTAGCCTGGTCCCTTAATGTGCCTATGATTTAATGTCAAGTTATTGAATAATGAGCAGAGACACATAAATGTGTTTAATATTAGACAGTATCAAAGGCAGAGAATGGAATTGGTCAACCTACCAGTCACTGTTTTGGTTTTAACAGGGCTGCTGGCATAGTCTGAGGCTTGATTGGAAGGCTGTTTAGCCAGTGGTGTGCTCCCTACTGACGCCTCATCCTCTCTCCTCTTCGCCAGCGGGGCTGGTCCTGGATTCTGCAAAAACATCACAGCATGACTGATAGCTTAAAAGGCCATGAAAAGGAAATATGTTATTGTAACATGAACATCCCTCTCAGCGTAAAATCTATTGTTCATTCTGAAAAAAGAAATGCATGCTGCCCTGTGCAAGTGCTAGTTATTCAAGCATTGTTCTGTGTTAGTAAGGCTTCTACCTCAAGATGTTTGCAAGATCTGGGTTAATCAGGAGAAACAATACATAATGCAAGACAAAGCAGAAAGGCAGGCAGAGAGAGAAACAGAAAAGAAAAATGCACTGGAACACAACAGCATCCTCCAAGATTAACAAGGACCAGTGACAGCTCCCTGTTTTTGTTGAGCACTCTCCCATGTAGGCCAAATACACACACACACACACACACACACACATATGCACGCACAGACTGGCAGTTAAATGGCTGAAAGACACAAGTGTGGAAGGTTAGTTTGAAATAAGGAAACCCCATTAGCATCAGCCAGCACCACTAGGCTATGATGCAGCTGTACAAGGCCGCAGGCCAACCACGTACTGCAGCCTGTGTAAACACACACACACACACACACACACTGATGCAGTTGTTTTTCAATGACTAGGTTCGGACTCAAATGCTGGTTGTGGTTAAGATTAAAAATGGGCCCCAAAATTACATTAGTATTTGAAGCTACTGACTGAGGGATGATGCCAAATTCTCCCTAGCTTCTTGTAGTTTAACACACTGAGGGGCGAACACTATACAGCAAAGAGCTTCAGTTACCAAAGTTAGCTTTAACTTTAATGTCATATTCATGTTGAATTAAATTAACCCCTCTAGAATGTGCCCTTGAAAAAAACACTATCAAACACACCCACAGCCTGAACAAAAAAGGTGTGTGAGTTTTTAACAAAACGGGACACAAAATACTGTATACACACTACATAGATGTCCTTTTTGCTTCATATGTCAATGAATGCCTAATAGTTACACAGTATTATATAACTCAACTTGTACACTTCATGGAAAATATGTCTTTGGCCACATCTTAGCACTCTATGCTGAAAGCAGGTACCGTACCCAATGACCATAGCTCATTCCTTGTGGATGACATAATATAAGCGAACTCTCGCTACCACACACACCAGGAGGGGAGTGAGTGTGAGCCAAGGCAAATGCCTGTTTGGTTCTCAACCTTCTTTTTTTCCCCTTTTATTCTATTTTTCCTCATTACCCATTTCCCCATCCATCCCTCTACTTATCTGATTTCTTCTGGTTCTTGCTCGCTGTGCTTTCAGTTTACTTTGAATCGGCCTTCTCTCCTCACCTTCTCAATACTGTCCTGTGCTTTCTGCCTCTTTTTTTTTGCTGCTTCCTCTTTGTTCTATATTCTTCTGATGTGTCTCTATTCTCCAGTGTTTCGTTTCCTACGTGGTTTGTTTTCATATCTGCTCATTGGATCTAAATTGTACTTTTTGTGGAAATCTCATATCACACATGCTTCCTTCTCTCCTTGTTAACACCTCAAACTGTCCTTGTCCTGTTTTCCTCATTTTTTGTTTTAGTATTTCCTGCTCTCTTGCCCTAAACCAGTCAGTGTCCTCTCCACTGTCCTTCACTGGCTGTTGATCAGCCTTCAGCTGAAGGCCTTGGTTAAACCAGTCAGGCCTTGAGAAGTGGCCCTGATAGACTGCTGAGGTAGACAGCCTCCCCGCTACAGCATGTCCACACACACACATACACACACAGACAGCAGCCAATTGTGTATCCTTCACACTGGCTGCAGTTCAACTCATAACATGTGTTTACCCCCATACAGTAACAACCTTCAGAGTAAGAAGCCGGTGCAATTAACTCGCTCTCCCTTGTCTGATACACACACACACCTTCCAAACTGCAAGAGGTATAAAACAGAACTTGTAGAAAAAAAAAAACATTCAAAGTATTAAAATATGATGTGTTCACATACTAAGTATATTTGTGACTTTACAGGGTGAACCTGTGCTATATCCCAGGCAATCAGACTGAGCATGTCTGCGTGTGTGTGTATGAAGTGTGGGCACAGAGCATTCAATGTCCATAACCATCACCATGACCCCTGTCAAATAAATAGAGAGAGACTGGATGCAAGACAGGGAGCAGAGCACATGGAAAAAGGTAGCTGGGAAAGAGAAGGCAACCCTGAAAGAGGAGGAATGGCAGACATTCAGGCATTTATCTGCACACAGTCCAATGGTAGTGTAAGCTGCAAAGACTTTATAAAAGCAAAGCACATTTTTATTTCCAATTCCCATATAAAGGAAGAGTTTAAAACATATGCATAAAAGAGGTTAGTAATGCATTGCGATCCTCAAGAAATGAGTATAGTAATGCTGGAAAGAGGGAAGTCATTCAGCATGGGTCAGTAGATGAATGACAGACAGTAACCCTGAGAGACAAAACTCTGAGATGTTGCCTGAGAACATATGACAGTATAAAGTACCTGTTGCTGTTGCCTGCTGCTCCCTCTGGCAGGCTGATACAACAGCCATGTGCAGAAGATCGGGTCTACATTGACAGCTATGCCCTGGACACTGACAAGCAGAACCGCACCTGCAAAACATACAGAAAATGAAGTGTCAATAATGTAACTCAGAGCACAAAGAAACACAATCCTTCTATACACGATGATCTGTATATATTCTGTATATTTGTCTTGTTTAACCAAACAGCAGACACTATGTTTGAATTAAACTTGTAGGAAGCATATTGATATGGATCAGTGAAATCAGTGTCAGGTAATCACCACTGAAAGAAAGTGACTTAGGACAAATCTTCTCAGATTGAGTGTCAGGTTCTTTCACTGCTGTGCGATGTCCTAATGACCTGCTTGGTGGGTATCGAGCCTGCTTGTTGGAGTGCAGCAAGAAGCACAGTTTGTTTCAATTGCACTGTTCAAAGTGGTATCACACTAAGCCAAGAATAACATTTTCTTTTGATAAATTTCTATGAAACTCAAGACTTTCTCTGGGTTTTGGTTTACTCTTAAAAAATAATCTTTACCAACAATAAGCAGGCCCTGAGGTAATGCATTAGGATCCTATCAATAATGATTCCCATGCCGGCAGGATTAGTGCAGGGTCTCTGGCGTGCCGTGGAATGTCCCAGCATGACGATAGGAGGATGTTTCAGCTCTAGAAGGACTTTCAACAGTTTAATGGAGCTTTGGACAAGACCCGGTCTTCTGTTTCAGGCCCTGAGGCAAAGCCGCGTGTGTGTGTGTAAATGTGTAAATGTGTGTGTTTCATCTCTAACCAAGCCTGATTGCCTGGCGCTTTACCTAACATTGTAGTGTCTCTAAAGCATATACAAAGCACAATTATAAACACTCCCTCAGCAAACACACACACACTACACACATTTTTTTGTTACACTAGCGCTCCAGCTTGGCAGGAATTACTCCCTCCTCCATTATTCCCTGTGAACAATGCAAATAAAACTGCTCTAATTTGCTCCACTTTTACAACATTCAGTGATTTGTGGCCTGTGAACCTGTGTGTGTGTGTGTGCAGTGCAAAGTAAATATGTATGACTGAACACATGAACAATGTGAAATTTCTGTGTTCCAGTACACACCAATACACATGTCTGTGTGTGTGTGTGTATATAAGGTGTTAAAGCTTTGATGTATGTTTTTACAGTACTGTATAATATTTTATAAAGTATGCACTTGTCAGTACGAGTGATTGTATGTGTCTTAATTATTATTCAGCAGGCGCCCTTTAATCCTCAACCGTGATTTATTACTAGTATAAGAATCCTTTCTGGGCAAAGGGGGAAACATTCTCATCGGATCAAGTCAAACTGACTCACAGTTCTCGCATCTGTTGCTTCATCTGTGCACCCATTCTGCAACATTTTTATTTTTGTGTCCCTTCTCAACGTCTCTGTGTACCTAACAATGACCTTGCTGCCTTTTGGCCTTGCCTCAGTCTTATCCTAAATTTCCACCTCTCATCTACTTCAAGGTCACTCTATCACCTCCTCCATCCGTCCTTGCTTTCCTACCGATCCTCTCAGCCCCCTCCTCTAAAACCATTCTTCCACCCTTTCTTGTCATTCCACACACACACCCCCCACCCCCACCTTCACCCCATCACCACCACCCCCTCGTCTCCTGACGAGGAATCATAACCTCAGTCCTGTGGCTTGAACTTTTACACCGCAGTGTGGCTGCTTAATAGTAATTTGGCTGTGGCTGTAGTGCTGGAGCTCGACTTCCAGTGGTTTCACTGGGGCTCGACTTTAAGTGGTTTCACCATAGCTCAGAGCAGCACGAGCAGCGTAGGACCCAAAAAGCTGGGAACGGGCTGAGTGGTGAAGATGTGTTTAATAAATTGCCTCTAAATCGTGGTCTACAAGATGCGCTGAGTACGACTGAGCACATTCAGCAGAAATGAGTCATAGTCCGATAAATCATCTAACAAAGAAGGTGGATTGTTTATTTAAAAACAGTCATGGAGCTAAATAAAAAATATCAAACCACCCAAATTACTCTAAATAGAGAAAAAGCTGAAATTTACTCTATGTTTTTCGTTACAGGAAAATAATTTCATCTGATGAGGTGTATGAGTCTGATCATTTGGTTGCTTGACAAAGTAACGGCCAGTCCGTTTACACTGTTTTTAGCCAATCCTACTGCGGCTTTCTCTCACATGTCGGCTTGGCATCTGTGAATGGCAGCCATGAGCGTGCTGATACATCTCAACACCACTCAAACAGTTCTCTTTCTGAGATTAACAGAGCAAACAATCTTTTTTCCACCCACTCTTTTGACAGTGACACAGAAATAAAATATGTGTTGACCTGGCTTTTAAGCCTTTGAAGACCAAGGCTTTACTATCCACACTGTGTTCCTGTTTCATCATTGTGTTGACATAACTGCCGCAGAATGACACTTCCTTTGAAGTGTACACCACCATGAAACGGCCTGGCATGCTTAGAGGGTGACCTCGGCAGCAGGCTAACTGTTGTTTTTCCCCACTCTAAAAGGGTGGCATATGGGTAATTACAGAAAGTGATGACAATGATAACAAAGGTGTTTTTCTTACTTCCTAAATGATTCCTCAAGAAAACACAAGAAAACTGCTCAGTGGCTCAGACTGAAAATACATACAACCACAGAATGTACATGAAGGCATCTGTGAAGACACACTTACCTTGACTCACCCACAGTGGACCTATTAATGTCAAAGGTGTTTTTTTCATCAGTGGCTAAAGACCAGTAGAGTTAAAAGGCCTGTTGGTGTTGTTTTACAGCTGTCAGAGATCAGCCTGAGGCTACAGAGAAGCATTAGGCCAGACTGAGAGAAGGCCTCTAACCTTTAAGCCCTGCCTGTGCTGTTGTCAGGCTTTTCTTTTGTAGGACACCAGTAGAAGTAACCTATCAGGAACACATCGTTTTGTCTTCACACTATCTTTTTACGAGGTTACATACGTAGTTTATACATTTCTGAATGTAAAATCTGCTTTTGTTCAGTCACTGCACCCATGAAATTCAATAAACAGGGAGCGGTTAGGTCAGTGCAAGTTCAACACCAAGTCCCACAGTGGAGACCAAAGCCCTGATTGGGGTTACAGAGGGCATAACCTCTCAACTACAGGGCCGTGACCCCAACATCAGAGTAACAGACAGGCAAAGAGAGGTGGGAGGCATTCTCCAACCACCCCCCAGGTAGACATGGGGGAGGACTCGTGTTCCAGCCAGCTAATCGCCCCCTCAGAATCGCTTCATTGTTGGACGTGAGGCAGCGCAGGGACCCTGCGTCCAGCTTCTCCAACAGAAAATAAATAAATATAGCCCAGCCCGCGTCAGCCAGATGACTTCTGACAGGTTTGGTTAATTTCGAAGCCAAGTAGCAAAACAAAACATTACGCCAGCGTGCGGGGCCTACACCGCCTTTAATTGCTTTTCCGATGAGCTCATGACTCGAAGGTGTCCTGGAGCAAGCCATAGAGCCCGACAGGTGTTCTACTGGTGTGAGTGTCTGTCTGTGTGTGTGTGACTGTGGTGTGTGTGAGAGAGAGAGAGAGAGCTGGGGCTGCCTGACACCATTGAAAAGGGACTCAGCTGTGTGTGGGTGGGTGCAAGGAACAGTGTGTGCAGCATACATTTTATTGTGTGTGTGTGTGTGTGCGTCTTTATGAACATAATAGGTGTTTTCTATTTGTATCCACTTTGCATGAGGTGTAAGACAGTGAATAGGCTCTGAAGCCACACACCTTCTTGCACTCACATGCGCACACACACGCACACCACTTTCTGACACACATTTACTGTACCGCTGTTCTCCTGCTGAGCTACGACCCAGTGGCCCAGGGCAATGCCGCTGCAGGAGCCCAGGGGCTCAGGAAGGACACAGGCAGGTTTGACTGGAAACAGACCCTTGCCTACGGAAAGCCTGCTCTCACTCTGGGCCTATTTAACTCTCTGCACTTGAAGCTGGCAAATACGTGCGTATGCGATTGTGTGTGTGGTTTTAACAGAATAAGCCTATACATCTAAGTGCGTATGCGTGTGTCTTTCAATATGATCCAACTGCGGTAGCTTGCAGCTGACAGGCTAGACCCACCTCATAAAGGTTGACTATAGCTGTGGGTACAGTAACAGTAATGGGAAGCAAGAAAGCTGCAGAGTGATTCAGCCAGCAGGAAAATCAATGGAAAGCAGACAGAAAGAAAGATGGACGGAGGCAGGAAAATAACTAAAAATACAATGTAAGGCAGAATCACAGACTCACGCAACAAGAACCAGAGAAAGGCAGAGTAGACACAGTAATAGATACTGCAACAATAAAAAAGTGAGATGATGAGAGAGTACTTATTTGAGATGTCATTTTCCTAATCTATATGATAAGTGAGGGAGCCAGTGAGACTCACATTCTGGCCATGAATCTGTATGATTTATGGGAGGACTACAGTAAGTCTCCACAGATGCAATGTTGTGTAAACCGGATATATCACATACACCCAAGTCTGGATAAGCAGTAAAAATGCATGTGTGGCGCATGTTTGAAAGGTCCACGTACATACACATTCATCCACTATGTAATTCAAAACTGTGTATGCTCAGCGCACACTGAGTGTGTGTGTGTATGCAGCAGATAATGTACAAATCTCATCCACAGAGAGACATCCATCCTTGTTTCCATCAGGGCAGAGGCTCCTTCTTTCCCATCTGCTGAATATGGGGACTCACTCACTGCTGCTCGCAGCGGACCCGACACATTTCTCAGGCTAATGTTCTGCTCCTGACATCAGTGCTGCTGTGTTGTTGTCTGGACAGTTTCGAGTGGTGTGCAACAGTAGCAAAATGTTGCCTCTCTTTATATATGAATGCATATAAAATATAAGCATTACCGGGGCTTGTTGTCACACTTTGTCACACAAATTGAACAACCACTAACCCGCAGATTCTCTGTGTCTATTATTGCATGTACTCAAGTAGTGTGGCAAGTTGCCCCAAAGAGCCATGTTTGCTAATATTAGCCATATTTTAAAGTTAGCTTGAAGCAGCACTGTTACTCAAGTCTGGCCAAACACTTTATTCTCTCTTCTAACAGGTTCACATGTTAAATAATTGATATTTGTGTCTTTAAGCAGAAAATAACAAAAAATATTCAGTTGGTATTTTTGTGAAAAAATGGGAAATTTGTCCTCACCTCAGTTGACAGTGTGCTTTGGTTTTCCCAGACAGTGTGTGACATCACATTATGTTTATGCACAAAACTAGTATTCTGCTTTTGAATAGACCCCCTTTGTGGTCAAGTTATTGCAAGTGTGACAACAAGCCCCGGTCTCCCAGGTATTGAGTTACGCCTGACATTGAATTGAATATTTGAACGTGGTTGTTCTATCATTTGATTCTATATTCTGGAACAGATTTTATAATGGTAAAGCAGACCACATACTGAACTGGTGACCATGGGAAAATAGACTTATGCTCATCCATATAATGTAATGCAGTGAGGCCAGATGAGAGGGTTGAAGCTGCAGAACAGCAGCTCTGTCAAGCTCCAGATGTTGATAAGAGGCTCTATAGCCGCACACTGGTTGATTCCTAGCCTTCATAAATCCCCATCAACCCTCATGGTGTTGAAAAGACAACCAGGCCGCTGCACAATTGCTGCCTGTGCCTTCACTGAAACCCAAGCAGCTCTGATTTGGAGTACTCCAGCTGTTGTCTCTTTTTCTATCCTCTCTCTCTCTCAGATATGCTCATAAAAAAAAACTTCACTTCAAACTACCCTAATAGAAAAAGCTTATAGTCACAACCAAATGTGACCTGGCCCTTGTCAGCAAGATAGCTAGCCTTCTTAATGAGAGACAAAACAGACTTGGGCCTGATTGCATTAATGTATCATTACCATATCCATCATGGACATACAGTGCACTGTGTGAACTTTAAATGAGCCCCAGTGTAATGTAAGGGGAACAGGAGAGACACTTCTGAGCTCATTAAAATAAACAGACTTCTGCTTCTGCTGCTGCTTTCCCACAGAAAGCTGCAGCTTTGCATAGTTACCTTGAAAACTTCTTATCACTGCTATCATTTAGTTGGCTCATGGGCTTTCTCTGCAGTTCATGCCGAGTTCTCTCAGTTTGTCATGAGGCAAGGGGGAGTACAGCAATTTAATGTCTGCCATTAGGTGGGTTGGCTTCCAAGTTTTATATGAATTACACAGAAACAAATTGAAAGGCTTATTGCAAATGGCAAAATTTTCAGTTGATGTGATATTGCAATAATGTGATACTCCTGAGGCTAATAATGTCCGCTGAGAAGAAATGCATTGCCAAATAAATAATGATGTAAGGGTGTATTCATACAAACAGTAAAAACGTGAAAAATATTGTTGCAGTTTCTATGTCAAAAACACAATTACTTAGAGAAGCATTAGATGCTCATAAATCAAAGCGCCTGTGCAGAGAAGACGTAATATACCGCAACATGCAGACGGGCAGGAAACCTCAAACATGCTGCATAAGAGAAAATACTCCGTTTAAGATGTATTGCCTTCTTGTGTGGCTGCACTACAGTCAGTCATATATATACTGTTTTATTTGATCACATTAAAAGCATTAGGCTTCCAATTTTTTAAGTTTCTCACAGGTCACTGCAGAAACTCCAGCTATATTTGATGTGAACTGTCACAACTGTGCACTAGTGTATTAACATAAGTATTCAAAAGTGAATCTGGACGCTTAAAAATGTTTCCAATGCACACAAATAAATCAAATGTTAGTTATTACTTCTCTGTACAACGGATGTGTTGGAGTTACAGAATACATTTTAATCTGCACATAAAATGAAGTTTAAGGTTGTCCAGAAAATGTATGTCTTTTATTTACTTTAGGTAAATTTGTCCGTGCAATAAAAGTGATGCTCACCTTGATAACAAGACATGTTCACACGTAAGTGTACACACGGAGGTTCTAAACGGAGCCCTGCTGCTTTTCTCAGGTTCAGCTCACTCAATAGCTCTGAGTTTTCTGGAAAGGACAATCAAGGACAAAACCCTGTCTTTAATTAGCGTCACATCTCTCTACCTCTCAGTTCCCTCAGTCATTCGGCTTGGCCTTTTGTCAGTTCAGTAGACTAAGTAATGATCTCAGTGACAGATCAAAGACCTCTGGCTAAGATCTGGGGTCACTCGGGAAGCTGGGAATGCTGTACTGAAGAATCTGACATTTGCAGTGGATCCTCTGTGCTGTATTTATCTGTCCGTCTACTGGTCTGGCTCTCATCCAGTCGGCCTGTCTGAACATTTCATGAAATCCATCTAAAGCTGTTTTGGTTTGAATACTCTTTCGATTTTGGCAACAAGAGGTCACTGACGAGGCATTTTTTGCACTGCACTCCTCAGAGATTAATAAAAGAACACAGCCAGCATTTAAAAATGTTTTTCCATTGACGTTCAGTTGATTACTGCTCATGTCAGCTACCGAGTTCATATAAGAAATCCAAAGAAAATGTTGTAGCTGCTGCCAGAAAAATAATTTTCTATGCACAAGAGAATTTATTCCTGGGAAAAGTGTTGAGAAACATTCTTGTAAAAACCTTCAGGATACAGAGAAGGAATTCAGATTTCCTTGTAACGAGAGAGAGCGCATTATTAAACATGATTATGATGTTCGCAATTGAACATAATCCCACAGCTTACGTCTTATCTGAAATCAATATTTTAACCCATGTTACATACTAAATAAAACTGTTAGTATTTGGCACATGCTTAAGAGAAAACAAGTGACGTGTTTTTATTCTTTATTTACTCTTTGCTTACCACTGTGACAGCCTCACATATTTCCGCTGATGTCATTTTGCACGCACACTGCAAACCAACAGCCGAATAATAAATACACGAGTTGGGTTAGAGGAATACAGTAGAGAGAAATGTGTGGAGTAGGGGGGGGGGGTGTTTATATGAAATTGCTGGTATCTCTTAACCTCTTTCTCCTTCTCTCTATCTCTGTGGGCTCTTCCCTCGGTTCCCACTCCCACTGTATCCACCTCGTCCTCTTCTTGCTTGCCACAGTAGATTGAAGATTACTCCTCTTAAAGACATAGTCTTAAGTGGTTGCACATTTGAACCATTTAGCAATTTGGTCTAATGGTTTCAGGATGAGCTATTTTAGCTGCTATGCAGGGATAAAGAAAAAGGGATGACGGAGTGTACGCTACGATGAAATGCTAGTTCTGATTGGCCGCATTTCCTTATCCAGGAAGGGGGTCACGGCGGTGTCAATGCTTCGAGGGATGAGCTCAAGCACAGATAAGATGATTACAACTGAACAATTAGATGTTACATGAGAGAAAGTAATATTCCAAAACATGTTAGAATAATGATTATGTATGGCCGGTTTAAACCTATAAATATTTCATTGTAAAGAAATTGTGCCCCTTGAATTATGCAGCAGTCTTTTTTTGGTGGATTACGACAGACACAGGAAGGGCATCACCACGTAACTTATTTTGTGCGTCCTGAAGCTTCAGAAAGAAGCTCCTTTGCATCTGTGGCCTGTTATTAGCCCTTGTTGAATGAAGGCATGGTTTGAACAGTCATCAATGACAGCAAAGTAAAGGCCACATGTGTGTCTTGTTGTTAGATGGTGTCACTCCTGTCTGCAAACACACTGATGATAAAGAAGACGTGTTTATACCTCTCAGAGCTGTATTTAATACTATCAGACATCACACATACAGACAGACATGTACTTGTGTGCTCACACACATAAATAAAAGACGCCGGGGCCACCTGCAACACAGGATGTCCCGACTACTATCAGCTGCCCTACATTAACAAACCATGGCACAAAAGCAGTGATGAGTCAGCTTCTCTAAACACACTTGAAATGCTCCCCACACTGGCTAATGGCAGACAAGCAGGAGAGGGAGATGACGGGATGATAGGGATGAAGAACACAGAGGGAGGGGAAGAGGAAAAAGAGAGAGACGGTGGGAGAAAAGAGGTGGGCTTTACAATATTTCCTTTTTTCAGATGTCTCTCAGCTGACAGAGGAGAGGACATATTTGGCCACAGCGACAGAACAAATCTCAAAAAGCCATTTAAAAACATGGAAATCTGGAACATAACACTTATCTCCTACACTGATGGCTTAGTAGGTGATACCTTTTTAGGAGATGTAAAGGGAGAGAAAAGTGCTATAGTCATCTGACCTAAAGTAATACTAATGAATGCTTAACAGGTAGTGCAGGAACTCTCCCTCTGAACCGTAGCTGGTCAGTAATCTGTAGTGCTGTAGCATTACCTAAACCTCTACACCCTGGAAGAATGTCGAACAAGAGCCAGGCTCTTTGGTTAAAATCCACACCACACACTTATTCCTTAAACCAAGACTGCTAAGAAAATAGCTTGTGATATATGAAACCATGTTATTGCACAAGTTCCCTAACTCCAAATTGTCACTAATAACATCATATGGCATGACCAAGCAGCCTTACATCAACCTGCGTAGTTTCAGATATGCATGCAAGCCTGATAAGCTAATAAAAGATACTTCTCCCCCCTCACTTCAGCCAGCCTGTGTTTGTATTTACACGTCATCTTAAAGTTGACCTGCTAACTTATTTAACCCTTCAGTACTGAAACTGATCAGGCATTTATTACTTTTTTTCTTTCCACGCCACAGTGAACTGGCAAACTTCAGTTCAGTTCTGCTATCAATCTCCACAAATGCGATCCAAGTATTCCACTATTATTTGAAACTCTATGAACACAGTGGCTCAACTTTTAATTATGAGCCAGAGGAGGTTGATGGAAGCTAATGTCTAGAGTCTATTAGTGTCGGGAACTGGTCCTTTCATCTGCAGGCCTTGTATATGCTGTGAAGGGAAGAGAGTAGTGCTGGGGCTGCCTGTGTTTACTGCCTGTTTATCTAATGGGCATGTGGGGGGCTGGAAGGCCACAACAGGTCAAACCACACACAGCGAGAGGAGTCCAGGACCCCCAGAGGACCACTCAAAGTGATGAGATTTTACAACTACTGCTTGGTCTATGACTACTGCTGCACACACACACTTGTAGTAAACAGACGCTGACATACACACATGCTTGACTCAGAGTGATGATAGTTTATTACTACTGTGTTAAGACTAAGTGCCCCTGGGGCAGGAAGATGAGTTGAGGGTTACTATGGACCTTAAGGCCCCCAAGGCAAAGGGAGGGAAACACACAAGGGACTCTGCTTTTTAATGCATTGAAATAAATGTTATTTTTTCATTATACAGATGAAATTACATGAAAAATTCAACAGTTTTGATTAAGGATTTTTTGTTTGCAGAGTTTTAAGAAAATAGTTACCCTTATATTAAGCATCGGACCACAAGTTGAATGCTTTTGCACGGTAAGCAAATAAATGAGAGACGGTTCTTTCCTCACAGATGGTCGTACTGCTACCACCTGTGTGATCTCAATCTTTAGTAGCACTGCCTACACAGAAGACTGCTTTG
This sequence comes from Parambassis ranga, assembly GCF_900634625.1. Taxonomy (NCBI): domain Eukaryota; kingdom Metazoa; phylum Chordata; class Actinopteri; family Ambassidae; genus Parambassis; species Parambassis ranga. The sequence continues at coordinate 3,918,669 of NC_041036.1, forward strand.
TGCCTACCCAGAGAGAAAGAGAGTAGGGGATACAGAGAAAAGTCACTAGCAACCAGCAAATCAAAGGCAAGCAGTCTGGTTTGTTTTCTCACGGTACAGGGACTGAGTAAAAAAAACGGCTAAATAAAATAAACCTTTAATTTGACTGAAATTGGAGGCAACAAGCGCTGCTGTAAGAAAAGGCTGTGAAGTGTGATTTCTTGCGGTTTGGGTTAATCCTGATTGAGGAGCCCCTGAGTTGAAATGTCAGCAATATGAGACTAAAACAAAAATAATTACATCCAGGGTTAATGAACACAACTGCCTGAGGCACTAGAGAGAAAATGAGAGGGGGGAGAGAAAGGGGGGAGTGAGCAAACCAGAGAGAGGAAGAGAGAGAGAGAGAGAGAGAGAGAGACAAAAAAATGAGAATGAGAGTTCCATAAAGAAGAAGTTTAAGTGGCAATTTGCCCTCATTTCTCAGAAAGAAAGGGTCAAAATCATAGAGCTATATCTGTCTTCATACAGGCAGCTAAACTGCTAAGTCCCTTCGGTTAAACAATAAATTGTAAGTGAGGAGGCTGGCACTCTGATACAACATCATCCATCTGGGACTGCATTACGCCCTGGGTACTATTTCCCCTCAAGGCTAATGACTTGAATGGCTGAAGGATGAAGCACAAAGATTGGCAACAGCATGCCTCTTTAACCAACATGCCTTTCAGGTTTATACCATCTCTCCAACCTGCTTTCATCTTAGCTGTTATGACTACACACGCACACACACTATCAGCAGTGCAGGGGGGCTGCCAATTACAACAACACTGGTCAGTGGTGTTAGGAAGCACCTGCACTTCATGCTGGTGCACTACGTGCATGCGTCAATGTGTACTGGTACTGTTTGTACTCTGTGTTTGCGTCAGTGGGAATGGAAATAAGACATTTTATGTAACAAAGGACATTAATATATCAGTATCAAATGATTATTTGTTTATTAATCACCAAATTAACTTATAAAACTACTGTGTGGGTCAGTATTTGTAGAATCATTTTAGGAAGTTTGTGTGTAAGCACAGATTTTCCCCTCAACACCAGCTGTAACCACATGTCAGATGCTTTGCCTCAGTCCATGATGGTGTTGACACTCATACATTTGAGTATGTATACACACGTACTGGACAGATTATCAGCGCTGCACGTGAGCAAACCCCACGTGAGGAAAATGACAACGCAATGACACAAATGGACACAAAAAATAGCTTGTAATAATTATAAAAAAAGTTTGATTTCTACAAAAAGGCCAAGCGTGTATATCCCAGCAGGTTTGTGTGTGTATACTTCAGGACACTCTCACCCTCTGTGTTCTTACAGCTGGACGTGCCGCGCACAGCTGCTGGAGGGGGATGCGTCCAGACACAGAGCCTCACAGAAACAACAACCCACTTCAAAGGAGTTCCACTGGTGGAACATGATTATCAACCTTTATCCTATGAGTCTACGAGTCCTCCCTCTACACAGGCATCACTCACATGGCATGGGGGGGGAGAAAGGGAGAAGAGATTTGCTAAATGCAAACTGACCACAGACTGATCTCTTACTCATAGCTTCCTTTATTTTTTTCCTCTTAATTATGTCTAACTGTCTTCTTCTTAAAAGGCTTACTGTAAACAGGTAAACAAGACACACACACAGTTATTCCATTTAACTCCATATCTATCCACTAGCACTAAATTCAGACTGACAATATTTGTGTCTGATAAAGGTACACTGTGCCAGATTAGGAAATTAACTTTTGTTATGACCTGGCTGGGGCACATTAAAGGCTTACTTTCATGGCTTGCTGTCCTTCACAACTTCTATGGTGTTATCTACTGTTGATGGAAGTGCCTGGCCTCTGACAAACAAGTCTTTCCATGAGACATTCCAAATGCTAGAATGCTTGTTGTCAACTATCATACACTATAAAACTATAAATTGTTGTGCTGTTTTCCTCCAGTAACTGATGAAGATATGTCAGAATCAGTGAACAGGTGCAACATTTCCAGGGAGTATCCCACCCCTCACCACTGGTGGTCTCTATAGAATATGTGATTTTTGGACTTACTTTTTGGCATGTCATATTTCTAATACGTTCCGAAGTCAGAGATTAAAAGTATAATGTTACAATTGAAAATTTTTGCAATCCTGTTCAGCATCCATTGCCAACTTAACTAGCTAAGCCTCTCCGGAAGCAAGGGGGAAAACCATGATCCGACTGTCAAGATAGAATAACTTTCACTGTAAGAAAACTGGCTAATATCTTCTCTTGGTGGTGATGTGCTTCTAGGAATCCAGGCCCTGTGCTGGGTGCTGGGTGCAGCCAGTCAACTCTTTCAGCTGCAAAGGAGCTGAGTAATAAAGACCAGACAACAGGGTAAAATGAACTGATATCTCATTCCAAGCCCAGGGGATAGTCAACAAGGGTCCACAGTGCATTACCTAACTTTTAAGGATTTTGTTCCAGCTTGTGTTTTGGTTGCTGTGAGGTCAGGACCCTGAAACAATGTTGGATCGAACAGGAGATAGTGTTGCAAAATAGGAGTTCTGCCACGCCAAAGCATCCAAGAAGTGGACCTGACCCTCATGACGTCAAGTACCTGGCTTAAGCTTCACGACAAGAACAATGAGGAACACACAAACTAAAATGAGTTTCATACAATCTTACTAGTGCAGATATACCTCCAATACACAAAAGTACATATGCATGATTTATAGTCCAATACTGTAGTCTCAATTTTCCACAACACGGAGTGTGCAACAAGAATTCATAAATGCTGCATGCTAACAAAACACTTTTACCCGTAGTCATATAAAATGGCACAATTTTCCTGTTGCCAATAGTGAGACAGAAACACGCTTGGCAGACAGTGACAACATCTGCATGATGTATCCTGCAATAGAGTAAAAGTATAACAAACACACATGCCATACACATGCCATATACACCAACACACAGTGTGTAGCCCCACACACAGACACACATGCCAGGTTGTAGTGGAGTAAAAAATATGCAGGCTATGCTGTGGATAATGGACCTGACGTCAGGCAGACCTATAAACCCACCTCAGGTGTGGGTTTATTTTTCTTGGACCTATCAGACAAGTCATGAAATAAGAATCTCACTGACAGACTCATGGCTTAACAATAAATCGCTATTCTCACTTTCAAAAATGTTAAGTTGAATTGCTGTTTAAATAAACTCTGGCATCTCCTCAGGCACGCAGGCTATCGTGCCACATGACAGATCTTCCAGTCTCACCACTGCGGCTGGTGTAACACCCACAACTGGACCATACGGTGAATGTCAGGGCCACGAGTACCACTGGTGTGCACCTTCTGCAGTGGTGCAAGATTGCTGCTCGGGTAGAGAACATCTGGATCGGGCACTCATTCATTGTGAATTAAAAAAGCTATTCCAAAACACATTTAAATGTTAAACTCAATAGCTGCTGAATCGAAGCCAATGGGCATTATGAGGGTAGGAGAACTGAGTACTTAAGTGCCTTTGGGTATAATGAGCTAAACAGTTTCAAAAACTTCATTACATTATATTACAGCTGTATACACCCAGTCATAATGCAAGGCCTGTCAGTGACATGTTTGTGGGTGGACATGTGCTGTACTGTGTACTGTGACACTTAAAACTGTGACACTTAAAACATCTGCAATATAATGTGAAGCCCATCGTTAGTATTGCCGTTAGATGAGATTTTCAAGTACTTTCTTTTTTTTTTTAAGTTATTTTGTCTGACATATGTTTACAATTTTTGCACACAATCAGTAAGCATTGGCCACATGTCCGCTACTGTTAACTTTGGCCATTTCACATTCAGGGTGTGTTGATACAGAGGCTGTCTTCTGGTCTTGACCTCTCTGCAGGCCTCTTAGGTTTCCTCTCGTCCCACCTCACCATAAAGTGAAGGGAGTGTGGACATAATCTGCAGAGCTGCTGGCTCACCCCACAATGACCTGCCTCAAATGCTTTACTACATCTGATTACATCTATTGCTGTCAACCACAAAGGAGCTGTGGTTGGGGTACATCCTACATAATACACTGTGCATTGTGCGCTGTAATGCACCATTGTGGTAAAAAAAAAAAAGGGTGCTGAGCAATGTTTTCAATTTTCCAGTTAGTCCTCATTTTGACCTTCACCTATGCTCTCCTGCAATAAGTCCACGGTTTACTATGTAAACAAGACTGCTCTCCTGGGTGGAACACCTCACTCTAATTGACTGTGTGACATGGTAAATCACCAAAGACCAATTTTTTGGAGACCATGAACATGAAGCCACCACTGCTGAGTGTTAGGATCGGTCAAGTAAGGTAGCATAGGCATTAACAGAGGAGTCTTGGGGCATGCTGGAAGAATTCAATGTCTCATCTGTCCTGTCAGGATGGTTTAGGAAGTAATATATGGTGAGGAAAAAGTGTGTAATACGACAACTAGTGAAAAGGACTATGAAAAGGTGATATTACAGTATGGAAAACTGGATTGTAATATCTTGGTTCAAACTATGCAAATGACAAATATTAATTACCGTGGGGCAGGGTTGGGATGAAGAATCACTGAGTTTACCTGACATTAGAAGACATAATTGTTAAAATTGCCAAGTCTGGAATTCACAAAGTTCAATGCAAGTACAAGACTTTCAAGTCATGTCTGGCTCACATTTTATAAAATACTACTGTAATTTCACTTTGAACTCTGTGCTGTGATCTTAGATTGTGATAATTTCACATTGTAGTATTTATGGTTATTGTAAAAACAAGGCTTGGTAAATAAAGCAAGGCCACAGCTTATGAAAAAGATACACTTGGCTATAAAATATCACTTAATGTTGCTACAGTGACCAAATTTATAGGGGAAGAATAAATCTCTGATGTACAATACCAATTAAATTAAACAAAAATATAACACCATTGTTCACGAGGAACAAAATGCCACGGTTCCATTTAATTTAGGAGACTTATGTGAGTTCACAAAATTACACCTAAACTAAGGGAATAACTTAAGGTGACACCTAAGAACCTCACCCATTTATAATGCCAAAAGCGGATTACAAAGGAATGAGATGGAAAAAAGACTGAGGCTATTGTAAAACAAAAATACTCTCCATTTTACAGTCCGCCTTATCTCTTGGTTTTTATCAGATTCTCTGCACCTCTGTCCATCAGTCTATATTACTCCATCATTCAAAGCAGTAAGTCAGAAACACAGACACATCTGTGCCCCCTTCAACACCACTGCTGAGGTTTATTTGACTAGAAAATTACCCTTCTTATGTTTAACATATCTCCAATATTGTCATCACCAAATATTTATTTGTAGAGCTGAGGACCTCTGAATGGCTACATTCCTTCTGCTTTGCAGCATTTATACAACTTTATGCATGAAAGCACAAACACACATGTGCACACACACTAATACGTGCACAGAGCCAAGGCTAGATGTGTTTATGGGAGTATTTCACACAACCATCTAGCGTATTTATAAAGTGCCTGTGTGTACTCGGCTCAGTGAAAGTCAGCTCCGTTTGGAAAGTGACTGAGGATATTTGCATGATTATGTCTGTTTCCTCTTGTGTTTAAACTACTGCTGAGCTCCCTCCAGATTACCCCATTGTGTCTCTGTGACTTCCTCAGAGGAAAGGCACTAATCTAAATGTTTCATGTGATAAAGTGGCACGTGTGATAAAGTGTGGCTCATTGCCAATGAGTGAAAGCTCTACTACAGCTGTACTAAACACGTACACAATCACGTCTGATAAGAGCTGCTGCCTATACTCTACTGTATGAAAAAAAGCTGTATTATACCCTTTAATTCATTATTAACTAATGTGAGACTAACTGTTTTGAATTAAACTCCACAACTCTCAGACCAGCAAAGGTCATGTTCATGCATGTGTCATCCTATTAAACATTTATTAAATAAATAAATGTTCTAAAATGTATGACTGTGACTTTCAGGATTCAATTTGCTCTATGTTTTTTTCAATCAAGCTGACCACTCAGTCAAAACATAATTGTTTGTATATAGTCATTATGCCCATTGTGGTCTACGATCAACTTAACAGTGGGGAGATCTCAACTGAACAAGACACCACAAGGGGGCAGTGATGTAACAAGAAGCTGGAAAAGGTCAGAGAGACTTCCTCATTAGGAACTGACAAGGGAACAAGAACAGAAAAGCAAATGTAGTGGGGACAGGAAAGTTTAGGTGGAGAAGAGGAGAAGACTGAGAAATTAAGGCAGGAGGGAAAAAGCAGGAGCAAAGTCAGAGAAAAGCAGAAGAGAAAAGACCTGGATCTTAATAAACAGAATGCTCATATCTAATACTGTGGACATTTCAAGTTTGTTAGTATTACAGTTCAACATTTTGGGAAAAACTAATCTGTAAAAAATGCTCTAAAAATATCAAGGTCCGTCTGCCACCGCTTTACATGGCAGCGCAGAACAACACAGATGTGGACACACACATAAACAAGAACTGTTGGCCTCCCAGAGAGCTGTCCCAGTAAAACCGCAGGTCCCAGTGGGAGGCGCCCTGGTATCTTGTTAGTGACCCCTTCTTTAAAACAGGCCTGGAGATGCGGCAGAAGGAGAGGTTTGAACTGTTGCTCTCTGTGCAGCGGTTTGTATGGTTTTGTGGACAGTCCCAGTGTTGGCCAGCCACTGTGTCTGATTACACACATTGTGTAGTTTTGTTGATGGATGCACTTGCTTACACCACTGCACAATTGACTCAAACTACTTCTGGGAGACCCTGATGGAAAAACTGTTAATGGGAAACTTGAAATTTAATTTCACATGTCACAACAAAGATATCCTTTTACACTCTTTTTACTGCCAGTATGACTTTTGATGAAACATTCAGCAGTGGTTCTTACCATTTCTGCCACGAACACTGTCAAATTCCTATTTTCTATGATATTCTGCCAGCCCAGATGTCCAAGCCAGGGCTTGTTTGTCTGACTTAATACCCCATATTGAACTCCCCAATGCTTAACGTGCTTCTCTGCCTCGTGTTTGTCTCTCTGCCCTGACTGTCTTAATGGCTGCTTACAAAGGGCAAACCACAAAGATGAAGAGCCTACTGACCAATGCAACACATGTGGAGCACCAGAGACACACACTCACATATAAAGGCTGGTATTATTGTAGAACTTGCAACCAAACCGCAACCAGTTTCAACCAAACTCAACCCATACCCACCCCGCCCAATTCTGTGTCATCCCTACAAAGCATGGTCAATAAATAAACCAGTATAGGACCATCATGCAAACACAATATGCCGACAGCAATTTAACCGACGCACGTGCAACTGTAACATTAAAACAACTACTGAGTTTAAAAACAGCAGAACCAATCAAATCACTCAAACCATGTCTGTATCCTCATACAGTAATTGGGTTTTCTGTAACATTTTTGTGTGCTCACTTCAAAAGCTGCTAGTAATTACTCACATGCATTAAACTGGAGACCACAAACAGCCACGATGCCGCTCTCTTTTCAAGTTCCAAATGGTGTTTATTAAGCCGCTGCTTCAGGACCAAAGTTTCAGTGTCCATAAAGTGTTGAATTTAACCCAGTGACAGTTTGCTGTAGTGGTTTCAGATTAGTCACATCTCATCCGCCATTGTATCCACGTGTGGAAGGATATGTCGCGTGATTCATGATGAAACATTTGGGAAATATGTCAACCAGTACCTATTTAAAGGAGCCTGGACAAGCTCTCCAGCAGTCAAAAGACACTGTTAAGTACTCAAAACATTTTGTTTGCTGTCATTGAATTTGCACTTTTATGAATTTACATATATACACTTACAGTAAGCACTAGAGGTGAGTCAGTAGTGATGCGGTAGTCCATTACCGAAAGTGTCAGTCAGCCAATGGAGTAAGACTATCTTCCTACTGTCTGTCAGTCTGAACGCCGTCTCCAGCACCCTGCTGCTCTTTCCCTCCCCTGGCACGAATGACCCTTTGTTCACACCTTGATAAGCACAGGGGGTTTAGCGATGTCTCTGAAATGCCCCTTTACATCATTGATAGCCCAGCAGCTCACCGTCAGGTTTGTCTGTGTCCACAGGTTCACCCTACCACCTATTGTGTTTGCACCAGCTGAGTGGAGCTGTTGAATGTCATGATAAGGTATCTTCTTTTAAACTAGGCCTGCTCATCACAGATCTGCAGATTACTCTAGATTACATAGATTACAGAAGAGTTTAGTAGGCAGTACAGTGAATCCTAAGTTGTGATCAGATCTATACACATATAGATATAGCTAAAGAGTGATGTACACAAATTGATCTAAAGCTACAGATAAGCTGTCTGTTGTATGCAGTGTGTCTGGCTCTAGGCATGTTGTCTGCTTTGGTTTCCCTGTGGTTATAGAGGAAGCTCCTGTGAAGGTTTCTGATAGCAGAGGAGCACTGGTGGCTGATAAGACAAGTGTGAACAGCAGTGTAAGTCACTGCAGGGGGCTAGAATGACAGACCGTCAGAGGTTAGAGGGTTTACAAGGTGTCACAGAAGAGTACAGAGTCAGAGCGTAGATGAGTTCATAGTAACAAAAGGTGCAACCAAAGCTAAGTTACGTTTAGGCTTTAAGGAACTTGAGGCTGAGGGTTGGATATGGGGAGAAATTATAGGTATAATCTGTAGGATACTTGGAATGTTTGCTTGTACTTGATACAACTTCATACAACTCTACACTTAGTCATAAATCCACCATGTGACTTGATGATAGGGTCCCTTTGCTAAACCTCCCCCCATATGCTTCTTATCACACTGTCACAGTCCCCTCCCCCCCCCTTACATGATGTGGAAAAGCACGTCGGTGTGACCTGTGACACTTTAATCAACGGGCATTAAAGAGACTCTTAAACAGAACTGACGGACTGGGCAGATTGGAGTGACAGGGCGACTGGCTGGCTGGCCCAGAGGCTAAGAAGGATCCAGAAGCAGCGGCGCTGAAATGCCATCGCCAACACATTGGAGGTGGCAGAGGTGGTGGGAGAGTGTTGGCCATCACAGGGTTTACAGATTAGCCTGGCTTATTAGTTCACTATAGGGACCTTCCAGCCTCTTAGGATTGTCACACATCACTTTGCTTGCCTTGCCGGTTCAGGCCTTGTCTCAGAGAGGCAGGGTGCCTGTCTGTCAGACGCAGATGGAGGTGAAAGGGTGAGAGTGATTTAATGATCCTGTAATGTTGGAGAACCTAAGAAAAGCCGCCAAGCTCTACAACAATAAAGCACACAAATCCGGGACACCCAATTGCGTCAGAACATAGACACAGACACACTCACCAAAGCACAATGGTTTTGTGCAGATTTTCACCGCAACAGTCAGCATTAGCACATGTCTACATAGATAAAAGACCTTTGCTTTTGAATTTTAATGATTTGTAACAAGCGGCAAAGTGACAGCATGTGAAAAATATGCAAAGTGCACCAAGAGGACAATGGTGCAGTCACAAAACATGGCAATTAATCAGAGAGAAAATGAGAATTAGATCAATGTGCTGATATAGCTAGGATAAAGGAGCAAAAGCCTATAACTTATACTAAAAGAGGTTATTATTTCTTATGCTTCAGTCTAATAGTGACCAGGCTGGGGGTCAACTAACGGTTAGTCTACCAAACACATTTCCAACAAATCCACAAGAGGCAGCGCTTCCCTTTAAATCTTCAAACTGTGCTGCTATAGAGCCAACCTTGGGATGCTGTTGGGTAAATTGAAGATTTACCAAACAAGTTCACTCTAATTCCTGTTGGATTATATAAAGGTTTATGCTGCACAACAAAAAAGAAAAAAGTGAAGTGCAAATTCTATACACACTATGTTATATATACAGTCTAACCTCACAGTCGTATTCAATTGTCTGTGTGAGGTAACAGGGCCCTAAGATTCTGGCCTACTGCATGCAGAGCACCACACATGTAGACAAGTCATCTATCTCCCTGTGTGGAGAAGCAGATTGAATTTAGTGTCTGCACCTGGCCAGAGATCTTCTGCTTGTCCAAAAGCCAGGCCTCACGGTGACACTTTAAAACAGAGCAGACTCATTCAGCAGTCAATCAACAGTCTTCACTTCCTTTGCTCATGTTATCTGTCAATGCACCTCTCGCACCTCCACCCCCTTCTCTCAACACGCTAATCTGTTATCATTCTAATTCATTGTTACATGTGAATAACATTGTGCCGTGAGCTGAGACTTCCAAAAGTTTCAAAGTCTTACACAACACAAAAGGGTAATTAAATAAATTTAGTCCCTTTAAAAAATATATATGCATAACTGCATCAATAAACAAATCAGTCTGACTTCATTTGATTGAAGTTATATGTTGTAAAAAGAAATAGCCACACACATTCTTGAACTACTACTAATGCATACATCCAATTCTCATGCACACACACACAGACACATGCAAACACACACAGAGAAAACAGCAGGGAGCTTCACCCCACTGCTTTCATCACACCTTCAATCAGATAACTTAGTGGCCTACTGATTACTTGGTGCTTCCGAGGTCATGCAAGCATTTTTCTACCCAGCTGATTAGAAAACTCTAGAACCCAAAGCAAGAACATTTTGATGCTAGAACAGCTACTACTTGGCCTACAGTTCATCTAATCTGTCTAACATTCATCTACACAAACTTATACACTGTCCACACACAGTTAAGTTTGTGTTACATGATGATATTAGTCAATGCAAGTGCAGCCACACACACTGTATAGTGTCTGTGTCAGAGGTCTTGCCTGTTTATTCCAGGCATACCAGAGAAGAAAGCCCTAATAGTGCTGTCAACCACTGAGCTGACAGGAGACTCTGAGGCCTAAAACCCTGCAGCGAAGGCAGAAGCTATAGCAGGGACACAGCCCGTGGCTTTGGTGTCAAGCCTCTGTCTCAGTCCAGATATTCAGTGCAGCCTGAAAGCTGATTAAGCAAATACACACTGTGTGTGTACAGACACACATTAACCACAGCTTTCAAAACACTAGGTCATGTTTCATGGTAGAATGTTTTCCTTATTAATTTCTGTAATGAGTGAGTTGCCAGTACGGCCTGTCTCCATATGCCTCTTTCCGTGTCTGATCCTCAAACAGACCTAGATGCCAAAAAAGCTGATGATATTGATGCAGCTTGACAAATGACCTAGCCTTCTTAGTTTGGCTCAGTTTGGCCCCATTATCTCTTTTTCCTCTGAAAATAAAAGAAATCTCAGAAAAAATAACAGGCATGCTGATGCTACTGATAAGCCAGAGTAATAAACACATTTGAAACGTACATTAAAGCAACATGTTGAAGGAGGAGAATAAAGGCTAAAACGACAAGTAAAGACAAGGGACAGAAGACTTGAAAAAAAATGGGTGCTCAAAGTCAGAGAATGACAACTGGCCGTAAAGTTTAGCTGAGTTGAAGATGACCAGTTACAAGGCCTTCAGAAACAATCAGGCTCAGGTTACCAGGAGAGGCTGAGGGGGCCAAGGGAGCAGGATGCTCTCCTCACCCAAAGACTATAACTCTCACTGGGCCAGAACCCCTGTCACTAGAGGCTGCCCTGGCTGGAGCTCCAAGTCACCTTTCAAATCAGACAGCTTCCATTAACATTCCTGCCCAACCTGGCAGCCAAGTGAATGAAGGTTAAGTGGTGTGGGGGTGGTTTATGAAAGCTGGGTCCAGAATCGTTTTGAAGGCTTGAGCGAGAAAAAAATGGTGAAGGATGGAAAGCAGGAGGAAGCCAGTGGCAGGCCTGTATAGGAATCTGCAACTAATCTGTATTTTGCGTATGTGAATGCACTACAAGCTGATTTATGCTCTCTCAGGAGTAGTTTGTAAGTCATGCTCTCCAGCCAATTTGGAAATCAAACGTGTTTACACTAGATCCAAACAGCCACACTCAAAGGTAAAGTGTGAAACTAGAGTGGGAATGTGGGATGTTGTTTAAAATGTGGGATTAACATTTTCAGATAGTCTCTCCAGACAGACATTCATACAGTTGCATTCATCTTCTTACTTGAAAATGCCAATGTCTGACCATCCAACAAGCTGTAGGATAAAAACTGGCCACTTCAATCACTAACAAATAACTTTACTCAAGTAATTTCCATTGCAAACATCATATGTCTTATATGTATCTATGCCTGTGATATTATGAGTGGAGTAAACACATAACCAAAAAAAAAAAACATCAGGGAGAGTAGAGGTTTTAACAAAGATACAGATTCACCAGCAGCTGACCCTGCTGTCCCAGGTCAGCCATGTGGATTGGTTGACACAGACCAGGCTACTGAGAACCCACTCCTAGCTATTATTGATCAGTGAGCACACCTCAGTCACACTGCGACACTGAGGTTAGGTTAGTGTGAGTGTAAACACTGAAATCAATGCATCCCTGTGTCTGAACAACAAGCGAAGTCAATCACACCTTCATAAGTCAAAGCTTGTTCACTTGATACAGATGTTTTGCCAATACCAACACTTAGGACTGACATTTTTTTCATTCAGTTTTCTGTAGTTTGTACATATTGCATATTTACAATTAATTTAATTTCCGCTGTCAATCATTATACTACAGTGGAGCTGTTTGAACCTACAAACACAGGGTCATCAGAATCAGAATCAGAATCAGAATCAGAATCAGAAATACTTTATTGATCCCCGGGGGGAAATTGTTTTCGTTCCAGGTGCTCCATGTATACTCAAAAAGACAGAAATACTAATAAGGTAAAGTAGTGAGCGTAAAAAATAAAAATAAAAATATAAGATAAAAACCTAATAAATTCTAAACATTAATGTACATTCAAGTCAATCCTGGCAAGTGGAGACTAAAGTCATATATAATACAACTTATTATATATGACTTTAGTCTCCACTTGCCAGGATTGACTTGAATGTACATTAATGTTTAGAATTTATTAGGTTTTTATCTTATATTTTTATTTTTATTTTTTACGCTCACAGCACGGCTGCTGTCCTCTACAAGGGAATGACTCCATGCATGTTCTTGTGTGGTCTGTGGAGGTCTCTGAAGACAAATGAAGGTTCTACATAGAAAACAGGAAGAATTATAGAAAGCTAAGGAGGAGAAACTGTTTCCATATTTAGGGGATAAATATGCGACGATGGAGTAAAGACTGAAAATCCATTCCTCAGTCTGTCTGTCACTGGGACAAATCACAGTGGTTTTGGACGTTAGAAAGAAATATGCTTTGAACAAAGGGAGGCCATGATGTGTGGCAAACACAACCAATGCATAATCCCTTTTTTTCTTCTTTTGCCCTGTAAGAAACAGATGATGCTGAAGTGCTAAAGTGTGCTCTTTGCTGACTAACAGTGTTTCAAATTCAAGCCAACCCTTGTAATTGGTATTTCTGAGAGTTGCCTGTTTGTGTGAATGTGTAAGAATAAGCCAGTTATATTGAAGGTTGTGTGTGTCACATTCCATTCTTGAATGGGCCTCACTGAACCCCTACACCGCCCACCCCCTCACGCCCCCCCAGTCTGGTTCCTACCGGCTGATTCTGTTAATTACTTTGCCTTTTTATTCTGTGAGAGTTGTGAGAAATCACCCTCAGTGCCACTGCTGTCCCACCCAGACCCCCACAGCAACCATTAGCTTAATTAATTACAACTTAACACCGCCTTCCAGTAATAATCTCAGCATCAAAAGAAATTTCAAAGAACATACGCTCTTGCACTTCTCGAACCCTATACTCCTCTTTCTCCTCAGCCTCTTTTCATCATTACCACTGCTGCTTTATGTGGGACTGTACTTAGCCCACTAACTTTTAATATTTCCCTTGTATTCTTTGGAGGAGCTGGTGCTGCTGTAATTCTGTGTGGTAAAGCTTTGCCCACTGTGCACACACAGGCCAATCTGGGCAACAGTGTAGCCTGGGAAAATTTGTATGGAGTGAATAATAGGAGGGGAGTGAAGGTGGAGGAGTGTTCTATTGGGGGGAATGGGAGAAGGGGCGAAAGGGAGGGCTTGGTACGAAGGAGGAAGCGCGCCGCAGCAGCTGAGCTGTGAAGAAGCTAATGGGCTCTCATCCTCTTCCCACGCCCACCACGTGTTTTCTGATGGGCACTCAAGCGGCGAGACACATATTGGTTTGGCTACTGGCATAGAACTCCAGCCAGCGTGCTTCAAAACTGCTTTGCTCTGCCTATTCGGCATCTGTCTGAACTCTGGTTAGCCTGTGTGTGACTTTATGACTGGCAGTGTATGAATCAGTAACCAAACTCTAATATGGAAAGGAGGTGGTGGTTGATCTTGCTTGCTGGAACAGCAATAATGAGAGATTAAAGGCAGAAGCATGTCTCACAGACAGGCTGCGACACTGATAAACTCAAAAGTATCATGAACAGGGAGCCACCGCAAACTGATGTTTGTCTCTGTCAGCAAAGATGGGTAGTGAGTAGAAAGAGTTAAGCTACAGGCTGTCACATAAGTAAATCTCACCATGTAGCATCAAACGAGAAGCCTGGCACAATCTAAGACATTTTGTAATAACATTTATCTCAGGCCACGCAAAACAAATGTCACTTTCTCAACTGTAGCATATACACAGATCTACAACAGTGCATGAAGTCAATTCCTGAAACTTGAGGAAACATTGTTAGTACCAGTACAAATAAATCGAACTAATCCAAATGTGCATAACTAAAGACTGTGTTCTGGCTCTCCGCAGTCAGTCTGGACATTATCCCCTCTAATTTGTGAGAATAAAACCCCAAGCCCCTGATTAAGTGATCCGGGGAAGCCAATTGTTTTGATTGTGCTGTGTGATGTTTGATCTGACTGTGTGGAATGTGGCGACCTTTGATCCAGTGACAACATTCAATTAGATAGGGTTAAGTAAATTGACCTCCTCCATCCCAGCTACTCAGTCCAGAGCTGGATAAAGTGTAAACAGCTTGTATGCAACACTGTGAACCAGAGATTACAGTCTGCACACCCTCTCCCATTAACAGTACATACGTAACATTTATGATGTGTTCCTGCTTTAAAACGAGTGAAAACTACACTAATTACCGCCCCCCTGTCTCCTTCTATACCACTGATGATTAAAGGGTACATATGGCAAAGTACTTTGAGTTCAGGAAAAGTCTGCACTCTCTCTCTCTCCCCCTTTAAATAGACTAACTGAAAATTACTCATTGTAATCACTCTGTAGTCATAAGCAAATTTAAAAGGATAGAAGGGTGTGTGTGTGTGTGTGTATGTCTGTGTATCTGTGTGTTTATGTGGTGGTGGGGGTAGCAAGAAGCTGGGGCAAGGGAGGGGTCAGCAGACCTTAAAAATGAAGTCCACCTTAGTGGGAAATGAATCAGGGTGCCCTGGGAATTACATTACGCCCAGTAGCTGACAGGCTAGATCACTATTTTCCAGCTGCTGAATAGCCAAGGGAAAGTATAGCCAACGAGGAAAACAAGAAACACAGAGAAAACTAGAAAAAGAATGACTTAAAAGAACAGTGTTAGTATAAGTTTAACATTAAACCTCATTAAAATAGATGCTGCTTCTCTGTTGTACAACATTAAGATGCTACTACTCAATTTCAAGATCCATAAACAACCTTATAAAACCAGCTATACAGAGTCTTTTGTGAAAGAAAATACACCTAAAACATTAAAAAGTTGTGAAAAGTGGAAATAAAAAAAAAGAACGCAATACTTTGTGCATCATATAACCAACGGGACTGCTGAGCACAATTTCTCAAAGGAATTTCAGATTTTCATTGGTCTGACCACAGCATAGTTTTACGCTCCATCAAAACTGTGAATGAGCTCACATCTTCAGAAAGCAGAAGACTTTAAGGATGATGTTTATGTCAAATGCTCTGTCTTTAATGTGGTACTTCCTAAGGACCCTCAGGGACGTGGCTGTTTCGAGATTTTTTTCCCCTGTGTTCAGGGATTTCTCCAAAAGACTTTTATCCGGAGTAAAGTAGATGTTTAGGTCGTTTACTAAAGATGTGGAACAGTTTCCCAACACAGTCTTTCAGAGAAAGGTGGAACATTTCTCTGAAAGACTATACATTTTACAAATCCTTCAAACTTCTTTGGAATTGTAGTGTGCAATGATAAAAAAAGGAAAATGTTCCTACTCTTATGTTCTTGTCTATTTGTGTAGACTTCTATTGCCTACAGCTCTTGCATTGGACATGTATCTGTTGCATTAATGCTGGAAAGAATGTTCAAAAACACGATAGGGGAGACCTTCTCACAGACATTACAGGCAGTCCTAACACTTTCACAGAGATCATCTTAATGAAACTGATTAGTCTATATCTACTCCACTTTCACATGGTAAAAAAGGCCAATTGGCTCCCTTGACCCTGCTCTAACAACACAACAGCTTTTAGAAGTGAAAATGCAGTGACCCAGAATGACCTCTCTTCACACTCAAAGGCTAAATCTTCATCTTTATGTGACTCACTTGCACACCGCCATGCTGTCTTACACTGACAGCAAACAGAAAAGCCTGTCGTTTGACCACTCTGATCCCCTAAGCTGCACTTAGTCTGGGATTTCTGCAGCTTCAACCTAGTTCAAGCCAGAGCTGTACTCACCATAAAAAACACTACCTGATGACTCTGTTGATTAATGTAAGGTTATTTTCATGCTATTATTACTTTAGTGAATTCTGGGATTGTTGTTTTTACTAACTTGAGTCCCCAGTGTAAGCACTCTCCTGACCTAACTGAACTAAAATAACCAGAATAATTCTTAAGTGGATGTAACTCTATAATGGCCAGTGCCAAATAGTGGCATGGGAGCTGTGATATCATGTAAGAGTGTAGGCTAGCATTAGCAGCAGCTTTAGCCTCAGTCACACTCCAACCTTACCCCATCTCTCAGCTCTCGTACCCTGTCCCACAACCTCACACTCCAGTCAGGCTTTAAGCACTATGAGAGTGGCCTAAGTAGCCCAACACTTCACAGATGAACAGCTCCAGTAATGGGCCGTGATTGACCTCAATAGCCAGCTCTGAGTGGGTTCCCTCGGGTCTAATCTCCACATTACCTGCCTTGCTTAACACACATACACACACGCAGACAGAGTGACGAGACAAGATGAGAGTAGCTGCCTTGAAGATTAAACAGACTGTTGAGGAAGTTACAGAGTGCTTAAACAAATAAACGAACGGAATAACCTCTTTATGGTCTAGTTTCATGCGCTTGAATCTGAAACTGAGTTTGTGGATCCGTAGTAATATACAAAGGGTAAACCTGTGGAGTGGAAACTTTAAACAGCAGCATACTGTGTACTGGATGAATTCTTTAAGATGCTATTTTTACTATGTTTGTCTCATGTTTTTTTTTTTTTTTCATTTTGGTCAGGCCCCAACTTAATTTACAAGATTGGCTTCATGAATCAGCCCTCTGAGTTTCTCACAAGCATGTACAAACAATATATTTTTAGTAGCATTTTGTCTACTGCAGACCTATCAGCCAGAAAAAGTTTAGGCAGCAGCTTAAAGTCATCAAGCTGCTGCCTGAGACAAAGCCAGACTGTTGATTTAACACTCTATGGAGTGAGTGAACACATGCAAAGGAGGGGAAAAGAGCATGATAGATGGAAGTATGAAAGTACGGCAGGCCTTTGAAAGATTGTAATGGAGGAGGCTACCAAGGGAGATCCCACTTCAGTTCACACCCCATCTACGGTGTCAGTGCAACCCATTCAAAGGCTACGGTTTCAGTGAGGAGGCAAAGAGAGCATGTGTAGTGGTTTCTACCAATATGCATGCACTAGCCAAAGAGTGTAACTGAATGCATATATGTGTGCTTGTGTGACATGGTCAGATCAAAGTCAGGTGGTGCTTCATTCCCACCTGCTCTCATTAGTCTTTGGGTCAACATACCCGCAGTACTGTAAGATCCCACCTGTTTCTGACTGCTGCACAGAAACACACACTAGCACATGCATGCATACAGACCTGTAAGGATATGTCACAAAAAGAAGTCACGCAAGTATTATCCTGGAATGATTGGAGATTAAATATATTGCAGTGTAAGCATTCTGAAATGGGCTTGTTCCTCCATAAGTCTCATTTAAAAACAGGAACTCAGGAGAAAACAGCTTTAATATCTATTAAGGATCCAAATATGTTTAGTATTAGAGCACCCTGGGAATTCTCAGAGGATTAATTTCGTGTAGCTTTCATAATTCCCTCCAATATGTTAAATTGAGATTAAAGATCACTTTGTTCCCTTATTCCCACAGCTCCCATGGTATGGTAAAGAGATCAAAACTGGAGGGCTTTATAGGGAACATCTTTAACATTTGCTCTGCTCTCAGTGTGCTTGATTAAATGTAACATTTTGAGATCCCAGAGTTCTGAGAAAAGCATAAATCATTGTCTCGCAGCTGCTGCCGTGCCTGGGGAAAACACATGCTATCCCTCACTCTCTCTCTCTTTACTTTTCGATGATCATAAAGCCCACCCGACCCGTTGGGCCCTCCTCTTCTGGTGAAACTCACAGTGGTGAAGTGTGTGTGTTGCGGGTGGGGGGTGGAGGGACACCTGCAGGCTGCCGCTTGCCCCTAGGTTCAGCACAAACCCCAGCTCCTCACACGCCCTCTAGCCCTCTACTCCCGCACACTGGCCCCATCCGAGGCCCCCTTAGTCCTTCCCATCCATCAGCAATGACAGCCCCAAGACGAAGCCAAGGTGGAGAGTCAGTCAGCCAGCCAGCCAGCCAGCCAGCCAGCCACTGTCCAGGGATCAAAATGATCAAGCTGTCTCTTGAGTTCCACTGATAATTTACACTCAGCGTAGCACTAGATGTCAGTATGAATGACATGGCCAAGGGTATCTGGTCACACTGATCCTTAAATTACTGCTCTACTCTGATTAAATTCACAAATAATTTATAGATCTAATACAAGAGGCATCAGTCCCAGTGTGATCTAGTGAATGATGACATGTCCCTGGCTCTCAGCTGAGCCCATGAGGAAGACTAACCTGTGCCCTTCTGATCCTGTCTGCCAACCTGGATTGTTGCCTGCTGTGACTTAAAAGGAACAGCGTCACCTCCAGAGCTCAGAAAGTCTGACTCCTTGTTCACTTGTTTCTGTGCGTGCTTCCATTTTTCACTTTGTTTCATGTTTTTTTTTTTTAAATATTGGCATTGAGTTCTCATTATTCATGTGTCATAATGGAGCACACACAAATTTCAAAAAGAACAGAAATGAAAAAGTACTCAGCCAACGCCAAAAAAATCTTATCATTGTTGAATCCATCTGGACAGACTGTTCAATGAGGAGAAATCATGTGGGACTGTCACGTTGTAAGGCAAAGGGTTTTCGTCAAAATATGAAATTACAAGACCTCTTTGGATCTATAAAAGAGGACATTTCAAAGCAGCGCTGCTTAGTTCATCTGCGTTAAAACCAACGCCTTTAATTGTGTTTAATTTATTAGAATGTTCCAACCTCAACTCCGTTAAATGAAAACACATTAGTCTGAATCCGCAGGAGTTCTACAAGAGTACAGGGACTCTCTCCAACCATCACCCCCCAAGCCACCCAACCCACCCTCCTCATTTTCTAAGTAAAGTGGAATTTTGTTTTTTAATTCACTCGTAAACAATTAGACAGAAAACAGATGTCACTGGCCATACTTAAAAGCTACTCATCTGCTTGAATTGAAGTTAGAAAAATAACAACATTAAGGCACGTGTCAAAGTCAGCATTTAAATAGATGTACTGCAAATTTAATTATTCAAATCGTGAATTTAACTCAGTAAAAAAAAAAATTAACATTCCCCAGGGTGCTTTAAGGTTTGTCCTAAAATATTTTTGGCACAGAGGTGTTTGATAGAAAAATGACCAGACACAAGTGCTCTAGACTTGTGTAAAAAGCTGTTAGTGTAGAAAATGTCTATTAGTCCAAGCACAGTCTATCATAAGTGACCTCAGAGATATGAGCCTGAGCTCTTAAAGATGGAAAATGTAAGGCAGATAGGAAATGGCTTCTGGGATGAATTAAAGGATCCATAAGGAAAGTGCTGGTGATTTCCAGAGCCTGTCACAAGTGCTAAGAAATGAGACAACACAGAGATCACACATACATGACCAGAGGGGAAACACTAAAAGCAGGACTTTTCTAGACTTATAATCACATGCAGTCAATCAAATACAACCAAACATGAAAATACAAATTAAGGTATATGTACCATATGAAAACGCCATGGCTTATGTTAGAATAAATGTTAAACCACTGCTAGCTTGATGCTGATTACCAAAAAAGCTCCACATTCCTCTTTATGCTTTAATGAACAGTTGTGTGCCTCAACACTGCATTCATTCAGAAACCAGAAGCAACAAATCAGATGTAAAAAAAGAATATAAAACTTGATTGTGGATCATTGCATATTAATGTTTCCAGCATGTGTATGGTGTAAGGAGTTAGCTTTTCTCTTTCTCCTCTTCTCCAGCCAGCTCATTGTTTAATGATCACACTTAAGAATCAGCTCAATGGAATCACAGAACCACATGGGACGAATAAAATGTGTTAGATGCCAAGGCCAAGTGCTTAAACAATTCAAAAATGTAATGATCAAAAACATGGTGAGCCTCTGAGTTGGCCCAATGGGAGCAAAGGGTGCAGCGTATTTAGAGTCGTGCTACACCACCTTTCATCTCCTGCTGAATGAGGCGTTGCATCCATCATTCCATTAACGTCGCTCTAACAGGCTCCCAGTCACCCTTTGGATGACAGCAGGGACATGGGACATGTGGACTGACCAAAGACTTTGATGTAAGCCTGACCGCCATACAAAACACAGGCCTATATTTAGACACCTAAAAGTGCCTGCACTCACACACACTCACACACACACACACACTCACACACACACACACACACTCACACACACACACACACACACACACACTAACTCGGCAAGAATTTCCCTCAGCAGTGTGTGTAAGCATGTCTGCAGTGATGTTATGAGATAAAATAAATAAAAATGAAAATATAAAATAAAGGTGATGTACCAACAGTATCATAGTTAATATATTATCACATTCACTACAAACAGTAAGAAAGAAAGGAAGCAAGAGACAAAGAACATTAAACACAAAAAACTAGAGAGGCAGTGATGAGAAGGACTGCAGGCCTACACTGCTCGACATCTGCTGGAGATATATATATATATATATATATATATATATATATATACACATATATCCAGTGCTTCTGGGAGTCAGCCCCCCGCCTCCTTTTCACCTTCATCTTCTGTCTCTCTCCCACTCCTTGCTTCCTTTTGGTCTTCTGGTTTGTGTTCAGATCAGGTTTTAATATTCAAAAATATGTACTGTCTTTATGAGCCATTGCTTTGCTGAAATAATATGCTCTGTAAATCAAACTAATAGTCTGAGGCTGGGCACTAAACACGATTTACCAGAGTTCCGAAAATTATCTATCTACGTCTGTGAGGTTGTAAACGATGGAACAACCACTTGTCAGAAATACAACATTACTTCTAAAAATCCACTTTTATGTCATTGCAACTGTCCCAACATTAATCAAGTTGAGTCCTCTATGAAATGTAAGCTTTTCCCTGCCTTACATGTTCAATTTATAGCAGTGTCTTGGCACTCAGTTCACAAGAAAAGGGGTGGAAATTAACTGGGTGACATTCAAATAGCAAAGGAATGCCTGGTTAGGGATGACCTCCCAGATCTACTGTCTCTAAACCATACTTATCTTCTTACTTCACTACACCCCACAGCTACAGCTGTATCTTTTCCTCACAGTCTGAAACCACCTGAGGCCTGGTTCTATGTACATCTCACTCCTGACATGTTTAAGGCGCAGGGCCCTGATATGATTCAGGGCCTGGGTTGGAGGTTTATGTGAGTCAAGGCCACACGATGAATCTCTATAGCCCTGCATTAAAAGTGATGTACAGTTGTGACTCTGAAGACAACTCTGAAAACAAATACTGGAGGTGTATTGTTTTACATTGTCACCCCAGGCATCAGAAGACCCCAGGCATCTTCTGTATCTTGTTGGGTGGAAGGGGGAAGTGGGATAACAGCCCAGAATGTACTTTAAGACTCTGAGAGAACCACCTACTGTGGGCTTTTAGAGACTTGGGAGCAATTGGAGGCCATGACATAAGACAAGTACATCTACTTCCAAAAGTATCTGTCTTTTTGTAAGTGAAGTTGGGCTGACAAAGAACGCTATCCGCAGTGTGCCATGAAGAGGTTACTGATATATATATAGTCTCAATTACAAAAAAAAGAAAATCTACAGGGGCCATCTCTGCTTCAAAGAACAGAGGAGGCAATTCAGTGTAGATGAGGGCATACCTGGCTGCTGTCATGAGATGCACTGAGCTGTAGTCATTTCATGTCCAACTTAGTAAATCAAGCACTACAGTACGTCTGAATTGCATTTTGGAAGGGCTACTGGATAATCCCACTCCCTAACTCTAAACACATATACATGCACCCACACACTCTCGCAATGACACAAGAAATATAATCTGTGGTCTAGGGACGCAATCAGAAACCGTAACCTGACATCAGTGCAGCCGTCAACAGCAATCCTCTAGTGGTTAGCTGTTGTTAGCCAGCTCAGCCCCGCGCTGACAGAGACTAACTGCTGTTTAGAGAACTCCTGCTGCCTGTAAAGAGACGCCGAGTTGCCAACCCGGCCTCAAGGATAGTGGAGTGGAAAACACTTATCGGCTTTACTAAACAAATAATTGAAAGAAGGCACTGCGTGAGATTATGGAAGGAAGGAAAATATGACAACCTAAACAAACTGAAGCTCTTGCGTTAGATCACCAATAGCACGATAGAATATTGACTGTAAGTGTCTGTAACAAACCTCAACACCACAAACCATGACCAGAAATAAGATGAAAACTGATATCAATACAGAAGAGAGGAGAGGTATCGTATGTACTACAAACACTTCAGGTCTTTACCTGAGTTCCTGCAGTCGTCTCCTTGTTGAGGGATCTGAATAGAAAATGCCAGCAGGTCCGGGGCCAGCAAAGACTCGGGCTTGCGAATCTCATTGAGCCAGCGGCTCATGTGCAGTTCTTTGGTGTCAGAGGGGCCCTGAATCAGAGGGACCAGCTTCTCCTTCACACCCTCTCCTGAACCTGAGAAATGGAAGGTAAACATGTGATATATTACCAATATCAGCTAAAGCTTTCTGTCAATGTTTAATCATTGGATCATGCTCAGTGTATAGAGATTTTCTAATGATCGGGGCTAGAGTTCATTTAGTGTCGAGTTACCGATGCTGCCTGTAAAACTGTAAAAGTTCCAAATCTGCCGTCTACAATCGAAAAAACAAAGAAGCAAAATGCATTTACAACATGCAATATATCTCAGTTGTAAAGTGTGTTTAAAAGTCCTGCAGTGGCCTGTCAATCATTTTTTTTTTTTTTTTTTTGGGGGGGGGGGGGGGGGGGTCTTCAAAGCAATACGAAACAACCAATCATGTTAAAGTGCAAGTGAGATCTATGAAAACAATGTAAGAACATAAAAGTTTTGCAGGAACAAAAACAGTACAGCACACTCTCAGACTATTTCATGAAATAATGTATTTGGCTTGGAGTGGCTCACTGATGAGGAAAAAAGATAACCCTATAGGCTCATTTTGATTCAGACACTCCCTGTGTTTACATTAATTCGATCAATCCCCCATGTTAATTTAAAAAAATGAATTGCACATGCTTTTGCTCTATGCATTACCATACTCTGCCTCGACATCAAGTGTGCAGTTTGACCTTGTGAACTGTATGCTATGACACTAGCTCCAATAACATCCTTGCCATCAAAGACATGGCCACAGCCCAATGACAGCACCCCAAGAGAAAACAGCAACAGAATCACATAGCTGGAAAGAAATCAAGACAAAGCTTGAGCAGGAGAAAGGGAGAGAGAGAGAAAGAAAGAAAGACAGAGTGGAGTGTGTAAAAGTATAAGTTAAAGAGAGTAAAAGAAGAGTCTAGTCTGTCTCACTCTTTCCCTCCTACACAGGCAGTAAAGTTTTAACAGGGCACAGCTGCACACACCTGGGGTCCTGGCGCACACTTTTACAGCTCCCACGGTTCCTGAGGCGCATTTCACCGTCGCACGGCTGCAGAACTTCAGCTCCAGGTTTTGGACCGAGCCTTCGAGAGTCGGTGACGGGCCTGGATATTTCACACCTAATAAAAAAAAATAAAAAAAAGTGAAAATGAACTGCAGTCCGGCAGGTTTGAACGCCGCTTCTGTGCCTATGTTTAACACTTGATTGGCCTTTTAATTGTTCTGGACCAACCAGGTGCTCTAAAACCCAGATATCCCCAACACCAGGAGGAGTGTGTTTATGTAAGCTCTGAGCGCTGGCAGGTATGCAGGGCGCATACATCTAATGAACAGCAGTAAACATTATGCTTTAAACGTAAGGGATCAGTCCATAGCAGCAACACTGTGCATGTGTTATGTGCACCTGATGTTTTGCTTCAGCTTAACTAGAAGCAGCAGCTTGTTCATAATAAAACTTGTTTTCAAAACCCTGTTTGAATGTGATCCCAAACTGACAGAGACTCAAACTACACCAGAGTTACTCTTTTATTGTATTTATATTGTCATGTGCTGCTTTAAAATTGTTTTACAAGTTCCTTGCAAATCTAACAAACTCAATGAGCATTTTAAAAGAACAAGGGCTATTAGGTGTGTGACTAATAGGTCAATATAAAGGATCTATCTTTCCAAAACAATATCCAACAGAGTCACGCCTGTATCCAGCTTGGTGCCAACTACAACTCACCTCACACTAGCATTACATCACAGGAGCCTCAAGTGTTCTTCACTTTGTGATTATTTCTCTTAATGGCAGCCTAGTGTGGAAGAACCTTTCGTCTTCCATCTTTCCAAAATGAAACAGCGTGCACTGTGGCAAGGAGTTGAGGGGGGGGGGATTACATACTCGCTATTATGATATGTCAATGTTATTTCTATGGTGAGAGGCTATTTCAAACACATGACAGCAGGAGGAGGGAGAAATAGCTGGACAGCTAAAAGATATTGTGGAGTTAAGGAAGTTCTGTGCCAAACCGCCTGTTGAGAGAAGAGAGGAGGATCCATCCATCACACGCTGCATTCTTCCAGTGAGCTGGAACTGTCCGAGGGAAGCACATTGAATTCTTACGTCACCTATTCCAATAAGGCTTTACTTTAGCTTCATTTCCTACAAGTGTACGTTTTTTATCTAGTTTTATGACACAGTGGGCCTTTTTCTGTCACATGCTGAATTTGTGGCACAACGATTTAACAACGCAAAAAGAAAACAAATGTTCAATATAAACACAATCGCTTAAAAAATGATGAAGAACAACTGTAACACATAGACTGGACACCACTGATTTATTTCATAGCTGTGCTACTAAAGGCTATGAAGGCACATTTGGCACCAGCCACTGAAGCAGCCAGATAAAAAGCAGGTTTGGTCTCGGATGAGAGGCTATCTTTCATCCACATACATTTCCTATCTGCCAATTTAGCTTACATTGATTTTATTCAACGATTCTACCTGAAACATTTCTGCATATTCAACATATTTTTGCTGGCTGTCCAGTATTTTCCTTACTTTTTCTTGCTGTTGTAAATCCCTACCAATGAATAGTTCAAATGTAGTTTCCCTGTAAAAGTGTAGACTCTGTGAGTAAGGGAATGATTTAAGTAGACACATATCCATGGCACATTTAACCAAGGGAATTACTGGAAATTGCTAAAATCCCTAACCACTGACTTCCCTCCTTTCCCTGTCTCAGACAAATTACCCATCAACCTCTCACCTGCTGTCTGAGAGGCCCTCTATAAGCCCAGATGGAAGATGGCCATGTTAATAACCGTCCTGTCTCTCCGCCTCCCACTTACTATATCTGCAGGTCAAACAGAGCAGAGCTGCATGCTTCTTTGTGGCTACCCACAGCTACTCAGCTAAATTCACAATTTAGTAGCAAGCAGTGTCTTTCTTTTCCAGTAACATTTGTAAACACATCATCACAAACTAACTTTAAAGAAGCATGTTTTTACTGTGTCCAATCCACATACATATATGCTAACATGTGTGTATGTGAACAGCACACAGATTTTTGGGGTATTTCCTGTGATCCAGGACCAGAGGGATAGCTAGAGAATGACACAGGCACTACATAAAGCTCGGCTGCCTTCTCCCCCTGGAAACAATATAGCTATATACATTTGCCATAAAAGGACTACGCCAGACATTTGGCTATATTATTGAGTGTGTCTCAGTGAACCTAAAAAAAAACATATGACCCATCTACCCTGAAAGAACAGACCCTCATAGAGAATGAATATCCAGACCCAGTGACCATTTGGCCCTTTTCAACATGCACTGAAAGAAAAATGACAGCAACAGCGATGAGTAGGTCTCAGCAAGAACTGACTGTTCCCGAGAGTCTGGAAAGATGGAAATGTTAAAAGTGCAAGCCAATCTGAAACATGACAGGGGCCTTCCCCGCTACTCCGTTTGCTCTTTGATAAATGGCATTAGGAGTATCAGGATAACATATCCCCCTTGCCCATGTAGATGTCCTAAAGGGCATGGTGCACCTGCTGGGTTGGTGGCTGTTGCATGGGGGGGCTGTGGACAATGTTTTGTCCAGCTGTTGGGACCATAAAAATGTGGGGTACACAGGAAGAGTAAAAACAGAGGGGTTGGTAGTTTGCCGGCTTCAACAGTGGTATTCTGTGTTTTTTATATGTGTAAGGTGCATTAGTGTGTGTGTGTGTGTATTACAACCAGACGTGTGTGTTTCTGTGTGTGACTTGAGTGACCGAGTGAGTGAATGTGTGTGGTGCTGTTACTCATCAAGCAAAGGCAGATGCAAGAAGTACATAAACACACAGCTAGAGGCCAGAGGCTATGGCACTCCATCAAACACTGAGAGGGCGGCCATTGGGCAGCTGGATTTGCCATACTAAACACTAAGAAAGTGTAGAGATGACGAAGGGAAGGAGGGATGGAAAGGAAATACTAAGGAATAGAAAGAGAATGAACACACAGATACACACACACACGCGGGACGTGGAGGTTGATTTTTTTTTGCTTTCTGCATAACTCAATCGTTGGCGTGCTCACGGTTCAGTATGTGTATGTGTGTGTGCGCAGGACATCTGCAGACTTGAAAGCCGTGCTTTACACATTCCAATGCGTCCTGTTCTCACTGCTTTGAGGAATGGCATGGGAAAGTTGTCTGCTTAAAGTGTTGGACGAGGAAAATCTACAGTTAGCATGAGACGGAAAAATAAATGCCAGGATTCTCTTTTTTGAAAGAGATACTCCTATACAAGGGTATGACCTGTTGAAGTTGAGGTTTGTAGCCACAAAAACAATGGTTGATATAGGTCAGTGTGGACTTATTTCTTATATGATTCTCAAGACAGAATCTTTGGAAACTTCTCTCAAAATTTATTGTGCCACTCAAAACTGCATCACATCTGTTCTTTGTCCGGGTGTCCCTCAGGCCATCTAGGCTAGCTTTGGTGTTTGCTGCAGTGAAGTCATATGCCATGGATAATTCCACTGGGGGGGAGATGAAAACCACTCACCATTAGCCCGCTTCACCTGGTCTGTACTGTAGGATTGGTTTGAAACTCAAGAATTGGTGTCACCATCTAACTGCCTATTATTGTTAAGGTTAATGTAAGATTACTGAGACTACAGCAGCTAATTAGAAGAGCATTGTGAGAATAGGAACAGGTGAGTGCCACATAATGCAACTCAACAGACTTCAACACCAAGAATCAAGGCAAAATCTTGTAATTGTCAGATACATACCAAAACTACTAAATTGCTGAGGTACAGGTTAGTACAACCCAAAAAGAATGTACAGCATTTTCAAGTGTATAAAAATAATAATTCAAGTCATTACATTTACACACATGCCGTTATAAATAAGAGGATGCACACAATCACTAAACCCTGTTGGTAAAAAGACAAAGAAGGTAAAAGTACCTAAAGTACTAAAACCTTGCAGTCTGGCACTGGGCCCACAGCAGCTAGGGGGCTGACAGAAAAAGAGGTAGACATAGACAAGTTGGGTAGCCTGAAAGCAGCCAGCTGAGCCATTAAGTGCTGATGCAGAAACAATAACTGTCTCTCCTAAGTCAGGAGGGGCTGAAGTAGAAGCAGTAAGTAGGAGCAGGTCTGCTGGCATCTTGCCCAGAACTGACACACAGCAAAAATACAGACACATGCAGAGAGAGTGGGACAGGAAAACAGACAAGGTGAACCAGTAGTGGTTTGTCCTGCAGTTAAAGCCGAGAAGACGGCAGCTATGTCAGTCAAACACATGTCTGCAGTGGATACATGTTTGACTGTTTATAATTTGTTGTTTAAAGAAAGATAATCACATTTTCTTCTGTGTATCACCTGTCAAATACAGCACATCAAAGCACAATTAATAGGTGTCAGCCCTTAGAATAAACCTGGTGTCATAACACTTGGCATAGATTACGGTCTTTTGCAGAGAACTTCACTTGTACACAGGAAGAGAGGTAGTTTGGATTCCAAATAACACAACAGCTGGCAGTTTATATGAGCAGCAATGGCTACCATTGTTAAATAATCATGCACACATGCAGGCCCACAGCCAGGGGTTGGGGTAATCTAGTCTATAAAAAACACTCCATCATACCAAATTCTTGTACACACACAAAGAAGTACGATTTTTAACAAAACACTTGTACAATGTAGTTGGGTGGAGTGAGAGAAAATAGTAAACAAGTGCACACACAAACAGGAAAGCTGCTTCAAAAAGCCTGAATGGAGGTTATAGTGGTGGTGAACAAGTGGCGCTCACTGCTTATAATGGTCATGGCATAAAGACAGTGATGAAGCGTAAGTGCTGGTGGTAGCAGAGGCTGGGGGTCTAATTTTCATCCCCTCCAGGTGCTGCCTGCCTTTCTGTCTGCCCACTAAAGCAGTGACACATGTTCTCCGCACATTCAAACCGTGGTTCTCTCTGCCACCGAATTACCACAATTAAGGAGTCTTCATGCGGAAGCAATTTGGCCAACACTAATGTGCCTAGGCAATGAGGTTTGGAAGACAGTGAAGTGGTGGTGGTGGTGGTGGGGGATGGAGCAGAATGTGATGCAGAGTAAAACTAAGTCAAGAGTTATAGAACAACTGAGGAAGATGAGAGAGAGTAAGAGAAAAGGGGAGAGACAGCTGTGTGCTGAGAGTGATAGAGGAACATGTGCTGTGACATAGACGATTCCCGCACTGCCACTTGTAAGGAGATGATTAGCCAGTGGTGAGATAGGTCATTAAAACACAGTTCTGGATGAGAGGGGCTGCCTCTCAATCTCCCATATCCCCAGCCTAATGCTGCCTTGACAAATTTGGTTAGCATAAGAAACAGGGGCATTCTAGCTTTGAAGTAGAAGCCAGGATGGAATGCCAGTGTGGTTCCACCACGAGAGATGCTCGAAACTACAGACCGCAGCTAATGACGCTAAACCAGCCTCTCTATTGCTGAAATGCAACTCTGGATTACTGCTCTCTCTCTCTCTCTCTCTCTCTTTCTCTCACTCATGTTTGTTCCTTTTCTCAGGCTTTCCCCTCCCCTCTCCACTTGCCTTATGGGAGAGAATGAAAGAGAAAATGAGCCGAGCATTCTGTTTACTAATAATCCACTGAGATCAATATTTACGTCTCAGCTTTGCAGAGGCTGACTGTGTCTGTGTGTGGTGGTAGCCAAGACGTGACTGGGGTTTCGGTGCTGCTGAGGCACTTCAATAGGAGTTACAGTGGAAATTTATGGCCCTGTGACGTGGAGCTATGTGCTCAGTCGGCACTAGTCGCTACCCTTAGATGGGACGGTTGGCTCACAGCAGGGAGCTAGCTCTGCAGACACTACCAGATGACATAAATACAAACAGATTTATTTAGGACTGTCATTGATTCAGGGCTTGGTAACATTCGGAGCAGTCTGCTGTGGGTGCTTTAAGCCAAACTTATAGTCCTTTTTGTTTCATGTCTCAGTGATGCTTGTTTTTTTGTATGAGCTATGCAGCGACTTCTTAAGCCAACTAACTTGTTATCAGATTAACAGTTTTAGTTACACAATTAAGTTACATCGCTCATGAAAGAATGAATGGATGGATGGATGGATGGATGGATGGATAACATTATTTACTTTCAGATCACACTATGCTCTAATGGGTTTATCTTATATTCTGTGTATACATCCTATAACTGCACACCTCGTCTGTTTAACCCATCTTCTGCTGATGACACATTGACTGACAAGTCTTTACCTCAGTAATGCTTTATAAACTAAAGCTATGAGGCGAGGTTTCATATCATATTTCAGTTTAACCTCCACGTGATGAGCTGAATGTTCCAGTTCCAAAGCTTAAATCTCCAGAAACGTTGCTTCAACCATGCTTGGCCAGCTAACTAAACTGCCATACTCAACTACCAGCCAGGCTTCTAAAAGCATGATAGATCTTTAGATCAACAACCAATTTAAAAACTATACACTGCCAATTGTATATTGGATTTAGTGGTAAGTGGAATGATGCCTTTGAGAAACCATCAATGATTCATATCAGAGAAGAAAAATAAAAAAGCTGGATCTGGAACTCGGGCTTCCAGATCCTGCACTGGGATCATCCATGTTCTCCAACATGCGTGGAATCACATCTTATTTCCCATGACGAAAAAGTGGGCTACTATTCAAACAAACGGGGAGAAAATCTTTGGCGCACTTTCAGTTCACTTCTGATTTCTTTCCCCAGAAGCTGAGCGAACAGTGTGAGGAAATGAAGAATGATGAACAGAGAACCATGGTGAGAAGTGACAACACTGATGTTCCGCGATGAGTATCAGAAGACACCAGTTGCTTGTGCAAGTTTTGTGAAAGTTGACAGAGAACCATACCTCAGGTACCTCATGTTCCTCTGATCCCATTAAGACTATAAATGTCCATGGGATCTGATGTCTAATTGAGGGATAACACAACAAACTTCTGTTTTGCATCAGCTCCAGTGGCTTCTCTTGTTATTTCGGGACTGAAGTGAGCAACAGAGAAAGAGCAGACAGCTTCACAAAGACAAAAGGAAAGTAGGAAAGGCCTAAGTCTGGATTGACTTAAAACATCATCACAATCTGCCAGGAGTGGAGCGAGAGCCGTCTGTAGCTCATTGAAGTTTTCATTGACAAGAACCGTCTCAAGTTCCATCCAAGATTTATTTATCGGTTCTCTGATGCTGACACAACGTGTTTTTAATGTCAGAAATAAGGTTGCGTATGGATGAAAAAGGCCTCTTTCTTTCCTTCCCCACTTGCTTTTCTTCCTGTCCTGATGTCAATCCGTGAAGCAGACAAGAAGACAGGCAGAAATTTCTCTCAAACCAATAAGTTACCTCTTCAAAGAAGCATGGATACTTGAGTGAGAGGCCAGGCCACGCTGAAACAGACATCTCAGGGTTTTCATTAAGCTTCCCATCTCTTTACTGACATTTGTGACAACCACAGACCATAAAAAGGGCTCTCGTCCTTCCTTTCACTTTCATTGTAGAACAATGAAAATGGACTTTCAAAACAATCTCCATGAGCTAAGTGTATGGGCTCATTATGTGACATGACAAAGCTGCATGTACCTCTGGCTTGTCTTGAATAATAGACGTGGAACATTAATGTTGTAAGCAAGAAGGCCAAGTCAAGCCCAGGAAAACAGTAAAACGTCGAGCAGAATGCAACCTCCTCTGTTCAGTATCATAGCCAGGAGAATGCTAGCAAAAGCTGGAGAGAGAAACGCAGCGGGGGGTAAAGGAGGAAAAGAAGATAGTCGGGTAAATTCTGGGACCAGACAACATTAAGTGAACAACATTGCAGGGATTAGATTACAGAGGTGATAGAGCGTTATGAAAATGGACACTTTTCCCCTCCAACAACACAGAACTATTACCGACACTTATTGTGCTGCAGCGTCACAGGGGGATTTGCGTCAGACTCATGCTCCTGAAGGCAGTTAGATCACAGGGATGTGAACTGCTGGCCATGACAGGAGCAGCCTTTTTCATGCAGTGCAGAAATGCGTAAAAACCACTGTTGACATGGTCTAAGAGGTCACATTTGTTTCCAAGCAATGGGAAATATCAGTGTGAAGAAAAGTCTAAATAAGTCTCTCTAATGTGACCTTGAATAAGCTTTCTTCCAGTTTTGTCCTTAAACCCCCAGTCCTTCCTACCTCTCCTCCACACTGTAAGTGCAGAGAGAAGTAAAAACAAAGGACTTGTTTTAATAATGATATGGTTATGAGCAAAAGCAAAAAAAAAAAAAGTTCTCCACTAATATTATCAACATGCCTCTAGTCGCTATGCAATGAGAGCATTGGCTTGCTGTCATTTGCCTTAAATGGGATCATATGGTATGAGTTCAGAAGTACATAGAGGATCTACTAAAGATGGAGGTGGGCATGCATCTGCACATATGAATGTTTCTGCGCCTGTGCCTAACCTAACACTCTATTAGGTGCCAGAGCTGGGTTTAATAAAGCAAACCAATGGCCAGTTGTAATTCTGGGTGCAGAGGTCAGCACCACTCTCAGTCTTTTTATTTCTTTCATTCTGTCACTTTTCCCTTCAGCCTTTATATTCCTGTCTCTTTCATTTTTCATTCGGCTCATTATAGTGTTCACTCTCTCTCTTCCTCTACCTCTGTTCTTTCCCTCCTATATCTGTCATGCTAAAGCTATGTCACAGCTCATATATCACCCAGCAATCATCTCGAGCACGGCTGGTGACCACCATCGACCAACTTCTACCGAACCCCCCACCCCACCCTTGTCCTTTCCAGACCACCACAGAGCTTTGTGGCTAGAAAACCAGCTGTGATGGCTGCATTAAAGCTGCATTCATCAGTGGCGGAAATGCCAATTTTATGCTGATTTTTTTCGCCTTTGACATGGCGGCGAAACAAAGCTAGGGTCAAAGTTAAGCTCGAGCCATTGTGCCCCACAGAGCTGCAGAGCTAAGACTGTAACCAAAGATTTCCGCTCAATTACAACTCATTTATAGGTAAATAGCACAAGTAGTAAAAACATGCTACTTGCTGACCCTTGCCTGTGTTTAAAAGGAATGGGTAGGCAAAACCAGTCATGTTCTTTAAAAAGCTTGTTCAAGTTTCGTGCATCACTGTCATCTGGGAAGTTTGCTGCTTTGTCCCACACACAAACACAACCAAGACTAATTTCTGTTTAATCAATGAGATACAAGGATGAAACATTGGAGCATACACACAGACCTATATCCAAGAGAAACATACACACAAACAAATACTGCTCCAGGCATTGTTTGCTCAATTTTTAAAACATATGACATATCTTTTAATTTCATGGTTTCATGGCATGAAAATGTGAAAGACTGGTGTCAATAACATGTAACTGTTTGAACTTCTGTATCTTTATCCAAAGCACACATATGCATTGTTTGGCAGGTCTGGAGTGTGGCTTCTTTGCTGTATTGCAAAAAGAATTGCATATAATTACATTATACTCAAGCTGGTTTTTCAGAGAAGACAAACAGAGGTTTAAACCCAGCTTGAGTATAACATAATTCATTTAGTTCCACTGAACAGATGGTAATGAGAAAATTTGTGCTATTATATTTTCCAGTACCAAAAATCAGACACACACTCACCATACTGTTATGCACAGTATACTGTACACTCACTCACAAATGCATGCAGACTCCAGTTATGTGTGGGAGGTCACTGTGGTCAGCATGTCACTGAATCTGAGGTTAGTAGTGGCTAGAAGCAGCGGTAGACAGGAATTACAGGCTCCATTCTACTACTGTTACTACTGCTGCTACTGCAGACCACAAAAGTATCTTGGAAGTAAAAACAAAGACAACATATAAGAGTGCTGGCCACTGACAATCAAGAGGAAAGCTATGAGACAATGAGCAGCATAACGACAGCCAAAGACAGAAAGATAATTAAAACGGCAAAGAAGTGTGCCATGCTTTTTGCTGCAGAGCTGACCGATACAACACTGGTGTTGGCTTTGATGGAATGCGAAGGAGAATAATGTAATAATGTGTCACCACAGAAGGCTCTGAGCCAAGCACACTACAGCAGAACTGGAAGCTGTGTGACAAACCAACCAGTCATGCAAAAGGCAATGACTGACAACGTCTGATTTTTTAAAGAAAATAAGGTTTTATGGTCTGTTTTCTGATTTCACTCATCTCTGCGCTAGAGAAGCATATACAATGCACTGTGCTACTCCTGTACTTGTCACAGTACACCACAGTAACTTAAAGTATTACAAGTCCTAGCGGCTGCGTTCCAGTCAGCTGCAATGAATTTAAGTCTCTGAATGTTGCTTTAAACATTTTGAAGAAGTCTGTCACTACCTTAAGATTAAAAGCTGTGGAGTTTGTCCATTGCACAATGGTACAATTTCCTTTGAACAAGAATTAAAATCATCTACCAAAATGGCCCCATCCTGTGAAGGACACTGACCATCTGTGTTATCAGCTAGACCTCAATATGAAACACCTTCCACAACAAAAAAACCCTGAAACATCAAAAGGGTAAAAGGGAGTGCAGATTCCTAAAAGAATTAAAGTGGACATCTTCAAAGTTAACAGCTTTTGTTGATAATTCAACCTCAGCATTTGTGTGCAGCAATCTCGTCCTACATAACAACATCCTATGTACCAGATGACCCAGGAACAAATATAGAATGTTCGCCCAATTACACTGCACCAAACCGCAAGATGGTTTTTTTAAACATGTAAAATTAAAAGCACTGCATCTAGACAATGTTTCCTTTAAGAATTATGACACTACTTTCATTGCAGAATTCACACTAGGTTAATCTCAGATAGGGGATAAGATCAGAGATGTAGGTGGGAAAGAAAGCAACCAAATGCTTGCAAGATACCATCATGATGTTACAGTGTGGACACAACCACAGTGCCCACAGGAACCAAAACTATTCAGCAAGCATAGACAATCAATCACACCAGAGCAAACAAGGATCACAACCGTGCATGCAACATTATATTCTTCTCTACTAACTGCACTACTTTCACCTCCTTACCACCTTGTTTCCATTTCTCCTCCACACTCAGACACCAAAACCTGAGAGGGACCGGGGGCAGCTAACATCTTCCTGAAGGTTTATGAGTGTCAACACAATTTAAAAGCAGATACAGTACTAGACATCTTTGGTTATATCATAGGAATTATTGCTAAATATTTTCCGGGTTTAACATATGCTTACACAACACATCACCTATTCCCCTTCAATCTCCTGCCTTCTAAGCACAAACTCTTTCCCCCACTGCTCTTTTTCTAACCTGCCAGCACATGGACCAGATGTGCAAATGTTTCTCCATGTCGCTATTCAAGCCTCCTTCCAAGAGAAAGGCAGAATGAGGGGAGAGGAATATTTGACTTCACTCCACGGGAGACCAGTTTCATAAATTTTGGCGGCTACACAACGGTGAAAAAGGTAGCTTGGCTGGCTTGGCCGAGGGAGAATGTTGACGGCATACCAAACAACATGATCCTAATGAGTTGGAAAATCCCAGGCTCTCCAGAGGACTGTCCAGATGCTACCGTCATGAAAAACGCTACTGTTTTATTGAATTCAGACTCCCCTCCCTTTCTTTAACAAGGGGCAAAATTTATTATTTGACCATTAAGGCATCCTAGGCCACATGAAGCGTTTCAGAGTTAATTTACCCTCGGCTGCAGGTCCAGTACCCCACACTGGGCACAAGACAAATTGATCTTAAAGTGTCTCGCATGAACTTACACTTTCAGATATGTGCTTGCAGCCCTGGTATAAGGTCTGCAGCCAATTTGCTGCTCACTAGCTACTATCAGGTTGACTTGTTTTCCGTGAATGATAGTCTGGCACATGAGCTGAGCCCTCAAAAATGTGTGTAAAACTTTTCCTAAGAGAGTCAAATCACTTTTAGCCCTAGCCAGTCCCATATATCTCTCCTGACAATTCACTGGTACAGAGGAACAAACTTCATTTTATGTAAAACTAAACAAATAAAGGACACTAAATGTTCTTTATGAGAAGAAAGAGATTTCAATAAAACAGGCACAACAATGACCGCATTAACTTCTAATACACTGGTTTAAAAAAGACCAGATGATCTTTTTTTCTATGACTATTGAGCTTTTAAAGAACACAACAAATCCATAAATCTTCACTGTGCTTTTCTTTGTTTGGTCAAGTGACTAAAATGCCATTGCAGAATTATTATTACTGAATTTCTCTTTAGACACATATAGGTTTCCCTTCTGTTTTGACTGCACAACAAAAAACATCTTAGTGCCGCTTACTGGAAAAGTCCAAGGGGTCAAAAAACACATCATCACACACAAAACCATGAACTACATACAAGTGATTTACATTGGTGAAAAATTTAAAAGGAAAAAGGATGGAGTCTGGTTCTGTCACACTATTTGGATCAGCATTAACTTCAGGATCATTACCTTTGTCAAGGTTTAGAAACTCACAATATTGGAACCCCCTAAAATGTATCTGATTGCTGTCAACAAGTAAAAACACACAAATACTAATACCTGTGATTCTTTTTTCCTAGACACGGTCATAGTTAACACATATTATAGTTACCATGGTGCAGGACGCAGCCATGCAGAATGAAGGCTTACCTGGGGCTTTGTACACCTCATTGAGCAGACTTTCACTGAGTGTCATAGGGGCGCCATTGACCATGCTGTGGGTCCAGCTTTGACAGATTCCGTGGAGTAGAAGCGTCTGGGCTCTTGTGGCCTGGATAGTGAAGTGGGGAAGCTCAAAAATACACTCTGTAGTGGGGACTGAGGACCTTTTGCTCCTGCAAGAGAAGGAACAAGACAAAGGTTTAGTTTAGGGCTGCAACGATTACTCGAGGGCAAAATGCATCACAACTAATTTAGTGCTCGATGACTCTCTAGTGACATCATTGGGGGAGATTCTCTCATAGCGTAGCGGGATGATCAGCGTTTTGAGCCGCATACGTGCGCACACACACGGTTTTGGCGCCGGTCATGGAGATGGTCGCGGGCTGAAGCAATGACACTGCAGTGGTCCAAAGCAGGTATCTAGATGCTGCCGTATATATGGAAAAAACTATGACATTTATGCGTGATCCGAGTACTTGAGTAATCACAAAAATAATCGGCAAGTATTTGAGTATCAAAACACTTGTTTGTTTGTAGTCCTAGTTTAGTTTGTAATTATACACAACAAATTGTTGATGTCGCTAGCTGGGATGTAGCTGATGTAGCTGGGAAAGAGTAAAAAAAAATGAACCAACTGAATGAAGAATGGAGAGGTACACATAAATGCCAATACACACTGAAAGAAATAGACACTGGTGGAAACAAATGGTTCACAACTTCCACAAATCCATCAATATCACATCGCAATATAAAACAGCTCATTGATAGTACAAAGGGCCAAATAAGTAGAAGTACATTCCAACAGCAAATTGAAGAAGTACCAAGTGTGAGCCAAGCTTTCCTTAGTTACTTGGCAGGTAAGTTGAGTTTGCCGACCCTTCTCTCCCCTCCGTCAAAACTGTGATGATGATTTATGTGAAAAGATGTACAGCCCAGAAACCTGACCCTGAAAAGAATCTCCATGCATTTAACATTTCATCTGTCTCCAAGAGTGTGGAGGGAGAGGTTGTGTGAGTCTGTGCGGATGACAAGCTGATGAGTTGAGCGTTCGGGGGGATGAGGTAACAGCACAGTCCGATGGAGTCCTCCAGGCCCCTGTCCATCAGAACCTCAGCGGACCATATTCTCATTTATCATCCGACACACACATACAAACTTGCTTTTTTTCCCCCCTCGTTCTTTAATTCCCTCCTTCTAGTATTCCCCTTACTGTCTCCCCTATTCACTGTCTACTCACTCATTAAACACACTTCTTCTCCAGTGGCACACACATAAAAATCTTACACTTACATAGCCAATCAAATCCACAAATCAGGCCTGGAAGATCTACTAGCTATCCAAGCTGTGAAGTAATGGCTCTTCAGTTCTAACGATATCATCCATCAAAACAACAGAAGGAGGGAACACACACCAAACAAGGCATGGAATTACAATACAGAGGATGATAGAGCAACTGTCATTGTCACAACTACTGATCTCTATCTCTCAGATCTTCCTTCTACCCTCATTTTCCCATCCCTCTGCATCTGTAGGAAACTCTAGTCGCTGGAAAAACACATAGGAAGCCTGAACTAAACATAGCAAAACAAACCTCATTGGTTCCACTACTGTTTTCCTCTCTTGTCTTCTGAGAGGTTCTTGGGCTAGGTTTTTGAGGGCTGGCAGTGCCCTCTGCCCAAATACACTAGTATTTGTGTGTGTGTGTGTGTGTGTGTTCATGCACACATATGCTCTCTTGAGTACATATTGTAATGGAAGCAGAGAGGTGCTGCCCTATGAGAGGAGTTTTGGGTGAAAATAGAACTGTGACTAATTCCAGGGATGGCTGCAGCGTGTCAGGAAAGAGCATCACAGTTCATTTAATCACACATCCATTTTGGTCCCAGTTCAGAGTGTGGGATATGTCACGGGGTCTCTCTCTCTCTCTCTCTTTTTCTCTGCGCTCAGCAGCTCTGCAATCGTTTAACTCCTCTGCTTCCCTCCCTCTCCTTCTCTCAGAGTCTCTTTATCTTTCTTTCCCTTTCTTCTGCTCCTGGGTGGTTCGGCAGGGTGACATGAACTGTTAGCTGCACACAGGCAGGCCCAGAGTTCTTAACCGCCTGCTGTCTCTACTATGAGACAGAGAGCGAGAGAGGGTGCGATAAAGAGAGATGTAAAAGTACAGGAAAAACAAAGAAAGTCCAAACCTGACAAGGTCAATGAGTCTACCGTGACAGTGCACTGACATTCCCACTACATATGGGGCATCTGGCATGAGGGTACAACGTGCAATGCCATGCTGTTCCAAAATTAAAAAACAATAATGTTGCAAACTATACACCAAGACATTCAACCTGATTTTCAACTGTTTAAATGTGTGCACTGTGTGTGCTGTGTACATGGCAAAATATTGCACTGAACAAAAGAAAGTGAAGGGGACCCGGCAACAACAATGTCCCCACATGCAGAGCAAATGTGCCTGCAAAGCCACTTCAATGAGAGAACTGGCAAAGGATGAAAGTTTGTTGGCTTATTTGAGTGTTTATAGCGTTTAAGGGGAGCTGTCATGTGCATGTGGTCCCCTAAAACTTTAATTATGCACCTGTTTTTATTATATTATGCCCAATTCTTTGCGAACAGCAACTTGGATCCTGGAATTAAATGAGAAGCAGAAACTCTCATTAGGGTGTTTTTGGAATGCTGGATGTGAGGACAGCCAGGCACTCATCGGATTTCATTAAGTAGCTGGCACGGTCAGTGTTTCTTGCTGCAACATGGTAAACAGCTTTCTGGCAGGACTCGTTTCACAGTTACCACAAGCTTTGAAGGAAACAAAAGCATTTAAGAGGTAAAGTAACACCTGCAGCATTACCTGCAGTAAAAAAAGAACCAACAGAGTGTGGCGTAAGAACAGTGCAACAAACAAAACGTATTTTACTGTAACAGTGTAGAAACCTATATACAGACTCTGTAGTCTGGGGAGCCAAACTCATTAAAGCAAGGTACTTCTATAATGTTGAGACCCACCAGAAGTGGGCCTACAACTCTATTTCAGGTCCTGACTCATAATTTAAGAAATCAGGTCCCTGGCTCAAACTTCAGTCTTTCATTGAAAAGACTGTTTCTGACCTCACATTGGTCTTTTAAGTCAATAACTTTTTTTTATTAAAACCCTGTGCCCACCAGGAATAAGGAAATCAAAATTAGCCAGGAGCTATGAAAAATTAGGTGTTTCAATTTCAGCCAATGAAAAATGCTTTCCTCTGGTGTATTTCAACAACATTAGCCTCATTTCCCGACCTGTCCCCTGTAGGAGCCGTGACTGAGTGACAAAGAACTAGACCAGGGCTACGACAGGCCGGTTGGCAGACTGGGTAAGTATCAGACTGGTTGAGTGGCTGGCACCGAGTCTGTCTGTCCAGTGTACCTGTCAAAATCAGGCGAAACAGGGAATGGTGTTGTGCAGGAGACGTGAGTCAGAATCATGTGCACCGCACCAGCTGTGGTACTCTTTGCCTTGCCTGTTTCCTCTGTGTACATGCTCAGATGTTGACATAAAACAGGCACAGATTATGTAATTATTTTAGTCATTAACAAGTGTTATTGAAATATGAATTAAAGTGCTTGGAATTAAAAGAAGATTCTCGAAAATATATTGTGTTTTATGATAATCTAATGATACATTATCCATCACAACATATCAATACAGAAGCCGAGCATTCACTGTTAACAATCTATGTGTATCCCAACAATTTATCGTGCCCATTTCCCATAATAGCTGAGCTCCATTCAGTCCAATAGTTCTCAGGCTAATCAACTTTCTGGTCTGGTCTGACTGTGGTCACAACTATACTTAGACAAATACA
Source organism: Parambassis ranga (assembly GCF_900634625.1). NCBI lineage: Eukaryota > Metazoa > Chordata > Actinopteri > Ambassidae > Parambassis > Parambassis ranga. The sequence continues at coordinate 3,959,272 of NC_041036.1, forward strand.
GCTGTGGTTGTAGCTAACAGTGTGTGATACAGAGGCCACACACATGCATATAAAAACAAGCACAAAAATGTGCATACCTGTACAGACACACATAAAGAAACGTTGGCAAAAGGCACAACTATATGCATGCCAACACGTGCTGTCACACAAGCACATAGTGTGAACTATGATAAACATCTATAATAGTAAACAAATGCATTTTCTGTAACTATAATATAAACAAACTATGCAGCAAACACAAGTAAGAATGTGGGAAAGAGAGAGCATGCAGCAGAACGACAGAAACCACAAATGTGCAGGTCATATGTTATTCTCCAGGTAAAATAATACCCAACATGAGGACTCTCATTAAAACAGTAATTTGGTAAAGCTCCAGTACAAACTAAAGCAGGAGTGGGGGGGGGTATGTAACTGGCATGTTGTTGCTTTGTACTTTTACAGAAGAAAATAAAGGTAGCCTAATTAAATAAGGCTGGAGTGCCTTGTGTGCGTGAAGATGCCCTGTGAAGAACTGCGATCTTGATACGATGCCAAGAAGAAAGAAAACTGAGAAAGCAACACAAAAAGAAAGCTATAATGTCTGGTGTTTAGGGCCATTATTTCTTTAAGATCAGCATTTTGCAATAATTGAAAGAATACTGCCATGAGCAGCTGGTCTAATGGTTTACATAGAGTCCCAGAATACAAGCTTGGAACTGGCTTACAGTTTCCAGAACATACATTTTTGTTATTACTCATTCCCTGCAAAGTACCAAAAATCAGTTGCCTCACTCTTTCCAAAATACAGCGGCACAGACAGCTGTGGGGACCAGGACGCCAGCAGGAGATGTGGAGCAAGGTGTCTGGTCTTTCAATGGACCACAGACAAAGAGGGAGACAAACACAGAGACGAACAGATTTCCTGACACAGGTGGATTTTGTCCATAATGGGATTTAAATAATAGGAAATTCCAGTAGGACTCAAAACAATTTCAAGGAAGTTAAAAAAAACAAGTCAAACAGTTTTAACAAGCTTCACAATGCACAACTTTCTCTTGACTTTAACTTATCTCACTCTATTTACAAAGTCCACAGCAATGCCAAACCAATCCATTACAGGCTGACATATTTGTCTGATAGATAAAACAGATAGCCACTGTCTAGAGACTGGTGATAAGTTATCTAAAGTTTATTCACATCATTCACTGTCACACTCCTGCCTTAATTATACACTGCAAACACTCCCTAATTCAAGCAGTTAACAAACTCCTCAGCAGCTATTGTTTTCTGAATTTCAGAGGGAATCTCACTATAAATAGAGGCAAAGGAGAGACTGACAGCATGTAACGTTACGTTTTTTTTTTTGTCTTTTGTCGTCGTAGTGCAGATTGATCTGAAATATTGCAGAATTCCCAATCTCTCCAAGCTGAGGTCACTGACCCCTCTTGAAAATAACCAGAGTGACTTATGAGTTGCTCTCAAGTCCCCTCTTTTATCTCACTACAAAAGACTCACTACAGTGTCTTGCAAAGCCTCCAAATGAAGATTATAAATCATGCAAGCACTTCACAATGAACAAAAACACCTCAAGTGGCCAACCTGGGGGGAGGGAGACACTCGTCATTTTACCACCTGGAGGTCAAATGGGTTAAATGACTAAAAAAAAAAAAAAAAAAAAAGCTACTACTACGGGAAAAACTCCTCAGCCAAACATAAATAAATAAACTGAGGGGAAAATAATAAATGTTACCTCCAAATCATTTATTATGTATTTCTTTGCAGTTTCTCATAATGTTCTTTCAAGTCATTTGCTTCATTGACTGTACATGGTCTATGTCATTGGCTTGATGGGAAATGAAGCTGGAGCTGCAGCAGAGCCTCTGATACAGGAAATTTAGCAAATGCTGATTTCAGCAGCTGCTGCCATAAATGACTCACGCTGGTGATTACTTCTGTGTATTCTGAACTAGACCTGAGCAGGTAAGGAGGGTAATCAATCAATCAATTTTGCATTAAAATTAAAAATATGTTTCCAAGTGACATATTTTTTCCAGGCCTCACATGTTTCACTGAGGCTCATCAGACTTGTATAATGTTTTTTACCTCTTTTTATTTTATTACCTTCAAGCTTGTGTTTTAATTTTGCAGATACAATTAAGTGATTACAATTAAATCTCTCAGCTCAAATCTGATTGCATCCATTACCAAACTCTTTAAAGTCTTCGTGCCTGACGTGGGAATGGGTTAGAGGAAGGCATGGACTGTATTTGTGGCTACAGCTCAGACTTTTGTTGTTCCCCTGGGTCAAAGGTGTTACATGTGTGCATTTCTCAATCATTGGTCCTCAACAGCCGAAACTCTTCATAGAGAGAAAACACTCCACACTCTCTTTCACACACACACATACACACAGCCCTCCCCTTTCCCCCCCATCTGGAGCACCCCTAACCCAAAACACACACGTATGCACACAACCCTCACACAGACACACATGAACACACACACACAGGGAGATCCATTCTCAGGAGAGGGCTTCATTACACAGGGATTACTAAAAGAAATGTTTTAATCAAGTTGTGCAGACAGCTGCAGGCCGCAAGGCGAGAAAATGGCAATGACGTGGTTCATCAGGCGTTAAAGGAAAACACATCAAGAGGTCTATGTGTATGTGTGTGCAAAATGGTGTGTCTGTGTGTGCATGCAGCTTCCTGCACTCTGTCCAACATGTCCAGCTGTGGAGGACATGCGGCTCCTTTTAAGGACACACAGAGATAGGAGACCTTTAGCTCCACAGCCTGCAAACCCAATACAGATTTTTCGCGGTCCTTATCAAAACAACTGTAGCAGCTAACGGAAGCACCGGCTGTCCTTTATTTCAAGTTAGTCCTCTACGGTATTTTTTCTCTCAAGGCCCTTGACCTTTACACAGATGGTCACTGAAAAAAAATATACATTTTCCCGCAACTGGTCAAAAAAAAACAACGTTTTCTGTACCTCATTACTAACTGTAAGCAGTGAAAACTGGATGGGTTCGTTTCTAGGAAGCAATGGAGCGGTACCAAGGCCTGGTGGGGTGGAGAGGACAGTGGAATGCACACCACAGTAGATGATAATCCACTCAGAGCTGATAATCCGTCTATCCTTCCCTATTTCCCACTGTTTTCCCTCCCTCAAGCTTCAGTTCCTCAGATGACTAATTCAGGAATTAATGGTGTCTTTCATTCAACTAAAAACATCTACAGCTGCTCCTGAATCCACAATCTTGGCTCTTGTCTGTGCCTCCATATACATTATATGGTTAAATTAACATTCAATAGATATTCTTGGATTGCAAGAATATTGCCTCTTGAAAGAATTACAACATAAAACATACACTTTGGGGTTGAACCAATGTTGATTTAAGCTACCAAATTCACAATCACAGGGGTAAGTACACAGCGTCTACAGCAGTGACTACAGTTTCTCACACTGACCACTAAAAGGAGTGTAGGCTTTCCTCAGACTGAAGATGTCAATCACTAAGAGCACAAGCTTCACATTGACTGATGCCATTTCCTTTTTATACAACACTCCTCAATACATCCATTGATCTCTGTCAGAAATAAGACCATATAAAGCTGTCTGACACCAGATGCAGGGGGACAAAAAAATCCCTTGCCGAAAAGTTGGCAGAAATATTTTATAGACTGTGCCACACGAAATATGATGTTTTACCTTGCAGCTTACAAACCCTTTACACCCCAATACTTCAGAGTGAAAAGTGGAACAATATTACATCATAGGCCATTCCATGTTTTAATACACACCTGTTAATACACAAAGCTTACTTGTTGTAGTGTCCCCTCAGCTTCATCATGCAAAAAAAAAAACTCTCTTTTTTTTCCTCTGTCTAAAAACATTCCCATGTTTCTGCAAGAACAGGGAAGGGCCCAGAGAGCATGTGTTCAACTAAATGAATTCCCCCGCTGCTCTCATGGCCTCCGAACCACAACTCAAAGCTGAGCATGACCACAGCAACCACACGCTGATTTGAGGTCATTCAGTTATCCTTCACCATTCAGTAACAGCTCTGTGTAACTCCAATCCTGTCTACATGAAGACATTGATGAGTAGGGTCTTAACTGAGACCGTTATAAAGATTATAAAAATCAACACTGAAGCAGTAGCTGTGTGTGTGACGTCATTCACAAAATCAAAATCACTCAGGCCCACAGAAATGTAACTTTTTTTTTCCACCTAGCAGCCACTCCCAAATCAGCCCTTTTCTCCAGAAAAATGATTATTCCAGTTCAACTTGTTAATGATACTGCCTGCCAAAATGGCTCATAGACAAATGTAACAGCCACAGTCAATGTTCTCACCACTGAATGCTGTTCACGTACATTTGCTAAATTTGACTTGGATCTCCACTCAAGGACACAGAAAGCATTTGTCCTCCTGTTCTTGGCTGTGCTTGGAGACATAGACCAGGAGCAGCTTGCTATGACTAACTATGAACAGGGGCAATGAGGCATTACAATCACACCAGAAGCCTCGTGCCTCAGATGCCTCAAGCAGCCTTCATAAATCACAACATGAGCTAATCTAGAGTCTAGACTACTGCTCCAGACATAGTAATGGACTTCTCAACTACACATAAAAAAATATTACAGGTATTGCTAAAAACTGAACTAACCATTGACAGTGTAATGGACTTAGACCAATAATTAGATATCAAGGGAAAACCAACATTCTTTTCTATCCTTAAACTTTTTGCAAAGCAGTTCGGCTTTTTGTGGCTATATAACATGCACCTGTAATGCCACATGCTTTAAGAAATTATCCCCTCAGAAATAGCTGAGTGAGTAACAGGGGCTGCTAAAAATGCCACATAAAAGTTGGTGTGGGCCTGAATTATGGCCTGCAATGCGACGAACCACACTAAGCTGCTGCTGCTGCTGCTGGTTTGCTGGTTGGTTGGTGGGCCCCGGCCTTGGCCTGTCTCCATATGTTTCTGCAGTCAGGTGGCACTGCACAAAGAATATTATATGGCGTGAGCACACAAGTGTGTGTGCATGTGTGCTCAAGTGAAAGTGAGGTTAGATTTTGGGTAGATCGATGCAGGTGGCACTTCTAACATCCCGTCCCTCCTCCCACACTCTTTCCTGTGTTTTTTTTTTTTCGTAGGCACAGATTGTATCTCGAATAACAGGTTTAACAGCCACACAAACTAAGACTTGCAGCACAGTCCATACGAAGTTTGCGGGCACATACGTTGCTTTTTATTGGGGATTTGTACAACCTGACGCCTTACAGCTGCACTGGAGTTCACCGGGAGTAAAAGTGCATTTGACTTGATTTTTTTTTGCAAACCAAACAGCTTGGTTAGTCCACAGTAGCACATGCAATGCAAACAGTCTGCATGCAGTAACTATGCAATCTAAGCCACTGCTACTGCAGTGATAGGCTTACAGTTTACACAATACAGTAGTTCTCACAGTTACATTTAGGGATTTTTGACATTAATTTTAACTATGGCCGGGACATTAAAACACAACAACTGAACTGTGTCCATGGGATGGCACTAAAAAGAACGTAAGTATAAAAGATGGCAACAGATGTTAGGATATATAATTTCCAAGAGAAACCTCCTTTGCTGCCCACAGTGAGAAGCATGAGCCTCTATGCAGTCTTGGGTCTGGTGGGTCTACTCTTCACAGATTTTCAGTGTCTCTCAAAACCTTCCTGCTTATCTGGCAGTCGTGTTGATGCCTGAGCTGGCTATCAGCTGAAACATATATGTGTGCATGTGTCTCACTCTCTCTCTCTCTCTCTGTGGTCTTTATTTGTAAAGTTCCAATAGCACGTATAGCTCTCCTCAGAGATAATATGCTCATCCGTGATGAAGAGAATTTCCAAAACAAACATCAATACAGTCACATTAAATGCTACCACCTGGTGGAGTGCATCTTTTGGCTGCTCCTATAACCCAGTGTGTCACTTTTGGACTCAGCTTTTCCCATTAGAAAAGGAAACGTCCAAGTCTGTCATACATACTGTAATACATTTATGGTCTTAAAAATAAAGTTCACAATGGGAATCCTATAGCTCATCCAGATCTATGCTGTTGGCCATTTATTATAATTTACTTAAAAATGATTGCTACTTGTCAAGCTGACCACTTCGTATCTTTCTTTTCTTCTAACCACTGTCTGTTGTCTGTCAAACCTGCTCATCATCATTCTTCCAGGAGCAAACTGTCAGGTTGTGTTTATTAGATTTTCACTGCAGAGGTCAGGAGGTAGGCTGTCATGTCTCTCGCTTAGACAGAAAGGGTCAAATATGAGTCACTTCAACTCTACAATGACAGAACTCATAACACTGTGCATTGAACTCAAGTGCATTATCATCTACATAGGAAAGAGACTGACACTAAAACAAACAGCCGACTGATAGAAAATGCGAGAAGTGCTGCTAACCGGTTCATGTGTCGGAAACATCCAGTTAAACTTAAACTGAGGATGAGCAGAGTGAGATGAAGCAGAACTAATTCCTTTCAGCAGAACTATCTGAACTCTGAATCTGGGGAATTACGTGTTCACTTACACTGAGGTAACATCACAATAACATCTATTCAGATCACATGGCAGGGCCACCTGGAGCACACTGTGACTGAGCGTGTATGTACTATATATTTCTTCAAAGGCATGCCCACAACACAGCATAACACAGGACTTTCTAAGCATATTAGGGAAACTCAGTGAGAGGTTGTCAGTGTTATTTTTAAGTACTGGCCAAGACTGACAGAAAGGCCACAGGAGAGCATTGATCTGCAAGGGTCTCAGGAGATGAGAAACATCTAGTGATTGTCAGAAAGAAAAATAATATCCGTTTGACATCTGAATCCACTATTCGAGCAAGGCAGGGCAGCAAGGTAGGGGTCAAGATGGGGTGGGGGCGAAGATCAAAAAAACAACTTGCAGCCTCTTATTAGGAGCAGAGAACTTGTGGAAGTGGGTTCTGTCTTAAAACATAATGCCTTGTGGTTCCATTTCTGGCCAGCTGACCACTTGTACAGTAGATACAACGTCTGCCTGGAGAAGAAGTCAGGATAAGTCAAAACCATCTGTAGCTCTTTGACATGTTTAAGTATAAACTAATGGGGGGTAATCGATTCCCAAGCTAGTGCTCTTGCACTGGTTTCCTGCTTTAACAGGCACTTTGACTCCAAGGTGTGAGAGAGAGGGCACAGGGGTTGTGTGTGTGTGTGTGCGTGCATTCATGAATGTTTGAATCTGGGGTTTACCAGATGATTACTGAAGAAATGGATGGAGGATGGAGTGAATGATGGAGAGCATTTCTTTTTTTTTTTAACATATGAAATGTTTGTTGTTTTTTTTTGCCTAGCAAAGAAATGTGTCATGATTGTGAGGGAAGATGAAAAACAGAGCATAAGGGACCCATTTAAGGTTTGTGAGGCTCTAGCTAAATAACCTATGACCTAAAACTGGCTATTTAATAAAAGCAGATACAGCAATGATGCAAGGAAAGAGATTTAAACATTTTAAACAAAATTCATCGCATCATTTGGGCATATAAAGTATAATATCTGTGATGGCAACACACACAGATCCAGCTACTGCTGTACACTGATCCAATCATAACTTTATGCAGCATCTATCGCAAAACTGTCACTTTAAATGCTGTTCACACAGTGTTTATGCGCTCATCTTTTTACCCTAATCTCTTCCAATTCATATTTGGACATCTTTTAAAACTACACTCATTTATTGTTCATCTTGACAAGGCCTAACCTCTCAAATTCTCCATTCGAGCAGCTGTTCCACCTCCAAACTATGAACATTATTTCCCTCTTTTCAACTTGTAAAGTTTCATCACCTCTCTAGGAGACATCTCCAATGAGTCATCTTCTGTCTGGTTTTTAAAAAAAGGGGGGGGGGTATAGCAATATGTTTTTTCATCTCCTCAGACAGCACTGTCTTTTTCCTCTTCTTGTGTTTCAAAGTAAGGAAATTGCTGCAGTTGCTGTTGTTACCCAGAAGACTGTGTATTTCTGTTTCCCCAACCGACCGCTCAAGAAGTGGCTCATCCATCACTTTAAATACCCTCTGATGCACAGCCCGCAATTCTGTTCAAAAAGTACAATACACGGGGCTGACACACAAACGGCACACGCATACTGTACACGGACTGCATACGCACAGACACGCAGAGCAGGCTGTAACCTCTCCATAATTCACAAAATAAAACCAATGTCATGTCTGCCTCTCTGACGTTGGAAAAGATGTATGTGACATAAATAGCACTGACTACAGTCAATGTATAAATAGGTACCTTACTCAACCGTTCTTAGGCTTTCCTGCACAGCAAAACTTTACTGTGAAATCATTTATGCAAGAGATGCCAGGACGTATTTGAACCAAACACATCAAATCCATTATATCTGCAGGATTAAGATAAGGTTTCTGTTGTGACTGCAGAAGTGAATATGGTGCAGACATTAAATGTATTCTTGCCAAGTTTCACCTCAACCTCCAGTCATGCTAAAGAGCCAAGTGAAATTTTTTTTCGCTAGCAGCACTGCTTGTCACATTTTTACTAAATATATATATATATATATATATATATATATATATATTACAACATGCGATATATATATATATATTACAACATGCGAGTAAAGTGGACTTTTGGTCATTTTCCATCCAGAGTGCTACAAACTTACCAGAATGCAGGCATCTGAATCAGCTTTCCATAGAGTGCAGTGCTGAAGGAGGGGATGATGGGAATGAGAGGCAGAAAACCCCCTGTATTATCCTGGCATGTCAAGCCTGCCTGGAACCCAAACACCTGCAGAGAGACAGAAGAAGAAGAAGAAGAGGAGGAGTAAAAGAAGTTAGAGGGGAAAAACTCATCAGTGTACAGATGAAATCATTTACTAGATCCACACAAAGGAGTTGCACAGGTTTCTTCTTCTGAACTGCCATTTAACAGTTTTGACCCAGTCCATGTTTTAAAGAATTAAAAGAAAAACTAAATGACTTATTTCATGTGAATCATTGAGAAAAAAAACATTATTGTTGTTGTGTACACACTAGGCAGCTACAGACAGCTGCAAGTTTTCCCCTCATGTAATACTGCCGCAATGTATAATTGATTACATGGCAGAAGTAACTTGACTACTGCAGAGAGTTAATGAAGATAAACAACACTTTTGGTAGTGTGCTCTTTTTTCTTCAACGTGGATAAAAAGTCTGTGGGTAATTTCTAACAACCACGTTACAAGTGAGTATACCTACAAACAGTACAGAAACAACAGCATGTCTCATAATCGTCTTCACATAAGCCAGGCTTCTGGTAGCTCTACATAATGTACTGCAACCTCAGTGTTTACATAATGTTAATAGCACACATGGTGCACAAGTCTTGTTTAATATTGGATGTACAGGATGATGGCTGGGCCCAGCTGTCCAACATGCAGCTGCTGTGCATGCACAGAGCTGGACAAATTCAAGTGAAAATGTTAAATTACATAGCACAGCAGGGAGACAAAACTACAAAGATAATACATTTATAATGGGAGAATTAGCCTATTAATGTAATATCACACAATGATGTAGACATAATAACTAAATTGATCAGCTTTCTGTGCCTCTATTCAGCATTTCCAATCAGAAACAACTATTTAAACCCAAGTTTTTACTTCAGTGGCCTTCTTGTTGAGCAAGACCTTGAGTTTTTGTCTGCAATCATGGAAAAGTGAGATAATGGCTGAGCACTACCTTCAAGACAGATACCTCAGCTTTGACAGCCAGCATCAATAAAACACAGATTAAGATAAGCCTCAGTTTATACCCTTTTCAAATCACTTCCTGAACTGGGTGAATTGCGGCCAGAATGACCTCCACCCTGTCATGATCCTACTGCCAAAATCCAGAGGTAGAATTAGAACCTTGGCAGATGCAAAAGCTGATTGGTTGATAGATCACAATGATCCTTAGCCACTGACAAGTTGACTGTTAACCCTGCAGTGACCCTATGATAAGGACTAACAGCATGCCGTCCAGTAAACATCCTGTTTTATAAACACACTCAGGCCATGCCAGGCCACACTGGACCACAACAAATGACCCCAGCTCTGTTATCAAAGCTTCCTAAAAAGCTGATTAGCTGGATTTACTAAAAAACTAGAAAATTCTAAATTTACTCCAAGGGACACCTGGGACTTTACTAAAAATGCATAAACGACACGTTGCACAATATAAGCCTGTAGCATGCTAAGAGTTTGGTAGATGACATAGACCAGAGATGGACTGGTGTTCATTGGAAGTTAGCTCATTGCTGAGACATTTGTGACCACAAGAAAAAGGGGTCAACAGGGTCATTAAAAGGGTCATTGGGGTGGAGTGAAGTTAAGAGTGCAGCAATGCAGCTGACCTTCTGCAATGCATGAAAACCAAACTGTGCTAATTGCTGTGTGTACTAATGTTATATCATGTGTACAAAAACGAGAGCTCACATTCTGAAGGTTTCCTTAAACCGACTCTGTGCTACAGGATACTGGTGTGCTCACCTTGAGGTAGAGGTGTGCATAGCAGTGATGCAGCAGGTTGTCAGAAGGCTGGTTGAGACTGCTGACGGTGGTGACCAGCTGAGGAGCATACATGGGCACAGAGTGTTCGACGTTCACCCTTTCCACGCGGAATTGCACAGCAGGTAGCGGGCGGACCGGCTGAAACACTGGCACAGATACTGGTCCTGGTGCAGCCTGGATTAAAAACATAAACGAGTGGAAAGGGATTAAAAGAAAGCATACACCAAAAAATGTACCTTAGTTCCAGAATATCCTCTTATTTGCTTAAATTATCACACCATGATCTGACAGTGTTCTAAACAGCTTCCTGTGATGTCAGGAATGTTTGGCTTTCTCCGTCTTCAAATTCCCCATTAATGTTCTGTGGGTTTGAGGTTGTTTGACTGTGGAGGAATGTCAGTCATGACAGTCAGGACTCCTTGGACTTTTTTGGTATTGTCATAGCTATGAGTTGTGTTTGGGTTGATTTTCCTGTTGTGTTGTAGCATGTCTCTAAAGAAGACAGTGGTACCTCTCTTTGGTTTAGAGTGGTGTCAATATGGTGTAGGTTTCCAGCTCAGAGTAGTCAAACAATACCAGAATTTTCCCTTATCCCAGACTCCTAGACTTGCCTATTCATGTAAAAGGCACCACATTTCCTGGACTGTCTTTTTTTACATTTTACATGCCCCTCATTCACAAACTAAAAACAAAATGGTTACAGAGCTTCTCAAAGAAGTCACGGACAATATGTCACATTACAGCACAGTGGATCTGTTGGCAGTACCTTGCGTCCCATGATGACAGGCATTAGTGTGTGAAGTAGGTTGAACTCGGCCATAGAGACAGTGACCGAGACTTGGAGCAGAGTCAGACAAGTGAGTCTGGTTGGGATGAATTCCTCTAAGTGGGATATCTCTTGTGGAGTAGCTGGGGCAGTGCTCTCCTCGATCGTTTCTGTAGAGACATTGAGACACCAAGAGAAACGGATAAGCACTGGAACAAATACTGTATCATATTTCAGAGATGCAAGGTTAAACTGTTACTACAGCTATTATTACAAAAACAACTGGTTTTTAATTTGCTTTACACAGGTGCATCCAACACTGAGAATACAACCTGTAGGGTTTTATTGAAAGAACCCTTTCTTTCAATAAGGTAAGTAAGAGAGGCCAAAAATTGGTTTTGAGCAAGATTGTTTTACAGAGAGAGAGGTTAGCTGTAAAGCACACCACTTTCTTTCAGTGGGTGCCACTCCTCTATGCTTGCAGCATTAAAACAATAAAAAGGTCTTTTCCAACAAAAACCACTGGCTCATACACTACATAAAATAGACATGCACTATAAAAGTACTGGCATCTCCAAACACTATTCATTACAGTGGCCCTTTCCCAGTAGCTTTGTTTTTGAAGTATTTCATAAAACCACTCGTTCAATCAATAACCAGAAACACTCCAAAAGTCAAGAAAATAAAGTGAGCCATGTCTACATGGAAAAGAGGTCAGTGCTCACTGAAGTAAGGAGTGACCAGATCACTGAACCACAAACTGTGTCCGAGGCCTGAGGTAAACCAAAATCTGAATGCTGTGTTACAGCCTTGGCTCTGGTCCCAGGACATGGGCTTACTTCAGTTCTGTAAAGGTTCTGTCGGGCTAGATTCCCAGCTACAAGGTGGGCTCAAAACCTGATCTCAAAGCTGTTTTGTTCTTTGGCCTCCTGCCACAGTCTGCATCAGGTTCATCTGGCACCAGCATGTCCAATCTAATCGTATGCCAGGGCTCAAGTAAATATCCAACGTGAACATTCAAATTACAACAAACACGTACACAGTAAACAGTAAAACACTTTGTATTTAAACCATGCAGAAAACATGCTTTAACAAGTGTTTGCCAGTATACACACAGCATTAAACACACCCTTTATTTTCCAGTTACAGATTTGACTTTTTCTGTCTATTGTTCTTAGTCAATAAAAAAAACACCCTAATGAACACACACTGAGTAATTTGCAGACTGGAACCTCCTGCTTTCAACAGGGCAAATCCCAGACAATGACCAATTTGGCTTCCTTTTACAGCTAGTGTGGAGAGGAAAATGATTCTTCCTGAGGTTTTGCCCAGATCTGAGGGGGGGAGCATAACAAGCAAAAAAAAAAAAAGTCTGTGACCTTCTGACCTCTGCTTCTCTGCTAGCAAGTGCACAAAAAAATAAATTATCAGACCAGCTGAACAGTCAAAACTGATTCCTTTCCTTTATACATTGGAATCAACTTCAGTTGAGAGACACGGAGAGAAAGCAGCAGTAAAAGCATCCTGAAATCAGAGGAGGAGAGGATAAACATAAGGCATGTTTTATTTTATCACTTCAATTGTAACAGCAACCTTGGCTTCCTTATTTATCTACTCTCAATTTCTCACTTGCCCCCAGGGGTCTTATCATATTGACCTTTCTCCAAAAAAATTCTAGAGAGCACTGACACATTTAGAAACAGGAAGGAACACACTGACCTTCCAAGCTTTACACAGAAACCTCTATAGTACTGTAATTACCACATCATCTATTATCTATCGCAGATGCTGAGGCAACCGAAACCTACGGATGTTATCATTTCACAAAAATCTTTTGCAAAAGAGTTATTGCCACAGATATTACATACAGACACACATTCCGTGTTATTTCACAACATCCAGGGGATGAGCTCATCAATAGCTGCACAGGGATGATCACTAACAAAAGGTGTTTGGCTTAACCTCCCTCATGTGGTCCAAAAGGTCACTACTTTCATGTACAGCTGCATGTTGAAGGATGGGTTGTGCAAGGAAATAACAATGTGATGAGGATACCATGAAGTGCAAACTGCTGCAGTTTCTGATTGCTGAAAGGACACAGTACAACGGAGGAGAAGACGTCCAAAAAAGGGGATGAAGTAGAAGACAGTATAAGTGTTCAAGGTTAAATGAGATCTCTGACCTTGCTGTGGCTTGCAGTAGGGTTCATACTCATGGTCCATGGCACAGGTAACCATCTTGAGAATGCGGTGGACTGCACTGCTGTGCAGTCTGATGTCTAGAGGTCCAACCACCAACCTCTTAATGGATGTCTCTTGTACTATGGACACAACTTCCTCCATATTTGTCACAGAGAAGTCCTGAGAGCCTGCAGACACAAATAAACAACTTAATGAATACTGTGTATTTTATATGCTATAACAAATTATGGATAGATTAAAGAGTTTTTACATTAATATTTAAGGGTAGCAACTTTTTTTAACCTAGAATTAAATTTCTTAATAATTAAGTGCAGAATGCAGAATGAAAAAACACAACAAAGACAGGGGTGGTGTAATGCAGCAGCAGGGAGCAGCTCACATAGCTGTGAACCACTGGAATGATGAATATTCCAAATGTCCACTTCTCTCACACAGCTGTCCCTTCATTCACTGCAGGCCCCTGTTCCAGAGGTCCACTTAAAAGACTCAGCTCCCCGGCAATAAAAAGGAAGAAATTAAAAATAAAAGAAGGGGGTGGATGAATGGCAGTGAGAGAGGAAGAGGACAAAGGGTCACAGCTTACTTTATTCCCATTACATTTCACCACTACACTGAGAATTCTTACAGCTCAGAGTCAATACTATGAAGGGCTAGGGAATGGGGGTGTAACTCCCACTGAATTTTGGAAATTTATAAAGGGCAACAGGCAATGGCACTTCCCCTTCCCTTCAGTGAGTTTTGGCTGCAGTGGATTAAGCCTAATATCAACCATCTGGCTGCAGTTAGAATGGTCAGTGAAACGATGAGGAGGTTGAAATTAGGTGGGATTTAGACGATTTAAAAGTGTCTCCATTTCCCAAGATTAAAAAAAAGGGTTTTTAATCTGCGGTGTTACTCTGCTGTGATGTCAATGGTACAGTGACCTGAGTCGGTTAGTATTTCGGTTGACTCAGAGTTTATGTTAGTCCTGTGGCAATGCAGACTAATTTGTTTAGTTGACACTGGATCTGGTCCGTATCCGAGAAGAAGAGAAACACACTGACAGAAGAGAAGCATTCCATTTGGCACGGGTAACCACAGCCATCCCACAGGACGAGAAACTGACATTTATCCTGCCGTCAGAAATGACTCTGACAGCTCAGGATGACAGTATCAATGTTTTTTTTTAATTTAGATTACTATCTGTAGCTGGCAGCAGCAGTGTGAGGAAACAATAGTCTAGTCAGATAAAGTTGGAGGCACAGTGAAATAAAATAAAAGGGAGGTAAGTAAAACAACACAGGTGACAGTAGTCTCAAAATAAATCAAATCATCCGCTCTTGTTATTGAATTGGTTCAATCAGGTCTTTGTTTCCTCTGTGCTATTTAGAAAAGGCAATTGTGCAAACATCATAATTTATCATTACTGTAACTGAACGTTTCCCTCTGTGAAGCACATCAAGGAACACAGGAACAATGAAGCTATTTTGTTTGCCAGGATGTTAAATGTTAATGTTAACTCTTCAGATCATTTTTTTAAATTATAAGAACTTCGGACATGTCGTCAGGTGCAATTGCGATTCTTACAAAGAGAAGATTTCCAGCAGCACTAAAGTAAAACGTTCATCATTCACACTAAAGCACAGAGGCATCTGTGGGCCAAATATAACATTTCAAATTGAAGGGAGCTCGTTTTATCTCTTAATGGGAACTTCAGATCTTTCAGACTTGAATAAACACTCTTGAGTGCTGCAGCTGAGGAATGAGAAACCCTGCCCGTCTTCGGGCTTCTGCCAGGAAGAGTGACATCTAATTAGGCAAAGGGGGGGGGGGCTATTCACTTTCTCGAGAGCTTACAGGTAAAGAGACAGGGGGGAAACAGTGTTTCAACAAGCAATGGTGAGAGAGAAACTCAAATACGTGTCAATGCAGACTAAACACTTCTGACAGTTGCCCTCCAGGTAAGTTTGGGGTGAGCGTGAGGACAGAAAGGGTCAAGGACCAGGTGGCTGTGACTGAAACAAGACAAGCTCTTTCTTCAAGTCTCCAGGGGGCTTGTTTGACAGAGAGAGAAGAAAAAAAAGAGTCGGAGAAAGAGATGGAGAGACAGGAAGAAAGACTGGACAAGGAAGAGAAAAGGGGAACATGATAGATATAAAGACAAGGAAAGAAGAGGTGGCAAGGTGACCAAACAAGCTCTGTGAGGAAGAATGAATTAGACAATACCTTTGCTGCTGCTGTTCTCCATTGTGTAGAGATAATCCATGTAGAAAGCACCGAAGCGCTGCATGCCTGCTATCTCTGTGTAGGTCTCCTGTCAAACAAAAGTAGAGTTAGGTAAACATGGCAGTAAAGAAGCAAACAAGCTGATAGTCCTTAAGAGTGGCAATGACTAGGGTCGAGGTGGATATGGCAGCAAAGGGTCAAATTAGAGATAACAAGAGTTATTGAGTGGTTGATCAATTTAGTGGGCTGTGTTTTTAACAGCCCAATAATATCACTAATGTTTAGAAGCCCGTTAAGACTTAAAATGTAAGAATTTTAACTAAAGACATCCGTTCCGTTGGAAACGAGACACCTTCAGACTCAAGTCTGTAACGTTTCATTTTACTTTAAGGTGCATTGGGAAGTAATTTACAACATACTAAGTAATACGCTGCTGATAAACATAATAGAAAGTTTCCTTCTTCAGTTGGAGCTTGGATGTGAGCCAATGGAAATATGAATCTTATCTACCAGACTTTTTCATAGTAAATCAAAACTGTCTGGCTGGTTTTACAGCTGATACTATCCTCCTAAAACAGAGAAACCTTGTTAGCTGTCTGTATCATTAGTACATTGGACGTGTCAGTGAGTAACATATACAAGTTTAGAAAAATTCCTGCATTAAAATTAAGTATTCTTTATCTTACTGTGTCCTCTGCAAGGACACATTAATTAAGAAGTAGGACAGAAGAAGAAGTGGCTGATATATAAACAAACACCCATATTTAAATCTTACGCGAGTTTACACTTGAACACACAAGGAATATTTTTCTATATATTATAATATTTTCACATTTTTCTATGTGATCATATGTCACAATGATAACTATTAAAGCACTGTGCCACCACTAAGTTATATTAAGTTTACCTTAGAAAATTGTTCAACAATTACTTAGATTTGGGTAAATATGCAAATTTTCAATTCATGTTTGAGCCGCCCAAATCTTGTTGTAATGTTATAACATAACTCATCATAATTAGTCTGCAGGTCAGCAGCTCAACTTGTCTGAGACAGTATTTGAAAGTTCTACTGCGCACTAAACCACTGATAAATACTGAGAATGAGTGAGCGAGCAAGACAAAGAATGAGAGAGGCCCCTAACACACATTCAACACCCAACCCCAGACATCCCCCCCCACAATATCTCTAAACAGAGATTTCAGGAGAGTCTTATCAGGGAGGCAGGTTAATGAGTAATATTTATTAGTGGTCCTCTAATGGCTGTGGCATGCTTTTGGATCAAAGCCAGGCAGGTTTCAAAATCGCTAATGAATTAAGAGTAGAACCTTTGAGTCTTAAACTTTCAAGTATGAATAGATGGATGGATGGATGTCCAAACAATTGCTTCACTGAGGGTCATGAACATTGCTAAGCAGAGTCAACACTAGAGCTGTGAAGGCTGATGAAGGAAGCTGAGAGTTATCAGGAACAATGGCCCTACCACTACTACTTAGATAGCAAGAACATTCCTCTACTGCACCCAGCAGCACGGGCGATTAGTAAACAAAAACCAACCAACCAGGTCGTTTATTCAGAGGAAAACAGTTAAAAAAAACATTGCACTAAGTAAGTGGCACTGATTAAGGTAATAGCTGTCACTGCAGCTTTCTAGATATATAAATATAAAGAAAGTCTGGATGTAATTATGTCAGATTATTGTTTATTGACCCAGATAAACTACTGTATCAGCAAAGTAAGTAGTATGTTTGTTTAAGCAAGTCAGATTAAATCATCTCCACATTAATGTGTGTTAAACAATATCCTTTCTTCTCTCAATGGCTGCTCCTGTTTTTGTTTAGTAAGAGTTGTGTAATGACAAGTGCGGCTGTGTGTGCAGAAACTTGAAACTGACTGCTTCTTCGCCATACGGGCCATACAGGCTATCCCCTCTTGTCACTTCAATAAGCGTCTTTTAAACTGACTGTGGTAAAAAAAACAACAGAACAATTGATCATATTCTAGCATGGGGCTGCATGGGACATATTTTCAATATCTCTGAGAACATTTTCCTTGGCTTGGTGCTACTACAGACGAACACATCTATAATCAATCTCATTTTATGTCGACCTTGTGATTAGCTGCATCCAGGATAAACTCCGCCCGGACTCCGTTGTTTTCTGGACTCCGATAGTCAAAGAGAGAGTTGGTAAGGTAGGTCATTCCTTTACTGCTTAGACTGTCCCCACAGCTGAAAAACACTGCATCCTACAGAGACACAGAGAAATATAAAAACAGGAGTGTGAGAACCAAAGAGACGTTTCACAGAGAAGGAGCAAAAAACATTCAAGACGGTTACACAACCCAGCCCACAGTACATGCAATAATCTGATCCAGATATATATGTGAAAATACCTATAAATAGTTATCTTTAAAATAAACATATCTGCTGGTAAAATATTGATATGAGCTGGAGGCTGTGCAGCACCCCATGGTAAAAGCAATAACGTTGCAATATATGTAGCAAATAGAAGACATTATTGTCAATAACAAAAACTCCAGACCACATCTGCACCTCCTCATGCTCTGCCGTTTTTTTCTTTACCTCTTCACGTCTGTTCATGTTTTCTTCAAAATCCCGTACTCCCATGATGCCTTTCAGGCAGAGTGCCCGGCAGCCCACAAAACCAATTTGACAATCAAAGAAGGGTTCCCCCATCATGAGCACCTGGAATAAATACCAGAGAAACCATTTTTTTTTATACTCCAGATTTTCTTTCAACTCTTCATGACAAAACTGTGGAAACTGAATAAGCTGAAGAAAATAAGGATTAACTTGTTCTTTAAAATTAAAAATAAAAACAATGTTCCTGTCTTCAGCAAAGAGAACACCCGGGAATATGACATGTAGGTCAGTCAGCTGAAGCCCAGTAAATACATAACGGTGCAATAATTCACAGAAATGAAATTAACCGAACCACCTATTCCATCTCAATAAAATATAAAATGGTGGGCACCAAGACCAGTGAGTCTTCACTGGTTCTGTGGTGCTTTTGAGGTTGTGGTTGTGGTCATTCCACTGTGATATAAGCAGGAGTGAGACAGCTTTTATATTCTCCTGAGAGTGATGCATGTTTATATGTGGTAGCACTCAAACAGTCCTTGTAACCACCAAGGTGTGGCTCTCGTTCACTTAATGTGTCTTTGCTTTACCAACAGATAGCTAAGCAGAGAATCCAATAAAACTTTACGTTTTACCACACAATTATTACAAGCTCTAGTTTTCCCCGTTTTATTAGCAAACCCTTTGGCTTTCAACGCTAACACTTTTTGGTCCCAGTTCAGACTGTTCTTTCTCTCTGGAAGTAAAAGCATAAATTACAGAAATTGGAATTGGAAATCTTTCAGAATTTTCACATCTGGTAGAAAGCTTAAGAGAAAGAAAGCCTCTCCCTTACTACAAACCAGGTAATCAGAGGAAAAGGTTTAACAATATTCTCAATGTGGAGTGGAAATTGCGGAAATGATCAGACTTGGGCTCAACTGAGGACCCATGGTGTGCACAACAGATGATGGATTAGTGACCTGGTGAGGCTTAATAAATGTACTTGAAGATGGAATCAAGAGATTTAAAAGAAACACTGAAGAAGGAAATAAACAATACTAATAATAGGCATCTAACCATAAAAGGTCATACTTGGGCCCTGATGTTGTTTCAGTTCAATCTAGGAAGACCCAAATTGACTGAAACCATGCCAAGACAAAAATGTGTCTTCATAATGTCAAGAGAGTAAAAAAGTTTTACTTTTTAGCTGCTGTTTGTTATGTGTGTTATATTTAAATAAAGTAATCTATATACTTCAGGCCACAGAGTAATATACCTCAATAGTGATTCCCTCTTGCTCCAGGCACAGGACCTCCCTGGACTTGACCTTCTGAGGACTGTAGTAGCTGCTCTCTGCTTGTGTCTCTGTCAGCTGAGATGCAAAAGCAGAGGACTCAATTTAATGACTTCAAGCAAAACAATTGGTGGAACAAAATAATGCATTCAAGCAACTGAAATCTTTAAATAGTTGATATTTTTGTCATAGTTAAAGCCAACAGTTACATTACGCATCAAAAGAATCATTAAATCATATCAATGCAATTTTGGTTAAGTACAAAAACAAACAAAATGTTGTGGTAGCTGAAGATTAATGGTTATGGGAATGACAGAGTACATCACAGAGAAGAACTGGAACACAAATGTGTCATTGTGTGAGAATGTGCTCATCCACAATTAACTGCCGAAACAGATACTGTATGATTTTAAAGATAAACAAAAGTCTGGATGTAAAAGCTACAGAGGCCCCAGAAAATAATGACATCTAAACAAGGACATATGACATCTTCTTAGATCAGAGAGTGGATGCCAGCCGTGGGACTTTTTGGTCGTTTTCCGTTTTGAGGTTGGACTCAGGCCAAAAACATTCATCAAACCACATGACAGCCATTCCTCTCTGACATTACAGGACGCCCCCTCTGGCCATAGTGGAATGACGATCACGAAATAACTAAATCCCTAAACATACCAAGGGACAAAATAATAATTGCATTCAGGTAAATTAATTAAAATACTAGTATTGTTGGTTGGAACTTTAACTTTGGCAGCAGAGAAATGATGGAAAAATAAAAGGCATATTTGGTTTGGGGTGAGAAAGTTAGAGAGCTGTGGTGTTTCTGAGGTTAGTGACTCTAAAAAACTGCGGGTGCAGGGCAGAATGTGCAGACCCCAACCCATTCAACTTTAACACAGGAAGCAGGTGCAGAGCAAGAAGCAGCTGTGCCTTATTATCCTTACTGATGGAGCAGACTCTCTCACCCTTGCTCCCTTTCCCCTCCTTCGATTCTGATGGCTTAATCACGTGCAGGGACCACCCCGCCCTAACCTGCAGCTCGCTGGAAGCAACAGCGACTAGGATGTTATGATAATTATCTGTCTAAAAAGTTGCAACATCTGCGCACAGTGGCATCGGCATTGAATAAAATCAAATCAAACAAACATGACAGATACTTATTCAACAGGGGCACGGTGGTGTCTATAGTAAAACTTGCAGGGCCTTTCTGAGTGCACCTGAAACTACAGAGTTTTAGAATAGAGCTGGATCACCAACACAAACACTGATACAGCCAGAGTTACACATAGCCACTGCTAATACTATACGAGTCATTGCTTGGATCATTTAAAGGCTTTGGGGGCTTAACACAAATCAAATAATTCTTTATGAGGCTTATTGGAAATGATAACAGTGAATGTGAATACTGGGGTACTTGTCTTTATGGTCATTTCTCCGAAATGTAACAGAAGACTGCAGGAACACCTGAAACATGCTATTAATGCAGCAAATGAAAACACCAAAAACAAAGAAATTATGTTGTTTTTTTTAAATGAAAAATGGCATTCAGTCTGTAAGAGTTTGGCAGGTGAGCGATAATGAAACAGGGGAACCAACGGTCAGTGCTAAGCTATGCATCATGTGTGTAAAAGTCATTAAATTACACTAGCAATTTCTCTGATCAAAGAGATCTGGCGTGTAGTACGTCACCGATCTAAAAATACCTCTCTGATTTCACATTCACGTCAAACTCAGGTTCAGGCAGTGGCTGTTCAAAGACATGAAATTCCTTCAAACTAAATACTTCCTTGTAGGAAAGAGACGAGAACGTTTAAAAAACCATCCTTTCAGCTGTCTGCAATTACTGCAGACGAGAGGCAATTAATTGATTAAAAGAACTCAAACAATACAGGAACAATTTAAACATTATTAGAAAAACAGCAAGGTCTGTTTGGCCTGAGACATACTGTACCTCCCCTTCACTGATCACACACATTGTCAAGTACACGCACACATACACAAGTAATGTGATCTAACGTGCCTGAATCTGAGGGGAAACACAGATGAATTCCAACTATTCTGAGTGAGCAGGCAGGATTAAAGTTTGGGATCTGTTTCTGAATAGTCATCATACCATGTATAATGTTTAAAACATTAATGTGACCCGAGACGCCAGTTAGCGGTTACATTACCCTCCCCTATACCGCACACTGAGACAAAGAGGACGGAAACTTCCTGCAACTAAAAATGACCACAAACTAAGGCTGAGTGGACAGTGGGAGTAAATCAATAATAATGCAGTGAGAAAAACTGTAATTGTTCACTACAAATTACCTGACTCTTTTCACATATACACTTATACGGTATGATGTATGTGTATCTGAATAGACACTGATTCAATGTTACACATGAAGAAAATATAAACTCACGCATTTGTGCTGTTTTACCTTGAAAGTGACAGAAGCTTTGGTGCAATAGAAACCAATGGAGACGATGGGGTCTTTGGGTGTGTGTTGTTGGGGGTTGCTGGGGATGCCTCCAGTTTCTCTCTGCTGGTAAAGGCCTTCCTCCCCCTCTTCCTCTGCGCTTACGATGGCTGGGACGAAGGACCATGCCCAGGACAACCAGCCCTGGTCTGCATCTTCAAGACTTCCCGACTGCATGTAGAGTTCCTGGCTAGAGTAAGGGCTAGGCCCTTGCCTTTCCATATCTACATCCATCCCTAAAAGAAATAAAAAAATGCAAACTTAATCATTGTACTGCAGATACATAAGCAATGGGTAAAAATCTGTTACAAATGTTTCATCCAAACTGTTCCAAAAAAAAATCACACTGCAGATCTAAATATAATGATTCAAAGTGGAAACAAGACACACTTTATGTACTGTATTACTGTCATGGCAAATGGCAAATTCTATATAATGTTTACATTATATAGGATGTTTAAAAAAATTCATTTAAAGGCTGAGGTACTGAGAACAAACCAGTCAAACAGAGAGAAAACTGTTCATAATGGAAGTGCTATACCCAGTGCAGCACACTAAATTAATTTGTCCGTGCCTTCAGGGCAGTTTAATACAAGCAAGTTGTTTCAGCTGTCAATGGAACATACAAAGGAAGCACAGACCAAGGCAGTTTTACAGTAGTTGCTGCCAATGCTCCAGCATGCAGGTGTGTGAGTATTCATGTGCTGCATGTATCCTCTGCTGCATAAAGAAAAGGGGACGTACCGGTACACTTTAACAGGGGTCAGAGGGCACAGACTGTCATCTAGCATCCTCACAGAGTAAGGGCCATGACTTGGCCCAATGGTCAAGGCTGTCTGTACCGGACCCAACAAGCAGGGTGTGGGTCCACAGATGCACACAGTGAGAGGTTGGGTCGCATATTTGATAAGAAGCCAGCAGATTGAAATTGTACGCCTTAGGGAAGCAACGTTACTACAAGCACAAGCCGAATCCGGCAAGGGCTTTGAGTGAATTTTTAGGATTGTCAACTGTGGAAGTGCATAAATTTAGTCAATAAAGTGAGG
This sequence comes from Parambassis ranga, assembly GCF_900634625.1. Lineage (NCBI taxonomy): Eukaryota > Metazoa > Chordata > Actinopteri > Ambassidae > Parambassis > Parambassis ranga. The sequence goes on from NC_041036.1 coordinate 3,982,401, forward strand.
TGGAGCACTGGCTACTTTAACCCACATACTTGACATCAGAAGCCAGTGGGACGGCGGCGGTGTGTGTAACAAAAGACATGTTTTCCCCTTTGTCTTATAAAACCATTTGGGGGTTCACAGGATCCCCCTCGGTCCAGATCTTGACCCCTGAACTGGTCCCATCATGTCTGTTTCCATACACGTCGGGATAGAGGAAGCTGATGTCAATACACAAGAATGTGTAATCCCATTCCTCACAGTCTCACGTCCTCTACGAGAAAACAATATTGTCCGTGAGGTCACTGCATAGGAATCCCAGAGGCTAAGGCGGTGAAAATTATGACATATTTTAATTAAATCTTCCACTTTGTGAATTGGCAGCTGGAAATCCCATGTTATAGCTTTTTATCACTCACTCTCAGGCCTAATCTCCCTGTCTAAATCTACCTCTCATTTCTCTTTGTTTCTTCTTACTGTACTCAGCATTAGAAGTGTCAGTCAATGAGCACTTCAAGCTCTTTCACTTCACGTCACAGCCTTGACGAAGTTTAAATTACACAGGAGTCCAAACAAAAGCACAATCACCAATCAAGTGATCAAAACAGACCGGCTGAAGTAAACTTTGAAGTGTTAATCCCAAAAAAAGTATGCTGCTATAGAAGAGAACATTATGACCACACAGGTGTGAAGTTTATCTGCCCTCTGCTTCATCATGCAAGCAATCCAAATCTGATGGGTAACAGCGTAAGTGTGGCACCACATAAATGACTACATGTCTATAAGCAGAGCTTAGAAGCATGTAATAAGATGTGTCAGAGTCATGGTTGGTTTCCCTGAGTCCAAAGTCTTTAAGCAGCAAGGTATGTCTAAGCTAGTGAGGGAGTGGGCGTGAGAGCGAGGGAACAGTTCAGTGACACTGAGATAGTGAGAGGGGAGGAGTGAGAGAAGGCAGTGCCCTCAAAGGCCAGTAGATGTCCCTCCATGTTTATAGAGGGAAAGGTGGACTGTTACCTGACCACTAAGCAAGGGTTGTTCTTGAGCATCTGTTGTATGTGTGTGTATATTGGCATATGTGCATACATGCACATGCTCAGTTTAATAACTAGAGATGCAGAAATATAAGATTAAACCTGCATATAAATACAAAAATGCACACATCTATTTCATTTTTCTTAGTTACAAATTAGGTGTACAGGCACGCTTCATGCTTGTACATAAACAAAATATGCGTATTTATTTTCCAGTATAAGTAGTGATAGGGCGCCACACGATGATGGTCCTTTCTATTCAACAAGCCCTATGGGAGATAAACAGGAAACCCCACCACAAAGTAAACATCAAACACTGTCAGATACAAAGAGGTAGAGCACATAACACCGTATTATCTTGAACAAACGCATAATAACTGCAGGAAATCATACAAATGAGAGGTACACACACCCTCACACACACTCCACAGCCCCTCGGTGTATAATTCTTTACATACTTGTTGAAACCATACAGCTTTTGCTGTCGTGACCAGCCAGTCTATTCAAGCATGTTAGTCATCTATGTTTCCGACCGCTTAATTTTTCGAGCATTTCACAGACTTCACAGAATTTCAGACAGTAGGAAAACTAGCCATATCATCCTGACTGAATGGCTGCTTTGGTTAGTGACACACAAGTATCCAGCACCCTGCACCTATTAAAGCTATCCATTAATGAGACATTGGCTCGTACCTTAAAGAGAAAGATTCAAACAAACAACATGCAGCCACAGTGAATCATGGGCACATAAACACATTACGAGGCTTTTTCCACTTCGATAATTGGCAAAAAGAAAAACACCTTCACATGAGGGAAAAATTAATATTCCCTTTGAAACGACTCCACTTTAAATTAATAGTCATGGCTTAACAGTAGATCCAGACTGTATTAACCACACTTAACTCAATCTTTTACACACACAAAGAAATACAATTATGAACATTTCAGACATTCCAACAACATCAGTTACAACAGCCAAGTCACAGAAAGAGTAAATAAAGGAAACACATACGGGGCAGTGGAATCAAAACTCACAGAAGAGACTCACAATAACAACATAAAATGAATGCGATAAAGAACTACACACAAGTCATTCTAAGTATAATAAAATATGTATAAGATATAACTGCCCGCTCCATATGTCTGTCCTGCTTGTCTCATATGACTTGATTGAGCTGCATCATTTATCCCTTAAATCTGAAACACACTTTTCATAAACACTTTGAAAGCCATTTGTTCACGAACAACTTCACACCCCTCACAACAAACACACATCCACCTACTACGTACATGCACAACTGCCCCCTGCCCCCTTTAGCTTCTTCACTCTTTCGATTACTTCCAGCATAACAAGATCTGGGGGCGCTCAGGTTCCAAGAACTGGTCCCCTCTTGTATATTTTTGTGATGGGATACTAATTCATTCTCAGAGGCTCCGCATAGCAGTAGCATGACACCGACTCTTACATCTGGCATTGGACACCGAATTGGAAGCTGCGCCAACTTGCAGTGAAAGTTCCAGGCCAAGAGGCAGGGAGCAAGTAAGAAAGGAGCAGGCAAATGGGCTTGAATGCTGTGTTGGTCTGTCTGCTTTTCCCCTCTCTGTCCAGCACTTCTCCTCCACCATAATTTGCTCCTGGTGCTAGAGAGGCTGATTTAGCCCAGCGGGACCTGGGACTTGATTTTGTTCTATTTGGCAGGGATGAGGATGAGAGGCTGGGGAGAGTCAAGATGGGCGATGAGGGAATGAGGTAGGATTTTTGTATAGGGGTAACTGCAGCTGTTAAACGTATAGCCTATGTAAAGTACCGTGTATATGTTTTTATGCATTTTGCTTATGCTGAGTGCATGTAAGCGTTTTGCTCAGCTGCTGGATGGTGCTCCAATTAGAAAGACAGAGCCGGGCCTGTGTTTGATTCATCCACGTTTCTTTTCTTCAATCTTCTCTCTCTCCTGTTTCTGTCCACATGGAGATGATCAACCCTGATGACAACGGTCTGTGTCGAGTTACATGCTCCAGATTTTGTTTGTGGAAAAAGCAGGAGGAGCGCACACCATGGTCAAAGCGATGTTAAATGTCCCGTTTAGGAACAACAGCAGCGTATGGACAAAGTCCCAGAGCAGAACGCAGCAGCATGCACAGTCAGTGAGATGAACATGCTGTACAGAAACCATCCTAATATCAGAACAAATGTTGCATGGAAACTTCAATATATCATTTCAAATCTATTCTGATGAAGTATTAGCTGCAGAAAAATGAGTGTATCTGTGAAAAATTGATTTGCTGTGTGTACCCCTTGATTGGAAAATCAGCTACTGGACTGCAGTTCCTGGAAAAAGGACTGCCTTCAGCCACAAGTATACATGAGGAGTATTATTTATTCAACTCACATGTACAAGCTGTAGCTCCAGCACTTTTTAACTGCCATCCATCTCTGTTGTTTAAGTTACCCCATTTAGTTTAAAGAGACTCATTTAGTTTTAAAGGTTCACATAACATGTTAATGTAAAAAGAGTGCAGAAGACCTTACTCACCAGGTAAACTTCCTCCAGCCTCCCTGACATGACCCATGCCCTCTTCACCTTCACCCTCTTTGTGCCCTCCAATTTCCCCATAGTAGAGGGCAATAATCAGCTCTAAAATTCGGATAAACATGGGTAGCTGCTGATCAGTAATGGACAACTTCAGACTCTCCACCATGGTCTGGATCTGAGAAAACATGGAACACAGTGCAAGAGATGGCTTGAGGTTTGCAAGTTGTTTGAAGTTTACAACAACTTTTAGTGGGCTCCTGCATAAAGAGAACAGTAATGTTAAATAAAAATATATGGTAATGTCTAACTTAATAACCGAGTGAGGCAGGAGGGCAATAGAATTTCTGCTCTTGACAGGGTTACAAGAGGACCCACGGCTACAACCCACATTTTGCATTTTGCATGTGAAATATGTACAGCGTACAGTAATGAAAAGGAGCAGATGCTTTCAATAACATAAAAAACAATGTAAAGAAATAAACAGAAATAAATGCACCCACATGTAAGCTAGTGTGTTTACTGGAAATACCTACAGCAACATTTTTAACAGCTGTGTATGAAACAATATGCAGCTTTAATAAGTTTTAAATAGCCAGATATACAACTTTATATATGCAGAGTGCAGTTACAAACAGCTTTTCATCAGAAATCCTTTAGATCTGATTAAATAAACAACTGTTACTATTATTTAAAAAGTAAGCTAACTGATCTTAAGGCTGTTGCTTCATGACATGACACTAGTCTTTAGTGCTGTCTTGTAAACAAACACTATGTAGAGCAACACTGAACTGGTGACAAAGAACTTCTGTCTTTGGAGGGATAAACCCAACGGTGACAGCTCTCAGGTGACAAATCAAATTATTTCTAGTGTTATCATATATTCTTGTGTAGGAAGTGTAACCTTGCCAAAACAAACATCCAGAGTATCACTGGATTCAAACAATGGGATGGAATTAGTCTTTATCCTGTTATTGATTCATTCAATCCAACAAAAGTGACTCATCTGAACCTCTAACAACTATAAGCTGCTGCAGAATATGTAAACCTGTCCACTGTGTGACATGTTTGGACAGTAAAATGGTGTAAAAGTGTAAAAACTTTTATGTTGGCAGTCATTGAGTACCTGGAATAACTTACTTTGATGACAGATGGTATCTTGGAATTGATGTTGTCATAGGTAAAATGAAGGCGTGTTCTGAAGGAGCATTTGTAGAGCAGTGGATCCTGGTAAAACTCGATCTTGCCACTAGCGTTTCGCTTGTCCAAACACACAGTGCAGTCTGCAAAGTTGATCACTTTTCTTAGGACCAGTTCAGGAGCTGTACGGAGAAAAGAAATCAAAATTGATGTGTTGTTTTACATTGACCCTTTATGCTTTACACAATGTCAACACACTGCTCATGCATTTAAAATGTATGAGTACAGAGAAACACATGGCTACAGAGCTAGAGAGTGTTAAATCCAGCAGGCTCTTCACTAAAGTTCTGTTTGAGGGTTGCAACTTAAGTCTGAGAAGTTTGATTAGGTTTAGTTTAGGATATGGACCCAGGTATTTATTGTGAAGGATAAAGTTAGGGAGTTCATCTTCTCAGTGAGTGTTCTCACAGATGTGTGTCTTGTTGGACTACATATCATTAGATTCTCAATCGTCAGTGATTCACTCACTCTTAACAGTCTGATAACAGAACGTATTCCCAGAATTATTTCATTGTCCAAACAGTGCCAGTAACTATTGTTGTAACTCCTGCTTTGCTCATATTCTGGAACAAAGCCCACAAGAAATTCCACAATGATAATAATAATAACTGAACATGACTATTTCATTACTTTTCTGTTGATATAAGCTTTTGTAACTCCCTATAAAGATTCACTATTTCCTCATAGTTCTAAGAGATGTTTTGGTTTAAAACTAGAATTCCAGCCTTGTGTCTGCACTCTTCTATTTTACATCCACATGAGTCCAGGCTCACACGAAAAAGTATTCTAAACAATATAATAATATGCTAATACTAAATAAATAATAATAATAATAATACTTAGTACACATAAAATCTGATGTCACAGAAGTTGACATTTGACCTTTAGGTTATAAAATGTAATATCATTTATTTAAAACAGCGTATTACAAACATGTATTGAATAAAAACGATAGAAACGATTGCTCACCTGTGACGTCCATAAAGGCCCTCTCCCACATATCATCCACAGTGTAGCACTCCGCTGAGGTTATGTTGACTGACAGCACAATGTCATCTTCCACGTATTTCAGGATCAGATTGTTCACCACAATGTTCACGTTGTTCACCACACGCCTAATAAGACTCTGCACATACCCTACAAACACATGAGAAACGGTCAATAGTACACATAAAAAAATAAAAATGAAACATATGCTATAGCTAATATGGCATGGTGCATATCCAATAATTCATTAGGGATCATTAATTCAGTGTTGATACGCCATAAAAGAATAAAATATTTTATGATTGCATTCCTTTAAAGTCTAGTCTCAGTACCACAGAGCACTGCCATCCTTGCAGGCTCATAAATAAGAGGAGGTCCTGACATGTTATTTTTCGCCACAGTCTACGCTTCAGACATGTTCAGTGAAAGGAGCTGAATATCCATGAAAACATTGTTAAACCTCACCCTGCATGAACAGCTACAAATCCTGAGTGAATTTATGTATCTCTGAAGGGTTCTGCTCTCCCCTCACATACAAAGTCATGTTTAACCCAAAACTATGCACACGCTGCCTCAAATATATCCCTCACAAGCCCATTAAACAGCCGAGAACACGGCATGTTCTCCTAAAAATTAGTAAGCTTTACTGCATTAAAACACATGCATTCACAAAGAAAAATAAAGGATCTCATACAGTATATATACAAGATAGAGTTATTGGAAAGGCCATTAAAACTCTGCTCTTAGAGATGGCAGGATTGTAATTCTATAGTTTTATTACTGAACAAGTTAGGGTAATCACTTTTAGAAATATAGTGTACTAGACAACATGAAATGGTGAAATTAAGCTTTCCCAATAATTTTGCAATGATAAAGCCCAAGAGCATGAGTTTACAAATGAAAACAAAGAAATATAGATATGGGCTTTGTGAGGGTGAAAGGTGGGAGGGTGGCAGCGTTTCTGTTTCAGAGGAGATGGACTAACCCAAGCAGGAGAGAAAAAGCAGCCTGACAGATTGGGTTTCAATAGAGCTGGGGGAGCCATCCTGCTGTGTTACCAGTACCTCCTAATGGCCGCAGTGACGCCCAGAAACAGAAGCTTCGCAGGAAAAACATACATGGTAAGGTCATTACTCAACAAAGTAAGAAAGAACTTAAAATATTACAGACAGGGGAGTTTCAACCATAAAATATGAAAATATACAGCAATAAATCCTCCTAACCACAGGACCAATAGCATTATTCATTCCTCCCATGTACTGTTAAACACAGTCACTACAAGTTAAAACATATAAAGCTTTAATGCTTTTCCCTTATTTTCCAAACCAAATGTTTTTCTTCCTGTATCTACATGCCTGGTCCAGGGCATACAAGAACCGATAATTAGGCAAAACTAAATGGTGCTGTTGATGAAAATATTTATATGAATTGGTTAACTGTTCTGCTACTTGTACACAAGCCTGACTACGTATTAGCATAATCCAATTGACAAAATTCTCATGAGTTTGCTGCCTGACTAAACAGAGTGGCAGGAAGAGGGGATGACATAATATAAACTCCACTCATAAACGCAATATGTGTTCGTGACATTTGTGCGTGGCCTTGCATGCATGCATGTGCTTGTTTGAGTTTCAGTGTGTGCCTGTCCGCTTTCTCGCATGCATGAATGCCACTGTGTGTGTGTGTGTGTGTGTGTGCGTCTGGGGTTCTGGGGTCAGTTGGAAAGTTGCTGCTGCACCTGCAGCCTAGACAGTAAAACCAGCACTTTACCCCCTGCTATTTCCCTCTCTGGATGTAATTTACCCACGTCAGTGTGTCTTTCTTTCCTCTCAAGCACTCGCTTATACTTGTTACATCTCTTCATGCCTTGCACCAAGTCCAAGGCCCCAATCGGTCCCTCTGTGAGCCATCGCACTGCTCTGAACTTCTGTAAACAATTGACACAGGCAGCACCTGTGCTGCGGCCCACAGGGAAGAAGCCCACTTAAAACTGTTCAACCATAAAATGACTGGAAAAACCAGCTCCTTTATGTGATCTAGGAACTGGCCAAGTGCTCACTTCTGTGCCGTACAGGAAAGAAACTCTGTACTGTACATGCTCACCATTTTTCCTGAATATGGAAAGTATTAGCAACAATTAGCCTTAAGGTGGTCCTAGAGTGTTATTTAGACATGCAATTAGTGGAGTTACTCAGGTAACCAAAAGAAAACATACAGTAGCCAGTGCAGCATCATTTACATGTGAAATACAAATTCAATAAATCCCACTTAAATTTGCCTGGTAAGTTAACTGTAGGACTATTGAAACATTTCAAGTCTGTATTATTAGTTCACTATCTCCAGTAATATAGGCCACTTAATAATGTTAGCCAGTAAATTCACAGAATCCAACTATGCATGGTACAGCAGGTCTCCAGAACAGGAGAAAGCTCCGGCCTTTACCAGAATGGGATATCCTCCAGCCATAAGTAGCATTTTCCAGTAATACCAGAACAGCTGTTGTATTTATTTTCTGAGTAATGGCCCCAGTACCAGGACAGCAGTAGCACTAGACCATGGATTTATCTCAGGAGTGTGTTTGCATTTAAGTCCACGCAAATCACCTCTAGCCACACGCATACTTGCAAAACCATACATGCATGCATGCATGCAGAATTCTTGGAGTCTCAAAGCAACAAAGGCATGTTTGCAATTAATATAACGGTTTATGCACATGGACGTGCACATGCATGTGTAAATGTACTGTATGTGTAAATGTCGTAAACAAACAAACATAAGCCTTTAGTATCTAAATAGTTATTATATATTATCTAAATAGTGTCTAAACGGTCCCTGCATTGCATTAAAAAAAAGTGACTTGTGAATTTAACTTTACAACTACAAATCTGGACTATATATTGCAGCTTCTGGCCTACTCACCTCACAGGTACCAGACTAAACCTAGACTTTTATAAATGGTCTATGGACTCAGCACAGACTTGCCACAATAAAATCCTTTTGAAGTCGTATAAAACAAAACACATTTTGAACAGTGTGAAAGGGACCAAAGCTTGAATCCCTCAGAACAGACAAATGTGGTTCTCACAAACGGTGGCCACTGGTCCCCCACAAGCAGCAGTAAACATAATCACTCACAGAATCGCCCAAGGTGGGAGCACTTGGTCTTTGGTCTTTGTGTGGCTACCAATCCCATGGCATATGAATTAACATCACTATTTCCACCACAGGGTGAACAAGGCAAATAAATTCATTCAGCATGTGAGAGCTTAGGGCCAAATAACTGGATAATTGCAAGTGGCTGCTTTTTGGTGTCGCTGTGTTTTGTTTTGGTTGTTTTGAAGGGGAGGGTAGAAGACGCAATACAGTGGTTTGTCGACGTAGGTGCTGACGAAGAGCTAGGACAGGCCATTGCCCTGTGATGGTTTCACTGGTAATTCAGGTCTTCCTTAACACGTACACAGTGTGTAGAGTCAACACATCTGTGCCACCCAGTCACACAGATCAATTTAATGCCCACCAGTACAATCTAAGACAAATGTATTTATGTGAAATGACTTAATATCTGGTAATGCTTACATCCGTCTTGCAGCAGTCAATGAGGAAGGAATCTTTTACGCCTCAATACCCAGATATCTTTAGGAAAATCTACTCCACATTTTGTTCCAATATTTACATTCTTGCAAAAAAAACATCTGCACAGTAATACTAAACATTCATACGTAATGCCTAGTGCTATTTAATGTGTAGATGGAGGATCAGTTTGGAGCCTAAACTGTGTGGTTAACCCGCACGTATAGACACTCCATTACTCATTAACTAGAATTATTGGTGTGGATTCATTTTAAACATCTAACTAAAAGCCTGTTGAAGATCTTAGATATCACAGAACAACATCTCTACTCATACAAAGAGAACGTCTGAGAAGTCTGTAAAATTACCTGTGCACTGCTGTGCCCTCACTTTTAAAAAACATCCTTTAACTACATTAAAGACTCCTGATGGATTTGTTTTGTATCCTATTCTTAGACAAATATCCTGAGTCTGACTCATAGCAAGTTAGTTTTACCTCATCTACCTTTTAACCTCTACCTTTTAATTAGGAAGGCTGGAATTACAGCATTCATCTGCTTCCTCACCATTATTGAGGTGCTGTAACCTCTGACCTCAGAGTTGTCTCTACAGCCTGTAATGGGTTGAAAAAACCACCACTGGTGGAACGGTGCATGGTGAGCGCACAAATGAACACAGATACACCCTACGCACACGGTTAAACAAAGGCGCATATAGTCGCAAAGATACACACACCTGGGGGCTCTGTTGGAGGCAGGCCCAAAGGGAGATGCTGGGGTGTGAGACACCCTGCTTTAACAGCTGGGGAGAGATATTATCTCATAACATCAGGCCTGGAAATGGATCCTCCCCAGATACAAGCAGACAGCAGTGTAAGTTCATACATTCATGCATACTGGGGCTCAGGGAGTGAACCTCTGGTAGTTAGACTGACCTTGCCTTACAGCTCAGGACCCTCACTACTCTTGTTTTCTTTTTCTTTATTTATACTCTCTAAAAGCCACATATTTCTTTATGTTAGTCAACCATGTGTCACCTTTTCCCTCACCTCGATTAACTTTAGTCATGCCTCTAGAGCTTCTCAAACTTTGTGTTCCAGCATTAAAATCAGCATAAAAAAATGCAATCACACAAGGCGAGTCTATCTTTATCGAGTGCAGTACAGTGTTGTAGTAAGGACCCTGTAGGAGGCATGTGACCAGGGGGCCTTGTTGATAAGAGCCATCACTGTGATTTATTAAATATATGACATGTATCCCTGTGGCTGATTTACACAGTTAAAGCGAAAGCAGTTCTGCACAGCTCATCCTAAACGTATTGTGTGTATTTCTCACAATGTAAACAATAGTTACATGTTTAAATCCAACACTACCTTAAAACAGCTTCTCATCTCTAGCTGTTCAATCGTGATATGACAAAGAAAGCAGCGTGTGAGAATGCCAACAACTAAGGGAAGTGAACCAGAAATTAAAAGCTGAGTACAGGACAAGACGGCTGCTTCACTGGGCAGAGGGCCATCACTCACCTGGGGGCAGGTCTGGGTCACTGGGTGCAGCCTGCTGGAGGCGGCGGGGCTTGGCCACAGCCTTGGAGCTGTCTGAGACACTGCGACTGGTGGAGCTTGAGCCGCTGTCGTGGTCATCCTGATGAAAAAACAAATAGGAACGTCTTTGATGACAGAAGGTAAAGTAAATAGAGGGTCTACACAGGGATAGAGAGTACTGGTGGTCTTAGATTCACTCTTGCAATTATCCATTCGTAACTTTTTAGTTGCCAATTTTTAGTTGCCATGTGGCAAAAATAATGTTGGGCTCACATTATTTGTAAAGGTACAAACAATGGTGCTTAAGTTAAGTGTACCCGGTCTAATCTGTTACTTGGGGGTAATTAAACTGTTGTAAACTGAGTATCTGCCCTCCTGCATGGCTGTGGGTGCAGTGAACACGATGGTAATTTGATTAACAACTACCATACATCACAGTTTCTGAGCCTTGCACCAGGCCTTCCCGCCAACCCTCCTCCCATGTCCATTCAACAACCATCCTCGTGGCCTCTACAAATAAACTCTAGTCCTTGGATGAGGAGGGTGAAGGTCTCTCCTCCATAATGGCACATGTCATCTGCACTTAGGAGACCAGCAGCCTGTTAAGCCCAGGAATGTAGTACAAAACCTGCATGTGTGTGTGTTTATGTGTATGTATGGAATGATAATGAAATGGACATGAAGGATTTCAGAGATGAGCCTAAAGATAAACAAAATGAGCCACGATTTGGAGTAGGGAGGTTATTTATTGGTTCAGCCTGTAGAATGCTTCAGGCTAGTGAGTGCTCTGTGACTAAGACATGAGGTGCAATTAAAACAGTAGATAACAGATAACATAAAGGAAACAGTTAATGGGTCAGGAGATTGGGGTTAAAGAACTAGAAGCCACAGGATTTAACTGGATCTACTACTGGAGAAAATACATTTTAAACCTAAGTTTATAAAATCCAAAGAGAAATGAAATCTAGGGAAAGTTCCTATGGTGTTTTTTGTTGACATCATTTTAGAGTTTCAATAAACATTTAACCTCTTTCCAAAAGCTTAAACCTAAGTCTATCAATCTGATGTCATCAAGTGACAAACTACTGGTAGACCATCACTTGTTTTGTGGGCTCCAATATTTAAGAGAGATTTTCATGTTCACAGCTTTGGTTTCAACTGTTTATAGTCAGATGTTACGGAATGTGTAAAGTCTATTTGTAACTATTTTGTAATACAGAAATGCTATTAAAACAATTCTAAACAAATAATGATCAATTAGAAGACTAAGGGAAACCAAGTCACTAACAGCATACTATGACTACAGCAACTTAACTTCTTGCTATTCTACATATAATAATAAATACCTCATATTCATAGTCTTGATAGACATATTCCTGCAGGAATGGAATGAAAAAAGAACACACACAATGAAAACTGTGGAAAACAAATATATTAGAGCAATTTTCACAATTGACAAGTCCAGAAAAGGTGGAGAGTAGAATGAGTTAACACCCAGTATGGTATTGATTAGGGGTTACTGCAGCACTGTAACCTTTTCACTGTCAGCCTGGGTGGCTCAGGCAGTTTGGATGAAGTAAGGAGAGATCACATGTGTTTAGCATTTAAGTGTCTCAGGAGTTACTCCTTATCTTGACTAAAGTAAACACCGATGGTGTCAAAACCAAGTATATTTGGCTACTCAATGCACTCGCACATCATTCAATACTCAAGAGACCCACCAGGACAACCCCATGCCCACACAAGCAAGTCAGATGCTATACATAGTGTACATACTTATATCCCTTTCAATTGACAAACATTCGCTAGTGCTGACACAAGTTAATGACAATGAACTCCTTCCTCTCTTTGTGGTTAAGAAATTAGGAATTGGTTTAAACATACTTTGCTTAATTTGAACTGTGGACAAACTGTCAGAGAAGCAAGTATCCTCCAGTGCGGTAAAGTAAACACGCAACAGCCAAAAGACACGAGAGAGGCTCTGGCAGAAATATTTACACTTTATTTCACTAAGGGCCTAAGCAGTGGGGCTGCACTAAGCAAGCAGTTTTTTCCTCATCAGTGAATGGTGGGAATTAGTAAACAGAAAGCAAGGAATAATAAATACTTCATCAAGGTTTCAAAGAAAAGAGATAGCCATATAATACGGTATAAATGTTTCGGTCATTATTCACACTTCATTTGTAAATTTGTCGTCACTTCAAAAGTTGTATTATTTAAATATATTACAATAAAAAGGGAAAAATGTTTTTGTAGATTAGGTAAGTTTAGGAGACCCTCACACTGCACAATGTTTAGATTACTTCACAATTGAGCACATTAGAATTAGAAACAGTCTCCCTCCCCTGTAGACTCTCATATCTATACCTAAAGGAATGCATAGGCCTACAAGCCAAGAGTACACTGAGTTCAACAGCTTGAACTGCCACTAAAGAACAAGACTGCCAAATTTGGAAGTAGCGCAATTAACCGCTCAATGTCACTGTGGGCAGTGAGCAATTCTCCAGAGGCAAAAAATGCCTTTTCAGAGGGAAGCCCTGGGACAAATGAAGCCTGCCTCAGCTGCTGCCGGGTAAACTGACACCTCCAATGCCACGGCAGGGCACAGGACAGGCAAGGACGGATAGAAGGATAGAGAAGGAGAGAGACACAGAGGGACAAGGAAAGGGGGGGCACTTCCCCTGCAGGCATGTCAACTCAGCTGTTGACCATAGATGATGGTAGTTAAAAAGAGAAGAAACAAAGAGAAGTGGAAAAAATAACAGAGAAAGTGAAGCAAGACCAGAAGGAGAAACAGTAAGAGTGAGAGAAACTAAGGTAGCGAAAAGAGCAGCAGGTCCTCACAGTGTGACTGACAGGCATAGTAGACCCTTTACTCAGAGGGTAAGTGGGCACCCATGGAGGGTTAGGGCACAGGAAGGCCAGACATGACCTCTGCCCCCCTGCAGACGTCTGGCTCAGTCAGGGACCAGGAGGAAGTGTGTTGAGCCTGTCTGGAGGGTCAAACCATACGAGCTGCTCAACACATTAGCTGAGCTCCACCACCACCTCCAGCTATTAGGAACAGCACCTCTGCAGCTACTCAACACAGTTTTGCTTGTACAAACAAACTAGCTATAACTCACAGACACTGGAAACCCAGAATATCAGAGCTGCCATTGACAATAAAACTTAGATATTGACTGTGATGTGAATAAGTAAAAACATATGGATTCTTCCAGATCATAGGCAGGGTCTATTTTAAATAGATCATATTTCTATTCTTCTATTTCTGAAATATATATATATAAAGGTTTCTAGACATCTTTAAAGTGGTTCAGTCATATCTTTAAGATACTCTTGCCTATTGAAAATAATAGAAACATTCTTCAATGTAATGTGTGTTTATGGAGCAAAATAATAGTCTTACTGACATCTCTCATTGTTTGAGGTTTTCTCTTTGACATCTATTGGCCTGAAACAAAAACAAACTATAGCAATTGTGTTCTATTAGCCAATGTATATCTCTGGAAAAAAACGGCATTTTATTTTTTCCTAAATTACTAAGCAATTTTTCAATTTCAGTTTAACACACAGGAGAAAAAAATGTTGGCAGACACTAGCAGCCGTCTACACTGCTTGCTTTGCAACTGCCCGGTCTCTGAAACCCAAACATTTTTAAAACTGGTCAATTTCACACAGTTTCAGCAGATTAATGGGAGCATGCAGAACACCACTGGATAAACACACTCTCTGTTATTGTTGTTTTTCCTCTGCAGGTTGCTGGCAAACTCATGCTGACATCAAAGCAGGAGGCCTGGAGACTAGGGGCCAGGCAGGGAAGGGCGAACGCCTACAGAGTGAGAAAATAAATGAAGGAAACCCAATAGCTCCTTATCTCATACAGCCCCAACCTCCTCTAAATCACTCATATACACATACAAACACAGCCACACTATCTACGACAACTAGAAGCCCTGACCCTCATATCAGGAGTTCCACCCAGCAGACCTCAAACCCAACAGAGCACCTCCTTAATACTGTTAAATAATAATAATTTAATTTACTGTCATCCTGATTATTTTGACTACTGTTTGTGTCTGGGTAGTTTCAAACATTTTATTTACAAGATTAAAGCAGATGATTTAAGTATTTTATATAATTATTTGGATATCATTAAAATGTATTCCATTCTTATTTCCAAGCTGGCAAATAATGTGTCAATCACAGTAGTTACTGGGACCTCATTGGTTGTGCTGGCAAATTAAGCCTCCTGATTGGGTGATGAGAATAAGTCCCGCCTATCCAAAACCGAGCAAACTTGGTGGGAGCAGATGCTATTGTTTTACTTATTCAGTCAGATGACACAAAAGAAAACGGAAAAAACTCTCATTATGTACAGTATGTACATTGCACTATGAGACAGCCTTTAGAGACCAAGTGCCAGCACAAGCATGCTAACTGTATTATCCACATAGTCTGCCAACAGAACTTGTAGGTTGGAAGTTGTTTCTGTAGTTTTTGTTGTTTTAAAGCTAATGATAATACATCACTGGTTAAAAATGTGATAAAATACACATTAACTACTGTAATGTAACTTACTATGGTCATAATCCTGGAGATTCTGGACCCTACTCTGATATAAAAGATGGTGAGCCAACATTGAGCTGATCATCTTATTATAAGGAGTTGACCCAGGATTTATTCATTGCTGAGGAGAAGACAACCAGCTCCACTTACTACATCCCATTATCTGAATGCACACTTACTGACTTAGCTGAATCTGAATATTTGCACAGATTCTACGAAAAAGCATGAAAGAAACTGATGCACTTTACAGAACTTTTGAGCAATACTACCAAGTCAATGGGTTTTAAGTTTGGGATGGTTCCAGTAATGTCAAAAGGTATGCAGCCACTTCTCTAACACTTAATGCTGCTCAAACCCATTGATGACAACCCCAGTGGAATTTTAGCTAAGGAGAACAGGGCTCAGATTACCTTCATTTTAACATCCATTGGCTTCAAACACATCCATCAGCTCAACTAACAATTAGCTGCTAATGGCCTTTTAATGAAACTGTAACAAATGCAGAGAGCTATTATACCATGATTAAAGACAGGAGGGTCAGACTACCGAAGGCTAGAGCTACAAAATTCCACACAATCTTAGTCATATTGAAAACATTTAAAAATGAGTGACAGTTCTTAATATTACAATTACAAGATGTAATTTGTACAAACACACCACAACACACACATACACCTAAGACAAATAGTTGTATACAATATCCCATACAATGCACGTACATTATTTCACACACTCCATGTAATGACCTAGAGTAGCAAAGAGTCTGGAAATTGGAGTCCATGCCAGATTGAAGGGATTATAGCCTGAAATTAGCCCAGATGAATATCACACGGTGTGACATTCTGAATAATTATCTCAGTGAAAACAGCTCATTACAAAAATGTGGTTTCTTCCTCCCCCCTTTCCTGCTGCATTTCAGTAACTTAAGCCACTACTGGAAAAGAAAATCCCCATTTACATTGGATGTACTGCACAAATTAAATAGTACAGTCCTGAAGTGTTTGCAGTGTGCTGTAGAAAAACTGAGTGGGTCAAAATAAGGCTTCATACTAGATATTGATCAATTATACTTATCAAACAGGGAAATAATAAAGGCCAATCATTTTTGTCTTAAGACCATAAGGCATAAATTAAGGATTTACCTGCAGTGAGGTGCACCAATTTCTGTAGTTTACCTAGCTAAATAAACACAAAACTACATATTCGTAATAAGGGAAGGGTCTGTTTACAAGGTCTGTTGGTCATTACCAGAAATGTAAACTTATGGAACTAGGATAATTTTCTTGTTTCAGAAGCCCATAAATAGCATGTTCATCAAAGAGGTAGGGGGGGCAGCAGAGGCACAGTGGAAAAGATTCCAAAGCATCAGCCAAATGGAGAATAATTACAAAACTATTTCACTCCGAAGTGGGAGGAATCACAACGACACTGGTGAGGTCATGCTTGAAGGTCTCTGCCAAGAGTGCCTCCACTGTACCCAAGTCAAACTGGCTATGTTTAATATCTGCCTTCATCGTGCCCAGAATAACAACAAACAGGGATTCCAGTTACAGAGCAGATCCACGAGGAGCAACGGGACTAACATTTCATTCAGGTATTGGTTTAGCTGTAGGTCTTATCATTCATCACTATAATATTTAGCAGTTATGCAGATGATACACAGTTACAGCAGGTCGCTATTAATCCTGTGAACACCTGCTGATAAACCTACATAGCAGATAAGAGAGACTAGGTGTTGCAAAACCTTTTGTAGTTAAATGCAAAACAGATTTGATTGTCTTCTGCCCTATCTGCCTCTATAATCAAGGTAAGAAATGGATCCAAATGGACGAAGTGCATGCTTTTTGGTCCTCATGTTTTTCTTTTAAATGTGTGTTTTTTTTTCTGCAAAGCATTTTGTAGCACAAAACAAGAACAACACACAACACTAACACCAAGCTGGGCCTTAGCTTAAAGGTTCTGTCCACAGTTTGTCCTACTAAAACTTAATTTTAGCTGTAGTCTGGACCTATTTTATTCTAAGGTTGCCTGTTGGATTTAAGTCTTATAAGCAAAGCTCTAGTAATGCCAGCAGAAACCAATTCCGTCCTTATGGTACAGTAGCTGATGGTGCTCCAGTTAAAGTGTGCATAATTCTCCATTAATCTAATAAATCTCAGAGCCAGTGTATTCATGCATGAAATCGGTTTCTTTTCACAAAATAGTTTCTTTTTGCTGGTCAGCAACAACACATAACAAAGTAGAAGGAGCAGAGCACTGAGGTCAAATCTCTTTTATCCTAGCTAAGCATGTGTTTTCTGCAATATTTGTTAAAAAATGTGTCAGGACAGAGACAGACTAAAGGCAGGTCCCTACAGTGGGGAAAAAAAGTATTTAGTCAGCCACCAATTGTGCAAGTTCTCCTATTTAAAAAGATGAGAGAGCCCTGTAATTTTCATCACAGGTATACCTCAACTATGAGAGACAAAATGAGAAACAAAAATCCAGAAAATCACATTGTAGGATTTTTAAAGAATTTATTTGCAAATTATGGTGGAAAATAAGTATTTGGTCAATAACAAAATGTCATCTCAATACTTTGTTATATACCCTTTGTTGGCAATGACAGAGGTCAAACGTTTTCTGTAAGTCTTCACAAGGTTTTCACACACTTTTGCTGGTATTTTGGCCCATTCCTCCATGCAGATCTCCTCTAGAGCAGTAATGTTTTGGGGCTGACGCTGGGTAACACGGACTTTCAACTCCCTCCAAAGATTTTCTATGGGGTTGAGATCTGGAGACTGGCTAGGCCACTCCAGGACCTTGAAATGCTTCTTACGAAGCCACTCCTTTGTTGCCCGGGCGGTGTGTTTGGGATCATTGTCATGTTGAAAGACCCAGCCACGTTTCATCTTCAATGCCCTTGCTGATGGAAGGAGGTTTTCACTCAAAATCTCACGATACATGGCCCCATTCATTCTTTCATTTACACGGATCAGTCGTCCAGGTCCCTTTGCTGAAAAACAGCCCCAAAGCATGATGTTTCCACCCCCATGCTTCACAGTAGGTATGGTGTTCTTCGGATGCAACTCAGCATTCTTTCTCCTCCAAACACGACGAGTTGAGGTTTTACCAAAAAGTTCTATTTTGGTTTCATCTGACCATATGACATTCTCCCAATCCTCTTCTGGATCATCCAAATGCTCTCTAGCAAACTTCAAACGGGCCTGGATATGTACTGGTTTAAGCAGGGGGACACGTCTGGCACTGCAGGATTTGAGTCCCTGGCGGCGCAGTGTGTTACTGATGGTAGCTTTTGTTACTTTGGTCCCAGCTCTCCGGAGGTCATTCACTAGGTCCCCCCGTGTGGTTCTGGGATTTTTGCTCACAGTTCTGGTGATCATTTTGACCCCACGGGGTGAGATCTTGCGTGGAGCCCCAGATCGAGGGAGATTATCAGTGGTCTTGTATGTCTTCCATTTTCTTATAATTGCTCCCACAGTTGATTTCTTCACACCAAGCTGCTTACCTATTGCAGATTCAGTCTTCCCAGCCTGGTGCAGGTCTACAATTTTGTTTCTGGTGTCCTTTGACAGCTCTTTGGTCTTGGCCATAGTGGAGTTTGGAGTGTGACTGTTTGAGGTTGTGGACAGGTGTCTTTTATACTGATAACGACTCCAAACAGATGCCATTAATACAGGTAACGAGTGGAGGACAGAGGAGCCTCTTAAAGAAAAAGTTACAGGTCTGTGAGAGCCAGAAATCTTGCTTGTTTGTAGGTGACCAAATACTTCTTTTACTGAGGAATTTACCAATTAATTCATTAAAAATCCTACAATGTGATTTTCTACATTTTCTTTTCTTATTTTGTCTCTCATAGTTCAGGTATACATATGATGAAAATTACAGGCCTCTCTCATCTTTTTAAGTGGGAGAACTTGCACAATTGGTGGCTGACTAAATACTTTTTTTCCCCACTGTATGTAACTGCTGTGATGAAATTTGCAGCCTAGGCTGCACAGTGCAGACCACTGTAGCTTCTGTGAAAGCCCTAAATTTTGGTCTGTTACATTAACATATTCACATACCATGCCCCCACTAGTAAGCTGCACTTTTGGGGTTCCCCTGGTGAAAAAAAAAGAAAATGAAGGAAATGGTGAGAAAATAGTGACAGATATCAGAGAACAAGAAGGTTAGAGAGAAAAGAAGAAAATAGGATTGAGACAACAGGGAAGTGGATGGGGTTAAAAAGAAAATCAAAAGAAGACATTGAGAGAGAATCTGAAAGGGGGAAAATTGTTCCTGATTTAGATCTGAGAGGCTCTGGTCCTTCAGATGTCTCCATCAGCTAACCACAAGCCCAGGCTGAGCATGTGAGGCATGCTGCTTACGCTGGCACAGCAACCCCCTAATGCTAATAACTGCAATGTGTTAGCTACAATAAAACACTCCACACAGACCCCTGACATACGCAGACTCGCACACAGGCATGTGCAAAAAAAATGCACTAGCTGAGTCAATTATTACACACAAGGGGGAATTCCCAAACACAGAATGGACTGTAATTCCTACCTGTTAATTTCTTATATAAATAATTAGCAGTCCTCATTTTTTTCAAATATTTATCATGCAGTTACTTTTAGGAACTATTTGAACATAATAATTTTATCTTGGTGAGCTGCTTACAACTAGTGGCTGGGACTTGGCATAGATCGACATTGATCTGTCAAAACAGAGCCGTCCCTCTTCTGAGCTTTTTCCATCAGTTCATACACAATATTAGGCACATTACACAAGACATGAGCACCCCTTGAACAATGTAAGCACTAGCCTCCAAGAACAGCGCAAGCAGTGGCTGAAGCTACTCTGACAACTTAATTGCACATGTGAGGTGCAGCTGGAAGGCACAAACTGTAGAGGCCTAAGTGTTCTTGGA
The DNA here is from genome assembly GCF_900634625.1 of Parambassis ranga. NCBI lineage: Eukaryota > Metazoa > Chordata > Actinopteri > Ambassidae > Parambassis > Parambassis ranga. The sequence continues at coordinate 4,002,723 of NC_041036.1, forward strand.
GAGTATCACTGTTCTGAAACCAGCAAGATAGAATAAATCAAAGAGAGAGAATGGGCGAGGACTTTCCATCAGTGTTGAGAAATAACAAAGCCATGCTGCAGGAGGTTTGAGTATGCGAGTGGAATGCAGCCGGCATTGAGTTTTCATAGCTTTTATAAACCGGGTTCCAATGCAAGTGTCAATTTTTCAGCTTACCTGAGAGATAGAAACCTGTCAACTCATTTCAATAACATAGTTGAGGACTGTAAACTCCACCTTTTATTATGGAGGATCACAATCAAACAGTGATTGTTATAGTGTGTTTTTCTTCCTTTTCAACAGGGGAGCTGCCATAGAGTCCACTTTATAAACACCAATGTCTTCATCACAGCTGTCAGGACTTGTTTTTGTTAGTCTGTTTATTCAATTCTGAAGGAAATGATACAGAAAACAAGTAAGTTCCTATCATTATTATTTAAATTACTTTAAACAGCTTTTATCATGGCTGCCACAGAGGTACTTCTGGGTTTTTTCACTCAGCCAGGAACATTCCTAAGTAAATTGACTATTTGACGACAGCCAGAAGGACCAGTGTTGGTGCTGTGTTTTTAGGACCAACACTCTTGGAAAAAAATACAATGAATACATGATACCTTGTAGTGTAGCACACTCAACATGCCTAATTAGACAACATTTTCTCCATATGAATTAAATTACTTGTTGTAGTGTCTGTTTAGATTTAAGGCCATTTACCAGGCTGCAACACAATATCTTCTCACAAAGTACAAATAGAGCAAACATTAGCCTTAATTGCAAGATAATCGTCTCCCAAACTACACTATCACCAGGAGCACCTTGCAAGTAATAAGCTCCATTTAAGGACTGCTCTAGTCCGGATGGCCTGAGAGCAGGGATTAAACTGTGGAGCTGCAGCATCCTGCCCAGAGTGTATTGATCACTACTTGACTCACTGGATGCAGGAAGCCACTGGGTTTAATTTTTCCCACAGCTGCTTTCCTGTGTCTGAAGACTGTCTGAGAAGCTGAAGTAACCTCATCCCACGAGGAACCCAAATCTCCACCAAACCTCAAAGACAAAGCAGTGTATGGCTATGGGCTGTACAGCTTTGGCTGACTCACAAGCATCGGTGGCTGGGTGCAAGGCTTTTAGCTGAAATGACACACTTGTGCATTGGCGCTTGCAGATGTTTTACATCAATCTTGAATGTTAGAGGTCAATGCAATGGGTCACTCTATGTTGAGGATAAATACTACATAATGACCAATATGATTGGTTTAAGTCCTAAAATATGTTTTGCCATAAGGATTTCAGGATAATTATAACGCTAAACTCTCACTAAACAGTCCTGTTGACTTGCCTGAGGCTTCTCCTTACTGTCATCGCACCTCATCTCATGTGTAATATCTCCCATCTTACCAAAAGAAAGAAGTATTTGTACTGACGTACGATCAACCCACCTCTACTTTAATACAAATGTGCAGATGGGTCAGAAAGTACACATGTTTCTAATAAAAAATAAATAAATCCAAGATGAATTATGCCATCTTTGTTACAAAAATGTAAACAAAAATACTGGAACCTACACACACAGACCCTTTTTAACCACTCCCAAGCACTGTACTTGGCTATACTTCTATCTAGTTCTCTTTGTCTCTCATCAGTGTTCATGTTCTGGCTTCCAACCTGCCTGAGGAGTCCACACTTTGCCAACATTACTCCATCTTTTTTATTATTTACAGTCAGGGATGGGTTTTGTTACCGCTACAGGGGGCTGGATTCAAGAAAAACAGATTCTCCAAAGCTCCATGTTTTTGTCCTGTACATGTCTTCTCAGTCCTGAAGACAAGGGCCCACTGAGCTGATGATCAGCTGGATTTATGGTGCAATTTCTGAAAGCCATTTGCTCCTACAAGCTGGAGAATCAAAGGCAAGATTTCCGGATGGCGATGGGACAGAGATTATCCAGTTTGTGCTATCTGATTACAAACATCCACGGGCTGTTTTTCTTTTACTTTGTGTTTTCTGACTTGTGAAAGATGAGGTGAATGACCTCTCAAAGGACACTGTGTACTACTGACAGTGAAAATGAAGATATATCTGAGTGCATGTTTAAGGTTTTACACAGGGACAAAACTTTAATGAGTAGATCAGTGTAATCAGTACACATTCTAAACATTAGACTTGTTCCAGAATCACTCTGTCCACAGATTGTGGTTTGTAAATCCTATGTCCTCACAATTACCTCAACTGTGCATAAACCTTCCTATTTCACAGTTGCTTTTTGATCAGACCTTTACACCTGCACAAATCTCCTGAAGAATCTACTACTTCCAATATATCCCAGACCTTGGCATAATCAACTATTTGCATCATCTGCAGCTGGTCAGCGTTTTGGCTCATCGGGAGACACTTACAGCCTGTCAACAAGAAATACATATTTCAACTAGAATCAGAAGGGAACGTGTAATTACAGTAGCCAACTTGCTACACAGAGAAGCTGTAACAGTCCCAGATTTCCTATTTAGTGGGTTGTGGATTCAGCTCATGTAACATGTAAAAGTCACTTTTTAGATCTATGCACCCCCCCTTTGTAGACAGTAGGAGTGTAATGGTTCGTACCACAGAATTGAAAGCCAGAGTTTGTTGTGGGGTGGGGTTTGTGGCATTCATACTATTAGTGACACAAAAGATGCTGCATGCAAGAGGAGGGACTTCTTTGTCAGCAGTAATATATCTAAACTTTTAACTAAAGTGTGTAGAGCAATACAGAGCCCAGTAGAAGGAAGTAAGCAGTCATTGCCATCAATCTTATCTTATCTAATATTAACACCTACTTGACTGCACTGCATTTTATGAATTGGACAATACCTGGACCAGGGAGCCAGCAGGTTAAAGACTGGTCAGTCCAGTGCAGCTAAGATGAGACATTTGTGCTCACATGTGCAGCCAGTTAAAGTTTGTGTGAGAGGTTCATTATCAAAGTGCAATGATGCCCCTGCTGCAATAGCTGCAGAACCACCAGTCTAGTAGGTGGTACATTTAGCAATGGAATAACAAAGTCAGGTTTTTAAGAAGTCTTCAAGAAGGGGATTCCTAATTCACATGTATTACCCATTATTTAGGAGCAATGAGGTTTGGTGGTGTAAAGCCCTAAAAATAGTCTGGAAGGAATCTAACAGAAGAAAGGGCCTAGTTGGACCATATGCCAAACCAACAAGTCTCAGAGGCACCTCCCCAAATCATCTTGAGGCAATGCATCAATCAGAACCTCCACATCAGTGGCAAATGCACTCAGCAGCCATAAAACTCCCAGATCAAGCAGCGAGCTGAGCCAAAACCAGAAAGGCTCTCCTCAGTAAACCCAAGCCCTTATCTTTGTCTCGTAAAAAAATAAAGTCTGAGAGTGTTATGATCCACTGAAACTCCTCTTTGCTGATCACACCTCATCTTAAACATCTGGAGCAGTTCACAAGTTGTCAAAGCAGAAAAAATGCATTAATGTGTAGAACTTTTATTAAGAACCATAATCTAGACCATCTTTTGTTAAAAAGCCCCTACATAAGAACATGCACCGACAATACTGTCTAACAACAAAAAATAAATAGAATACAACTGATCACTGATTCACCGTTCATCCCTATGACCAATCTACGGTTTCATAAATTGAGCTCTTCAGCATAGACAAGGGCTTAGTCTAATTAGAGTCCACACTAATAATTTAACTCTGTTTAAAAACTATATGAACTAAATGTAAATGTGATTTGAAAATTGTCTATTAAAACATTTTTAAGAGTGCTGCAGAACACGATGTGATTTTGGTGCACGATTTCACACGTGTAAAATATAATGTATTTTGTTTGTAAATGACCTGCAGTTTGTAAAATTAATGTCAAAAACAAGTTGACAACATTTTTTCTATTACCGTGCTTTCTGCTCTACAAGTCCTCATTACAGCTTATTTTAAGCAATTACACTGTCAGCAGGAGCTGTAATCTCCAACTGCTGCTAAACGCCCAAATTTCCACATTTGCTGGAAACTATAATTGTGAGCTGCTCTTGGTGCTTTGCAGATGGGCCCTATTGAGCAATCTGAATATCCCTAATATTACCCAGTTCCTCTCCAGGGGGAAACACGAACATTTAAAAGGTCCAAATAATTCCGGTCAAATTACACAGCCCTTAATGAACTTCAAAAGATGTGCGGATGTTTTTACAGGCCAGCGCACAGGCTTTAACAGTAATTATGAAAACAAACCATATTAATGATATCATTTATCATTTCCACACTTTGGCTGCATGAGGCTTACCACAAAGTTCCTGTCTCTGGACAAAAACTCTAGTAATCTACTTAACTTATAATGTAAGATTTTCCACACACAGATCAAAATTTTCAGTTCCTCATTCTTATGGGCCATCACCCAAAATATATGAGTGCTTCAGGATGAACTGTCATAGGCAAAGTGGTACATACACTTATGCCAAACTGCTGCATGCCAACTAGAATCTGGAAATAATGTTACCTAACCTCCAGAGAACAACAAACATTTTAAGAAACTCTCCCTGAGTTGTAAACTGTAGTTGAAGTACGAAACTGCCACCACAGGACATGGTTAATAATAATAATAATAATAATACTAATAATAATAATAATAATAATATAGTAGACTAGACTCCTGCCTCCTAATAGCATAGGAGAGACGTGTGGCGGCTCATTTAAATTCCACATGCTAGAAGGATTTCTGCTGTAAGTCTGGCATTGCTCCAAATTATGTCTCTTGGGTGTACATACCACTGAATAATTTGTCCAAATGTCATTTGCAATTGCCCAAAAATCTTTTCTTCAATGGAAGCCTTTTAGAAAACATCTGTAACAAATAGTTGTTGTGAGACTACGGTACACGTATAACACTAGTACCGGTACTGCTACATGACCTTAAGCTGTGTATGAAACATAAAAAACAAGTTTCAATTTCCACTGAGCTAGAAACCTGATCTCATGAGCAGTAGCCACCTGCATAGTATGATATTTACCATTAGTTCTGGGCAGCTCAGGCTCATGTGTTACAAATCTTTTTGCCGCAGTCTATATAATTAGCTGTAATTGACTTCCCTTGAAATGTGTTTCTTCTGGGACATCTGGCCTTGAAATTTCAACCTTCCCATAAAGGGCCAGCACTGAGCTATACTTTCAATTTTACAAACTGCATGGGTGGCAAACATACGACCCCGCTCGTCTGCAAAAATAAATCTAAGAAAAAAATGCCTTTCATATACCAGACTTCAAAAATAAATATATATTTACAACTAAAAGTTTGCAAATGTATTCTTAGGATAACTATTCTCAGAGTCATTTTCATGATGATATAAGGCAGAACTTTAAGTGACACTTGTCACTTAGAGTCTCTAATATTATTATTTTGCTTAAAAGGACAAAGCCAAAAAAAAGTATGGCAGTGGCCAGTAGCAGAAAATAGCACTAGTCAAAACCAGTAAAGCCTCTTCTCCCCTGAATATTTCATGTCAATGGTCAATGAAGCCGTCTCCCCTTTTCTGGGATGATAACAAACATTAGCTTAACAAATGAAGCAATTTTTTGCAAGTACTTAATTCAGATGTCACATTATAAATGCAAACTATATAATGTGCCCTTCATTGCTGCCTGCCATTACAGTAATACCAATGTATAATTAACCATGCATAGGAAAGATAAAAGAAAGCTACTAACTGTGAAAAATGACTGTTTAAAGTCATGTGGAAGGCCTCAACGTATTTACAAATTAGAATTATATGCAAGTGTGGCTTCAGGGAGTTCTCCTTACAAAACCCTGCTAAGTTAATTTGTGTTTAATCAAGCTGCAGCTTCTCATCTGGAGATTCTCTCAGAATAAAGAATTAAAGGTCTTTGTCGCTGTAACTGCATCACAGGGTGAAGCTTGCTGAGCACAAGATGTTTTAAAAAATGCATTTGTATATTTAAACGAAAGCCATTACAAAACTTCTTGGAAACACAGACAGAAAAAGGAATGAGAAACCTTAACTTTGGCATAAGAAGGACTTTCATATAAATAACCAGAAGATCTGGCCAACCCTGTTTTGGCTCTGTAATCAAGAATAACATGTTTCTCATACCACTAAAAAAAACTAACCTGGGCTCCATCCCTTAGCTTGAGGATGCACTCCATGGTGTTGATGGTGATGACGACAGCCTCTGAGCCCAGCTTGGTCCAGGGTACGTGGATACGTAGCTCATGGATATGCCCACTCATGAATGTAAAGGGCAGCTTCAACTCCTATAAAAAGGCAAAGATATAAAAATGAAACACCAAAAAACTGCTACTGACGTTGAAATAATCTCTCTACTCAAGAACTGCAGACCGCACTAAAAGGTCATGTGACAACATGGCTGTGTCAAAATTATTTAATCCATTTTCTAAACACCTAATATTTGACAATAAGTGGAGAAGTTGCAGATTACTTATTCGGTCAGATTTTCAAATTGTTGTTTTGCATCTTGAAATACTCTGTGTGAGAATGGGTCCCATGAAGCACAGGCTTAACATGGATTCTCTGAAAGTATGAGCCAAACAATTAATAACAACAATTTTCTGGGGAAATGCTGTCATGGATTTAAAAATATGTGAGCTCAAAAACCCCTATAAAGTTCCACAAAAAACATACTTTGTATCTTTAGAAGAGAATCTCTGAGTGCACATTTTAAAAGAGGTGCGGCCCAAATAAAATGGAATAAAACAAAGGCGATGGTAGGATGATTTCCAAAGTTTTGACATAGCATTACACACAAATCTCAATGCTAACACGATTCCCACTGTCAGTTGGCTTCAAGCTGCTTTCAGTAAGAACTTTCATCACCATCTCTGCTGGGTTAGGTAATGTTTTGGTCTGCTCTTCAGAAGCAGTCAGAACCCACTCAAAAGAGAAGAAAGGGATTTCAAGTCACAGCAGATTGATCTAATTTAGACAGTACAAGAATGAAAAAGAACATTGTGTCAAAATAACACTGTAGTGCAAAATAAGAGAGTAAAACTATCAAACCTCCTCTGAATGGACAGTAAAATATAGATGTGCCTCAATAATGCTACTTTTTTCTGATTTAAAATTAAGCAACTTACTGTAACATGAGACATAAACCCAACTGAATGGAGAAAACATATGCTTACCATCAATCATTAACTTTAATCCAAACATTTGTCTTTTCACAAAAATCATATTTGCAACTACAGCTAAAGTGTTTACAGTGACAGTTACAAAATTCTATATCCTTAATATATGCAGCAGGAAGTTCATATAATGTTAGATGTGAAAATAAAACATGTCAGTGTAAGTTTTGCAAAACAGAGAGATTCCATGCAAGATGCATTACCTGTTCCAGTACATCCAGCTTCAGGTCCAACTTGCTGAGCACCACATCTCCACCCCATAGGGACAGCTGCAGGTCTGAGGGCTTCAGATTCTTAATGTACTTGTTGACATAGCTCATCAGGAGCGGTGTGACATAAGACTCCAACATCTTTTCTTTCTGTCCTGAACACATGTGAAATATTGAACAAAACATTGTGTGATGTCAGTCATATTTAAAAAAATATATATATATACTCAGTTCTAAAGTATATACCATACCAGAGAGAGATAAGATAATACAGGTAATATCACAGGGTGTGATGTATAACATTCATCATGGCTGCATTCAGTTTAGGCATGCACGTTTTAAGGTAACAGTGTTGTGCAAATCAGCTCAGTAGACTGGTTGATTGTGCACTTATATAATGATACTATAATTAAAGATATCACCTACAGGTGTGCTCTTTCTGCAATGACTATATACCTGTAAAAGTCTAATTTGCACAGGCTCATATTTATAGCTATGACCTGCTAAATGTTATAAAATTGATCATTTTATCCTAGACACATGCTGACACGTCCTTATCCAACGTTTTGAAATCATATATACCAAATTTACACTTACAAACTTAGCCTCTCATACGATACACAAAGACGTGGCAATATTTATTGTCTATTTGTACTTAACAGAGATATTCTATTTACGTAGGATTCAGGTCAGACTTTAAGGAACCTTTTTATGAATGATACTTTTCAGCAGTTTAACAGTTTAAAGTAGATAATGTTATTTAAAGTCCACCGGGATGCCTGATTTAGCCTGATTGCTAGTGTTGCTTCACTTTAGAGAATGTAGTTAATGGGGTAAACGCCAAGAGAGGTCAACTGCTCAGTTAAGAAACGTAACAACGTTTATTAAATTACTTTAATAATAAAGCAATGTCGTGCTGCGCAGTGAGAAATTCATGTTATTGTGGAGCAGTTAGCGAGAGAAGCTAGCTATGCTCCTGTCATTTAGCTATACACATCACTGGAGCAGCAGAGCAAAGGAGCTAAGCTACATGCTTAGCACAAGTCGCACTAACTTCGTTTCAGCTCGCTAAACCAAGTGGCCACGGGTAAAAGAGACAAACACCTTTATTACCTGTCGCCCGCTTGTATCCTGTAGCTTTTTGTTTAACTACACGTTTAATAAAACGTGTTCATCTGGTTAACTGTCGTTAGCCACATCTCTGTGCTGTAGCCAAAACGTCATCAGTAAACACCAACGCGGCTTCCGTATGCCTGATGTTGCGTTTGCGGTCGTAGGAAATTTGCCTTACAGTGCATTTAAACGACACCAAATAGTCGAACGTGGTATTTAAACACAGCACCAAGCATAAAATAAAATACAAACTGCCAACTGCCTTAAAAAAATAAATACCTGACAAACTTATTAATGTTTCTAACATCAGGTCAGGTTCTTAAAGAGGACTGAGCTATTCTTTTCACACGCTGTAGGTTATCAGCAGCTCTGAACACATTTCAAATGCGAACAAAACGTGATGCAATAATCATCTGTGTGTATTTGCGGTTTTTTAGTATCAGTATCAGTAGCATCAAATCATTTCACATGTTTGTGTTTTAAATACTGGCAGTAGTTCTGTAGCATTTTTACCTCAACTATTTGATATTATAAGAGTACACATGCACAGGCGTCAAAAAATAAGATAAACGATGACTGCTGCTGTTTATATCTGGAAATTTAAATGGCTTATTTTTGCATTTGTATATATTTTAGGTGTTCTGGACTTTTTTTGCAGACAACTCAAAAAAATCTATCTGAAAAGGTCGCTAGACGTTAAAATTCACTTATTAAACTGGACAATATGTCCCTGACATTAAAGGTAGAGTCCACCCCGATGGCCTATAAGCCCCATTCCCTAAAAATAATAAAGCTAAATACATGTGCTTTAAATATGGCCGACATGCCTTTATAATAGCCTAATAAATAGCCCAAATGACCAAAAAAATGAGAGGATGAAATATGTAATGTAATGTTTATAATCACACTTTCAGTGGCCAACTAATTTTTGGTTTCTTTTCGTTTTATTGCTGCTTCTGAGCTATTTTAAAAAGTTGCTATGTATAAAATTTACATACAAATATAGAAGCATATAGAAGCCAAATCCAGATGTCTTGTACAAAACAAAAATGTCAGATTTGGGATAGCTGTCACGGTGTCATCGGGGTCATATGGAGACACGGAGCCCGAGCAGCGAGGCGCTGCGGCCTGCAGTCAGTGCAGCCTCTTCCCTGTCAGCTTGATAAGGCTTCCTGAGGACACAGTCCACGCAGGCCGGTCACAGATGACGTTCACCGTGTGACTGTTCACTCTTTATGTGCGCCTTTGCGTCAGTCTGAATGTTACGTGTTCAATTCGGGCCAAGACACAGTGAAGTAAGGCAGAAAGTATTTGATGTCACAGTTTCACCTCAGATCCATCAGTTCTTATTAAAGCGCCCGCTGACAAGAGTGAGTTTCATTCAGTTAACTGAAGATCCTCACAGGTTCAGTCTGATCCACACACATTCTTTCAATGTATTTAAGGTAAATTAAAAAGAAGACATTTGCTCTGGTTCCATTTGATTAATGTGATAAAATGAGTCTCCCCTCTTTACGACAATATTTACACTCAATAGATTACGAAAAATAGGCTATTGATAAACGTTTACTGATTTCCTGCCATCAAAGTCTCAACAAAAATACAAAACATTTAATATACTTAAATAAATAAGGCAATTTCTGGTTTTATATAGGTAATTTTTACAGATATTTATATACCTATTACTCGCTTTCAAACCCTATTGCTTATAAAATTCGTTGTATTTCTTTAAGATATGAAATTATTTAACTATAACAAATGTGTTTATTTTAATATTATACAGTTTATTATTATTATTATTATTATTATTATTATTATTATTATTATTATTATTATTACTTTATATATGAAATTATTTGTAACCATATAAAGAAAACTGTTTTTATTTGATAATAAAGTCGCTGTTGTTTCTTTTTTTCCTGTTTTTTTTTCTTTTTTTGTGAACCTCAGCTCCTGGAAACATTGCACTTTGTTGCCTTTCCATGTAGAAAATAATTAGGGGAGTCCTTGCCTGCAGTGCGTGATAAACCGGGCCTTTGTTAATGGCCTCTCAACAGCAATGAGCACTGTTTTAAATCTTCTGTTGCTGTAATCACTTGTTCCAGACCCCATTTTCGAGCCCATTAAATATAAATACTTTTTCGAGCAATTAATTGCACTGTCATGTTTTAAACGCGTCGTCAGTCGCCAGTAAAGGCTGCTGAAGTCAAAAAAAAAGAGAAGAGGCCTGAAGGCCAAGTAACACTGAGATCCAAAGAGATGAGAAGTCAGAGTGAGTGAAGCTGCGCTGTCTATAAAAAAACGATAAGAGCAGAGCATCAGCTTGTTGTGTTACAGGCCGCAGCCCTGATGGGAAAACGGTTTACCAGTTTAGCTGGATGAATTCCTAAAAGCAGTTTATTGGCATCTAAATCAGTGCGTAAACGGCTCACTATTTCCAATTTAACTTAAAGGTCATATGATAATTACATTCTGTGATTATTCATTTTAATAATATTCAAATATTCATCTTTTTATAGTTCAAAGTGGCTTTTTTTATTGGGAGAATCCCAAATGTTTGAGCTTGCATGCAGATGAGTAGCAGCGATGCTTTAAATTCCACATGTGCTGGATCATTTGGAAACAGGTTGATGTAGGATGTCACAGATTTCTTTATGTCAGTCATTCATATCTCTTGTATGCTCCTCTGTTAACGCAGGAAACTCCTTCTGCCGTTTTGCAGGTCAGTTGTGATATCAGAGGTGATGCAGATAAAGACATGGGATATGGCTGCTAATGCGGCTAATATAATACTAATCAGCCCCCGTGGTTACAGATAATAATAATAATAATAATAATGAAGCTGTGACATGTGGCTGCACAGGTGATGGGTTTTCATTTTTTTTAAACATTTCTTATAATTTCTTATAATTCTTAAGATCAGTTATCACCCTGTTAATTCTGCTTATTAAATTATTTGCATCATCTGAAGACATGCTCTGGTGTCATTTCCCTGTTAACTGATACCTACTGATCTACTGTAAAACGCCCACTCAGCCACATGAGCTCTCACTGCCTGCTGGCTGTAAACACACAGACTATTAACTTGATGACCATGGTTAATGGCTTCTTATAAACGTTGGTTTTTGGGAATATAACCTCATGGCAATCAAAACATAAAATAAAATAAAAAATAAAAACAGAACGAATGCAAATGTATCATGGAAATATTTATTTCTAAAATACAATTTTACATACTTTAAACTTATGACTGTTTTTTTTAACAACTTTATCATTTCATGGTCAGAGAAGAACATTAAAAAATAACATTATGTACATGGTCTTGATATTTACAGGTGCTGTGAAAGCTGGAGGTTGGCCTTGGCTCCGCTGCTTTTCCACTTGAGGTGCAACCAAATCCCACTTTAAAAAAAAAAACGTGCTGCAGTAAACGTGTCCTGATTTGGGAGATTGTCTTTGAAGCAAAAAAATAAAAAAAAATAAAAATAATAATAATAATAATATAACAACAACAACAAAAAAAGAAGTCGCTGATTTGTCTTTCTGCATTTTTGTCCATTTGTTATTTTGTTAGTCTGTCCAGGCTAGTAGTCCTGATGTGGGCTGTGCGTCAAACTGTGCCGTCGCAAGTCACAGTTGCGCCGAAACACCTTTCCGCAGCGGCCACAGCTGTAGGGCTTGATGTCTGTATGGGTGAGAAGGTGAGTTTTCAGGTTACTTCTTTGATTAAAGGTTCTTCCGCATGTGGGGCATTTGTGGGGAGACTCCTGTTTAGATTTAAAGCAAGCAAAGGATTATTCCCTTGAATTGTACAGAACGTCTGTCAGTTGTATCTTTACTCAATTACTGAACGTAACGTTTATCTCTTACTCATAGTTTTTGTTTGAATTCGGTCAAATTGAGTTGTTGTTTTTTTTGTGAGACTTGTTATTATAATATCCCCATGCATGCAGTAGACTGTGCATAAAAGGTGAATTATGATCACACAGTTAATGTCATGGTGACTTAATATTCTGAGCTTACCTGCATGTGTAAGGTTTTATGGACGGCTAGAGTTCGAGACTGACAGAATCCCTTCCCACATTCTTGACATTTGAATGGTTTTTCCTTGGAGTGGATGTATCTGTAAAACAGAAATGACACTTAATCAATGACTGCTCATGCGTGGAGTTGCTTGTACTGCAGATGTTACAAACTCCGCAGTCCACAGGAGCGAAAAATCTCTACTTGTGCAAGCTGTTCAGCCTAATGCTTAAAAAGTGCTTTAGCGCCCTCATGGAAAAATCTCTAGGAACAGACCCGTCTGTATTTCACGGCATGTTTTTAAATAGCCAAGTGCTGAGAGGTCATTTAGAGAAATAAATATATTTTTGACTTGTCACATTTTTAGGAATGCTGCTGGGCTGCTGGGAAAATGCAGAGCTCCCCATAAACCCTGTGTGCGTAATGTCAGCTATAAATCTGTCTTACCTGTGGTCTCTGAGATGGTCTTGTCTTCTGAACGCCTTGTGGCAAATATCACAGGTATAGGGCCGCTCATCTGTGTGGGTCCTCTCGTGAATGAGGAGGTTGTATGACTTGGTGAAATGCCTGCCGCAGAACTTGCAAATAAATTCCTTTTTAGTCTTGGATGGGAGCCTGCCCCGGGTGGGTTTTCTGTCCGGGGACAGCTTGCTCAGCTCGGAGATGGTTCCCCCAAGTCCTGATGCCAACTTTGCCAGATCCGTAGCTTTCGGCGGGTCCTCCTGAGTGGCAGCGAGGGCCAGGTTGGCGAAGTCAAACCTCGGCCTGTCCTTGTGCAGCGAGGGGACGCCGTGCGCAACGGTGGCTTGTTTCGGATGGAAGAGCTGCGCGGCTGCTGTGAAGGGTAACGCCGGGAAGGGAATCCGGGGGTCCACCAGACCCTGGGCAGCTGCCGTGATCGTCGACCTCAGTCCTTGCATGTGCGGGTAGCCAAGAGTCCAGTGGTTCATGTGCATGGTTTGCACCGCGCTCAGACCGTACAGTCCCTGCAGCTGGTCAGCGGGGAAAGTGTTGACGGCCTGCAGGAAGGAGTAGTTTGTCAGCTGGAGGGCTGGGTGCAGGGGGATCGGAGCGTGCAGGGCTTTGCTCCCCATCTCGGCTCAGACCTCTGCAGAAGACACGGCGATAACCCTGAGGGGGACACACAACATATAAAACAATAAATGTGGTGGTGTGATAACTTTACAGGCAAATAGAAGCTTCAGTTGCTCGTCATGAGACAATAAAAACACCTGTTTGCATTTAGACAACCACTGAATTTGTATAAAGATTTGTATTATCCTGATTTAAAACGACAATACATCCCATCTGTAATCCAGATTAGGGCAAAAAATATTTGAATTTTAACACACCATGAAGGAGCTAATTATGTCAGTAAACTGTATTGATAATGATGTGTGTAAACCCCTGTTTGTCATAAGCAAAACCACGGAGAGAATATATAAACACGCATTTCAGACATTGGGAATAATGTGTCCCTTAATGCGCTTTCAAAACAGTTTTATAAAACACATCAGTCTCCGGAACTGTAATCGAATTAAATGGGTGTAAAAAAAAAAAAAAGAACTCATGTGGCATCGATTAAGACAGTAAATTACAATTTCAGATCACACTGAATGAAACACTAAATCTCTCAGGAGGTAATTAGAGAAGACACGCTGTTGTTGTGTTGGACGGTTGTAGTTAGTGTTTCACAATATAACAACAAGTGCTGTGTGTGTAGATTTGTAGGAGTTTGAAATTTTGCCAGCATGTGTTGTTGAGTGCAAGAGCATGAGTCAAGCAAAACACACTAATGCTGAATATTAACCACAAGAAAGTTACCTTTTATGTTTACTGGAAATACACGTGCTGTTATTTTTTTTATGGTCGATCATTTTATAGGTGCTATTTTTTTTTTTTTTTTGCTTGAAGGATTACTTGACATTATTTTCTTCTGTTTTAGTGGCACGTCTCCTCTGGGCATGTAGGCCTTGAATGTTTGCCTTAAATAAAAGCAGAAGCTCTACCTGTCTGTGCAACGTAGGACAGATGAGGTGAGCTGACAGTTTAAGAACTGGCCCTGTTCCGTGTTTGTGGGGTTGACATGTTATGTTTTCCCACACAGGAAAAAAAAAAAAAGTCCACGGTATAGTTCAAGGCTCCAGATGGTGAAAGCTGGACTGGCATAAAGCCAGCGCAGAAACGGAGAGCTGACCTTTACAGACTCCTATATCTGAGAATTAAAAATAAGAGTTTGAGATTTTGGGGTGAAATTTAAACAATACACTGATAGTTTTTGACAGGTGAGCCCAAAACATATTTTACATAATATTTCAGAAGCCTGCCTGCCTGCCTGCCTGCCTTGAACCGCCGCGGAGATTAAGGCATTATCCACACTTGGGGCTTATACAGAATGAAAGTCGTGCGAATAGGCTACACGGTAGCCGGGAGGGCTGCTGCTGGTCGGTTGTTTCAGTCAGGTCGTTACTTTTGCTGCTGCACAGAGTTCTTTCTGCTCTGATTCGCCTCTCACAGATGGGATGGGGTTAAATATAATTTCGCACAGGTGCAGCTGCAGCATAAGTCACCGTGAAGGCACTTGTTGTTCTTTGCCCATAACTCCGTTCAGCTGGTTCTCTCCACTCACCTTTGGACTTCTTTTACACCCCTCGGTGTCCTGCCTTGTTCTTTGAAACAAGCTCTGTTTCATGTTTTTTTCGCAGAGTGGTTTAAATTTCTTTTAAAGTCGTGACAAGTTATTTTTTTGTTACAAACGCGAAGGCCACTGGTTCAGAATTGTCGTGCGTAATGGACACAGACCAGCCAATGTCAACGCGTGAGTGATCTGTGACCTCAAGCTTGTTATCATCACGAGGCAACAACCTCCTTCGCAACACGTTATTTTAATATTTTTGTTGATGAAAATGTGAGCAGGCTGATGTCTTTGCTTCATAACGCAGACAGGAAAAAAGTGGAGTCTTTTCTCTAGATAAAAGTTTCTAACAAGAGAGTGGAGTGAGGCTGGTTCCCTTCCCACACAAGACTGACATAAACCCTGCCAAACAGAATCTTACCCCAATAAATAGCTGCCAAAGGTCCTGCGGTATGTCAGTAATCCACAGTTACTATAGAGGCGACGAGCTCCAATAAAGCGTCGCTAAAACTTTTCCAAGATCCAAGTCCATGAAATTTTCATGTAGCCATGCAGCCAACTCTGATGTCTCGGACTTTTGCAGAGATGTGACAAGTTGTGAAAAGCTGTGGAAAGAGATGAAGAAGTTTTGGAGGAGAGACAGGAGCAGCAGCAGCAGCAGCAGCAGCAGCGTGGGAGTCCCGTCCGGAGCTGGGGCTGGAAGTGTGCGGTTCTTCACTTTTTAGGGCTCGGGGACTCCAGAGCTCACAGCCCGCCCTCCGACACGCCTCCACCCCCCCTCCTCTATCATTAACTCCAATGTTCCCCTCTGTTTATTTGTGTTTGGATAGCAACTAAGGCTCCAGACCTAGATGAGAAGCGTGTTCAGTTCAACCTGCCTGTGACACCTCTCATATACCATATAGCCAAGGCTGATACCTTCTTTTGGAGACATGTTTGGAAGCACAGAAGGAAACCCTGAGCGGTTTTTTTCCCTTTACTACTCCACGCTTTTGAAAACGTGCTTTTGGATACTTGAGCAGCTTACAAGATTTTTTTTTTTTTTAAAAACCATAGACCCCACTTGCGAAATGGAGGGCACATGCAAGATCCACCACATTAACTCGTTTTATTTCATTGTGGTAAGAGTTAAAATAAAGGTTTTGTAACTGAAAAAAATGCAGCATGATAAAAAAGTGAGCAGTTATTGCCTCCTCATTCTAAAGAGCTGCTTATCTATCAGTTTGACATTTTTCATGAACATGTATAAAACACCTGAATAAAACTGACTGCGCCATAACAACCACACATAGTTATCAGATTTACTTGTTTTTCTGCAAATTGTTTTTTTGTGTGACTAAATTACATCTTATTTTCACCAGAAAACAACTCCACCTTACTCTGTGTATCACACAAATAGCTCTATGTGATATAAATGAGGTATATGTATTGATAAGCATCATTGGAGATGTTTGTCAAAAATTATCTCTCCCTCTTACATCATCATTGTCAATTAGTCTTTTTTATTGAATTTACGAGCAGTGAGAGGATGCATGAGATTAATTACCCTGGCCTTTAATTACAATGCGGTTTGTTTTTGGCCGAGCATTTAGAGGTTAAGTAATTAAGACTTTTGACAGCCCGAATGAGAAGTTAAATACGCCCTTTACGCACTAAATGGCAACTTTACGCACACACGCAGGCTGTGTATGGATAGGTCATTTATTTTTCTTTAAAAAAAAAATTTAATTTGTCAAATGTTCCTTCAAAACTAATCATAGATTTAATTTTAATAAAAACATTAAATCAATTCTGGATATACACGAATGCACCATGGCCCAGCTGGCGTTCCTCATTATTTTGAGATTACGGTACCTTAATTGATCAAAATTTACTAATGATTGACAAAAAACGTTTGCAAATGTATTTTAGCTCTTGACAAAATAAATAAATAAATAAATTTAATTCATAAATGTTAAGGGCAGCAGGACTGGCAGAGGTTTTGGAGCAGCAGCAGCAGGTTTTGGTCTGGTCTTTGCGCAGAATGCAGGTCTGCAGCGCCGCCTATTGGGACATCAATAAAACGGCACACTGCTTCCTTTTTCTGCTCCAGTATAATTTGCGGCTCTGACGGAACACTGCCTGTTGGAGCAGCTTTAATTTTCTTGTCTCCATCACAGAAAAGAAGAAGCCTATAAAATATAGCATCACCAGGGGGGATATGTGGTTTCATAATGCATTAATATAATTTAAATACACGCAGCCAAATATAAAATACATTAAATAAATGAAGGTAAAATAATGTTTTTTAATATTTTCATTGGATCTTTGGGAGCGTCTGGCCCATTCATCCATGCGCCTTTTAAACCAAGTTAATAACCACATGAGAGCAAAAGGGCCAGACGGATTTATGCTCATTATGTGAGAGATAACAGCAAAAGCACTCGTCAAAGAGTCTATCCAAAAGCTCATGTAGCCTAATTTTCGTTTTCTAAGAGCTGCAGAACATTGTCTGCACACAACATGCTTGTGGTTTTCGTTCGGTTTCATATCACCCAGGCCCCCATTTTCACTGTCAAAACACTAAACAGCTACAGACAGATTAGAGCACACTTTAAATCTCTGTACTTATATTTTATAGATAGTGGCATTTTCTCAACATATCCTGTTCACTCTGGGAATTTACATCAATTATATTCAAAGAGGTTCTTAAAAAAAAGACCTTTAAGAAACAAGAAAGGTTTAAAATTGTTTTTTTTTTTTTTGGGCTTGTCTCAGAAATATACACGCACCAATAATTACATTTCCAATTCCAGTGTAATCTATAGCCATACAGTCTAAATTCATTTAAATCTTAGAAAATATTTGGTGGAAATATTGATTTCCTGTGGGGAGGCGAGGTCTTATACTTTAAAAGCAAAACACTCACGTCTGATTATTGGTGAAATATACAGTTTCATGTATGATATGGTTATTTTTTGTGTTACTGCATTGAATATCTACAACCTGTGGTTTCATTATAATGCACCCAAACAACAGTAATAAACAGCAGAGTACAGTTACAGAGGTGGATATGCTGTGACTCATTATATTAAATTCAGATATCACTAATATTTAAAAAAAACACTCATGGCTCAGGCTTCAATATCAATTTTATAGAAACTCTGGAATTTTATCTTGTGTAGAGTCTTTTTTTTAAAAAAAATGATCCTGACAGGACACATTGACCTCTACTTTACAATGTAGGTTTTTACAGTTCCACTAATCTGTGCTATAGGATTTCTCTATTCTTTATAGTTATAGGGGGTAATGTCAGAACCGGAGAGTTAGTGTCCTGCCCTTTGACCCTGCCTTGAGCCCCCCCTGCTGACATCATTCTCTATGATAATATGACTCCCACAGAGTATCAGTGTTGCAGCTCAGTGCAGCTGCCAAGCCTGTAATGGTCGACGCTGCAAGAGTCATTATTAATAAAGAACCGTAGAGCTCTTGGAAGACGATGATGAAAAAAGAATATGATATTAAAATATATATCTGACCTCTGCACTCCTTTACGTTGCTCCTTACCTCTGTTGTAGAATCCTGGAAAGTTCGGGCCTGCTCCGGAGCCTCTGTTTGTCTGTCTGTGTCTCTTCAGTGTGTTGCCAGACAGGATGTCAGGTCCATACTGTTAGAGCAGGGGGAGGTAAACCTGTCATTGTTACCTACCTGCTGTGGTTTCAAAGCCCCCACATCCCCACCTACACTCTCACTCATCCTGTCCCGGCAGCGGCGACAGCTGCTGCTGCTGCTGCTGCTGCTGCTTTCAGGATGGGTGTTTGTTATTCAAAGACCCTCTAGTCACATTTTCCTCCACATCACAATCTTTTACTTGAAATTATGCATTTCTAAAGAAGAGGGTTATGCCTCTCTTGCCTCATGGGTTGTATGAAACAGAATAATGTAGTCATGTCTCTTTTTTTAGCAACACGGTCTGTTTTAAATGCATGTGTTAGAGGCACAAAACTAAGTAATTCAGATATTATTAAATCACACAACTAATATTAAAATGCATTAATATGATATTTGCTAACAGATAAAGTATTTTATTGAGGATTTCTGTTTTACAGTGGCTGCCATCTTTGGAACACTTTGACCATTGAAACATGTTCTAAGAGTATTTTCCTTGGTCTGTAAAAAAGGGGCCTTAGTCATCCATTGGTGTGATCGGGCTATTTAACACATTTTATAGACATAAAAAAACTTTTATTATGATTTAGGTCTGTGTCACTAAAAGCTAATTGTTGCCAGGTAGCAGTGAAGTTTGTCTGAATTTGACAAATTTATGTTGAGAATAACATGATTCAAGTCCACATACTCTGTTTCTACCTATTTAAATATCTCTCTGTCTCTTACACACACACACACACACACACACACACACACACACACACACACACACACACACACACACACACACACACACACACCCTGCAGGACTTCAGTACACTGCACCATACACACAGCACTACAGTTCAGCTGTGACAGCAACAGGCTGCGTTCTTCTGCTTTTTTGTACAAGATTGCCCCCTATTGGTTGTCCCATAAATTGCTTAGCTGCAGCTTTTTATGACGGATCATCATATGCAGTATCATTCTGTGTTGATGAGCTTTGGATGAAGGGTCAGAGGAGGCCATAATATCGTTTATGAGATCAGTTTATGTTATCTTCTATACGATAAAGCTCTGTGATTTTAATCTCACCTTAAACATTGCACATGATAAAAAAACTAGACTCATGAAGAGTGTGTGTGTGTGTGTGTGAGCAATGTGTAGGATACACACCATTCTTCTGGTCTCCTGTATGATCCTTTTTCCATCTGCTGTCCAGTGCCACTCTCTTCACTGGTCTCCTGCCATCTGTTTAACAGCACCTTTGCGTGACCAAATGCCTCTGCTCCCTGCAACGTTATCCACTCTGCCAGAGAGCCATAGAGAAGAAAACCGCCATGATATCGTGCTCCTTCAACCAATAAAACCCAACAGTTAATGCTGCTCAAGCCCGACACCAAATCCCATTTGTCAGCAAATAGCTTCCTCCGGTTGTCTGTGCAGGCCAGGAGCTTCTGTAGAACTCCCAGCCATGGAGATGACATTCTTAGTTATTTGTTGTCTGGTGTGACGGCAAGCAGAGTGAAGTGTTTGAGCAACAGGAAGGATCTGTGTATGATCATAAATGTGTCTCAGAAATGCTCGATTGGACATCTGATCTTCGTCAAATTATCATCTGGATTCAGCTCAGTTTCAGTGTTTAGACAATCAAAATTCTTTAGACTCAATTAAACGCTTATGCTGGGGTATTATTGTGATGTTCAGACGGAAGTGTAAACAAAGATTTTCTATTGGTGTCTCAAACATGACAGACGTGTCTCTGAAACAGAGAGGTGGACGCAGTGAAGCTAAAAGTGTGAGTTTTTAGCAGAAACAAGGAAAAAAAAGAGTGGATGGAAAGAAAGAGACCAACACAGAAATGTGGATTAGTGCAAGCCATATCACTCCCCACCCCATCACAGCTGTGTGTATACATGTCCGTACTGTATATAAGCCTGGTGGTGTTGCAGGAGGACATATGTGTGTGTGTGTGTGTGGATGTGTAAAAAGCCAGCAGGATGTCTGGGGTAGCTGAGCAGTATCCTGCAGGTTCTGGGCTCCAGCTTCCTCTGCTGCTAGGATATATAGGCAGAGAGGGTCATATCAAAATGTCTTGAGCATGTTCTCTCTTCGCTGTAAGGTCACTGCATTTTTGCATTGTTACATGCGACCGTCATGAAAAAGGTATTTTCTCATAGCATGTTCAGTGAGGCTCTTCACGGCTCAGCTGTGACAGGCATGACCTTTTTTTTTTTTTTGTTGCCGGGCGGGGATTTTCTGGATTCAACTGCCGCGCTGGTGTGAGGGCTGTGGTGCCTTTTAAGAGGTGCCTTATGCCTTGTTGCCCTCCACATATTGCATCATGGCTGTTTTTACTCTTTCTCACTGAACTCTGGCTGATTGGCACCTCAGTGTTCTGCCCTTTTAGCTCATGGGAACTTGAGTTGGTATGTAGATTCCTGTCTTAAAGTCTGATCCATTACTTATAATGGAGAAAATCTGATAGTTAGATAACCATAGAATATGAAATGTACGCTGTATCCTTCGGGTACTGAATCACACTCAAACAGTATCCTGTGTGCTACTTGTTTTTGAACTCTTGGGCCCAAAGCACTGAATCCCCCAGATGTAACTACGCCTGTACTCCCTTCTTCTGCTGATCAGCTCCTGCTGGCGAGGTGATGGACAGTAAAACTCTCCCAGCACCTGTTTCCTGCCCACGCTCAAGTGTTGTTAATAGGCTGATGAGAGACGTTAACAAAGTTACTGCAGCGCGCTGGAAGGATAAATCAACAGAGTGGTGGTGTGTCTCATCCAGTCTGTCAGAAGTGACATTTTTAAAAGGTCCTGGTGACTGCTCCATCCGTCCTGTACCTGAGGTGAGATGGAAAGATGGAAACAGAGCGAGGACTGAGTGATTAAAGCACAGAGAGAGGTTTGACAGAGCTCAGATGGAAGGAGAGAAAGGAGAAGAAAAGAAGGATGAAGGAATGGAAGGAGGGACAGATGTTTGAAGGAGCAGATGGAGAGATAGGCAAAGGAAAAGCGGGCTGAAGTCAGGAGTGGAGAAATGATTAAAAAAAAACTGTTGATCCAGACTACCAGTGATGATTTAGTGAAATCAGGCTTTCTTGAAAACATCTCTGTGATGTTGTTGGAAGAGGAATGAATAATGCAATAGACTCGGTCATTTTCCCACATCAACAGCAACAACAATAACATTCATCCTGTGTGATTTCATATAATTTCTTTATTCCCCTGCCTTTTTCTCCCTTTGTGATGTGCCAGACGTATGTGCATTACAAAGAGAGTCAGGAAATGGCTTTCCACTTAAAAAAAAAAAATGAGAGCAGTTCTTGACACTGTTACGAGAAGGACCTTTGGCTGTGAGGGACCTTTGGGAAGCAGGCACTTCTTTTAGATTCTCATATGAGCGTAGGACTATCTAATTAAGTTTACCCACAAGAAGCTATATTTCTTCAGTGTGTTATCATTCTTCTGCCAGTGAGTCACTGAGACATTGCTATCATAAAAGACAAAAAAGCCGATTGTTTTTATTAAAGCTAAAAATATCCATTCTGGCTGGAGTCCAGGCTTGTTGCCTCTCTCCCTCTCATTTTCCTCCCACTCTTTGAACTAAAATAACATCTTTTTTTTTGAATGGACTCTTGTTATTGATGGATTTCTGCTCCGCTGTGGTTTGAATTAATAGCTCGGATGCCTGTATGGTTGCATTTAGCGTGCACACACACACACACACACACAGAGACACACAAATACACAAAAATGCTTTCAGGCATTATTACCTCGGCACACACTCATGCAAAACTCACACACACACACACACACTAAGTAAATGTTAATGTACACAGGTGCAGTCTTTAGGGAGGTTGCTTTTGCTCTCTCATCAGTCACTCGTAATCACTTCCCTTCCAGCCCAGTAAATCACCGTCTTTTACTGATGCATTTATAGGATGCATGTTCACAACTTGTAGCCAGGGAAAAGCTTGACCACCACCAGGAATACATTACAAGCTTCTGCATCCATACAGTCAATACAGTCATACAGTCACAGACAGGAAATATTGTTTTATAAATGTCTACTTAGTTTCTGAAATGTATTTGTGCTTTTAATAGGGTTTTAAGCTGTTTACGACATATGGGTGAGAGTGGAGTTATTGGTCAAGGGGGGGCCCCTGGGCGGCTGTGGATATTGGCAGGTTGCACGACTCCACCAAACTTGGTCCTGGGGAGGTCCCAATGACCTGTTTTATACCAACACTGGTGCTTTGTCGTAAAAACCAGGGGGAAGTCGAGTCACAACTGGAGTATTTGTTTGAAGCTGACGGAAAAAGTCCTCCTGTGGGCAAGACCATGTGAGTGCGCTGTGTGCTGCTGTGTCTGCCGGGAGTGGAAATGCATAGAAAAACAGGCAACTGTGTCTTTACATAGACTTTAGATTGGTGCCCAGGTTCTGGTAAAATACTCCCAATACCACCGAGGACAGAGAAGCACATTCCCCTCTTACTTTTTTGGATGGAAACAGTTTCTTGTCACCGCTGTTTGAATGCCGTAATTGGACGTTAAGGGGCTCGCCCAGAGAGGTGTGATGTAGTGTTAAAACTGCTCACAAATCACATATTTCTCACGTCTGTGGAGGTTCAGAATATGGCTCTGCAGTGTTCTCAGGCCGTACCACGCCTTTCGCTGGTGCATTTGAAATTCACACCGTGCTCTTCTGAACGAGACAGGTGAAGAAAACCTTCGGCGCGGGATGGCGTTTCAGTAGATTTAATATTTCCTAAAAGCCTTGAATTTTACCTGTCACTGTAATGCAAAAAACGTGTCTTCGCTTGTGCAGTGTGTGTCAGAGTGATGGATGGTGTTAAGTGTGTTCCAGGATTATGTTTTATGAAAGTTAAAGGGCCCCTGGGTTGGTCTGTGAAGCACATAATCTCTGTGGAAGTGCTGGGCTGGATGAACCCAGGCTTTATTATTAAACACCTACGAGAGGGGGCCGAGCGCTGGTGGAGGACCCTGAACATCCAACCTAACACTCGATTGGACGATCTCATCACACGTCTTTGCCATTTGGGCATGAAATTAAAATGTTTTGCAACAATTCTTTTACTTTTAAGCATGAAATAGGAACTGCTTTATTATGCACTGATGCATTTGTAAGGGCAATCTCTGACTCCTTTTAAATGTTCTGTCACTATGTTCCCTCGAGCTATCTTTTCCTCATCTTTTCCCTTTTATACAGTAAGTTTTATCTCTGAAAAGAGAGCATTAAAAAAGGTAATACTTTTGGCAATAAGTTTCAGATTTGATGGCACAAGTGAGAACTGGCTATAAATGATGCTGTATTGATTTCACATGTGGAGT
This sequence comes from Parambassis ranga, assembly GCF_900634625.1. Lineage (NCBI taxonomy): Eukaryota > Metazoa > Chordata > Actinopteri > Ambassidae > Parambassis > Parambassis ranga. The sequence goes on from NC_041036.1 coordinate 4,026,875, forward strand.
AGGACTACCAAAGCTCATGCAGCAGAAGAAGGAGAAGGGGGCGGTCGTCGTCCCTGGGATGTTCATGGAGGTGCTAGCTGGAGGCTCTAGAGAGCCGGGACCTGGTTCTGCAGCCGAGGGAGCTGTAAAAAAAAATACCATAAAAAGTTCCATATTCACAATTATTCTGACTTTTCAGATTTATAAATCTTTGTTAGAGCTCATGGTGGATGCATTACTGGTTTAAACATGGACATGGATTGCTGCTCCCCTGGTAACATTGCACTTGGTGATTATAAATGATCCCATAAAGGCAACAGATTTTTTTTAATGGCTCTGGCACAGTATAGGTTTGGTAGTAGATGGTGAAGTCAGTCTGAAACATTTTGAGATGAGGGTATATGGTTCTATTAGGATGTAGTATTATATAAGATATAATATTAGAGCTGATATTTGTACCATACTACTACCTTATCAATTACTGACCAACATTGTTTTAAATTGTGCTGTTTGTCTAGTGTTTGTCTGCTTGTCAGGATTGTGTGGTAAGTAGGACTCAGGCACAGGCAGAAGCAGAGTGTGCAGTCTAATTTATTTAGGCTCGGCACACGGTAAGTCAATCAAACAAAAAGGCAAAATATACAAAGAGCTAAACTGGACCGGAGAGATAAGGACCTAGAACACAAGGCGAAAGTACAGACTAGGGCTAGACAAAAGATGAATCCAAAAATCAGTCAAATCGTTGGAACAAGAACCAAACTAAGATAACTCGGCTTGAACTCTTGGGTGATTCACAAGACACTCTGACAGGGAGTGAAGGGAAGGACACACACTAAATACACGAGGAGAGGGGAAAAAACAGGACACAGGTGAGACACATTGGTGCAGGCAGGTAATCAGCAGGGGGAGGAGCCACACGAGGAAGGGAAGACAAGACACCTGAAACGAGAGGCAACCTAGAACTACAAAATAAAAGAGGACAAACAGAGATTTCCAAAATAAACCTCAACTCCCTGCAGAGAACCTGACGCTTCTAGCTCATGTTCATGTCTCCAACTGGAGTTAAAGCTCTTTCACTACCTGTACTGCACCGTGTTGCAACCTGATGACCATATTGGAGTTTTGTTTTTAATTGCAGCTGGATTTGGCATAAATAAATTATTGCCAAGGCTAGACATTAAAAACAGTATTGGTGTTAGGTAAAGAATCATCTTAAAACACACAAATTTATAACAATAAATACATTTACAAGGAAAATTATCACTGTTGCATAGTCACCATGTTCGGTTGTGACCAGGATGACCCCCCCCCTGAACATGTGATGCGAGTGGAGAAATATACTTGCATGTTTGTTAAAGGCCTGGAATATCGAGGACAGTCTGGACAGACTTGCATCAGGGATTGAACGGTAAAGTTGCTGTGAGCTCCGTCATTGCAGGTTAAAGTATGTCATCATCAATTTGAAAAATGTGACATTCATCTTCTTGCTTGGTGCTTATCTGTCACGTGTGCCGTGGAGGGAGGAGAGGGCCGCTCAGGCTCCCCCCTAGAGGAACAGCACATGTAACTTTGTCAAGCTCCAGCTGGCCTGGACTGTGAAGCTGGAAATGTTTACCATGGTCCACATGGCTAATTTGTGTGTTTTTATTTAGCTGTTGTGTATCTGGGACTTTTGGTTGGGGGCTGGGGTGTGGTATGGAATAAGGGGGGGCCTGCTGCAACAGTCAACAGATGCTGTCAAAGTGACCGCAGGGAGGAAGCAGAGACAAATGCTCCTCATTACAGCGCTGACTGCAGCCCAGTGGCCCAGTAACCAGCAGAAACCAGCTCCATGTCTCTCTGACTGTACAGCTGGAGATCAGCTGATCCTCACTGGCTTCACTTACAGTCAAGACGCATTCACTTCTTCTTCACTCCAGCTGAGGAGGAATCCATCATGGCAGCCATCGCTGTACCAACACAATAGAGATACTCAAATTAAAAGCAGGACAGCTTGTCAAAGCTGAGACTATAAGTCCTGTTGATTAACACTGACTCAGCGGAAGCGAGGATTTCTATTATCATTAACAAAAAAAGTACTATCCTGTCATACCAGGATTCAAGACACTCCCAAGTTAGATTTTCCTTAATGAGCTACACCACATCCGAGGGCGGATTTCACTGTCAGTGGAGCTGGACACTGTCCAGTCACATTGTTCATCTGAGAAACACAAAGAGAAGAAGGAAAATATCAACAGATCTGATTAAATACAAACACATGAGATGCTTTAGTGACATTTTCAGGCCAAATGTGGGTAACCAGCAATCTACTGCTATGAGAGCTTTATGATCAGATATCGGAACATATAGTAAGATGTCAAGACTGCAGGCATGGAGTGGCTTATATATGTATATTTGTGACTACAATGAGCTTAACTCAATGGAATAATTATGGACATGTAAGGCTGTACACACCTTTAAGGGGTTAAATATCCATTCTGAGTGTGAGTCTTAAACCTCAGTTGTGGCCCTGAAATGGATTTTGTTTGTTTCCACTTCACTCTTGACTCCAGATGGTCCCTGTTTTCTTTATGATAAATTGGATGATATTATTTTTCATTATCTCAATTATCTTTTCACTCACCCTCTACAAGTTCATATGCTCATATGATTTGTGTTACAGCACAAAATGAGAAAACACATTTTTTTTTTTGCCTCCTGCTCCTCACTGACCGAATTAACAGCGCAGTGCAAGCGTGTCCATTGGGGTGATTTCATTGGGCTGTGAAACCGATGTGAGCAATGTTCCTGACCCCGATCAGGAGTCAGACTGCAGTACGGGGGTCACCAGGGGTTACATCAGGCCCCTCTGGATGGACAGGCAGGGAACTGTAAACCTGGAAGACCAGGAGCCCAAGATCTGTGTGTTTACCTCGCTACTTTTACAAGTGATGTCACCACGTTGTAAAAAGATACAGTTCTCGGCGGCCCCGTCCTTTTGTTACTATTTGAGAGAATAAACACAGGCTAAGTGCATGGAGAGAGATGGAGGAGCAGGACTCTGGCTGAAAAGAGAAAGGGGGAGCGAGAGCCTGTGGTGCATGGTGCGTCCAAGAAGTTGAAGTGGGCTGTGGGGATCCGTAACTGTCCAGGTGCTTCAAGCCCAGAACCCTGCCTCACTGGTGAAGAGGGAGATCCTGCCTGTAAATACTCAGCAATTCTGCCTTTTTTTTGTGTACAAGACTTCAACAGCAACAAAAACACCAAGTGTTACCGCTCCCTCTGGGCCTCTCACTGTGTGTCCACATGAATCTGTGAATCTCTGTGTGTGTTTTCTCTCTTGAAATGGAGGATACAGTGAATCACATCCTCAAAAATCACCTTTTGAAAACACTTCTCATTCCAGCTCCTTTGGAATTCCATAAATATTCAGCTTCCACTTCACATCGGTGCTCTCTTTCTTCCTCTTTACGATTCTCACTCTCACTACAAGCCTTTGTGGGTTTGCAACAGACATCAGTCAGAGCACCGATGTGTGGTTGTAAGTGTAGCCGTATGCGCGAACGCAATGAAACAGCTTGTGTTTTATGTGAGCTCCTCCGGCTCAGACAGCTGGGTGGCTGCTGCGGCTGTGTTAGCCTACAGCTCCATGGGTCCTGCTCTGAATTGTGGAGATGTAAGACAAGCTGAGCCATTCCAGCCCAGCTGCAAACAAAAGGAAACAAACAAAATCTGGATATTTGGACACTGTGGAGAATACAGGACCTCCTCTGCCTCTCAGAACATTTCAGTTCAGCTGTGCAGCTTTAGTAAAACTACATGTTTGTGGCATCTGAAGCCAAAGTGTCATCTCTTTGTTGACTCTATACACACATACAGCCACAGCTTTAATGCCACTTTGGTCATTCTCTGCTGTCTAACGGCTGTGTTCTATCTCTTGGTTCAGCAATACTTGTATGATTCCTTGGCGTGGACTTTTACGAGCTTTTCCCGAGCCTCAAAGAACTTGGCCCGGCCTGGTTCTCTCCGGCACTTTCCCACTAATGAAGTGCATATTCTGCCGGAGCACTTGGCTGAGCCTGGTTCCTTGGCCATCCCTTAATGGGAATTTCCCTTTCCTCCATGCATCCCTGCCTGTCTCGCTCTCTGCCACTGCCACTCTGGTGTGTGTGACTCACGTCCTGAACGAGCAGCCATCAGCCAGGGGATGTTTGATTCATAAACCTTCTTACACTTGTTTGCCACTGTTGGACTGGTTGGCTTAGTGTCTGGGCAACTGACTCCCTGACTTGTTAAAAGGCTGACTTATTGCAGTGCTGGGTGGCTCGAAATGGGATAACTGAGCAGTGACCGTGAGAAAAAACACAGCGCACACTTTGAAGAGGACACTTTCAGGTACTTTGATGCTGAATCTACAGACTGACTGCCAGTGCATTTTTCCAAACCTGATCTTTGCATTTCTGAAAAATAAACCAGGCTTTGAAGGATAATACAACCATGACTGCTTAGTTCAACATATTTCACAGCTTGGAGAATGGAGACAGACCACCAGCGACAGCACCTGTAGCTCCTTAACTGCAAAGTAAATTCATTTGCACCAACTACTTCTTTATTCCATGAGGACATTGCCATCTGATACTCTGGAGTGTCTTAATCACTGGAAAAATAACCCTTGTGTGTTTTTGTTGCACAGCTCAATGAGGATGAGATAGTCTACATCCTCAAATCAACCTTGAAGGGTTCTGTGCTATCTGCATTTTATGAGGAAAATCCACCGGGAGATGAAAGCTGGGAATATACTCTGTGACAGGGAAGGTCATGCGAAACTGGCTGATCCTGGCCTGGCTGGACATTTGACGGTGAGCGTCGATTCCACTGGGCCTTCTACTCTCTAAAAAGTCAACATAATAAAGTCAGGTCTCCCTCTGAGAATATGGCATATGATAATCATTTCTGTCCACAGTTATTCCACAGCTATTAAATTAACCTTTCTGATACAAAACAAAAGGCAGGGAGCCATCGAGTTTGGAAGTGTTTGTTTTTTGTTCTGCTTACATTTTAAGTCCAAGAACTGCTGTTGGACAGGCAGTACTTGCAAAAAAAAAGTTTTACAGTCCCTCATGAGCTTTAATCTTGTCAGAATCTAGGTCTACCTTAAGAAAGCACACTGGAGCTGCCAGGGAGACAACATTCTGAGGACAGAAGACAAGAAGCTAGGCTCTTCAGGCTGTGCAGTTAATTCCCATTATGAGCAGTCTCCATGTTTCCAGCAGAAGTTTGTGGTTTGGGTGCTTGCTGCTCAGTGAGGACATTTTCCCTTTTCCCACACTGGCGTATCTTCAATGCACTCATCTGATTCCTTTTGTCTCACCAAAGCGATTGGCCAGTGTTCCTCCGAGGGAGGTCAGAGAGCAGCTCTCAGCTCCCCGTGGGTGGGTAATGTGTGTGGAGGGTTCTTTGTGGGCGGTGAACTGTGCTGTGTCTAAAGGCAGGAGATATAAAGTACTGTGGTCTAAGAAAGAAAAAAAATATGCAAATGATGTAAAACACACAGACACACATGTGTAACAGTCCAAGTTGAGCAAGCACAGAGCAGGTAATGCAGGTCAGGACTTCCCGATTCTCACTGGCAAGCTTTGCTGAAGTGTCCTTGAGCAAGACACTGAATCCTTTTTAGCTCCAGGAGAGCTGCTCTGTGGCAGATCCTGACCTTTGACCTCCTTGTGGTGAAGGTCAGAAGATAAGGGAACTTCCCCTTAGGGACCTCTAAAAATAGAAAATTATGATTAAAGGGGAAAATAAGTATAAAAAACTGCACAAGGAAAAAGCACAAAACAGATCTTTCTATCACTGAATAAGAGGCCGTTTATCCTCTAAGTACTCCTGAGATGTTTCTAACCACAGCTGATGAGCCCTTCTTGGAGATTTGTCCCCAACAGCTGCAAATAGGCCAGGTCTGCTGCTGCTGCTGCTGCTGCAGGCTGGGTGGTCCATGGTCTATAGAGCATAAGCGCCCCATTACTTACCTGGCTGCATTGTTTTACTTTTTGGACCCTTTGCCATTTTTGCTAAGCACTTGATGATTTAAAGAGATCCATAAAAACTGCAGGACTGTGACCCTAAAGAACCCGTGTTGGCTCGAACTGAGCTAGACCAAGACATTGGGAACAGAGCTGCGCTATAGGGAAGGTGTTAGGGTTTCAATTTAGAATGGCTGGAATATATATATAGTACAATAAACCATTTTAAACCTGAGGTCTAACATATGTAACATAGAAATAATTTGAAAAGAAAAAGACCATGGGGTGAGAGGGAGCCTGATTTTGTATTTTGTTCCATTTACAGCCAACAAATCTGCAAAGTTCATCATAGGTTTCTCTGTCAAGGCTGTAAGGGAGGAGAGAAGGGCTGGATAATAGTGTGTAACGGTGATGCATTTCACAGGGTCATCCTTGTCCTTGTCCAGACTTGGCCGGCCTATTTGGCGGCTGTTTTCTCCAACTGAAACACTGCAAATCCTGACTGATCTAGTGAGATATCAGGTCTACTTCCAGAAGGAGTGCCACCCAACAAAGCCAGAGTGAAGGCTTTCAAAGAGTTTTCTGGAGAAATGAAGGGCATCCTACCAACATTTCCACAAGTATGTGTGCGCTTTCTGTTTCACACAGATGGTGCAAAAGGTGGAGGAGAAAGGCCAGTAAAACTACCCGAGGGTTATCGGATGGTGGGCAGAGGAGAATGCTGTTGTGCAAACCATAAGTCTGCCTTACACACTGCCTCCTCTTCTGTTGCTAAACCCACAGCCTGGCTCTATAAAACCTGTGGTAGGAAACAAAAAATGTCTTCACCAGTGCTCGGCCTTTAAAAGAATATGACATTTTCTGGGATTAATAGTTGTATATGTGTAAATTTAGCAGTCTTAGATGGTCAGTGAGGATGTGACCTAAAGCTTTTACAAGCCTCATTATCCTTAAAGAATGCAACAATGGGCATGAGCAATCAGAGAGCCAGCATGCCTCACAAAGATACCACGAATAAGTGATAAACAAACGTGAGGTAAATGCGGCCGTTCTTCATGTGGTCTGGGTGTCTGTACTCGGGACTTACCGTTCTCTTATATCCATATGCAATCACTGAAACACTCTCAGCATGAGCTATTTTTTATTAGATCACGTAAAGTAAACAGTCCCAGTGAGTGTTTTTGATAAATGCAATTTGCTGCTACGCTCCTTTCCAGGCTGCATCTTGTGTTCAGCCTGTTGTAAGTTAATTTGCCAGATCAACTAAAAAAACAGAGAAATCTAATGGAAAACACTGCCCTGGCATCCACACTGCATACCAGTGGTTGTCTAAAGAATGGGGGCCCTTTAATGTGGTGATTGCATGGTTTCAGTTTGAAATGTAGTTTCCGTAAAAAGAACGCGCTTTTCCGTTGTGTTTTTTTTTTCCTTATTTTATCCCTATTTCCTTTCATTTGATACTTACATTATCAGCTGGGTGTTTTTGCCCAAAATCATCACTTATGTGATATGAACTCCACCTCAACCTACACTTTTTTGCTGCTTTGAGAGGGGTAACTCTAGTGGTTGCAGCTGGTTTCACTGCTAGTCAGACATTTTTTTTGTGTGAGCGTGCATCCTTTTGTACACATGTGTGTGTGTGTGTGTGCCTTCGTTGGGAAAGTGCTGCTAAGGTACCAGACCTTCTATAAATCCAGCAAACTTTCATGAATAGAGGGAGGGGAGCTTTGGGATTCTGGGCAAAAGTAAGCAACCCTGGAAAAATCAAAGGCGTATGGCACCTGAGGGAGGTGTACTCCCAGCCATAGTTTTCATTTATAGTTAGCTACAGCTGGTTAGGAACTGGGTTTGACACTCCTGCAGCATTGGCGTGCTTCCTCTGTGTCCTTCCCCTCTTCGCTATGGGCACTTCAAGCTGCCTGCCCCTCTGTTACAATGAGGTTTTCTTTCAAAAAAGGGCTCTTTATGCCCTGAACTGTTTCTCACCTTTTTAGGAAATTTCAATTGTTTCATTCCAGAGCACACCAGAGGGCTGTGATGGCTGCAGTTTTGGCTGCTGGTTTCCTGTAGGCCTCCATTTCTGGCAGAGCTTTCTTCCCCTTATACAGCCAGCATCTGTTACGAAGGAAAAAACACATCCAGCAGTCAGCCAAACAAGAATCTATCCTGTAGAAAAAAATACAAATAAAAAATCACACATTCACAAGGCCCCAGACAGAGCTATGATGATGATATAAGAGCACCATAACGAACAAGGAAGTTGTATTGACCCCTAAACGCAGTGCCCTGCTGATTTAACGAAAAGCATAACCTGCTACGTACAACTCAGTTCCACCGCCGTCGTCTTTTTATTTTTCTACAACCATCAAGTGCCCCTGATCGTCATAACACCAAAATCACAAGCTGTCACTCTGAGGTACTGTGATGGATCTGCTGAATGTCCTGCTTGTACTACAATGTCAGCTGATCATGTTATTCGATTTTCCTTACCTAGTATTCTGATACACACACTGACATTCACACACACACTTCAGGCAAATGTTACATTTCATCATATTTTACCACCCCTGCTTCAATCGACATGGACACCAAAAGTGGGCTCCCATGTTTTCTCTGGAGCAGGTCGAAGTCTTGTGGTGTAGGTCTAAATGTGGGTTATTGTTATTCGAGTGTACGTGCTGGAATATTGGGCGTATCGATTGCTTTTCGCCGCAGGCCTTCTTGGCCAGGCCACAAAAGCCTCTTGCTGCACGCTGCTGCCAGTAGGCCCATTTCTGCTACACTTATTTTTAATACAAGTATTACATGACTTTGCTCTCTCAAGGCTTCAGAGGGGAGGAAATAGCAGATTGAATGTAAACAAGATTAGCTTCCCTCTTGCATGGTGCAGCCAGCAGCTGCTCCTGCTGCTGCTGCTTCCTTGCTCGGTCGTGAATCTGCTGTCCCCTGAAACTTGGAGCTGGAAAAAGATAGATGTCACCCCGGATTTTGTCACTGTCTGGCAGGTACATAGGATGAGCTGCAAGCCCTTCAGTGGTAACATGAACGTCAGCTCCATCCTCTTCACAAACCTGACCCTGCAGATGTGATGGTGAAACTTTTATTTGTGCAACATTATGGTTAATTTTTGAGATAATTCTGGGCGCTCTCTGCACTGGCATTGCTGCAGCAGCATGTGGTTTGTGTCTCCTGTATCGCTTCTGTCACGCTGTACTTCTCTGCATTGGTCCTGGAGTTTACCGACGCAGGCCTTGGTTCCCTCAAAAAACTAAATATAGCAGATTTGTTGCTCTTTCAGAATATATTCCACCTGCCAAAATACACAGGCCCTGCTTTCTTAACCTTGCGCAGTGATCTGTGTATTTGGAGTGGAAATGCAGTGAAAGGAGAAGCAGAGGCGCTCAACATGGCTGGCTTAAAGTCGAGGTAATGACACTGTCTGCTTATGTTTTTGGAAGCTGTGAAACCACAGCAGGGAGCTCCCCATAACTGCTTCATTGTAACTCGGCGCTATTACTCACATCAGAGAGATATTGATATTGATTGCTGCTGGAACGCCTGCCCTCCATCCTATACGTAGTTACATCATGCAGGGTCCCTGCTCATGCTGTAGCGTCTCGGCTATGATGGCTTCGCTCAATTAAAGAAGAATTACAGCGAAAATATTTTGTTTCAGAAAGTTAACATCAATAACATTGAAGTGGTATAGTTCATTGAGCTCATACCCATTTACCCTCATTTTTCTTTAGTCATCCATTTATTATTTCGTGAACTATGAAGTCATACATGAAAAGACGCACAGCTTTCCTCGAATAACGACTGAACACTTGAAGCAGACGACCGGTAATCAGCCACATGTTTTTGTTGCAAGACTTGGTTTTCGCTCCCTTATAAGAGACACTGTAGCAGCAGCAGTAATGCAGCACATGATATCAAACAGCATCTCTTGCTTGGAGTATAATCAAATAAAAATGCCTTACAGAATCTGGTTGATATTTTTAAGAAATGACTGTGTTTTGTTGCTCCACTCCAGATCCAGAAACTGTAATCAGCCATCAGAGCTCTGCGTCTGTACAGCATGCAGGCTGACGCTGGTGGGGTTCATCAATGTAGGAATGTGACTGACTTCACAAAGCTCTCCAAAATGACTGAGAAATCTCAGCTCTCCTTTCAACACTTTCTCTCCCTCTCAAACATCAATGACGTCATCATGGCATCTGCTGCTGATTCCTTGCCTGGCTGCCTGATTGTATTTGTGTTAGTATGTTCTCAATGACTGAACTATGCGTTAGTGGGAAGATGTTTTATTACTGTCATGTTATCACATTGGATTTCTTAGTTTTGCACTGACAGCTTAGCTTTTTCAGCCCTGCTAGTGGCTGCAGAGGTTGAAGTGTCAGTCATCATCATCATTTCCATCGTATTTTGAACATGAGGTCCAGAACATGAAGCTCAAATTCATTATCAAATGCCTAATGTGGTTCTCCGGTCTTTGTAAATTGAATTGTCAGTTACAGCAATACATTCTTACATGTGTGCTTTCCCGAGACCATAGAGAACACTGTTTCATCTCAGCAGTTTAGTTTGTGAATGCTCCCCACTGGTCGCATCCTCTGGCAAAGCTTATGCAGCTGCAGCTTCTTCCTCTCTGATGTCTTTCTTCAGCTGTATACTTTTGTTTCAAGTATCCTAATGCATAACATGCTTTGCATTTAAATTAACGTTTTTGCTGTCAGTTGCAGAGCATGAAACAATATGTCTTCCGGAAAAAATGTCTCATTTGGTCTATAATACGTCCCCCAGATATGACACATATAGTTATATTAAAGCTAGTGGATCATTCTGCCCGACTTCAGCTGGGCTGGGCTGTTTTGTTTTCACTCATTGTTGGAATTACACATTAAAACTGCTGGTTAGATATTAAAAAAGAGGATAAGGAGTTAGGCAAGGTTTGTCTTACAAACAAACCCAAACTAAAGGAGAGCTTTATTTAACATAAAGCCAAAAATCTGTTGAAAAGTAAAAAGTAAAAAAACTAACAAAGGTAGCAAAAGCAACGAAACCAAGCAACAAACTAGTAAAAGAAGTGAACACAAGACGAACCTAATGACACAGAGGACAGAGGAAAACACAGGAAATCAAAAAGGTGATATCTACAGAACACACAGGTTGCAAAACAGGACAAACTGACACAAAGGGGAACACAAGACAAGACAAGACACATACATGAGGGAAAAGGAGGCACAGGTGAGACACATCAGGGCGGGGCAACCAATCACAGCGGTGGGAAATACAGGAGGATGTAAAACACACAGACACGAGGAACTTTGAAAATAAAACAGGAAACATAACCAAACCCCAGGAAAACACTAAATACCAGAATAACTACAATTACAATGGGAAGCCAAGGACATAAATAAAAACAAGCCCAACAGAACCAGGAACACTTTCAGCCTGACGTCACTGATTTTTAATTTTTCTAATGTCTGAACAGCTATTAGATGTTTATTTTCTTTGACTGGTTTCTGACCAAATACCTGCATGATGTTCCCATCAGCTTCAGCTGCACTGTGTTTAATGCTAATTTGCAAAAAGAGCCATGCTAACGCTCTAAAATAACACAGGGAACATGGAAAACATTTCCTGTGAAACATCAGCATGTTAGCGCAGACATTCACAGCATGTTGTTGGAACCTCTGAGTAAAAACCCAACTACAGTCTCACTAAACGTTTGCACGGGTTAAGCTGTTTTTTCTGAAAATGATTGAAATATGTGTCTGAAAATGAAGGATCACCTCAGCAAAGTGGAAAAGTTCTGTTGTTATCTGAGCCGCATCACAAATTGATTAGAGCAGATGGACAGCAAGATGTTTTCCTTCCTGCTTATACAGCGCTCTATAATCTCCGTTTGTTTACTTTTCACGTTCATTGCTAAGACCTAGAGATACCATTATAAACTCATAATTACCATAACTGCAGTGGCATGAAAGCTGCATGACCACAGATGTAACACATATGATAGGGAAATATATGGAGAGCATGTCAAAAACCTGCTTCACACCACCGAAGGCTGCTGGTTTCCATTCGGAGCAGCTGATTTCAATGATTACTTTCTCTTCTTTCCTCTTCTCTAATCAGTGAAATCAGCTGATAAAGCTTGGAATCAAACACTGCATGACAACTTCGATGGCACACGATTGCCTCTTGTTCTCCTCAGTTGTGTAAACAAATACTGTTTTGGTTCATATTAGTGCATTTATCTTCCAGATTAGGCAGCTGAATCACACATGAGAGAAGTTTCGGGGTGATTCAGACTGTGTATGTGATACATTTATGAACATGAAAGTGAGCACAAAATGCTTAGGAATCAGAAAGAGTTCTGAAAAATGGCAGTACCCCTGCACCCGGCTGCCCCTCCCATTCCCTTCTCCCTTTTGTCTCCCTCCCTCCAGTCACCCTCTCTCATTCCCAGGCCCTGACTGTGGGTGTCCCGCCGGGAATTCAAGTAGCACATCGGGTCAGCCACTCAATACCCCCTGTTTAAAAGGATTCATTGCAGACTAATTGGGATAACATGGCTGGAAATGTTGACCTTGGTATTTCTAAACAAGGTTTCAATTAACTTGTAATAAGGCCAAGCAGCCCGGCCCAAGACAGATCCTCCACCAGGAGGAGGAAATGCGAAACATACCCCAGTTGATGGTTGGCTTTTCTTAACTTTGATTAATCACTCAGAGAGTAAGCAAGTGGGACTGGTAAAATAATTAGAAGGGGAAACACTCTGTTCTGGCAGCAGTAGCATTTAGAACCAGTAAGGTTGAGTTACTGGAAGATATGTCAAGACGTCTTCTGTTCCCCATTTACATCCAAGAGGAGCACATTTCTGTGTTTGCATTAAGGGATTAAAATAAATGTTACGGAAAACAATACCTCCGTGTGTCCCACACACGGCGTCAAAGAGGTCAGCCCAGTCTTTCCGTCCTCCTCTTTGCATAATGAAATCATGTTCATTTGAAGTGGGACACTAAAGAATGTCCCTTTTTTTCCTGCCTTATTCAAACCACTGTTCTGCAGAATGTGGTGTTTCCCCATTTTGGTGTAATACAATCAGCGAAAATACAGCTGGTACCGCCCGATCTTCAAGGTGCCACTGTAACTGAGTGCATAGAACTACAGATATGTTTGATCTGCTTTTAATAATGATGTGTCCTTAACAATCTGCCATTAATTCTTTAAACAAAAGCCTCCTTAAACCACATGCAAAACTGGCTCCGACTTACAGAACTGATACTTTGAGGAAGTTTATTATTTCACATTATATTGTGTACAGGCTCTTAGATCTCGGTGCCAGTAGTTCTGATCCAGAGGGCCCTCAAAAACGTACTGCCAGAGTTTTAGATTCGGTACAGGAACTGAGCTGAGCCACCTGATGAGACACAGAGAGGAGTTCTGGCTAAAGACGGGGCCCTGTTTGCTGCTGAGTCAGCAAGTCTACTCAGGTCATTCGGAGCCACAGGACACCAGCAGACCTGCGTTGAATTATCGTTAATTCAAAACGCAACATTGGAGTGTGTATCTTTGGACCGACAGGAAGACACGCTGGACGACGGACTGAGGAGATGGACTCGGTAGATTAGACTGAAACTCAATGAAATTCTCCCTCCCCTTTTATGTTGCTGTGGAATCATCAGGTTGACAGTTTTGTGTGTTTGGCTTTCTCTTCTCCTCCTTTCAGCCTTCCTCCTCCTCAACTTCCTCCCTAATTCTTCTTTCCCGCTATTTCGAATGATCACGAGTCCAAAGAATGTCTTTCTGCAAGTGTTTAACACACCAGTCTTTGAAGCGCAGTCCAAGTGGCTGCATTTGTCTGTGCTTTGTTGTTTCTAAATGCTAGCTGTATTAAATCACCTCCCAGTCCCCAGCCTGTGTGCTTCATCTTCTCCAAAACTCCATCTAGAATCTCCAGGAGGAAGTCCTGCTCTGCACTTCTGAGGCTGTCGAGGGACTTGGCATATTTACACAGGTTTGTAATGCATTTCTAATAGAAGCGTGACACTTTAAATACTGATTTTTGTTGCTTTTGGAGCGTTTTTCCAACTGCATATATCATCACGTTGGAGACAGGAGCTGACTGAAAGAGAGCGGCTTGCTTCTTTGTCACATTCAATAACTTGCAACATACTTCCTCCTTTCTTTTCTTATGTTTAATCTAATCCTAAACACATATTGCAAAGTGGAAGATGATAGAAAAGAGCTGTAGATGACTGGTTGAAAGGTACTTTAAGGTAAAAACACAGAGTATTCGAATCTGACACACTCAACAAAATCCTGTTTTTAAGGGAATTCATGATGCATGTACGTCATGTAGGATAACGTCTACACCTCAGTTTAACAGCACAGTTATGGTTTCACACAGGGAAAGCAGGTACAGTGGCTGATGTTTGCTTTTTATCTCCAAACATTTGCATTTGATTCTTTTCTTTTTTTTTAAAGACAGTCTTATAAAAGCCTATGAAATGATGGAAGGACTACAGAGGGCGTGCAGTAAACCCAGCAGAGGAAACACACCTTTCTTTTACAGCCAGGGCATAAACAGTAGTTTATGGTTGGAGATTTACTGTCATGTTGCATAAGCAGGCAGGGCCCGTTGGAAAAAGAGGTTAGAGCTTTGACTGAGGTGGATGCTCTTATGAAATGACTTTTACTCCTGAATGAATTGGGTGGAGGTGCTTAGTGGGTACTGATCAACAGGGATTTAACTTTCCCTACCACATATTTTCAGTAGATATCACCGTCTGTATATAACAAGTGTCAATTTCCCCCCCGTCTCTCCACCACATTTTGTTCATCAGGAGCAGATAAGTACCCCAACTTTAAAGAGAACTCCTCTCCAACTGCCAGCAGGCTGAGGAAAGATGAGCTGGTCTTATCAGCTCCCTCGGTGCATAGCCTTCACCTCTGCCTCATACAGAGTGGTATCTGCCTTTTGTCAAATAGCTACCCTAATTTTATGGCTTTATCACCCTTTGTGTGCGTCTCTTCGCCTGTGATAGTGTTCAAAGGTGCATCCACCCAAAGATAACAGTTTACAGTAGTTAATTGGTGATTAAACGACTAGATGTCCTTGTAAAATGTCGCTACCTGTGTTGTGGTGTTTTAAAAAAAAGGGTTTTGAACATGTAAAGAATTTAATTGGGTTTTAAAGTGAACTTTTGTTTGTCTTAACAGTGGTTATATGTTTATAGGTTTAGACAGTGGGCAATTGTAAAAATTAGAGAGCAAAACATCCATAAACATGAGAATGGTACTGTAGTGTAACTTTAGGTGAATGGGGGGAGGATCGCTCAGTCACTTTTTAGATAGTTTTGTGCTGAGCTAAGTTGCGCTAACTCAATCTTAAATGTAACTTTACTGACTTAATTGAGAGCATGACAGGTCGCCCTGCTGTCATCAGCTGCAGTCGGATTTTACACTGGTGTAACAGGTCTGCCAGTGTGAGCTTTGCAGCCACCCCAGCCACAGCCAGTGTTCTAAACCCATGTAATTACATTTTAAGCAGCATTGGCTGGTTGAAATACCTCGAGTAATTAGTTTTGTTTTTCCACTCTTCCTATAATCTTCTCCTTTTGTGTGAGGGTTTTGAGCATGAGCTGGCTGGGGAGAGAAACAGAAAAAGTCGGTAGGTAATGTGGAATGAATTAAAAAAAATCTGACGTAGTTGGATGTAAGAATAGAATGACCCCCCCGCTCTACCTCCTTCTCCTCCTGCCTTCCACACACACACACACACACACACACTCATATTCTCTCAGACCACCTGAAATGTGTTTTGGCGGTTGTTTCCTTTGATTAGGAGTGTTATGGGAGTGCTGTACAAATATAAAAGCTGTCCAGACGGCTTTATAGTGTTTATTTGTGGTACCACCTGTGTTTCCATACAGAAGAATGAGCTTGTGATGGTGATGAGGAACATAAAGTGTAAAGGAAGTACAGTCTGTGCCGTGCTGCATGTAGGACTGGCCGGCCAAGATCCAGAAACAAGTCTATAAAGTGCATCTTAATCTGTTCCTGCTTTAAAGAGACCAGCAAATCCTCAGCTTGGAGTGACTTTTAATTTGTTAGAAATCTCTAAGGCACAGTTGTCACTAGAGTTTCAGAAGGTCCCTCTGACACCCCCCCTCAGCGCCTCCCCAGCGCCTACCCGCCCCACCGCCCCTGCCTGTCCTCCTCCTTTCCTCTCTCCTCATCTCTCCCTTCTCTGTCAAATATTTATAGCTGATGGCAGATAAGATTATTTCAGCATTGGACCTCTCAGTGCCAGCTGCTGCAGACCTTTGCTCACAATAAAGCCTAAGATGCGTTCCAGGCTGGAGGAAGATTGTTTTATTTGGAGCTCATCCTAGACCTCTATTGATAGGCAGGTTAGGTGCAGAAAAGCAGGACACCACTGACTCTCCTGGCTCTGTGCATCATCAGCCACTCTTATCTTGAAATGTTGGGAATTTTCTTCCTTTCATGCTGAAGATTTTTCACATTGAAGCACTAAGAGGGATGATTGGAGGGCTAATAAACAGTCTTTTAGGGTCATATGTCGCACACCTGTTTAGGAGTTTACACAAATATTATTTTTTATGCTTTAAAATACTTTTAAAATAGACTTATTATACTTTTATCAATCAAAAATGAATGACAATTCCTTAACTGATGAATAAAGTGACTTCCAGTGATCAATAAGAATTAATATTCATCATGACTTATGCATAAATTGGACCATTATTATCAGTTCATGCAGACCTGGGTGGCCACGTGGACAGGAATACACCGTGTTGTTTGTTTATCTGATCTTATGTAAATAAATAAAATTATAATAGAAAAGCACATGTTTGCATTTACTGCCTGATTTAAAGAATTATATATATTTGTTCATCGTGACTGTCAACATTATTTAGACGAGCGGATGTTTGTCTATTTTTTTTTACAGTGGGCTGGACACATTTAGTGTTTTATTTTATACATGTACATTTGTCAGAGTGAATCCGTGTCAGTGTCTCTTTATGTAAGACATAAATCAATGTGATGAAATGCCAGGGCTAATCCAGCTGAACACACTGCAACCTGTCATAGTTGGACCGAGAGCGGCCTCCTAGCCAGTCAGCTCATGAGTGGAAAATTAATCTTGTTTAATAAAATAGAACACCATCTGGGCCTTGCACTCAAAATTGTTACAATATGTGAAAAAAAAAGTCTTCCCAAAAAAAAAAAAAAAGTTTTATTAACCTCAAGCAACCCTGGAATTTCTGTGGCTGCACAAACTGTTTGGAAGCACACGCTGCGGCAGATGCACAGAGAGAGAGAGAGAAAATGATAGCGGCTTTTTTTTTTTTATCAAGATGTCTTTCAGCTGTGAGCAAATGCAATAAAACTGGAGCATTAAAAAATTCCTGTGTGCTCCTCAGCGCGGACAGCACAGTCAGCATAGGAGTTACTAATCATATCTCGTGATTTTTATCACACAGCTTGTTTAATCGTCCTCAAGCAGAGTTCATGTTGATAATAAGTGTATGCATCTGCAAATTCAGAAGCAATGAGGGAAATACATGGGTGTCAGTGTTATCAGTCTTATCAGCAGTGTGGCACTGAAATGGCAGAGAGAGAGACACCGAGGACATCGTCTCATCCAGCAGTGGACAGCATAGACTTTGTCCCATGATCTTCATATTATCTGCTGCAAATCAGCCCTTTTATTGTTGACATCTTCTAGTGGGGGAAACAACACCAGTGGTGCCCTCTAATGGTGAAAAAGCCACAAAACAAATAAACATGAAGCAGTGGGGTGTTATTAGAGCTACTGTCTATTGATTTCTTGGAGTGAACTTCGTTTTCACCCTGGCCTCCTGATTAAAGGACTCTTGCTTTGTTCATATACAGACTGCTTCACCACTTTATCAGTGTAAGATTAGCCATTATGAAAGAATAGTTGTGACATTCCCAGAAGCAACAACTCCACTTTATGGTGTACCTACCATGATAATCTAAGGAAACTGAATCACTATCAATAAGCTTCTAAGATATAGTCAGTAACTTAACTTTACCTTAACTTTAGTGGATCAGTTTTGTGCGTCTAAATAATCCTGTTTAGTAAAATAATGAATCCACAAATGTTCTGCACTCACTTTGCTGTGCAAGTAAAGATGTAATGTACATGTACTTCCTGTTAGAGAATTGCTCCTCGTGTATGCTTTCATGCTGCTGGAGTTTATTACATCCAAACAGCTTCTGTTCCAGACTGGAGCCATCGGTTTACCTTTACTGTCTGCAGTCTGTCGACTTCTCCGCTCTCACAAGCGATGTGTATGTGAGGGAAAAAAAGAGTTTATATACCGCTGTGTTTGTCTGTACTGTGTATACGTGCACATGTATCTATGTAGGTAATATATCTCTGTATATTTTCCCTTATGTGTATATGTGTTTGTGAGAGAGATGGGCAGGGTAGCTCATGCTATGGGTGTCATTATGGCCTTTCAGAGAACGCCGTTGGGGTGGGGGGGGGCATAAAAATAAGCTGATTGTCAGCAAAGCAGGACAGTGGATCATCTGTGCAGCAGATGCCCGTGATAAGATAATGATAAGGCTGCTATCTGGCCTCCACATCAGCCTCCAAAGCAATGATAGGCTAAGGCGTATCAGTCGCCAGCTACTATGTGTCCTCAGTGGCCGATGGTGCGATGCTGATGACAGAACATCTAACAGATACATTAGAGCAATGAGGCCTGCAGGCAAAGTGAGCGGTGGACAAAGAGGGTTCAGAATATAAAGTGCACCTGTTTAACTACTTTGAGATGTAACCGACGCTATATAATATTGATTGTGATGCGATAAGGTTGTTGTGTCAATAAACAGTCGCTCCCTAATCCCTGTATGTCAATGAGCAAAGGTAGGTTTTTCCTTTTTTTTACTGTGCACCATCACATCCATCATTCATTTATTATTCCAGAATCAATCATTCAAGATAAACTACACTTTTAAATGAGTCTCATGTTACCATGTTACCTTGTGGATCTGTGTAAATATGTGCTGTTGTATGTCCTCCTTATCCTTGTCCCATCTTTGCTGGTGCCATCACAGACACACAGTGACTACCCAGTACAAAGGTCAACGGTTTATTGGTTCCATTTTCCATCCTCTGGAAGACACAGGCTGCAGGTGTTACTTATGCTTATTTATTTCTTTTATTTATATATAAAAAAAGGTTCTGATAGTTGGCTACCAATCTGATACTATCCTTTGACGTAAGGAAAAAAGCGCTGTGGGGCTCAAAGGCTATTTGGAGACGAGCTTGCAAAAGTACCTGCTATCTTAACAACACGCAAGAAACAGCTTTTCTGTGATCAAAATAATCATATTAGTAATAATGATGCATCTTGTTTAACTGCAAATTCATGGACTTGGATAACAGCCATAGGTTTACTAAGGCACAATGGTGTCCGCATTCGAAAACATGCTCACAAAGACATTGCTAACATGCTAATATTGGGCAGCTAATAATTACTACTACTGGACAAAGTGACTGTGACTTCACCCATAGACTTCTAAACAGCTGTTTTGAGTCCTTCTTGGAGGCTCCAACCGTCGCCATGTTGGCAGCGCCACAGTCTGCCTAAACTCCTGATTGATCCAAACACAGGCCAGTAATGAGTACAAACCAAAACTGTTTTTCTACCAGGCTGAAAATGTCTACTGTAAAGTTCACCATTATAACACGGAAGACTAGAAAGTTGTAAATTGTTGTGTGTTCCATCTGACATGTAATAACAAACCCTTCAAATCTGTATATTTATTAGGCACCATTCAATCTTATCCAAGGTGAAGCTCGAGCCCGGCTCGTGTCCACTCAGCTAACAACCTCAGTCTCTCAGTTGTTGCAGAGTGTCAGTTCACCCTGAGCCTTCATTGAGCCTCTGTTTGTGTTCTGGCTAGACATCGTCTATAATGAGCGCTGATTAGTTAACTTGTTTAAATGCCTCTGCTATTTCAGTCTCCACCACTCAGCCATCCATCCAAGCCCAGCTCAGCCGCCCTCTCCCAGCACATGGGTGACATTCTTCATGGGTGTCTGAGCCAGAGTTAGAGGCTATACACTTACTGGGCCAAAGGGAGCAGTCAACATCATGCAACATACTATATCAAATGGAAGTCTGATGTATTAATTATGCTGTAATGTTTTGTTGTGTGTATTTATCATTAGCACAACAAGCTATATGTCTGGTTCTCATTGTCTTTCCATTCCCTTCCTATTCTAACTGTCCACAGATGTTAGGAGGTTGTGTTGGACTCTGTGTAGTCCCCATGCTGCCTGGACCTACTGAAGCCACCTACACCAACTGGACCTCACCCTTAGCCTGTTTTTCTTTCCACTAGGGAGGTGAATATATTTGAGGGGCGCAGGGAGGAGGGCCTGTCATGGCCTCCTCAGTCTGGGTCTGTGATCCTGAGTGGTGTTTATTTGTCATTGCTCACCCAGTCTTTCCTTTTGACAGAGCAGAATCAAAAATGTCAGCGACAAAGTGGGCTTGGGTTAAAGTGGTCTTAAGATGAAAATCTATTTCTGAGATGAATAAACTGTTTTTTTTTTTCACCCAGAAATACGTCATGTGGAGGCTGTCTGGTTTGAGGAAGAGGTTGTGACCCTCCTAAACACACCAGCAGCCTGCAGATGTTTCTGTAGCTATAGAAGGCTGTGTAATTGCATTCTCAAATGTTCCTGCATTCACTGACAGGAGTGCTAAAGCTGATGAATCCAATATGAGGTCAAGTTTTTAGGATTACAAGTAGCAGAGGATCTTATCGTCTTGGTCGAGCTATAGTGTTGTTCTTGTCTTTTGAACGGGACAGGTTACTTAACTGTGTGTGTGTGTGAGTGCTTGCACATGGTGAGGATGGTGTTTGTGCAGAGCATAAATAGGTTTTTATCTGATGGATGGTGTTGGCCAGTGCAGCAAGGTGGAGGTGGGGGCCCGCCTCCAGAGAGGTTTTAAGCAGGCCAGAGATAAAGACTAAGAAGTGATGGGCTCTCTGCGATGCCCTTTTGTGGGAGGAAATTTAATGGAAGTGGCTACATTGGTAGCAGATGGAGCCGTTTCCTGGATCCCGGTCATGGTAGAAATATTAGACACGCATAAACACACACACGAGCAAACATGCACATCACCCACTCCTTCAAAAATTTGTTCACCAGATTTACTGTAAGATAAAGACAGAGGGGTCAGACTGAGAGGTGTTTATTTGCCTGGGACCTCAGGCTCTAAGGGTTCACATTTTTTTTTTCACTTGTACCTGTCTTCATGTCTTTCTCTGCTCCTTCACTCATCTGTGTGCATCTCCCATGCTCTCCCCTGACTTCTCTATCAGCCTTTTTTTTCAGGATTCTCACAGTTGCTTGGTGGATCCTCTGGATGCTGGCCCTGCAGGCTGACAAATTTGGTGTGAAGCTGTTGAAGAAAGATTCCGCTGAAGAATAAATTGGTGCTCAGCTTTTGTAAGCCTGTGTGTGTGTGTGTGGGAGGATGTGCATGGTTATGTGAGCTCGGTGTGGGTGGTTGAGCAGAGGAATGAGTGAGATGGCAGTAATAAATTCATTCACTTTAAGACCTGATGATTGGATCATCAATCACATTTATTGATGACACTTTTGGCCGACATACCTCAGAGTTCCTGTTCTTCCTCAGACACATCCTACTAAGTGAGCGGCGAACATCTGTTAACTTGTGATGCATTTGGCCACATAAAAACAACTGATACCACAGTCAGATATCCATTACCCCCCCTTGGGGTCCCCCCCTCTCTTTTTCTCTCTCAGTCTGAATTAACTTTCAAGTTTTGGGCCGACACGCAGCACAGCTATCTACCTCCAGTGCCAGGAGCTGAAAATTAAGTTGATGTTGTCATTGGAAAAAGGCTTTTTAATGAAATCACATGCAAATTTACTGCGCTAAAGGCAACAACCATGGGGTTTGTGTAAGTCACGGTGGTGATAAGAGGGTGCACTTTCCCCCTGCTGCAATGTCTTTGTTTATACAGTGGGAATGGCCTCGCCAACAGAACCCTGCTCTGAGTATTTGCTGATGAGGATGATTAAGCTGCAGAAATTAATTGTGGTGTTTTTGATGAATATGAAATAATGGAACAAGCCCAAACAAAGAGCAAAGCTGATTTGCTCTGACAGTTTGTGTGGTGTTTTGTTGATACTTGGAGTTCTTTGCCCCGATCTGGAATGTGAATTCCACTGTGTGCAGCACAGAAAGGCAGTTTAGCCCCAGTTGATTTTGGCTAATTAAGCCAGACTCCTGAATGTTTTGATGTAAGTCAGTGATTAGAGGGCTTTGAGGGCTGTGAGAGGGTTTTGAAACAAAAGCCAAATCTTCGTGCCCCTGCTCCCTCTGTAGGTATGTGTGTGTGGTGCTTGGTTTTACTCAATGAAAAGTGCATTTTTTTTCATTTTGCAAAAGTTTACAGGAAAATAGATTGCTCTATTATTTATATTACATTCCAATATTCCAGCCTGCATTTTTCTTTCAACACATGTGAGTCAGACTGAGTTTGTTTCTTCCGATCCTCGGTTTATGTAAAAAGCAGAACCAGAGCATTTGCTGCATTTTGGGGAAACGAACGCAGCTTCACCTGCTCAAACTGAAAAACACCTGCCATGTAGACAACTTCCATCAATGGTCAAAACACGGCAGTTAAAGCGAGGTCAGCGTGCTGATGTATAGCCTACACTTAGGGCAATTTCTTATCACATTTTTAAGGTCAGCCTCCATTTTTATTGACTGCCTGCTTTCAGGCATTTGACCTACAACCATCAGCACTTCCCCCCCACCCCCCCTCTCCTTATCGCTCCTTCTCCCTCATTCTTTCTCACTCCTTACCTACTATTCACCCCCCCTACGGCTTCACTGTTGGGAATGCTAAACGTGTAACCCCGTTGATGACCTCTTAAGGAGGTCATAAATTTAGCGATCAGAGATAGCAGGAGAAACTGAGATAGAGAAATGAAAGGATGGTAACTTGGTGATCCATCAAGTCCTCGCTCTTGTAAACACTTCAAACTGCCAGCAGGCTGCCATGAAAAACTACATCAGTGACAAATCTGCAGAGAGAGGGGGAATTCATTCAAATTAAAAAATCCGTGTATCATTTATCTTATTTTAAAACGTATGCATTACCTGCTAATGTCTCAAAGGGAAGGGCACCTTCAAACTTTTTTGATGTCCTCTCTGCTGATCCAGGTGGATCTGTTGCTTAACTCAGTGGGCCAAGCAGATTATGAATGATTTGGCTGTCTGATGTGTATTTGAGAATGCTGATATATTTGGACAGTGTGAGAGTCTGAAAATGCAGACAGGCCTGTACGTAACACAGTGGCCAGCAGCACAGTCCGGCCTCTATACATCACAACCCAGCACGTTCCCTGTTTGCTCCCAGATAATGCTATCAGAGCTGATAATGCCAGTGACCTCTCCCCCCTTTACTTTGACCTCCCCCCCATATACTGGGCCACTGGTATTTAGTGGGGTGAAGGAGACTCATTTCATCCCCATGTATCCCATCCTTTAACCCCCCCGTCCTTTGTGTCTGTCTGTGCTGGCCGCACTGCACAGCACATATAGACTACAACGTTAACGCTTGTCACCACCACGCCCGACTCAATCAGCCACTGTCGGCCGGCGAGAATCCCCAGTACACCCTCCGTTTCCACCCGCCCCCGCTGCTTTGTGTTTTGATAGCTGCTGATGTCATTCCCCACATTTTTTCACAAATTAGGGGGCTGAAATTATGGGGCCGCCTCGCCTCGCTGTGCCTCCCCATGTTGTGCCATCCCGACGGGAGCTTAATCCCCAATATCAAAGTTTGGCTGTTGGCTCGAGCATTATGGGATACGGTGGCCTCTGTCCGAACCCATCTGCCCCCGCCCCCCCCCTTCTACTCTACCCGCCGGCTGGTATGAAGTGACAGAAAGTTGAGTCTGAGCTCCAGCAGCTATGAAGGGTGGGGGTGCGGGGGCTGTGCAGAGTTGTTACAAATCACCAAATGATTGAAAAGAGTTTTGAGAGGGCGAATTAAGGGCAGGGGAGTCTCAGGGATGTCAGTTCTGGCTGGCTGCTTTTTTCAGGATAGAGGGGTATATAATGATGGGACATGATAAGATTACCAGGGGCTGCTGGTAGCTGTGGTGGTGGTGGTGGTGGGGGTTAAAGTAGCAAGGATGGGTTACTGGTGGGGGTGCTTGGAACTTTGGTACTCGTCACGGGGGAAAGCCCTTGGTTGCCTGGTAACTGGAGGGAAACATGTGTAAATATAGCCATCCTGCATTCTAGATCTCGCTGCTGATAGCAGCCTATTTATATGTGAACGGTATTCACTGTGTGGAGCACAGACCATGTGACGAGACCGTGGACAATGAAAAGTTCCAAAAGTGACACTTAATTTGGTGACTTATTTGAAACACAAAGTTTGGGTTAACCCCGGATAAACAGTGCGAAGGAGGACAAGTTCACAGAATATATGCAGACACACTTCCCAGGAAGACCAGTGACTCCTTGGTCCCCTGAAAGCCTGTAATTGCAGTCATCTTCAATATTGACTTTGTCATTTTTACAGCTCCTCTAGATGGTTCTCATGAGCACCCTGCCAAAAGAGCCTCACTGGAGGCAATGCAGTTAATGGTTTGAGACATTTACTCTTTGTGCCCTGCTACAATCTCAATGCCAGAACTGCCTGTGTGTGTATTGAGTGCGTGTGTGTATGTTGGAAATGGCTGCCTCAGTTATTATCAGGGTAATCCTGAAATTGGAGACAGTATTAGAGTTGGGCATGTCATTCAAGGGCGGGATCCCGCCTGTGTATTGACTACCGTCGCTTCCAATTAGACAAAACATTTCCTCAAAGCCTTGCAGATGGAGTGGACTAACACACTCCTTTTTGGATGCTCATTACAGACAAACAGGCTGTTACTGCCGAAATGAGATCTCTAGGTAATTCCAAGAATACGGCTTTGTCCTCTCTAACCTCTGTACTCCTCCTTTCCCTCCTTTCTCATCCTCACCTTTGGCCCCGGCTGTTTTCCCATGAATCCTTGTGTAATAGTTGTGGATATTATCCTGGACGGCCCAGTGTCGGGTGACAGTGTGCTCAGCTTTGGGCCGTGCAGGCCGTGCAGGCCTGTCACTGCGGCCCTTGTAGACGAATCTGATGGAGTCATTTGTTTTTGCACATTAATTCAATTCTGTCCCCAGACCAGGGTCGGACACCTGCTTTCCATTGCAGTGGAGCTGTGGGGGGAAGGAAGAGGGGACGGGGCTAGCCGGGCCACCTGCCGATGTTATTACAGTAGAGCGGCACCCAGGCAAACACACCCACCCACACACACACACACACACACACACACACTTGAAGGCTTTGGACAGTTGCTCGTGTGCTTGTCCTCATGTTTGTAATAAATGACACAAAACTATGCCTGAGATGACCTTGTGTGCTCACACTATGCTCAAATTACATAATTAATTAGAGAGATTCATTAAAGTCTGTGTGATGTGTGACTTTTCTAAACAGACTGCTCAGACTCACACGTGTTTGGTTAACCTTTTCATTTTTCATACCCCGCTGTAGCTCTGTGAAGTGGATGGATTTTTACTGTTATACGGCACACCGAGGCTGCCTCACTCAGCACTCTGCCAGTTGTAGAAATTCCATCAGTGATTTCCGCTGGTGGAGGTGAGGAGAGCTGTGGCTCTAACACTGTAACAGTCAGTCTATTGTTGGACCTGCTCACCCATGTGGAGCTGAATGGGCTGTGTGGGCTGGTTCAGCCCTACAGTACACTGCCCCCCAGTGCTCAACACGTCCCTGAGCCAATAAAATATGACTGAAATCCGATCCATGGTCACCTACTGTTCACTGACAATCATCACTGAATCTCATATTTCCCTGGAGTCACCCACTCTCTCTCTCTCTCACACACACACACACACAAACATCTATTAGATATGGATCTGCTCATCACCAGTAACCTGCAGCTAGAAATCCAATAGCCACTCATTTGATTAAAATCTGGCAATACTTAGTAGCCCCGATCCCAAGCTGCCCACCAGATATGCGTACTACATGTGTGCAGATTTTGCATGTGTTCTCTAGTGATATATCGGCATAAATATTACGGTCCTGTGCTTGAAAAGTCTTCAGGCAGAAGGCAGAGCAAAAAGTGTAAAATAGAAAGCTGCATTTTTAATCAATGACTAAATGTATAGATCAAGTTTAAGGTGAAACACTGAGGTTTATGATGTACTAAAGTGTTTCCAGGTTCCACCGCTGCATTTGTGTGTATGAGTTTATACCTGTTGTGTATGCCTGCAATCAACAGATAGTTACACACACCAGTAAACTGTGGTAAGCCAAGAGTTATACAGAGTTTTTTCCCCCCATCACAGAATACTCCACTATTCAGCCCAGACTTTACATTAAGGGGCCCTGAGCTATAATCAGTAGCATCAGTGAAATGTGTAGTTTCACAGTCAAGGACGTTGCGATTGAAATGCATTCAGCTTGTCTGCCTCTGCGTTCACTTTGAAGCTCCTGCAGTATGCACCTCTCTCCTCTGACATAAGGTAAATAGGAAACTAAAAGCTGATGTAACGTGTTGCCTGCTCTGCAATCAGTCCACTTACTACTGGGACGGACACAATCAAAGCCTGCCTGCCGCCCAGATGTAGCCTCTGTCCTAAAAACCCCAGCTTGTTTAAGAAAGCCTTGTCCTGGAAGTAGCTTTTGCAAACCAAGGCTTCCCCTGGAAATGACCAATTAGGAGGTAATATGGACCTGGTTTCCTCTGTGCCAGTTTGAATCGGTGTGCTGGCGCTATAATGCGATACGATCTGAGAGATACATGAATGGAAGTGGTTTGGAATAGCATGAAATGGTTCCCCTGCCCTCTCTCCCTTCCTCTCTTTCCACCCCGACCCCCTTCTCTCTCTCTCTCCCTCTCTCTCTCCACCCTCCAGGAGTAAATTGGAGTACATAATTACTGCAATACCATGTGAGCCTAATTAGGGCCCGAGCACCGAATGGTGCAAGAGCCCTATTGAAACCCTTAGATTATTATTTTTTTTTTTTTTTTTTTCTTTCCCCCCCTTAGATCGCATTTTTGGGGGCCTTAACATGCCCAAAAACTCACCAAACTTGGTAGAAAAATTCATTCGCCCTAAAAATTTTGAAATTTGCTGACGTTTGAAACGCACATAGGAAAATGACTCTATAGCGCCCCCAACGTGTAGCCCCTCTGGCCAGTTTGACACAGGATTATGAAAATTGGCACACATATGTATCACCTCAACACGCACAAAAAAGTCTCTTGGACCCCCCCTCCAAACCCAACAGGAAGTCCGCCATTTGAAGGTTTGTGGCCATTTTTGGCGATGTGTGACCCTGCTGCCAAACTTTTCACGCCTCGCATACTTCATAGAATTGAGCTGAAAGTCACCGTGTCCACTCAGGACACCATAGGGAATAGACGCATTCCAAAACTCTTTCAAAAGTATTACCGTGTGGTGGGGGAGTGGCCTCAAAGTTGACCATTCGCCATTACAAAGGAACTCGCTGTGTTTTATGCAGTACTACCCATATACTTTATGCAATGTGGACAAAGTCTTACAATACTGCCATGGAGCCGAGTCTAAACAGATATATATGCTAATAGGATGATACGGTCATAGCGCCACCTACTGGTAGCAGGAAAGTTTGGTTGTAAACATGTGTTTGTTGTATATCTGTGGAAATGAGAGGAGGAGAGAATAGCACAGGAGAGTATAGGAGACGAGAGCATAGGAGAGAAGACTGCGATGACCCCGCGGATCGCAAGGTGCGCGAGGGCCCGCAATGCTGCTTGCAGCTTTAATTGATTACTGCTCCCCTTTGGCCATTGGCAGTGGATTGTGTGTCTGAACAAATCTTTAGTGACCACACATCCAGTTTAGGCTGCACTGATCTGCCTAGGATGTAATTTCAGTACCATTGTTTCTTTTGAAAAAACATTCTTCCTCCAGTGCTGCAGATGCTGTTGTCCAAATAAAGGTAAATATGCACAATATTGAATTTGTGACCTTTATTAGGTATATTTTTTAAATCCAAGCATGTCTTACATTGAAAGTCCAAACATTTGATACTAAAAAGCATTCAGGATTGTGTTTCACATTCAACGATTTATTTAAACAACTGAGACGGCCTCTGTGACAAATTGTGTTTTGGAGACATTCATGGATGAGCTGGGTCAACATTTTTTGCACTGCTTTCACAGATCAAGGTGTACAGCAGGTCAGCCTCTGTACCACCGAGCGCCTACATTAACAGATGTGTATGTCAGAGGGCAGGAGGAATGTGGTTTCTTCTCCTGCCACTGGTTCTTATAAATATGTCAGGCATCTGTTAAGACGGCCGTCCAGTCAGGACCTCGGGCCCCTGGGCCCCCGTCCGCCGTCCTCTCGGCCTTGAGACCAGCAGTGCTGGGCGAAGCTGGCTGGTGGTGCGGGCAATGAGGCGAATCTCCCTCCTCTAGATCTCTTACACTTACACACACAGTCATGACACGCACACTGATGCATGCATGATTTAACACAAGCACAAGTCTCTATGCACACACACACACACACACACAGGCCTGTGGAGTAGCTTTAGCTGTTTTAAGGAGGGGGGTGGGGTGGGGGGGGGGGGGGGGGGGGGTGAATGCATGGGAGGTGTAGGATTTTATCATCCTCAGAGGTATTATAATAAAAAAAATCTGGAGTTTTGATGGATTGCTGCAGCTTCCTGTAACCAGTGCAAGGTTTGAATCTGTAGCCTTAAACAATGACTGTTGTTACCATGACGATGACATCACCAGACCTGTTCTCTCATCCCTGCAGAAAAAAAGGTGAAAAGAGCTTCACAATTGTGAATCTCATCATCCCAGCTGCATGCAGGCCAGTTAGCATGACGCCGTCCATCCCCAAAAACCAGAGAGGCTTTAGCTCATTCTGTACCAGTTTAGCTCGACTCAGCTATTTTCAGTTGGGCCTATTTCTCCCGACTCAGCACAGCCCGGGCCAGATTATCTCAGCTCAAGTCAGCTCAGCCCAAAACAAATGTAGCCAGCTTAACTCTTTCACCCCGTCAAGAAATACCCACTCATTAACCCATGCCGGTATGTTTCATTTATCAACTCAGACTTATGATTTATCACTTTCCAACTCAGGTTTACAGTCCTGAACTTGGAACCGCAAAACCCAACCAACAATCTCCTACGTCTGCCAAATTCTGTTTACAAGGCCGATCCCCACAACTCAACTGACTTTTACTGCCTGTCACTCTCAAATGGAACCAGACTCGGAGAACAGTGTGAGTGAGGCAGCACAGTCGGAGTGTTTTCACACCCTGATTGAGTTTCCATTTGATGTCGGATCCAAGCCGCCTAATGTCCTTTAAATGTTTTTTCCTAAACACAGCAGCAGTAGTCCTCGCCTCAGCGCAACTTCAAACAGCTGTCAGCAGAAACTTGTTGTTGCATGTAGTGTGCCTGATTATACAGGACTCTGAGATACAGGCTGATTTTTAAGACAGCTTGTTTTCACCCTTTTGTTAAACACAAAGAATGATGCTCATGAATGACCACAGCTGAAAGGTCTGATTATTGTGTGTGCAAAGTGATGAGAAGGAGAGGGGAAAAAAAAGAAAGATGGCCTAAGAGTGATACTGAATGGACTGAAGAAGCTTGTGGGTGACAATAGAAGGAGAGGATACTGCTGTAAGAGGATCATGCTAACTTTCTGGCAGGTTTATGATAGAGCAAAAAGCATGATAACAAAGCTTAAAAAGCCAGACAGTGAGAAGGAGTTGATGCCGCAGCAACGAGACAGAGTTGTTACTCGGATGAGAAGCAGTCAGGCGACAGCGGTTAAAGAAAGATGACTTAAAGGAAAATTTACCTCGAAGAACTTTACGAGTCAGCATAGATACATCAAGAGAACAGCCATGTTATGAACTTGTTTTGGAACATCCCGCCATAGGAGAGCCAGGGGTCAGGACAGGCAGACGAAGTTACATGTGGAGTCATGGAAAAGTCACTGCAGCCTTGCCATGGCTCATTGGAGTTATGATGAAGTGATTCTAAATAGCTGCTTTATTTCTGTGGAAGTCATCATCTTGTTCTATACAGATGGGTGCTCATATGTTCAGTCACAGGAGGAAAAAACGTGGAGGATTTCTGGCTCATGGTTCAACAATGTGTGTGTGTGTGTGTGTGTGTGTGTGAGGCATGCATAGACCAGTCACAGTTGCAATCCCCCCTTCCACCACTAGATGTGAGTGTTGCACCAGCTGTTTCCATAACATCCCTCTGCCTCAGTGTAGTTAAAGTGAGGGTATACCTTTGTGAATTGAGAGTGGTTGCCCCCTGTCAGTGTGGTGTGAGGTGTCTGTTAGATGCAGCATATTGTGCAGTGGGTGTTTGTGATTAAAGCAGCCGTACAGCTGGAGAACAGAGGAGAGCAGTGGGAGTGGGAGAGAGAGAGAGAGAGCTGAGAACAACAGAGACAGTAGGTGCGCTACAATTAGTGAATGATCACAGGGGACATGGCGGACCAGTGAGAAAAAGAGGGAAAACACTGAGTAAGAGGAAGGGTGGGAAATTTGTCATCTGTTTTCTGACCATCGCTTGTTCTTGTCTGTGGGCCCACGGCTGCTGGCACTGTGAGCGTTTCCTGACAGCCTGTTAAGGGTTTCTATTAAATGCTGAAAGTGAAGTGGAGCGTGTTGTTTGCGCCAGGTGTAAATGACCCATTTAAGCAATCAGTGTATCCTCATAAGTATTGGATAACTGCAAGAACATGATTACTTCACACACCAGCCCTCATTTAAGAAAACAAAAGTTACCTCATTTTTCAGAAATGCCACCCACATCCGTGCTTGTCAAGTTCTACTGGCTCGCATAATGGAACTGTATAGTTTGCAGCACAATGACTTAATTGTCCTCTGTGATTGGGGAAAGAACTAATGTTCGCTGATGAGAGACAGCATGACAAGCAAGAGAAGAATGTTCTTTAAAAAATATTTGGAAGATGATGGTGTGTGTGGAAGCTTTCTGGATGTCTTGTCTATCCAGCAGAGTTTGACTCGCTCGACTGTCGACAGTGTGATTGGTGCTTTTTCACAATTGTGACATCTTCATTTTCATCTGCCACTTTTACAGAAACAGATGTTTTCTAGTAGTTAGTACACTGCTTTTTCTTGCACAGTCTGTGTGAATTTGCCTGTCTAACAAGACTGACATTTAGTCTGAGGGCCTTACTTCCAATTAACTTCCAAATAATGAGAAAACATGTGAATGTTTATGACATCAAATTCGGCATCCATGCCTTAAAGGTAGGGTAGGAGATTTCATTCTGATGCACTTTTTGTTAAATTAGTGTAACTTCTCGTCACAATCCGATAGCAACCAATTAGTTTATCAGTTTCGCATTAAAACGAATAATATGAATCATCTGTGGAAGCTATAAAACGCTAAAAACATCAGCCAATCCTCCGGGATGACCCTACACGGATTATTGGCTGGTTGTCGCTCTCTTCCTGCTCTGCACGCACCAGAGAGGTACGTGCATGATGGCCGAAGTCACAGACCGCAGCTCGTCTTCAGGTAATGCGCGTCCATGTGATTGGGAGGCGTGGCTTCGGGGTGAGCTCCGAGAGAAAGGGGCGTGTGTTTACTTTCCAAATCTGTCCGACTCTCACCGAGTTTTCAAAAGGAATATGCAGTCAGGCTTTCATCTGATCACTTTGGCCTGTGATGAGCTGTAAAATTGATTACACCATTTGTGTATACAACATTTTGTGTGCATTGCATTTTTCTGTGGAATATCAATTTTTCAATCTATGCATCGCAATGCTGGGGATGCTGTTCCAATCTGTGATAATGAGTGCCATTTACTGTGTGTTAGAGATGCCGGCACCATTAGTACTAAACACATGATCCAGGCTGGAAACAGTCACTGGACAAAACACTAGTCAGATGTTCTAGTCAGTGAGGAACAGGAGGTCACTGAACAAACATGGAGAGTTCTCATGTCACTCATGACACATTTGTCCTGCTCTGCTGTCATAAGATCATTTGAGGGGATTATTCAAAACAACAGGGGGGAGGGGGGTAAGCAACAGGGTTGGACTTGATGAGTGTGCATCACTTCCCTTCTTAGAAAAAGGCTACCCTGTGCCTCATCATCAGTCCACTCGAAAATAGCCT
Organism: Parambassis ranga; assembly: GCF_900634625.1. NCBI lineage: Eukaryota > Metazoa > Chordata > Actinopteri > Ambassidae > Parambassis > Parambassis ranga. The sequence continues at coordinate 4,059,170 of NC_041036.1, forward strand.
TTGAGATAGAATGAGATGAATGATGAATGAGTAACATCAGACCAGCGTATCTGCTGTGCTCCTCAGTCATGTCAGCTGGGTACATCTGCCCAGCACATGTCAGCCTCAATCTGCCTGGTCACTCTCTGAATCCATCCTGGAGGTAAAAAAAAGAGGGGAGTCTCTGGGATTGGGGGACCAATTACATCCAGGTGAGGGACTCTCAGGCCTTCATAAGCATCACAGGACCTGTTAAAGCCACTCGGCTCTGCACTGCACTGACACATACTAAAGCTGCAGGGCCTCTGAATGCATTACCAGCTGCTCTGTTTATGGTTATAGGTTTTTCACACACAAGCAGCCAGGAGAAAGAAGATCCAGTTTTATGGTGGATAGTTTGGGATATGGCAGAGCTGTTTAATCTGTGTCATATTCCTTCGTTTTATTTCAGGTTTCTCTGTTTGTGTGGTGTGCTGTTTACTGGAAGAGAAGGTTTATTTCAAAGGGGTAAAATTAGACTGCACCCAAGTGAGAGAGCAGTGTGACTGTGGTGAGGCTGCTGACCATGCTGCAATACAAACAACAGTCACCTTTTACCACCGTGTTGCTTCCTTAAATCTTATTTACAAGCATCTTTGTGGCGATGCTAGTGTTTTGTATCCCTGTGTGTAAGTCTGTGTGTTGGATGCAGCTGTGTGCTGAAGCGTCTTCAGCTCTGCAGTGCCTCTGCCCTTGCAGGTCTGAGTCACCATTTGAGGAGCTCACACCAAACAGCCAAGGAAATAATGTTGATGTTCGTCCCAGAGAGGTCTGGTGGATGCTCAACTAACACCTTCCATAAGGAGAGGATCTACAGCAAATCAAATCTCATATACTGCCAAGCTTCACACTATATTTACCTCGAGTTACCTCCATCAGGTTGTGTCAAAAACCCAGGAAGCTGATTAAAAGAGGCCGAGGGGGCTGATAGATGACTATGGAGAGGGGGTAGTAAAGAAGATAATAAAACGCATGATATGTAGTTTGTTTTTTAGAAATGTGGCATTAAAACCTTCAAGAATAATAATTACAAACATAAGGACTTAAGATGTGCTTCTCCCTACATTTATTTTACCACCTACAGGTACGAGTCAATCTTTGTTTCCTCATTCCAAAGAATCTTATTCCAGAACTGTTAATTAATCAGATAATAAACCTGCAGGGTGAATATAACGAATTAATTTAATCTGGGTTTAATTTATGTTAAACTAAGCAAAACCATTTAATTGCATTTGTTCAACAATTATTTTTTACAGTGTAAAATTAAAAAATAAAAAGTGAGCCTAGTTAATTTCACACACACACACACACACACACTGATACAACAGCTAAGGTCACTGTGGAAGAAGAATGGCTCTTTATGCAACTGGGCATGAAGAAACAACCTTTGCATTCAAAAAATATCTCCAAAATCTGGAACATTTTTTTTTTTACAGTGTCTTATTTTCCCATAGAATGTACACTGTATGTATCTAGAGGTGAATTCCTATGTGGCACCATGCTGACAGAAATGCATTAACTCTAATACTACCCAGACTACACATACAGTAGTTATAATAACATGAAAAAAGTTCCTTCTGTTTCCCTTCTGCAACAGTTAGGAGCACACAAGTCCCTTCATTAGTTAAACTCTGCTGCTGACCATCACCAGATGTCCTCACATTAGCACAAACATCAGATGCCTGCTGTGTGGACGTCTATTAAAAACAGCGTCCCTGTGGTAAGCATGTTGTTGTTGTTGCCACAGGGTATATCATGAAAAGAAACTTTGCTCTTGTACTTGCTTTAATTACTTTTAATTTTAAATTATTACAAGTGTAACGGTCTGATCGCAGAGCCTGACAAACGTCTGCACCACTCATTAACTCTTAAGCCCAAGGCTATTGTTTTGTTAATTTCCACCTGAACAAACATCCACAGATTCAGTCTGTAACAGCTGGAAAACTGAGCGGTCATAATGAACAACCTTTGGCACTATGTATGAGAGACACTCGGGAGAATATTGAAATACAATGAGTCTCCTTATCTTTATGAGGCTGCAGGAAAAATTGACCTTTTTTTATTTCCACTTAATAAAAGCAGCTTCGTGACACTGACACTGATGATATTTAATCAAGCAGCTATGAACACAGAATAACAATGGAGCCGTCTTTGTATTTACCTACAGTACCTACAGCACGTGCTGCAGGGATCAGCTTATAGACTGCCTGCTGCATGTGCCCTTCCTTAGATGTACACAGATAAGCAGGTTGTGGCTCCAGCCCTTGGCAGAGTCACACATGTGTAAAATAAACCTCACGGTCTGGCAGATTCTTAGAAAGTGTGACATTCAAGTCCATTTTTCCCTGTGAGTCACACACAGAGATGACGGGACCCTGCGTGCCTCACCAAAATGTCACCCCTACAGGCAAAGAAATAGCTCTGTTGTGCTTTGACATCCATCCATTTTTGAGTGTGTATGGTATAATGAGGTTTGCAAGGTGTTCAGAGGCCCAGAGGGTTGTAACATTTCCTCAGTCTATACTAGTAGAAAACATAGTATAGAGGATTTTTGCCTGACAGCCTTGAAGAGAGAAACCTCTATGTCTTGTTTACACACACAAATGCTGACTTCACTATTCGCTTCGATCAGCAGATTCCTTTAAGGAGGTCTCTTGGGAGGCGCTGTGGCAAGTGAGACTAAAAGTTTCTGACTGGAAGGAAACAAGACTCCAGACAAATCAAGTCAAATAAAGCAGCGAGAGAGGAGGAATGACAAGAGGGAGAGATGAGAGAGATGGAGGGGAGGGAGGGAGTTGTTGGAATAGCTATTAAAAATCATGTGGGGTAGAGAATGGGGAATAAAGTAGGCCAGGGTAGTGCTGGGATTAAGGTAAGAACCAGGTGAGTCACTGCATCCCTCCTCTAAACGACCTGATACACTACAGAGCAACTTACAGACAAATAAAAACAGCGAGACTTTAGAATCAGGTCAAACAGTAAGCATGATGTGGGAGGAGTAGGAGACTGTGTGGTTTCCTGAATACATCTGAAACTGCCTCTTGAATAACAGGAAGGTGTGTTTTGAGGCCATTTTATAATTGGAGAATTTTAAACCTAACAATCGGAGGAACAATCAGTGTCCTCTGATTAGGTACATTCTGGTGCTGCCAACTCAGCCCACGTTCATTTCAGAAGCTCTTTGTTTGAGATCTGGAAGACTGAACACACATCGAACACTATTGAATTGTTCTGAGCTGTGACAATGCTCTAAAGGGTTGACACGTGCTGTTTGTTTTGTTGTTTTTATTTTTTTTCCCTTTTATTTTTTTTCCCACAAATTTGTGATTTGCACAGTTAATGCCCACCTGCAAGCATGATCACATCTTGTAATTTTCTCCTGACCCCACTGTTGTCTGCAGGCTTTTATTAGGCCCCTCTGGCCTGTTTTAAGTAGGATCATGAAAAAAATTGGCACTAATATGCATCACCCCCAGACCCCCCCCCCCCCAAACCCAACAGGAAGTCCGCCATTTTAAATTTTGTGGTCATTTTTGGCGATTTCTGACCCTCCTACAAAACTTTTCACGTCTCACATATTTCATCCAATTGAGCTGAAATTCACTGTCTCACTCACTCACGTTACATTTTCCTGGTGAGAAGGGGCTGGATGGGCCACTGTGGTAGCCAAGAAAATGCCAAAGCTTAATTATACATCTATGTATATTTGCCTCATAAAATGTTCTGTTTAACATTTTAAAAATGTCTGTAACATTTCTCAACCTAACCAAGTAGTCTTACAATCCTAGAGATAAGTGAAAATAAAGGTGATGGATCCCCACATGGAACAACAGCCTTCTCTGTCATGGAGCATGGAGCAATGCTGCAGCCACCACCCGCCCCTCCACTTGTGCATTTCTGGTGACCTTTGCATTTGTGTGCATCAACCCCATGTAAAGTGACTCATTGTGGAATGGTTGACCTTTGTGTTGTGGTTTGGTGGTTTGGGCCGGTGGTCATTGTTAAACCACACACGTCAAGAAATACTGACACTAAACTACCTGACATGAGTTGGTGTGCTACTCCTATGCTGTTTGGTGTCAGTGGGCTGAAATAGGATGATGACATGAAATCTGAAAGAAGGGGGAGAGCCTGGATATCAGTGTCAGCAGCAGAGATGTGTTGGTGCACAATCTATTTCCTAAAGGAGACAGCAACATATTTCAAAATTCAGCTCTCAAACAGCCACCCAGCCATCTTGCTGTTATATTTCATCATTGGCTTAAGCTTTCTATGCTGAAAATCTGTGTTTTTATATGGATTTGTCATGCACTCTGTCATCTGTATGGCAATGTCTGTCCCATTGAGGACACTTCTCTGTCATTTGACATCATTGGACATTCTGCCCTCATGGTCTATGGTTATATACCAATCCCTGTCTTTTTCAGTGTGGTTGTGCACATCTGTGGCTGCTGCTCTTTCAGATATTAAATAGGTACTGACTGCACTCTTCAGCCAGGAGGTCGCTGCCAGCACTGCTCTTTCTTTCTGTTCCATTTCCAGCACTTCCCCTCATTTACTCTCACTCCCCATCAGTCTCACTGCCGTCAGCAGCCTCCAGAATGACTGGGCTGGGAGGCCTCTGCACCCTACCTCAACCAGGTACAGGCATGCCTGCCAGCCTTTACACCCCGTAGACCTGCAAGTCAACACCCAAGTCTGCTCCATATACAGCACATAACAATGGACAAAACGTCTGTGATGTCACCCATAGGTTACTGAAGAGCTGTTTCAAGTCTCGATAGGAGACTTCGACTGTTGCCATGATGGTAGTGGTACAGTCTGTCTAAACTCCTAACAGATAAAGACGTCAAAATGCAAGTGGTGCTTAGGTATAAATATGCACAATTTTACTTTCACTAAATCTAAGGTGAAATCATGTTTGCATCAAAGCATATCAATCATCTTTCTCTGATACCTGCCCCAATAAATCAGGACCTGAAATGTGTCGTCATTAACCTTTCGCTGAATGTTTCTGGAATGATTGATGTACACAAAACTGAGCTGCTGGCACACATGGCAACATATCATATTTCAGGCACAGGTGTCCAAAAACAACTGTTGAATAAGCATTTATTGGCTAAAAATGGCTTGAGTACAACCCGTGAATTGTTCCCATGATGGTGTGTGGTTAGCTGAAGTCATGAAGGTCAGTAAGATATAAAGGAATCACTTGAATATTTAGTTCTGAGTAGCTGGAAGTCTTTCTCTTGTCTTTAGCTCCTGAATATTCACGTCTCTGTGCTGTTGTTTGGTAGTGAGTGGGCAGTGTGCAGCAGGGAGTGTGTGTGGGTTTTGGTGGGCAGTTGTTCTGTTCGTGCAGAATGAAGGCAACCTCCAGTATTGTTGAGCATAATTGCCTCTCATCATGATCTCTTCATAATAATACACCAGTGAGGGGAATTATCTTAGATAGTTATTCTGTATTGGATTCCTGTTGGTGCAAATGAAATGTGGATCATTTACTTTCATCTGTTAAGAGATGAACAATCACAAACAAACTGCACATCATGATTGAACACAGGACCTAATTGTGATTATTCTCTACCTTAAAAAAAAGAAAAGAAAAGCAAAAGGAGAGTTAAAGGGGCCTGAATGCATCTGTGTGTAGTTTGAGTCTGCCTGCTGGTCTTTGAATCTGGGGATCTCTGATCCCTTCTGAGAGAAAAGGGTTGAGTTGATGAGTTTCATGATGTTTTCCTCAGTAGTGAAGGAGTGTAAAAGGGAACAGCAGAGGAGTGACACAAAATCCATCAAACGTGTGAAATCAAAAACAATTAAAGGAATAAACAGAAGTCTCAAATGAGGAGCAAAGTGAGAAAACAGACCAGCTCTACTGAGACAAGATATAGACACACAGGGCTGTTTGGGTGACGAGACACAGGTGGAAACAATCCACTGACAATCACACAGGTGGGACGGAGGACTGAAGAGAAGCCTATGTCTGTAGAGAGAGAGAGAGAGAGAGAAAGAACTCCCCTCTATAAAAAAGGTTCTTAGGATTAAAGATAATTTTTTTTTATTTTTAAAATAATTTTTAATTTATAAAATACTTAAAGGTAGGGTAGGAGATTTTGAAAACTCAGTGAGAGTCAGCCAGATTTCGAAAGTAAACACACGCCCCTTTCTCTCGGAGCTCACCCCGAAGCCACGTCTCCCAATCACATGGACGCGCATTACCTGAAGACGAGCTGCGGTCTGTGACTTCGGCCATCATGCACGTACCTCTCTGGTGCACGCAGAGCAGGAAGAGAGTGACAACCAGCCAATACTCCACGCAGGGTCCACCCGGAGGATTGGCTGATGATTTTAGTGTTTTATAGCTTCCACAGATGATTCATATTCTTCGTTTTAAAGCGAAACTTTGGAACTAATTGGTTGCTATCGGATTGTGACGAGAAGTTAAACTAATTTAACAAAAAGTGCATCAGAATGAAATCTCCTACCCGACCTTTAATAGCGACTACATATCATTATACAACAAAAACATTAGATGTTGCTCCAGTTTTATTAGATTTTTTCTTTCTGACTGTGGCTATAAATTACTTCATGGCTCAACATGAAACACAAAAGGTGCAGATGATTGCAGCCAATTTCACAGACTCTGATAAATCGAACAGTAACATACGAGGTATAAAAAATAAGTTAACGTAGGATGAGAACGTGCGTTATTTAAAAAAAAATCACAAAATCCTCTTGTGCTGTGGATAAGGGAAATAGTGACAATAAAACTCCAATCATCTCCTGCTTTATGTGAACATAATCTGCAGCAGTGAGTCATTAATCACCCACCTGATGCTTTTGAAAGTATTTCCTATAAACCTCATAAACAGTGAAAGACGTTTAGTGAGGCTTTGATATAATGGAGGTTTCCTTGGTAACAGAGACAACAACAGCTTCGTTCCTTTCATGAATTAGACAGTGTCTGTAATTTATTGCAACCGTTTAATTGTTCATGGACACTAATCAGGAGTCTAATTAAATATCAAAGCTGAAATCATTCTCTACACATTAGCCAGTTCTGCATGGGTGGAGATGTGAAGGTGTAGTGGAGATGTATTTACAGTGACTCCTGCCAGTGGCTTAAATTATTCCAGCCTGTGCACAGTCATTGATGGACAGTTCTGTCGAGGCCTTGGAGGGGAAAAATGTTCGGGGAAACCCAAAAACCAGGAGCATTCCTGAGCTGTAATATGCTGATAAAATGTTAGGCTTTTTAGTTCTTAATATAAATGGTAAAGTAAAAATATCACAATGACTCACTTCATCTCTTTTAAATGATCATATTTGGTATTATCCACAGTTTGACAGCTCATCAAACACAACAAGAAGAATATTAACGTGGGCTCTGGGCAGTAACGACGCCCATTATTCACTGTTTCATGACAATACTGAGAATCAATCTTCATTGTCAGATGTCACAGCTTCACCTACCAGAGGAAGCAGTCTGATCAGTCAAAACAGAGAATATGAGTCAGAAAATAATTGTGTTTTTTCCTGGGTCACTTCCTTTAGTATGCTATTCATTCTGAAGCTGAGAAATTCACAAAGTTATGACAGAAAATTGGAACAAACTAGCCAAATAAAAACATGTGTGTACTGTATAAGTACACAGTATATGTGCTGTGACTCCCTCACCTGTGAGTTCAGAGGACCTGCGACTATAGGCTTCTCACCAAGGATCTCTTCATTATCTTTGGCCAGTTGTCAAGTACACACTCTCACTCCTTCTGCCCCCACAAAGCCTCTTATATCTCTCACAGGCTAATTACCAGTGCTATCATTTCATCTTCAAGAGAGAGGCAAAGGGAAACAATTGAGAAAAAGAGGATGTGACGAGGGTTTGAACTTGCAGCAGAAAAGAACGGGGAGCACATAGTACTAGTCAGAGCAGAGACAATGAAGGAGCTGATGGCTGAGGGTGTGAGGAGAAGGAGCAGGCTGAGCTGTGCACTAATTCAAACAAAGAAATGATGTGAAAAGAGCTGCAGAAGAAAGAAGAAGAAAAGGAAAGCCGGTCGCATCAGATGGGTCTGTGAGGCAGCTGACAATTGGTGCTGTCATTTATTTTGCTGTGCCACCCACCACCCTGTATCTGCCTGGGTGTTCCACGATTCTGAGGCAGTCCTGCACCTCTCTGATTTTGGCCTACACTGCAGAGACAAGTACAGTAACTGCACACACACAAGCTCACACTTCTAAATATATTATAGCACATTACATCTTTGCATGTCAAACTAATAGTCACAAGGAGCGCATTTTCATTTGCAATCAAGAGGACAGAGATTCCCAGCAGCCATCAAAGCTAAAAGCCTGCAGCAAGCCTGTGAAGGGGGTCATTCATTACCTGTTAGAGCTGCTGAGAGGCTCACAGTTTTTGGGACTCCTGCCTCTGAGTGGTTCGGATGAAAAAAAGATGAATGGAACAGAATAAAACATGACCTCTTCATCCTCTATGATGTTAGAGGTGAATGAATTAGGAGATGTGTGCAGCAGAGGCACAGTTGTGTGTCTGGATCTGTATAAAGAGAACAGGTACAGAAACCACATCAATCGACCACATCACACGCCACCTTCCCTTATGTTGTGCACCAGCCTAAAGACAGTGTATGTCTAACAGTAAAGCATCCATCCATCTTCAAATCGCTGATCCGAGACCCGAGAGATTATCCACCCTCCCAGTCTGTATCAGTGGGAAAGAGTCTCATCTTACAAGTTCCTGGGGGTCCAACTGGACAATAAACTGGAGTGGTCCACAAACACTGAGGCTGTGTACAAGAAGGGCATGAGCAGACTGTACTTCCTGAGGAGACTCAGGTCCTTCAATGTCTGCAGCAGAATGCTCCACATGTTCTACCAGTCTGTCATTGTGAGCACCATCTTCTTTGCTGTGGTGTACTGGGGATCAGGCATTAAAGCAAAGGACGCTAACAGACTGGACAAACTAATCAAAAAGCCAGGGTCTGTTGTTGGCTTTACGCTTGCCAACCTGGAGGAGGTGGCAAGGGAAAGAGTGCTGGCTAAACTGCTGCTCTTCCCCCTTTGATCTGCCTTATGTGTGTGTATGTACATATTATTTCTCTGTTGTAAGGTGCAGACTCTGGTTCCAATGTGGTGTATTTTTCCAACATGGCAGCTCCTGTAAATCAGATATTTTGGCCTCACTCTTGTGCAGTGAGCCATGCACATCTCTGTTAAGGGTATGACTTTGGAGCAGAGGGGGTTAAATTAAATTATGTGCTTCATAGATAAGGTGTAATTGCATGTCCAGAATGAGTGAGTTTGGGTCTTTTTGTTACCCCTACCACTGGTTATTTTGTTGAATTAGACCATTGAAACATGCCGGATTCTTAACTGCATCCACTCTGTGTGCAGCCACTCTCCACACTCACCTAAGAGCATCTTGACACGGTGATCCTTCTTGTACTGTGGAACATGCAGAGAGCATTTCTGCTACTCTCAAATGTTTTTTTGAGAAGTGTGAAACTGAGATGTGGGTGACCCGCAGTTCACTCTCAGGCGTTATAAAACAGCTCTGTGGGTGGACAGGCGAGGCCGGGCTGCCTGAGCTCCATCACAGAGCGGTCTTATGGTATTACGGGGGATTTTACTTGGAGAAATCTTCTTCTGCCAAGCTCTGTCTCCAAGGTGTCCCCAGCTTTGGTCTTCGAGTCGCTTAAAATGCTGATCCGCACTGGCCTGAGGAAATTAATTGGCTTTTCCCTAATGAACAGCTGATGAAATGTGAGGAAATCATGGAATTTGTTTAAATATTAAATCATTATGGGTGCTCTGTTGCTTATTATTATTCAGCAGGGGCATAATTAACTAAATCTGTGCATGATGCAGTTCACTTGAGTCTGTTTCTGTTCTGTCTTTTGATACTAATTGGAAGGGCCAGCATGAATGTTGCACTTAACATCTGTGACAGTGAAAGAAAACTTAAAAGCCACGCTCAAGTGGTGAGTTCTGTGTTTGTGGAGCCTAATCACGACTCTCCACAACTCCTTTCTTTCTCATGATAAAGATGCAGCTCATTGGTGGATTCATTTTAATGTCAGTACCACTGTTGTTTTTTGTTCTTGAGTTTTTGCTTCCCTGCCTGTTCAGACCCACTTGAAGTTAGCTTATGGGAAAAAGGGTAAAATTGCTGCTTGAACTGACTTTACTTGACCGTTTCCCCCAGTTTTAGCAGGCTTATATCTTACTATACACTATATTCTCAAAGCATTTTTGATGTAGGCAGCAAAAGAAAATGTATAATAATAATAATAATAATAATACATCAAACTTATATAGCACTTTTTAGGACACTCAAAGACACTTGCATGCATTATTCATTCACACCACATTCACACAGTGGCAGTGGTAAACTACAGATGTAGCCACAGTGCGTCTCTGCCAGGGGGAGACTGACAGAGACATGGCTGCCAAGGTGCACCTACAGCCTCTCCGACCACTGCCGATTCATTCATACACATTCATACACTGGAGGCAATGTGGGTAAAGTGCCTTGCCCAAGGACACACAACAATGTGTGCAGAGAGCTGGCAGAGTGCAGAGCTGGGATCGAACTGCCAACCTTCCGATTATTGGACACTGCTCTACCACTGAGCCACATGCAGAAGCATGGGTGAACCTCTCCAGCAGCACTGATCATTCATTATACTTCCCTCTCTGTCAGTTCACTGTGTCGGTCCTTCTGAACACTGCATGAATTCTAATCACATACAAAATGACTCATCTGTACAATAACAGTGACGGATAACCTTGACATCATGAAACTGTGTGAAGCAGCTGTCTCCAAGATCGCCTTTGGATTTGATTCATGTTGATTTATTTTCATTACTTACCGAAGTAGGTCTGCGGGACTGTGGGGGGGCTCTTGTTCTTTAACTGAATACAGAGGTTCTCCAGCACAGAGTTCATAGATCAAAAATAAAGCCTGTGTGAAGGAGTCATTAGTCAGCTGGTGATGAAGTCAAGTGAATATTTTGACAGATATGAAATATAGCAGCTGATCACAGATTTCAGCTGATCTCGAGTTTTATGGCTTCTAATCATTTGTCAGCGATGTGACGTGCAGCCCCATAGAAGACACTTAGCTCAGAATATGATCATTTGCACAATGTAAGTCATAAAACATGCATTGATTGGCTGCACTATATAAACTGTAAATATACAATATAGCTTGTCATCTTCACACTCCTAATGTGAACCTAATGAGCTGTCTTGTCCACAGCATTCTCATGCCCGTCTCTTAAATCTCCCCACATCCCTTCATGTGGCGTACATCCAAAGCCACACTTGCCATCCTTCATTTGAGTGTTGAATCATTCTAAATTGGAAGTCAACCAACCGAGAGTCCATGGAATGGAGATGAATGCTCGGGAGAAATGTGATTTAAATCATTTTGGATATGGTCTGCATGCTTTTTAAGCATGAAAAATTGTTCTTTTTCTCCCAGACTTCTTGTTCTACACATCTCCTGCTTTCTCTGCTAAATGTTATATGAGATATTATGTATTGTGAGATGTACACTAAAAAAAGATGATGATCCATATTTCTTTTATATAAAAAAAAGAGGAGTTAAAGCTAAAAAAAAATCACCTCAGTGAGCAGTAGAGTAGGAAGTAGTTTCCTAGGGAACGTGTAATGACTTCTCTTCCTGCGTATTGTGGGATGGTCGAATGTGTGTCATGTACGCAGCTGCACTGATGGACTGACTGTGTCTCATGAATGGAAAGAGGCTCTGACATTCTATTTTTGACTTGAATGAATGACCAGTGAAATTGAATTCCTCTGGGGATTGTCTGGGAATAGGGCACCGTCTTCTGCGGATGGATGGTCTTTGGTCTTTAGAGAAGCTAGAAATTGTTTCAGGAATCGTGCCCATATAAATAAAACGTACACAGTCTCTGCTCTGTTTTTGTAGTGGGCTACTATTTTTTTTTTTTTACTCTCCTGAAGGCTTCAGTATCTAGGTCGTTGTATAAAATACTATAGACATCAATTCAAAGCTCAGGCTTCTTTTAAACTGTCAAAGTCAGAGCGAAAGAAACTCCTCATTTTTATGTGTCCTGGATGGTTCACCTTCATGCAGTATTTCATTAGTTTTTTAGGCCAACAGAGAGAGCAGACATCTGCCTTACTATGACAATTATACATAAATCAGATACAGAAGCACACACTTATCATTTCCTGACCAGCTTACCGTATTTTTCGGACTATAAGTCGCACCAGCGGGCCAGCGTAAATCACTACGTTTTTAGCGCAACGTTGCCTCCTGAATTCCTCTTAACTTAAAGGTAGGGTAGGAGATTTCATTCTGATGCACTTTTTGTTAAATTAGTGTAACTTCTCTTTACAATCCGATAGCAACCAATTAGTTCGGCAGTTTGGCATTAAAACGAAGAATATGAATCATCTGTGGAAGCTATAAAACGCTTAAAACATCAGCCAATCCTCCGGGTGGACCCTGCACGGAGTATTGGCTGGTTGTCACTCTCTTCCTGCTATGAGCGCACCAGAGAGGTACGTGCATGATGGCCGAAGTCACAGACCGCAGCTTGTGAGTTTTCAAAATCTCCTACCCGACCTTTAAGTGGTGCTGCTGCAGGGCATTGAGAGTGAGACACGCATTTCAACAAGTCCTCACGTGGAGAAATGATTAGCTTCACCGCACAGAAACTCCTATAAACATCCTGTAAATGAGTAAAAGGCAGACTACTGTGCGCTCATATAGCCGTCTGGAATTAGCGACATATCAACCACACGCGTCAGTCGCAGTATAGGTCGCATACCCAGGCAAAGGATGAAAAAAAGTGTGACTTATAGTCCAGAAAATACAGTATATATGAGGGACAATAAGCTGAAGACACAAAAAAGACACAAGAGACAAACCACAATAAAGGAATTGTTGGTTAAACATGCAAGAACTCACTCTTCCGTTGCTCCATTGTTTTAGACCACATAGAGGCACTGATTGGTGTAGTACGAGTTAATGCTTCGTGATCCCTGCTGCTGATCTCCTAACAGCTACGGTAGGCTGCGGTCCATCAGGACAGCTCTGCCAGAGTCAGATAAGTCATGCATGTTTAATCCTGCAGCTGGTAACTCAGCAGCCAGTCTGTACCAGTTAAAATACACAGAGCACCCACTCAGATGTTGACCCGCTGTATGCTGCTGTTACTTTAAAATCTTGTATCTCTGCCTTGGAGCTGTCATAACAATGATCCGACCGCAGTCCAAAGATCAGGAATCACAAAGACTGAACAGTGCTGATGTGACACAGACATGAACCTAAGGGTCCTGTGTGTATCTCTGCAACCAGGACCAGTACGTTTCAGTCAATATGGGAACTTCAGGTCGTTGTTACAGAAAGAAAGAAGCTTTGCTGAGAAAGTGAGGAAACCAATGTTATTGGATTTAACTTCTGAGATAGTTCTGAGCCCACAGGCAAACTGGCCAGATGTAGTGCAAGGTCTGCCAGGCTCCCAGTGAGCCAGCTGGGAAACAGCGAGTAGTACCAGTCGGCATCAGGTCGAGCAAGGGGCACAGATGGGCAGAGGCGGGCAAAGACAGGTTTTAATAGCATATTGATTTCACCGACTTCATCAAGCTGCTCTCCTCTGGTGCTTGTTTTCACTCTAATTTGTTTGGAAACGAGGGATCACAGAGTGACTCATACAGACAGGCAGCCTTCACCGTCTGGAGCAGAGAGCCACCATCCCCTTCAGTCATCCTGCACCGTCATTTTCCATTCATTTCAGCCCGCTGTCGTGTCACTGCCGCCCTTCCCTGCAGGCTGAAACTCTTCACATCGCTAGGATCAATATCCACATTTCCAGATTTACTGGCTTTCAGACAGAGCTGTCCGGCTGTGATCCTCACTAGATCAGATTTTTCATCTAAATATTGTGTGACCACAAAAACCAACTAAAAAAAAAACATAATCAATAATTAGACCCGTGTCCTTTGTGCCAGAAAATTGTCTTTTCATGCTCGTATTCCTGTTATCTACATGCTTCTCTAACCCTCAGGGAGACAGGTTTCTCTACCTGGCAATATTAAATCTTCTCAATTATATGGTTGGGCTGCTGCCGGCTGCTAGTCTTGGCGAGAGCCTATTGTTTTGATGAAAAATGTAATCAAGATACCGTCTCTCACTCTCAGCAGTTGCTTCTTGGCACGTCCCTTTGGAGGAACCGTGAGGGGAGAGAGGTGGCTGATTAACTGCCTCTCTGCCCTCACTGACTCTTGCAGCCCAGCACATACAAAAACACACACATATTATACATATATGTAGTCTTTTAAATGTTAAATCTGTCTTTGATGACATCGCCTATAGGATTCGGAAGAGCCGATTTGTGTCTCCAACGCCATATTGGCAAACTCCAAATACAGGCAAACAGGTGTTTTGAACACAACAGATAGACAGATTAATATTTTTATTATTAATCCTCTACAGACGTTCCCCTGAAGACATTTAGGTTCCAGTTGCATAGCAACATAAGTTAGATAATAATAACAAAGATAACATAGGATCCTTAGTATTGTGCATTTAGATTGCAGTTCTACTGATTATTCTGTCTTTGCTACCTTCTTGTATTTGTTGATGGATGTGTGTCACACAGTCTGCTTTGTCTGTGCGGTTAGCTCGCAGGTTTGGCCTTGGAGCGCAGAGACCACGGAATCAAAGACATCCTCTCTCCTGTGTCTTCCTGTGTGAAGCGCTTATCGCTTCGTTTTCACGCCCGTAAATTAGAAAGTCTGTGTCTGTGAGGAAGAGTAGTAGAGAGGAAAAAGTCTGCCGGGTCTATTTTTTTTTTACTCACTGCTGTGACGGGTAGGACGCACAGACCTATAACTGCAAGATTGAGTCTAACTTTATCTTCTCGGTTGTATAAATTCAGTGTACGTGTGTAGGGTTTATAAAACTGAGGAAGAATCCTGCTCATTGTGAAATCACTTTATGACTGGAACTGAACCGTGTCTGGCAGATGCATGACCAATCAACTTGTACACTAAGTGTTCTATATATAATTTGTTCTAATAAAGAAACATCAGGCTGCAGGATTGACTGACTGGCTGAGGTATATTTTAAGCCCAATCAACATCAGCAGTCCCACAGCTCATGCAGCTTTTTTCATTATACAGGTTGGTTGTTGGGTGATTCCTTAGATACAAACATCTGCTCCAAATTTTGTACTATATCCTTATAAAGAAGAAATCAACAATTATTCATTACCCTGATACTTATTTATTTATCTTGCCAGATGTCAGTGTAACAGAAAACAGCTGAAAACGTCTCCTTTCTACCCCAAATGTCCCGGTTACACTAAAGCTGCCTGCCACACACTGCTTGTAAACATCAATTACGAGAAGAGCCATGAAGGTAAAAGAGACATTTATACCACATTATTAAAGGTATGCACAGCCTTTACCCAGTAAGTGCTGCCACTTCCAGTGCATACTAGCTTCTTTAAATGGAGAAGCTGTCCTTGGCAACCTTTATACTGAAATGGCTAGGTGTCATTTATTTATTCAGAGCTGTACGTGGTGTCATAAAAGTCTTCAGTGAAATGCCTCCCCTGACAGACTTTGGCCCTCTCTGACTTTGGCTCATTCTGTTCACTTCGGTTTAAAATCCTCTTATATCCAGGTTAGGGTGAAGTGTTGTGACACATAAATACATTTATGTGCTACCATGCAGCATAATGAGGTTGTTTCTCGTAAAAACCCTGGATTTAGTGGGGGAACTAGTAAAACATTTACTTTTTTTAGTTCTTTTTGAATGTCAGTGTTATTTTTATGGCTGGCAGAATATTATTTTTTGATTAGAAACGGATGATGTATGATCTCAGAGCTGAGATGATGAAGATGTATTTGATGGAAACCTCCAAGCAGCATTAGCAGGTTTATTCAACTGACTAATACTTCTCATCAGTTTACACAAATAATCATGTGAAATAAAAGTGCAGCAGTTTAGACCTAGTAGCCTCCCCAGTGAGGCTTACTGTGATCAGAGTTTAAGGAGAGTTTGTGGACAACACTCAGCTGATCCTGTGACTTCCTGTGCAACTCATCTGTAAGCCGTGAATGGCGGACAGCTGAAACCACCGATCAATCTCCGAAAGCCTTTTCTGTGGATATCAGAGCAGCCCATTAAAGTCAGGGAGCAGACATCCATCCAGCTGCAGACAGCATGTCAATAGCCATGGCAGAGCAGTGACAGACTGTGCCATTTTTAGGTCGATAATGCTTTAGATCTGCATGGACTCCCAGTGATCAACTGCTCCACATTTCTCCCTTAATGAGCCTCAGTGTGCATGTGTGTGTCTGTATAGGGTGGGCTTGGGAGTATCTGTCTGTGAGTGTCTGTAATGTCTAACTGTTTGTATGAGTGTGCACCCACATGTGTGCTTTCAGTCTGCTGTTGGTCCATACAGTGCTGCTAATGAATTCCTGTCCACTTGCTGCAGCCTGCAGAGAGAGAATAACCTTTTCTGGCCGATGACCCCATTTTCTAATTCTAAAACCTCACAAGCCCAGCAATTAATGAGTTGTCAACTCGTCATGTGTATTTGAGTATTGAATTTGTATCCTCATTTTCAAATGCATGAAGGGAGCTCCAAAGATAGCTATAATCAAATGCTACCATCACTTTTAGAAATCTCCCAGCTCCTAATCAGCTGACCCAAATTGAGCTCTTGTCTGGACACTTTCTATGTTTAGGCATTTGTATATAAGCAGATTTGTTGCCTTTAAAGGAACATTTATTTCATATCAGACAGATCTTCCAACAATAGCACTCATTTTCCTTTTACCACAATAAAGATAAGGAAAATTCAGCTGAATCAAACATATGTAATCTCATGGTAAGGCTCTAATGGTAATTGCTCTTAAATAGAAAGCTAATGGCATGTAGCAGTAGCCTAAAAACTTCTGTCTGGTGTGCACATTCAAACACTGGATCCAAGAGCCATTTTCAACATTTATGGGTGTCCAGATGAATGGATGATTTTCTGGACAAAGGAAAAATATATAATCATATACTGCAATGAATGCCACACCAGCTTAAAATGAACAAGGGAACAATACAACCGCATTACTTTAACGGTATTGAAATGTGCAAAAAAAAAAAAACAAAAAAACTCAAATATAAGCAGCATTATGTAAACAAAGCAGCAGATCATCACTCCCTTGTCTCCTCCTATGCACAGGTGAGCGTTACCGCCATTTCCTGTCTCACTACTATCTGAGATTCTTTAACAAGCTCAGTTACCGTGATTCCTTGGATACAAACAGTATGCAGGATACAGTTAATGTGTTTTGAGCTGGCTCAAATAAGCCAGTTTGCTGTGTTATCCCATATAACCTTATGTCTTATTTAAAATATGCCTGAACTCTGACTGATTTATTTATATATAAATAAAGGTATCATCTGCATACTGATGGAGTCTTTAATAATGCTGCACAAGGGCAGCATGCCAGACTGAGAACAGTCTTTTATTTATCAGTTTTAGTCTTTTGGATCCTTCTATCCTTATGTAGCCTGATAGTAGACACAATTTGGACAAGCATGCAGCTTTGTGTCTTGGTTTCAACTCTGCGTTCTCATATCTTGGGTGAATTTGTTCTAATCACCCACACTTTCCTACGAAAGTTTTCCAAATACCCGGGGCAATGTTTGTTTGCAGACACATCATTGGTGATTGATAACGAAAACTATCTTTAAACATGTTTGACCCTCTCTACTCTAGGTGACATAACTATTGCCCATGCGATGCTTTAGTTGAAGATAAGATAAGACTTTATTAATCCAAGAGGAACTTCTTTTGCCAGAGGTTACAGGTTACATTAAAATACAAGAGTATAAATAAATAAAATATAAACTCTAAAATCAAAAGTATACTGTGAGCAGTTACCAGTATAAATAGACAATATATAGTGGTTGACCTCATTGCCTCTGAGCTGGATCTTTTCTTAGCTCTTTCCCTCCTTGCAGAGATAATGTGGTGTACTTTGTAATTGTCTGTATTGATTGTAAAGTGAGGATATTGTTTCCAGTTCCTCGTTGATAGGAATCCAATTATTCTTAACGCCTTTCAGCTGAAAATTAGCATTGACAGTGTGACTCACTATGACCTCTGTTAATGACTCCATCGTCTGGAGGGACTGGACGGGCTGTTTATTATTCTTCTCCTCATTCAGCCAACTAATTTTTTTTTCTTCCCCAGCAACTTCCTTCCTCATACTTTCTCAGTAACCACAGTGACCAATGAAGTAAACAGAGCATATTTCTCCGCAAACAAAGCCGTGTGTTACAGTCTATTGTAAGACAATCCATTGGTAATGTGTTCGTTTTTTTAATCGTTGCATTTTGATGACGAGCAGCGATGAGAGCTTGAAGTGTGGAACTTTTGTCACCCCCTTCTGGCAGTGAGAATAATTACACACATATTGTCAACTCTGTCTCCATCAACATGACTATGGTTATATCCCTATTTAGCTGCATTGCTGGAGTACCAGTGTCACCACAGACACCAGACCTAAGGAAAGAGACACACGTCAGCTAATACTATAATGCATTTGTCAAAGATTTTGACACATTGATTGTAAAAAAAAACTTCTTAATTAGTACAATTAGATCAAAGCTAGTGCAAAGGCTAGACAAACTGTCAGAATAATCCCATTCTGCACAATTAGCCCTTTTCCTAAATCTGTGAAGCAACACCACAGACATGACACTAGAGCAAGCATCTCATTTGTTTGTGTAATTATTGTTAATTTGTCAGTGATGCAGCGGCGTCTGAGAATGCTGCACGCAACTTTTCAGGTACCAGAACGGCTTTGGTTTAATTACAGCTCTATTCCACAGAACAAATTATTGTTACTAATTCCAACTCTGTTATTGTAATTATACAGAGCTAATTTAGTTTTGTGTACAGTCCTTTGTTTTGACATCCAAACTCCTGTCACCGGTGAGAAGTGAAGTTATTAAGCTAACATGTTTTTAAATGTGGTTGCAGCTGCAGTGTGGAGAACTATTTATTGTTTGTACTCTGTTCATGGACACTGAGTCAGGAACAAAATGTGTTCGCCGCTAATATCAACACATACACCGCTCTGCAATGAATAATAACACATTGATTTTAAAGCTGCAAATGAAAGGAAAGGACAGGTTTTAAAATGGAAACAGGAACGTCATGCATATAAAGTGACAGGACCGGGATATTTCCACTGAACAAGACGGCTCTACACTACACTGGTATCCCTATCTAGCAATGCTAGAAACGAACATGAAAATGTCCCTGAATTTCTCCACAGGGACTCTCACTGCCTCTTCACTGCTACAGGGAGAAATTCACAGAAAAATAATATTCGATTGCCTGAATGGATAATTAGTTGCATGGTAGAGGCATGTCTGGTATTACAGTGCTGTTCAACATGCTGTTGTATACGGCTTATGGCTTAAAGCTTTTAAATCAAAGTGCCCAAAATGAAAGCTTGTGTCACAGAAAAAGTGAAATGAGTACAAGAAAGGGGGAACAATCAGTTAAAGTGTATGTGTATGTATGTGAGAGACAGTCAGAGAGAGAGAGTATGACTAGAATATTCCAGTCTTTGCTTTCGTCCTATCAGGTCTGAAGGGGGGAGATGAGTCTATAGCGAAGTCTGCACCCTATCGGCAGTGACAGAATGTCATTAACTCCACACCCACTCAGATGGCATTCTCTTTGTTTTCTTTGGAGCCCAGTGGTAGCACCAGACAGAAACAAATAGATTCTTGCCTCTGGATAAAAGCAAATCTGATTCCTGGTTGACTGATGGAGTAAAGCCGTTTCCTGGCATCCACTACAGAGTGTGCTTTCTGAAGAAATATCAACCATCCATCACCATCTCCACAACTGTGAGAAGCTAAATTAACGGTGACCTTAGGAATGAATGTTTGAGAGTCACTGCTTGCACTGGGAAAGGGCGTGTGCATGTGTGTGTGTGTGTGTCTGCTTTGCATGCTAAGAAACATCCATGAAAGACTAATGAGCTACTCCAAGTGATGCATCAGTCTCTGGTGTCTCGATACAGGGGGAATCCAATCTGTGACATTTGAGCAGAAAGCAAGCACCACCATCTGCTTCACTCACAAAGGCAGCACCTGTAGTCCCAGGAGCACAGGTGAGAGCACCATGGTAGTCCCTCCTGACAGAGGGGTTTCTTAAAGGACTGCAAAGGCCCTTTGTTGATATGTTGTTGTTATGTCTCCACTCCACTGCACTCTTCCATAAAGCTTAGGCTCAGCCCAGTGTGGAGGTGACTACTCGGTGCATTACAGCACACACAGATGTGACTGGAATACAGAGAGGCTCTTACAGAAGACACCTCATCCAAAACCAGAACACACAATATTCAGATGTATTCACATGGATGCACCAGCAGAGCAGCACCGGTCTCTGTGGGACACAAAGGAGTCTGGCTTAGGTGTGTTTGCTCAATTGGAGCTGACATGCAGCCCAGACTAATAGATCAGAAGTGTCTGGGGTGAGCAAATCGCTCTGCCGCTTTCTCTCCACTGCTCTTTCTTTTCCTCACCACTGATTCTATTGGATGTGACAGAGTTTGAAGTTGGGATTTTAAACTTTGATGAAGGACATTATTTTACAGTTATATGATCAGATTGTTAAACCTTTGATTCATAAGTTTGTCTGGATATCAAATAGTCATTGTGTTAATAAACAAACACATTAAGAAAACACTTTAACAACCCCCATTAAAAAAAAAAAGTTATAATAAGCACAATAAAAAACACGCAGCACTGTTCTACAGTCACATTAGCAGACATTTGGCCCACGGGAAATTATAATGATCCATAAAAGGAAGCCATCCATCGTATTCTTCAGCTGTTTTCTGCGATTCACACCCCTGTTGCCTCCAGTGGGATAATGATGAACATGAGAGAGCATCTCCCAGCTGGTCCCTCTTTTCATCTTTGGTTGCTGAATCACCCACATCCACTTCAACAAAATGTCTCAGTGAGTGAGAAGCCTATTACTTGAATCCGGAATGTTTTTTCACCTCTAATTGCCATCAACTTAATCACCAACTCATGCTCACTACTATTTTTGCTAGTCCATTGTCTGCTTAAGCCTGATTTTTCACGGCTTATTCGTCCATCTTTGAAATAAAAGGTGCACCATTCTGTGCAAATAGCACCTGTACATGCTGGTGTAACAGTCTCTGAGTACTGTTGTAATGTGAATTATCGTCTCTGCTCCACTTCTGTTTTGGCTCAGCTCGCTGTTTATTGAGTGCGTCCACGCAGACAGTATGGAGGTGGTGGGACACCACCTGGAAGCAGGAGCACAACCTCTCACACACAATGGCCAGAGCTCCGCATCGAGCACACACATTAGGACGTACCCAGGTAAGTCCCCAGGGACTCCATAGGTGGTGCCAGTTCCCACTGTCCAGGACATTAAGGGACATTATTACCCTGTTACACTGGGCACTCAGCCTTTAGTTCTTCTAAATGAATTCTAAAGCATTCTAAAATTGATGCATGCAAACATACTGGTAGACATATATGTGTTTTAATTGTATGGCCCATCACTAAATACTGTTGTCATACCTAAAACACGCAATCACAAATGATCCCACAAATCCTGCAGCTCTCATACAAGGTAAGCCAGAATGTATGTTTGTCCTGTTGAGACACTCTCGGTATCACCTGGGATTAATACAAAATACAAATCCACAGAACACAGAGAACCAGGCCAAAGAGCTCAGTTTGTTTCCATAATCACTTTCATTTAGACAGCGCCGTCCCCCCGGAGTGGCTGCAGCACTGCATAATTCCAACGCCAGGTGGATTTCAAAGGCAATTAACCACACCAGACACGTTACATCACTGCAATTATAACAAATTTGGCAATTATCACCATTCCCCAACACTATAGGGGGATAAATGTAGCCCTTAGTATTTAGTGAGTTGATGATCCAGTAAAATAGATTAGGGTGAGAGCGAAGGAAGGAAAAAAGGGGGGGGTGTTGGTGTTTCAGTTCTACGGAACAGAAATAGACTCATTATGCTATTATGTTCACATCATGTCTTACAATATGTTATCAGAGCCCCTGCCACTTCCAGGAAACCAGTTTCCACCCGGGGCTTCTCACATGTTGTGTGTGTTGTCTCTTGAAAACTGCACTGATGACACCAAAAGCTTGAGTTTTCTTTTGATACAGAATCTTTTAGTCTCCTTTTGAATAGCCAATATATTTCTTACTGATGCAAATCATTTCTCTGATTTACTGATTTGTTTTCAGTGCCATGAGTCTGCGGTTGAAGGCAGCTGAAAAGTCCTCTACCTCCACTCAGATTTCCTGTTTTTTTTATTGCTCCAGCTCACACGTTTGTTCTTTTTTTTTTTTAAGTACACACACCTAGAGGTGCCAGGGTTTCTCGAGGCATCTCTGACGTCACCCCCGCTGGGCTCAGGTGGACTGATACTGTGGCTCTCAGACACACTCCTGTTCAGGCTTTGCAAATCAAAGTGTCTGCACCAATGTCCTTGGTATATCCTAGAAGAAATTGATTCCAGAAATGACACACACACATTGCCTGCACACGGTCTCTCTTTACATGCTAATACACGGCCATACAAGCGCATCACCCCCACAGATAAGTTACTTGTTCTCCTCCGACTTTGAAGTTGGAAAAGTCTGTTTGTGTCTGTCCTCTTGTCTCTGAGCGCTTTAATGGGTCCAATCTGACTCTGTCTGACTCTCTGTCTCCTGTGGGAGTAGCAGTGCCAAAGAAGTACCTGTGGTTCAATTTACATTAAGCTGTGTGTGTGTGTGTGTGTGTGTGTGCATGCACTGTCTTCACCTCCTAGCTGTATTAATTGACATAAGGCCACCTGCATGTCTTTGAGAATATCTCCCCTGTTATTGTACTGAGAGACTCTGCCCATTACCCGTCGCCTCATTATGTTCCTTCCACCAGGATGTAACTACATTGCAACTGAAATGCATCAAGTCACACTCCAGGAAGAGAGGAGTGACATGTAGAAACACCTCAGAGAGAGGCATCGTCTGTGTGTGTCTGCTTTTCCAGACTATACTTTTAATACCCTGATGATTTCATGCATAATGCAACAAGTGTGTGCAGCTTATTACTGCGGCTCTTGAAAGGCTTTGGGGGAAATTAAACATACGCTGCAGCTTTTACTCCCATATTAATTTCTCAACATACACAGCGGACTAAATTAAGTAAGTTTAAGAAAAGATGTCCTGGCCTGCTGGATGGTCATATAAAACACTAAAGCCTGAGAATATCCAGGCAGGAGTAATAAAGGAAATAAAAAAATGATGTCCATTTATAAATTGACAGCAAACACTGTACAGCATGCCATGTTTTCAGCTCCAACACTGTATGGTAAAAGGGGTAATGAAAGTTTCCTAGATGTAAAGTTTAGTGGGATCCCTCAGGCATCAGACTTGCACTTAGAAAGTCCTGAAATATACTCCCTCATATAATTAAAGTGTTGTGCTCTCACTGCCGCCTCTCTGCCTTCCCAACAAACTGCCAAAGTACACCATTATCCTGCTTGGCTGTTGGGAACAAAAATGCACTTTCAGACTTTCAGCCTGTTTAAACAGAGGTACACATGAAGTTCCAAGTATTAATGTGGGAATTGATTTTCATAAAAGTCGTTGGTAAAAGGTAGAAAAGCACTCGCTAAGTGTTGCTACGGGCCATTTTGTGCTCTCCATTAAAAATGATGTGGGAACACTATTGAGATTTAGATCCAAAAACATCCGTCTCTGTGCATGAGTCACTTAATGGTAGCAGACCAAAGGCTGCATTAAAAAGAAGACACTTTAATGGTGGCCACTTATCATCAGTTATTATCTTCTAGACATCCTGTAATGATTAAGTGAATGTTTTCAGGGGACAACAGCAGCTGGAGGGTTGTTAAAATCTGCAGGTCTAAAAGCTTTGGTCCTGCAATTTGATGTGTTATTTTATTCTCATATTTTATTTTTTTGTATTTATCTAACAGAAAGCGCAGCATAGTCAAGGCTTTTAAGCTGCTGGTGCCTGTACTTGCTCCTCTCTCTTCTACAGGAACACTTTTCATTATTGTCAACAAGACACCTGACATCTGCAGGAGTAAAATTTAGGTAATTTTCTTCTGTGTTCATTATTTTAGTGAACAGTGATGAAACATGATCCTTAAATTTGAAAACAGCCAGACGTCTGCTATAGCAGAGCTTATTTCCATGTGTTGTAAAGTTCACATGTTATTAAGAAAAGGTCAGACTCATTACAATGAGTAGGTTACTTACGTTTTTGGGAGAAGCCGATGAATCTAAAGGTGAATTTTACAATCACCATCTATAATGACTATAATGACTGAGTTTGTGCTGAACACTAAACCAAAATAAGAAGTCAGAAACCTCACACAGAGGAAGCAGAGGGAGGAGGGCAAAACACAACAAACTTCCAGTACTACTGGTACTCCGGTTTCCTTCCACATTCCAAAGCAATGGATAAGGTTAGTTTAACTGGACTCTCTAAATTGGCTGTAGGTGTGAGTGTCTCTATGCTAACCCTGCAACAGACTGCCAACGTGTCCAGGGTGCACCCCTGGACCTGCTGCCCTTTGGGTCCACCCCCTTGTGACCCTGTAGTACAGGACACAGTGGGTTAAGAAGATGGATGATTGTTTTGGATATGTTAATTATTCATTACAGGAAAAGCAACAAGTGAACTCAATACATAAATTATTGTTCATCTGAAAGCTAGGTTATATCAAACGATCGGAGACAGCAGAGATATGACGAAGCGTGAAGCTGCAGGTTTTGGGAGCTCTGTGGCCCTTTGATGGTGCCCTGCTTTAGCCAATCCCTTGTTATATAAACATACTACATACTACATACTATGTCAATGTTACAGCAATTTCAGGTTTAGTCAGGTTTCAATAAAAGCAAAAATAAATAAAAAACCTTACTGGATGGAAAAACAAACAATTGCTAATTATCTTTCACACATCAACAAATGTATTTACATAATTTGAATGATCTAATATTGGCACAAACCCGTGTGATCAGCCATTTTCGTTCAGCACTACCTGCGTTGTGTGTTTGCAGGAGATCAGTATGTGCTAATTAGCTATGCCATGATCCATGTAATAAGAGCTTATTTTTGGAGACGTTCACAGATCAGACATGGTGGGAAGACGCAGAGAGTGCGGGGAGAGAAAGAAACAAGTGCACTGACGCGATCCAATCTTCCCACACTGTTTAAAGCAAAGGGATAGTAGCAGATGGTAATGTGCAACAACACGGAACGCCTGCTTAGTAACAGAGTTTTATATCAGCAATACAGAGCAGACTGAAGATGACGCTTGTGCTGCCAGCTTCAATAAGTTCCCCATTAGACATGCTGTGTGGTATGTTTGTGTACAGTACACTTGCACACACACACACACTGAGACGCACACACACACCATTTACTCCTTCTTCTCTGTCAGCGTTGCATTAATAAGCTCAGTATTCTTCCCACATTTCCTGCATCTTTTCATGCTCGTCCTCTTTGTTCAGTATTAAATGGAACCGGGCTCATTTAACTTTTAGAGAGCCCATTTTACATCGAAGGACATCTGCTCCAAAAGGCACTCCTTAGGTTTAATAATTAATCATTCAAATTAAACTAATTAAACAAACCTGATTATTACCTCTAAGAGCTTTAGTGATTGCAGGGAAGAACTCTCCAAAGTGACTTTTCAGTCTTGATGATGATTGGACTGGGTATTAAACCTTGTCTGGATACTGGTGAGAAGGAGAGCTGTGTTTATTTTTTGTTTTGTTTTTTTGCCATGGCCATCTTCTAATGACCTGAGCTACCGTCTGTACCCAGCTGTGTGCCAGGCGGGCCCTGAGCCATCCTTACATCTATCACCACAGTCAGAGGGTAATGATACAGGCGAGCCAAAGGGAGGCAGCTGAGGGGCCAGACATCTCCATCTTCCTCCTCAGGAGTCACCGTGACCTACAGAAATTGTCCAGACTTGTTGGATTTGCAGAGCATCAGCCAAATCTGTTAATCTTATTAGAGTTTCCTTTAAGCCTGCAGCCCTGAAGTACATTTCCATCTCTTACCAGGTTCTATAATTACTCCCCTCCTGCTAAAAGATTGCCTATTGTTCTTATTTTGTTGATGTGTTCAAATGTCACCAGCTGTCACTGTGAACTCATTTACTGATTTTTTTTTTCCATGCTAGCTTGGCGCTGCTGTGGCATTTTGGATTTTTCTGCCCAGGGGAGAAGTTTTTAAAGGTTTAGAAGTAAACAAACGGGTGACTGATATAATTGGCTTCAGAGGGTAAATATTATTTCAGATGAAGAATTATTCATGAAAGACGCTGGAAATATGTGGATTTCTCATTAGGATTGTTACAATTGAGCATAACCTTGTTGCTGAAGTGCAATGAAATTGTACTGATATGACCTCATTTTTACAAGAGTTCTCTGGTAGATTCTTTTTTTTGTGTGATATTTATTTATGTGTCTGGGAGTCCTCTGGAGGTTTCTGTGCAGGTGACAGCCACCAGCTGCAATCTGTGGTTCAGACTAATTAGCAGCCAGCACCGATGTGTACAGTACTTCTGCCTGTCGACACATATTAATCTGGAGACAATGAATTTTAAATGATCGCTCAACCACAGAAGAAGATTAGCTCACAGCATTAGAATGTGCATAAATGTATGAATTATCAGTAACCTGTGAAAAACTAAACACAGACAGTGATGAAGGTGACGCAGATATTTTCCCAGTCAGAGCCTCATTAATGAGAAAAAAGTCAGCCCGGTGTGATGATGGTCGTTTTCTTATTTTAAAAAAGTGGTTTCAAAATAAAAAGCTCTTTAAATTAAAAACTGAAATCGATGTAACTAAGTGTAGAGAAGTATAAGACGACAAAAAAATGACTTTTCTTTTTACAGCTGGTGCCTACTTGTATCAAATGACTCTTTATTGTTTAAACTGAAATCAATGCCGCTAAGTGACTCTAAGCTCTCTGTTGAATTGCTGCTACTGCTGAGAGATGGGGTTTTTTTAAGCCTAACCAGCAGAGACAGGGAGAGGGTACAAAAACTTCACTCAGTCCCCGAAGAATAACAAAACTCGCTTTAACCCAGACACCTGTAGACCTGATAACTGCAAGGCAGCCTGTGGTGGAGGAAGTACTGCAGCTTGGTATTTAAGTAAAAGTACAAATAACCAGCAAAATGTATACTTAAGTAAAAGTAGAAGTGCTACATCAACAATCCTACTTAAGTAAAAGTCTTAAGTACTTATTTTTGAATATACTTAAAGTAATACAAGTAAAAATACTCATGCACCAAATATATATTATTGATTTACATTGCGAAGGATCTGAACAGGTTAAAATAATCAAAGAAATCACCTTAAAATTAAAATGGACCATGTGTAGTTAATTTACATTTTTAGTACCCAGAAGCAGCTATGGACAGGTCTGTGTGTCATGAGGCAGGCTGTGGGCATCAAGTGAACGGAGAGGCTCCATGCAGAGTCTGACCTCACATCAGTCCAGCACAGCTGTATGAACACAACTGTATTCATAAATGTACTTGTAACTACAGACATTTTAAAATTTGTAGTGGAGTAGAAAGTACAGATAATAGCTGCAAAATGTAACGGAGTAAAAGTATAAAGTATGCACTATTGTTTTTACTTGCATATAAATACATAAAAATTTACTTAAGTACAGTATCGAAGTTACATTCCACCACTGTTGTTCAACGTTCAGAAACGAAAGAAGTAGCTCATATCTGTCTAATTTATTTCTGATAAAACTGTGATTTAATTCCAGCAATTACCTTTTTGGATACTGAAGCTGTGATGCAGCTGAAAACATCAGGTCCTTTGAGAATAAATGTATTCAACATGTCAGTTCTGAGTGGTTGCTGCCATGCCTGTCAAACTGTATAAGAAACTGTGTCACTCAGGACTATAAAACCCTCATTCCCTGCTTCAGGCTTACATGTGTTACTTACAATCAGTGAGGCAGGCTTTGCCGAGAGCACGACACTCACTCTGCATATTCAAAAAACAAGGAAGTGTGTTTATTTGGTTGTTGTTGTTTAATAGATTTTGTTTTAACCACACATCTGAAGTATACTGTTGCAACACCACAAATACACATCAAGACTCTTTCAAAAGAGATACAGCTGGAGTTACTTCAGACATATTTGATTACAACAAGTAGCTGGAAAGGTGGACTAATAGTGTGACACTGTCTAAGACTGAAAACAACTACAGAATTTTTCAGGTCTTTCTGATGTCTTGTACATTTGTTAACGTTCTCATTGTGACAGACACACAGATTAACACGTTATTGCACTGAGCTACAGAGAGGCAAACGGTCAGACATCAGTGGAAGGAAGAAGACTTGGTGTTTTTCAGCACTCTGGACAGCTCCGCATTACATTGAGGGCCACACTGAACGAGCAGCGTCACCCAGACTGACCGGGGGTCCTGATGACACCCGGTCACCCAGACTGACCGGGGGTCCTGATGACACCCGGTCACCCAGACTGACCGGGGGTGCCCTCCATAACACCGCTTCAGTGTATTGATTCATTCAGACTCTGTTCACTGGGTGAACTCCGACTCATGTTTGACAAGCTCGCCATGAGGGATTTGACTTTGTGTGCGTAATAGTTCCTCAGGTTCACAGAGGGAACTTCTTTTATCCCTTCGTCGAAATTGCAGCTTCTCATCGCGATTTCCAGCTGTTTTTGTCTCTTGTAGAAGAGGGAGAATTTGTTGAAAATTAGCGTGATTGGAAGCACAACTACTAAGATCCCGGCCAGGATGCAAGCTGATGCGGTCAGCTTTCCCGCTATGGACACGGGCACCACATCTCCGTACCCCACTGTGGTCATGCTGACGGTGGCCCACCACCAGCACGCGGGGATGGTGGAGAGATCCTCGCTGTCTTCTTTCTCCACAGTGTAGGCCATGACGGAGAAAAACGACACCCCCACGGCCAAGTAGAGAAGCAGCAGACCCACTTCTTTGTAGCTATTCCTGAGTGTGGCACCCAGGGAGCGCAGTCCCGTGGAGTGACGGGCCAGCTTCAAGATGCGGAAAATCCGCATCAGCCTCAGCACTTGCGCAACGCGTCCCAGGTTGGCCAGCGCCGGGGTGCTCTCCACCACCAGGTTTATGAGGAGTGTCAGGTAAAACGGAAGTATGGACACCAGGTCTATTGCATTTAACGGATGCTCAAAGAAGTGCAGAAGATCTGGCGCCACCACGAACCTCGCCACAAGCTCCAGAGTGAACCAACCGATGCCAAAGTGCTCCACAGTCTCAAACCGTGGGTCCTCCGTGGGTTGGCCCTCACTGTCCAACACACTAAACTCGCTCATGCTGTTCATGCACATTGTGGCGATGGAGCCCAGCACCACCAGGATAGAGAGAATGCTTATGATGCGGCTGGCCACAGAGTAGCCTGGGTTATCCAGCATTAACCAGATGCGCCTCCGCGCGCTCCCGAGCAGCTGCTTGTCAAACTTGGAGGCGTCGTTATAAAACTCCAAAAGCTCGTCGAAAGATGACGTGGTGCTTCCTTCATCGCTCCTGTCATCCCAGTCCTCTCGGTCCTGGTCCATTTTTCTACAGTGGTAGGCACTGCTGCAACAGGAGTCAATGAAGAATTCATTGATGCCCCAGTACTCGATCTCCTGGCTGAAGGAGAAGATGCACAGCTCGGCCATGACGTGCAGCCGCCCTGTGTTGTAGAAATTCAACACATAGGGGAAGAGAGCCGGATTCCTGTCGAAGTAAAACTCCTTCTCTGTGTCATCGTAGTCGTCGCACAGCTCCAGGATGGACTCTTTGGACTGGCAGTGGAGGAGACGCGCAAGCCTCGTCTCAGGGAACCGGGAGAGAGTGTCCGACTGGAGACGCTTCTTAAAGCCGCCCACATTGATGCGGATGGCGGCTTTGTCATCCATGTGCGCTCCGCCGCCCGGTTCCCCCAGGAACTGACCTGTCATGTCTAGAGAGAGAGAGAGAGACAGGGGCGCACGGAGAGAAAGGGCGACAGACCGAGACAGATAGAAAGGGACAGGCAGCACAAAGAGGGGCGCACATCCAGAGAGAGGAGAGGAAGTTATTTTATTTCAGTTCAGTGCTGAATGAATATCACAGCTATTTGAAGAGAGAGACTTTAGGAAGACTTACTTCAAAGCGCGTCCAGTTCACCGAATCCTCCTCCTATAAGAAGACGCAGCATTTCAACTCCATTGATGGCACACCGCAGTTGGTGTGAAACCTGAAATAAACGCAGAGACCTTTGTCCTCTGGATTCCAAGCGGGCGCGTCTCTGTCAGGTTGATTCTCTGGGGGCTTGGGCAGGAGAAGAGGAAGCCTCTTCCATATGGGAGACGGTGCGATGTCAAATGTAAAATAGCCTCCAGACAGAGATTTAAAGATGCTCCTTTCCTCACAGGGTTGACTATACCTGAAGTCTTGTTCCATCCAGTGGGGGTTAACCCCTCCTTCAGCTACAGGTTATCCGCTACATTTAAATACCGTAGAATTCTGGGAGCCACAAGAACTGATACACGCCCAGGCAGCAGCTTTTGTTTGTGCGAGGGAATTCCTCTCTCTCCCTCTTCTTTCTATCTGTTGCTGCGCAGCAACACGTAGCTCTCCCTGCGCACCGCCCTCGAAGTGATCTCAGCATCATGGTGCTGAGGGGCGAGGCGCAGCTCCGGGAGGAGCGGGAGTTAGAAGATGCCTAAAACCTCCAGAGAAAGAAGACACGCTTTCTGGGAACACAGCGTCAACTGAGGATGAACTATGGCTTACACTGTGTTTGCAAAGTGGCTGCTTAGAACCTTATCACACAAATACCATAATATACAAAGAATATTATGTAAAAAAAAATATTGGAAAGGCAAGACTGGTACTACAAAGCTTCCAGAGTCTCCTGAAGCCACACAGCTTCGTTATAGGATCAATGTTCTCATGTCCAGGTTGCTAACTCTGTCATTGATCAAACAGATTCACTCTCACGCAGTGTGGATCAATAAAGGTACAACATTTAACCTGTGATGCTCTCTCTCCTCCCTTAAAATTCTGTTTACTAATGGCCACTATGATGTTTGATTCAAGAAGCGTGTGTGAGCATTCAGCAACAATCACCTCCTCAACCTTGATCAATTCAGCGGCGACATCATTAGGAGCCCTGTCTGGCAGAACATAAAGCCGAGGCCTTGCAGAGCAGCCCTGCATTTATTGATTAAGTGCTGAAGGTTTTGTGTCACCCCCTCCCAATGTTTCTAATGAAGGTGACAGTGCCTGCAGACAAAAGCTGCCTCACACAAATCCTCCTAACACCAGACAGGCAACACACAGGAAAGGTTTAGAGCAGGGAAATGGTCTGTGCCATTTATGACAAGTCTAAGCTTTAAAGACAAAATTTTAATATTGATTTAATAAAGTGATTTGTCTGGGTAACCAGACCTTATACCAGAATAAAACCTTTATTCTGTTGAATTCAAAGACCTAAAGGTATGGTAGAGTTCAGCTTTAAGGTGGATCCAAACACAGACAAACATAAAAGACTAGTAAGTTTAACAAAAGGTGAGTTTTATTAACATAAAGCCAAAAACTCCAAAACACTAAACACAACAAAAACCACAGGAGGATTCAAACTAACAAAAGGTAAACAAATAGAAACACCTGGAATACGTCTAAATAGACAGGAGACAGTGGAATGAACATACAAATACAAACTGGAGCACAAGACCTAAATACAAGGAGGGCAACAAGACACAGATGAAAACAATAGCAGGCAATCAACAGGGAGAGAAACACATCCCACAACATGGAATCCATTAACAGAAGCTATTTTTAAATCATCTATAGTTCACATCTCACAGCAAGTCTTCACAGGACCTATTTCCACAAGTTAATACACTTAATACACTCGTTTATCTATACTTATATCAGGAGCTAACAGAGATAGCCATCTTCAACAGGAGGCCGCCATTTTGTTTACATGGGAGCCGCAATTACAATCAGCTACAAAGTTGAATTCCAACATAAAACTACGGGTTTCCTCATTAAACCTCATTAGCATAAGATCCGTTAGCTTCACAACGTGATTTGACAGAGTATGTATCCACATTACTGACCTGTTTCGTGCAGGTAAAGTACAGATAGGAGACGTTAGCTGTGTCTTCCTTCTTCTTCTTCTTCTTCTTTTTTATTTCCGGCAGACTAGATGCCTTATGGCAGATTGCTGCCTCTCACAGGTCAGGCTTGGTAGTGACTTGAAGTACGCACATCCATTTCAAAGGGAGAGAACTCCTGTTGCTGTGACAAACGTTAGCGGTGTCTGTCCAGCAGGCTGTATCCGTCTGAGGGCGGACCCGGAAACCCCCCTGCTGACCTACCTACTACAACCTGCGTCTACCTGGGAAAAACACTCCCCTAGTGGTGCAATCATGAAACTGCAGCTTATTGTACACAACCACAAGATTAAAAAAACACATTATACACAATTAAAAACACATAACAAAACATATGTGGCAAATACATCTGCAGGTGTCACACAGGCAACTTAAATTAGGCATTGTAAAACAGGGTAAGGTGGGTAAAGATGATCTTAAATAAAATGCATACATTAAACATATTTACAAGGAAAACCAACCAATATAATGTTAGTATGGTTATAAGCATGTGTGTGTGCTCAACATTTTAATGTGGGGTTCTATAAGGATTAACCTGAGAGCCATAGGTGGCCAGTCGCTCCTTCGCTTAATTTTTATCAGCCTTAGATATTGCTGCTTGTTTTTTTTACTGATGAGAATATACAGTGTATTCCATTTCTCCTAATAGCTGCTGCTAGTTACTGGCCCTTTAATAGCACTTGCTGCTCCTCCAGACTGTGGCACTGTGATCATTTCAGTTCATCTTCATTCCATTGCTGTTTACCGCCCACCCTGTTTAAAACGCCGGGCCTTACTCTCATTTAAAAATACAATCACGATCATTGGAAGCAGTTTTATTGCTTGTTGTATTGTATTGCACTGATTGTTTGCAAATACAGCCATAGGCTGCAGGCAGAGCCGTGACTGTTTACATCTAAACAAGATTTTTCACTTCCAGATTTTTACTCCTGGGCAGCCAGCACATTAATATTTCATTACTTTTTTTTTTCCTCACAACAATTGCAGCTCAACATGAGCATGTAAACCCATGGGACTGCATATGAACAGATGGGGTCTTTGTGGTGGTATTTGCACGTGGCATGCTTTTGATAATAAAACAAAATCTATGGCTGTCAGGTACTTCTGATCTGATGGTATCATCATATTCCTTGACACCCTCACGCTGCAGCTTTGCTGGATTTGAGAAGCTTAACAAGAGCCTTGAATGCACACAACCTCTCTCTGCTGATGATGTCAAATTACAGATTTTTCTCTATTAATTCTCACTTGTGGGCACCATCCGTGTTGGTATGGGAATGTTGTGCTTTGATTATAATCCTATTTAGCATTATTATCCTCATCCTGCAAGGTCTTATTGAGTGCCTCGGTAGCATCCTCTGCTCTCTCTGTGATGTTTGTGATCTGTATTATTTCTCATGTCTGTGCCGGGGCGCCTTTTAATGCCCACGTCTCCAACAACACATCTTTACTACGGCTCTTGGACGGATCTCAGGTGTCAACATCTTACGATGAGGTGACAGTCGCTGTTTATTGTTTACCTGCTGTGAAACGTTCATTTTTCTGAGCAGGGTATCTGATTTTTGGTGAAAATAACAGGTGTCTTCTCGCTGAATATAATCACTGACAGCATATATACACACACATACACACATCCTCAGATTTCATTAGTGTGGGTGAAAGGAGCTTGATGCTCCTAATTGGATATGCCATCAGGGCTTTTCTCAGGATTACTGGGGTGGTTTGTTCTAAATTATTTGTGCTAACAGACCCTCATCGGCAGATTATTCTGCTTTGCAGTGAAGCTTTTGATTCATTCTTCTCCTACATGGGTGAGTTTAACGTGACACTTTGTGGAGGAGGAACTATTCCTCATAGCTTATTCGTTAACAAGTCTCTTCAGATCTGCTTCCTTAGTGATTTCAGCACTTTTCAAAAGAAATATATCAGCTGCAGCTTTGCTCTAGTCAGCTCTAAAAACAGTAAAGTAACTACATTGATGTAAATTTACCACATTATCAGTCAGTGTATAATGTATGTATCCTATAGTGCAGAATGTTTTATGATCTGATTCAAACAGAGCAGTCTGTATGGGGTTTATCAGTCCCCCATGCCTGCAGGCCCTCACTGTAAATCCAAAGACATGCATGTTAGGTTAATTGGCTGTAGAAGTCAATTTAAATGGGTTCTTCACAGCTCTGCACTGGACTACTAATCTGTCCACTGGACTACCATCTGTTTTCCAATGACAGCTGAGTTGGGCTCCACATAGGATAAAAGCAGCAGAGACAGATGGACGCCATGACAGCTCCCCAAAAGGGAGGCCAAAGTGTCTCAGTTGCCCCCTGGTGGCTGGCTCCAGTACATATATGTTAGTTAATCGGATCGGACACAGACCCAACTGAAAACTAGGCTACAAATGTTCACTGAGGAGTCTGATGTTTGACGGTTAGAGTTGAAAAATTACTGGATAAGGTTAGACATTAAAATACAAGATAAGTGCTAACATTAAACAATCCGATCTGTTTTCTTCTGTGGTCACCATTTTCATCGTGGTGTCTTCCTCCAACATTGCAGCGCCTTTTAGCCAGATATTTTGGCCTCACTTTTGAAACCCTGGGTGGAGGTGGAGCTGTGTCATCCATCTTTTTTTACAGTCTATGAATCCGTGAGGTAGCCCTGCAATGGACTGGCGACCTGTCCAGGGTGTACCCCCATCTCTCAGATTCCAGACTCCAGCTGCCCCATGACCCCGCACAGGACAAGCGGGTTCAGGATGGAGGAAATGTGTGAAGTGTCTCTCTGACTGAACCACCTACAAATCCTAGAGGACAGCAAAATACATATATATAGCATAAAAGCGAGGAGAAATGCAAACCAAAGATTTGGGTCTATGTCTTGTTTTGCACTTCAGACAACAACTATCTGGGATAATCACAACTGGGCCTGAGAAGCCAACTGTGTGTTTAGATCCATTCAGCCTCCTGCCTTTTAAATCACTTGCATTTACATTCTGCACACACTTGGCAGGCTTTTCATCCACATCTCGTATCTTTTGATGGAGACTTTTTCAGAAACCCCGTCATAAATTCAGTCATAAAATAATAGACAGCTTTATTGTTGTGTCTCAGCCCCGACAGCTGAACAGTAGATAAAGGAAATAAAACGTCCTCAGTGTTAGAAGTGATCTATGGTTTGAATTTTAGTTCTAACCTTAAATCATAGGAAACAAACTGCTGTGTTTTCTCTTAGTATATAACTAATTTTGGACAACACACTTTAGATTTTGATGTATTGGGTCAGAAGCAGTAAAAAGTAAAGCTGTAGTGCCAGAATATCTGAGCTGACTTTAGGAGGATATTGGTTAAAAGGTTTCACAGTAAGAAACTGCTCTGAGTTTTACATCATCCTGCCAGTTTCAAGCTCTCATTTTCAAATCTCACGTTCAGTAATCGTGTCCACGTGGACGTTATCCATTTATTTCCACAGTCTTGGTGAGTGAGCTTGTTTTAAGGAGAGAATCTGAACAGGAAAGAGAAGGGAGAAAGTCAGGAGAGGAGGCTGTTATCTCTTCCTTCAAAGCCTGAGGTGCAGGCTCAAGTCAGAGTGTGTAGGAGTTTTTTGTGTCGACTAAATCTGCTGCTCCCTATCTTTTGCTCGGCCGCCTTTATCTCTCGCTGTCTTTGTGCTTTATTTCTCCCATTTTCCACTTCACATACATCTTTTTATTCCTTACTCGTATTTCCTCCAACATCTTCCTCCAGCAGAGGCCAAGGTTCAACAATGTGTTGACCTCATCTCTGACTGAAAACATCAGGGTGTCCACTGAATCCTCGCTGTGGGGAATCCATAACCGCTGGGGAAAAGGCCAGGGCTCTCTATCCGTGACAAAAGTTGTCATTCAAATCTCTCTCTCTTTGAATCCCTGCCAGCCCTGATGGATAAACCAGCACTGTCCTGAGGGATTTATGGAAACAGTAAAAAAAAGGGGGGAATCTATTTAGTCATGTTATTCCGACACATGAAATAAAATGTGCTTTCAATCGTCTTCCCTCTCTCACTTCACGCCACAGTAATCACATCAAATGGGTCTTGATTATTATGGCAGAGAAGGCTGGCTGACACAGGACAGAGTGCAGACGGAGAAGGAGCAGGAAGAATACAGATGGGAGCGCTGACTTCCTCTGAGTGCCTCTTCTGCGAGTACAGCAATCTTACATATTAACAAATTATTATGTTATTCTGTGCTTGACATGATGAGCTCTGTTACATGCTGACCTAAATACAGAAACATCTGCATGACAGTAATGGGAACAATAAGATATTGTGCAGGTTGAGGTCACCCCACAGAAGGAGGTGGCCCTGTGTTGCCTTAAATCACACAGCTTCTAGCAATTTATATCAGTGCCTGAACTTCATGAGGTTTTAACAGGCAGGGGGGGAGCTGGTCCACCGTGTCCTTCAGATTCACACAGAACTGTACTTTCTTTGACTTCTCAGGATGAAAATCCAGTTTTTTTTCTCCAATCTGTGATGCTGCTCAGGGTTACCCAGCTGTCAATACATCACACACTCACACAGCACAGCCTGCAATCTGATTGGACATTACCAGACTAAAAAATAAAAAATCATGGGAGATGGCTTATCTAAAAATCCATGGCAACATAAAAAAACCTACACAATAAGCACAAATCAACCACAAAGAGATGAATTACCTGGGAGGAGTGAGGGCTGGGAAACATTACAATAACTTAAAACAACCATGTTGAGAACACACTAGAACAAAAACACATTCATCATTCTTCTCTTCACAGCTTCAGTGACAACACAACAGTTCCATCCCTTCGACAGCTGGACCCACACAGCTGAATGGAGATCAGACCCTGCCCTGCTGATGTATGCGGCCGTGTCCGCATCACTGTTTGTTATGATGATCCAGTTATTTTTGTTTTCCTTTCAGCTGCTGATGAGGTTGGATGAAGAGCAGGATGAATACATTTGCAAATTCATACACAATGACACACCTGTTGCCTTTAAAGTGGAACAACTGGAGCATAGTGCAGGTCTGTCCACCCCATGTGTGTGCAGTTCTGGAAGTGTCCAGCAGGTGGCAACTTGTTTAAAACAGCTCCTGATAGGTGTTCATGTTGTTATGTAGCTTTCTTGATTGACAGATTTATTGACTCCACCACAGCTACTCCACCTTTTTACACACACCTTTAAGGCAGACTGAACAACAAAGGCCTTGGTGTTTGTCAAATTTATATCGCTTTTTTTCTCCAAAGACCCAGGAGGTCCTATAGCTACTACTGCCAAGCAGAAAATTAAATTCACTTTCCATTTCAACCCAAACACAATAAATCTTCTGGCCTTCTTCAGGCTATTACCGCCAACCTTGAAACGGAATTCAGAAGCGGGAGGCGCAGCAGAAAGAAATCTGATGACTCCAGCTTCACAAGAAACTATCCAATTTATCTCTATCACATACTGTCAGGATCAATAAAGTGACTTTGCAGTTCAATTTGCATGAAAGGGAAATCTGCAGATGTGCGCTGATTTCCGTGCACACCGCACCGCTGGAGCGCCTCCTGTTTTCTCACCTGTACGTGCGTGTCTCCTTCACGTGCAGTGCAAAGTGTCGTACATCAGCGCGTCTCTGTTGAGTGAATGAACTTTATTGTGCTGCTGTGGTTTATTATCCATTAATAATTATAAATAACTATTAATAGACCATAAAACATGGGATAAGAACATCATGCGCTTCAGATTTTATTTTCATCATTCTCAGTTAAAATCTCAATTTTCCCAACCGCACTTGAAGCAGTCGCAAACTCCTGATCCGGTTCACAACAATGAGGAACTCTTCCCTGTGAGTGTCCGCACACAGGCGTCAGGGACGTGGGATGCACGGGACGGGATGAGGTGAAAGACAAGGGGACAAGGATGTGAAGAGACTTGGCAGCTGTGAGATCAGAACCAGTTCTCATGAGGACAACATGGAGAATATAAGTCATCCACATGTGCCTCCTCCTCCTCGCCTGACCTCCCCTGAGGCTCACCGCGCAGAGATTCTGGAGAATCCGCTTCAGGTGAGTTTGCTTTTGGTGTTTGGCCACGACAAATAAAAGTTCATTCAGACGAAGTGTTGCTTTATGTAGGCTATAGACCAAAAAGTGGAATTTGAGTTCTAAATAAATATATAAATAGACACTGTGTGGTGTCCATTGGTGCGCCTTGTGTTATGATATGAATCATGGTGAACCTGTTGCAGCTGTTTGGCTTCAGTGCAGAGATAAGGGATTTCTTTTCAGGAACTTCCCTCTTTAGAAGTTACTCTCTGAAGCACTAAAGGAAAATGAAGTGGGATCATACAATGTGCCTGTGAAGCTCTTTGGGTAATGAGCACTCAGGGCAGGGCAGTGATCCATTTCTGTTGGCACCTGTCACAACTATTTTCTAAAGTGACCACGACTAAATCATTGTGTCGAAAGGTTTTGTCTTTCGTCTGATCTTTTAACTCAAGACAAGGGACTCCATTAATCATGACATTAAGTATGCAGAGAGTGCACTTCTTGTTTGCGTATGATAATGTAAAGCAATTTGTGGGCCTTTGCAAATGCCTTGTTATGTGTGCTGTAGCCCTCCTACTCTTATGCAGACACACACATACTGCTCATGCCCATTTCCCCCCCTTCTTTTTCTTCTGACATTACCAATGGGGGACAGTGAGACAGAGACAGAGAGGAGCAGAGGAGGGATGAGAGGCGTACGTAATGAGTAATGGCCTATGGGTGGGCTGTGAGAGAATAGATCTACTGTAAGAGTCCTGCACAGCTGGCTAATGGTCCCAGCTACCCCCCCCTCCTCTGCGTCCTAAGCCCTCCCACCATCCCAGAGAACATCCCAACGTGCTGGGGACAATATCTGTCTGTCTTTTAACAGCCTGACGGAGTTATGTAAGTGCTGCTAGAGATCTCAGAGAAGTTTCAGAGTTGAGATGAGACACCAAACTAGTAGTTCCTGTTCGCACACAGATTATAAACAAGATAGGCAAATTCATGTGTGTTTATTATTAGAGAGGTGCAGTTAGGACAAAGGGACACTGTATACTATGTTACACAGGGTTCACCTTGATACTAAACACTGCTACTTAACACCAGTTCCCTCAGGAGGTGATGGAGGTGGCCGATGGGAGTCCTACGTGTCTGTACACAACTAATACGGGGGGCCCTACCTGTTCATACCTGTTAGTTTCTAAGAAAAGCAAAGTGTGTTGTTTATCTTCTCTAGCTCACTCTCTTTAAGGTTAAATATGAGCACAGATGTATTCTTTAGAGTATACATCATCACTGAGGTCTAACATAAAAACCAGTACTGATACAGTTTGGTTGCATCTCTGATTTGACCCTCTGGCTCTCATCCCTGCTTCCTCTGTACTCACCACCTCTGAGCAGAAAGTGACGGGCTTCATCCAGAGATCAGCCCATCCCAGGCAGGGACAGATCCCTATTGTCAGTGGACACAAAGGACCGCGCTGTCTGCGTGTCTGTCTGATTGTCCGTCAGTGTCCTATGAGGAGTCGGATCAGTGCTGCTAGTCTCTTCCTCAGCCTTCAGCTTTGGATTTTTTTCGTGGTTTGCAAGTCTAGTTTTTTGAGGATAGAACTTTACAAGGTCAGAAAGCAAGGTTAGAGTCAGAATTTAAATTTGTGCCTGGGGATCACTCAGTAGAAATATATCTGGTTGGTGCAACTGGGGACAAAAGTTTTGTCTCTTTTTAGTTAATCTTTGAAAAATTCATTTAAATCATCCGACTGTGACGTTAGAGAGATTTCTCAACACTTTTATTGGTGCGTGCTTGATGTAGAATGTGTACCTTCAGGGTTAGAAACTTCTAGTTTCTAGAAATTACCAGAAATTAACATGAACTTTTATCTCACACACTGCACAGGCGGCAATTTCATTTCAAAGATACAGCAAATTCTCCACAGGGCAGAACATTTAGGAAAACAGTTCGCCTCCGATTGTGCCTCAATGATGTCCTAATGCAGCACTAAGCTACTGCCGGGCTCTTGTCTTGGTCTTGCTTGACTGCTGCTGTTGACTTTTGTTTAAGTTTGCGTCAACTGCTGATCATTGGTATCATTAAATGCAGGAAGTGGAAGCTGTTTTCCCAAACAGAGCAGTGCAGGTACAATGGAGGGAACGGTCCTCTGAGCTTAAATGAAAGTACCGTAAGCCATTACAAAACGTTATGTTCCGTAGAGAAACAAGGAAATGAGGTGAAGCATTCAAACAAGGCAAGTGTTTTATTAACAGGTGCTGCCTCCACTTGAAGAAGGGCAGCACCTGAAGAGCACAAACTCTCACCTGCAGCTCTGTAAGAGCACCACAACACACAGTCCATCACTGAGCAGATTAGTGTGAAAGAACAGAATGGAAGATGTTTGAAGGACCAAAAGTAAAAGTGTCATTATGCAGAAACTCTACTCTAGAAATGATTGATGCATTCATGTGTATTTAAGTATCTGTTTAACATGTAAACAAAGTCCTTAATTAAACATTTCTATCTAAATACTTGAGTAAATAAGTAACTTTCCATGGAAATATTCCCCATTTCTCCTGCAAGCACCACAATATCATGTGACCCGGTGCAACACACAGTGCCCTGTGGTGTGAAGTCTGCTGCTTTCCTTGGGTGTAGTGTGTAATGTTTGCTAAGTAAGCCAAAGGCACTCCCAGTTTACCGGCCTCAGCTGCTTTGTTTGCTTTTCCTGTGACAGGAAAAGTCTCTTTATCGCTCTCTCTCTCTCCTGCTTCCTTTGCTTTGCTCTCTCTCTGTCTCGCTCTCTCTCTTGTGAATTAGTTCCCCTCAGTGGGTGCAGCATTGAGCTCTTGCTGCCTCACTGAGGTGCTTGAATCCTGCTGTGACCATCCAAACTGTAAAAGCACACATTCTGTTCAACAAACAAACAAACAAAGAAAATAATAAATGGCTGTAAGTGGTTTGAATTCACTCCCTGATCAGCTTAATCTGATGTGAATGAATCCAGCTCACACTTTAAATGACCTCTTCCCAACATGACGTCTGTGCACTGGCCTCAGGCTGTCCTCACACACCTCGTTCTGCCTCGCTCCGTATCATCCAGCAGGCTCCTCTTTGCACTCTCTCCTGTAAAGCTTGACAAGGTTATTGATCATGGTTTAGTGAACAGAGTACAGCTGGCCTGATTGATGATGTGGTCTGTCTGATCATAAATTACCCCCGTCAGTCATCCGCGCTCTCTCTCTCTCTCTCTCTCTCTCTCTCTCTCTCTGTCTGTCTTCAGGGTTTGAGGATTCGCACCTACACACTTTCTACCTTGATCAGTCTCCTGGGAATCTCATCAACAAGCCGCCCACCACCTCCTCCTAAATCTTGTTTACCTCCTGTATACTCTGCAATCATCACACACTACACAAACACACACATCCTCACATCACACACATATCATTCTCTCTGTAGGTATGTTCCAGGTCAGTGGACTCATCAGACTGGGTGTCAGGGTGAAAGCGGAGAAGCTAGAGGCAGAGGAGACAACCTGAACTGTGTGTGTGGTGGTTGTGAATTTCAAAATTAGACCATAAATCCGCTGGGCTTGAATTCT
Organism: Parambassis ranga; assembly: GCF_900634625.1. NCBI lineage: Eukaryota > Metazoa > Chordata > Actinopteri > Ambassidae > Parambassis > Parambassis ranga. The sequence continues at coordinate 4,101,149 of NC_041036.1, forward strand.
CTATCAGGCTAAGCTTAGTTATTAGCTTTTACTTTATAAAGAAGTGCTGCATGGAATCATGATGTGTGATGAGGAGACATGTCAAGAATAATTTTTTTTAAAAAGTGTGTTTTTTTAGGGAAAGAAGCAGTTAAATCTCTCCTCATCACTTCTGTACTTAGAATTATTTTTATAATTTGTTGCCATTCTTGACAGGCAATTTCTTCAGGTCACTGTAACCAATCTATACGGGGTACAATTTAATCTGAAGGGTAATATTTTTTATTTTTTTTTATTTTTTTATTTAATATGACCCAGAAAACACAATTAAAACCTCTTCTAAAAATGCTGCTAAGCTAGTGACAGAAGCATGTTTGTATTCAGAATGTAGAGCCGCTGCTCACTGGGTCCGTTTTCACAGGATGTTTCTTATATTAGAGACAACGAGGTAACCCAGACCTTAATTAATTAATGTTTGCAGACTGAATCCAAATTTGAAACCTGCAAACATGGGACTCATAAACAGCACCAGGCAGGATGGAGCTCGCTTTTGGGTGGTGGTCGTCCTCCGTGTATGTGTGTGTGTGTGTGTGTCTCAGTGTCAAACAGATTTGAGGTGCAGCTTACCCTATAGCACAGGTGAGCTAATGACAGAAGATACCAGGCCGGACTCATTTGTGGGCTGTTTTACCTTGTTGATTACATCACCTGGTGTGAAACATGAGGTCTTAATGTGACTGCATTTCATTAAAGATTTGACACTTGAACTTTTTAAGTTGCAGATTGTGTAAAATTCTAGATAATTTGGATTACTAATAATCTGATGTTATCCTGGCTGCTGTGGATTGCAAGATCAGGGGGTTCACCACAGGGCTAACAGGGAGCCAGACATTCATACTCACCAGCCAATTTAGAGTCCTCGGTTAATTAACCTAACATGCTGTTGTTTTTGGTATGTGGGAGGAAGCTGGAGAAAACCCACACAGGTTCAGCACAGTACAGAGACATGGTGGACTTTCTGGTTTATATTGTTTTACCTCATGAAATGACATCTTGCTAAAGGGTTTGGTCTCATCGTTTCAGCTCTTCTGTGCCTCCATGTCCCACAGAGTCCACTAGATAATTATAGCTGAGGCCCTGTGTTCCACGAGGGACCCAAAGGAATAAGCTGTGCATTTCCATTTTCTGAGACAAACAGAAGAAGCAGAGGGTTGATATTATGAATAACAAACTGTTTGTCTTGTCTGGCAGACTGACAGACAGGGATAGCCTATAGGAGGAATGCTATTCTTGTTTTTTTTATACACTGATTTTTGAGTCCCTGCAGATGGTTGCCAACACATACATGCCCATAATGCTTCATGATATTGTCTTAGTTTCAGGAACATTTCCTCCTTAATCCAGCTCTTGTGGAGGGTACAGCTCCCTTCTTTGTTGGCATCTTTGGCCTCCAGAAAGAGATTAGCAGCAGCAAATATACATGAGTAAGGGAAGGAATCTGAGGATACCAAATGAGGTGAATCCTCCTCATACTCAATCTTCTTGATATTCTCACGTAGCTGCCTCATCACCTTGACTGCAGGCCTCATTGACTTGACTTTGGTGGGAGCTGAAGACTGTTTTGCTTGTTGAAGTGGTGTGAGTGTGTTTACAAATGGTTGAAGAAATTCCTCAAAATATACCAGAAAATGGCAAAAAAAAGTCCAAATCATTACTAACAAGAACCTCATTTGGCTCATTTGCTTCCCTACCGCACTGTAAGAAGCAGCACACTCCATTAGGTTTGACAATAAGACCATTAAACCTGCAACTGAATGAATTCACATCTTGAAGCATCTTCATCTAGCCTACAAACTTATCAGTCACTGTACATCAGCATCAGCACTCTGTGTGCATGTCATGTTCATGTCTAATGGAATGAATGCAGGATGTGATCGTATGTGTATATAAACAGTAAAGATGGTGGACATGATCATTACAGACGTTTTTCCAGACATGAGCATGTTGTTTTCTCTAAAGCCTGCATGCATGTCACAGCCAGGGAATGTCTAAAGCTGTGGCTGCATCCATGTTTTTGTGGGTTGTCAAGTATCATGTGTTTGTTTGTGAGTGTGAGATTTTGATATGATGAAACCCTGAAAGCCACATTACTACTATTACTACTACTACTACTATACACAGTAGTGCCTTTGAACGCAGCACAGATAGAACTACACTCTCTCTCTCTGGTTGTCATAGAAATGACAGATGTGGCAGCTGGAGGGGAGAACTTGCAGGGTGTATATATTATGGGGTGTTTGAAGTTGCTGTTTAACAAGTAGCGCATCACCTAATCTGCTGCCTGTTTACTGTTTGCTTCTGCAGACCTATCTCCTGGGAATCATCATCTCCATATGTGGGAATGTCCTCATCAGCATTTCACTCAACATACAGGTAGGAGACGCTGAGATCCAGCTGTACGACAGACACTCTGCACACAGCGGGCACTTAACTCCTGTAACGGCTCATTTTTCCACTCTCTAAGTACTGCTAGGCTGCCTTTCTGCTGCCTCTTCTTCAGCAAGCTCCCAGCGTTCAATGGATTTTTGTGAACGTGCCCTAAGGCTCTCACTGTGTGATCCTCTCAGCAGGCACAAATGCCCATACAGTCTGTTTAAATTAGAATGAACACTGGTTCCTTTAATAATATTACTTTTATACATACACACCTTTTGCACTTTTGAACCAACCAGATATGTTAATAAAGCTCAACTGAAGCCTTATGAACACTGTTTCAAGGTAATATCTTGGAGGTGCATGCCTTTATAAGTCATTCATTAACTCCAAGCGTGCACCCTCCAGCAATTACCAGTCTAATAATAATACTTGTAATATTATTATTGTTTTTTCTGGTGTGTGAATATGATAACACCAATATAATCCTTGTTTCAATTACTGTCTGTTTAGCCAATGCACATGTTGGGGTGTTTGTGGTAGCAGCCTGCAGTGTCTGTAAGACAAGCTGAGCAACGTGAAGGCTTAAACTAGATGTGACAAAGTGCTGGGAAACGCTGATAAGCATTGTTTATTTGTCAGTGTAATTCTTCCTAGAGATAGAGCTCTTAATGATTATGAAGAATTGTAAATAAGTTAGGATTGTTCAGCTTCCCACCTCATTGATTTGCTTAATTGCTGCCATGCCTCTTTTGAGACGGAATGCTAATCAGCAGAGGGTGTTCTGGTGCGGTTTAGGGTTGTGTGACAGCTGGTATAATGCTGTATTATCTGTTAAAATTTGGCTGCAAAGTTATCGTCTGTGTGCTTTTGTTTGAGTCCACATAATCTAGACTGATCCCTTCTGTTTCCCGGCAGAAATATGCCCATGTCCGCCAGTCTCAGCGAGGCTCCAAGCCGTACTATACCTCTGTGATGTGGTGGTGTGGTGTTATTCTCATGGGTATCGGGGAACTGGGGAACTTTGCTGCCTACGGCTTTGCCCCAGCATCGCTCATAGCCCCGCTGGGCTGTGTGTCTGTTATAGGTAAGTGCAACCTTTCTCTCCCCTCATACATTATCCATGTGTAAAAAGGCTGCTTCCATGAGGAACAGCAAAAAGCACTGCCATGTGAAGCTCATTTTTTCCTGTCAGAAGGTGGCCTCTTCATGCCAGGCACGCAGTAAATAGTACAGTGTAGTATCTCACTATCACAGCCTTGGTGTTGCTGAGCTCTAATCCATTCCTGTGGACCCTGTAGGCTGCAAAGTTATCAATAACCACTCAAATTGGTGCTTTTTTTTTAGCTTATGTGTCTAAAATAACATCAATCTGATTATGAGTGTTTAACCAAACAGGACATGAAGTGATCCCAGTGGGTGGGTGTGGAAGTACATACAGTCAGTACCTCAAATTATATCTGGCACTGAACCCAGAAGATTAACTCTTCAGCTTTTTTATATGTGACTCTGGAAGTCCAATTACTTTGACATTATAAATCCAACAGTTTTATAAATCTCACAGTATGAACTAAAGATACGAAGAACTACGCCGCTTTCATTAGCCAGTCAAAACAATGGCTGCCCCGTTGCTACAGCTGTCAGCTGCTCAGTGCAAACACTCCAAACACAGGTTAAATATTGAACAGGTTCACTTCATACCTCCCTACACACATCACTCAGCGCGCTGCTGGTGCTGCTGCTGGTGGTGGTGAGTCACAGTTATTAATGACAGCTATTACCCTGCCGCTTTCAATGATTTTCCCTTGGTCACGTCTCGTAAGTGGATGAATGGTTTGAATAACGCACTACACAAAACCACAAATCTTGTTAAGAAGTCTGCACCTCTTACTCATTGTTTTACCTGGTGTTGTATCTGTTTTACCACAGAGTTGTGTTAAACCACTTAAATCTGCTAATGTTTTGTAAGTGTGTGTAATTCTGGCCTCACGATGACTCTCTAAAGCTACAGGTATTTACAAGTGCTGTGCTCTTTTGCCTTTTGTTATCCTTATAAAAAAAAGACACACTGCCTGATGGTGGTGTTGTGTTTCAGTGTGCATGAATAATGAGTATAGCTGAAGAGCACCGTCAAGGAGCATCTTGAAGAATTAATGAAAAGGTGAAGAGAAAGGAGAAGATGATGTCTGCAGCCGTGACATGCTCTGCCCTCCTCAGAGCTAACAAGTGGAGCTGCAGGTTGCGTTTCTCGTCGTGACTCCACCTCTCACCTCACACTGACTCACGTATGCAAATGAGCAGAAACACATCCACACTTAGTTTGTGTATAACGGAGTGTAAAAATGTCTAGCAGCTTTCTTTTTTCCAACCAGAGATGCTCCTTTGGCTAAAACACACACACACACACCTCCTGCTGTGCTGTTGTGCCTGTACTGTGAGAGCTGTGCGAAGCCTCAGAGGGGGGGACAGACAGCAGGATGCCTTCAGTGAGTAAACAAGGAGGAAGGGGCTGGTGGTTGAATAGAAGAGGGGAGAAAAAGAAGGTAGGATGCTGAAAGTGGAAGAAGACAACATGGAGAAAAGGAGAGGAGAGGATAAGAATAGAAGAGGCAGAGATGTATACAGAGCGGAAAGCAGGAGCCGAGGAGGAAGTGGACAGGATCAGGAGAGCTGATGATGCCGCCACTGTCATCTTCCTGTCCTTGCGTGTCACACTGGCACTCTGACGCTCCGTGGAGAGCAATTACTACCGTCCCCGTTTACAGAGCCAGGCAGTCTATTAGGGGTGACAGCGTCATTCCAAATGCTGTTGTATGGAGCAGAGCAGCAACACTCTTGTAGATAACAGGTCATCACATGCATAAGCATTGATTCAAATGCATCAGCATCACACTTTCATTTTATATTCAAGGTTTTGGCCGTAATTAAGAAAAGTCCCAGTGTTAGTCAAACATGGAGACTGTGTTTTAAGATGATCGTCATCTAAACCAGACCTGGGCAAAGTATGGCCCGCGGGCCACACCTGGCCAACTTGCGTCTTAAATGCGGACCGTGCACACAATATTAAACAAAGGCAGCTAAAGTCAGCTGTTGAGCACAGCGTTACCGGTAACGTCTTTCCAACCCTCCTTGTCTCTTCCACGCTGCTGTACTGCATCATCCCATCTACTCTCTGGAGAGACACAGTCGTGCTGTGTACACTTTAAAAATGCTGCGTGACTATGCTGAAATGTACGGTAAAGCACAGAAACTCTATGACACATTCAGATGTTACCGCGGTGCTGCAGCCGACATATTTCATCGTCATCTGCTCTTAAAAAGCTCAGATCTTGCCCGACTTTCAGAACTCTGGGATTTGCTACTTTAACTTTGACTTTAACTCTAATGGTTTTCTTCTGTAAAATATCTTCACATCATCTGTGCTGCTCTGCACTGTGTGTGTGTCTCAGCATACAACCAGCACACACTCAGAGTAGACATGGACACAGAGAGGACAGAGGAGTAACCAGTAAATGACAGCAAGAGATTCTTACAATGATGAAAATGTAACAGGAGCATATTTATAAAGGTAGATACTGTGCCAATGGTCTCCAATTTATATTATTAATCATGAAAAAATGTGGCCCTTTGCTTTTTCTTATGGAAGTCTATGTGGCCCTTGCAAAAAATAATTGCCCACCCCTGATCTAAACCCTTACCCTGTTTAAATGTCAAAACTCTACAAGCCAAGAGGAAACCTAACACGGGGTAAAAACAAAACAGCTCACAGTGTTAGGGGGGCTTAACCTCAGACTCTTGATTGAAGGTCCACTGTGTTGGATTTACCTTTTACTTTATCAATCCTACCAGGTAATCTGAGGTAAACTGACAGATTTAAGAGTCACCTACACATTTAAAACTAAACTATTGTTGCTAAATGTAAAATGCATCACTACCAGTGAACCAGAGTGGGAATACCTCCAAAGACACAATAATGGTGGTGTAAAGTACAGTAAGAATTACCTCAGGCTTCACTCTTGATAAGGAGAAGAATAGAATGTATGCAGGTTTATGTCATTGCTGCTCATTTATATCATGCACTACAGCCTTAATATTGATGCTCTCAAAGGACACATTAGCGTCATTATTTCTCTTATCTTTACACACATTATGTGATCCTCACTAGGATATGACGGCCGGACATTTTCTGCTTCTGTGTGTTTGAAAAAAACATTCGACACAATGTTGTGTTTCCAGAGGCAGACCTGATATGATGCACACACACACGCAGACACACACCTCCACCACACAGGAGCGGTGACAGAGCGCTGTACCCCAGAGGTTCCTGTTGCCACATTTCTCATTTTATCAAGCCTTGTGAATCTCACTTTGTATGGAGTTGCTATGGTTACTTGTTAGATCCAGCTGGTCCCAGAGGCAAAAAAAAAAGGTCCTCCTAAATGTGTATGCGAACATGCTCGCAAAATGAAATATTTAACAACTGACTGTTTCATCAGAATATTAAGGAGGGTCTTTATGAACTTATAATGTGACAGTGGTGTCCTCGGCTTTTTTTTTGTGTGTCTGTAGTGGCTTGGGTTTGGTGTTTATAATTGAGAAGCTGCCTGCCTTGCCACAGTTAATCCCATGTGTGTGCCACACTGTGTGTCTGACATATTGAGCTGTTCATATTCTGTAGCTAATCTCCTTATGATGATGACAGAGCCTGTGCACAAACTCAAATAGCCCTTCTGGCAGATTTTTTTTGTGTTTTCCAGCAATTTTTTTCCTTTCAGTTAGTTCGCCTGTGTGTCTGTGTGCGCCATCAGTCGCTCACACACTCAGCAGCGAACACCACAGTGATACCCTGGTGAAATATATAACAACTCCAGTAAATGATGCAAAATGGGCTATTCTTAGTGTTAGGACCTCTGACAGGACAGCCACAGTGTGTTATATAAACTGCCCTCCTCTGCTGTCACTTGAATATCTATTGGCCTCCCTGTCCACTCCCTGTTTGTCTTGTAGTTTGTTTTGCTGTCTTGGACAGTTAAAGTCTGCCTGTGTGGCCATCCATCTGTGTATCTGCCTGTTTATCAGCATGTCTGCGTGTCTGCATGCTTGTCTGCCCGGTCTCTCTATTCATCTCAGTGACAGCCAAATGCTGCGTGTTTACTCGCCTCCCTCTGCTCGGTGCACATCCCGGGAAAACATTAAGAAGACTAATCTTAGGCTTAGCTCATGTGAGACTGATTGCTTTTCAGCGGCACAATTTTTGACAATGATATTGATGAATGGGTTCGTGAAGAATGCGCCGTGGAAAAGCATCTTGGCGTAATTTGAGGCTGGTGTTATGATGTCCTAATGAGTTCCATTCATCTAAGCAAGATGACAGACTGTATCACGCTGATCGATATAAACACATCAGTGCATGTGAGTTTTTCCACATGCACTGACTGAGAGTGTGTTTTTGTGTATCTCAATTTCATGTGTGTGTGTGCGTACATACATACCACATATGTTACATGACATCATCACATTGCAGGGTGCAAGATAAAATCTGATTACACCTCTACCAGAATATTGCATACAGCCAGCAGTGTGCTAAGTCTGACCTTGCTTGTGATTAAACCGATGAAAAAAAATCTAAGTGGTTACTGAAGAACGGTTGGTTTTGATCATGGTGTTATATTAGCAGCCTAACTGTGCTTTCAGATGCTCTCACAGGTGACCTAGACTGTGTCAAATGTACTTTAGAGTTCATTCTAGCAGGCTGATTGTGGGGTTTTTTTGTGATTGAAGGTCAAACTAAGTGAAATGTGTTTCCATCTTTCAGCCAGCGCTGTCATATCGGTGGTTTTCCTCAAGGAGACGGTGCGAGCCTCTGACATTGTTGGTAAGCAAACACTCAGTGGCTCATAGCATATGCAGCATATGCAGCAAGGTACAGGGGTCCTGCTTTGATTTGAAATGCACAGATAACAACAGAGGAAACTGTATTCTAATTTAATCCACCAGATAAAATGTCCCATTCTGATAACAGAAAGAGAGAGGAAGAGAGGTGGAAGTAGAAAGAGGAGAACCTACAAAAGGCGAGCTTTGTTTAAATAAAGCTTACAAGAGCTAAACAAAAACACAAAGAAATGAATCTGAACAAACCACAGACAAAGGAGAAGAAAGCCAGACTGGACAGAACAGGAGAGCCTGAAGACTGACAAAAACACAGGGCAAGTGCATGGACTAAATTAGTCAGGTGAGGCTAATGAGACACAGGTGGGAACAATGAAGGAGACAACAGAGAGAAAATGGCAGGAAGCAGGACCGATTGAGACACAGAAGGAAACTTGATCATCAAATTAAAACAGGAAGATCAATGCAGAAGGAACGATCAAAAAACAGCCAAAATACCATCCATCCACTCTATTAGGGGTGACAGCGTCATTCTAAAAGCTGTTGTATGGTTGTATGGAGCAGAGCAGCAACACTCGTGTAGATAACAGGTCATCACATGCATAAGCATTGATTTAGACGCATCAGCATCACCCTCAAACAGTCAGATGTCATTTTATATTCAAGGTTTTGGCCATATTTAAGAAATGTCCCAGTGTTAGTCAAACAGGGTGACTGCGTGACCGGAACAGCTGTCCAATGTAAAACGTGTTTAATGCTACAAATGTGTTTTGTTTTAAGATCTAAACCCTTACCCTGTTTAAATGTCAAAACTCTACAAGCCAAGACAAAACTTAACACAGGGTAAAAACAAAACAGCTCACGGTGTTAGGGGGACGTAAACCTCAGACACTTGATTGAAGGTCCACTGAGTTGGTTTTACCTTTACCTTTAGAGCCTGAAGACTGACAAAGAAAACAGACAAACTGACAAAGACACAGGGCAAGTGCATGGACTAAATTAGTCAGGTGAGGCTAATGAGACACAGGTGGGAACAATGAAGGAGACAACAGAGAGAAAATGGCAGGAAGCAGGACCGATTGAGACACAGAAGGAAACTTGATCATCAATTTAAAACAGGAAGATCAATGCAGAAGGAACGATCAAGAAAGAGCCAAAATACCATCCATCCACTCATCTGTTTCCTAATCCATGTCCTCCATGAGAGGCTGCCGGTCTATTGAGAGCATCATGGAGAGACAAAGAAACCAGACTCACACCCACAGCCAGCCAATTTAGAGTCCCCAATACATGTTTTTGGTTTGTGGGAGGAAGCCAGAGTACCCGCAGAAAACCCACACAGACTCCGTTCTGAAGGGCCCCGTTCTAAAACCTGCGAAACACAAGAAAAAATAAAACAAAGGGCCAAGGAAAAAAGTTCCAAAACATACCCACCAAAACCCATGAATCATGACAGGTAAACTCTGCTCAGACCTTGTTGCTGTTTAACGAACAGCTATTGTTTGTGTTAAATGGCACAGTTGTAAAGATGATGGCTGTATCAGCCCCACACAGCTCCATATTGTTGGTTTCCTCCATGAATGAGCGGTAATTATGCCACTTTTGTTCGTCTCTTATAATTGCCGAATGCTATCATGAGCCACGTATTGGAAACATTTAATTGCAGGGATGTTTTATTTATAAATAGGAAAATCACTGTGGGCAAGTTGTGTTTTTCAGCTGCGCTCTGTGTGCCACACTGAAGCTTATACAAGTAAACACCATCAAATAAGAAGCCAAAAAAAACAACCACAAAACAACCATTAAAAAATGACAAAAACAGAGAGATAAAAAACATTTGAAAATATCAGATACATGTGAAGGTTTAGCAGTTACGTTTTGTGTTGAAGCTGGAAGTTACTGCAAGTTACTGGAACATACAAATTTATTCGATTAAGTAGACGCACAATAGAATGTGTTTTGGCGTTTAGAGGGGGGGAGGAAGGGACGTGAAGCCAATGAAAACAGACACATCCGGTAATTAAATTTAGCTCGAACCTGTTACAAGACAGGACAAGACAAATGTCTGTGAAAAATGGATCAGTGATAATATTTGCACTCTGAGACCCCGTTCACACTGGGAAATCAATCTGGCTAGAGCAGGATTCGGGCCGTATCTGGATATATCCGGATAGTTTTTTTTCTGAGTCTGAACAACGTGAATCTGGATTTATCTAAGACCTGAGACCTCGATCCACCTGTCGGAGGTGGATCTAGTTGGATTGGCTTACATCTGGCTCAGGTCTGAATGCAAATGCGGCTAGAGAATCCTGCTAGCGACGTGATACTTCCAGGTTCACGGGGACAGTGTCCCGGTCGCGTACAAAAGCCGTATGTAAACAACCGTCGAACTACGACAGCGTTGCCCCCGAGTTCTGTTTTCCACAGGGCCTGGGACCTGGGAAAAAAAATGAAAAAACGAGCGACACAGGACAAAAAACCCACACAAGCGGTGCCTGGACGGACTCTGTATATTACAAGGTTCCACCTAGTGGTTTGGAGGACAACAAACAAGCCGGGTTAAGCTGGATTGAACACAGACACGTGTGTGTGATCTGGATTCAAGCTTTCTCTAGCTGGATTGACTTTCTCCAGTGTGAACGGGGCCTAAGTGCAGCTGGAGATGAATCTATCAAACCAAAAAGAACATGTAACGTCTCACTTCAGCCTCTGCTGTGTTTCCTTCACAGGTGGCACCTTGGCGATAACAGGGACATACCTCCTGGTGACCTTCGCCCCCCACACTTCCACTCACATCACAGCCCATCTGGTCCAGTACTATGCCGTCAGCTGGCACTTCCTGCTTTACCTTGTACGTCACCCTCCTTTAAATCTCTGAATCATGCACTGAGCTATTCAAACATGTAGTGAGGGGAAAAGGGAGGATTTAAAATCGACTGGAAATCACAGAAATCATTCTGTTTAGCGGTGCAGCACACTCCTGCAGGTAGCTTCCTTTAACCTCTGACCTCCCTGTGAAGCAAGACAAGAACTGTATGTAGTCCCTTAAAGCTCAGTCAGTCTGTGTTTTTGTATTTAATAGCAAAAAAAAGGGTCTGCAGGTGAATTAATGCTCACCCATGTACTCTCTTAGTCCAATTTCACCTCAGACAGCAGTGGCATAAACACAGCCCTGTTGTCATAGTGACAGATCTGCAGAAAAATACAGAACTCAGTGTTTTTCCTCAAAACCTACTCATCGCAAATATGTAAATGTTGGCACCAAATGTTAACACCATTCCTGTTAAAAACACCTTAGATGTTGGTAAAGGCGGAATTTGTGCAGCAGTGAGCTTAAACTTCTCCAGTAGGAAGACAGTTTGTGTTATTTCACAGTGAAAAAACACAAGAAGCACTGTTTTTACAGAAGGTCTAATACTCAGTAGTAGAATACAGGCACACATGGACCTGAAATAATAACAGGGCTTCAGTGAATGTGTGTCATCATGATTCAGGGTCCAGCAGCGTTTCACTCCTGAATCTGCTCCTATTATTTTTCCAAAAAAAACAAAACAAAAGGAGAAGTGTTCATGCGGATGTTTTCAGCAAATACAGATGGATGTTCTTAAGGACAGATGTTTTTAAATGGAGATGGCCCCGCTGCCTCTGGCTGCACTGACTGATGGTGTGTAACACTCATCAGCAATGCAGAGGAGAAGCCTAAGACAAGTATGGGATTAACTGCAGTGGGTGATTAATCAGAGGAAATGAAATATCCATTGCTGACTTCTCATTATACCCGCAGGTCACACTGTTATCTAAGGGTTTCATCAGTAAAGGAGTGCTCAGTGTCAATCACAGAGCGTGAGTTTAAATCCGCCAGACAACACAGATCTTTGTTAAAAGAATAATTACATTTTAAATTTGCACGTTTAACATACTGAGACACCAGGATGATATAAAGACATTTAAAGGTCAGCTCGCCTTTTTTTTCGTATTCTTCATCCATTAGTGCAGTGTTATATCAGAGGTCCTTGAACAGCTGAACGCTATTGAACTCACAAGGACAGCCCCAGGCTCTACTCATTAAAGACCCCGCAATTCATTTCATTTTTCTGCCACAGTCATTTGTTTCAATTATAACGTGCCGCTCGCCGGCTGCACGCCGCACTTTGTTACGCTGATAGCAGCCGAGCAATTCCAGTGCAATTCACATGCTCATTTTCTGTGCAAAGTTTGAGGGGAGCAGAATCTGCATTAATGAGCCTCTCCTCTGCCCTCTCTCTCTCTCTCTCTCTCTACAGTTTTTTGAGGTCATCATCTTTTGCATCCTGCTCTACCTGTACAAGAGGAGGAATGTGAAGCACATCATCATTGTGATGCTGCTGGTGGCCCTGCTCGGTAGGAACAAGTGGATGCTGCCTGATTGAGGGCAGAGGTTCTGGAATAAGCCATTTATAGGCAGTCAGATGCTGCTTTGTTGCCTGGCTACCGAAAACGGACCTATGCTCTGTTATCATTTCTGTAAAGTGATGAGTGGAAGACAATAGAATTCACACAAATTAACCGCCTCCACAAAATCAGAAAGTTTTTCACTGCTACAAGTTCAGCTGAAGTGATTTGCTGTGTGTGTGTTTCGCTTGCAGCGTCTCTGACGGTGATCTCAGTCAAAGCTGTGTCTGGGATGATCACAGAGTCCATAAAGGGCCAGCTGCAGCTCATCTACCCCATCTTCTACGTCATGCTTGTCATCATGGTCGCCTCCTGCGCCTTCCAGATCAAGTAAGATATCGTTTTCTCCAAGTTATGATGAAACTGAATAAAATCAGTGCTGACACCCTTCTCTCTCTCTCTCTCTCCTCAGGTTTCTTAATCAGGCGATGAAGATGTTCGATGCCACCGAGGTGGTTCCTATCAACTTTGTGTTCTTCACTGCAAGTGCCATTGTTGCAGGTATGTCATAGGTGAAACTGTCACTCTCTTTGGATTAACTCCTTGCTTCTTAACGGATAACTCTAGCTTCTCAACATGTTGTATCTGCACCTTTAGACCACAAAAATGATGAAAACACATCATTTTAACCAGCATGATTCTTTAAAGCTTTGAACACAGCCACTTTATTTAGAGTCAGTCCCACATATTTTGTCCTGGTGCCAACAAACCAATAGAATTAATCTGCAGCTGAAAGTCTCAGCACATGAATAATTCAGTTGTGTTGAGTAGTTTGTTAAAACTACACAGACCACCTACAGTTTAACCGTTAGGCTTTTCCTATAGAGCAACAAAGCTCAACATGCGGCCTGAGGTCAAAATCATAACAAAGTTTTGGTTCTTCATTCTGTTTTACCTTCTAAACACTCAATAAATAAATCAGTGAAGTTTGTCATGTGGTACATGTTTGTAATGCAGAATATAAAGCAAGACAGAGAAGCACAAAAGACCAAACAAAACCAATAAACAAAGGATCCGGCTGGTGAATTTAGGCCAGATTAAATAGCATGGAAGGCCCAGGTGAGCTGCATTAGCTGCGACTCTCCCATGTCAACCCGCTGCACTCTAAAACTGGATTTGTCTCGCAGCGAAGATGAGGCTCTAAACCGTATTTATATGTAATAATCCAGAGCAAGGCAACGGACTCTCTGTCATGCAGCTAATATGGCTGAGAATAGATCCATTGGATGGCCATTCCATCATTTACTACAAAAAAATACTTATTCTAGGCAAGTCTAAAGTCAGGTCGGGCAGACTTATTTACAGGCAAGCCATAAAATTCAAAATAAATACATAATGTACAATAACACTGTTGATTTGATTTGATATGGCACAGATCCCACTGCTTTGTATGAAACACTTCTCATTCACATCTTCATTAGGAACCACGTCCTCATCAGACACGTGCATTTTCTACTGATTCTAATGATGAGCTACAGTAGCTGAAATGAAGTGTATTTATAGCATGTGTGCTTTGCCAGGTCAGGTTTTGATTATCTTGTCAGTAAGAGTAAGGTGGGGGCAAAAAAGCATTTTGGCCTTGAAAGGAAAAAAATTCCCACTTCATCACAATTTAAAACCATTTCTGATAATGGACTTCACATTACTGTGTCCATTTTCGTGTTTGTTATTTTCTTCTGGATAAATTGCAGCTGATTTCAGCCTATTTGCAGAGCTGGCTCAGTGGAGGGTAACAGCAGAAAGTGTTCCAGCAGTCCAAAAAAACACTGAGAGTAAACATCGGCAGCTCTTGGTGTCAGTCTCCGAGCATTTTCTTTCCAACGCTGATGTCCTATAATCACACAGGGAGCCACAGTACATGTGGTGTTTTTAGCTACTCTCACTTTTTCTTTTTTCTTTTTTTAATATCTCCAGCTCTTTGTGTTACTATTGCTCTCTCCACCTACACAAATAACCCACAATTGACTGTTCCAAACAACAAATTGCTGATGTATTAACTCTGGTGGTGTGAGAACGTGCGGAGGTGGACTCTTCCTTTAAAGATTCGTTTAGTTCCACATTGAAGAAAATCATTGTTATGGTCCCAGCCTGGTTTGATGCTCGCAGCAGTTGGTGCGACAGCTTTAGTCATCCTGAAAAAGTGTTTCTCCTGCATCCTCCAGTCCATCATTTTCATTCCTGTCTTCATCTCTTCAGTTGTAATGTATGCTCACGGCTAAGCTGCTCAAACATAGCACTACAGATAATCTCCACGTTCTGTTACTCTGTCAAACTGAAACTTTGCTTCTTTTCTTTGCAGGGATTGTATTTTACCAAGAGTTTGAAGGCTTGGCTTTACTCAACATTTTTATGTTCCTCTTTGGGTACGTGCTCAACAACAAATCAGTCCAGCTTCTTAAAAATGTCAAATCATTGCAAGATCTTCCTCTTTTTCAGGTGTCTTCTGTCCTTTCTTGGAGTTTTCCTGATAGCCAGAAACAGACCAAAGATAAAGCAACAAAATCAGAATTTTATCCCAATGGACAGGATTCCTGGTGAGTTCTTCATCTACAGTGAATTAGCTCTCTTCACAATACAATGCTTAATAAAGACCTATTGGCATTGAGTTAGTATGGATTAGCGTTTGGTGACAGGATGAATCTAACGGCACTGACCCTAAATGAATCTGACGGACTAATGTCTGCAGCAGGTCCATCTAATGAGCTGTGCTGTCCATGTTCACAGGGAGTAGGCACACAGACAAAGTGCAGCCCGAGGCAAAGACTTCAACATACGGATCACTGGCAGCCAAACTCATGTGCAACAGAGCTGGCCAAACAGACGATTCATAGGACCGGCTCCATCTGTTGGGACTTGTAATTTTGCCTCTTCCTGGATTCTTCAATAAGGTCCCTATTTATAGAAAGAAATGATAGGCATACATTTAAAGCAGTGCCAGCTGAGCACCAGAATGGGTTGCCATAGTGAAGTTAGACTCAAAGTAAGGAAGGAAGCAAGTACTTCATTGAACAGCTCTGTTTACCTTTTGGTAAGAAGCTTGTTTGTGTATTATTTGCAATTATCAGTAACACACAGCGAGGGGAAGGTAAAGGATGCACATCACAAGCAGCCGAGTTGTTAATAAGACATAAAGGTGAAGGAAAAATGTAACAAAAGAATGATATTAATTGATGATTGCTGATAAATTGGTGTGTGTTTGCTCAGTTGTCAATAAACACGGACAAAAAGTGATGTCTCAATGTCAGTGGAGTGGAGTCAAAGTAAGTGCACTACTGCCCTCTAATGGTGGGGTACGCAGCTCAGCGGTGACCAGGCAGCTTTGAAAAGGTCAATGTGAATTCATGTAATTTAATTAAAAGGCTTCAGTTTTAATAGCTAATGCTAAAAAGGAGTCACGGCGCTGACATGAGTCTGAAATCCATGTCTATCCACCAGAATACCCCTCACCTCAAAAAGCACTAGTGCACCAGCCTGATCGCCCGTCTTCTCCTCAGATAAACCTCAGACTGCAAACTTCACACTGCTACCGAACTTTAGTGTTACCAAGCAACAAAACTCTTATCTGCCACCTACACATTATGGGATGTGTGGGAAACCACTGTTCATGCCAGCGTGGCTATAAAAAGAACGAATGTTAAAGCATCTGTTGTTCGATGCCTTTACTCTTAGAGCCGGGCCCCTTTGTGTGTGTGTGTGTGTGTGTGTGCGCCTAAAGTTAAACTGCAGCCTGCTGAAACACTAATGTTCCGCACTCATGCACTGTTTAATTAAACCTATGAAATGCAGTACAATTGGTGAAATCCACACCCAACAATGTCATGAACATAAATAACTCCCAGCAGCAGTATCTCTGTAGAAGCTTGTAAATTAAATCCTTCAGGAAATAAAGTTCCTATCTAGCATCTTTAACTATAACCAAGGCTTTCTTTCATTTACAGTGTTCACTCCTCACTTTGTGGAGCACCCCTCAAACAAAGGCTTTAAAATAAAAAGGCGTGTAGTCATGTCCTGTGCCTGCCATTAAGGCACCGTTTTACATGAGATCCCTTTAGCGAATAAAGCATCCAAGCAGATTCGGGGCTTTGCAGGAAAAAAGTCTTGGGTCTGGATCTGCTTGTTTGAGTCACACCTCGATGTTGATCTTAGCAAAGCGGTAGTGCAGTGAGGTGGGGTTGCGCAGCAGCACTTTTCCCCTGTGCTCCGCTGGCTGGTTGAAGAGGGTGTTAAGGAGACCGACGACGCTCACAAACCCGACAGCCTCCCCACAGCCCACGGACAGGGAGAAGTCACCCTGAGTGACCCAGCCGAGAGTCACCCGGGAGCAGTGAGAGGTGACGCTCGGCAGAGGGTCCGGCCACAGCCCCAAGATGAGGTCTGAGGAAGAGTCTTTGGAAGTGCTGGGGTCTGGGTTGGAAGCAGAGGCAACGTTTGGCTGTTTGTCCTCAGGTTTAGCAGAAGACACAGAGGATGACGTGGCAGATTTCTTTCTTTCTTTGCTTTTCTTCTGACGTTTAATCCGGCTTTTAAAGTGGTCTCTGTGCGGAGGCTCCAGGGGGCCGCTGCTTGCTTGCCCTTTGCTCAGCAGCTTCAGGTCCTCCACTGTTGGCACACAGAGAATCGCATGGAGCTCTGGTTTGCCCTTCGACAGCAGCGACACACGCACCCACGCTAGACTCATCTCATGCGATGCGAGAAATGCCGTTACAGCTGAATGACTGAGAGGTAGCCCCTCACCAACACGGCGCGCCCTCTGACCTTTAGAAGTTGTTGGTCTGCACCAGACAGACAACAGCCTCAAGGACTTTCTGTTCCTACAGCACACAAAAAGAGAACCATTTAGAAAACAGGTGATTGATCTTAGAAAGAAAAAGCTGCACTCTCATTGGCCCCACCATGCACTTTGAGAGACAGAAAATGTAGCTGAAGAACATTTTTAATTCCTAATGTTGGAAACAAAAAGGCTGCCAGTGAACGGTGAATATCAATCCAATTTTTTCCTCATAAAGTCGGTCATTACTCAAAGGCTTGTGTGATGGTTTTATGAGGATAGATGCCGCTCCTTCCCCTCTACTAATCTCAATGATGTATTGCAGCAATCTAAGGCTGGATGTACTTTGGGTATTCTCATCAGGGACATTATGATAAAAGGGAGGTGGACTGGAGAAGCAGCATGCATCAAGCCTGTCAGAACCTTTGCAGGTCTCTCTTAACATAAAAAAAAAGAACAAAGTAATAAGTGATGATTGCAAGAATTGCTGCATTAAAGGTGAGATTAAGATGTGCGGTATGGGGAGGGTATGGAGAAAAATCTGCAGTGGGTGTGTGTTCTAGGTCAATACTGATGAATGTTTATTTTCATAAAAAATACTTTAGGGAGGATAATAAATCACAAGCGAGAGCAAACCTTTACCTCAGCACAGTGAAGCAGCTTGGAGGCTTTGTTACAGTCATATCTTGCCGCTCTTCCATTCGCGTCGTGGTTTGGCCGTCTCCTTTCCTCTCCTCTCCTCCTTCCTTCACGATGAGCTCCCACTCCTCTGCCAGCTGTTGCCATGGGCAACGGAAAGGAGCCAGACAGCCATGTTTAATGTAATTGGTCCTTTTGGCGGGTGGATACCTGTGGAAGAGGTCAGAGGGTCAAACTGCTGGGGCGACCCCGTCGATTTATGTAAAACATCATTTATGTAAAACATCACTTCATTATCAGCTCATACACATGGTGGGAAAGAGAGAGTGCTTCTCTCCATCAAAACCTCTAATCTCACCGCTAATTAAAGCTGCAAATGATCTTTTCCTTTGTGATAAATTTACAGAAAGAGAACTTAGAAATCCATTTTCAGCCAATATGTCTCTCTAGCACCTTATTTTGTGTTTGTTTATTTAAGTGAATACACTTAAATAAATACACTTATGTTAAGCCAACATTTAATTAAACTAAATTGAAGAAACATATCCATCAGTAGAAAAGACATTTCTCATCTAGGCAAAGAATGTGTTTTCTAACTGTAGGCTGAAATCTGTCAGAATAAAATTATATGATACAAGCTTTGAAGCCTTGGCAGCACACTGTGTCCCCACTGAAAACACACTCAATAATCACAAACAGCATAGCTTCTTCCTCTCAAGTCTTCAAGTGACCTTTTGAACTTGGCCAGGAGCTCGGCCTCTTGCTCCTCCTGAAAACGAACACCCGCAGGGCAGTCTGGATAATCATGGGGGAAGTGGGGAGTCGCTTTGTTTTGAGAGTGTTTCAGGCTCATGTTTAGCCCACCAATGCGGACTCCCCTGTAAACCTGGAGGAGAGAAAAACAACACAGAAAAGATAAGGATTTAAGGGAGCTTGGAGGACGTCTGGCCTGCTTATAAAATTCAAGGTACATTAAATGTTTTCACCCTTCTTGCCCAGAAAAAAAATGAAAATATTTGTATAGTCCCCCACGACATTTTTTGGATTAGCAAATTTAAACTATTTATGACTTCTAGTACTACTCTGGGGAAATAACCCTGTGCCACAGTACGTACCAGCGGCACCCAGAAGGCCATTCCCCAGCCTTTGGGGAGCAGCAGATCCCATCCAGCACCCCAGGAGCTCATCTCATGTCCCATCTGCTTGCCAGGTTGATGAACCAGCAGAATGGGGACTCGGCCCTGCAGGGGAGTGGGACTCAGCCTGGAGCCCGGCACAAGCATCTCACTCCTCAAGCGGTTCAACTCCTGAACAATAAAAAAAAAAAAACACAGAAACACAATTCAGAGCCAACATTTTAACGTAACCATTGCAGCCATGTTTTCACAAAGGGCAGGAAAAGACAAACAGGACAGCACGAAGACAGTACATGAGACACTAGCACGATAGTCACTATTATTATTCGAAGGAGGTAAGTCAATGACCTGCTCAGATATCTTGTTATCGGTGACATTGTCACGGACAGACTGTTCCCACAGGAAACTCTGACAGCAGTGTTCTGATACTCCTCGTAACATCAGCTCCCTCATCTTCTCCTCGTCCGCCTCTGGAAGAAACACACACACACACACACATCTATATATATTACATGTTCCATTTTGACCAGCACCACCAAATGACTGCAAATCAATCTGAACCTTATGGCTGCCGATAGCAGATTGCACTTCAACCAAGCATGTCTGGATAAACTCCAAACAGCCCTATGGTGAAGACTGTAGCATCTCTGTGGCAGCCTTTGGCACTGCCATAGGTGCCAAATCCTTTAGCACCCCCTAATGCCTCTGACACCCATTTACAATTATTCATAAACATATGACATTACAGTCTCATTGTCACACACTTAAAGATAAACTGCTCTGAAATTTGTTATTCAAATAAATAGATGTAAGACCTTGTCCCCACTGTGTTGAAAGGGCAGATGGTGGAGGGGATAGTAAAACTGATTCTTGTGTGGAGTCTAATGCAGAGATTATCCAGAAAGTGTGTTTATGCATCACTACTGAAAAGTATTTTAACATGCATGTGCAACACCAATGCATATTATATTGAGCTCATAGTATTCTTAAGCATTTAAGACTGATCCTCATGATCGTTAAAAAAAACTAAACTTTGTTGCCAATCAGCTGTTGCCAGTCTCTGAGGGTGTGTTTGGAGTACAGGGTCCTGCCAGGATTCGAACCTGGAACATCTGCATGGCCAGGCAGAGGCCCCCCAGAGCACAGAACCAGATGTGTACTCACTGTAACAACCTCAGGACCACAAACAACAGACTGATGCTGTGCTTAGCTACTGTATGCATCTCTCTTAATGCTCGGTTTTCCACATGAGAAAAGCATCATTGTGTGATGTGTGAGCACTTTAAACTAACCCACCCCCACCCACCCTCCTCCAGTGTCTTTCTGGTGGGTCAGATTTTACCTTGTGCCTGCTTTACAGAGGGCAAAGCTTTAACCTTCTTTGTTGGTAAAGTCAGCCGCGGGTCATCTACAGTCAGACCTAGCACAGCGCCTGAAGGGAGCTCTCCAGTTGAATAGATGTCTGGATCAATTACAGAGTCATGAACAGAGAGAAAATCATAAAGCAGACACACCCAACCAGCTGGAAAAATAATGAATGAGAAAACACAGAAGAAAATAACAATAAACCTTTCAGTATGCGAAAGACATCAGCTTGTTGTTGATGCAGATTCATGTTGCTCTCATCTCTGCAGTGCTGAGGCCACCAGAGAGGAGAAGTCTGCGATTTATTTACTTCCTTAAAAAATAAAACCAATACATTCTGTTATTATTCAGTGTTAAATGCAAATTTATTCCACAGGCTGCTCAGGCTGATAGCACCATAATCCTTACATCACAGTCTGTAGCAGCCTCCAAGGTTTCTGCCAGCACAGAGTGGGACTGAGGTCCAATCAGACGATAGCGCACGATCTCCATTGTAAGATCGCTGCAACACATTAACAAATGAGTGTTAGTAAAACAAGTATTTGCAGTAAAAGTAAGTCTGTGTCAGAATAAATTAGGGCTAACTTTATGATGATTCCAGTTAGGCTGGACTTCCAGGTAACCGGAGTGGTGGGGGATCGTGTTCCGTCTCCAAGGATCTTCTTTGCAGGCGGTCCGCTGGCATCCTTACTGCTCCGCTTTTTCTTGGTTCCAGGTACAGGCTTTGCTTCAGGGGTGTTTTCAGGCTCTGACTCTGGTTCTGCTGTGGGATTAGCCTCCACTGGTGTCACCACTGGTACAGCTGGAGGCAGTACAGCCTCACAACACTGGCACACAGTTTGTAATTCAGGAAGCAAGTCCTGCAAGGAGGAAACAGAATGTTGCTGAGGTTGTCTCTACCCAAATTTAAAGCCTCTAAACATAAACATACCTGCTTAATAGTGGGATGAGCCCAGATCCACAGCTGCCTGTGACTTGAGCCTTGTGTGCGGGGTCTCCAGAGGAAGGTGACAGGGCCCAGGGGCTGTGAGGGATACTGCCCTGCTCGGAACACTGTAACACTGCCCTGTCTGCACCCTGACAGGCACAGTGCTGCTGCAAATGTGGGACCTGAAAACACAAAACAAAGTTTATAACAATCATCCACTAAACAGTGAACAGGTTCAACAGCATAAAGTTACATATTACCTGCTTCCTTGCTGGTCAGCTGTGACAGTGCAGCCAGTAGCCTGTCTTCCTGTCCCTGTAGCTCTATGCAGCAGTAATAAGAAAGATCCTGAGAAGCATAAACAGACAGCTTCATTTACAGGCAGTAAAATCGACTCATAAAGAAAACACCCTCTTGTTCCATGTAGTAACCTGTAGGAGGCAGTGGCTGCTCATTGCTCTGTAGCAGGGTCGGTAGCACTTGTATGTGGGTCTGTCCCCGAGGCAGTATCCCCACTTTTTAACCATGTGAAAGCGCTTAGCATGCCAAATATGCGTCTCTAGCCAAATGTTCTTCCGTTGACGGCGATTGAATTCCAGCAGCAGGTTTCCATGCCGGCGCCGGGCCTTGCGGCTCTTGCTCTTTGGCAGTTCCTTCTTCTTCTTGGAGCCGGCCTGGAGGCTCTTCTCCCGCTGGTAAAATAAAGCAACGTTTTGTTATAGGAAACACAGAGGTGGATGTAAACCATCACCTGAGCTTTACCATTCTGTTGGCTACGTCTCTCAGCCTGCGAGGGAGCCGCTTGGTGTTGTGGCTCATGGCCCGTCTCCTCATGTGTTTAGGTAGGGCTCCGAAAACATGGTTGCTGCCTGTTGTCTTGGAGACGGCTTTCAACATGGCGCTCACCTCTGCAGCCCTGGCCCTTGCAAAAGCACCAGCTGATTAGGTACAAAGTAGGAGAGATTGTTAAACATCATCATCCATCTGTGTATATGTCATTCAAAACAAAGACACAGTGTCTTTACCAGTGATGTACTTGGGCATCTCCTTTGCATATCCTCCTCCATCTTTAGGATGTCCACGGACCCACCCACCACGGTGTGGAGGTTTCTTCTGTGTTGGTGTGGAGTGTTGTACATCTGAAGGCCGACCTTTGACAAAATAAGTTTTGTCAGTTTAAGGACAAGCAAACGCCAAAACCAGACTAGGCAGAGGAAGCACCACATAAACAAAGCAAGCAGATATAAGAACTTGAACACTAAAGGCAGCGCACCAGTGTCCGGGGTGTCTCTTCCTCCGTTCTGTGTGCTGCTCCCTACATTCAGAGGAGAAGGTACAAACTGCACACTGGCAGGCTGATTTCTCATCTTCTTCTCCCGCATTCTGGCCTTAGCCGTAGACATCTTCTGTAAGAAAGTTGTGTTTAACACGTCAACTGGCACTGAATGCTAAAAGCTGTCACAGCAGACTATCTGCTAGCGTTAGCTTGCTAGCAACGTTACTGGGAAAAAAGTTGGTGTGTTAGTAGAACGACCATAAACACATGAAACATGTCTACACATTATCTACACAAGAGTTACGAAGCAGGTTACCTTAAGATTCCCCTCTGTGAAAACGGTCAGAAGTTTTGCACCATTTATAGACGTCTTTTCCTCCTAGCGTTAGCTACCATGTGAGTTTTCCTCATGCTGTTTCCTGTTTGCTTCCGGGTATGAGGTGCTTATGGGATTTGTGGAGTAAATGCGAAACAAAAACACAAAAGCGTTACTAATACACATTTTAGCTAGACCATGTGCGTTATTCCAACATTTAATTGCAATTTTGAATATACATTATTAGTGTTTACACGTAATAGTATTAAGGCGATGTTAAAAATAAAACACGGAAATATTGTTTGCGCATCCAAACCATGATTTACGGTAAAATCAGCTCTGATGTGCCCCTGTCATCCAGGGCTCGCTTTTCTTTCCCTTTCAGCTCCGTGTGGTGAAACTTGTTTCATTCACTTGTCCGACAGATTCTAAGTAAAATGGCTGCAGTAATCAGAAGGATTATCAGCACAACTAAAGCTCCTGCTGCTATCGGCCCATACAGGTGAGAAAAAAACTGGTAATCTGCCTGAAATGAAAGTTAAAGCTGCTGGAACCAAGCTGACGCAGTCAGAATTAACACACACAACGTTTAGCCCTGTTAAAAACAGTGATTCCCCTTTTAATGTGGTCATATGGTAGGGTTACAGTGTGTGCGTGGGTAGGGGAGGGGGTGGCAAAGTGCATGTTTTTGGATTTTGCACTCAAACCATGCAAAGGTTGAACTATTAAGATCTGCACTTCTGTGTTTGCAGTATTTGTGTGACTTGTAGGCTGTGCTGTATTTTACATCAACAATAAACAAAGATATCTGCATGTTCACACCCTTTGTGAGGACAGATGTGATTAGATTTTAAGCACTACGACTAAAAATACAGCAGTGAATCTTTAATTCAGTCACTTAAATTTTGCCACAGAAACTACATGAACGCTTGTAAAGAAACCTTAGAACTCAGCTATCAAAATGTCCATGAAAGACAGCAGAAAAGACAACAAGTTTCCACAATCAGCATATTTATTTTGTCTTTGTTTCTCACAGCCAAGCAGTTGTGGTGGACCGGACCATGTACATATCAGGACAGCTGGGGATGGATCCTGCCAGTGGACAGCTGGTGGACGGTGGTGTCCAGGCTCAAACCAGACAGGTGGCACTCCAAAATGCACTGCCATCATACGCTACACTGTTAACCCACCAAGATATCAGTAGCTAATTGGAAGATGATTTCAAAACTAATCATTAATAGTGATAACAAGCACACATGTAGACTCTTTGTAAGGCGTTGAGTGGAACATCTTACATCACCTGCAGTGTGTTTAGCCTCATTTTCATGCTGCAGAATGAAACACTGTAAATCCATGTATGCTGACACTGTCTTTTTTGTTTCTTCAGGCTCTTGTGAACATGGGTGAAATCCTTAAAGCTGCAGGATGTGGTTATGAGAATGGTAACTTCCATCAGATAAATTAAGCTCACTGTGTCGTCTATGACAGAATAAACGGTGCGTTTTGTTACTGCTTCCTACAGTTGTCAAAACCACCGTGCTCCTAGCCGACATGAACGACTTCAACAACGTCAATGATGTTTACAAGCAGTGTAAGTGTCTGTAATTCACTTATTCCTGTTGATGATAGAGCATCATTGGCTCTGCACAGGCAAATCCTCCTCATTCATTTGGTGCAATACTAAAGTATCCACCAGGTGTCAGCACAACCCTGACAACCTGCAGTGATCAGGGGGACATACTGCTTGCAGAGTGGGTCACCATTATTAATACATTTTACCCAGGGCTTACAAGAGAGATGTTTTATCCTCTGTTTTTATTTAATTACCCATTAACTGTGAATAAATGGACGCTGCTTTGTCTTTATCAGAACGGCGGCACATACAGGGACTGCTGAAGGTTTGCTGAGTCACTTGTCAGAGTGAAACCTGAGCTGTGCTGCCAGGGGATTAAGCTTAATCTATAGTAAATGTCAAACAACAGGAATTAGCTGATGCTGTGTAGATGAGTCTTGGGAAACCCCTCGATTCTGTTAGCATAGCCTCCACATGTTATTTAAAGAAAAAGAATGGCATACCTTCACACATTGGAGCAGTAACTGAGCTGTTTTCTGTAGTTTTTAGCACCAACTTCCCAGCCAGAGCTGCCTATCAGGTTGCTGCTCTTCCCAGAGTGAGTACATGACAAACAGCTTCTGTTATGATATGAAATCTGTTCTCCTTGCAGTGCTCAGGCTCTCTCTGCTTTCTCTTTTTTTAGGGTGGACTGGTTGAGATCGAAGCTGTTGCTGTCTTGGGCCCCCTGACTGACAGCTCTTAACAAACACTTCAAAACAATAAAATCACAGAATCATGCAGCACAAGAGCTTCTTGCATTTGATTCTAGGTGTACTTCACTTGTTACTCTCATGAACTGTTACCTGGCTGACTAACAGCAGTCACACCTGGAGCACTTTCTCCTTTCGCCATTCTCCATTAACAATAATGAGACATGTTTTACTTGCAATAGGTGGAAAGTAAATAAGTGAGTCCAGAACTGGTCTGGATCACCCTGAGACGAGGCAACCCGCTCTGACTGAGTGGTGACGCCCAGAATTACACTAAAAAAAGATGCACAGTCACCAAATTTTCTCCAAGCAGGATGGACAGGGCGCAGGAGGAGCTGTAAGAAACCTGCCCGGCCATCCGCAGGAGGTGGAAAGGCGTGTTTAAGTCACACGTGTTAAATATGTCCTAGTTACCCGTAATTCACACCATATGAACACAGAAAATGTGCAGTTCCAGCCTCAGGTGGCACCACAGACACATGGGCAGAAGTAATAACTACACACCAGTCAGAACTAAAGATGGCTGCCAGGTGAAACATCACCATTTTAGTGCAAACACATACATATAATGCACTCCGTGAGCTGGATGACTGAATAATAGGATATATGTGTAGTTATCAGTTTTAGTGAATGGAAGCTGGTTTGGATGCCACACAGTAAATGAATGTTAAATGAGTGTGAGCTGCTCCAATTCCTGTGGTGAGTCACATTGTAAAAGCCTGGAAGGAGGAGAGGGACTTGCAGAGGTTCAGTGCTGTTCACGCTGGGTCAGTTACGTGTTTATTTGACTAAAATTATTAATAATATTAGAACCCTCCAAAGTCCTAAATATGGTCAACGTACAATGTTGTAGTACACACAATCCTGACTCCTGACCATCACCATGACCCCTCACTGTTTATAAAACCCTGGCTACGGCCCTGATCACAGTGCATGCTCGATCATCAAATATATAGATTTTGATTTTCCTAAATTATGTCCATTGTGCATCAGTTGATGCCTCAGGTATAGCATCATCTAGTTTTATGTGCTCCCAGTCTGGATCAATACATTGTGTGAAATCATGTATATTAACCCTTTTAAGGCCCCATTCACACTGGGGAAATCAATCCGGCTAGAGCGGGATTCGAGCCGTATCAAGATAACAAGCCGGGGTAAGCCGGATTGAGCATAGCCAGATTTGAAAATAGGTCTGAACGTATCCAGTTTAAAGGCTATCTGGATGCAATCCTACTCTAGCTGGATTGACTTTCTCCAGTGTGAACAGGGCCTAAATTGCTCCAAGCTCACAGGCTGTGAGCTTTTGTCAAGTGTCAAAAGGTGAATCCTGCAGCAAGAGGTTAAACAGGGAAGCCAAACAGCAGCTGTTTAAGTGACACGTGGTCAAGTCAGGGCATGTTTTCTGCACAGGGAAACAGCTGGGACTACTTCCCAAGTTTCAGTTATGTTTGTGAATGCTTCTGTTTTACATGCACTAAAATACAGTCTGCTGCCAGTTTCAAAAAGCACATGTACTGCATTAGTGAGTAAAACTTTATTCTGTACACTAAAGGTTAGCAGAACCATCAATAAAGTTCAGAGAACGAAGATATTACAGAGAAAGAAACAAGTGGAAAAAAAATCATCAAAACAAAAAGACATTTGTTCCCACAACATCCATCACATATTACGCATTTCTAATTCTTTCTTCTTTTTTTTTACACCGTATGTTGAACTAATAATGAGTTGAGTATCATGTCAACTATCTTACTGTGCTACTGAGCGAATTAAAACCAACAAACATGTGATCATAAGACCTCTGATGCCTCCAGGCTTTTATATTAATTACACCTGCCAGCTACAGTGCAGCTGTCTACAAAATGGCTTCAGGATCATCCACATTTTTACTTTACACACAACTTTCAAGATAAGGGTCTGTAGTGTCTGCTGATATGCTGCATGTAAACCAAGGAAAAGACATGAAGAATGAGTTTTTTTTAAGGAAGTGTGGCATACAGAGGTGTTTATCAGTATTATAATCTGTGAGCTGTCACTCAACACTCTCATTTCTGTTAATGAATTGATTCTTATTAAAAAAGAAACACAAATAAAATGAGTTTTATGGCACAATTTACATTCTAAAAACATAAAATTCAACCACTGAAAATGTGTCTTTTTAATGAGGTTTATAGAGATAAAAAGCTACAGTTAAGCAGAGTGACAGCAGGAGATGTTTTGCCCACCTTTGTGTTCGGATTTTCACTTTGCATAATTTTATTCACAGTCATGCTTGGCTTAGAAAAGAGTCAAGGATTTACGGCAAGCATCCTCCCTACCTGTCAACGCTCTAGTTGAGGTTAAGAATAAAAATTCACAGATCTCACAGACGAGTATTGCACCCTCTTGTCACAAGTTTCCTGCTTTAAGTGTTTTTCCAAAGCACTTTCAGTATAGAGGCCTACATGTGAAGTGAATGTGGCTCAAGGCACACTGAAAAAGTCTTCCTCCTGCTTAAAGTTTATATACAAGTGTAGGAAAAACTCTCATCTTTCCTAGAGTTATTAAGGCACAGTGAGTGTTAACGTGTCGAGTTTGGTGAGTGCTGATGAGAGAATACTGAGGGTTAAGTGTGTTTTGTTTTCCTTCTTGTTGTCTTTGGATCTTTGTTATTTTGGTGCATCTTTTCTTTCTGAAAGAACAAAAAAAAGACAAATATCTTTCATTATTCATGAAGTTTGAGAGACATCTGCCATCTGTGCTTGAACATAGTAGCATGCATGAAACAGTGTAGTCAGTCTGAAAGGGTTAAAGTGTATTTTTGTGGTTGTGCTCTTACCAACTCAATCCTCCTTTTTGGCTTTCTCGTTGTCTGTATCCTGAGAGGCCTCATTGGCAGACACCACTGTGCACACACACACACACACACACACACACACACACACACACACACACACACACACACACAAAAGACAGTGAGAAAGAATCCATACATGACATTTCCATCATGACAACACCAAAATCGGTCAAAGCAAAGGAGACACACTCCCTCTTAAGCACATCTGTGTCTGCTGAACCATTCAGCTACTAGTTATTTACCTACACACACACACACACACACACACACACACACACATATGGCCCGAGGGAAAGTCTCATAAAGTTATGTAATACAGCATGTCTTCTGCACCAGAACGGTATTCTGCACGTGCTGCATGAAGGGGGCGTCTCTGCCCTAAAAGTACAGCGTGTTCTGAGTGTAAA
The DNA here is from genome assembly GCF_900634625.1 of Parambassis ranga. Classification (NCBI taxonomy): domain Eukaryota; kingdom Metazoa; phylum Chordata; class Actinopteri; family Ambassidae; genus Parambassis; species Parambassis ranga. The sequence goes on from NC_041036.1 coordinate 4,129,874, forward strand.
GAGTGGGATGCACTGAAAACCATGAGCTCAGCCTTCACACTGCATACAGGGCAACTGACCACAGACAGTTTAATATATATATATGCAGAATGACGGTGATTTTCACCGTGCCTTGTAATGAAAAGGTGTCAAATTCTACATATTGGAGCAAACAGCTTCAACCTCAAAATGGGATTCTAACTGACCAGAGTCTTCTCCCAAAATGGTCTTAGTTGGCGACTCAAGTCCTGTTAGGGATGAGTAGCATTTACATTGTGTATTGTAATTTGAAGCAGCAGATGCATGATTAGTCTGTGGGCAGTCCACAACAAGGCACAATGAGTGAGAGGTGCCTGGCTGGTGCTGTTGTGCTGACAACACACTCAATCGACACACTCAACACCATCTTTCATTTCTCCCTCCATAAATGTGTGTGTGTGGCTGCTTTCCACCTCTCACACTGTGTTATCTGTTCATCCGTATAAGGCCCAACAATATCCTGTTCATCTTGTCAGCTCTGAGCAATCACAGGGAATGCACGCAGGCATCGATCAGTACAACAACTTAATGGTTCACCAAGAGTTTGGGTTTGCTAGCAGTGCCTGGTTTGGATACCTGTATCTGTCTTTTTAATTGTTTACCTGGATGCAAACCTTCTTGTTCTTGTTGAGTCTGGCCCTCTACTTGTGTGCACATGTTTTGTTTTGATCATGTTTGCATAGATTTCTCAGCTATTTTAGCCAGAAGCAACACAGCAGAGTTTGACCTCCACCCATATTAGTATGATGCCTTAAATGACAAAGAAACAATGCTGTGTTCAATCGAGTTAGTCACTGAGCAAGCAAAACCTGTCATAAACTCCCTCACCAGACACTAAACAATGGCAGTCACCACCCATTAAGATGATGCTGTTGTGCTTTGGATGTGACATTTCATCAGTCAAAGTTAAGACGGAGAAACCTGGAGGTGTTAGGTCTTTATACCTTCTGGTGAAGGTTCAGGAGCTGGGTCAGCAGCAGGAGCTGGTGCTAATGGTGCTTCAGAAGCTGCCGGAGCCTCTACAGGGGCTGAACTGTCTGCAGGGGTCTCTGGAGCCACATCTGAAGGGGCTTCTGAGACGGCTTCTGTGGCTGCTGTGACTTCTACATTCTGGACCACCTCGGCTGCAGCAGGTCCAGGGGTGGCCTCTGTGGTGCAGGGCGTTTCAACTGTTGTGACAGGTTCGGCCAGGCCCATGGGAGGTTCTGACGCCTCCTCAGTGGCAGGCTGAGGCTCATCCTGAGCCTCCGCTGAGACAGGAGGCATCTCTGGAACAGTAGCTGCAGCAATCTCTTTGTCTATTATGGGCTCTGCAGCTTTAGCAGGCGCAGAGGGTTCAGCAGCTGCTGCAGCTTCACTTGGTACTGAATCCTCAGCTGGTACTGCAGCTTCAGTTGGTGCTGGAGCATCACTTGTTAATGTGGAGGCAGTCTCTGGTGCAGAATTGTCAGTCGGAGCCTGTGCTTCCACGGGGGCAGCCACCTCAACTGCAGCTTCAGAAGCTGGAGTTTCAGCAGATGCTTCTGTTGGAGCTTCAGGAGTCACCTCAGCTGTAGTTTCAGTAGCCTGAGTTTCAGCAGCCACTGCAGCCTCAGCTACAGCCTCCTCCACTGCCACTGGGGTCTCTGCTGGCTCAGATACAACAGGTTCAGCGGCTGGCACAGCAGCCACTTCCTCAACAACCACAAGGGCCTCCACCTGCACTGTTTCAACAGCAGCGGCCTCCTCTGTAACCTCAACAGGGGCTTCAACCTCTGCAGGAGCCTCTGGCACTACAGTTTCTACAGGGGCTGCTGTCTCCACCGCTGCTACAGCTGCCTCAAGCACCACAGTGTCTTCTACTGGAGCAGGAGCTGCTATTTCTGTAGCTGGTTCTTCAGGAGCAGCCAAGAGGTCCACACCAGAGCCCAGATCCTCCTGAGCTTCCAGGGCCACTAACACGGCCTCTGCCTCATCTTCAGTACCTGGTTGAAGGTCATCTGGTAAGGCAGTCTGCACAGGCAGCTGCATCTGGTCTTCGATGGTTTGTGCATCTTCTGCGAGGATGCCGTTCCTGATGGCTGTCAGAAGAGGGATGACAAAAGAAAATTAGAACTCCAAGCACCTACTGATGATGTCAGTCAAAACAAGCAACAAAAAAATACAGCAGGACTGTACACAGAATGCTGGTGATAGGAAAAACACAGTAAGGGGCAGAGGGAATGCGTGCAGAGGAGCAGCTTTTCATTTCCTTAGATGAAGATAGAACTTATTGAAGCCTGTGTTTGTCTAAAGCCCCGAGGATGCGCAGTCTCGGAGGAAATAAAATACACGTGACAATGGCTTTTGCTGCATTTTGAGAGAAGCCTGCACCTTTCTATTCATTCCCTCCTTCCTGTTCTTCTACAGTTACCGTGGGTGTGGACAAGCCATCAGGTAACACTACATTAGATGAGACATAATAAGTGTGCTCTAATACCTAAACTCAAATGTCAGTAATCACAACCTTTGTGATCATTTCACAGCCCCCAAAAACATGCAGTGGACATAGTTCACAAATGAGACAAACCAGAAGGGTTGGGTTGGCTGAATGGGTGGATAGTTTGGACGCAGCAGCTTCCTGATTTTATTTGTCTGTCAGAAGCACTAAAAAGAGCCGAGAGTGATGAGTGGAAGGGAATGTGACGGCCCGGCAGCTTGAAAATGAGCCAGTGGAAGGATACACGACACATAGGAGTGTTTAAGCAGTCGGATTACAGACAGGAGTGTCCAGCTGTAACAGTAGAGTTGTTTTTCAGAGTTTTGGGGACAGATTTCAAACATGATTTTTTATTTCTTACATCAGAAATCAACTTCTTGACAGAGAATAGAAAGCTGTTATCTGAACAGTACACAGCCCACTCCAGGCATGGATGGCTCGTGTGTCAACATGATTTTAACAGCCAAAGATGACAGAGATCCCAGTCAAAACACTGCCATGGCTGGCTAGAAGTACAGAAGGGGGTAGGGAGGGAGGGAGGTGTCGCAGACCAAGGGGCCCGGACCGGGGATGGGACCAGTGGTGGCTTGGATGGCATACAGCTGGGTTGTTACACAGACTGTACACTGTATGATTAAAAACCTCCACCCATCCAGCCACATTTAGAGAGGCCTGCCTGGAGCCAAAGAGTACAATAACTGGTTTTCTTTGCTGGGATGATGTAAGAGCCTGGAAAAGGGACTCATGCTTCTCCAGGTGACTAAAGCTGGCTGGCTGACGAGACAATGCCCTGACATAAGATTTATACAGTGACAATTGAGAACACAGAAAGACAAGACGTATAAGCCCATAGATCAAAAATGATCTTTTTGTTAGTCAACTCTAAGCATTAACTTGCTAACAAACATTATTCAAAACAAGAGCAGTGGCTGACGTGGCGAGCTGCGGAGAGAACATACTGTACACACAGCTGTGTCTGGCATGACATAGCCATGTGCCAGTAAATGCCATGAATGGACAATCATGGGCTGTGTCAGGGCTTTGGTAGGCGTCTGCACAGGCTTGAACACAGATATGTAGAAGTCAGACAAACGAAGCCTCAGTGCATGTTTGGATTCTTTTAAGAACCTGTACAGGAAGTTCACATCAGCCTAAAAAAAGGTCTAAAAGAGTCTCCACTCTCCTCTTTCATTCCTTATCATAAAAAGATTAGATTGTTCGTATACTGCTTGATGTTGTTAAAAAATAAGTTATGAATCACAACAGCAGAGTGATGCCAAACAGGTTGGGTTGCAGTTCTTGCCGCAGGCTGCAAATAGACACCTAAACACTCCCAGCTGGCCTTCACAGTGTGCTAAAAGCTGCATGCAAACATAAAAAAGACACCATTATAAGTGCTCTAATCACTTTGTGGAACAAAGTTAACCATCAGGTCTCATCTTATTGATAAATGGTGCAGTTTGTGTTGACACACTCGGCGGTGGGTATAAAGCTGGAAATGACAGGTTAAAAATAAACAGCAGTGACCTGTGGGCATTGTTGGAACATGAATAATTCTGACAAGAGAGTTACTAAAGTATGCAGTACAGCAGAGTGTGAGTGAGAAAGCACACGGTGTACCAGACCAACCGGCAGCAGCAGCAGCCACACACCCCTCAGCAAGGCTTACTGAATGAAAGTGAGAGACTCTGAGCAACTACTATGCACATTTTAACAGGATTAGAGCATATTATGTGATCAATCGTTTACAAAAACATGAATATTTACACATAAATGACATTATTTGACACTGTGCATGTGGTCATGACTTACCCACTGTGTCTCCATTGCTCTCCTCAGGCTTTGTGCCTGGTCTTTTCTCCTGATCAACAGTCTGTGCACTGGATGAGGAGCACCCCATGTTTGTGTGTATATATAAATATATAAAGAGCTGAGAGGTATCAAAAAACTATAGCACAAGAGCAAGCAAACACAAGTCTTCAAAAGAGAGGCTGTGAAAACACGGACAGCTAAACTCTCTGCAGCTCTTAAGAGTAGCTGGGCACCATTATCTCTCCTGGTGTGTCTGTGCGGTCATGCATGGCCTGCTGCCCTCCTTCCTCAGACAACTATCTGCTCCGAGCACACAAGCAGGACTGCTGAGTGTTCCCTGACTGCTCACAGTCACACTATTCATACAGGAGGAGGAGGAGGAAGAGAAGGAAGAGGGGGGAGGAGGCGGCACACATGTGCATAAAGTGTGTGTCCTCTTCCAGGAAGATTCCCCACCTTGTGGTAATGTTAAGGATAGCACATGTGGAATATGCTGACTGAGCATAAATTGCACATAAAATGCACATACGGACTTAAACTTATAAAACTTTTATTTGTCGTATTTATGTGATACATAACCTTTTCAATCAAATCTACATTTTGTTGTTATAAAAGTGTATAAATATCTTCAGTAGAAAGCATATCGTTTGCATATGTTTCTGTGTAGCTTATGGAGCAGGATGTGGGCACCATCCTGCAGGTTAAAGAGCTCAGCTCTTTATTTATGCACAAGTTGATTCTCCAGAGTTTCCATCTTCCTCGTCATAGCTTCAAGTAGGCATGTTAAAGAAAGTTTAATCACCGAGAGAGAGAGAGAGAGAGAGAGAGAGAGAGAAATTGTTGTCATCAGCCAGTGCACCTTATATTTATCAGCTGTGTTCTTCCTTAGCAATAACTCAAAAGATGACTTCTTCCTTCACACAGGCCTTTCTTGTGTGTAGATAAAATCTTTCATCATCTGACATGCTGTAATAATTTCCTGTGTGTGTCTCTTTAAAAGAGGCCATAATATGTATTTACTTCCCAATAAGATCAGATGATTTTTATTAAGTTTCTACACATTATAAATAAATCTAAAAGGGAAAACCGCTGAATGTTCTTCAGACAGAAAAGGATATTATTCTGGACCAGGCTCTTCAGTTTGTCATTGACTTGGTTCTGGAAACTTATGATGTTCTCACACTGACACATGTTTTCATCAGATGGTTTATCTGTGAGGGGAAAATGAAAGGTGATAAGTCCTTTTTTCCCCCCTCTCCTTTTCTAACCTGCCTGTGGAGAGTGTGGAAATGACTGCAGAGCCCAGTGCTGCTGCTCTGATACAGTGATCATAATGGTGGCAGTAGGTGGCAGTGGTGCACCATGATGCCTGATGAAATACTTCATTCTCTTACATTTAAAATTAGAAAAATAAGGATTTCGAGAACCATACCTGTGCATATCCTGGACTTGAGTTTCTGTGTAATTTCTCCCATTTTTTCGAACCCCTCAGCGTAGTACAGGTGCTTCTCATCGGGCTCTGATGCTATTTCTCTCAGCTCTTGTTCAATGGCTTTTCCAACACCTAATGCATATATTGTGATCCCTGGAAGTGAAAGAAAACAGCATGTTGACATGAGACCAAATCCTTCATGAGAAACCTTCAGAATGTGCAGGTGTGATGGTACCGGAGTCCTTTGCTTTGCTTGCCCATTCAGAAACATCATCCTGTGACCTTCCATCGGTGAACACAATGCTGACACGTGGGATGTTCGGCCTGGCGCCCTCTTTGGCCGAAAAGCTGGACTCAAACATGTGACGTAGGGCAGAGCCCGTCATGGAGCCTCTGCCCATGTACTGCATCCGGCTCACAGCCTGCTTGATGTCCCGCCCTGTGCTGTACTGGCCCAGTGTGAACTCTGTGCGCACCTTGGTGGAGTACTGGAGAAGGCCCACGTGTGTGCCCTTCCTGGAGATGTCCAGCGACTCTACGATGCTGTTTACAAACTGCTTGACCAGCTCAAAGTTGGCAGGGCCCAGACTCTTCGAGCCATCGATTACAAAAACAAGATCCATGATTCCATCACTGCACTCTTGTTCTGTCAAAAACATGACAAGTGTCTTTGTTTTTATCTCATAACGCATAATAATAAAGGCTGCACATTTACTCTTCCTCAGCCAGCCCTCTGTCTGGCACAAACAAAATGAATATATTTATCCTTATTTATCTGTATAAGGCCAAAAATATGACTGACAGACTAATATTTGAAGACATGACTTCTCTGTGGGGATAAAAATAAACTGCTTAATCCGAGCGAGCAGGAAAAATTGATTTTTTTTTTTAGTGAGCCCAGGGATTAACACTGACCTCATAACTGGTCACATTATATAACTGGAAAAGGGGACAAAAACTGTCACATTTTTAAAACACGCTGATGAAAGATGATGTCCTGTTTCCAAACGAGCAATGAATTCATAGTGTTACATTTTCTCTATCTTCTTCTATCTGCTGTTTACCAAGTTATCATCATCACAATAAATGGACTCACTGTGACATGTTTTCCCATCAGGCTGCAGTGTGTATCCTTTACTGCATTTACACACACACGAATCTTCAGTGTTCACAAACTCCTGCTCACAGCCATGTTTCCCATCAGCACAATGGTCGATCTCTGCAGGAGAGAAATTGTTTAATTGCAGCTGCTTTGATTCAGCAGTGATCAAAAGCTTATGTAGTTTCTGGCATTCAAGTCATTTGTGTTTAAACCTCCCATCTAGAGTCTTTATACAATCTAGCCCAATTGAAGGTGTGAATATCATCAATCAATCAATGAGACATTAGTGTAAGTGTTGCCCTTTACTCTATAAATGAAGAAGAACATGTGTTTTTAGCAATGAGAGAAACAGTACTGTGGACTTACTCTTGCATGTTTTCCCATCTGGCCTGAGTGTGTAGCCTTTCCTGCATTTACACACACAGCTGTCTTCTGTGTTCATGAACTCCTGTTCACACCCGTGTTTGCCATCAGCGCAGTGATCAATCTCTGCAGAATACAGTATATCAGTGCAGGAGTAATTCAGTAAATACTCCAAATCTGTGTTATGAAAAAGGCAACTACATACAACACCTCACCGTACAAGGACAATTGAAGCAAGGTTTATTGTATGAGTTGTAAATGAATAACACATCACTGTTTCCATGTTCCAAATGTGTACAGAAAATTTAGAAGCACTTATAAAAGTGAAGGATGAAAAAGCATTGGACTCTTACTCTTGCATGTTTTCCCATCTGGCCTGAGTGTGTAGCCTTTCCTGCATTTACACACACAGCTGTGTTCTGTGTTCATGAACTCCTGTTCACACCCGTGGGTGCCAGCAGCGCAGTGATCAATCTCTGGAATGGAAACAGACAGAGGTAACAGCGCAGTTCACGGAGCTGATATTTGTTTGATTTCTGCTGTGAGTGTATGCAAATGTCTTCCCCACAGCTGTTGCTGTTTGCAAAGTTCTGCTAAAAAGCACTTACTGCTGCAGGTCTTGCCATCCGGATTGAGGACGTAGCCCTTATTGCACCTGCAAATGTAGGACTCTGGGATGCTGACACAGCTGTGCTCACAGCCATGGTTCCCCAGGTCACAGTAGTCTATTCCTGAGAAGGACGAGTCCATTTTTAATATCATAAGTTTACAGTTTGTACTTACTAGCATGATTGGACAGGAAGAAGACAAACAAAGGAACACATAATTCTATACCAGCATCCCCTCTATGATTGGGTGGCAATATGACACCCTGGATACATTTGAGCAGCTGCTCTGATGATTAGAAAAGCAGACTCAGGAAATCTCCCCCCACTTTACTTTCTGTTAACATCCACCAGAGGAGCACAAGGGACCATTTCCAACAGTGGGTGGACAGACATCACTTGTACAGTAGGAGGGATGCTGGATTGGAAGTCCATCACAATAAGACATGACCATAGCAGTATGGAGTCCCATTTCTAGACAGACCTATGTCTACTTTTGATGAAACAAAATGGTGTTTTTTCCCCACTATTTCTGTCAAGTACTGGGGTGTAGTACTTAAATGTCACCACTAAGATGAAGGCACAACATAAAGAAACAGCCATCATAAATGTTGAGGAGACAATGAGCACTTTTGATGAAAAATGAAGAGAAGAATGCATGATTACTGTTGCATGTCTTCATGTCTACGGTGAGCTGATACCCTGGACGGCAGCGGCACTCGTAGCCATCAGGCAGGTTAGCACAGATGTGTTGACAGCCATGTTCCACCACTGCACATGTATCCTCAGCTGCAGAGGAAGAGAGTGCAAATCATGACAGTGACAAAAACAAGTGTCAATTGTTTCTGTCTGACATAGTGAGAGCAACCTGAAGACCAAAACAACTACATGAAAGAAGCTTGAATGCAACACAGAACAGGTAAAGACTGCAGAATCAGGTGATAACATCAGGGTTCTCTGTGTGTGTGTGTTGGTGGTTCTCTGACAGTTTGGCTCCTCCTCTCTCCCCACATGCTTGATTGAACTCACCTGGAGTCCTTTTACTCATCAACTTACAGGAAGACTGGGCTTTGTCTGAAATCACTCACTCCCTGCTCCCTGCTCCCCATATGGGGACTTCACTGTACGGCACCAATATAGTGAACTGTGGGAAAACATTTTCGGACATTTTGGACACTACCTCCGTCATTTTCTGCCGCCGTTAATTACTTTCCGATCTCTACCAGCTAAAAAAAACTCGATTATTATCGAGTTATCGATTATAATTTGTGCCGTTAAAGCCCAATAAAGGTTTAATGGCAAACATTAATAAAACAAGCACAACGGGTCATGTTACATTCGTTAAACAGGTCCGTAAAAACAGGTAACTTCACTTCCGTTTCCGTTCTTCCCGCCGATCCGCGCAATGCATGACGGTCGAGTGAGTGTCGGATGGACGCTACTTATTATGATGCATTGTGGGATACATTGAGGGCACTATATAGAACTCTATGAAGTGAAAAGGGAGAGATTTTGGACACTCTCGGCTCCCATGCTTCCTTTTTTTTTGCTTTGTTTTTTTGTGTTATTTATTTATTGTATTTTAATATAGTTCTGCAAGTGTATAGAAGGCCTTCCTGGCCTTTGCATCTGCCTGTTGGTTGTTGATAGTTTTTGCATTATTAATATCAAAATATTGATTCTAGCCCAATAAAAGTATCGGGCGCTTTGAGGTGATGATGTTTTACATAGAGGACTCTGGTTGCTAAGTAACTGAGTGAGAGATGCTGTAGCAGAAATGAATGACTAAATAAAACGTTCACCTTTGCACGTCTTGCCATCTGGGTTGAGAGTGAAGCCTTTCCTGCACTTGCACCTGTATGAGGCGGGGCTGCTCACACAGATATGCTGACACTGGTGGTCCACCACCTCACACATGTCTGAGCCTAATGGAGACACAAGTTATTAGGACACATGCATGTTAAAAATAAGTGGGATGCAGAGTTGATACTGAGTGGGATGCGTCACCTCCGCACAGTTTGGATTGGAACACAGAGATCAACGTTTCTATCTGGCTGAAGTTGGCCACTAGGTGCACATGCTCAGAGTGAGGCTCACTCCCTATGGCCTTCAGTGTGTTCATGTCCACCCTGCCCACTCCGATGGCAAAGATCTGGATGCCGGTCTGCCTCGCCTGAGCTGCAATCTCCTCCACCGTGTCCTGAGGTCTCCCATCAGTCACGATCATAGCGATTCGTGGGATGAGCAGGTTCAGCGGCCGGGCTCCCTGCTCCTCAGTGAAAGCTGTCTCCATGGTGTACTGGATGGCCAGACCGGTCATGGTCCCTGTGGCGAGGTGCTGCATGTCCCTCACTGCCCGCTCCACCTCAGTTTTAGTGCTGTAGGTGTTGAGGGAGAACTCAGGCTGGACCTCGCTGCCGTACTGAAGCAGACCGACACGCGTTGCATCACGGCCGACTTCAAGGAACTGAAGCAGGTTGACGATGAAGGTCTTGACCTTCTCGTAGTCGTTGGGACGGATGCTTCTGGAGCTGTCAATGACAAAGACGAAATCCAGCGGGATTGGTTTACAGGAGCTCTCTGTAATCAAAGACAAGGAAGAGGTTTGTGATGGGTTTGGGGAGGAGAAGAAAAAAACCTGGCAATGCAAACACATGAAATCACTTACCCACTGCTTTAGTCTCATTTTTCCCATGGGCTGCAAGGGGTTTGGGACGGCGTCTGTCCAGCCGCACTGCGTCACAGCACAACAGGCAGAAGAAGCCGAGGGCCAGGGACCTCATTCTGATGAGAGATGACAACTGCAGACATAAAAAAACAAGAAAAACTCCCCACAATGGGCAGCATGGAGCACAAAACAAGCAGCAGACAACAAGGCAGGAACAGAAACATGTGTGATTCATGTTTATAGGCTGTTGTAGGTATGGTTGGTCACACAGTGAAACATTTCTGTGCCTTTGAGAAATCTCTGTGGTGTCACCACGGTGACCAGCAAATCGTTACAGTTAATTTATTGATGAGGATGGATATAAATAGGTAGAACTTTCACCTCCTGCATATTTGACCTGCCCAGCTTCAAATTTCACATTTTAAAGCCATTTTAAATAGCATCATTTGTTACATTTATACGGCAGCGTTCTATTTTGAAGTGTGGACTCTACAGGATGTGATGAAGTCAGCCAACTCCATATGAATGAGCACAGGGCTGTTTTGCTGCATAGGTGGTTTAAAGTGATTTAAGAGAGGCTGATAAGTCCCACAGACTGTTTTCCTATCCAGTCCCCAGGAGAGACGTTCTTCAGCTGTCACATTCAGACTGCAGGCTCTGCTTCTGACACGGCATTGGTCGGATAAACTCCTAGAATTTTGTGCTTTCTAAATGGAGTTCTGAACAGCTCCCCTCAGTGTGATGACACTGACTCGTGTCTCATGCAGACATGTATATGGTAGCTGCTGACCCGGGACCTGCAGGGGTCACATATTCGTGCTGCATCCCGCACAGAGCGCTCGACCTCTGACTCACATCTGTTTGATGTCTTTCTGCTGCAGCTCTGACTGTGTTTCCGTCATTAAATCAGGGCGACAAATGTAACAAATGTCTGCACGTGATCCAATTAAGTTCCTAAACATATTCTGAAATTGTGCATGTGGCTGCGCTTCCGTGATCACACCACAACAACAGTTCCTCTCTCATTTCCTCCTGAGTCAAAGTCGAGCTTGTGTGTTTACAGAACAGTGTTTTTAGGATTCAATGTCTGTTTTGGACATTTACAGTTTTTGATGGCTTTTCATGATGCAGGTGAAGAGACCGCAGATGTTTTCTAACCTTGAAGTAAACATGCAGCAGGTGATTCCTCTTAGAAACGAAAGAAACCAATCTTTAAAAAACAACATGACAAGAACACAAATAAAAATGTAAAGGCGTCAATTGAGTCAAGATGGAAATAAAACTAAAATCTACTCACCTTGTTTTTCTCTTCAAACAAAAGTGGTTTAAAAATTTCCAAGCAAAACTGAGTGAAGAGAGAAGCTCTCAGAGTAGCGGCTCCAGGTTGTGAACACACACACACACACAGATATCCCAGCCTTCTATCTTTCTTGGGTTTGTGCAGGCTCTTACCCCACTCAGCCGTCTGCTCCATCCACTCTGTTCCTCTGTATACTCCCCCTCTGACTCCAGCTTTGGAGACGCCTCTTGTTCAGCTCAGTCACAACAAAGTGTCTCACTCACATTCAGATCATTGATTAGATTTTAAAAAGAGGGAAAGCTTTCACATTAATTAAAGAACACACACATCACAGTGACTTCTTATTTCTACTAGTGTTCAATTTCTATTGTGCAACAGTCTAATAGGTCAACACTCCTGGGAAAGAGGCGTTCAAGTGAAGGTTGGATGAACTTTTTAAACATTTAGCTCTCACTGCACTGCCATTAAAGCTGAAGAGTCCATCACAGCCACATTCATAAGCTTAAATATACCTCAGATCTATTTAAACTAATGTTCATATCCAGACGTTTGCTTTTTAAAAAAAAAAAAAACACACACACAACATCTGTCAGTGAAATTTGATTTTAATAGACAAATAAATGTCACATCTTTATTTTGCATACAGCAGTGATCCTTGTTTTGTGTCCTTGTAGGACATTTTGCACCCAGGGAGCAGCTTGCCAATAGCTGCATCTGGTGGAAGAGACTTGTGTAATGTTTACACAGAGCAGAACGCTCCCATTGCCTTAAGTGAAAAAACACATCCAGGGTCCATATTTATTGAGCTGCAGGTTCCTCCCTGAGCAACTCATTCATAGTGCCTTCAAAGAGCAAACTGATTCCAGATCAGTGCTTCCTCCTACTGTCAAAACGCACACATATATACATAGCAGCCCGAGACATTCCTCGGCCAATCAGTAGAAACACACAGGTACATTTAAATGTAATTAATACTCAGCCAGCACAGTCTAACACTCAAAACAAGACCAATCTGTGCGCTGAGTAAAACAGTGAAAGACGGTGATATGTTCGGTATACACTAGGTTGCTCTTTGATCATGTCAGAATACAGGCAGATTAATTTCTTTGGGAAACTTCCAGTCAAAGGTGACACTTCGTGTGTGAGTCTGTAAAGTGCACACTATCAAGATAGAAAGTTATAAATGAAGGCAATCCAACCCTGATCACAAGCAGAGACGAGACAAACACACGACAGCTCCTCGCTCCTCACTGTGGGCACTGCATAAAGATACATGTGTCTATCAATGGACCCGCAGTATGCTATGACAGATACAGAGAGCATAAATAGAATTAATAAAAAAAATATATATATATCATCTATAAAACATTCTAGTGCCACCCAGATCCAAATGCATTAAAAAATGCACATCATTTCTGGAATTCTACTGAGAACAGATACAGAAGAGTCACAGGAAAAATCATCGGTAAACCAACAGGATGGAATGAGAGGTCACGGTGGTGTGTGTGTGTGTGTGTGTGTGTACACATGTGCATGCATGGGTGTGTTTGTGTAGGAACAATATATCCATGAACATACTGTAAACCGGGAGAGGCAGTGTGGTGCATACATTTTGCTGGGTGTCTTATTAACAGCGGGGTCCAGTCAGCGGGATGCTGGGAATGTCTTCATGCTGTGGCGGTGGTGTAGGGTGGAGGACCCTGCTTGGCCGGGACGCTGACGCTGTCGTCGTATGGAGGTAGCAACACCTGCAGGTACATTAAAAAGAAAAGAAAAGTGCTGTTATTACAGCAGCTGGAAATGCCTGATATCTCTTAAGAAGTTGAGCAGCAGCGTGAGTGGCTCAGTGGTACAGCAGGTTTGTCCAATAACCAGAAGGTCAGCGGTTCGACCCCAGCTCCTCCCTAATCATTATTGTGTGTTCTTGGGCATTACTAACTGGTATATGAATGAATCTTCATTGGCACCTTGAAGCCATGGCTCTGTCAGTCTCCCCAAGGGGAGCTGTGGCTACCACTGGTAGCTTACCACTGCCATTCTCAATGTAATGTTTGAGTGTCCAACAGAGCAGAAAAGTGCAATATAACCCCCAATGCATTATTATTATTAGCTGGTTTTTGTGAATGGGGTACAATATTACATCATAATTTCAGATTTAATTCTAAAAGCTGTCCTACAGATTAAGAGATATCTTTGTGCTATAATCTCAAATGGCACAGAAAAATCAACATGATTCAAACAAAAAGAACTGCAGGATTTCAGCTAAACATTGTTACATAACATGTAAAGTACAAGTTCAGTGTGTCAGCGTGATATCAGAGATTAGTGGCTTCATTATTACACAGAACGCTGCCACTTAATGCTGCTGTTTCAGCTGAGACTGAGTACTTTCAGAGAGATTTTCTCCTCCTTCGTCTGCTGTTATTCATCCTGCACAGAAAGGGAAAGTAGGCTAACTACAGAGCTGTGCTAAATTTGGTTAACGGCTGTCTATATGCATCACACTGGGTTGGACATACGTCTCTGCTCACTTCATGAAGAGGAAGCTGGCAGCATGTTTGCAGCTTAAGTTAACACTTCCTAAAATCAGAGTTTGGGAGTTTTTTTTCTGTGAATGATCTCTTTCACTGATTTTTCTCAGGTTTGCTATAATAACCCTGTCCTCACATCTTCCTCGCTTAAACCCTTAAAATGTGTGAATGACGCCTTCTCCTTCCAGAGAAGAAAGGCAGACGCTGTGTGAAGCCACAACATAAACACTCCATCAGCGGTTCAGGTGACTTCATACACAACACAGTGTGTCTGAGCTGACACAATGAGCCACCCATACGTCCTGATCTTCAAAGAGGAACACAGGACATTAGGTTAATCAATAGACTGATTATTTAGCCTGTGTGAGCTGTGTGTGCCTGCAATGTGATATTAAATAGAGACAGTAGAGTTAACCAGTGTTCAGGGTTTCATGGGTTACTCGCTGCTCCTTTAATGCCAAATAAAACACCTGACTGTGTGGGTGTGAATGACTTTCCTGTATGTTCAGGCTCATATGGTATAGCTGATGTACAGCCATGCAAGCCTCAAACCCCGCCTGTGGTCTGCAGGGAGCTCTAATTGAATATGCCTGGCTCTGATTGGAAAAGCATACCTGCAGAGGTGAGGCTGATGTTACAGGGAATAAAGGCACAGGCTGCGGTTTTTCTGGCACGTTTCAGCACTGATGACGTCAGCAGACAGTGCAGGTTTGTCAGAATACCTGTGAAACCCAACACACTGCGAGGTCAAACATCAGGTTGGAGCCAGCTTTTTCTGCGCTGATGCTGAAAACCACATTATGCAATAGTCAAAACAGCCTTTTTTTTTTTTTTTACAGCCTCATTTTTCTTCTCCCTTCTGTCACACCATAAGTAGGTGTGTGGGCAGAGGGGTAGCAGCAGCCAGAGGGCCAGGCTACAGGGCAACAGGACACCACCAGGAGTCTGAGAGTCTCCCAAGCAGAGCTCACTTACAGTACCAGTACTGGGCCTCGGTCATAATGGCTTTGCCAGCATGGAGATCTATCTCTCCGTCCAAGTGTGTTCATCCATCCGTGCTGCCGTGGCCTCTGTAAAACTAGCTGCTACAAAAGCCCAGCTTTATACTTCCTTCCTCCCTTCAACATGACGACTTTACGGCTGCCAGACCTGGCCTGAGCAGAGGAAGCCTACGCAGATGATAAAAACGTGACGAGTGGTCTGGACTGAACGAGGAAATCATTTTTCCACAGCAGATGATTTGTTTTCTTTGGAGGCGGAATAAAGGAGCGAATCAAGATCAGATATATGTCAAATCTCTAGATGACGATGTAGACATAAAGGAGCGTTAAATGGACTTTAAATATGGTAACAATATATGTTTCAAAGACAAGTTGCACATATGGCCGCTGCTTCCGTTTCTTTTTCCTACGTGTCATTAAGGTCTGCTGACTTTGAATGAATTTTTTTGTTTGGCTTGTCAGGCATTTTAATTTGTTGTTCTCTTGAAGTTAATGTTGACAGAAGTATTTGTACAGCTGCGCGCCGCACAGGAGGAATGTCTGTATTATGAGTGCTGAAGTGAGACCGCTGCACACAGATGTGTGTAACAGCTCGGTGGGAAATGTGACTCACACAGGTGGTCTGAAAAAAGGGCGTTAGTAGAAAATTAATTTTGTGTAACTATAAAGCGACTGAACAGATGCACAGAGGCAGACAAGAGTCCAGCTTCTTAGATTGCACAGCAGGTGTCTATATCGTCAATAAACCTCATCAATAATAAGGTGCTTACTTTGCAACATTATCTGACAAAAAGGCAAGACACTAGGAAGAGTCTCATCCTTTGGATTATGTCACATACAGGACTGTTTCCCCCTGATTATAAACCATATAGCAGCCACTGTAGGTGTCATTGTGACATACAGACCATCAGATGTGACTCACCGTTGTGTCATTGGTCGTAACGTAGAGGAGGATTTCAGAGGAACCCCGGCAGCTCACATATCTGTAGCAGTTCCACACGCATGCTATCAGGTACGCCTGACAACAGACATTAGAAAACAGACATTAGACATTTGTACAATTATTGGATGGATTGATGAAAACCAGAAGACATGCCCCCCCTAAGATGAATGTTGTTACGATTTTATCAGGTACAAAATACATATATTCACTAAACTAAGATTAATTTTATTATGCAGAACCTTAATAAGCATGATTATGTAAACTATGTCACATTTGGCTTTGTGCCTATAAGAACACTCTGCTGCAGAGCCAGAGCCTGAAATGATTATATAATGTTTGAGCAGTGTTGTATTTTTTAAAGACAGATTATTGTCATTTACAAGGTGTTCTAAACATAATTGGGCCATGCTGTCCCTGGGGAAGCTGCGCTGTCAGAGAGCATCCTGCAGACACAGATGGCATCACGGTGACATGCACATCACGCCTCACAGTGCATAAAAGCCTGGGATACACGTGTTTTTAAAAGAAGCACTTATTGAGTTCAGGTTCTCTCTGAGAGTTATAAATCATTTTTTAGTAGCAAAAAAAACAAAAAAAACAACACGTTTGTGTTGTTCTGTCATCCAGAAATCATCTGGCTCTCGGCAGGCAGCTTGCTACTGCTGGAAAGCATCAGCCAAACACAACAGCATCTGCTACATTCATCCACAAGCCGGAAACGAAGCCAGACTGAGCGCTCTAACCTCCATAATAACCAAATTAATGCAGCGCTGTAATGCTCTGATTGCTCTGTTAGCTGTTAGCAGACTCTACAGGAATTCTGTGTCTCAGAAATGGTGTAAACAAATCTTTTTCTGCTTCACTTCGGTCATAAAGTCACATCTGGACAGAACGTTACAGGGGGGAAAAAAACACACACAATCTGTGTGACAAGGTTGCATAATACCAACTATTGCTCAACACAGTGTGTAAACTAAGGTTTGGAAAACGTTACCTTGAAGCTGAGAATGCAGCCGATGAAGAGCAGCACGATGAGGACCAAGCACACGTTGCTGAGGGCGGCCACCTCCTCTTTGTAGGGGAAGTTATCAGGCTGTCAGAAAAACAGCAGCCGTCAGTCCAGCAAAGATCATGCAAGGTTTCAGGACAGCAGCTGTAGCCGTATATATCACATGTGCTGACATGTGCAAATGATGAGTCAAATTCTCCGCACGAACACCTGCTGTTAGGTGTCAGTGATTTGAGTTCCCACTCACCAGCTGCTGCAGGTAATCCTGTATCGTGTTCGGGTAAACCACGATGCTGACAGCCACCAGGGTGTTAAGAGCAAAGTCAAAGATTTGGTAGCAGAAAAATGGGATGATCCAAGCGGCACGCAGCTGAAACAAAGAGATTTATTTTAGGTATATAGGATAGGCTGATATATTTATCTGTGAGCAGAGAGTCAACACCGCCATAAATCAAAACCAAAGTGGGTTACAGGAAGATTCCAGTGTGTGGAAAATGACAAAATGAGCAGAGTAGTATTTGGATTCATGTTTTCATTTTGACATGACTGTTATGAATATCAGTGCAGTCTCTGAGGTGAATGTTTGAATGGTAACAAGTGACATTTTGTTTACCTTGTATGCGCCATAAGTTGCCATCCCGCAAATGAGTATCATCAGCAGAGAGATGGCTGAGGCGATGCACATGTCTGCAGCAGAAAAATGAGCAAGGTCACACACTCAGCTCTAAATGACACTTCTAAAAATGATTACAACGCCTGTTTTAAGCAGGAAGGCGAGGAAAAAAAAAAACAAGTGACATGCTGTCAACCAGGCGGGGATTTAACCTCTGCTCTGTGACTCACTTCATGTCGGCCTGGCCTCAATTCAACTCACAGAACACATCACAGAACAGAACCAATCATTGCATTACATAAGGATCCGGGGCTCAGCTGTACCGAAACACATGCAGCACTATTGGGAAGCCTGAGTGAAAGACCGATGCTTTGCCCCGTGACCCATTAAAATGTCATTTACAGTATATTCCATTATGAACTGACAATGAATAATTTGCATCTCTGAGTCCAACAATGACTCGAACATTCTGCTTCATGAAAGGACAGGAGAGGGTGGAGAGGCCACTTTATTCCCAGAGGGAGCTAAATGTCAGGAGGGCTGACAGCAGCAATCACAAGAAAATCTTTAAAAGCCAATTTCAAAAAGTTCAGATACTTTCAATGCTACAGTGTCTTGGATTTCCATCATCTTGTAGCTGTGTGGTTTCTATCAGCTAACACAAAGAGGTATGGAAGTATGAAGGATGAAATAAAATAAAAAATAAAAATGTCTTGGATAGTCTACAGATTCACAGAATTTCACACCAGCTGTGCACAACATAAGAAAAATCTGACATGGACACAGATGACTACATAAACAAATGTTCCTCACTCCTGCTGAGTCTTTGGCCAAATGCTGAATAGATACAAACACAGGACTTCATCTGACAGGTTAAATGTTAAACACATGCCACTTTTCAGTCTTTGGTTTTACTTCATCTGAACATTCAGGACAGACACATCTCTTTTATCTATGCATGTAATTCTGCTGTGGCACCAGCCGGCCCTGAACTAATCTTCTGGAACCGGGACAATAGAGTCATTCCCAATCAGAGGCTACCAGCAGCGTGTGCTCCGGACTGTTCCAGCACACACCTGGTGTGCTAAGAAGGCTTTTTTTTTAAATGCACAGGTGGACTTCAGTCTAACACAGCTGTGGCCTATAAGTGTTTGATTTATACAGAAGTGCTGACAGTCGTCTGCACAAATGTGTGACTTTCCCCTCTAATAACACAATAAATCATTCTATTAGTCGGGTGACAACCCAGCAGAGCCACAGGCAGGAGTTAGGTCATCGTTAACAGTCTGCAGGCGGACTCTCAGAAAGCTGTGTACACGTCAGCTGATGGTGTTCGTCTCTAATCTACTCTGTGACTCATTGAGTCTCCTTATGGGACATTTATTGTAAAGCAGTGTCCTTTGGGACTACTTACTAGCGTCATCCATGACATCCAGGTCATTAGCCAACTCAGCGCTGGTCAGGTGATACTGCTCAGGATCACTGAGCGCGGTGAGCAGGATGAGTAACACCACGGCATTGATGAGCTTAGGGACAGAGGACATATGGTTAGATAAAAGCAGCAATATGGACAGACGGGCAGGGGGTAATGGGCAGGAGGAGGGCGGATCAGTCAGAATCAAAGATGGCATGTAAAGATCTTTAAATGTGTCACCTGACATAAAACAGGTCAGTAAATAAACACAGAAATGCTGGTTCGATCTTGTCCTACAGCTACTGTAACAGTCCTTGTTTTGGTCTGGTCGGCTCATCAGCTCATTATGCAGATGACTCATGTGGCCTCATTGATTAGGTGGATGGAATGGAAAATTCTCTGCAGTCAATAGGCAGCCTGACACAAAACCTGCTACCTGAAGAGACCCGCTGCTAATTTATTCATAGGAAGCGGAGAGGGGGATATTTTCCACATGTGGTGTTTGGTTTTGGTTAACCCTCTCCTGCACAGTCGATATTAAAAAAACAAAAAACCAAGAGGAATTCAACAGCATAAAACAGGAGACATGTTAAAATTTAAAATAATTATAAAGAAGAGTCCTTTAACCTCTTTTAATGTAAATACAATTATTTTAAAAAATGTAATGCAAAGGTATAAACATTGATTATATGCAAACACATGCCTATTAGTAACAAATAAAATGTGAAACTAATGAAAATAATAATATCAAATATTAACTGAGAACAGTTTAAAAACATGCAAACATTTTTGGATTCTGGATGTCAACACAGACGCAGTGAGTGACAGACAAGAGAGGCGGTGCTCACCATGTACCAGACCCCAAGGATGATGGTTCCTGTGCGGACATGGCAGCACAGGCAGCAGCTGGTGGAGTACCAGCGGTCCCACGGGGAGATCATCATCTTCTCGCTGAGCATTTTTTTGTCCAGAAACGGCGAAGAAGAAGAAAGAAAAACACAGGATAAAGGACGCCTCTCCGCTGTCCCGTCACCGTCTGCCGAGCGTCGGTGCTCACCAAGGAATGACGAACAGGATCCGGCTGCCTCTGACCTGTCCGTTACCGATTACCGTGAGCAGCTTAACGGGAGCGAGCGGCACCAAGTCAAGCTAGCATGGAGGAATCACATGACTTCCGGTTTCAAAATAAAACCCGTGTAAATAAATAGGTGCGAATAATTTCTCCAAAATAGTATTACTCGGTTAATTAGAGGTGCTTATGTGTTCCATCAGTTTAGTATATGTTCTACATTTGCCCATCATAACGTGACCTTGGGAAAAATGCTATATAATTTTGTAGCCTTCCCGTGAGGTGAAACCATGCCATTATTTTGAAGAGAAATCCTCCTACTTCCTGCCACATTATGGTCAGCTGCTCAAGGACACTTATTATAAACAACAGAGCGTGAGACAGACTAGATGGGATCAAATCTGATGATGTAACCCTACATTTCCAGAAAGTTATAGAACACAGGCTCGGATTAAATACTTTAATCCTGAAATGACATGTTCTATCTATAAATAGCATATGGTAGTTTCTCTAGATTTCCCTTTAAAATGCCACCTTTGCTGAAAAAATAAATAAATCCAAATGTAGAAAAACTGGCCTTTATTTAGTCTTTTTACATATGGCTTTAGCTTTTCTTTTATTACAAACAGGTTTTACAAAAGGTTCTGAAGACTTCTGAATCACCCACAGGTGGAAAATCATGATGAGGTCGATGGTACACCTACGATCAGAGGGCCCACACAGCTGTAGCCGCTGGAGCAGTCACAGAGAGTTAAAAACTGGAAGGAAATGGGATGCGGACACACTGCCAACACGACGTCAGACAAGGGACAAAACCGGATCAGATGGAGAGTCGATGAAGTGTTTGGAATCACAGATAAGTATGCTAGAAAACACATGGCGGACATGATTCCCTTTTCTGCGTTCAATGCTGCTCATGTCTCATTTAGCAATTGTCACAAATGTTTACACCCTGTTGAGCCACAACCGTCGACATGAAATACACGTTTGATCGTTTTCACCCCAACAGTGCACACACACTGTACCATCACGGTTCACAAAGGTCAGAGCGATATAAGACTGCAAAAGCAAACGTCAGTTCAACATTATGGCCCAGTGTTGTGTGACCTGATGTGTTCGTTCTCGATTCGTTAGCCACCACAACATCACATTTCTAAATATAATCAGTATTTTCTACATGTCTAATTACTACAATACAGCTCCTTCAGTTACTTGATTCGGTGGAATTAGAAGTATCAAATGCATACTTACAAATCATCAACACCGCATTACATTAGATTGCACTGCATCTAATTTCCATTTTCAATGATCCACCAACAGACACATGATGTGTACAAAAAAAAGCCGTTTCATTTTTCCCCCAGACTGGTTGTAAAGTTTAGTCCATCATGGAGACCTTAGGTCAAAGTTCTCGTCACAAAAAAGGTGTTGCATAAACAGGATATGGAGTCTTTTGCATACATAGGTCTGCAGAGTGGACCGTCTCATGTCTCTCTCCTTGCCTTCTTCTTCTTATTTGCTGGTTTGGGCGCTTGGTTCTCCTCAGGTTTCTCTGTGGGAGCAGAGGAGGTAAAACATGTGATTCACATCATGAAGATCTCACATATACAACGATGTGTGATAAGTTTCCTGGCCTAAATTCCACTCTGACATAATTTCTTTATAATCGGTCACAATCTGCTTTATTTTGGCCAAGCATGCGTAAACAAGGGATTATTTTCAATTGCTCTCAGTGTACCGACACATTAGGTAAGAACAAGACAAGGGGATTACAGTGTCTAAAGGTTAGGTAAGGAAAGAAATGGCACATTTCTCCTGATTACAATGAAAAAAAACTAGCAACAGTAAGCCTGATAAGCTACAGAAGTGAATTATACTCCACACAAGCAGCTGCAAGCATGTCATTCACCTCATACTAGCACTGATTCAACAGAAAATAATCAGATTCTAAACTAGCACTTATCAGAAAGTCTTGTCACCACATGGTTTATCAATGAATGGATTGAAGTGCTTACTTTGTTGCATGGGTGCAGGAAGGTTGTTCTGCTTGGCAGTGGGCTCTCCATCAGTTTGCTTCAGTGGCACTTGTGTGGCAAGGGGTTTCTGGGGTTTGTTGTCCTTTGCGGGCCGCTCTGCTTTCACCTGTTGGTAGAAATATTAAAACAAATAACCAGCTTGTCTAAGATGTTCTGCGATTCATAGAG
Organism: Parambassis ranga; assembly: GCF_900634625.1. Classification (NCBI taxonomy): domain Eukaryota; kingdom Metazoa; phylum Chordata; class Actinopteri; family Ambassidae; genus Parambassis; species Parambassis ranga. Next base: position 4,152,416 of record NC_041036.1, read on the forward strand.
AGGAGTGCTCTCTGTCGTCTTTGCCACACTGACCTCAGCAGCAGCTGCTTTGACAGGCTGGACGGCAGCAGCATTCTCCTGAACAGGTGGCTGCTTCTTCACGGGGGCTGCAGGTGGCGCCTCCTTCTCTGGCTCTTCCGCCTTAAACAGAACAGAGGAGCATAAACAGATTACTGCATGCTCTATAATTCAAGGTCAGTGTTGAAACACAGAATAAAGAACCATTTTTCAGTATAAATAATTCACCAGTTACCTGGCCCGTTGTTCCTCCCTCCTCAGCAGTCTTCTTCTTCTTCTTCTTTTTCTTCTTAGTTTTAGCTGCTCCATCAGCAGCGTCTCCCTTGTCCTTCTCATCTTCATCATCCTCCTGAAAACACATATTATTTTTTTCTTAAAAAAAATGCATGCACTCCAGAGTACTCTGTTGAATTGTTACCATGAGTACTTGGGCCATAGTCAGCCAAAAGAACCAGGACAGCCTCTCTGTGCGTGAGCCCAGGTGACTCATCAATTACTAGTTATTTTTAAAACTCTCTGGTAGTTTCCATAACGCTTTGTTTTGTCCCATGCCTAGTCGTACTCACAGCAGCTCCAACCAGGAGATCAGCCTTGGCTGGTTCAGGGACGGGCTGTTCTTTACTGGGAGGAGGCTCGGGGGTGGGCTCTTCATAGTTGACCCAAGCTTCAGAAGGAGCATTCCAGTCAGAGCTGGGGTCCACTGAACCACCATCTGAAAAACAGAGACAGAGCATACGTGTGAAGAGGTATCTTAACTACAAAGTCATTTCAAAGTTAAACAGAGCAGTAAAAATGATGCTCACTGAGTCCAGACCACTCATCGTCCACTCTGGGCTGACTAAGCCACTGCAGGTTGCTCACAGGCTGGGGCTCTGCAGATGCAAACAACAAGTGATGATGTGCTTTGGAAAATGGTGCCATCTAGTGGTGACAGTCACATCTTACTGTATACTTACCAGCAGCACCAACTCCTACGCCAGTTAAAGACACCAGATTGAGTTCTCCTGTGGGCATGGCGTGGTCAATCACAGTCCATGACTCTGAAAGACACATTTTAACACATCCTATTATATTACAATATGGAAATAAATAGTGTATATAAAAATAAATAGAGTATTTTTAGAGCTCCGAATCATTTTCTCTTTGAAACAAAAGTAGGTAAAAAATAGCTTAACTGCATTTTCATTAAAAACTACATTAAATCAAGACAATCAAAGGGGCATTACCATATTTACATCACATTTGAACCATATTCCACACAGCAGAAGAGCCTGGCAGTTAAAGCAGTGCTGCAGAGGGTGAGTCAGTGTCACTGTGTCATTAGTTAATGCTGCTGAGTGCCAGTGAAATGCAGGGCCAGCAAACAGGCCAAGAAGTCTGGGATTTATTTGATCGAATATGAAGCGTTTCTGTGTGTTTGATTTGTTTTAAACTTTTAAAGCGTATCTGTATTTGCCACTTTCTAAACAGAAAAGCCGTCCAAAAAACATCAACTTCTGTATAAAGACATGGCTACATATACGGTTATTCACATGAGTTTAATATGCAAACTCACAGTACTGGAAGTGACATTCCTTTTGTCCCAGAAACTCATTCAACACAGAGTAGTAAAAGAACCGTTTTTACCATCAATGCCCGCCCTCCACAGTGAAGCTGGTTCTCTCTGGGTCCAGGGGCCGGTCTTTGGAGCAACCATGTGGGCAGAAACCTTGACTGCCATGTCAGTCATGGGAGCAGTCACCTCTGCCACCTCGCTGCTGTTAACTTATAACCAGAGGGAAACATCCGATACTCAGCCACAGTAAACACTGACCAGACTTGATGGCACATAAAACACTGAAGCTCCCGGTGATTTACTTCTAATATGTAAAGATGCTGGTCGACTTTCTGAATTGATTATTGGTCAAGAGACATTTTCAGCAGATTATTACCTTGTGAAACAGCAGCCTCCACCTTCTCTGCCTTCACTTTTGTGGTCTCTCCTGGGAATAAAGGAAGAAAAGGTCAATAAATGCCAGGTGCAGCATCCATGTGAGACTTTGTTTTTGAAGAGTGAATACACGCAAACACGCCAACACTACGGAGAAAACTCACTTGAGACAATTCAATTCCCACAATGCCGTTATTTATAGTTCATCCAGTCAACTAGAGACCAACAAAACACAGCAACAATGTATACAGAAAGGGACACATCACTCTCTCTGGATACCAGATTAGACTGTTTATCTGCACTAGTCCAGAATATCTTGGCTTTCTGGAAATGTAAAAATGAAATTAACCAAAAGCTCACCTTTCTTCTTCTTCTGGTTGTTAGGTGCCGGCGCTGCAGAGGCCTTAGGCTGCTCCGGGGGAGCGCTCACGGGTGTGTCCCCTCCTCCAGGACTGGCGGAGCCATCACTGGAACTCTTGTCTTTCTTGCGTTGTTCACGTTTCTCCTTGTTGCTGACTTTCGTTTCCCATGTGCCTGAAAAGTAAGATTGAGCGCAGTGTGGAATTAGTTACAAAATACTGCCAAGAGTTCATTACAGGATTAGTGAGGAAATATGGTATGGCTTAGGCAGGATGAAGGAATAGTTGCAGAGAAACAGAATCTCAGTCCTAATCACTGAGAAGTATTGATTTATGACTCGTGTTTTTAGCCAAGGCCACATTACAAATTATGTATATATTAATTATTCCCTCTGGTGGTTCAGTGCCCTGGATATGCAGTCTTAATAGATAATAAACTCAAAAGGCCGTCTCAAAAACATCACACTATGTTACAGCTCAGCAACTAGATCACAGTGTGATTCATAATATTTCACCTTCTTCAGGCTCTTTGCCATCACTAGTCACCGTCTTGGTCTCCTTCACTGCCTGCTTGGCCTTCTTCTTGGACTTCTTTACCTGAAAAATGTGGGCATCAAGTAAAAAATCTGTTATAGAAAGAGCAAAAGGATTAAAGAAATAAAGGAACCATGGTGGTTTGCAGAGCACTGGGCAAGTGGGGGTCACTCTCCCAGTTGCCTCTGCATACCGTCTTCTTCTGCTGCTGTGCTGACTAACTAAACCACAGACACTCAAATCAGCAGTGTCAAGCCCTGTCTATTTATAAGTGTAACTATACCCACTGTCCAAGTCTTCCTAAAACTGTTACAGGTAGCACTACTTATATATTTCCCCTTAATTCCACTTTCTGACCACAGTATTACCACTGTTAGTGGAGGCAGCTTCTGATGAATGGGTGCACACTGTGCCACCACAGGCCAAGGGGGCATCCCCCAGTGTTTGCTGCACCCACCACACTGACACTGTAACCCAACACTTGCAGTTATTTGCATCATTGAAAGGTGAGAGAACCATGCTGTTACTTAACGGAGGGGCCAAAAATATAATGACGTGCCCCCCGTTAAGCAGCCAGAGCCCATCTTTTTACAACATTAAAACCTTCCAGACAAAAAAAAAATCACGTTTGTGTCCTTTTTTTAATCCGTGATTCTTGTACATTTAGTAAAAAAAAATTACCTCAGCAACCTTTTCAGCCTTGGCTTCAGGCGGGGGCGGCTGGTGATGTGGCACTGTCTCCTCCGACACTATGGCTTCTTCCTGTGGTTCAGCCACAGCTCTCCCGTTAGGCTGAGCTTTCTGGAAAGGGACGCGTGAAGATAAAATAATAAGCGCCGGAATAATTCTCAGTTATGTTGCCAAAAAGCAGTCACTAGATAACATAACCCAAGGCAAGAATAGCTACGACGAAAGCTAGCCTGCAGCTGGGCTACACATTTAGCCGTGACATGAGATTCAGCTGTCACTGAGTTGTTAGCTTGACAGCTAGCCGCGCTAAGGGTACGGTTATCAAGCTAACCCAAGGCGGATGTGATACAACCTGGTTTCATTTACACACCTTATCTGCCTTCTTCTTCTTTTTCTTCGGTTCTTCAGATTTGACAGGTTTACTGACACCTCGCTTTATTTCGACTCCTTCGTCCACAGGGCTGACAGCAGAGCGCTTCTTGAAGACACCCCGACAGACTGAGGCCCACACAATGACCATCAGCATCAGCCCGGTACATGCCGTTAAGAGGATCATCCATGGCGGAATAAGCTCAGGCTTCAGTCCCAAATCCACACCGAGCTCGGAGCGAAGGAACTCCAGGCCTTTGGACAACAGTTCATTCAAACGGTTCGTAAGCAGCTTGGCCTGCTGAGAGGCCGCGTCCTGCCACTGCTCCATTTGTATTGTTTTTCTTTTTTGTTTTTTATCTTTCAAACAACAGACCGATTAGTCACGCTTTGCTTACCGATATTAGCCGCGCTAGCATGCAGTGCTAGCTAAAAATAACGGAACATTTTCGACATGATGGAAAACAATAAATTCATCCGACAGCAACATCAGTCACGCCAGATAGCCAGCCAGCCAGTCAGCCAGCAAGCTAGCTAGCTAGCTAGCAAACTCCTGTAAAACGCTGCGGCGGCAAACTAAGTTAGCTAACTAGCCAGCAAGCTAGCTGAAATCATCATAAGATACTGCGCTTCCGTGAGCTGACCACCACAATGAATCCAGTGTAACGGCGATGTGAGCAGGTTCACCTCATATGGCTCAGTTTGACTGGTGGAGAAAAGGTTGCCTTCACGACAGTTGTAAACCAGAGCTTCCGGTGTTATGTCGAGTTTTGCATGCCTGCCAAAAAAAAAATGTGTGTGTCTGAAAATGTGTGAAACGTTCAGACTAAGACACGCCAAAATCTCTCCTGATAATAATTTTTTTCCCTAAATGGCAGGCTTCCAATCATTTCATGTGATTGATAAACACAAGAAGGAATAATAGTGCATTGTCTCCGCCGCAAATTCGTGTCGTCGCAGTCTGTGATTACTTAATAACACTTATTTGTTGTTTTAAACAAAATATATTTACTATTATTTTAGAGGAGGACTAAACTACATAACATTTAAATTTTACAATTAAATGTTTTCTCCACAAACATATTTGAAGGCAACTTAAACGGGCATCAAAATAGGCGGGGCTATGACGTGTCGTATACTGATTGGCCAAATCGCGAAGAGTTGAAAATTGATGTACTTTAGAGCAGCAAAAAAGTGAAGCTTGTTTTTGGCAAATGTTTTCAGATGTTGCTCTATATACGTGCTTAGTTTAAAGACTAGAAAGTTCAGGTTTATGTATTTGATGCAAATGCACAAAAGTCCTTGCTGCACCACTCCAAACAGCACAACAACAAAAGGGTTAAAATACTAAATCTCACTTGTGTTAGAAGAACTTAATTATTTCAGAGTCAACAGAAAGTTGTGGTGAATTAATGGTTTCTGTTGAATGTCCTTGCTTCTCTCCACATGATCAATAAATACAATTAAAAGAAATAAAATCACAACGGACTACTTATTTGCATCCAAGTTTATTTTGAAATTCCCTACTCCCCCTGTACAAGAAAAAAAGGACTTTCCACAAAGGCAGCAGTGAACTGTCAGAGATAGTACTTTTCTAGGGAAGGGGGAAAAAATTTATAATCACAGTGTGTCTTCTGTTCTTTTTAAATATTTCTACTGCTGTCATCTTTGGCTGGGTTTTCGGCAGACAGCTTTCTGTCGAACCAAATTCCTGGGAAGCAAAAGGTTGAAGCCAATAGAGCAGGAGCTGTGGGCTTTTACATTTTACAGTGCCAATGCAGGAATGTTCTGGACCGTACACCTCTTCATTAACACAAAAGAAAAAAAAAAACAATAAAAATTGAAATAAAAATAACAAGCCGTTTGTGTTCACAACACAAACAAATATTACCGCCTGGGGAGATAACGACAGTATGTCGAATTTCATAAAATTGTTTAGACAAAAAATAAATCTACAAAAATGGAACTAGGTAATATTACACGACAGTAAACATGTTTTCTTTTTTTAACTTTTGAACTTTCTCCTGTTGAAACCTTTACACAAAACCAAAATTCTTGGTCTTAATGGCTAGCAGGAGTTTTTGTTTGAGTATCTGTTTTGAAGAGTAGAGTGGCACGTAGAGACGTGAGATGCAGGTGTTGGCTGTGGGGAGGTGCTGGTCGTCTGGAGGCCGGATGGTGATAGAGGGCATTGGCTGGAAGCCCTCCTCGCTGGCTGGCAGAGATGGACTGGAGGTCCAGAAATACACCTGAGAAGACAAACATGTCACATTAGACATCACTGTAACTGATTTTTGGGAAAACTCTAGCATTTTTCAGCCCTTATTGTGCATCTTAGAAACATATGGCTGATGTTATTGATTACTTAAACAATCCTGATGTCAACAGACTTACCAGGTCTTGCCTCTCAGTCATACTCATCTTCTCCACTATGGACCAAAACCAGCGTTTGAACTGGAGGAGCTTGTCTGCATTTTCCCCTGTTGTACAAACAAAGTGTTTGATCAATACATTATATGAAAAACATGCACGTTGAATGTTTTTATTATTAAATATGAGGAGCATGCAGACTGAGCAGGAAGGGTTCAGTGTATTATACCAGATTCGTCGTTGAAGGAGGTGAAGCTAATGAGCATCTGGACGTTGACTTCTCCACAGCCATTGACCAGCAGCCTGAAGTCCTCAGCTGTCAGGTCTTCTAGGGCATTCTTCGGTAGTACATCCAGCAAACCCTTCCTCATCGCCTTTAGAAAGATCAGAAACACGTTAGGTTTAAAGACGAACACAGCCCACTAAGAGAGCGAATACTATTTTAAAACGTATTCGCTTACATGAAGAGGTTGCTCAGCCACCACCAGCATTCTGTGCTCTGCGTACTTCCGCACATATTCATATACATTGAGAGGAGTAACAGGCATGTTGACCCCACCGGAAAGAAGCTCCACCTGGACAAATGTGAAATAAGGCATCGATAAAAGTATAATCAGTAAGCTGGTCTTCTGTGTGTTTTACATCAAGATCTAAAAAAAACATGGAGTCAGTTCTGATCAATCTGTGTAAGTTTGGGAACCCGGACACATTCTTATGTTCTGCTGAGTGTTGACATGCATAAAATCTAAGTCTGTTACCTGTCCAGCTCCTTCCTCTTTGCAGAGGTCAATGGCGAAGGCCAGGTCCATGGCAGCAAACACTGCATCTGCTTCACCAGCCTGTGAATGGCGGATGAGCTGCCGCAGGCTCTCATACATGACTGGGTCAAAGAACGCAAAGTCATGCCAGTTGACCTGCAGTAACAAGATGAGGAGCACATTTAGCAATTTTATTCTGAAAAGTCCAACCATAATGTATCAAAGGCTAACATAATAAAACATAAAACAACATTTTCTCTTACCTTTCTACCCAGCAGAACCTTGATGACATGTCTGTTCAGTGTAATTGGACAGAGTTCATTCTGCAGCAGACACAACCCCAGTATTCTGCACAGAAAAGACAGCGTTTCACATATTTCCTTATTTGTTAAAGCTCAATTACACTACAATGAGATTTCACTAAACAAAAGGTAATGATTTCCATTAATTACCTGCCAATGTTACGGAAGCAGTTTAGTCTGGCCTCTGTGTTTTTGCCAGGTCGAGGGGAGTAGAAGCCTCGTTTGCCAGGCTGATAGAAAAGAGGAGCATTGTCATCCCCATCATCTGGGTCGTCAAGCTCCATGTCAACCACACTGCGTGTTGAACCGTGACGCTTACGGTTCTCCTGCTGCTACAACCACAGAACAGAGAGGGGTTAGGATGCAATGTCAGTATGCCACACCAACCTAAGAATCATTTAAAAAGAGGCAAAACTACAACAGGTAGGCAACAGAGGCCAACATACTGCGACTTGTTTATAAGAGAAAATTCAATGGCCAAAAGATAAATAAACATTCCCTCAACACAACTGATTTTAATCAAGTTTTCCAGAGATGCAGTGAGTTAGTCTTTTACAGCCACATAAAGAAATGGATATTTATCTTACTTGTGCTTTCTCTGGAGCCTCCGGGAGTCCCAAGTCCAGTATACTGTCAGCACCATTTTCCCTGTGTGAAGATTAACACCAGAATTCAGTCAGTTAGTTTGTATAATGGTCACAAAAGAACAGTATAAATAAAAAAAAACAGCACTGTTGCTGGAAGGATACTTCACATTAGAGACACCTGCTGCAGTGTTTTGGCCTTTGTCTATTTGACTGGTGAGAGTATTTTACCTTCCATGTGCAATGAGAAGCTCCATGGCCTCTTCTACTCTGGCTCTGAGAGAATCCTCGCTAGCCAGCAGCAGCAGCAGCTGGGCAGGTGACAGCTCCAGCAACATGCCTGTGATTTTACTGGCAAACGCCTGAGGAAACAAAAAAAATGTAGTAAATATACTTTACTTAAAATCCAGAGTGTAAACTCAGACCATAAATGGACATGTTTAGGTTATGGCTTTAATAAATGGTTTATTACCGGTTGCATTGCGTGAACTCGTGGGTACAGCCTTTCTCCCAGGGCTTGTCTGTGTGCAGGCAGAGGATCAGGCTCATCACTGGGGTTTCCCTCTGATGAAGGCCTAAAAGGCCGAGTATCTATGGACAGCTGCCGCCTTGAATCTCTGTAGGAGAGAAACAAAAGTTATCATTTCATCCAACCAACTGTGAAGCTAGTTATAAATACATGATTCGAAGTTCACCTGTCTCGGTCTCTTCGAGATCCTGTTCGAAGCCCTCCACTCCTCCTCTCTCGTTCCCGGTCCCGGTTCCTAAGACGCTGCATTAGATCTGTGCAAACACACATCAAACACAAACAAGTGTACTTTTTAGATTTGAAAATCTTTTTTTTCCTTCTTGTAATAATTGATGTCAGCATCACAAAAGGACCATTTATGCAACAATGCATTCAACTTCTATAATATACAGTATGCTGTAGTTTCTCTGTATTGTCATACTTGAATTGTAATCGTGATGACACGTACTGCTGGCCTGCATGCCCTTGCTGACACTCTGAACACAGTCCAGGTTGGGCAGCTTATCGTTGGAGAGCAAGGCCAAGGCAATGGCCGTGTAAAAACTGCGGGCCACACCGCTGCCCTCGCCAGGCTCATCTTTAAAGGTGACCTTCACTCGGTGTACAGCCATGGGTGTGGTTGTACAACGCCTGCCAAAGTGCGTATTTAGCTGACGCATTGTCTGCTGTATTAACTGGTCTCGATCACGGTCAACTTCGAGGGCCAGGTCACGGGACTGCAGGTTCCTCAGCTTCTCCATCTCACGGCGGAACTTGGATTCTTTAACTTCAAAACCACCAAGCTCTGTGAGGATCTAAGGTAAATAAAAGCGACACAACAGGACACAGGACAATTAAAGCTTAGAATCTCTTTAGCGTTAACAAAAGCAAAGATACATTTCAACTTTTATTCAGCTTACAGATCCAGGTTCAGCTCCTACATCCTCCATGAAGACACGACCAAAGAGTTCCAGTGATAGACGCCAGCGGCCAAGCAGCATGTCATGTGAGATCATCATCCCCATGAAACTGCAGTGAGGTCTGTACAGAGAGAGGATAAAAGACCAAATTACAGGGGAGCTTATTGAGGTTCTGAACAGCAACTTTTTCAAATAATTGTATTACTGTCAGCCTCAGCCACAAAAAAAATGGCACATACCTGAATGATGGGAGAGGAGGACCGTCACTCTCTGTGAGGCCAATCTCAGCAAGCAGGCTGCTCTTCAGCTGGGCAGCGAGGTCGTGTGGTGAAGGGCCTGGTTTGGAAGCCTCAAGCTCCTGCTCCGCCAGTGACTGATTCTCTGAGCTTCGCTGGCCAGTTTCCATGCTCATCACATTCTTCAAGTTGGCCGAGTAAGACATCTTAGTGGGCAGAATCTGTTGGCCCAGTTCAGAGTTGTTCTTTGGTAAATGTGAACAGATGCATGTCTTATGATGATGGCAGTGTGATGATGACAGAATGGAAACATGGAAAAATGGGACACAGAACACACGCTGTGTTCCAAGATCCACACTTAAAGACTATCCAACATATCCATTATTTCTTGAACAAAAAAAAACAAGGAAATAATGAATCCTGGATATGTTTATATGTAAAAGTGCGGTTAAAACATTTTAGTGATTTTTATGCATGGATATTAGAACACAGCTGCCAGCGTGTTTGTCCAGTGAAGAGGGGTGGTATACCTGAGAGGGGGAGGGTAGAGAGGAGCCCATGTTTACCTCCAGGCAGTTCCTGTCCACGCTCGCCTCAGCCAGACCTTTGGTTGCCATGTAAGAAGAAGAGTACAAGCCCTGAGAGGGGCGACCGAACAGATCCTCCTTCCTGGCATTAGGCTGTACAAGAAGAAACAAATGAGATGACGCCACAGAGACCACTACCCAGTGACTGTGTGCTTTGTGTAATTGCATTGCCTGCTCTACCATCTATCACTTTAAAGTATCCCCTGGTGGGCTGCAATTTCCTTTTAACTACAGAATAAGGCCCTGCTTCAGGCAATAAATGGAAAATGGCTGTGGCAAGTATAAAAAGACAGACAGGGGCAACAGACAACTCTGTAACTGGATAGCGTTCCTAGCCAGCCGTAGCCAACAGATCCAGCCTGATTTTATGCAGGACTGCTTATAATTGAAGAGTCATCATGTGATTAGCTGACTAAGGACTGAGACTGTTACGCATTTGTGTTATGGCATTATGGAGGGACAGAGCAGCATGTGTGACCTGCAGGAGGTGAGGCTGGTCTGCCAGTGGGATGGCTTCAGCCAGAGGAACATCAAAGGGGTTGGGTGGGATGCAGCCCAGGAAGGTCATAGAGTCAGAGCGACGGAAGAACGGATGGTTCTGACCCGTTTCAGCTGAGACTGGGTCCTCATCTTTGTCCTGTAGGGTTGAACCTGAGGTGTAAGAGATACAAAGCATTAACAAAAGCACTAAAATGAGCAAGTGGTCATGTGATGTTTATAACTTATGACTATTATTATATACTAGTTCTGGCTTACTCTGGTTGGTGTCCTCATCGTTATCATGTTCAGAGTCCTCATTGTCCAATCCAAGTTCCAAAATCTCACGATTCCTGCAAGTTAAAATTTAATCTGGTTAAAAATCAACGTATGCATCTTGTAAATGTGTCATAGCTATAAGTTAGTTAAAACCTTATTATCTAGCTTCTACTTGTCTTCATGGAGTATTTTGCTCTTTTTTCCCCCACTTACCTCTTTCTATCCATCTGTGGGGTGTCCAGGGTGGTCTGCTGATTCATGGCCTTTATCCAGTAGATAAGAGCCTGAAAAACGTATGCCACGTGCTTCAGCGAGCACACATCCAGCACAGGAAGCACATCAGAATGCTCATCATTGTGGGATCGCATCAGTGACAGGGCATAATTCAGGAAGTCACCCCGAGCTGACATCATGCCTTGACGAGCCGTTAGCAGTGTGGCTGCTCTCCTGCAATAAATGCAAAATGGGTGAATGTGTGCAGCAGACTTCTTGAGAGTCCCGATTTAAACTAAACGTATTAAACGGCATACCTGCGTCCTTCCAGAGTGCGGAGGCTGGCCTCCTCCCGAGCCGTCATGCGTTCCCTGCGAGCTGAATGCTGAGAGGCATGGAGAGGGTGACTGGGGTGACCCGGGTCTCCAGCAGATGACAGGGCTGACCCATATCGTAACTGGGCCTCAGTGGAATCCATGATGGAAACCATCCAATTCCAGGTGGGAATCAGCTTTTCCTCAACATAGTTCTGATACACACAACAAACAAATTTTCCTTATAGTATTCCAATAAAACTTCAATACTAAACCAGATCTAGACAAAATAGTTTACCTGCAGGTTTACTGCATCCTGGTAGGTGAGCTTTACAGCCGCAGGATACTGGGAGTAGACAAGATGGTTGTATTTGGGAATCAGACTCATGAGGTCTGAGATCTGCCTGATGACAATGCTGTAAGCACGGGCAAGGCTGCTGGCAGATGTAAGGTAGCTGCTGGAGTTGCTGGCCTCCAAAGCTGCTGCTGCCGCCGCAGCACTAGAGCTGATTGCACTGGAGCGACGTAGATTGGTTGGGTCAATATAAATCAGGCCTGTGGAACTTGCTGTGAAAAAAGAACATAAGTACAGTTGATATTCTTTGTTTCTGTAACACTAATCTGTAAACACAACTATAGAACAGTTTTACTGACCAGCTGGAGTTGAGGAGCTGGAGGGAGCGCTTCCGGTTGCCCTTTGGCTGGGGGTGTTTCTAACAGCCCATTGCATTGAGCGAGGGGCCTGTGCTGCACTGTTAGCATGCGAAGCACTAGTTGTCCTTTCTAGCGGCTCATCCCAAAGGAATGTCTCCTGGTCGATGTCATCGCTCTGACTACTGCTGCTGTCTGAGTCACTGGAGTCGTTGGACTGGGAGTCATCCTCTGAAAAGAAGGCAGGGACACTGCTGGCACCTTTAGAGGAAACCAAGAAAAGGGATGAAGAAAAAGACAGAAAACATGTTTAATGGGTTGAGTATTCCCCCCTTTTGCTTCCCCCTCTTTTGGCTTTCACATAAGTTTTATCCAGGCAGGAGTGCGGGTTAGTGAATCACACCACTACAAGGCAAAACAACACTAACATGACAGTGAAAACACTGTGGCATTAAGACAAACCAACAGTTGCGTTCACTGTTAATCACCTTGTGCTAAATAACACTCTATAACGTTTTAAGTTTTTTTTTTTTTTTTTTTTTTTAAATCTATCACATTAAAAATTACAGAAAAAACAGCAATGTCAGAATACTCTAGATGAAAATTAAACATTAGTAGGAAATGAATTTTAGATGACCAAGGAGAAAGGACACTACACCGTTTACAAAAGCTACAAGTTGATTAGTTTGTTATTTGGGTAAAAGAACAACAAGACTACACCTTTAATGAGGAACAGTATTAGTTAAAAAAATGACAGACACAATAACAGTGAAATGTGAGAAGGGGACGAACTGAAGGAACTCTCAGCAGGAAACTGTGTATGCACTTTAGCAAATTCACTCTTGCCCTGACATCTGTATATGCATTGGAAGTAAAGAGGAGCTCATACCAAAAATAGGAAATGCCAAGGACACCCTACTGCCTGCAAATGAAATACATTGGGTATTCAGCCAGGGACCAATTTGTCTGCTGTATCATTAGCTCTCCAAACATAAATACCCACAATCTAAAATGCTGACTGTTAAGCACAGTGGCTCTGTGAGGACTGAGTTAGTCTGTAACGTACGGTAACTTAAAAAACATAGTGCAGCAAGACAGAAATACCTTTTCTTTTTAATAAGCAGTTTGGAGCCTTACAAAAAGGATGTGATTGCATTTCCATTAAAACACAAAAAAAGGAAAACTACTTGAAACTGAAGGGTGTGTTCCATAAAATAAGGGGATATAATTAAAAAATGAATGGCTGTTGACCAACCTGCTTCAGACCCAGCAGTTGCTGCTGTGACGACGCTCCTACGGCCACTAGCATTATCCTGATTGCTGTGGTTACTTTCACTATCGCTCTCCGTTTCAGCTGCTGCCAAAAGGTCCAACTCCATGTCACTTCCTAAAAGCAGAGACAAAGGTGCCATGATGTCTCACTCATGCCGACGAGGTTTAGTGTCACCATTTTGCCTTGCATGGCCATGGAAAGTTGTGTTCGTCTCACCATCCTCATCATGCTCATCGTGCTGTCCCTCTGCTTCAGCGTTTTCCTCTCCCTGCTCCTCTTGGTCATCATGATGGTCTTCTTCCCCTGCAACTCCCTCTACAACTTCAACCTAAGAAACAAACATATGTTGATATTGCAACAGATAAAATGTTAAGGTGGAACAGAGTAGGCCCTTATTTCTAAAGAACTGTTACAAGTTGCAGTGAATCACTTGCACACAGAGCTCATTATAGTCTTCGTGATTTTATAATGAGGCTCCCCACCTCTTCCACATCTGCTGATACAATGTCATCCTGCTCCTCATCTCTTCCTCTGACAGGCTGAGACTGGCTGCTGCGCCGAGGCTGGGGGTTCCTTATGATATAAGAGGCAGCTGTCTGGCTAGAGCTGGAAAAATTGAAACACAAGCCCAGATTCTTAGTTTCTCTCTCTTAGTTTCTGAAACTGAAAACAAAGACAATAACACTAACCTGCTTGACTGGTCAGGTGACGGTCTTGGAGGCAGTGGTTCCACAGAGAAAAGCTCCTCACTGCCCTGAACAGCATCGATGCTGGTGCTGGCCAAAGTGAACGGAGCGGTAGGTCTTGCAATACCCATTCGCACTGGAACAATTAGAGACTCTGCCACATTGCACAGCTCCTCCACAGCATAGGGCAACAGAGCCTGGAAAACGCGCCGACATTTTCCAATGGGCTGGGGGATGAAGTTACTGCATGGAGGAAATTGAGAGAAAGATGTGAGTATCCTGATCAATTTAGTTATTTTGGTAAAGCAATAGTTACCTAAAATGTTTAAAGTTGACATGGGAAGACAAATACTCCAATACAATTTGTGTTCTTACTTTTTCTTCTTGGATGAGGCCATCTCCACACTGAGGATGACAAACACTCGAGCTACAGAGCGCAGGAACCTACGAGTGACATTGATTGCCTCCTCTCTCCGGCCAGGAGTGTACTTGTTCTGCAGCTCCTTTACCAGAGTACCCAGTAAAGTGTCTATGAACTAACACAGAAGGAAAAAAGGACAGAGGTGTTACTTCCCCTCAAGTAATAATTCCTCTGGAAGCACATTTTATTTTACCTTTCATGCAAACAGGAAGAAAGAATGATTGGACTTACTGTGATGTCAGGAGCACACTTGACAATGAGGCAGTGTGTGAAGCAGTCAAGGCGAATGGTGCCGCTCTGCTGATTCAAGTAGACCTGTTCTTCAGGCAGGAGGTGGGCAATTCTGCTGCTGGCACTAAGTCTAGGAAATATAAAAACATCTAAATATTGGCTGTAACATAGAACCGATCATTATAAAATGCTTTGCAGAACTGACCTTCATATTTTAATCTAAGATTTACAAATACACAGTACTGTGGTTGGACTATACAAATCAAATCAGTCTCGTTTTGAGTATGTTTCTGAATAGAAAATCTTTCAAGTCTTGTTGCCAACCAAACTGCAAAGCTACAGTGATACTTACGGGTCTTTATTTTCCTGAGAACCAAACATGATCATAGACTTGAGGGCATTCCAATCCTGCAGGACCCTCTCCAGAGCCAGCTGAGCAAAGCGTGGAGGTTCTAGGTCATGATCTGGCATATCAGAGTCTGAACAAAGCATACAAGAGAAAACAATGTTTTTAAAAGCTGCTCAATCACCCTGCGGTCATAAACACAATCTCAAATGAATATCTGCAAAATTAAAAAAAAAAAAGATAAGATGGTTAAAAAGTGGATAACTGAATGAATAACCTACCTTCTGCATTAGCAGCCTTGCGGTTCCTGTCTTCTCTGATGCGTGGTGGTCTGTACTGACAGTGCTCCACACTCTGCCTGGCAACAGTTTGCACCAGGAACAGTAATATATGTTCTCCCCTACAGATGGAAACAAAACCTGACCGTTAGATCAAATGTATACATAAAGAACATAAAGAAAAACTAAGTCTATGTGAACTGGTAGAGCACATACCTGCTGTTTGGTGTGGTGACCAGGTTTGTGGTTGTGAGCAACCTGTACAGGAGATCCAGGCGAGCAGCCTTTTGGCCAGCTATCAGCGTTTTACACTTGCATTTCTCCCAACAGTCACAGTACGCTGTAGGAGACGTCCTCTTAAGCCTGGGAACAAACAGTGAATTTATAGTCACACAAATGACATTACTTGCTTAAGTCATAAGCAATGATGAGAAAGATTGATATGTGAAAGAACAACCCTGAATCCAGGACTCACTTGCAGTCATGTCCTTTGTGACAAACCCTGGCACACTCTGTGCAGCAGCAGAGGGACTCCAGCAAGCCACATGTTCGGCACTCAAAGATATCCTAAATGCAATGTCAGTCATAAAAATATTGTCAGAGTAATGTTCAAATGGCACATATGTCAATAACAGCTTTATCAGAACTGATGAAGCTGCTTGGAGGAGCAGTGAAACATGTTCTAGCTTTTAAATGTTCTAATGGAACAATATATTGCAAAGTGCCTAAATATTATATATATTGCTTTTTAAGCATGTGACACTTCTAAATTTTACTGTAATGATGTGGTCTTGGGCTGACCTGGTTAATGTGCTCTGCTCCAGTCCAAGTGAAACTGCAGGTGTCATTGCAGCAGAGAACATATAGGGGAGAGTCATCTGGATTTGTCCCCAAGGGGCAAATCATTTCCATGAAAACAGAATCTGCATCCTCCTTCTCTGCAATGCCCGGGTCACCCACTGCATTTATGACATTTGAGGAACAAAACGGAAAACAGAGACATGCCAGTTACAATGTGATAGCTGGCTGCTGGAACCAGGGCAGCAAACTAGGTCAGGATTCACATAAGTCATGGATAACCTCCAATGTTCCAGCCATTACCTAACCTGTTAAAATTACATCAGATTCATAAAAAGTATGCTGCTTTCCTAGAATGTATTCACAGAGACACCGACTGGTAGGTCACAGATCTCTCGCAAATTTATTTCATTTGCATTATATTACAGAATACTTAATGTGGGCAAAAAGAAGACGCCACTAAGTTAAATAAACCAATTTAAAGAAATGTAACATTTTAACTTACCCTTTGCCATTTTCTGTGCAGCCTCAAGGACAGTGATGGCTGCTGGGTAGGCTCTCCCACTTACAGCCAGCATGAATGGAGTCATTCCTCTGGCATCCCTGTCAATTAATGGCAACAATAATAATTAGAATCTTTTTAGAGACAAGCACTTGAACAAAAAGAAAATAGATATAATAATGCAGTCTTACTTTGCAGAAAGCAGCTCCCGCAGGTGTGGCCTCAGAACAACACTGTCACACATCAGCTTGAGGATAAGGTGAGCATTGGCCTTCCTATCTTTAGACTCAACCACCGAAGGCTCCGTGGATGGCCCTATATATACAGAGGACAGAGATGATTAGTTTTGTTTGCTGGCTAATATAAGATGCTACCACAGAGGTGAAAAGTACCATCACTCAAACGTAACTAGCTACATACCTGGTATGGTGGAGGTGCTGGGCCCCTGGCTGTTACCAGTTGAGGCGGTGGTGAGTGAACCCACAGCTGGTGCTAGAATAAAGTCTATGTCTCCATCTGTTGAGAAAAAAAAATCTATTTAACATCACTAAAAAAAACTGATTATAAAAGCAGAGCTAGAGGATAATTGGCTTCCCTGTCAATCACTGGTTTATTTCTTTGATGTGGTGATAATATATGGTTCTAAACAGCATATAAATACAATCATTGAACTCGACACAGTTTTAAGATGCACTCACCCGGGTCCATGGGGGGAGGATCAGGCACCCAACTTGGTGGAGCAATAGGTGGGGACACTGGGTCCTGATGGTCACTGGATGATGGGCCAGACTCATGGCGGCCAAGACCTGCTGCTCTAAGAGACCTCCGCATCATCTCCCTCAGACGAAGCCTGAAGACAAAGAAATCATTTATGCATTATATTACTGCATTACCTTGACTAAAAATGGACTTAAAAAACTTCTTTCACACAATGAGCCTAGTATACTCCATGTGATATTTTAATTTTCTGTAGAGACCATTATTTCTTACACAGTATATTCCCTGGTGGAAAAAACAAGTCATTGGTTATTTACCCTCTGCTACTTGAGGAGCCTGTCCTATTTCCAGAGCTGTTGCTTGAAACCACAGAGATGGCGTTAGCAATCGCCTCCACAGCAGACAGACGTTCTGCAAATGTGTTTCTCTCAGACCTTTCAGCCTCTGAAATGAAGATGAAGAAGAGTCAGCAGAGGATTTTTTTCCATTTTGCACTTACTGAATTAGTAAAGTGAAACTTAACTAGTACATTAATGCAACAAAAAAATATTTCTGCTGGTACATGCACAGAAAACCATTAATTAAATGTGCATACCCCAAACCTGAGGTCTTAATATGTAGCTTACCTTCCTCCTCTTTGGTCTCCTTGTTACTAACAGGGAAGCAGACAGAGACAGCAGCATGGAGGATGTTGCGGTTTCCATCACATCGGTGGCCCAAAAGTGCTCCAAGGGCCTGGCTTCCCTGATCCAACAGGAACGCCTGCTCCAGGTTCACCAGGTACTGCCGACATGCCTCATAGTCACAGCGTAACACATGCTGCATCAGCGTCTGTTTCTGCAAGTGAAAAACAGGCTGTGACTTATGATCACTCGGGGAGGATTACCTCTTGGTCTTTCAGACACATTTATGGTAGAAATAGTCAGAACACATTTGTGTGTAGGTTATTTTTATATATAAGGTCATGTTTACCTCAACGGCCATTATAATAATAGCAGCTTTCTTTTTGATAGTGGAATTAGATGGGAGATTGGCCAGAGAGTGCACTCCCATTCCCAGGCTGTTTATTGGTGGCAGGTCCAACCAATCAGGATCTCGAATTCCACCCATACAATCTTTGGCCATGGGGTAGATTGTGCCATTTCCATCTCGGAGGATTATAGGAGACTCCTAGAGAGTTAAAAATTAAGTTTAGTATTTATATATCAAATGTACATCTTTATTTATTGGCAACATCTACATGTTGCCAATAAATCTGGAAAATGTTTTGGCAATTTTGAAAGCCTTCATACCTGTCCTGCAGTGAAGATGGCCACATTGCGCTCACTCTGCCCCAGGAAGGCCAGGTTACTAGTTGGGAAGTTATTCTCCTGCTCAGCTTTGCCTGTGGCCAGGTCAAAGATACAGTACCTTACCCAGTTACCAGTTTTCAGCACTGCGTGGACTCCTAGAAGAGGGGGGTGGGGTGATTAAGGTCTGAAAATATTCTACACAGAGAGCACACAAATGTATCTGGTGACACACAAAAGCTTCACCTTTGGAGTCAACATTCACAGCCAGAATCTCAGCCTTTTCTGGGATACAAAGCTTTTTAGGTGTTCGTTGAAAACAGTCTGGAACTTTAGGGGTCCCACCAGTTTTTACCACCTGTCAAACAGAGTGAAGGAGATGAAAATCAGTCAGCACAGATGTCAGAAGGACAGCAACTAAGAATATATATATGTAAAGTTAAATTATTTTAACAATCTAGGATAAATTTAGGTCCTCACCTGTAGCTCATCTATTCTGAGGAGCCTACAGTCCTGCAACAGTGATGATGGGTCCGAGTCAGTGGGAGCAGCCGAGCTCTGGTTGCTCATGCTGCTTGATGTTCCTGGAAACTTCACAGCAACATACGCACCATCCACTTTAAGAACCTAGGAGGTAATATGAACATTATAAACCATTACAAATAAGTAATAACTCTCTATATAACCATATTCATTCATGTTTTGGATGCACCCACCTTTCCCACAGGTACATTTTTAACATCCTCCACAAAGACCACCTCTCTGAGAGGCCACTGTTCCTCATTCACCTTCTCTTCCTCTTTGGGAGCTGGGGTGGAACGCCTTCGCTCTGCAAGTGATATATTATTCTTAATGAATACGCAATAGATTAATATAAGAGAGATTATTTAGTAGACAGAATTTTTTGAATCTCTGTAAAAACATTATGCTGACTAAGAAACAAAAACTTAATTAACACTGCTTGCTGTACAGTTTTTAATGGTAAGAGGTTATAAAAAGTTAACCAAATGTGCCACAGTATACACTGTGAGCTGGCCACGTTTCCTTTGCAGGAAAGCAGGCAGGGGAAAAAAGTTGCTGATAAAAGCCTGTGCACCATCTGTTTCAAAGTCAAAGGACTAATGAGCACAGTGAGGGGAAAAAAATTGGTGCTGTGCCTGGGAGATAGGAAAGTCAAGACATGAGTGTTGTAGAGAAAACAGGTAGTTAAGAAGGAGACATAACAAAATGGAAGCCGACATACTGTAGGGCAGTGAGGCACTGCTTGCAATGGAAGAGGCATCACTGCAAGTAGACGCTGGGGAGGGAGGAGGACCCATCTCCGTCTTCACCAGCTCCGGTTTGCTTTCAGTCCTTTGTGTAAGAGAAACTAATTCATTTAAATGCTCATTTTATGATTAAAGCAGCAATACAAAGCTAGCTGTCTAAACATGGACAACTTTCTGTGACAGAAATTAAACTGACTTGATTTCCTGGGTCTTTGTGGTCTTCTCCATGCTCTTGAGGCTCTCTGGTGAGCGCAGCTGGAACCTGCAGCTGTCGTTCATGTTCCAGACAGACTCCAATAGGACGCCCACTTTTGGAATCCCAGCACTGACAGAAAAGGCCACTGCACCAGCATGGTAGAGGGGGTTATTCCTCAAGCACACCTAGCGAAGGAACAGATAAATGGAACCCATAATTACCAAGACATCTGTTTTACAATAACTCCAAGAATGTAGAAGGATGTGTAAAGTCTTTATTTTGTAATGAAATACAAAATAATCTCTGATTACAGAGATTAAAAACTCAGTTCTTCTTACCTGTGTTCCCACTGTGATGTTGGGTATTGAGGAGATGCCAGCACTGGACTTTGGCTTTTTGTTCTTGGCTCTGGCCTTTTCAAGCATCTTCTTCCTTTGACTAAAAGGCACAACACCCCTGCAGACACACACAGTAAACCATCAAAACTTTGTTGACATCTTTCTCTACAGTTTTACTGTAGCTCTCAGGAAATTGTATGATCTACGGCAGCAATGAGCACAAACATGGGAATACAATGTTATTGTTAATAACAAGAAATTGCTGCAGCAATTTTGCGGAAAAAAACTTTTTTCCTCACCACCAGTAGAGGCTATTCTCCAGCTGTGCACACGTATATAGTGCACAGCAGTGCAGCGACACCATGCGTTCCCCCTGCAGCTCAGGGAAAGATTGGGCACTGTGCTCTAGCTTAGAGGCCACTGTGCTCAGTGTGTCGTCCACCCAGGTAGCCACCTGCACAGCATACACACACCAAAATCAGCTAACGGACACTTAATAACACTCAAATACATTTGTATAGTATAAAAATGGCAGATTACTAAGTATTGTACATGTATTTACTCAATCTCTGCACACATTTTAATCAATATTTACCTTGTTTGTCTCTGTAGCTACAGTGGCTCTGATGCTATTAGCAGACAATAATGTGATCTTCTCATTGGCCAGGCCCAGGAAGGATACACGAGGGTGATGAATGAAAGGATTCTGAAGTGACAGATGACAGGAAACTTAGTGATGTAAGCCCTAATACCAAGTAGTCATTAGGCAGACTACAGTGAGCGATAGATGCCATAAGCAATTCCATTTACACAGGTGTATTCCTCTACCTGTGCATTCCTGTAAGGTTCAGGTTCGCTCCACTTCCACTGATAAAGCTCTCCTTTGGAGCTCACAGCTACAAGCTCTGAGAACATGGCTCCAATGCTTACAAACTTGACACCATCCTAAAAAAGGAATTCAGAATTTTTAGGTCAAGAAGAACTTTGATTCAAAAGTCCAGTGATTTGAAACTGAGCTACATCTAATTATTTAATACATCTCAAGCAGATCAAAGTGTGTGTGTAAGCACACTGGAATTATTATGCTCTTAGTTTTTAAAGGTCATAAAACAAAAAAAAAAAAAAAAAAAACAGCTTTTACTCGTCTAACCTTGTCAGGCCACCACTGGAGCTCCTCTCCAAGGGAGACAGGGCTCTGGACAGGGATGCTCTTCTTGTCGAGGCTGGGTTCACCCTCACGGCTGGTGGAACCTCGCTCCGTGTCGAACGAGGCCCCATCCAGCCAGCGGCGCTCACGTAACCTCAACACGGACTCACGTTCACGCAACAGCTCTGAGTCACGGTCTAAGGGAAGAAGGAGAACTGGTATGCAATAAGGTCACACCAGTGGGACAGAAGTAAGCCACTCTCTGGGAAAGACCCGTCAACATAGTTTTAAGAGTAGAGAGAGAAAGATTCCTTGGAATCACTGTAATGCAGATCAATTGAAATATTGGCGACTGAGTGGTAGTCTAAATTATGCTGTGGGTGAATCACTTTGCACGCTCATATGTGAAAATGCGAGGTAGAAGAGGAAGTGCATAGACAGATAAAAGACATACATATGGGCTAGAAGTGGGCTAGGTAGGTTTGTAAAATACACTGCTTTAAAAGGGTCCCTGTTAAGACAGGTGGGCCTAGCGGGCCTTTCTCAGAGAGCTCACAATATTGTACTACAGCCATGCAGCAGACAACACCAAACATTAAGAATATAAATTCAGCTAAAAAAATTAAGAAAAATTAACCCTAAAAAAATAAAACATTTCCCTTCACAAAAATATACACAAAGTCTAAATCTAAGTTAACTGTAGTGGCAATGTTAAGCATTACACCTACAGCTGAAAAAATGCTTTACTTAGGAGATGAAAACAAATGTCATCCTACTCAAATTAATAAAAAAAAAACGAACACACTGTCTTGAGTTTCTAACTTGTCCAATGTGTTGACTTTTGAAGCTGATAACTCCACTCCCACCAACAAAAGCCATCACCAGTGCTGCCACCAAAGCCTCTCTATTACCCTGCTCCCTTCACTAATCAGAGGAGAGCTGTTAGTTACCTCTGGAGGATCCCAGGCGAGACAGTGAGGAGCGTCTAAAAGAGGGGTAGCCAAAGTAGCTGATGTCCTCAGAGAACATGGCATCAGCATCAATAATGACGCTGGGATGGGCTGAATGAATGTCTGCATCTAACAGGGACATCAGGTCTTCTGCATGAGGGAAAGACACAAAAGGAGGCAACACTGAATAATATAATCATACTATTTTTAGAAATGATTACAGAAAATACTCTCTAGACTACTACTGTAATCGTAAATCAGTCATTTGAAAAATTGTACTACTCTTAGCCACAGGGCTATTTGTATTACAGCCTACTCCACTGACAACTGCATTGGTCATTTGTATAACTGATTGGAGCCACATCTTGTTTGTCTGACAGACCTCCAGGGAGGTAGGACTCGCTGGCTGTGTCATCTCCATCATCTCCATCTTCATCATCCCGACTCAGCAAGTTGTTGACGGCAAGGTTGACATCTAGGTTGGTCCTCTGGAGCTCCCTAATGATCACACTCCTGGATTTCCCTTGAAGGACTACCTGGGCCTACACAAAAGTGGAACAAATATAACATTACCTGGTGACTGATGATTATTGAATACACTGGGAAAACAGGGATATACAGGCTGAGAATGTTGTACCTGAGTGATGAGCTCTTCAGGGATGACAGAAGCCGGTATGACTGGCTGAGGCTGGCTACCTAAAAGGCCTGAGCCACGATCCCTTCCTGTACGAATCACCCTGGTTTGTCGGCGGGAATCGCGAGCTGCTGTTGACGACCTGCCCGACGTGCCTCCGCCTCCGCCTCCTCCGCCGCCCCCTCCTCCGCCACTGCTGCCACCACTAGCTCCACCTCCTCCTGTTCCTCCTCCACTTCCACTTCCTCCACTGCCTCCATTTACACCAGAGCTCCAGCGACTCCTGTCACATACAGTGCAAGGCCACGGTCAAACAGCTGCCAAAAAAACACGACCTGACTAACAGAGCAGACTCAAAACACACACACATCTGGCTATGAAGGAATGCAGCCTTTGTGACAGCAGTGACAGGGCAAGCCAGACTGAGAAGGTCTGGCAACAGCAGCGTTTACAGAAAGGAATAAATTAAATGGTCGTCTTTTTCAACAAAAAGGCTTTTATGTATTATAATAGTATACTGTAGTTGATGTATTTTAAACTATCATTTTATGTGAGGTGCTTTTAATTAAACACCGTTGTGAAGGTGCAGGATTTGAGGCTTTTTCTGCAGCTCTTTCAACTGTGCCCAACTGTTTTTTCAGTGATCATCAATAACAAAAGCAGTTAGAAAACAACAAGGCCATCAGTTGGAGGACACATTTGGCCATTATAATTTACAGCACCCTAGTTTTCTTGTCAGTGGCACTGAACCCTGCGGGGAATACACCCCTAACCCACTGCCGCGCAGTGCTTTGCTCTTTACAATGAGCTTTCACAGGACCATTTGTCTCTGTCAGTCCTGTCAGAACTTACCCAAGGGTGTTGCCTGCCAGTCTGCCCAGTGTGTCAGAACCAGACAAGAACCAGGGCGGATCACTAGTCCTGCCTGGCCTGGAGCTCCTTCCTGTCCCTGAACCACTGCTCAACTTTGAACTGGAACAAAAGATGGGAGATCAGTTACAAACCTACAGGAGTCCCAGAAGGACTAAAAGACTTTTTTTATATATATCCCGGGGTTTACAGAAACTAAATTTATCCCGGGTATTAGTTAAATGATACCCCTTGGTTCAGGATTGTTATTCTTTTAATATTACACTGTAAAACAGGAGGGGGTATTTTGGAGACTAGCATGGCAACACCCTTGGGAATCAGAATTGGCTGCAACTCGTTCCTCTTTCAAGACTTTCCTTTTATAAAGTTCTTGGGGTTTTGGGGCTGCAACTGCTTTCTCCTATTTCAAGATTTTGGATAATAGGATGTTTGCTAAGTTTAACCAAAATGAGTTTCTGTCATATTCTTGACGGATGTGTTCCAAATACATTAGTATAGACTGTGCTTTGCTGTGGCAACAGAACATAATTATGGCAATTTGGCAAGGTGTCATACAGACTCCAGTGACATTAAATTAAAAAAAAACATCCAACAAAATAATACAATCACATTTCTACTATACCATAACATAAGGTAATGCATTACAGAAACAGAATTATACAGACTGTAGGCTTTGTTGAGCTGACAAACATGCCAAAGACGACCTCTCCTATACTCTTTTCTGTAGGCTTCCCAGTAATCCACAATGGTGGTGGCTAAAAAGCCATCACAATTTGAAACAATCTAATGTGGCTTTGGAAGTCTGTGGCAGAGAGCAAAACATATGTTCTGCAGAAAAACTGGCACGGGCCTTTTACAGCCTGATTCACATGCATATTTAGCAGCTAGTATATGAAATCACTGTTGGATGTTGTTCTGCTGGCAAGAAATGCACAACTATCAATGAGACATTCACCAAAAATACACACTCATAGCCAATATGAAACAAAGCAGCTAGTGAAAAGGTATTTTTATAGCAACAAAAAAAACAATTTGTGGCAAATAGCACAGCCATTAAAGTAACTGGCTTTCAGAGAGTCACAAAAACATTTTAAGGCAGAATAGCTGTTGGGTGTTTAATGTCAAGATTAGAAAGGCTGTATTTTGTTTTGGAAACCTGGCAGGGCAAATAACTATACTGAATACATAGCATAATCTTATCAAGCACACGACAAGAGCATTTGTCAGACCACAGCAGCTTAACACGAGGCTTTTAGGGACCATTCCTGTGTGGTACTTAGGTACATGTTTTACCCCTGGCAGATTTTTGTAGCAAAAAAACAGAGTATTATTCTATCAGTAAAAACCATGTCCGAATATGTCATACTCGCCAAAAAGGGCACAAGCACTAAATGGCATTCAAGTCATACCAACCAAAATCAGTAATCCTGAGCATGTTCACTGCATCTTGAACTAGATATCTTTACAAGCAATCTTGTTTTTCTATTCAGTGCCAAAGCTAAAAAAGTTTCAGGGACAGATCCCATCATAATGAAGTCTCTCACCCATCACTGCCATCCGGTTTGCTGAGCTCTAGGCGATCGGGCTGGACAGCAAAGCTGATCCTGCAAACACGTCCATCCTGAAAGAGAACATGATTGTTAGTATCACATACAAATTAAATAGATTACTCAATTTGGAATTCTAAGCAATACAATTTAAACTTTCAATCATTTCGTGCACACTTATATTCCCACACCTGCATTTATAGTATACTCTCAGCCTACATAAAAAAAACACTGCTCTGCACACTAGTTATCACCATTTATCACAGAGCCGCTGAACACTAGGAGATATAATTTAACCTCATCACATCATAAGGCACTAACACAAACCACGGTGTGTGATGCCTGTTAATGCATAATTGCAGTGCCAAAAATAATTTAACTCAAGACTCCTCCTGAGAATAATTCCACCCACATGTACCAGTTTTCCTATTATCTAAGTTCAAATACACAAACTGGGAACAATTACTACATGTCTCTTCACCAAAAATACCAAAATACCTCAATTATGTTGTATTGTGTTTGTTAAAGAACAAAAAAACAAAACGTATAGTCCTAGATTCTGTGATAATAGGGACCAAGCACAAAGCCATATCTTATCATAACACATTGCGAAGTGTTCTATTTATGCTAATACTACATTTCTTTTAGCATTACCTCGAGGAGAAATCCGGCATGGTTAGGACCGACAACACATTGTTTTAGGGTGGCCTGCTCCAGCAGACTAAGGTGTGGATGACTGCAATAAATACAATACAAAGACATATGAAGCAATATTCAGGATAATAATAAAAGCTGCCCACAATGTTGACACAGACTTACCTGTTGTAACTGTATTTGTTGAGTTTTTCTGAGACCTCACGGAGCCTGACAAAAACATAGTTATATTAATACATGACAAATTTAAGACCTTGTTAATAAAACTTAATTAGGCATAATATATCAATAATTACTAGAAACTTATTTTCCTGTAGATCAGAAAATCTTTGTAAGTGCATTTCAAATCAATGACTTCACTAGTTGACTAAACACAGGATATCTGATCACACGTCACAGTCCAGATGGTGGAACCACATGAGATTATGAGACCTTTTTGACGATGTAGCATAGTAATCAAAGTTAAACTTAAAAAGCAGACTGTTTATGTTGTTGTTGTCAGTCACTGGTTATGTTATGGCCATCGGTTATACATGAATTAGTTTCTGAGGAATGTTTTCTCTCTGTGTCCAATCGAGGCAACTGGACTCAAAGGTTTTCTTTAGTTTTCTCTCAATGTTTAGTATGTCAAACTTTAATGTGACAGCACTCCTGTGGCTGTTGCTATGAATAATACGCAAGGTACGGCGCATACTTTAAACACTTTTGCATGTGTGATGCACTGGAGAGTAACCGGTCATTGACCCACTGGCTTTCTAGTACTTAGTCAGGGTAATATCCAATTCAGCTGACGTGGGAACCCAGCAGGTAACGGTCTGACAGACTCAAAGTAAAGTAGGAGCGAGTGTTAACGATGCTGAAACATGCAGTTTAACTGCTTTGTACTTTATCCTGTTGACATGCATCTTGCTCTCCACTCTTTTGTTGACACTGCAGATAGGTTCGATCACATGTACTTTTAATATTAATGCAGATAACAGTTTTTTTCCTGACAAGCACTCCTTCTCTACTACTGCAGCTGCTCTCTCAGCTGAGGTGCCTCACCTCACCTGAAACAACCACACCGCTGTGAGCTGCATGTGTCAATGGAACACACAGGACAATGTTCAGGACTAATTCTCTGGACTTAATCATGGGTACATACAATTCAATTTCAAGGATGTACATAAATACATCTTTGAAAGATTAAGTGCAGATGGCAGTGTGTATGAGTTTAAAAACTGGGTTAGAAGGTTGTAAGAAATGTGTCTTAGCAATTGTGAAAAACAGTCATGTCCAGTGAAACCACACTTTTACAAATCTTGCTCATTAACACAGAATGTTTAAATAATTTTTCCTATAGGTTCACACACACACAGAGTGTTAAAGCAAAGTGCATATGTCATTCCACTGCTTGATCAAACATGTCATCAAGTTGCCAAACAAAGGAATGTCAAATCTTCTTTTGGCTCTGCATCACAAACCCTGTGTGTATGCCAAAAAAAATGTAAATAAATATTCTTAAATTAAACACTTGGCCTCTGTAGCCTTCTCCACTGAGATAGAGTTCTCCCTACAATACAGAAGCACACAGCTCTTTACCAAGGGCAGGTAAATTACTCACAAAGCATCCAGGTCAGCCATTCACTAACCTACCCAGCAAACAAATGGCATTACTCTAGCACAGTCAAGTCTACTCACCTCAATAAGCCATTCAAAACACAGCAGCAATGCAAAGATCCATCTCACTAGAGAGCAAAGCAATATATCTTTCCACTGTGCTAAACCAATGTGTCAAATCAGTTTGGTCATACAAACCACTGGCATTTGGTTGAGGAAATCTGACCGGATGTTCATGCCAGGCAAGCACTTTTAATGAGCCAAGCTGGACCAAGCCTTTGTATATTTCTGATAGAAGCACTTATCTGCTTTGACAACTGCAAGGTCCTTCATGGGGAAATAGAGAGGAGGGGGCCTCCCAGCAGCACATGGTGACTGTAGCATGCAATGGCATGCATGCCTGGGGATGGAACAGCCATGACCCCTTTAAGAAACCAATGGTCCATACCACAAAGATGTTTGAGTGGTGTTTTCAATAAGATTCCAAACCAGCAGGGTAAACTGAGCTTTCCTGTCAGTCAGACCAAATGTGGCCCCCCAGAGTTAGTCAGTGCACCAACCTGCAAAAAGCATTCGAATACTCTGAGCCTATATCAAGATCTTAATCTCAAGGTCATTCTAAAAACACTTTGACTTCTCAACCTCTTTGTCTTAAAGTAGAACGCCTCATTAATCAGTTCAATCTCAATGGATGTTATAAATAGGTTTATCATAAATCACATGTTCTGCCAAAATACAGGTCGCACAGTTTCCTGGTCCTTCCTCTTAAATGCCATGAACAACTGATCTGTTCAGTTTCAAATACCGTGACACTACCAACAATATAGTGTGAAGCTGAAATAACTATACGTGTAAGCTGTAGCCACATAGTGTTTGGTAACTAATGACAATAATTTTAAATATTCCATTAAAATGTTAACACAACATATGCCAGCGTGGATCATATCCACTTTATAAGCCTTGGCTAACCTCTTATTTAAGTCCATAACAAGATTAATGTGAATGCAATGAAGCTAGCTGGGCTTCGCTACATATTTTAGATATTTATCTCAGTGCGCAATGTTAAAAACAGACCTTTAAGGTAGTTATTTCGGACGATGTTAGTGTAAAAACGTGCCATTAGACTGTAAATAAAAACCATCTGGTACAAAGACCCTGGGATACAAATATTTGGCTTTGTCAATACCGTGGTAGCGAATTAACTAGCTTGTTAGCATTCACAGCTAGCTCTGTTAGCTGACGTTAGCTACTTCATTGATCGTGATAATCAACAAGACGCCCACAAAACAAACCATGACAATTGTCGAATGAGTGTACGTGTAATTTCCTCCACGATGACGTTTAAATTTTCGACAAAGTTGGGTTTTACGACCTTTATTTCCCTCTCTTTTCCCCCATCCCCCAACCCGCATTGTCT
The DNA here is from genome assembly GCF_900634625.1 of Parambassis ranga. NCBI lineage: Eukaryota > Metazoa > Chordata > Actinopteri > Ambassidae > Parambassis > Parambassis ranga. Next base: position 4,181,676 of record NC_041036.1, read on the forward strand.
ATCCCAACTTTGACTATGAGCCAATCCTTCCAGAGAACCAAGGAAACAGCCTGCTAACGGGTTAGCATATAGCACGGGACCGACTGTTTAGGTAGCAGTAAGCTAACAAGGATTGTTCAAAATGCCGGGCCTTGCTTCAACCCTAGGGGGTCATTTAAATTATTTAAACCCGAATGCATACGTATGACACTGTCAACATCGCCCACAAATACAACCTCGAATACTTTGTAGCGCATCGCGTACATTAGTAAAGATTTAATTTCTTCTTTTCCACGGGGCCGTTATAAAATACCTGTCATTGAGCTGATCCTCGGTCCCGGGCAACGGGTGAACCACGAAGTGTATAGATGTCATGGGGTCAATCCAAAATCACACCGAGACGTGTGAAAGATGTGGAGCTTGTTATTCGTTCGATTACTGTATATATGTGAATTCATAGGAATCGTTTAATGGCGAAAAAGCTCGAGTTTAGATCCCAGGCTCCTCACCCACATGCCGCCATCTTAACTCTACCAAGCTTCTTCTCTGTGTGTTGATTAGTGCACATGCAGCCGCTCCGCTGGTTGGACCTCGCGCACAAACAGGAAATGTGTTAAATTGCATGGGATTGGCCTCAAAGAAGAAAGACTACTGTCATAAAATATACTGCACTTTCACACCGCTCAGTCTTTGTTCTAACTCGGCTCACGTAAAAGCATCATCGTTATTGTTTTGCATGTTTTTTACTGCATATTACATGGTCGTTACTGCACTACAGAGGGCAGAGAAACGGTTACACTGAGCTTTCCTTTAAAGCTGAAACAATAGGATCGAAAAGACAAGACGATCAAATACACGCCAGGTCCATTTAAAAAAATAAACAAATGCACATTTTGTGCCAGAAAATCAAAATCATTATTTGCACCAGTATAAGACATGATGGATGTTCTGACTCCTTTAATCGTTTAATTAGTTTGATTGCTGCAAGGCAATACATCTTCCACCCTCAAATTAACATGGGAGTCAATGAGGGAGCCCTTCAAAGCATGCCTTCTGGAAAATGCTACTCCTACAAATTTCAAGATAGAGAAACCATTCAGAGCTTAAAATACTTCAAACATCTTGGTCTTCAAAACTTGTATACAGAATTTGGAAATTCAGCATACTATAACTATAATTATATATATATATATATATATATATATATATATATATATATATATATATATATATATATATATATATATATATATATATATATATATATATATATATTTTTATAGTATTTAAACAGACATTAATCACATGACCTTTAATGTAAATACATAAAAACATGGCAGCACAGGTATATGTTTGATTATGTTTTTATTGGCTTATCTATTTACAAATAATGCTGAGAGGTAGACTTAATGAAAGAGAAAGCACATCTACTTCAGTATCTTCTGTCTGTCTTTCTTCCTTTTTGTGTTTCGCCCATCTCCTCTCTACAATTAACGCTAAACTTCGGTTTGCCCCAGCTGTATCGGTCCTGGTGGTCTAGACTCCCCTTGTAGTCCCGGCTGCCCTGGGAATCCCGGCTGCCCTTGTAGTGGTGGCTGCCCTGGGAGTCCCTGCTGTAGTGGCGGCTGCCCTGGTAGTCCCGGCTGCCCTGGAGGTTTGAACTGTCCTGCTCGTCTTGGCAGACCTGGTAGTACCAGCTTTTGAGGTAGTCCTCATGGTCATGGTAGTACCAGATGTCTGCGTTGATCCTTTCAAAGACGCTGTCCAGCTCATTGCCCTGGGAGTCCCGGCTGCCCTGGGAGTCCCGGCTGCCCTGGAGGCTCTCCAGTTCTTTGCGCTCTTTCATCTCTTTCTGCATCTTCTTCTGAATAAAAGTCCTGAAGATTGTTGATGAATCTCTGTCTCGCTCAGAAGTATGAGGGAGTCTATGCCTGAGGTGCATATATATACATATAGACATCAAAGGACACGTTATGACATCATCAAAGGACACTTTAGCTAGCGTTGCTAGCAGTAACGTCGCTACCGGTAACGGCGCTACCGCTAGCTTAGTAGCGTTAGCTAGCTTGCAGTAAACCAATCTGCCAATGATTAAAACTTAAAAAAGGAAAAAACAGCAATCAATTAACTTGAAATGTAGAGTTAATTTTTTTACTTAGTACCTAGAGGTGGTTCAAGAACAAAACATTTACCTTATTTTTTACACATCAGTTAATAGGCATTTATCACAATAAAAATACAAATAATATAAAACTCATATACCAGCCAAAATTATAGAGTAATGTCCCAGGAAGCACAATATTTGTATTATTGCAAACATAATACATTAACTGTAACATTAGGTGTAATTTGAGTCATACTGTAACGGTGCTTGCAGTTTTTTTTTAAACTTAAGCTACGAAAAATTTCTCTAAATGAGGTAGTCCTCTTGGTCTTCAAAACTTGTATACAGAATTTGGAAATTCAGCATACTATAACTATAATTATATATATATATATATATATATATATATATATATATATATATATATATATTGTTATAGTATTTAAACAGACATTAATCACATGACCTTTAATGTAAATACATAAAAACATGGCAGCACAGGTATATGTTTGATTATGTTTTTATTGGCTTAACTATTTACAAATAATGCTGAGAGGTAGACTTAATGAAAGAGAAAGCACATCTACTTCAGTATCTTCTGTCTGTCTTTCTTCCTTTTTGTCTTTCGCCCATCTCCTCTCTACAATTAACGCTAAACTTCGGTTTGCCCCAGCTGTATCGGTCCTGGTGGTCTAGACTCCCCTTGTAGTCCCGGCTGCCCTGGGAGTCCCGGCTGCCCTTGTAGTGGTGGCTGCCCTGGGAGTCCCTGCTGTAGTGGCGGCTGCCCTGGTAGTCCCGGCTGCCCTGGGAGTCCTGGCTGCCCTGGAGGTTTGGACTGTCCTGCTCGTCTTGACAGACCTGGTAGTACCAGCTTTTGAGGTAGTCCTCATGGTCATGGTAGTACCAGATGTCTGCGTTGATCCTTTCAAAGACGCTGTCCAGCTCATTACCCTGGGAGTCCCGGCTGCCCTGGGAGTCCTGGCTGCCCTTGTAGTGGCGGCTGCCCTGGGAGTCCCTGCTGTAGTGGCGGCTGCCCTGGGAGTCCCGGCTGCCCTGGGAGTCCTGGCTGCCCTTGTAGTGGCGGCTGCCCTGGGAGTCCTGGCTGCCCTGGAGGTTTGGACTGTCCTGCTCGTCTTGGCAGACCTGGTAGTACCAGCTTTTGAGGTAGTCCTCATGGTCATGGTAGTACCAGATGTCTGCGTTGATCCTTTCAAAGAGGCTGTCCAGCTCGTTGACCTGGGAGTCCTGGCTGCCCTGGGAGTCCCGGCTGCCCTGGAGGCTCTCCAGTTCTTTGCGCACTTTCATCTCGCACTTCTCTTTCTGCATCTTCTTCTGAATAAAAGTCCTGATGATGAATCTCTGTCTCGCTCAGAAGTATGAGGGAGTCTATGCCTGAGGTGCATATATATACATATAGACATCAAAGGACACGTTATGACATCATCAAAGGACACTTTAGCTAGCGTTGCTAGCGGTAACGTCGCTAGCGGTAACGTCGCTACCGGTAACGGCGCTACCGCTAGCTTAGTAGCGTTAGCTAGCTTGCAGTAAACCAATCTGCCAATGATTAAAACTTAAAAAAGGAAAAAACAGCAATCAATTAACTTGAAATGTAGAGTTAATTTTTTTACTTAGTACCTAGAGGTGGTTCAAGAACAAAACATTTACCTCATTTTTTACACATCAGTTAATAGGCATTTATCACAATAAAAATACAAATAATATAAAACTCATATACCAGCCAAAATTATAGAGTAATGTCCCAGGAAGCACAATATTTGTATTACTGCAAACATAATACATTAACTGTAACATTAGGTGTAATTTGAGTCATACTGTAACGGTGCTTGCAGTTTTTTTTTAAACTTAAGCTACAAAAAATTTCTCTAAATGAGGTAGTCCTCTTGGTCTTCAAAACTTGTATACAGAATTTGGAAATTCAGCATACTATAACTATAATTATATATATATATATATATTTTTATAGTATTTAAACAGACATTAATCACATGACCTTTAATGTAAATACATAAAACATGGCAGCACAGGTATATGTTTGATTATGTTTTTATTGGCTTAACTATTTACAAATAATGCTGAGAGGTAGACTTAATGAAAGAGAAAGCACATCTACTTCAGTATCTTCTGTCTGTCTTTCTTCCTTTTTGTCTTTCGCCGGTCTCCTCTCTACAATTAACGCTAAACTTCGGTTTGCCCCAGCTGTATCGGTCCTGGTGGTCTAGACTCCCCTTGTAGTCCCGGCTGCCCTGGGAGTCCCTGCTGTAGTGGCGGCTGCCCTGGGAGTCCCGGCTGTAGTCCCGGCTGCCCTGGGAGTCCCGGCTGCCCTGGGAGTCCCGGGTGCCCTTGTAGTGGCGGCTGCCCTGGGAGTCCCGGCTGCCCTGGGAGTCCTGGCTGCCCTGGAGGTTTGAACTGTCCTGCTCGTCTTGGCAGACCTGGTAGTACCAGCTTTTGAGGTAGTCCTCATGGTCATGGTAGTACCAGATGTCTGCGTTGATCCTTTCAAAGACGCTGTCCAGCTCATTGCCCTGGGAGTCCCGGCTGCCCTGGGAGTCCCGGCTGCCCTTGTAGTGGTGGCTGCCCTGGGAGTCCCTGCTGTAGTGGCGGCTGCCCTGGGAGTCCCGGCTGCCCTGGGAGTCCTGGCTGCCCTGGAGGTTTGAACTGTCCTGCTCGTCTTGGCAGACCTGGTAGTACCAGCTTTTGAGGTAGTCCTCATGGTCATGGTAGTACCAGATGTCTGCGTTGATCCTTTCAAAGACGCTGTCCAGCTCATTGCCCTGGGAGTCCCGGCTGCCCTGGGAGTCCCGGCTGCCCTGGAGGCTCTCCAGTTCTTTGCGCTCTTTCATCTCTTTCTGCATCTTCTTCTGAATAAAAGTCCTGAAGATTGTTGATGAATCTTTGTCTCGCTCAGAAGTATGAGGGAGTCTATGCCTGAGGTGCATATATATACATATAGACATCAAAGGACACGTTATGACATCATCAAAGGACACTTTAGCTAGCGTTGCTAGCGGTAACGTCGCTACCGGTAACGGCGCTACCGGTAACGGCGCTACCGGTAACGGCGCTACCGCTAGCTTAGTAGCGTTAGCTAGCTTGCAGTAAACCAATCTGCCAATGATTAAAACTTAAAAAAGGAAAAAACAGCAATCAATTAACTTGAAATGTAGAGTTAATTTTTTTACTTAGTACCTAGAGGTGGTTCAAGAACAAAACATTTACCTCATTTTTTACACATCAGTTAATAGGCATTTATCACAATAAAAATACAAATAATATAAAACTCATATACCAGCCAAAATTATAGAGTAATGTCCCAGGAAGCACAATATTTGTATTACTGCAAACATAATACATTAACTGTAACATTAGGTGTAATTTGAGTCATACTGTAACGGTGCTTGCAGTTTTTTTTTAAACTTAAGCTACAAAAAATTTCTCTAAATGAGGTAGTCCTCTTGGTCTTCAAAACTTGTATACAGAATTTGGAAATTCAGCATACTATAACTATAATTATATATATATATATATATTTTTATAGTATTTAAACAGACATTAATCACATGACCTTTAATGTAAATACATAAAACATGGCAGCACAGGTATATGTTTGATTATGTTTTTATTGGCTTAACTATTTACAAATAATGCTGAGAGGTAGACTTAATGAAAGAGAAAGCACATCTACTTCAGTATCTTCTGTCTGTCTTTCTTCCTTTTTGTCTTTCGCCCGTCTCCTCTCTACAATTAACGCTAAACTTCGGTTTGCCCCAGCTGTATCGGTCCTGGTGGTCTAGACTCCCCTTGTAGTCCCGGCTGCCCTGGGAGTCCCTGCTGTAGTGGCGGCTGCCCTGGGAGTCCCGGCTGTAGTCCCGGCTGCCCTGGGAGTCCCGGCTGCCCTGGGAGTCCCGGGTGCCCTTGTAGTGGCGGCTGCCCTGGGAGTCCCGGCTGCCCTGGGAGTCCTGGCTGCCCTGGAGGTTTGAACTGTCCTGCTCGTCTTGGCAGACCTGGTAGTACCAGCTTTTGAGGTAGTCCTCATGGTCATGGTAGTACCAGATGTCTGCGTTGATCCTTTCAAAGACGCTGTCCAGCTCATTGCCCTGGGAGTCCCGGCTGCCCTGGGAGTCCCGGCTGCCCTTGTAGTGGTGGCTGCCCTGGGAGTCCCTGCTGTAGTGGCGGCTGCCCTGGGAGTCCCGGCTGCCCTGGGAGTCCTGGCTGCCCTGGAGGTTTGAACTGTCCTGCTCGTCTTGGCAGACCTGGTAGTACCAGCTTTTGAGGTAGTCCTCATGGTCATGGTAGTACCAGATGTCTGCGTTGATCCTTTCAAAGACGCTGTCCAGCTCATTGCCCTGGGAGTCCCGGCTGCCCTGGGAGTCCCGGCTGCCCTGGAGGCTCTCCAGTTCTTTGCGCTCTTTCATCTCTTTCTGCATCTTCTTCTGAATAAAAGTCCTGAAGATTGTTGATGAATCTTTGTCTCGCTCAGAAGTATGAGGGAGTCTATGCCTGAGGTGCATATATATACATATAGACATCAAAGGACACGTTATGACATCATCAAAGGACACTTTAGCTAGCGTTGCTAGCGGTAACGTCGCTACCGGTAACGTCGCTACCGGTAACGGCGCTACCGCTAGCTTAGTAGCGTTAGCTAGCTTGCAGTAAACCAATCTGCCAATGATTAAAACTTAAAAAAGGAAAAAACAGCAATCAATTAACTTGAAATGTAGAGTTAATTTTTTTACTTAGTACCTAGAGGTGGTTCAAGAACAAAACATTTACCTCATTTTTTACACATCAGTTAATAGGCATTTATCACAATAAAAATACAAATAATATAAAACTCATATACCAGCCAAAATTATAGAGTAATGTCCCAGGAAGCACAATATTTGTATTACTGCAAACATAATACATTAACTGTAACATTAGGTGTAATTTGAGTCATACTGTAACGGTGCTTGCAGTTTTTTTTTAAACTTAAGCTACAAAAAATTTCTCTAAATGAGGTAGTCCTCTTGGTCTTCAAAACTTGTATACAGAATTTGGAAATTCAGCATACTATAACCATAATTATATATATATATATATATATATATATATATATATATATATATATATATATATATATATATATATATTGTTATAGTATTTAAACAGACATTAATCACATGACCTTTAATGTAAATACATAAAAACATGGCAGCACAGGTATATGTTTGATTATGTTTTTATTGGCTTAACTATTTACAAATAATGCTGAGAGGTAGACTTAATGAAAGAGAAAGCACATCTACTTCAGTATCTTCTGTCTGTCTTTCTTCCTTTTTGTCTTTCGCCTGTCTCCTCTCTACAATTAACGCTAAACTTCGGTTTGCCCCAGCTGTATCGGTCCTGGTGGTCTAGACTCCCCTTGTAGTCCCGGCTGCCCTGGGAGTCCCGGCTGCCCTTGTAGTGGTGGCTGCCCTGGGAGTCCCTGCTGTAGTGGCGGCTGCCCTGGTAGTCCCGGCTGCCCTGGGAGTCCTGGCTGCCCTGGAGGTTTGGACTGTCCTGCTCGTCTTGACAGACCTGGTAGTACCAGCTTTTGAGGTAGTCCTCATGGTCATGGTAGTACCAGATGTCTGCGTTGATCCTTTCAAAGACGCTGTCCAGCTCATTACCCTGGGAGTCCCGGCTGCCCTGGGAGTCCTGGCTGCCCTTGTAGTGGCGGCTGCCCTGGGAGTCCCTGCTGTAGTGGCGGCTGCCCTGGGAGTCCCTGCTGTAGTGGCGGCTGCCCTGGGAGTCCCGGCTGCCCTGGGAGTCCTGGCTGCCCTGGAGGTTTGGACTGTCCTGCTCGTCTTGGCAGACCTGGTAGTACCAGCTTTTGAGGTAGTCCTCATGGTCATGGTAGTACCAGATGTCTGCGTTGATCCTTTCAAAGACACTGTCCAGCTCATTGCCCTGGGAGTCCCGGCTGCCCTGGGAGTCCCGGCTGCCCTGGGAGTCCTGGCTGCCCTTGTAGTGGCGGCTGCCCTGGGAGTCCCTGCTGTAGTGGCGGCTGCCCTGGGAGTCCCGGCTGCCCTGGGAGTCCTGGCTGCCCTGGAGGTTTGGACTGTCCTGCTCGTCTTGGCAGACCTGGTAGTACCAGCTTTTGAGGTAGTCCTCATGGTCATGGTAGTACCAGATGTCTGTGTTGATCCTTTCAAAGAGGCTGTCCAGCTCGTTGACCTGGGAGTCCTGGCTGCCCTGGGAGTCCCGGCTGCCCTGGAGGCTCTCCAGTTCTTTGCGCTCTTTCATCTCTTTCTGCATCTTCTTCTGAATAAAAGTCCTGAAGATTGTTGATGAATCTCTGTCTCGCTCAGAAGTATGAGGGAGTCTATGCCTGAGGTGCATATATATACATATAGACATCAAAGGACACGTTATGACATCATCAAAGGACACTTTAGCTAGCGTTGCTAGCGGTAACGTCGCTAGCGGTAACGGCGCTACCGGTAACGGCGCTACCGCTAGCTTAGTAGCGTTAGCTAGCTTGCAGTAAACCAATCTGCCAATGATTAAAACTTAAAAAAGGAAAAAACAGCAATCAATTAACTTGAAATGTAGAGTTAATTTTTTTACTTAGTACCTAGAGGTGGTTCAAGAACAAAACATTTACCTCATTTTTTACACATCAGTTAATAGGCATTTATCACAATAAAAATACAAATAATATAAAACTCATATACCAGCCAAAATTATAGAGTAATGTCCCAGGAAGCACAATATTTGTATTACTGCAAACATAATACATTAACTGTAACATTAGGTGTAATTTGAGTCATACTGTAACGGTGCTTGCAGTTTTTTTTAAACTTAAGCTACAAAAAATTTCTCTAAATATCCTACTTAACATACAATATCCTGCACTATCAATGGGTGTAGCAGTTGCTCTAGCAACTACCATATTAATGTACACACTATGTTTGCTTAAATTCTATCCTTAAAATTCTAATGAATATGGAGTTTTACTATGTGAAGAGCTAAAGTTGCTAGTGCTAGCTTAAACATGCTCATCTTTGCATCAAGGCGCGTAAGCTAGCTAACGCTACTAAGCTAGCAGTAGCGACGTTAGCAGTAGCGACGTTACCAGTAGCGCCGTTACCGCTAGCGACGTTACCGCTAGCGTCGCTAGCTAAAGTGTCCTTTGATGATGTCATAACTTGTCCTTTGATGTCTATATGTATATATATGCACCTCAGGTATAGACTCCCTCATACTTCTGAGCGACACATAGCGAGACAGAGATTCATCAACAATCTTCAGGACTTTTATTCAGAAGAAGATGCAGAAAGAGAAGCACGAGATGAAAGTGCGCAAAGAACTGGAGAGCCTCCAGGGCAGCCGGGACTCCCAGGTCAATGAGCTGGACAGCCTCTTTGAAAGGATCAACGCAGACATCTGGTACTACCATGACCATGAGGACTACCTCAAAAGCTGGTACTACCAGGTCTGCCAAGATGAGCAGGACAGTCCAAACCTCCAGGGCAGCCAGGACTCCCAGGGCAGCCAGGACTCCCAGGGCAGCCGGGACTCCCAGGGCAGCAGGGACTACAAGAGCAGCCGGGACTCCCAGGGCAGCCGGGACTCCCAGGGCAATGAGCTGGACAGCGTCTTTGAAAGGATCAACGCAGACATCTGGTACTACCATGACCATGAGGACTACCTCAAAAGCTGGTACTACCAGGTCTGCCAAGCTGAGCAGGACAGTCCAAACTCCCAGGACAGCCGGGACTCCCAGGGCAGCCAGGACTCCCAGGGCAGCTGGGACTACCAGGGCAGCCGCCACTACAGCAGGGACTCCCAGGGCAGCCGGGACTCCCAGGGCAGCCGGGACTACAAGGGCAGCCGGGACTCCCAGGGCAGCCGGGACTACAAGGGGAGTCTAGACCACCAGGACCGATACAGCTGGGGCAAACCGAAGTTTAGCATTAATTGTAGAGAGGAGACGGGCGAAAGACAAAAAGGAAGAAAGACAGATAGAAGATACTGAAGTTTCATTAAGTCTACCTCTTAGCATTATTTGTAAATAGTTAAGCCAATAAAAACATAATCAAACATATACCTGTACTGCCATGTTTTATGTATTTACATTAAAGGTCATGTGATTAATGTCTGTTTAAATACTATAAAAATATATATATATATAATTATAGTTATAGTATGCTGAATTTCCAAATTCTGTATACAAGTTTTGAAGACCAAGATGTTTGAAGTATTTTAAGCTCTGAATGGTTTCTCTATCTTGAAATTTGTAGGAGTAGCATTTTCCAGAAGGCATGATTTGAAGGGCTCCCTCATTGACTGATGATGTTAATTTGAGGGTGGAAAATGTTTTGCCTTGCAGCAATCAAACTAATTAAATGATTAAAGGAGTCAGAACATCCATCATGTCTTATACTTGTGAATTTCATGAAATTTCAGATTTCATTCTTAAAAGAATAGTTTAGAACTCTACTGGAGATTGACAACAAAAAATACTAAATGTACAGGCAGCTGGATAAATAGACTTACTCTATAGAGAGTATAAGAAGATCTTTAAGGTCATCCATCACCATTGTTGCCTCCAAAATTATTGCAGTACCTGAAGCCTGCAGGTGGAGCGAGTCAAGAGAGTGTAGAACATCTTCAGGAATCACTGTCAGGATCCAGATTGAAGAGTGGGACACGTCACATGGGTCATCATAGTCCTAACAACAACAGCAGCATTACAACCACAATTATCACACTTGAAAATCTCCAAGAAGCAAGGAGTATATTTCTAACAGATGCAGCAATCAATATTCAATATATTACAACTAATGAAAGTACATTCTGCATTAAAAGAACACTCTTGGTACATAAAAGATGGAAAGGGTTTTAAATTACCTGACTCTGTAAAGAGTGCTGGCCACCTTTCTATTGTGGCTTTCACTGGAGTTTCCAGGGTTCACCAACTCATGTCTTCTCAAGGCATACGTGGAGTCCATCTCCTGGGGTTGAAAACAGCATTGGGTGGCATTTCTTCATCTCAGTATGTGTTTTAAGTGGTAGTGCTTGAATAGTTGAGCCCTCTTTTCAGAAGAAAACAAGCAGTACTTACACTTCCAATGCATTACCAGCTTTCTGCCCATGATTAAAACCTAAAAAAGAAAAAAAACAGCAATCAATTGACTTGAAATGTAGAGTCTTTTTTTTCTTAGTACCTAGAGGTGGTTCAAGAACAAAACATTTACCTAATTTTTTACACATCAGTTAATAGGCATTTATCACAGTAAAAATAAAACAAAACTCATATACCAGCCAAAATAATAGAGTAATGTCCCAGGAAGCACAATATTGAAGTCAAAGGGAGGATGTGCCAACCAGACACTACAGGAGTTGCACCAAGGGTTAGTTTTCAGACATAAAGTAAAAACTGTTTTTATTATTTGGAGTAAATGAAATTTCTGAGCAGGTTTTAGCTGTTGCTGTCCCAAATGTCTGCATTACATTTGCACTTGAACAGATTTGAATCTGCTGTTCATGCTAATGAATTTGAATGTTTTCTTAGAGGGCAAATAAACTTTTAATGTCCCTTGCAAACTGTCATCTCTTTTTTCAACTACTTAACAGAAGTTAGTTCAGCTTACTTAAAGAAACTGAGGCAATCGGTTTCCTTATATTTTCCTAGTAATGTGAACACTTAGACTTGTTAGCATAACTTTCAATGAGTTCAAAGAGTAAACCTCACTTAACATAACTCAGACCTTCCGTGTAACCTAAACTTACATGTTGTAGTTTACCAAACTAATGATTATTTGTTACCTAAACTTACATTTACTGAGAAGTCTTAACACAGTTATTTTGAGCTTTAAGAGCTTAAAGTTATTGACATACATTTCTTAGAAATTTTGAGGCAATCAGTTTCCTTATTTTTTTAAGTAAGGTGAACAAATTACATTTTACAGTGTAGACCTGGGTTTATATTGTTTATTAATTTATAGTTATAAAAAGATTTTAGTGCATCCAACATCAAAATAATATGCATCTCCTGTGACAATACTGTCAAAAAGGCTCATGTTTGTGTGCACCAGCAGGTGGCAGTGTTTCACTTTTGAATTGAGATGTACCCCTGAAAGCCACAGAAATGCCAGCTGACCCCTCCTGCCCAGCTCATCTGCCAGCGCAAATGCTGCAAAGCACTTCATCAGATACTTCTTACCCCTAAAACATCTTGTGGGAACTGAATATGAGAGACTTGCTGCTGCAGAAGTGGTCATCGTGATATGAGACGAAGTATGATGGAGATAACATTAACCAGTTGACCTCAGGTCAGGCTACATGTTTACCTGTCATCTGCTGCACGAGTTTAGGCAAAGAAAACAGAAATGGACCTAAAATGACGAAAAACGAGGATGCTGTTTGTTCTACTATCTCTTTATCTGATTTGAATTTAACTGAATACATGTTTCGAAACATACATACATAACAAGGGAGAAATTTCAATTTCAACAATAATAATAGCATGAGTAAATAAAGAAATACTCCACATTTAACAGGTCAAAAAACATTTTCATTCAGTTCTTTGTGCTGTGTAGCCCGCAGTAGTGTAGGTGGATGAGATGATTTTTTTTTTCTGTTTGACTAAGTTCACAGAAGATGAACCCAGTGCCACTGCCTTGAAAAAAACACATGTACCAAGAGTGAAGTCAAACAAAACCACAGAAAAATCCAGAGCTATTTTTAGGTTGGCGGGCTCTGGGTTATCAAATGACCTGTGGTGTTGTTAAAAATGGGTACAAAGGGTCGAAGCCAGGAAACTGCGCTATCATCAGAGCAAGGTTAGCGGTTCGAGGTTATATAAACTAACCAGTCAGGGTAACATAACTGAAACGTGTGTAAAGACATAATATGTACAGAGTTTGAGCTGATACAAGCCGTTTCAGTTCTAAAATCAGCGGAACAGCACCAGCTCCTGTCAGTCAGGCCACAATCAGAGGTATAAGTAACACGATCAGTGACCAGAGAGTAGATTTAAAATAACTCCTCTCAGTGGCTGGCTGGGACATATCCTTACAGGTCAGGCACAAGGCTTCAGGCTTCAGGCTCTCTGCATCACCTATATCCAAAGAATGTGCTGTTCCTGCTCAGTTATAGAGGATTAAATGGACACAGAGAGAGAGAGAGACCCCTATTCCCCCAAAAAAGAGGACAACAGCAAGTCTTTATTGGCCCGGTTTTACCATTCAACACCACCCTGTGCTCTCATTGTATAAGAGGCTGGAACTTCTGGGGGCAATGCTGGCATCGATTCTAACAAACTGTGTTTGTACATTGCACCACACCATGGTGATGTAGTAAAGTTCTGCTCCAAAAGACCTGGCTGTTGGAACCACATGGTACAGCCAACAAACTGGGACAGCATTGCATCATGTTTCCAAAAACAGAGCAACCTGACTGGCCATATACCAGGAACATGGCACCGGACTCATGAAAACAAAGAAAAACAGCTATTTAATGACATGACCACTCATGTCATAATGCTTAGAACTTAGATTTGAATTGAGAAAAAAAGTAACTTAGTACTTTTGCAGTGCAAATCTGCATGGATCTAACACTGTGTTGGGGTTTTATCAGGAGTAAAGATGCAGAAAAGTTTGGTTTTATTTGAGTAAGAAGCTGCAGCAGCATGTGAAGACGTTCAACTAACTAAGCATGAATGTAGAATGATTTCTCTTTATGCCACTTCTCTTATGCTTTTGAGGAACATCCCACAGTACCAGACACAGTCCAATGCGCTTGTCTGTCTGTGTGTGTATTTCTCTATTGTGCGTCTACAGCCGGGCTTTTGTTCTGGTTCCCTGTGCTGTGCAGGAAGGTCTAGACAGCTGACACTTACCTAATCCACAGGGCTGCCTGAGGCCATCTCCTGTTGGCTGACCTCTTTCCTCCCCAGTGCAAGACAAGAAGCCAGGACAACTGGAAAAAGCACTCAGGATACAGAGAAGGGACATTTGGAAGATACAGAGGACATAGAGGGGAGAGAACTTTGAGAAGTTTCTTGGACTAAAAAAACACAGAAATAATCTGACATTTAATGTCATCTACATGCACCAAAGTTTTTTTGTATCCTTTTTTTAAGGTTACTTTCTAGGGATGAAGAGTGCATGTGAGGAAATGTGTCATGATAGTGAGCTTATGATGCTGTGGCCTGTATCATTAACCTACATCTTGTTAGCTCATGGCAAGCTTCTGTTTTCCACTGTCATCACTCCAAAATGTGATTAGTCATGATAGAGCGTGTGAAGTGACTCATTTTGTGTGTGTGTCTGTGTGTGTCTGTGTGTGTGTATTGGCGTAGGGTGGGGGGGTGTGGGGGTGGATGGGTGCTGTAGACAGAAATGTTTTTTCTGTTGTGTACCACGCACCGTCCACGGTGCCGGCAGCCTCCGATCACGCACAGAGCCCCTCTCCCATTGGTTAGCCCGCAGCACACCTTTGCGTCGTATTGGTCGGCGAGTCAGGCCACGCCCACTCTTTCCCCCTCACCGCGTTTGAAACCATGAATGTGAAAGAGGCCGAGCAGAAAACTGGGAAACTTTTACAATTCACTCCCAAAAGTTCTCAAGGACTAGTATCCTGCTCAGCGAGTAAACCTGAACACATCACACAGGCTCATATAGATGTAAGTAAATCACTTTTCATTTCTTGAACGTATGAGAAATTAAATGAGGATAATGATGAATAATGTTACATAAATATTCGTTTTTGGCTTTTTATTTTTATAAAGTTGACTGTCCACCCTTTTATAATTACTCTATATGTCACTACATTACCCTCTTAACAATGTTGAGAAATATTATTGGTGTGTGTGTGTGTGTGTGTGTGTGTGTGTGTGTGTGTGTGTGTGTGGTGGCCTGCCAGGCCAGGTGCACGTAGGGGTTGTGATCTGTTTTGTAACCAGCACAGTTGGTGCCTTTGGCCAGAAAAGTAGGTGAAAGGTCTTCAGTGCTGAGGAGCAGCAGCTGATCATGCACACTTCACATGCTGCTTTGCATATTCTGTGAAGTGACAAAACCAGTATATATACAGTATTGTGATAAGAGGAAACAAATGATAACACTTCATTGATTTGGGTGATTTATATCATGTGATTATTGTTCTTTTGGCAGAGTGCAAACATGGAAGATGAAGAGCACCAGTTTCCAGACTTCCATCAGGCCGAGCTCCAGCCTGGTTCTATGGGTGCAGGTGACCTGGAGGCTGTGTGGGCCCTGATGTCCATGACGAAGCACTGGAAGTCAAAGAACTTCAAACTGAGACATTTCAGACCGTTGACTCCCTCCTCAGAGTGCTCAGAGGACGACTCTGTGCAGCAGGACCCTCCTTTGGTAAATGATCCATTAGTGGAGTCTTTAGCTTTGTAAAGCCGAACTCAAGAGTATTTCATTCAACATTTCTATGCCTTTCTCTTTCAGTGCCTGACACCACCGTACAGTCCACGCCACAATGAGACTGCCTCTCCACCCTCTGCACTGAATCCATACCAACCTGCAGAAGACCCCTCCCAGCACAGGGACACTGCTGCTCCTACACAGAGGCTCCAGTGCACCACTGTGATCCGCCACACAGCAGATGGCCAGCACTGCTCCTGTAACGTCAGTCATACCTTAAAGGAAGACGGACTTTGTGGGATTTACACAAAAGCCTCTAAAACTGATTTGAATTCTGAGGCTAGGCTTACTTGTAGAGACTCCGGGGAGAGTATGGACACACAGGAAGCCTTAGCTGACAACCAGAGGAGTCTTTTAGGCCTGAATGATCATTCAAAGACACCTCAGTTTGTCCCTGCTGCTGTTGCTTATGTCCCCCCTGTGCCTGTCCACTGCCAGATTCTTCCTGTGGCTTCTTCGTCCCCAGTTGTTCAGCAAAGGCCTGCCACATCCACTGGGAGTCAGCAGCAACACACCGGTATACTGCCTACAGTACAACAGCAGCACAAACAGGACTATGCACTACCACAAACAGCTTCTCCTGCACAGATCTTTGTTGTAGGTGGTCAGGTGGCAAAAGGCCCTGTAATGCTGCTTCTTTCTCAGCCATCTGTTCCTACTCTATACATTCAGCCAGCACTGGTGACCCCTAGTGGCACCAAGTTAGCACCCATCGCCCCTGCTCCTGCCAATGTGTACTCACAGCAAAGACAAACTTCAATGCAGCCAGATGTGCCGCGTGCACGTAACCACGTCTGTCCACATGAGGACTGTGGAAAAACCTACTTCAAGAGCTCCCATCTCAAGGCCCACATGAGGACACATACAGGTAAGAGATGAACACATGGCATAGTAATGCAAGTATATGTGGCACAAGTAGTCCAGTAATATATACTTCTCTCTGTCTTCAGGTGAGAAACCCTTCAGATGCAAGTGGGAGGGCTGTGAGCGTCGATTTGCTCGCTCAGATGAGCTGTCTCGCCATCGGCGAACCCACACCGGAGAGAAGAAGTTCGCCTGCCCCATGTGCCATAGCCGCTTCATGCGTAGCGACCACCTGGCCAAGCACGCTCGACGACACCTGGCAGTGAGGAAGACACCCTGCTGGACCTTAGGGGTCACCCAGTCTGCACCCACAACAGTCAGCCTCTCTGCGACAAACTGTCTGTGAAAGAAGAATGATCAGAAACTGAGATTATCAGCTGTCAACTGATACTAATCTGCAACATCGTTGATATTTGAGGTGTTAACTAATGATTACCAGTAAAAATCAAACTGTTTACATTCTGCTTTAAACTACTGCACCACTTTAAACTGAGCAATTACATTGAAAATACATTATAGTTTCATATTTTTGCAAATTATCTTGAGTGTTTACTTTTCAGTGACATTTGACCAAAGATTGTTGAATGTTGTTGCTTGTGAGAATCTACTGTTTGTTATAAACATTTTTGCACAATGTTGTTTCCTTGCAAGGAACATGTTTCTTATTAAATTTTAAACTATATATTTTCTTTATCATCTTTCATTTTTTTCAGATCTCTATCAGCTCTATTATTATGCCGTTATCTAGTTTCCACTTGGCATTGACACTGACAGAGGTTATGAAACAACCTCAGAGATGGAAATCGATTCAGGACAGTAGCACATATTTATGGTCTATATCTGGTAATAAACCACAGATGCTATGATTCACAGTCCAGTCAATGAGGTGTTTATTACTGTTTATTTAGACAAGCACAGCTAAGTTAATAAAAAGGCAAATGCCCGATAATTTATCATGCCTTAGACAGATTGGGAGACAACTTCACAGATACGATACACGCTATGCAAGCGTACTTGCACAGTCATAAAATACAGTTGTTTCCTTTCAAAAACATAAACAAACATCAGTAGAAATAGAAGAAATGTAATTATTTTTAAAGAAAAGATCCCGTTCCATGTCAGCCGATTCATTTTCCATCAACACTTCCTGTGTTCCTTCTGCAGCACATACTGTCCAAATAAACCTTCTTTGATATCACATGGCATAGCAGCAACCAGATGACACTTCACTGGCAAGCAACACTGAAACTTTACCCCCAGCGGAGACAGCCAGCTCTTATCTTTTTTTCATGTTTTTTTTTTTTTTTTAGAAATGGATGTCACTGTGACACCACACATAGATCATACATGCTTTATTTTTACTGCAATAAACAGTAAATGTGCCTTCATGTGTGCAGCAATGTTGTGCTGCCATCTTGCATTTAGGAACATATAAGAGGACAACAAACGATCCATGTAATAATGGAGACAAGCTCTTGTCACACAAAATAAACTATACGACCAATTAAAATCATAAATACACATCTTGTAGCAAAGCTACCAACGAGATCTCAGAATGGTGTTTCCGTTTAAATACACTGCTTCACTCAGGGGTACATAAAGTATTTTACTTTGCAAGAATGGCAAAATTAATAGAGCTAGATAGATAATACATCTGTCAAAATATTTAAAAATTATCTGCTAGATACGTCTGCTGTGTAAGTGTAAAATGAGGTTCCATGGGATGGCCAAAGCAGAGAGAAGAATGCATGTGTCTTTTCTGCAGTCATTCAACTTGTTGCATACTAATTAACATCTAATCACATACTAGTGCTGTACAGTTGGGTTTAGGAAATGATGTCTGGTCCCGGCATAATCTGCACAGTCAGTTGAGTTCATCCCACTGGAATGTAGACCAAAGGAAGCTAGCAGCAGAAACCAGTGGAAAAGCCTCCCTGGTCAGATGATTGCTAAGCTGGGACAGACAGTGCAGCCTCTGTTTGGCAGGAATTTAGAAAGTATGGGACCAGAGAGAAATTCTTCAGTGTAGCCTCGTGGGTGACACCAGTGTCCTGCATCTCAAACCTGGAAGAAGAAGAAGAAAACAAACAAGCATATAATCTGCACCGTTCTTTTTAAATGTAAACTCCACTGCAGAGATGCTCACCAGTCTCTGGAGGAGATGACGTAGTATACAGGTGGTGGTGGTGAATCATTGCCGGTGCACAGTGGCTGACCCAGACTGTAGGCCCCAGCATGTGTGAACATGAGCCAGTCTCCAATGTGGAGCTCAGGTAAGAGACAGTGTTCCACGACCTGGTCCAGGTCATCCCCAGAAGGACCCCACAGACTGCTGCTGAACACAGGAGCATCCAGAGCTGTGTTCTGCTAACAAGGTAGAAAATGTGTTTGTCAGGAAGTGCAAATGTGTTTTTCATCACATGCGACGTGCATCAAGACGCATAAAAGACTTACCTTGTGGACAGATGGAGCAGTAATCAGCGTTTCAGAGAGTTTGCTGGCAAATGATCCGTACACTCCCTCGTTCATGTAGTACTGGAACTCTGGCTCCTCGTTCAGAGACAGTTCATCTGTACAAAGAAATTTAAGGATTATTTTATAATTAAGATTTACACGTTTGTTTGGAATGTAAACAGTTCTATTGTTTGCACTTTCCCCCCCCCTCTGTAAATATGCATTGAGTTTTGTTTATTCATGTGCATTTTGAGCCACTGACCATGTTCATTGTCCTGGCGATCACGTGCCACCGCCTCCTTGGAGATGACGTTGACGGCAAGGGTGAAAGCAGAAGACACGAAGAAGCTGCCAGGCTCGGCAATGATGGAAACACCAGTAGAAGGAGGGAAGTAAAGGTCCACCATAGACATGACTGCACTATTTATCTGTGAAAGAGATGACAATGGCATGTAACATGTCACATTTAGACACTACTACTACTACTACTACTTAGCTCCAAAAAACAGGATGGGAAAATGCTGACCAGTTCCAGCTGTGTCTCAGAGCCACTGAATCCACCTCCAATGTTCAATATTTTCATGTCGAAGCCAATTTCCTCCTGCAGCACACACATTTGGAAATATGTAAATAAAGCACAAATTATCAATAAAACCGTGAGTGATTCTGCAACTGCCACAGTGTGTAGCAATGACACAACATTAGTAAACATGACTTACTCCCATATCGAAGACACAACGTGCATCAGAGATGGCATGAACATACACCTGGTCGTCCTCACAGAAGCTGGTAATATGGGACCTTTGGAAAAGACGCAAACAGACATTTCAAAGATAAAGTCAAAATTTAATTGAATTCAAATATTTGCTCCTAAGGCAGCTAACAATTTTGTTATAGTAAAATAGTGTTTTTTCCTGCAGGCCTCACCTGACACCCACCACCTGCACACCCAGCTCCTTAGCACTCTGCAGCAGATGTTTGCAGTCCTTGAGAGAACAGCCAAATGTCATACTCATCTCATCGTCCAGGTTAGATGCTTCTGTTGATACCTGTATCAGCAGCCTAAAGTACAACACAGGACAAAAAGAAGCTCAGTCAATCCAGATGAGTTTGCCGATTTAAATCAAACAAGATGCTATCACAGATACATAGCAAGTAAGGACAATTAGTCCATGCAGTCTAAACAACTGTTTTCCAGTCACAGGAAAAAGGACTTATCAAGAACTCACTTGGCGTTGGGGTGACAGCGAGAAATCTTGCGTAGCTCAGTTTCGTTGTCGCACACCAGGAGGTCGATGCCATTCTTAGCAGCATATTTAATCTGGGAAATCTGTTTACAAACTCCACTGTAGATGATGTCTTCGGAGGAAATACCATGGCTCTGCACCAGCTCAAGTTCAGACTGAAAGACAAAACACATATTTCAAAATAAAAAATACAATCTGAGTTCTGATGTATGCTGGTCACCTGGTACTGTGTCTTTATCTTTTCTACATACACTGTCTACCTTGGTTCAGAGAAGGGCTGTGAAACACTTTGCTCTTTATAGGACTACACTGTAAACACCGCAATTTTCCAGGGTGCTGCCTGACTGCAGGCAGGACTCAGCTCTAATATATATATTGTGAGTATACCTTGTTGGCACATATGAATCCGGTGCCAAGGGCAGCAAGAACTTCAATTACAGCTGCACTGCTGTTACATCTGACAGCATAGTAGGGTCGAATTTGGGGCATGTGGGTTCGCCAGCGAACGTGCTGCCTCATTATGATTCCCAGGTCTGCTACAAAGAATGCATTCTTATCAGCCTGAGGAAGAAAGACACCATAATGTGGATCAGTCAGATGACACCCTACTACATCTAATAATATATCTAGTTTCAAGCAATGCAATAAGAAATATATTGTGTTTTATAAAGCACGTACCAGTGTCTGTTCATAAATGTGACTGTCGATCACATCACAAAGGGCTGTTCCTCCCTCCAGCAGGCCGACAGAATACTGGGGTTCATCAGTCATTCCTTTCATCCTCTCAACCGTTTTCGTCAAATCCAACACGCATACAGAATGTGGCTAGTCCAAAAGTGGTCTTGCTCGCTCCCTCTCGAGCCCCTGGGGTCCTAGACTTATGCAACAAACTGTACAAGAACAAAAAGAATAGTCAATTTAAAGCACAAAGATCAAATAGCAAAACACTTATATTTAAATGATGCATGTTCTGTGTTGTTGTCCTGCGCTTTTCTAGTTTATTCCATAGCTGGAAACGACAGCTCTCTGATGAAATCTGCAATCTAACAACTCATTTTCAATGATCGTCCAATCAGAGCAGAGAACCGGTTCCACGTTACAGGGTAGCTTTGTGGAAGAGGCCTATTCTTCTAAAAAGCCGCTGTGAAAACACAGAGTCTGGGGCACAGGGTTCATTTACTCTACCATCAATTACCCCCAACAATCACCATTAAATCCAGAGCTGGTGACCCGTAAGGATTCTTTTTTGATGGCATTAACCAAGGTACAATACTGGCGGCGTCTGTTTCACAACTTCATTTTCGGTAATGTTGCACAATAGTCAGCAAGGGCAGTAGTCTGGATAGGACCAGATGTGAACTGGCCGTGCATCTGGGAGACTGACATTGTGCCGAACAGGACTGCCGTGTTGCAGACTGTTGATGACTGGTGATGTAATTTTTGAGGCGTTACACTTATCAAAAAACAAAAAGGGGTAATGGCTCAACACTATCCTCCCTTTAAAAATCAACTAAGATTTTGTGTAACTTAAGACAATGCTTAATCCCAGGTAACATATGGTGCAGACCTGTACTGTTAATGAATTATACAAAGAAAAGGTAGGACACCACACTCCGAATCATTACATGCCTGATGTTAATAGCCAAAATTACTGCAACTAAATCTAAGTAGGAGAAAAATGTAGATAAATGCTGACCCGAACACAGTGTCCTCTCATTTGACTACAAGAGCTGAAAATAGATCTGAAACTGCAGATCTAAATTAGGTACAGACCGTTTGTGAAGTCCATGATGCTGCATCATGCAGAATGCAGCAGATAAATGTAGTTAATAAACTGAGGTTGTCAAAGTGGATTTATAAACAGAGTTTTGTGTCATGCACAATCAGCAGGGAGAAAAAAAACGCTAGTGTTTTCACTGTGAGAGTATACCGAGTCCTAAAGAAGATGCACAGTATAGCCAATTTACTCACATGGATGAGTCCGGGGAAGAACTCGTCCACTATCAGCTAGGATCCCAAGGTGGCTCGGCGTTGAAGTCAAATGGCTCCCGGTATAGAGATGCCCCTAGATCCTCTGGGTAGTTATTGTACACCTGCAAAATGACACACATGAGGACATGGCCATTTAGATTTATGCATATTAGATTTACACAGTCAAATCTAGAAAACTACCAAGCAGTTGTGCAGACACTATGTGTGGCCAGAAGCTGTGGATGGATTAAGAACGTGTTTATAGTTTGTCAACCTGAGTTTTGTAAAGGATGCTGTTTTAATAGTTAAAAATATCATTCTGTGTGTACTTAACAACTGAATGAGTGCAATTATTGGGTTTAGCGTTTTGAATGAAGTGCCATATTTAATCAAATTACAAACAAAATCTTTCATTCTTGCATTGATTAACCACCAAGCTAACTGCAACTAGTTCTTAACCAAATTTTCTACACCGTAAATTAGTTTCTAATCAACCTGGGTGGTCACAGGTCGATTTGTATTCATTTGTCTTATAGCATACGGCATTAGCGTAAGCTACACATTTGGAATGTTATTAAAAATACATAAAATTTGCCGTAATAATGCAGTTTATGTCTTCATAGTAACGTTTATATACAATATAACATTAACTTCCTCATTAGCTTTAGCTAACAACATGCTAACATCATAGCAAGCTAACAACGCGGGTAGCTAAGCTACTTACGTCTGCAGAAAACCCAAAAGAGGGGACAGAACGCTTTTTCTTTTTCGGCGGAATTTTTAAAGAGTGATGGGGTAACCAAAGGAGAAAATTATAATTGCCATCGATGTGGTGGATTCGTTTAAGTTAGCGCCGTTCAAGGCTTTGACAATGCGAGCTAGCCTGGATCGTTTGTACCGACGACCGAGAGAGGACGACGACAACAGCGGATGTCGTGTGAGCGTCGCGGCGGGAGACGGACAGACAGCAGCGTCACACACCGAAAACAACACCGTGATTTCCGGTTTGTTTATCAAAATAAAATTCAGAATAAACGTTCTGTGGTGTTGTTGTTTTGAACGCAAATGGTTAAGTAAGAAAGTAAAACGCATTACCAATATTTTAAATATAATACAGCATCTGTATTAGAGACGATCTTCAACAAGCATTAAGATTATATAAGTCATATAAACCTATTTCCGGTACGTAATTAACGCTAATTTTACTGATTTCTCGAGCTGTCAAAGCCTGTGTGAAGCATTTGTTTATAAAACCACAATTTGTTTGCGAAATTTTTAACAACGATCATGTAATATTTCCAGATTTTATACAGAAATTAAATCATTTACTACATGCTATATTTACAATAAAACATATTTAATGTTTGAGTCAAATTTACCTGTGTTATGTCTTCATCATATTCCCCATGGTTCAGTAATATGGACAAAATGCTGTCCAGTAAAGTCCTGGCACAATCCCTTTTTTTCTGTAGCCACAGTCAGCAGTTACAAAACATCAGTCCTGATGAGCAATGCATGTATTTTGTTTTTTTTTTGTCTTCAAGCTCAGACTGGACTTCTCTATCCCTTTGCCTTTGTAGTTGTGACTTTGAGAAGTTGAGCCCGCTCCTGAAAAACGCAGGGTCTGGGGCAGCGTGTGAGTGGTTTTTTCTTTTCTCAAGAAGATAAAATTTGCATGTCTCCCTCCTCAACACTGGAGGAGGAGGAGGGTGCAGAGGAGAGCTCAGCTACTGTTAGCCAAACAGAAGGGAAGTGTTTTCTGTCTCTGTATCGATGTTCGCATCATTTTGGTATAAAGCATGAAGTATGATATTATTCTAAAGTCAGATACATGATACATGATAGATCTCATAATATCTGTTTTCTATCAAAGTCCACTTTTATAGCACTGCCTGTGTAATCTCTGGTTATATTCTCTTGGTTCTGCACCCCATGAGCCCCATTCTGCCATGAAAATCCTGTATTGACCAAAAAAAAAAAACAAAGCAATCTCCCTTTAAGTCTTTGCAACCCTTGCTGACCCACATCATATTCTGGATTACACATAGCTGTTCGTGCTATGTTGTGTTTTTCACAGAACTATTAAATTCTTCAGAGTGTTAGATGAGCTTTAAGTGCTCCTTGGGGAAAAATAAACAATAGCAGCGCTTGTTTCACTAATAAAACTACTGTGCTCACTATTGTAAAAGGCCGGAGAGGCAGCGTGTTTTCCATGGACTGCAACACAAAAGCTGTTCCGTGTTTTGTGCCTGTTTTTCTCCGTCACTAAATGAGACTATGTATATATAGGGCTAATCACACATAGCATCTAAAGTGGCTTCCAGTAAAGCAAAAATGTTTGATTTCCATTGTGTGGCTTATAATAGCCACAGACAGCAGCTACTGGGTATGTGACAGACAGAGAGAGAGAGAGAGAGACATGTGTACCACCCACTGTGCGGGCAAATACTCCAGTGGCTGCATTGTGCAGCAGGAATTCTTATTTGCAAACATTGCAAACAGATTACATCAATGCACAGACTTAGACAGACTATAAATCAACACTGGCTGACCAAGAAAAGAACTGAGCAACAAGCTTAAACAACATTAATAGGATAAAATATCAACACACGTGCAGCCAATGTGATTGTCTTTCAACCATAAAGTACTGTTTGTGGTTGTAAAATAATCTTATGTCGTCAGAAAGAGGCAGATCTAGAGACTCTGTGTCATTGTGTGGACACCAGTCACTGATTAAACACAAGATAATTAAGTCTTATGCAACCGCTTCTAGTGTTGTTAAGTCACCCTGAAGTGGTTTCACCTCCTTTTTTTTGCCAAAGAATGTTGCTAAGTAAAAGTAAAAGGGAATTCTAAACAAACTTCTCTTCACACTGATCTGAATTTTAAGCAGGGAAACATAAAGCAACAGGCTGCAGGACCACTTCAGTCTCATTATGAAACCTAAAAGTAAAAGTTAACACTAGATATTTATGAGATTAAAATGCACCCTAATGTTTATACTGGAAAATAATAATTGAATTTTATGCCACCCAAAGGGAACAGGCTTTATCTCAGGGCTTTCCCAGGACACGCCATGGTGAACAATTGTATCAAAGAGGTGGCGAGACACAGCAAGATACACCATGATGGGCAAACAATAACACGGTCTAAATAATGATGCACATTTCACCCTCGTTTCCTCTTCGTACCATGATGGATCGGCTAACAATAACTCAGTGTCAGTGCATGAGATTAAAGCATGTTTAACTCTGTATATATGTTGCTTTGTTTTCTCATGAGCTCTAAGATGTTATACATGTAAATGCAATAAATGTTGCGTACGTACAAACAAACTTATTAAGGCTACATGTGTGGACGTGCAAGTCACTGTGGCCCGGTTTACAGATTAAACAGGTGAGTACAGACAGTGTGTACAAAGCATTTAGAGGGACTGTCATTCCTGGAATGCATGACTGACACACGCATACACACACTTCTTCTCTGGAACTCCATGTGAGGCTCTGTGAACGGTAGCATCGAGCCTGTATATAGTCTATTTATCTATTCAGTGGTAAAACAGCATATTTTTCTATTGAATCTGAAGACACCACGCAGCAGACTTTCAGCAGTAGCCTGCCTTGTGTAGACTGCCTGAGTGTGGCGTGTGTGCGTGTGTCTAGATAACATCCCGACAGACTGGCCTCTAGCCAGCCACGGGCAAACTCAACCCTGCTGTTTGAAGTCGACGGTTGGCTCCAGGCAGACCAAGCATTGTGTCCCAAACAATGAACCCCAGACCCACTAAACTATAAACATGTCCCCTTTGGGGGGCGTTTTCCTCAGTTTCTCAACAGGAGACACCCAAAGTCAGGAAACCTGACCCAACTTTTCCAAATTTAGTAACTCCAAAGCCTCAAATGCTGCTGACTTGGCATCATCATCTGTCCCTTTTCTATTAAGGTTAAACAAATGCATTTGGAATGTGGTTGGAGTGTGGAGTGTAAGACGGGCTGGTCATTCAGGAAATTTATTGAAACTCCATATGTAAAAGTTACAGTATGCTGCATGACTGTTATAATAATGTGCTAAAGGAGTTGGTAATGTGCTAAGGAGTGTGGCCTAATTGAAAAAAAGTCTTTCTAAAGTGTGGAATTTGATTGCATTGGTATTTGATTCTAGCTGCAGTACCCTCTGTCCACCAGCTGTGGTCGCTGCTGGGCTGCCGCAGTGTGAGCAGAGAGGCCTTCCGGTTCCTCTGGCAGCAGGGGGATCAGCTGACTCTGATGCTGCTGTCAGGAGACCTCACGAACTACACAGAACAGCAACTATGAACATTACCAAGCCATAGAAACCCCGCAGACACCTCTATTTTCACAAATTACTGCCACGTTTTTATTACACAGGTGAGTTTCATTGTTAAACAATATCAGTAATCACTAGAGTTGTTATTGTTGTTGTTAGCAAAGCTAGCTAAGTGGCTAACGGGTAGCTAATCCCTGCTGGATGCTGCTTGACCTTAACCATCTTCTTTGTCAGCTATGGATGGTGTAGTTTGTGTCTAATGGTTGTTTGTGGCTTTGTAACGTCAGGCATGTGTAAAGTGTGTATGACAAGTAACAGTAAATCAGTCTGTAGCGGAACAGTGAATGGTCTTCTGTAGCTAGTGTAGCATCATATTACTAGCTTAGTTGTAAACAGTGTCAGGGCACTAAATGACAGAAGCTCCAGCTAACGCTACAATGTGGATATAGACAGTATGTGAATACAGTACTTATGTACTATGTAAACGCCAGCTATTGTTATTTAAAATTGAGGTTTGTTAAAGTTTAAGCCCAAACAATTATGCACACTAGTCTAAACACTGCTGTCCTCTCAGTTTTTTCTAGCTGCATCAGTGCTGTGAGCATGACAGAGTTTTGGTTGATCTCTGCACCGGGAGACAAGACCTGCCAGCAAACATGGGACAAAATGATGGCAGCCACCACACGTACCAACAACCTCTCTACCAACCACAAATTCAGCATCCCGGACCTCAAGGTTAGGATGTTTTACAGGCCACAATGCTGTGTGTTAAGACAAGACAGTACACAATTTGATTTTTGTTTGTAATTATTTTTCAATCTGTTTTAAAAGTAGTGTAGAATGTTAGACTCACCTTATTTATCCACTGTCAAGAATAAGCAGATTGTGTGTATGGGAAGCAGTCTTTACACAGATCTGATGGCTGCATGTTGAAGCATAGGTTAGGTGAAGTTTTCATCCACAGAGCAGCTCAGCTCGTCTGGTTCAGTTCCTCTCTGTGCTGAAGGTGAAGTAACCCTGCTGACCTTGCTGCTGCATGGGGCTGTGATGTCCTCTTGGAACTGTTAGCAATACATGAGCGGCTCTGGACAAAGAGGCGCCATCCTAAGCACATGGGGCCCCCCTGGATGTCACTGTAGGCTGGCTGAACCCCAGATGTCACTGTTTAAACACAACTCTGCTGACCCTACTTTAAATTGACCCAGATTTCAGGATTGATGACTCAGAAGTCTAACTCTTTTTTTTTTTTTAATCCAAAAACAGGTTGGGACACTAGATGTCTTGGTCGGGCTGTCGGACGAACTGGCTAAATTAGATTCATTTGTTGAAAGGTATGCAACCTGCTGCACTCTGAAATATGTATTTTTCTCTTACAGTCTCTTATTCAGCAGGCCATGTTTGAAAGAAAATCAAAAGTGTAACCTGTGCTCTTAACTGTTTAATGTGGCCACTTTGCAATTCTGTTATCCATTCCCTAACAATGAGGAATTTCACAGGGACCTGCCGTTAGTGAGCCTCGCAGTCTAAACTTAGCAATTTACAGTTGGGTGACACACCAGCAGCCCTTTCTTTAGTCATATTTATACCCGCTGACTTATGTGCTGTGAGTATGTAATTTATAGTCTTTTGGAAATATTGACATCCAAAACTCACACACAGTCATTACTGCCTGAACTCTGCTCCGCTTCCTCTGTGGATACTTTCAAGACTGTGAGAAAGTCCAACGTTGCAACATGGCTTCACTTGTTTGCACATGGCCCATCTTTAATCTAGTTCCTCTTTGAAGTTTCTATCCAAGAACGAATCTGTAATGTTTTTGATGAGTTTTTCAACATTTGCCAATAATTCAACCTTGTAACTTGATGACAGATGAATAACAGTTAACCACAGGTGTCCAGCATATTTTCTTATGAACTTTTTAGGCATCAAATGTGACTTGGCGCTCGGTCTTTTTGTGGCTTTACTACTGCTTTGATGTGCTGCTGAACAGTGTGGTCAAAAATCTTGAACTCTGAAAGTCCGTCATATTATAAATTGCCTTGTCAGGAGATTATCTTAACAGCACAGTGTGAAGGCTTTTGATGTGTGTGTCTGTTTGTGTAAAATGTGGGAGAATGAGGTCAGGGTGGCCATGTGCTGGCTGAATGTGTGGTTTACAGCAGCTTTGTGCGGGCAGTTTGTGTTGGCATGGCGTGATTTGATGTCTCCTGGGTGTTCACAGTGTGGTGAAGAAGGTGGCTCAGTACATGGCCGACGTGCTGGAGGACAGTCGAGACAAAGTACAGGAGAACCTGCTGGCCAATGGAGGTACAGTGACGGTTACAACACTGATGACAATTTCAGGCTTTGAAATATTCTGGATCTGGATCTTTTTCTTTCATATTTTACTAAATCTGCAGTTTGCTGACAAGTTCATGGCCTCTGGTGGGTAAACCCAACACATTTCTCTGTCAGAGAGTCAATTCCTACATTTACACACTTTGCATAACAGACATGGAAAATTTGGATCTCTATTTTGTGGAATTTGGATCTTGGGCTATCAGAAAAATAGCATCTAAGACATCAGTATCACTGAGCTCCTCCCTTTATGAGGATGTTCTAGTAGCCTGAGGGTACTGAGCAGATTTAAACCCACATTCTTGAATAGCAGCCATTGCCACTGTAGACATGAGGGACAAGAATACTTCTTTTGTCAGCTCTCTGCAGCAATTTTCCCCAGCAGCTATTTCAAGAGGTTGTAGTAGATGTTTATTTACAATTTACAATTACAATTTCCAATTCTTCTCCTTATCACCTGCCTCTTGTGAGTCTGTCTAACCACTATAAAGTGAGTTCTTTAGATCTGTTTCTGGATGAATAAAATGATTCTAAAATCACTTTTTAGCTGTATCTGGATTTACTGCAATTATCAAATGCAGATATCACTCTGACAGGTCTTTTGTCATGTTTCTTTCCAGTTGATCTCATCACTTACATCACAAGATTTCAGTGGGACATGGCAAAATACCCCATAAAGCAGTCACTTAAAAACATCTCTGAAATCATCTCAAAGGTAGGTCTGTCAGTGAGATCAGAGAGAATTCAGCATGGTATTTATGTAAGTTGTATATTTTTGTATTCTCCTGTGTAGTAAAAGGTTCAGCACTGTCTTCACTGTGGTGCACCCACAAGGACCAATCAGGCTTTGCCCTCATTACTGGAAGGGTTTTTGCATAATGTCTGCATATGTGTCATGTCATGTCACGTTTTGGATGTTTTACAGCAAGTAACCCAGATTGACAATGACTTGAAGACCAGAGCATCGGCGTATAACAACTTGAAGGGAAACCTGCAGAACTTAGAAAGGAAGAACGCGTAAGTAATTCACATGCATAAATGTCTGCGTGTACCAGAGTTCTTTTGGGAAGTGTTGTGTTTCAGTGTGCTTCATTTTTGAGTTAACCAGCAAAATCTGAAGTTACCAAGACTGATGCTGATTTGCTTGGTGAACACAAAGCAGCACCGTTGTCGTCTCTGTAGTTGTAATACCTGCTTTGCGCCACCAGGGGGAGCTTGCTGACCAGGAGCCTGGCTGATATTGTCAAGAAGGAAGACTTTGTGCTTGATTCAGAGTACCTCATTACTCTGCTGGTAGTGGTACCAAAGTGAGTGTTACTTCCTCAGGCGGTCACAAATAATAACACACATGTATTAAGCACTAAGTTTAGAAAGTAACACAAGGCTGCATTACATTGTTTTGTTTTAGGACAGCCTATCCTGATTGGCAGAAAGCGTACGAAACGCTTGCAGAGATGGTGGTGCCTCGATCCTCGAAGTAAGTTATGACTTTTATACTTTAACATAACACACTGTGAGTATTTACATTCCCTCTGCACTCAGCATTTAATGTACAGCACTAAAACAAGTACCTATTTTCCTCCAGCTTGCTATTTGAAGACAATGACAGTGGACTGTTCAGTGTCACTCTGTTCAGAAAAGCCATCGATGACTTCAAACACAAAGCCAGAGAGCAGAAGTAAGAGTTTTCAGATTGAGTGATGACAATATGTACATGAAATAATAATAATAAATAAATAATAATAAATCTTTTACTTTTGTCCTTTATAGATTCACAGTGAGAGAATTCCAGTACAATGAAGAGGAGATGAAGGCAGACAAAGAGGAGATGACGCGGCTCTCCACAGACAAGAAGAAACAGTTTGTAAGTCGAGTGGATCCTGTGGATATTTTAAAATTCCTTTTAAATTTGGACTCATTTGTGGTTTCTATGCCCGATGTATTAGAGGGTATTTTAATACCTTGGCACAATTTAGATTTCCTGCATTTTCTTTTATATATATAAACTTTTACCTAAATTGCAACTACCACTTAAATATCAACAGTACTTTTCAATAAGGTCATCTTGAATGCATTGCAGTTGCTTAGCAGAGAGACAGAATGGAGCTCCACTCTGCAGTCAGTCCTGCCTGCCACATATCAATAAGCTTGAGAAGCAGAAGTTGAGTTCTTCTTCAAAAATTAAATCAAGACCAGAATAGATTTGGTTACTGTTATTCTTCTCTGCAGGGTCCACTGGTCCGATGGCTAAAAGTGAACTTCAGTGAAGCGTTCATTGCGTGGATCCACATTAAAGCACTAAGGGTCTTTGTGGAATCTGTTTTAAGGTACTGATTAGAAAACCCACTCCAAACGTCACCCATGCATGTACCTAGTGTATATTAAAGCAGAGGCAATATTACTCATCTCTTTTCACCAAATCCACTAAATCTTTGTTGTGTATTCTTCCAGGTATGGGCTGCCTGTGAACTTTCAGGCCATGCTGCTGCAACCAAGCAAGAAGACCATGAAGAAGCTGAGGGAGGTTCTCAATGATCTGTACAAACATCTGGACAGCAGTGCAGCGGCCATCATTGATGTGAGTGCTACAATTACATCCTGATTAATAAATCACTGTCATAAGGCCATAACATTGTAGTGTAACCAGTGGGTTCCAAGAAGATTTCATGATTTACTCTCAAAGATAGTCAAATAGGGACAAATGCAATATTGAAGGCACACAAACATGGAGGGGCTTATTTACTTTACCGTATCTTCACGACTATAAGGAGCACCTAAAAGCCTAAAATGTTCGGTGTAAAAAACCAGGTGCAGCAGATGAATTCGGAGCTTGCCCTAATCCCGGGAGGGTTAACAAAAGAACTCCAACCGCTGGACATTGGTACACTTATAATCAGTGTGTTGTAGATTCTTTATAGACATAGTATATGCATAGAAGGATCGACTTGGGATGCACCTCTCCTCCATGGCTGTGTCAGAGTACTTACTCCCTCTTATGGCAATACCATGTTACTGCGAAAGAGATATCAACTAGGAAAAATAATGATGACTCAATGTCAATGAGAAAAACTAGACTAAAAGGATACCACTAAACCTGATTTTGGGAGAGTATTATGAGAGTATTCCACACTAACACTGCTGCTTCTCCTCTCCAGTCTGCCATGGACATCCCAGGGCTGAACTTGAGCCAGCAGGAGTATTATCCCTACGTCTACTACAAGATTGACTGCAATCTGTTGGATTTCAAAGTTTAACGCGTCCCCCTGTTTTTGTCCTTGTGTCATGAGTGTTGATCAATTTATGTTTTTCCTGGTCAAACCTCCCTCTCCTCCTCCACACTCTCTGTCTCCTCATCATCTCCTCCTCTTCCTCCTCCTCCTCCTCCTCCATCAGCTGATTAAATGACAGTGCTGCATGTTCATTCCTTGTGGTGAAAAGACTCATCAGCAAGCTTCTACCACTTTTACAACCAAGGGACAAAAAAGACTTTTAAATATTGTTTTTGTTTACAGTGTATTTTCTTTCTCAAGCCACACAGATGATTTGTTTTTGTTTTTTTGTGGATGTGAAATGAATCAAGAAGTTACCATGGAGAGCTGTATATTTACTGTGTCATTCCACATGTGTTGGTGTGTATCCATGGCTACACCTTCAGCATCATGTTCAGATATTTGTGGGCAGTTTCATCATTGTACCCATTGGCAAGCATATCTGGAATGTGCTGTTGAGATTGTGTAACTGCAGAAATTGTGAACAAATACATGTGTATGTTGTGTGTATTATGCTGTCAAAAAGAGATCTATATCAGAGTATTGTGAAAGCCATTGATTGAATAAATATGATTGAATCATATGAAGTGGGTGAAATGATTTCCTCTTCCTCTCACTCACGCCAACCACAGCCCTTCGTATGTTTATTAAATGAGTTTTAGATGAACCAGCAGGATGCTGACACACAAAGATGTTTGGAATTGGTCTGGACTGGAGGTGTGTCAGAGGAGGACGTTGTCCAAAAAATAAAGACCATACTGGACTGTCCCTCCCACCCGCTCCACACTGTGCTGACCAGCTACAGGAGCTCGTTCAGCAACAGACTCCGACTCCCACGATGCACCACTGAGAGACACAGGAAGTCATTCCTGCCTGTCTCAATCAAACTACTGAACTCTGAACTGTAACAGTCACTCTTTACTATGTAAATTTTTTTATACAGTAGTAAATATGTTCTTTAGATACACCTCGGGGATTTAAATGCTATCTAGGTATTTAGATATTTATTATATATATTTCAATTTCATATTTCAAATTATCTTTGATTTCTATTGTCTGTAACAAAAAAGAATTTCCCCTCGGGGATAAATAAAGTAATTCTGATTCTGATTCTGAATGACACTAGAAGCAATGATTTTGATAGAGTTTTCAGTGGGAGAATTTTTAATCACTTTTAATTGATTGTCAATGGGTGGCATTTCTCCATTTCCCCCCCGAGGCTGCTGCTTGGTGACAAACAGTGTTCACCCAGGGAGTGGCCCCCTGGTTGCACCATACCAAGCGGCATAATGGACCTTTTTTTTTATTCA
Source organism: Parambassis ranga (assembly GCF_900634625.1). Classification (NCBI taxonomy): domain Eukaryota; kingdom Metazoa; phylum Chordata; class Actinopteri; family Ambassidae; genus Parambassis; species Parambassis ranga. The sequence continues at coordinate 4,214,943 of NC_041036.1, forward strand.
TCATAAGGTGTTTTTGAACCGCTCTTGGTCTGACCCATCACCTAGGACCTGTTTGCCTTGGGAGACCCTGATAGGGGCATTAAGCCCCTGACAACATAGCTCCTATAGGATCATCTGGGCACTCAAACCCCTCCAACATGATGAGGTGGCGGTTCAAGGAGGGGGATTTTTTTTTGTTTCGTTTTTTGTTTCTTTTTTGCTTTTTGGAAGATTAGGGCTACTTATGAAGACCTAATAAGACTTAGGTCTAGTTCATTTTCTGTAGAACATCCCCCTAATCTTCAGGTTGTCCATGTTGTTATACACAGAGCCGTACAACAAAAATCACTAAAATGACATAAGACATAAAAAAATTATTTGGAAAAAGGATTTAGAATCTATACTGTGGAAAAAATGTTTTTTCTTTGCTTAAGTGTTAAAACTACATTAATTTAAGGGAGATACTTAAATAGACTAAAATAGCTGCTCAATTGTACTTAGAGGGTTAAAGTGGTTCAGTAAATAGCCTATAGCTCTGAAAGGGAGAGAGAGAGAGAGAGGAGGGGGCGATCATGTGATGAAGGAGTGAGCTTGGCTTGCTGTGTTGAGATGTGAGACACACACACACACCGTGCAGGCAACAATCACACCAACATCTTATGACTGCTGGTACCAAAACCTGAACGTCGAGCGAGCGGAGGGACACAGTGGAGCCTCCTGCTTCAGGCTCCTCACCGCTGCTGCTGCCTGGGAGGCGACAGGGAAGCATCCATGCCTCCAGATTGTTCCTACATACACACCGGCCTGGAACTGTTCTCGTCATCGGGCCTCCTGCGCTGAGATAATGAAAGGATGGCCGAGCGCCGATGCGGCAGGGACCACGGAGGGCTGACGGATGCTGCTGCAGAGACTCGGCGGGATGAGCAGCAGCATCACAGCGCGATGAATTCACCGGAAGAAGCGCAGCAGGACCTGTCTTTAGAGCAGATACTGAAGCTTTATAACCAGCCCATCAATGAGGAGCAGGCATGGGCGGTGTGTTACCAGTGCTGTAGGACGCTGGCGAAGGGATACAGGAGCCGGAGGAGCTCAGCAGCCGCCGCTGCAGCCACCATCGGAGCATCATCATCATCATCATCATCATCAGCGGCGGCTCCGCTGAGGATAACCGGACCTGGGGATGTTAGGATACAGAAAGACGGGTCTGTGAGGGTGGAACACCAGAGCTGTGGAGGTAACATCTTATGTAAGACTGAGCGCGCCTCAGATCTATAGGCCAGACCATCACTTGCATTTCAAATAATGAGGTTTAAAATGTTTGTTTTTAATGTAAGTGAAGAAAGATACACCCAAAAAAATCATAACAACATCTGTGTATAAGGCCTCAGAACACTGCAGCAATGTAGCTGACCACATGTGAGTGCCTCTGATCAGGTGCTTAATTACACATCTCAGGATTACTCTGTAATCTGCAGCAGGATAATAACAGCCAGTGGTTCAGGGCTCCACTGCACATGACCTGATACACAAAGGAATGCCATCACAGACCCCTGCTGCTCTCCCTCTCTCTCTCTCTCTCTGTTTTCACAGATGTCCATTTCACTGAAGGCATGTGTGTGTGTGTGTGTGTGCGTGCGTGCGTGCATCATGTGGCTCCATCTTTTATTAAAAGCCCCTCAGTCTGTTTTGCCACTTCATATCAGATCAATGTGTTCATTCCGCTTCATCTGATGAAAGCATGTGATTACAAGCTGAAATGTGGGCACTGATCGGATCAAGGCGCAGCCCGATGCCTGTACTCTGTGAGAAAGGATGCAAAGTATCATCATCAGTTCTTTGTATCATGTGGGTATATACTAGCTATAACTAAGAAGGTGCGATTCATATAAGGAGTTAGAGGCCTGCTGGTAAATAATCAGTGGCAGCAGTGTTTTACCAAAAGAAGAATCACAGCAATAGTCTTAAAATGTCTCTTTAGGCCTTTTCAGTGTGTCCGTGGTACTTTAATTCTGCTTTATGTGTCTCATAAGATGCCTAGTTACTGTTTGGTATATCTGTGTGTATTTGTTTGGGGCCATGAGCTGGGTGTGTCTCACAATGACAACACTCTCTTAAATCTCATGTGTTATGATATCTTGTCAGACTAAGCTGTGATTATATTTTCTCCCAGAGTGGAGAGCAGACTGACTAAATGCCTTTCTATCTGTCTTCCTCTGCCTGTAATGGAGTAGCTACCTGATGGCCCTGGGGCCTGAGGGATGCTCTTAACTCAGCTACAACACAGTGCACATCACTGCTTATAGTCAATGCTTCAGCCCTTTATTCGATAACTCCACAGAATGCTATGTCTAATCAGGTTGTATGAACAAATCTGAAAGGCACAGCTGGGGATGATGATGCTGGTTGTGGCCTGCGCCTATATGACTAGAATGAATGGGCTATTTTTAGAGGCGTGGGAGCAACCATTGGAGAGGGGAGTCCACTTTTTGATTCCTGTTTGTATTAATAATCATTTAGCTCCAGTGCTGCAGTTCAGTGGGTTTTTTGGAAGTTGTACTTGCCATGAGGTCTCTGAAACATACTGCTTTCCAGTGGTTTCTGTACCCCTGTGAGGAGGCCTTCCTCCTCTTTGACATACTGGATCTTATAATCAAAGTGACTGTATAGGTTTGGATTTCCATCACTCGGAGTGCTCGGTGTGTTATTCACTATTTTGATATTTATTTGATCTGCCTTAAGAATATAAATAAGCACTGTTTAACACTTTTACATTTTTATTACTATTTATTTTGTGGCCTTTAATTGCTTTTGGTGTTAATTTTGTTTTTGTTTTGTTAACTTTGGTTACTTTTAGCATGATTCTTTCTTTTTTGCTTATTTATTATTGTGTCTGTGTATTATTGTTTGTTATTGTCTCAACTCTTTCAACTCTTTAACAATGACATTTACCTAAGTGATTTAGTTTTTAACCTATTAGTCTTACTTTTTTAGGATTTGCTACTTTTAGCAATATATTTTATTATTATTTTACCACCTATTTTAGGGATTTTACAACCTGATACCTACAGAATTGACAGGAATCACAGGGCCTTTGAATCAGAATCAGAATCAAAACCGTGTTTATTGCCATGTAAGTGAAGAGGATTCACATTACTAGGAATTTGCCTTAGTGATTGGTGCATACATAAAACATATAATAATTAACATGAAATAAGATAAAACTAAGATAAAAATAAGGTAAATAAGATAAAATAATGTCAAGTAAACAAGGTAAATAATGTAATCTAAGGCCCCATTCACACTGGGGAAAAAAATGTGGCTTAAGCAGGATTTGGCCGCATCCAGATCAATCCAGATGTGTTTTTTTCCGAGTGTGAACACCTCCAATCCGGCTGAATCCAGTTTGATTTCAAGCCGGCTAGATCCACCCTCGAGAGGTGGATCTAGCAGGATTGGCTCAAATGTGGCTCAGGTGTGAACTAGCGCATCCGGCTAGCCACATTATTAGCCATATTACGAGGCGCCACCTAGTGGTTTGGAGAACAGCAAACACGCTGGATGAAGCCGGATTGAGTGCGGACACAACTGTGTGCTAGCCAGATTTGAAAATAGGTCTGAACCCATCCAGCTTAAAGGCTGTCTGGGCTCAATCCTACTCTAGCTGGAATGACTTTCTCCAGTGTGAACGGGGCCTAAGAGTAAAGCTATAAATTGACATGACATAACAGACATACAATGAACAGAACAGAACATGAGTGGTGGTTGTAATGGCAAACATAGACCCTGATATGATTTGGAATTTGTAATTCCAAGCAATTCCAGTGTGTTGTGAGTATAATTAAACAGTTGGTTTCATTTCCAGGATAATTTCCTCATCATCTTTGTCTCATATCTCCCTGACAGTTGTCTGAGTCATTCATGTAAATACTGAGATAAATGTTTGGCTAACGTTTGGAGGATTTGGGATGTTTGAAGCTCTCATTTGCTAAATTAGCTTCAGAGGTTAGCTTCAGTTTGTCAGTCAGGTTTATCTGGGCCAGCTGACAGTTTGTGTTACATCTGAACCTACTACGAAAAGCAGGACTACATGATAAATACATACCCTCTTCACAAGTGGTTTGGGACAGGCACATCTAATTATCTGCTGCCCCACACACAAACACACACATCACATACCTTACAGCAACATTTAAATCTGCTGATTCAAGTTAAGGTCAGGGGGTGATGTCAGAGCTGTTGTGATGTTGCATTACTGCGTATTACAATACAAAACAGGCGTTGTTAAGAGGGTCATCTGTTAGCAGGCTGTGTGTGTGTGTGTGTGTGTAGCCTGGAGAGGCATTAACCCGGCTCTTCTTCTGTTTTTAAAGGGAGCACATTCATGCAGCATGACTTCTTGGGAAGGATTTAGTTGTCAATGGTCACATGCTGTTCAAACTGATAAAGTAATTAAAAAACAGAAGAGATCTTTTATTAAAACTGATCCAGTTTGTGTAGTGATAACTAGAGCAGGGCTTTAGAGAATATTAGTTAATGTGAGGAAGTGAATATTTAATATATTAAATCACTTACACAGTAAGTGTCTGGGCTCAAAGCTGTATGTTGTTTATGCAATGTCACTGAACCATACTGTTTACATTTAAGCGTCTTGGTTGCTGCATACTGTGACACTGCTTTCTTGTTTCTTTGCAGATAAATACAGCTCCTGCACAACAACAGAGGTGAGTGACTCCTGGATGATTTTATTTCATCGTCACACACTTTGAGGGGTTTGAACAATATTGGGTTGTGGTTTATTTTTTATTCTACTGACGTGAGTGCACTGTTTAGGATATTTCTTATATAGGCTATTGTGTTTTAGTTGTCTAGGCTCACAGCATTCGGATTAGAGCGGACACCCTGCAGGATTATTTTAAGTGCGATAGTGTCGTACAGTGCTGTGGTTGTCATACACCATGGGTGTGTGATGTGTTAATCCTGATGCTAGCAATGCAGCTGCTGCAGTTCCTCCACTGCTTAAACTAATGCCTTTAACCAAAGACACAAGTTTAGCACACACACACACACACACACACAGTACAAAGGGGTCTGTAAGGAGAACTGCTTCCTTCGCCTCCCAGCCTGCTTCTTAGTTAGAAATATCACCAGCTTTTTCCTGATGAGAGCTGGGAGAGAAGTTGCAGACCTAATTAAAGGGCTTCGTTAAACTGTCCCTACACACTCTCTCTGCACTGTCATCAACTGCTAATAATGACTGTGACTACAGCTTCTAGAAAGAGTATGAAGTGTGCAGGGGTTTGCTTCTCTGTTACTGTTACTACGATGTCCAAATCCTAGACAGGGAGGACAGATGGTATGAAAGAGGAGTCAAAGAAGCATCTATGTGAAATTGGAAAAACCCCTCTCTAAACAGAGGAGGAGGGCTGAGGCATCAGCTCTCACCTGTTTACAACTCTGTCCTTTCATTCCTTCCTAGCAGACTTCACTCATATTCAAACTCTAACGATGGGCCGTCAACTAGTCCTGCACATGGCCCAGACACAGTTTCTGGTCTTTAACTGACCATTAACCAACTATAGGGATCTTAGGCCCCATTCACACTGCAGAAATTTAATCCAGCTAGAGTAGGATTGTATCTGGACAGTCTTTAAGATGGATACATTCAGACCTATTTTCAAATCTGGCTATCACACACGTGTGCCCACACTCAATCCAGCTTAATCCGGCTTGTTTGCGGTCCTCCAAACCTCTAGGTGGCGCCTTGTAATGTACAGAGTCCGTTCAGGCTGCGGTATGATGATGGCAAAACATCTTCAAACAACAATCCTTGAGTCCAGTTGCCTCGATTTAAACTCTTGGAAATGACTATGACCCGGATGAATGAGAGCATCCACAGATATATTCTGTTACTGGTTTTGGGGAATATTCTGGTGGCTTTAAAGATCGGTTTTACTCCTGCAGAGGTGTCAGAATATGTGATCAATCCAAAGCTGATAAATGGATTTGGTATGAAAGTGTTTTGTGCGTGTGTGCAATGTTGCACATTGACCGAGTATCTCACTGGATCAAGGCTGTAGATGTGGATTGCTGCGCAATAGAGCTGCAATAACAGATGGACAGGCAGTGAATAACTCGGGCATAAACACATACTGATAGAAGCAGTGAATGTGAAACTGTATAGACCAAATCCCTGCTAAGCAGCTTTGCACTCAGAATGAGTTCTCACAATGCAGAGTGCGGCAGAATGGCTGACAGAACTACAGACAAGTTTGGTGGAGTTTCTCGATGCCTTGATGGTGTTTAAGGCGTTTTTTTTCTGTGTGGAATTAGCCCAAAGCAGGATGAACAGGAACACGTGTGGTCATAGCTGACACAGATTATCAGCCCATGGCCCGGAGCAGCGTGAATTCTTGCAAATGATGCGTCTGTGAATGTCAGATGATGCTGTTTTCTTCATACCCAATGAGCCGAGTTCACCGGCCCAGCATGCAGCAGCATAAGGCTCTTTGTGCATCGTTCACTGGAAATTTGTTAGGATTTTTTTTTTGCATGCAAGTCGCTCAAATGTGACACTTCTGTCTGCTGGGTTAAGTGATCACTCGTGGTCTTGTGATGCAGTCTAACCCCCAGACGTTTGTGGATTATGTTTCATCACATTCCCCTCTGTCAAAGTTTAACTGAGCATGCCACATGCTCTCTTTAAAGTCTGGGAAGGGGATTAGAGTCTAACATGACATCCAGTGTTGAATGTAAACAGAAAATTCAGTCAGGATTTATGATTCCCTTCGCAGCAGGTTCATTTGCTTTGATGCTTCCCATTGGCTGTGTGTGTATGCATGAATGTATGGTCATCAGTTGAACTGTCCTCTCTGTTTTGTATGTTCAACATTGTGTGGGTTCTACATCTGCCAGAGCATCCATTCCCAGTCATATGACAGTCAGAGGTCACAACGGAGGTATTTATTTGTGCCTGAGAGGAAATAATCCAGATGTTTTTTTACGTCAGCTCTGTGATCATATCTTTAAGACTAACTGCCTGCTGTGGCAACACTGTAGGAGTCAGTAGCTACATAGCATGAAGCATCACTGCTGGTGTTTCTGTGGAGACTGCGAAGTGTCAGCAGGCAGCTCATTTTGGTGCTTCATGCTGCAGCAGCAAAGATTCCTCCATTTGTTTGTCACTTTGTGAGTCACATCAAAGACGCTCCAACTTAAACTGCTTCATATTTTGTTGTTGTTAAACATAAAAACATAAACAACATGTACAATCTAATGAGCGTAATTAAAGAATAGTTTTTTTTAGCCACATTAGCAGCTCTGATTCAATTCAATTCAATTCAGTTTTATTTATATAGCGCATTTTACAATCAGAAATTGTCTCAAAGCGCTTCACAGAAACTCAGAGCGTGAGACCCAGAACCCGAACCCCCCTAAGAGCACTGTGGCAAGGAAAAACTCCCTTTAAGAGGAAGAAACCTTGAGCAGGACCCATCAACTTAAGGGGGAACTAGTCCTGCTGCTAGTCGGCCGGGTAGAGGAGGAGAAGAAGAGGCGAGACAGGACAGAGAGGATGAAGGAGAGAGAGAGAGAGAGCGAGAGAGAGAGAGAGAGAGCGAGCAAACATGATACAGTACAGAGCAAACATGACAGCAAGATGAAACAGTGATTATATTATAATGGATATCTATATATATCGTCAGTCCATAAGTAGTAATAGTAATTTGATAGTAAGAGGAGAGATCAGGGGCGGGACTGCAGGTCAGTATGCAGGTCTTGAGACCTGCAAAGAGTCTGAAGCAGTGTTAGTTGGTTCACTTCACCAAAATACAACAAAAACTATCTGATGCTTCTTTTGTCTTTAGATTAGTGTAATGTTTTGGTTATTGGTCTCCAAAACTAATGACAACGTTTTTATTCTCAGTCACATTTTAATTAGCAAATGTTTGTTTGTTGACATGTCAGGCTATGATGGTGAACATGGTAAACAGACCTCTTTAACAGTAAGTTTGTTAGTATTGTCATAAGTACGGCAACGCTGAGGCTGTGTTCTTGTGGCTAAAAGCACCAGGCCTCATTTGGGCAGTTTTTATTATTGGCAATTTATTGGTTAAATGTGAAGGATGGGTTCCAAGATTAGGATTAGGAATACGTCACTCAATCTTTATGACTGAGTCAGACATATTTCTGTATTTGTTTATATAATCTGTATAAACTTTTAAAAAATTGCAATCCATTGTAAAGAAAGTGTATTTATTTGTCTCCAGGTAGCTCAGTTGCGTTCACTGCCATGACCTAATTACTCTGTGTCCACTAATGAGGACATATAAATGTTTTAAATGCCCACAGTGTTTCTACAATCCCTTAATTCCAGCCGGTTTACTCTGTAATTATAGCATTTCTCTGCTGCTTGGCTAGCAGTGATAGATGGGCGGCTTCAGCCGAGTTGAGTTGGCAAAGCTGGCGTCGGTGTTTGGCTGCATAAAGCCACACATCTAAAGCTGAAGTGAGCTAAAGTCTAACAGCTGATGATGTGATTCTGATGTTAGAACTCTACTTGCCAAGTCTGTGTGCTCCACGCTAACTTCACGCTGCATGAAAATGTATGCTGTGAACTGTGAATTCATGGCACCTGGCCGCACTCACCCAGAGGGCCCTGTTACATAACTGCCAATGTACTTAAACTAGGACAGAGGCTTGATAATATTACATGCAGTCCTGTCAACATGAGCCTCTGTTGTCATTTCACATCCTGCTGAATGTTCAGTTTTCACACTTGAGGTCAAGTTGCTTTGCAAAGCTTGTAGTGAAATTTGATCACGGTTTGTTGTTCATTTGTTTCCCCTGTTAATTCAGGTGTCAAACAGGAAACAGCAGAAAAGGAAAGTGTGTGTGTCAGTGTTTGTTGACTCTCACAGGCTAATCACTGACAGATGCATCTGCTTCTGTTATTCTGGAGCCACAGTCATTTGGCTCAGTGTAAAGTTCAGGTGAGGTTATGTGTTGTTTGCAGGACAATGGTGATTAAGTGGCCAACGTGACGCACACTCCGTCCTGCATCACAACGCGTTTTATTCTGCCCCTTCAGCCATCTCTCCTCCTCCTCTTCTTCGTGACAGGAATTCTGAAACTCAAGCCAAGCTGTTTGATTTTGCTCTTGACTGCTACAGCAGCGCTGGCAAATCTCCTTTAGTTGACATCTTCATCTCCATTCTTCCCCTTTTTTCCCCTCCTCCCCACCCCTTCCATCATTCCGCTTGGTTGCCTGGAAGCCTGGGAACAAGACGTGGTGATTTTAAAGGAGTCACAGGGACAGCTTTTAGTTGCATTTCACAGTTACCGGTACAAATAATGCCATTTAAACTTGAGTGACAGCTGTAACATACTCAGAACTTTTTGTCAAAACGCAAATCCTTACATATAGTGTATTTTAAGGAGAGACATTAAAACCCTCTTTAGGGACGGTGCTAAATTTATTGCTGTTGGCTTACAAGCATTCAGAGTATTGCTTATAATGTGCTGAAATGTGCCTAATTTCTTTGCAGTCTATAAGGCTGGTTTTTGAGGATGCAGTGCCAGGTTAAAGCGTGGGGAGTTTAACACTAATGAGAATCCAATCCAGTTTTAGCTTTGGATTCTTTAAGGTGAGGATTTTTAGATATCAAAACAAAACCCCGGATTAGAATCAGGAGCCTGAAAAATCCACTTAACACATGAAATCTCAGCACAATTCATAACTCTGTCTCATCTGTCTGCTGAGGAGGGGTTCTCTCTGATGGCAGCATCCTGGAGGAGTGTGTGTGTGTGTGTGCATGTGTGGTTACGTGGAGTCATATATCATTGGGTGGTGTGGGTCCGGGTGGAGCTCAGACAAAGAGGTCGCATTTAGCCACCCCCCACCTCCCCATGAGAAAACCTGGCTATTACGCACACTGATGTGGGGGAGAGAGAGAGGGAGGCAGATTTCTCATATGACTCCTCCTCCCCTCCGTGAGCCTCCATTGATCTGCCCTTGATCTTCATGTCTGCACACACACAGTCTCTATGAGCCTCACTCTCTTGATGTCTCACCTTTCTCTGCCCTCCTTGACCTCTCTGATCGACTCATCATATCACTCACCGCTGGTATTTTTGTCCCTGTGATCTGTCTTTCCTTTCCCCCACTCTGTCATTCAGTCATTGTACCTTTTTTTTTGTCTTTGTGCTGTCTTCCCCCCTCTCAGTCTTTTCTCCATCCACTGCTGCAGGATAATCCCTTCTGTGATAGTCTTGGCAATGTCAGATTTATCCACAATGACTCTCTAATTCCAGGGCAAACTGAGTGCTATAATAAAGCACACACATCTAGAATGAGAGGTGATATTTAGCAGTGGGGGTGAGAAATCTGTTTGAGAGTACGGCTTTAAGATCAAATAGTGGATCTATATTTAGGGCCCGAGCACCGAATGGTTGGAGAGCCCTATTGAAACCTTAGGGATTATTATTTTTACCGCCTCAATGATCGCATTTTTGGAGGACTTAACATGCCCTAAAACACACCAAACTTAAAATTAATTTGCCCGAAAGATTTTGAACTTTGCTGACTTTTGAAACGCACATGAAAAAATGGCTCTATAGCGCCCCCTAACGTGTAGTCCCTCTAGCCGGTTTGACACAGGATCATGAAAATTGGCACACATATATATCACCCCAACATGCACAAAAAAGTCTCTTGGAACCCCCCTCCAAACCCAACAGGAAGTCCGCCTGTTTTTTGTAATTTTTGGCGATTTGCGACCCTGCTACAAAACTTTTCACGCCTCACATACTTCATTCAATCCAGCTGAAATTCACCGTGTCCACTCAGAACACCATAGGGAATAGACGCATTCCAAAACTCTTTCCAAAGTGTTACGGTGTGTCCAGGGCGTGGCCTCAAAGTTGACCATTCGCCATTACAAAGGAACTCGCTCTACTTTCTGCAGTACCACCAACATACTTCATGCAATGTGGACAAAATCTTACACTACTGCTATGGACCCGAGTCTGAACAGATGTATATGCTAATAGGATGATACAGTCATAGCGCCACCTACTGGCAACAGACACTTTGTCTTGTAAATGTGTATTTCCTGTAAATCTCTGGAGAGCAGAGGAGAGGAAACTGCGATGGCCCCGCGGCTCGCAAGGTGCACGAGGGCCCGCAATGCTGCTCGCAGCTTTAATTTACATGTCTTACTTTAAGCATATTGTCATTTTTTTAATCCTAAATGTGGTCTGAACAAAGGCATGCATAATGGTTCTTTTTCCTGTGTTTAATCACAAGATCAACAATCAGTAATCTGTTCCCGGGTCAGCCTGTTAAAGGCCAGCCACTGTGTGTGTGTGTGTGTGTGAGAATGTTGGAGGGAGCTTTCTTGGAATGAGATCAACATATTACAGATGTTCAGCTCAGGCCTGGCGCACAAAAGAGGATCATATTGCATAACAAAGGAACAAATCCATGTTTATTTTTATCATGTGGCACAGAAACAGCTGATGCATACAGAAAAGACTCAAACAATGTTTACAGTGAGTGTTATCAACGACCGTCTCCTCTGCTCCTGCAGGTGATTGAGTCTCTGGGCATCATGATCTACAAGGCTTTGGACTACGGGCTCAAGGAGAATGAGGAGAGGGAGCTCAGCCCTCCTCTGGAGCAGCTCATTGACCTCATGACCAACATGCCCGAGGCCGAGAATGACACCTGCCCCGACGAAGGCTATGAGGCCACAGAGGAGGAGGAGGAGGAGGAGGAGGAGGAGGCAGACGGTGACCATGATAACATCGGCAGTGTTCATGGCTACAGAGATATCCTCAAGGTAGGTCATTAAGGGGAAATGTGTTCCGCTGGTGGTGTCACTACACCATAATTATGGACGATCGGTCGCACAAAGACAATTTAGAACAGAGTTGTTGTTGTCATTATTATATTCTAAGTAATGACGAAACATTTTTCATGTATACAAATGGAGTCTTCATTATTGTGTTAACATTACTGCTAATGTGTGGTGTTGCTCGGACAACAGTTTGCAAAGATGTTAGCCACATGAACAATGTGTCTGTCCACATGCATGACTAATACATGAATGCAAGAAATTCCTGGAACAGATAATAACTGTGCCGGAATAGATAGATGCACATTTAGGAAAATGAAAATGTTCGACATGGGTCTGAACACAGAGATTACACCACAGTGCAGTCAGGCTGCCAGGCTCATGCTTGCTGCGAGTCCAATGGAGCAGAGAGTCACTGTGTCAGTCCTCACATGGCCTCACACTGTTTACGTAATGACCACACACACACACGCATACAGACACACACCAGCACTGCTCACCAAGGAGATGTATCTGAGCATTGTGGCAGTCTGGCTGGCCCGATGGCGAACTAGCTGTCAGTTTAAATTGCCGTCCTCAGACAGCCCTCTATGTGCGTGCTCACTTTACCTTTTGTCCTACTGTACTGACCCTAGATTACACCACAGCTGCTTTAAACAAACATTTATTCAGTTATTAAACTTTTATATTTATATAAGGATTTCCCTTTTATTTTAGTCAATCACACATTCTTTGTTGTTCCCACATTTGTGGCAGGATGGAATCTGTGGAGAGACGGTTGTCTGCTATTTTTTTGTGTTTAGTTTTTTTTTTAGTTTTAGTGTGTTTTCACCGTCTGGATGCCAAGCGCATGCCGAGCATTGACCAGACCTACCTTCTGTTCCTCCGAGAAACAAGGACATCATTTGTTATCACTGTTTGTGTGTGTGTGTGTGTGTGCTTAAAGAACAACTACTTTTCTGACCTAAACATGTTTACACAGTCACATAGAATTTTATTTCTTCCTTGTGGGAGACAAACAGCAAGTAGCCTTATAAGATAAATCCTTTGTTCTGCAGTTGTTTACAATTGTTGCCATTACTGAAATCTCCTTTCAAGGCTTCGGTCAGCCTGACGTGACTGTACCATGCTTTAAAACTAATCCTATAGCCACTCACGGCACATCACGCTAGATTACACTTCCAGATTATTGAAGTAAATTCAACAGAATGCTACCTAAATTCATTATTAATATAGAAGATCAACATTTAAACTCACAAAAAGCATCATTAGCACCATATGCTTCCAATATACTAACATGTGGTACCCTGTGGTTGTGTTTACTTGATAGTGTGTGAATGTTAAGTGGGTGATTTTGTTTCAGATTAAGCCCGGTAACCTGAGCACTTATCATGCTAATGCTATGCTAATGCTGTTTTAAGCTGCACTCAGTTATGCTACACTGCTAAACCCATTAAACACAAGCTTCTGACAACAGTGTGGTGCATCAAGAAATATAAACATATGTGTTTCATTCAATGCTTCAATCTCTCTGTTGCAGCTGTGCACAGATCATCTACCCAGTGTGTCAGATGCTCCCAGTCACTACCAGGCTGTGTGTCGGGCTCTGTACACAGAAACAAAGGAGCTACGCACCTTTCTGGAGAAAATCAAGAGTGCCAAAGAGGTGAGGTCCTCATCACTGTCATTGTAGTGTGTAAATGCACATCTCCTATCTTATCTTATCTTATCTTATCTTATCTTATCTTATCTTATCTTATCTTATCTTATCTTATCTTATCTTATCTTATCTTATCTTATCTTATCACATTTTATATGACTTTCAAAATAATCTCTGATAATCATAGATTAGTCATCTTTTTCTGTCTTAGTGACCAAACATCAGTTATGCTGGATCTCTGCCTATAATCGGCATGGACACAACAGGGGCATGACGACAACAGTCAGACAGCCTTGTTTCCTGTGTGACAGAGCAGCTGATGCAGAAAGCATCCGTGGTAACGGCTGCAGATTAAGACATGAATGGAACGAACATGAGCGCGTGTCCCATATTACTCATGCTATGACATAACACACAATAACTGACTCCTAGATGTACATTAGCAGTGTATTTTCTTTACTTATAACATGAAGATATGAGTCATTTTTTAAACCAAGTATCATGAAGTCCTAAAATGTCCAATAATTTGCAGGATTAGAAGACTGGTCACGCAAATCAACCCAAAAAGCACATAATGGGTGCATGGTAATGTTAATATTATGCAATGTAAATATGTCAGTTTTACCTGAATGACAATATAAGAGGATTTTTTTCCAGCATTACAGTGATAAAGCCTTTACATAATAGTGAGTGTAAGATCACAGAGTGACATAAAAATGACCCAGTCACAGTACTGTATGGTCTGAGGGCAGCCGTGCAGTGTGTGGGTGACAGGATGTGCTCTCTCGCCGAGCTGGCTGTCTGTTGTGCATGTCAGATATAGTTGACAATATGTGCAGACATGCTGACTCTGATGGTGCCAAAGGTGCTGAGTTTCATGGCAGTCATTCAGACAGACATGATGAAAATAATCATGCATGAGGGTCCTATGGTAACGGCTGGTGGGTATGTGTCTCCACACCATTAACGGTCAGTGTTGTAGGGCGTGTCGGTGTTCAAGCTGGCAGGTGATTTGTGAAATGTGGTCCCGGTGATTAGAAGATTTGCACAGTCACAATGCACTGCTTTCTACTTGATGACAAGTGTCTTGGGGGAAATGAATATCAATTGATTCTTAATCAAAGATGTATTAGCGACTCATTTCTGCCTAGTTCACATCCAGGCTGTCCCTCTTCTAAAAACAAAGCCTCGTGTTGTTGCTGCTCTGATTATTAAGATCCACTGCAGTCATTTTGAGCTCAGCTGTGGGTTGGAACATTTCCTGTGAGGAGTTGTGCACCTCAGGGTTCCTTCCTGCTATGCACTACTTCTGCTGCCCTTTCAGTGTGTGTAATGCGTCTGAATGAATGGAGGGGATTGGGCTGGTTACATAACCTGCTGGTAAAGCAGAAAGGTCTGTTGTTGCATGTTGGAAAGAACCGAGAAAGAAGCTTTAAAAGGATAAAATGTGGGTGCTAGAATTACTTTAAGTGGCTGAAGTGAGGTATGGAGTCACAAACATCACAAAAACAACACCACCCGATGCTACTATAGTGATAAGATGATAACACTTAAACTTCTGCCTCACCTCTCCTCAAAAAACCTGTGGTGAACGCTTCACATTCACTGCCCACTAGAATTTAAAGGTGTAGGGTAGGAGATTTCATTCTGATGCACTTTTTGTTAAGTTAGTGTAACTTCTCTTTACAATCCGATAGCAACCGATTAGTCCGGCAGTTTCGCATTAAAACGAAGAATATGAATCATCTGTGGAAGCTATAAAACACTAAAAACATCAGCCAATCCTCCGGGTGGACCCTGCGCAGAGTATTGGATGGTTGTCACTCTCTTCCTGCTCTGTGCGCACCAAAGAGGTACGTGCATGATGGCCGAAGTCACAGACCGCAGCTCGTTTTCAGGTAATGCGCGTCCATGTGATTGGGAGGCGTGGCTTCGGGGTGATCTCCGAGAGAGAGGGGCGTGTGTTTATTTTCGAAATCTGGCTGACTGTCACTGAGTTTTCAAAATCTCCTACCCTACCTTTAAATTAAAAACAAATATGTATATATTTTTTTGCATTTATGTTTCCAAGCTTTTACCTTGTTGATTGCAAAATGTATGCATGTGTCTTCTGGCAAGCAGCAGCACAGGAAGAGTGCCAGCAGCCATCTTGAACTGACCATTTGCACAAACGCTTACACGTCATGAGCAATGGGATTCTTTCCAATCCATCCCTTCATGACATGAACACAGTGTTGAGCCTGTGAGCTGCAGGCTACCTTGTGTTTGTCAGAGCACATGGATAGAAGCAGGAGGAGATGCTGTGTTTCAGTGATTTAATATTCATGTCCACATGTATATTTACAGACGTGTGAGCAGGATGTGTGGGTGTACTTTTATTTTCTCTAAGACTCTGTGTACACTGCAAGTGTGCGTGTAAGATACTGTACCCCTGCATCCTGGCCTGTTTGTTCGAGCTGTACATGCCCACAGGTAATCCATCTTTATCCATCCATCACTGCACAAAGACGCCTCCTGCTGCTGGAAATTCACAGAAAAGCAGCGGAATTAGTGGTGAATCACTAAAACGACTAGGCTGCTGTTTGCTCATGGATAAGTGTTTGTTCTCTGCTGTTGAGAGACAAAATGAACAAACAGATAAGGAGCAGGATGACTGAGATGCAGCTGGTAATTGCTCTTATTATTTGTGTCAACTTGCAGCAGCAGAAGAAGATGCTGCTCAGTCAGCCTTAATTGAATGGAAATATGGAGCTTTGATGTGATCTGGAGTGGGGCTGTTTATCCAAATGAGATAATGGTGATTGAAAGCTAATCTAAGCTCTCTTTGGGTCTAAATTAGTTCTGTTTTAATTTGGCGATCTGTTAAAAGCCATTAGGGACTGCAGCACTTCCTTGCGACGGAGGCACTGTATCCACATGTGCTGCATCATGATGACAGAGCAAAATGCATTATGTTGTGAGTGATCTTATGTAAGCAGACAGCTGTTCTCTGGCAGGATGATAATGAGTGGTGATTTCCCTCAGCGGGCTGAGGTTTTAACCCCGCAGTCGGCAGGGCAGTCTCCTGCGATCGCCTTCAGAAACCGGTATCACTGTCGGCCTAATGCTTTAATATGCTGCTCCGTTCACACACACAAATACACACTGGTATTGTTCCAAGTTGAAAGCAGCAGCAGATTGAGAGTTAACCGCAAATAATTACATTAAAGTTATTGTTAGCATCATTTAGGCTGCACGGGAGATGGAGCTGGGTATGCAGTAGCCTTTGATCTTTTCCTTTTAGCTTCCCTCCTTCTTTGTATGTCACACAGTCATGACCTTTTCTGTTTTTTTTTTCCACCAGAACCTCCGCAAGATGGAGGAGTCTTCAGAGGATCCAGGCCGAGACCTTAACGAGCTACAGAATGCCGACTGGGTAACTGATTTGACCTCTGACCTCCTGCCTCATCTGATCGTTTGTTTAGTAAAATTCAAACTCAGTGCAGGGGTAGATCAGGCATGTTTTGGTGCAATGAGTGCATTTTCATATATATCTTTATCAGTGCACGTAAATAGAATGGAGCCATGCTGAGGTGGATAGAGCCACTCCCTCATTCTGTGTGCACAGAGAAATGAGCTGATAGATGATATCATGCTGCCTTCTGCTTCTGCTGTCAGGCTCGATGCTGGGTTCAAGTGATGAGGGACCTGCGTGATGGGGTGAAGCTAAAGAAGGTGCAGGAACGTCAGTACAACCCTCTGCCCATCGAGTACCAGCTCACTCCCTATGAGATGCTCATGGACGACATCAGGTCCAAGCGCTACAAACTGCGCAAAGTCATGGTCAGTGCTCAGAAACTTTGCTGTTAGATTATTGAACTTTTCTATGTTCAGTTGATGACATCACTGTGTCACAGGGTGGTCAAGAATTGAAGCCATTTCTGTCTTTGTTTCAGGTGAATGGAGACATCCCACCAAGGTTGAAGAAAAGTGCTCATGAAGTCATCCTGGACTTCATCAGGTCCAGACCTCCTCTAAATCCCGTGAGTAAATATAAGAAGAAGAGTTCTCATACATTGTACAGTGTGTTTCACTGCAGTGTGAGGTCAGTGTAAGGCTACGTTCAGCAGCTTTCTGCTGATATAAATCTTGCAGCAGGATCAGCAGTGTCAGCAGCATCTCGCTGTAATCAGCTGAACACTCAGTCACCATGAAGCTGCAGCCCTACGTGTTTGCACCAGTGCTGGTACTCCACTCTGTTTACTCCACCATCACCCATCTCTGCTAGGTCTCAGCTCGTAAGCTGAAGCCACCGGCTCAGCCTCCTCCCACGCTACATGAGCGCATCCTGGAGGAGATCAAATCTGAGAGGAAGCTGCGCCCAGTGTCTCCAGACATGGTCCGCAGGGGACGGCTGGGTAAGGAAGCACCACTTTGCCATTTGTGTGTTCTTTATGCACCATTGTGGCACACACAGACATGCACACTGTTCCGCACAGACGACCATACTTCACTCTGTAATCTAAAGTAAGTATGGAGCTGATGCCGGCACATGCACATATAATCTATGTGTAGAAGCTTTCTTATTTTTTTTGAGCCATGTTTCAGTTTCTACACTTAACTACACATTTATTATTTGTGCCTCTGCTCATTGCTACTGTAGCTGATGCTGCCTAACTTCTCATGTTTGTGCTGTAACTAATGCCTAATATCGTTTTGTTGAAAGTTGTGAAAGCTGCACACACAAATGATGCTAAGTGTCTGCAATTCTATATACTATACTAACACCACTAAAAGCACTGCTGTGTCTGAGTAATCTCTCATTGGCTGTGGCCTATTATTTCCCATCATTAAGATGGGAAATCTGAAAATAGACAGCATGCTATAACCCTGAATTATTTGCAAAATACAAGCAGATTACTTGCTCCTGTATGTGTTATGCCTTAATTTGCCTCCAATAACTGTAATCCCATGCCGTGACTGTTTCTCGTTACAGTAATTCGGCCACTTAGCATGTCTTTCAGTTTTGATGCGTCAGGTAAAGTCTCCCTCACTGCTTACCTGGCTTTTTTTTAACTTCTTTCTGTTGCCCGCATTGTTGTGTTTTTCTCATCTGCTTTATCAGCTCACACACGCATCACAGACATACTGCACACACACGTTCCATGCCACGCTTCAGTGTTTGGTGATGGTTGGCTGTGGAGGTGAAACATAGAGATATGAGACACTGGTCAGCAGGAGGACGCTGAGGAGAGCAAACAGACAACAACATGCTGTGCAGACTGTGTGCATATATGCTTTACCAGTCTATGTTTGGGCTCAAAGTCAAAATTGCAAATCTGCACTGAACTTTTTAGCATCTTGCGATTTTCTAGCTCACACGCTCTGCAGCTAGCAGCAACAGAAAGCTGTAATTAACCTACTTTATTTAACCCCAGGAGCTTAAAATAAAGAAAAACAGCAATACTGTTTCAACCGTGATAATACTGCCACTTGGAGAGCGATGGAGACCTCTAATGAATGATTTCTTTTTCCATATGCTTCACAGTTTTCTGTTAAAAGTAACATCAGCTTCGGTTTCTTTCATTCAAACTGTAGTCACATGGCTTATAGTAGGGGTAGTTGTCACACTTGCAATAACTTGACCACAAAGGGGGTCTACTCAAAAGTGGAATACTAGTTTTGTGCATAAACATAATGTGATGTCACATCCTGTCTGGAAAAACCAAAGCACACTGTCAACTGAGGTGAGGACAAAGTTTCCATTTTTCACATATGAAAGTAAAAAATACCAACCGAATATTTTTGTAACTGTCTGCTTAAAGACACAAATATCAATTATTTAACATTTGAACCTGTTAGAAGAAAGAATTGGTATTCAAGTTCATTGATTAATCGAATATTTCTAGCTAAATTTAATTTGGAATATTAATTAAACTGAAGTGTTCTTGTTTTATTTATGCCAAACGTGTGACGTATGGTGTGACAACTTTCCCGCTAATGGGGGAGCATGTCACATGTGTGCACCCCCTATATTTTTTAACAATCTGATGAACTAATTTTAAGATATATAACAGAGTGTAAAAAGTGTGACAACAAGGCCCGGCCTCCCCTAAATGTAGCACTGTTTCAAAGTAGGTATTTTGAGTTCTCAGCGTTGACACAAATCAGATGCAGATGTTCAATATGCTAATATTGTCATTTGGTCCAGTTTGCAGATGGCAAAACAGCCATACAGTTAGTAACAATAACATTTTTTAATTACACTGCTGATACAAAGGCCTTGATGGATTTTTTTCGCTGCTTGCACGCTATGTGGTGCTGAGATTTGGGCTGTCCTTTAGAGAGGGAGAGGAGATTAGACTCAGCTCTGTGTGGCTGGCTGGGGCAGATCACATCGCCTCAGAGGCAGATTAGAACAATTAAAAGGCTTCACTGCCCTCTGAGCTGTGGAGAAGCCCGTGTTATACTGAATATAAGTTTTATTACTGATGGATGTAGCTTATAATTCTGAAGGAAGGGTTGCAAAATGTCTTTACTGCAAGCAAACAGACAGATCCTGTTCCTGGCCGCTGCCTCTGGTCTCTGAGGCCTCAGTGTGTCACCTTTGCTGAGTGTGAGGTGAATCTTAAAAGCAAAAGAGTGAAAAGAACATTTGAGTGAGTAACGGCCACCTCAGTCTCTCCAAGAACCATCAAACTTTACACAAAAGAGTCTTTGATGTGCCATGGTGACTTTGCAGAATTTGAATCAGGGAGCAGCTCCATGCTCTGCACAGCGCTGGACACTGAGTTTAGTGTTTAGCATGAAACTATAATTTGGGTGAGAAGAAAACACTGAAGGTCAGACATGTGCTGCGTCCTCTGTCCCTCCTACTGAAGCCAGTGTCTCTCATTACACCACAAGCTTTACTCCCTCACCCTCCTTCATTCTGTGTGTGTACGAACCTCCCTGGTAACGGATCGTTCCTGTACAATGTGAGTGGTTTGACTGCTCTGTATGTTATTGTGACCAGGTGCATATTCACTCACAGTGTAATCAGCATGACTTTCAATCAGAAAATCATTCAAACACACTTAAACTGGCTTTAAAACTTAACATTAGGTGGACGTCATGTCTTCTCTTATAACAGGGAGACTCTAATTTCTACTAATTCCTTTACGACCAGAATGCAATGCTCATTCAGGAGTACATGTCTATACACTCACACCTACCACCCACAGCGGAAAGATAACACTTTAGAGCTATTTATACCAACCTTTATTTAAAAGCTCCCCCTGACACCAGTGTGTTCGCAGTATTTCAGTTTAATTTAAACATAAACTGCAGGCGTTTTGGAGGGGGTTGATTTGCTGTCCTAATGAAGAAGGTGTCCCCTTTTAGGTTTTGGCAAAACTCGCAGTATGCCTCAGGATTTGTTCCGTACAGGATTAGGTAAAGTATGGGCAGCGCTGCGGTTTGTCTTTAACCTTTAACGGCCTCGTCTGTCTCCCTCCCTGGCTGTAAGCTAATAACTCCTCCTCCTGTTCAATACTAAATGAAGGCTAAATGGAAGGTCTGGTGATGTTGTAGCTTCTTGGCTGTAGAAAAGGCTGCTTCAGCAGCGGGAACAGAGGTCCTGTTGAGACGAGGAGCTCACATGGAGGCTTTTCCCACCAACAAGAGACTGAAAGGAGAAAGGAGAGGAGAG
This sequence comes from Parambassis ranga, assembly GCF_900634625.1. NCBI lineage: Eukaryota > Metazoa > Chordata > Actinopteri > Ambassidae > Parambassis > Parambassis ranga. The sequence goes on from NC_041036.1 coordinate 4,236,103, forward strand.
GATTCAGGGCCCCAACAGATCCTATCAGCCGTTGCTCTTTATCTGTGTTTTGCAGCACTCGCTTGTCTCCTCTTCTCACTCTACCTCCCTTTTTGTTGAGGTCAGTTGGAGTCAGACAGCTTGGTTAACCTGGATTGTCAGTACAGAGTGGCCTTTTAGGAAAGTGGGGCATTTTTTTTTATTTTAAGGATTTTAATATTTCATAAATGAGGCATCCATGCTCTGTGTGTAACACTGGCCTGCTCCTGTACCTCCCCTCAAACCGATATAACTCACCTATCCCACCCTCCCTGACCTTTAGATGGATCTCAACCTTCAGGATTCATTGCATCCTTTAAAAAACAATATTAGAAAACAAACCAAGAAATATTTAAGAATATGAGCCAATAAGGATGCAAGGAATTAGTTTGGGATTCATCTTATTAGCTCGGGCTCCCTGTGTCTGAATGATGCTCTCCTTTGTGGCCCTGTGCAGACGAGTTTAGCCCATACATGGGCCGGAGGACGTCCAGCTCTATGTCTCTGACCAATGGATCAGCATCTCCTAGAGTAGAACCCTCCGGATCCCAGTCTGCCCCTCAGAGGAAGAAACTCCTGAAGGCTCCCAGCCTGGCTGAGCTGGACAGCTCCGACTCTGATGTAAGTGTGTGTTTGTGTGTGTATATTTTATTCGCCTGTGCATATCAGTGGATAAAGCCTGTGTGTTCCAAAAAATTCAGGATGAGATTGTTGGGCGAAAATCAGCGAGCAGCTCCAGTGTGGCGACATCTTTGATGGATGATACATCTCCAGAGTCTGTGCTAGGAAAGAAGAGTGAGTCAGGGGATATTTCTACATCCCCGTCACAGCTCACTTAACCATACTGTGACGGATGAGTTTCTTATCATTCTGCCTCAATCTCCATGTTTTTCTTTCCTTCTTCCTTATTCATCATCGTTATTCATCGACACCAGCTCCACCCATGTTCCTGCCAATCTCCTCCACACCTCAGCCAGAGAGGCGTAAGACCCCTCAGAGGAGACACTCCATTGAGAAGGAAACGCCGACCAACGTCCAGAAGTTTGTGCCACCATCCAAACATAGCTCCAAGTCTCTGGTGAGTCAGATCTGCATGAACCTTATCCAGCAGTCCATCCTTTATAAAATAAAAATCAAATAAATGAGTGATGGGACAGGTAGAGGTGGAGCTTCTCAGAGCTTCAGGTGATGTTTTCGTTTGCTTGTTTACATCAGTGTGTGAAGAGAATACAGTACAGGTTCAGTCTTCTTTCTGAGGTGAGATTGAATCGAGTGATTTAATAATCTGGAGAAACTGCTCTCCCACACACACCTCCACCTTCTCTTGTTCAGGTTGGGAGAAGAGCTTTTTTCCTCTCCTGGATTCCCTCCCTCTTCCTCCTCCACCCTTCTCCCTCCGCTCTCCATCCTTTGCGGAGCTCCCATCCTGTGGAGGTGTTTGTGTTGGGGTTGGTGAAGGCAGTTTTTGCTCTGTGCAGGAGCGTTTACATCAGACCGAGAGAGACACCCAAGGTTTGCCGGCCTCCCCTCAGCCATTTAGCTGCCCATCCTCTCCTAATGCTTTAGCTTCAATCATGCTCCTAGAGCAGGCTGCTACCATGGTAGACTGAGGACAGCTGCTAGTGACCAGCATCATTCAATTCATGGCTTTGGATAACATTTTAACACAAGTAACAGCTGTTTAAGGACTGAAGCTGTGTGATGTTTCCTCTCCTCCTTGTCTGTGGTCTCAGAGCAGCAGACTGCAGCCACCAGGAGACCAGCAGGAATCACAAAGCTTTTTCAGATGTTACCCCTCACATTGCTCTGACAGGTGCAGAAGGTCGAGGAGGAGGAAGAGTGACGCTGTTTGTGTACTGAATGAGAAACTCTCAGAGTCCCGTAAATTGGATCTGCTGTTGCTTGGATCACTCAGTGTTGCGTGTGCACTGTTGCAGGAGGAGTTCTGTTTCCCTGTGGAGTGTCTGTCTCTGACGGTGGAGGAGGTGATGCACATCAGACAGGTGCTGGTGAAGGCTGAGATGGAGAAGTTCCAGCAGTACAAAGACGTCTACAACGCAATGAAGAAGGGAAAGGTAACAAGGAAAATATAAGTTTTTGATAAAAAAAAATATGTTTGGTGCCAAACAGCTACATGTTCATCTTTTTTTTATTATTGCAGCTTTGCTTCTGTTGTCGAACCAAACGGTTTTCCTTCTTCACCTGGTCCTACATCTGCCAGTTCTGCAAAAAGTAAAACCTCAGATGATTGTCTTCATTTGTTGTATATATATGTTTTTAAGGAACTGCTCTTAGTCATATTTTCTTCTTTTCTGCAGGCCTGTGTGTTCACAGTGCTGCAAAAAGGTAAATCACAAATCTCTTATCAAAAACACAAGGGTTCATAATGAACAATAACTTGCCACAGTGTTGCTTTTCAGTATTAACATCCACACCTTCTATTTTCTAACAGATGCGGCTGCCGTCCAAACCTTACTCCAGTTTGCCCATCTACTCCATCGGCTCGACCAACACTCTCCCAAGGGAGAGAATAAGTGCCATGGCTGCTGTCGGGCAGCAACTTTCTGTGGCTGGAGAAGGCCCGGGGCCGTCAGCAGGAGGAGCCGTCTCTGCTCCCCCCGCTTTGAAATCAGCAGAAAAAGCAAAAGGAAGCTCTAAAGGAACTGGAAAAACCTCTGGAGCAGCAGCAGCAGCAGGAACAACAACAACAACAACAGCAGTGGCAGCTGCAGAATCTTCTGGTAGCCCACAGCGCCACCGCATCCAGAAGACCATGTCTAAGTAAGAGCTACACACAACACTCTGATCAGGATGTGTGTTTGTCCGCATTTTAAATACACATCCACAGAACTGTGGCATAGATAGACACAAAAAGAATGAATACAACAAAACATACAGCATGTGCCATGTAAGTCTTTTGGTACAACCTGTCCTCAACAAGCAGCTGATGTCTGCAGTTTGCTTCTTAGGACTGTCAGTCAGTGACATCTAGTGGATAAAGTTAGAATTACCAAATTTGTAATGGAAGCAACAAGAAAATAAGCAAATCTGTGTTCATGTATTTTTAAGCAAATTCATGTAAACATTGGTCTGCTCCTGTTCTGTGTAGGTTCTCAAAACACGGCTCTCTAAAGTCCCACGATGAACTGGAGCTTCCCCCGGAGCTGACAGAGGACTGGGCCAGCATGGAGGTGTGCGTGGACTGCAAGAAGTTCATCTCTGACATAATTGCCTCCAGCAAGCACAGCCTGTCTCTGGCCACCAAGAGGGCTCGCTTAAAACGCAAGACGCAGTCCTTTTACCTGTCCTCGCCTAAAGGCAGGGAGGAGTACCGGCCCTCTGAGCGGACAATCAGTGAAATCTGAACACACTCTCTGTCCAGCTGCTTCCAGCGCTGGATGTGAGTCAGAGACAGGTGTCAGAGTGGGCTGGTGGTGGACAGCTGTGTGTGGCGTGATCATGCTGTATAGACAAGACCACAGCATACTGTAGATCTGCCGGTCTTTTTTTTCCACCACAGTATCCCTCATATCATAGAAGATCCTTTAATCTGTGACCACGGGTGTTTGAATAACGAACTTCCCAGTGTGGTCCACTTCATCTCACTTTCAAATCAAAGCACAATACAGAGGAGAGGAAGTGCCGTACACTGAGATGGATGCTCAGCAGAATATTAGTACATTTTGTATGGGTTATAATTTAGTTTTTTACGTGCGTGTGAACAGTATATGACTGTTCGGTTCCCCTCTGCATGCTTGAGAGCATGCTTCTGATTTTTTTTTTTTGCAGATTGCACCACAAAGAGACACATCAACTGCTTTTTTATGCTGATTAGTGCCAAATATTATCCTCTTTTACAAAGGTATGACACTTTATTTGCCCTGATAGATAATGGAAGCTGTCTTACAACAAACTCTGGGAGAAAATCTGCTCATTAAAGCCTTCTAAGTCCTTAATACATCACAGATATGAAATTAAAAATTACACATTTACTCCACAAATTCATGCAAAGAGGCTTAGATACTGGGGATGTTGCTCACTTCCATTTAAAGTTAAAAGCACAAACTAAACGGAAACCTTAATATGTTGAGGTTGATTAAATTTTAGGGTCTTTGAAGCACAGATCTGATCTGTTATTTAAACATGTGCACATCAGGATGATAAAAACCATGCAACATTAAATTTGCCTTTTTAACAATTTACCTAAAATATGAGCATATTTTTGCATTTTTTTAAAATCAAAATATATCATACATGTTTATCTGCTTCACTTTTCTTTACATCTAGTCCTTATTATGTTTTTAAAGTGTAAATATTAGCCATGATAAAAATGCCTCATGTACAGATGATGAAACCCAGTTCACTGTACAGGCAGCATTAAACACTCCTGGTGTTTCAGTCAGTTAAATAACGCCTTTATTATTTGTATTTCACAGTCTCGCAGGCAGGAAGTAATACCTGCTTTGTGGCCTGGAAGTGTGTTTTCACATTCTGTAATTTCCTCCTGACATATTTTTGCCTTACAAGTTGCCTTTTCTGATCACTCATGTTGAACAGTCGTCTACTGTAACTGTACATACTTTGTTTCTAAGGACTTGTTTGTAGATCAGGTGTGTGTGTGTGTGTGTGTGTGTGTGTGTTGTCTCAATGATGACGGCCTCTGAGAGGGGTGGAGGGGAAAGCTGTTTCAGTACAGTGTGTGTTCAGGTCAGAGTGAAGGTGTAGGAGCAGGGAAACCTCACAGTGTGACAGACAAGCGTCGTGCATGTGTAACAGTGTAGCTCGTCCCTTCAGTCTGTATTACCTTCCAGCTGTAACTCCCTGCAGAGAGTGCAACAAGTGATGACAACAACAATAAACTGTAATGCAATACCTGAACACTGTGTGCTGTATTTTGTTCTCTCTCACTTTAGTTTAGTTTAATTTTTTAAGTAGTCTATCAGGACTGGAAATACAGTAAGTGGATGTAGCCTTATTTATTTATTGATTTATTTCTGTAATTAATTCATTTATATATGCATATTTAATTTTTTTTAAATCGTTTTTAATTTCAGGATTTATTCCATTGCCATATCTTATGATTTCATAGTTGTATTTATATATTTTATTTATTTATTTATTCATCTACGTATTTATTTATTTGCTTGAAAAAATCCTATAAAATAATTTAAAGTCAAAATTATTAGGCCCCCTATGGATAGTCATTGTTCACCAACACTGTCGACGCCATGTTTTAATAAAGTTGCGAGGCAAAAAAAAAAACAAAAAAAACAGCATGTTGCCATGGTAACACACTGTCGCTCACTGGCTAATAGCAGCTACTGTTAGCTAGTGTTTTGCACATCTGATTTGCATCTTTAGAGGTGTAAATTATTATTTACACAGAGTGAGAGTTGTCGTTACGGGCGGGGTCTGAAGGAGGTGGTGAAGAGGTTTGTTGCTATCTGACTTTATGGCAAAGTCAGATAGCAAAACAGAGAGAGTTAGCACACGATGCTAATGTTGCTAATGCCTGAGTTCTAAAATTGTAAAAAGTTGTAAAGCCATTTTGACACATACCAATAAAAAGTGTGTGACGACCTTTGTAGCTAATTTGTACAACTGTTACGTTTTTAAGTTTTAAAATAAATGTTTTGCTTTTAAGTTTTAATCATGCTAACATTACAATGAGAGACATGATTCAAAACCCAGATTATGAACATGCAGCTGACATGTGTTGCAATTAATGGTTGATAAATGAATCAAAAACAGAGTCATTTCATGTCTTTAGAATATAAAAAGTTCTGTTCTGTGACATTAAACCTGCCAGATGCTAATGCTAGCTTGCCATTAACTTATAAGGACATGCGTCATCCACAAGCTGGCGTCTGATGGGCGACTTCCTCAAACCTCCAAAGTCGCCAGATGAGCAGAGAGATTGGGCCCTGCATCTGAAAACTTGTAAACCAAAAAGAATTAACCGGGGATGGACGTGTAAAGGTGTGCGCTATGGTACGTTACGTTATAAATGCTACGTTACGTTGCGATACTGTGAGTGCCCGTTTTATAGATCCCTAGTTATCGCCGCCCTACACACCACGTGACGCAAATACTCCCCATCACCATGACAACCAGACTAACAACACGACAAACTACTCACTACTACGCTAACAGAAGATATGGCTCCTACAGCGTCTTTATCCCTGATTCAGAGTCTCAGAATGGCAGCTGTGCTGGAGGACTGTTCACATCAGCTGGACATAATGGGACATCGCCTGACAGTGAAGATCAGCAGGGAGCAGGGTCCTGCAGCGGAACAGGTCATACACACAATTTTTTACTTATCTCTTTTATGAATTTGAAATTAAATGCTGACTTCTGTGTGTGTGTGTGTGTGCAGGAGAAAGCCAGGCTGTCCAAGCTGTTGAGAGATTGGTGAATACCCACAGACAAACAGATGAACATTACCTTTGTATCCATGTTTTTTTTTTTTTTTTCTGACCATGTTTCTCCCTTCTGCAGTCAACACATCTCACAGCTTATGTCCACGCTGCATTCTGAGCTAGTAGAGAAGCAGAGTTTCATCAGTGTGTTGCAGGCTGTGGAGATAGAGGAGGAGAAGAAGAAGAAACTGGCAGCATACAAGAAAAGGTTTCACTCAATCTTTGTGATATAACAGTCACAATGTAAATGCCTAACAGGACAAAATGGGGAGTAATTTCTGAGGAACGAAGGGAAAAGGAGGGTAAAATAATCATATTAATGTAAATGTTTCTCTGACTAGAAAGGAAAAACTGAAGACTCTGCTGAAAAAAGAAGAGGAGGCCAAACAAAAAACTGAGGAAGCAAAGGTGAGGAATACAAATGGCAAAACTATGATCGCACATAGCAGACAAAATCTGTGAGAAAAAACATGTCGAATATTCCACAGGACCAGGATGTTCTAGATCAGCTGAATGACAACATATCAAAGACAGCTGAGGAGGAGGAGGAGGAAGAGGAGGAGGAAGAGGAGGAGGAGGAGGACATGGAGCTGGAGCTCAGGCTGGCACAGGGGAAGGCCATTCAAGCTGAGAAGCTGCTGCAGGACCAGCTGAATGTAGGTTCAAGCATCCAGTGTGGGTAAGTCCCATCTACATAGAACCTTTAAAACACAATGTCCTCCGTCTCTTTCAGCTGCTGCAGACACAGATGAAGGACGAGATGCTGTCTCATGAGAGGTCAAAGGAATTTCTTCAAAATCAGCACGAGGTCGGTACAGCAGCACCAAATATCTTATTTGTCTTATTATTTATATACTATGAACACATGTAGGGTTTATTTTAAAATCCAGTTCCAGGTGGCACAGGGTGTCAAATCTCCTCACTGCCACTAGGAGGCACTGTACCCGCAGTTTAAGCTACACACCTGTATGAAGCCAACATTTTGACAATTAGGCACAATGTCCTCCGGGACACAGGTGTAAAAGTGATATTTTATCCTTCTAATCATATAAAATGATGTAACTCTTTAGTCCTGTCTGCCTTAAATTGGTTTTGATGCCTGCAAGAAGCATTTTGTCATGAAAAAGGTCAAAAATGTGCCCCAAAGTCCAACACCTTAAAGACCTTCAAGACAAAGATTGCACTATAAATATTTTAAAATGACATATCTAGAAATTCAATAATTAAGGCCATGTTTTTGTAAATACCCATCGTGTGCTTCAGCTAATCTTGTGTTGTTGTTGTTGTTGATCAGAAGCTGCAGGAGCAGCTGCAATCATGGCAGAAGAGCACAAAGCAGTTGTTGCACCAGAAGGAGGAGGAGTACAACAGACTGGGCTGCAAAAGGATGCTCAACTTAGACAGGCTGAATGAGATGAAGAGGAAGGTGAGCTTCCTGGCTTCCAGTGCCCAAATGAAAAGCTTGCTTCTTGAGATGTGTGTTAACTACTTGCTGATTTCAGATCCAAGAGATGGAGCAGATGCTGATAGAGGACGAGGAGGAGCAGGAGAAACTACGCCTGCAGGAGGAAATGATCAGAGCTGTCACCAAGGTAAGAGAGGATGAGCGTACTGTTTGGATAATTAGTGTACTGATCACTGTTTGTGACCCTGGTCTGCGCAGCTGCAGGCCTGCTGGAGAGGAGTCATGGTGCGCAGAGGACTCGGTAAAAAAGCAGAGGAAGGCAAGGAAGGAAAGAAGAAGAAGAAGGAAGGCAAGAAGAAGAAGAAGAAGTGAAAGTTTTTTTTATTTCAAACACCCGTTAAAACGTAACACAATATTTATTGTATTTGTTGCATGTAACATTGTATCAAGTGATGTATTTAATTTTTGTCCTAAAAAGGTCCAACAGTCATTCATAAATAAAAATAATAATAATAATAATAACATATGGACTTGTAGAAATAACACTATACTAAGTACTGTTTGTGACCATAGGCCATACATTTTAAGATAAACCCTTATCATGACATAACAGGTTCTGAATCAGACACACAGTATCTGTCTGTGCAATTACACAATATACAAGGAGCTGATGGAGTGAATCCTTCACAGCAACTTATCCTCCTAACCACGCCACGGGAAATCACTCACAGCGCCGTGCGTCATGAAGAAGTCAGCAACCTAAAAATCCCAGCGGCTCCTCGGACTCTCAGAGCCCACAGGCAGCAGAAGACCCGGCGTTGCAAAACAGGAAACAATTCAGCTCATGAGAATTATTGTAGGAAAAACATTGTGAGGAGCGGACGTCAGCGTGTTTGCACTGAGACACTGGAGTGGTGTTTGTAAACTGAAGTGTGTGTCAGTCAGCTTCATGTGATTTGTCCATCACACTTCTGTCAGTCCATTGGCTGACTCTGCTCCGCCTGCATGGAGTTGTTGTCTCCAATGATGACAAAGGTGAGGTGAGAGCTTTGGATGCTGATGCTGCTCAGATGCTCTGCTGATGGAAGAGGAGGAGGAGGAGGAGGAGGAGGAGGAGGAGGAGGAGGAGAAGCGGCCTGCGTCGCCTCCTGCTTGCTGCTCAGTTCACCTGTAAACACAGGAGCACGTCAGTGTGCTGCGACATATTTGTGCAGGTTTAAAGCATTTGTGTGGATTTGTTTGTTTCCTACCGTGCGTGTGGAGTCCAGAATTCTGCATCAGAGGCTGCCGCTCGGCCACGGACAGGTAGGCGCCGTTCCCGATGACGCAGTCGATTAAGGTGGAGTTGCTGATGTTGACAATCATTATGGTGGAAGGCGGACTCTGGATGGCCACTGTTTGTCGGTAGGCAGAGAAAGGGAAGCAGAGTAGAGTTAATAAAATGGGAAGTAGTTCTGTCATAAGTGTCATAAACAGAAATGAGAGAACTCCAGCCTTGAGCACAGATGGATGAAATGCAAGACTCTACATTCTACATGAAATGAATGTTAAGTAAAGATGATAAATTACCTTGTGTGTTTTTTTCTTCCTCGGATGAAGGATCTGTAAACACAGCGAGAATTCCACACATGAAAAAATGTCCTTTGCCACCCAGACATGAGGATTATTATCGTAAAAAAAGTGAGTCTTTACCTGGGCAACATGTGACCTGTTCACACGTCAGAGAGTCTAAAGGCAGGCAGAAGAGCTGGCAGGCTCTCAGGTAGCTTTTCTGCGCCGCTCTGTGCATCAGCTGGATGATCCTCTGCGTGTTGGAGGGTTTAAAAGTCACCACCTGAAAAAGGAGAAGCAAAAAAAAATCAATTTTTTTTTTGTAGCCCGGATGGAGCACCTGACGCTCAGCGCTGATAGGTCACACGCTTGGAGCGGTTTTTGTTCCTATACACAACACAACAATGCGGAAATCACATTTAAAATCAAATTTAAGTGTTTTTTTCCCCCAGAAAAAATTAACAACAGAGAATAATAATATCGCGTGTATTAGAAAATAAATACATTAAAAACCAACAACCCTATTCTAATGTAATGTAATCTAATTCTAATGTATTGCTGTGAAAACACCGGTAAAGACTCTCACCTTGCTGCACGCTGTTCTGAACCTGCCGTTTATACACGGACTGACGGACAGAGGCTCAGATTCGTCCATCTCTGCTCAGATATTAACGTTATCTCCAGAAGAATCTCTCGACACTGACTGATATACAGAAATCTACTGGAGAGAACAAAAAAAAAGTCCAGTGGGCAGCGGCGCATGCGCACTTCACCTGGGAATTTCCACCAGGTCGCCTGAGGCTTTTTACATCGTGACACCTGAAAAAAAAAACACCACACGACTTTATATCCCGTCAGCAAAGACGTTACATAAAATAACGTATGAGAATACCGTTTATTCAATCTTTATTTACTTTGTGACGTGTTTCTCTGATTTCTGTTGTTTTCTCCGTGCAAGTGCAACATTCACTGTACCTCGTAAATGTCACTTTGACCGAGGTTAAAATGATTGAATTAATTTCACATTTAAGCAAACGTGTCAAAACTAATCTACACGGACAATGTGGTTAACTAATGGTAAAACAAAAAGGCACAAAGTTGTTTTGTTAAGAGGAAGATGATGTAATCTGTGCCCACAAAGCCAGCCTGTACAGTGAGAGTGAAACCTCTCAAACATCATATCGTGTTTTAAGGTTTTTATACTGAACTATAAACAGTTTTAGCTTCATACCTTTCAGCCTATTACTGCCTGTGTTGTTTCAAGTAGCACTATGACATCATATCAAACTGGAGAAGGATCTGTAATGAGCTACATTTTCGAGGCATGCCTCAAAAACAACATTTGATGAGTGAAATCTAAGTGTTGATATCAGAAGATTGAATAAATGAGGAATGAAATAAACAGCTGGCTACAATATCCAGTAGTCATTACGAAGAGAGAAGAAAGGCCATTATGAAATGTAAGTGTGGGGCCTCTGTGAACAAACAGCAGAGAATATTAGCCTCACAATATTAATATAAGACTCGTCCTTTTTTTTATTTTAAGGCTGCATTTGTAAATATATATCAACTGAAGCAAAGAGGAAATGATGCAACTGTCGACTGTGCTTTGGTTGCGGTGCCCACAATGCCAACCTGTACAATAATAGTGAAAGTGATAGTGAAATGTTATTTATCTTACCAGGTTTATAAACTAAATCTATGAATCTATTGAACTCTGATCGTCAATACAAACAGTCACACAATAGCAAGCTAGTTGCTGATGAAGATTCTCTTTCATCCATGTCATAATATGTAGAGAAGATTGAAGCAAGGCGTCTGGACTTGTCAAGTTTTTTCTCTGCTCATCCAAGCAGCTTCGTCAGTTCTAACTGACATGGCAGCACACATATCCTGTAAAAGTCACACCAAGGCAACAGTGTTATAAAGTTAATGCATTTAGTGCTGTTTTATCATAGCAGGTTTATAAAAAAATCAAATGATACATTCATATTAAACATAAAATCATCATTTTAGAATCACAAATGGTGTCCACAGCGTCTCCCTTCAATAAAATATTTGCTGCATGTGGCAACTGAAGCAAATAAATTTTGAATTATACCTGTGAATTTGAAGCTGTATTATTACATATTGATCTAAATAAAACTGAATCTATATGAATCTAAGATCTATAAAGCAAATTACAGGTACAGAATAGCAATCAGTTGTATTAGTTTAGCGAGCATGTGCTATAAAGGGTATTAGGCAAGAGCTTCTTATTTTGAGAGGTCAAACACACCCTTACACTTGTTCTGTGCAGCTCATGAAATGTCTGAATTTTCCGGACTGCGCCTGAACGCAGCGTAAGTTAAACAGCCAGCAGGAGCAGTCGCGAGTGGAGCTCAGCAGAGAAACGAGCGCAGCTTCCTGGATGGACAGAGCTGACTCACACACACGCACACACACACGCACAGACTAGACAGGAGCGAGCAGGACGTTTAAAGATGTTTCCAGGTTTTCTTTGAGGCTGGTGTGTGTGTGTGTGTGTGTCTGTGTGTGTTTGTGTTTGAGGAGTGCCGCAGTGGCAGTAGGCGTTGACAGCAGGTTGTTACAGCAGCACAGTGTATTAACACATGTGTCTGTGCCACAGTAAGAAGAGCACTGCGGCGGCTGTGGATCTGGACTCTGGCTGCTCCTCCACCCAGTGGTCCACAAGCAAGGTAGGTCCTCCAGCTTTGTTATCTTGTTTGTGTGTTTGTTTGTTTGTCCATCCATCACTAATTTAGTATCATGTGGTGGACATATTGCAGTTTAGACCTATGTGTTGATGCAGATGTGTCAGATTTCTGCTAAAAAGCAAACTAGAAAATAAAGAATGTACGTTAACTTTCTCACAAAAACCTCAGACTAAGATTGCAGCTGCACAAATGATGCCATATACATTCTGCTGCACCCCCCCCCCCCCCCCACCCACACACCCACCCACCCCCACACACACACACACTCCCAGCTGCCTGCTTCCACAACACAGTGGCAAGTCTGTGCAAAAGCTTTTCACCGGGCAGATCTGGTTTTCCGTTCCTGCCTCTCTGGTCCACAATGATGCTTTGATCCCCACGCCGTCACCCTTGCCCACTAACCATCACCCCCACCACCCCCTGCGTCTGGAACGCCATCCAGACCTCGATCCGTGAGGACTGCTAATCGCTGAATGGCACAGCTCCACATCTAACTGTTAGCACAGAAGGGTGTTTTGATAAAAGGAGGTTGAATGTGGGCCTTTGAGAGGGACGAAGTCTGGAAAACGATGCATTCACCAGCATTCAAATCCTGATCGAATCCTCCAACCCTTTTGTTCAGACTTACATCTGATCACTGCACTTCTGCCAGTTAACAAATAGGCTCCCAGCCATTCTCAAGTTCAACTGTGAAGTATCCCCAGGATGAGAGCTTCACTCTGTCATTAATTACATATTAGAGTTTCCATGGAGGAAAAGCTCGCAGACAGGAAAGCTGTTATTTTCCCATGTGAGACCACAGGCTCGGTTATGTTCGGGCAGGACGGGGCAGGCTGATGACGACTGCTCAGCCTGTCTGTCCTGAATAGGCTATGACTGTGCAGAAGTGTTGAAGCGACATCCGTGGCCCGTGGCGAGCCTGTTTTGATACAACAGCGCACGTTGCAGTGATCTGTAAGCTGATCGATAGCACGAGCATTCAATGAAGAATTAGGACGCTGCTGGTTGTGGTGGTGGTGCTGCTGGTGGTGGTGCCCGTATTGATCTAACCCCTTCCAAACTTTCCTGCCAACTTTTACTAGTCTGCTTAAACACAGAGGACATTGTGTGTGTGTGTGGGATAACGTGTGATTTCAACAATGTGTTTTTAACTCAGTTTCCTCTGTGACCCTGTTTTTTTCATCCAACCACTGTTATCCGAGGGATTAATCTCAAATCCCAGATTATGACGTTATTATTTCTCATGCCTTTTTCACCCGGACTGAACCACAGGGACAAGTTTTGGTTTCTGCTTAAAACAAAAATTGTGTAACTTCAATCAAATGTGGAAGTCTGAGTGTTGATGTTGTGTAACTGAAGAGGCCTTTGTGTATACACGGAATGCACTGATCCAATATTAGTAGTGGATATCAGCCTCGATATGAAATAGCTGACTTATTAAGCTTCTGTGTTTGCTAAGGTACGCCTTAGGTCAGCAGCTGACTTGACTCACAACAAACAGTGTGAGACAAAAGACTCACCTGTATGGAGGTATCTTACATCAGTGTCAACACATTTGATGGCTGCTTGCATAATCCAAACAGCACTGGAGCGGTATCAGCTGGTTTCGTAGGAATTATTAGCCACTCTTATTTCCCCCAGTGAGAGCAACAGGTTTTTCCACAACAGCTGTGTAAAGTGCTGCGTATCCTCCTGTGGATGAAGAAGAATCAGCGTGTCAGCAGGCTGTAAACATCTTTATTTCTTCTTTTAAAGGTGGATGTTAAAATGGTGGTTAAAAGGGATCGAGTTTGAGTTTTACAGCTTTAAGCGGCCGTGTGTTCCCCTGCTCCCCAGCCCTTTATTCAGCCCTTGAGCTGTTCAGTTGCATCACTAACTTCTCACAATGAAGGCTTTGTTAAGAGGTTTCCTACAGTTTCCCATCTGAAGATTCAAATCTTCTGTACCCACATGCAGCTTCATTTCTTGCCGTGTTTCTACAAATGTTCGATTGAATGAGCTGGTTGATAGCTGCATGCTTGGTAAACACAAACTTTGGACTCTGGACTGTAAAAATTGTAGGTATACAGTATACTAGTAAACAAGGAAGGGTGATGAGGAGGAGTCACTATTATTGTGGTAATTACACATAATTACATTTGGCTTTAAACAGTGACTAATCCATCTCTTAGGTAACAAGGAAATCACAGCGTATTGCTGCAGGCAGAGGTGAAATCACTTTGTCAGACTGACGGTTTCCAGGAAAGGTGGAGTGTCGTCTGAAGGGGAAGGGAAGGCAAACCTGAATAGACAAGTACAGTTAATCAGTGTTGTTTGTGTCCTCAGGAACATGGAGGCTATAGCTCCTTTCCATCCCCAGCAGAAGGGATAGAAGCAGCCTAATCCCCCCCCCCCAGGCCTCATCCTCGTCCTCCCCTCCTTCTCCTCCCCGGCCAGCCTGCCTGCTTCACACCGCCATGGCCAGCAGGAGCTCCACCCCAAGTGGGGAAGCCTGGGATTCGGCGTCGGAGACACCCGAGGCAGCCGCCGATCCCCAGCTCGAACCTGACGTCTTCTGCAAACTCTGCCTCAGCGAGCAGCCGTCTGCAGCCACCAGGGAGCTGGAGAGCTGCAAGTGCATCTACTGCACAGCGGTAGGTCAACAGGATGTGTCCGGTTTATTTACATGAGATAATGCTGATATATATTTTAGTCACTCTCTGTAGGCAGTGAAGATTTCACAAAAGTGATCCAACAGCAGACTTTTACATTTGGGTAATTTTGGCTGCTTTGAATGGGATTCTCCTTCTTTATTGCAACACCACTTCCTGCTTTGAGACCTTAAAGTAGATCCTCATAAAGGCAAGGGCGTGCATATTTCCATTTGAGTGAAATCAAGACGTCAAGACTAGTTTCCTTGGATTTATCCTTTGACCGGTCTCGGTTTCAGTTCCTCCTTGAGTCCAGATGTGCTATCTTTAGACCACAGAGCTGTATTATTTATAACAGGTGGTCTGTCGTATAATGTGTGCCTGACTGGCATATCAAAACTGAGCACATTCCTGATAGTGGCAGGTGTTAATCTCTGTCCTGGCTGGCTAAGATGTCAGTGTTACACACACAAGGTCAGACAGATAAAACACACACACGTATCCCCCCGGGGGAAGAAAAGACGGGGGAAATGGAACGCTGCTTATCTCTATTGTAGAAATCCAAAACATGTCCTCCGGTCTGGTTGCAGAGCTGCTCCATGCTGCTCATGTTTTACACCTAATGAGCATGTTCGCATGTTTAAACTTCCCTAAAAGCACATTCCAAACTTCTGGCACTTTTTATATTTTGCTTGTTTAATAGAAAAGTAGTTAAATGCTTTTATTTTCTGTTCCTCAAAACTGCCAAGCTTTGCGCAATGTTTACATAGTTCCTCCTACCTTTCCAGTTTTCATGGCTGAGGCAACATATGACTTTTGACGTGTGAGTGCTGAGGAGGAACTTCTGTTCAGAATGCCCTGTTTTCACAACACTTCCCCTCTTTGCTTTCTTTGCATCTTACTGCATGATGTGTATGTTTTGATATTTTGTGCATTGTATTTTTACATTACATGTCCAGGCTCATGTTGTTGTTGTGTTGCTCTGTCCCAGTGTTTGCAGCAGTATGTCCAGTTAGCCATCATGGAGGGTGGAGGGGCACCCATCACCTGTCCAGATATGGTGTGCCAAAAGACTGGAGTGCTACTGGACCCTGAGGTATGCCCTGTTTAAGACCAGGGATATGTAGGTCACGAGGGAAACCAAAACAAGTTTTCAGAGGCTTTGCATGACTATTTTTTGTTTCTTTCCATTCCTGACTGCTGCAAACCAACTTCTCAAGAAAGATGAAGTTGGATTTTCCTTTTTTTTTTGAGGAGTGTGGGCTGCTAAGATGTGTAAACACTACACATCCAAACTTAATGATGTATCTGAGGAAATTTTTCTTCCTCCGTTTGAGTGTGAGGAGTCAAATGATGTTATGTGCGCCGTCATAATGTGAAAGTGCAGGAATATTTGTTACTGTAAGAACCCCGATGTCCAGTTTGACTTAGAAGTGATATGAGTGTGGAATTCCTCTCCTCTGTTATCCAGTGGTGAGATGTCTGTCTTAAAGTCCTAAAAATAATTTTACCCTCACAGTGACTATGCCTATTTCTTACCTAGAAATACTTCTCACTGTTGTATTAAGTATAATGCAGCAAGTAGCAGTTGCTAGGTAACCACAATCCATTAAACACTGCTCATTTTCATCTCCTCCACTATGAATTATATAAACTTTATCATCAGCTTTAAAGCTGTGTCTTTGTACATTCACAATCTCTCCATCACAGCTCTGCTGAGCGACTGAAGCCTGTCTCTCTCTCTCTCTTGTGCTCTCTGATTGCAGATCGCCAGCTTGGTTGCGGCGGAGCAGGCGGAGCTGTATGTGCGTCTGAAGTTCGAGAGAGGTAGTCATTGTTGCATTAGCGTTCGGATGGTTGATGACAGGCAGTGTGCTAATTTAGGGGTCGGCACAAACGGCTTCACATGCCTGTGATACTGTGATACCTGGTGCCCTCATTTTCTGTCCTGCCGTCCAGTCCAGAGATCCATATTCTGATAAAGGAGAAGTAACAAATAAATGGTGTGACCTACGTGCATGCTGATTGCACCGTGAGTTGTGCAAATGTTTGCGAAGGCAAATAGCCTGTGTGGCCCGCACCAGCAGCCTGTAAACAGAAAGAAGACTGTTGAAATAGCTTTCTGTTGACACTTATCAATTGCAAACTGGGGATAGTTTGCCTTGCAGCTACTATATCGGTCCTTTTTCCAGTTGCACAGTAACAATACACCGAGTAGCCGATAATAGTTATTGTTTACTGTAGCCATAAATCATATGACTTTTATTGTTAGAAGTATAAAGAAGTGCAAAGTACAGGTTGTTTTTGCAACAGTGCTTTTCCTCCTCTTATTATGCACAATGAAAATATGAGCTAGTAAAGGATCTGCGTCAGTCTGACTTTGTTTTGGTTGCGACATGTGGGATTTATTTGGTAAATCCTATTTTTCAGTGACCTTAAAAAACATTTATACAAAATATTTGCTGACGTATAATGAAACCAAACTGCTCAAAACACCAGGAGATTACAAATATCAACACTCATTAGCTGCATCTCTTTCAATAATTCAAGACCTGTTTACTGAGGGAAATCTGTGGATCCTGCTGGTTGCGGTTCCTGCCTTTAATCCTCATACATTTTTAATGACGTTTTCTTCTCTTTGCTCCTCCACAGGAGTGAAGCTGGATCCCAGTAAAGCCTGGTGCCCGGTGCTTGAATGTCAGGCGGTGTGCAGCATGCAGGCGAGCACCGAAGGCCGACCGGCTGCCGTTTCCTGCCCGACCTGTCGCGCCGTGTTCTGCTCCGGCTGCAGAGGGCCCTGGCAGGAAGGCCACGCCTGCCCCGAGCGCCAGCCCATGATGTTGCCCTCGCCCTCACGTGAAAGCAGGTCAGTCAGGCGGCAGCCACAGTCAGCTGGTGACTGTACAAATCACTTGTTTAAATGAGAAAAGCATAAAAAAATGTTTTATGCATCACTTTAAATCCTTTTATTCTATGAGAAATTTCCCATGATACCACTTCATATAAATCATCAGGAAATTGGCTCCAGTGTGTGGGTCGTTTAAGTGATGTGTCGTCCCTCATCCCTCAGTAGAGACTCTGTGCTGAGTAAAAACATTATTTCAGGATTAATAGCTCAGTATTCCTCAGCAGTGCCCTCTGTGTAGTCCCTGTTGTACACCTACGTTACAGCTCCAAGCTGTGGCTCTGCCAGAATGAATGTCATTGGGGAGCCACTGAGTTATATTGGAATTCCATTGTCTATTTGCCAAAGGGAGGAGGAGGAGGAGGAGGAGGAGGAGGAGGAGGACGGGCACCCAGCCAGTTAGTGGAGTCTGTGCTTTGCAGTGGAGCAGTGGGCTCTGCAGTGAAGGTGGAGCAGGGAGAAGTGGGAACAAACTTTAGGACTGAATTTCAGAGCATAGCAAAGATTTAGGGTTTAATAATCCTGCAATCAGGAGTGTGAAGTCCAGCAGCACAATCAAAGGTATTGGTAATGCTGGTTTCATCCACTCGTCTATGTTTGTGCTTCTTTTCAGCTTTCAGTGAGCACAGATCTCTGTTAATGACTAATAAAGTTGCATCAACATGATTTAAAAGACTTGCAGCTGCAGCAGCAGCCACATTTCATGATGCTGTGTGGGATGCAGTGATTGCACTGTGTAGGGTTTTCTTTCCTAATGAGTCAGTCCTGAATGTCGATGGAGACCAAAATAGATCTAAAAGAAGACCAGATATTGGAGTTTCATCAGAATCTATGAGTGCACATTTGAGACAGAAATTAAACTTGTCATCACGACTCCCAGCCCCACAGTTGACGTGGGAAAATACTCTCATACCTTTCCTTCCCAAAATAATTGAACCTAGTTCAAAGAGAGTCCTGACCTTCGCTCTGCTGCTAAATAAAGACTTCACACTCTGCCTGGAGACTCGGGAGGCCCTCATGGCTTTGATGTGCTTCTATTTAACGGCGTTCTTGTGTCTTGTGCCTTTCTACGAACTCATAGGGCCCGCTCCAACAGTGATTCCGACATGCCCATCAAGCAGTGTCCAACGTGCGGCATCTACATCGAGAGGAACCAGGGCTGTGCGCAGATGCTGTGTAAGAGCTGCAAACACACCTTCTGCTGGTACTGCCTGCAGAATCTGGATGTGAGTGTCCCCTGCCGCCTCATTCACAGATGTGAGCTTTGATCACAAGTAAATAAAAAAACAACATAATGTGTGTGTGTGTGTTTAAATGCAGGGTGACATCTTCCTAAGACATTATGATAAGGGGCCGTGCAGAAACAAGCTGGGACACTCCAGGGCCTCCGTTATGTGGAACAGAACGCAGGTGAGGCCATTCAGCAGACAGCAGAGCAGACACACGGTATTCATTTCAGGCTTGTGGCGACACAGTCATTGTCTGAATGGATTAGCCTGCGGATCCAGCCGTCTGTAAGAGCTTGGTTAGTGCGTACAGTGGTTTAGTTTTAGTGTAACCATGCCATCACACAACCAGTCGGGACTGGCCTCTAATGATTTTGGACTTCATCCCAGCTGCTCCACAGAAATCCATGCAGGGCAGCATCATTTTCACTTTGCCGTATTTCTTTTCCCTATCAGCTGCTGCTCTTATTACAACAAGAGTGTGTGCCACTCAGCAATTTGTGGCATGTTGTTTTTACACAAGCATGCCCAACAAGTCCTTTTGTCAGCCTTTAAACTCAGCACTAATCTCACATTCCTGCCCTGCAATGACGTCATCCATTGAGCAAAAGCATCACAACTGGCCGCCAGACCTACTTTGTTTCTGCTCGCCCTTGCTCCAATGCCACGATCACATGATAAGTATCAGGTTTGCCTCCTGATTGCGTCTTTGTTGCTAAGAGTCTAGAGAGAGTCGAAGTACAACAGCGCAGTTCTTTCTTGCAAAACAGCTCATGACAGTCCTGGTTATACCCGTGTCTCAGAGGTCCATTATGGCTGACAGTCGGCCATATAGTAACACTCTGAATAGTGTCAGAGGAGTGAGACAAATGCCGAGTGGTAAAATCTGGCTGACAGTCATACACTGTATAAATATGGACAAAGTGTCCCTGACCTCACCTGTAGTTTCTGAAGAGACATTTTGAGTCCCTGTGGGAGGCTCAGACCCTCGCCATGTTGGTGTCAGTCAGCCTAAAACACCACAACAAACAGGGAGCCATTGACTGTATATATATATATAGATGGATGACGTGGTTCTGTCTTTTATCTATTGAGGTCACTGTCTCGCCCATGGGGGCCACCATGTTGGAAAAAGACACCAGAGTCTGCACACAGAAAAACAGATCAGTGTGATAAACACTAGCAAACAAGCCACAAACTATATCTAGGAAAAACAGATTAGAGGCGTACTTTTGGTTTTTAGGTCAAGATATGCAATCAAGATGTTTTGACCTCACTTTCAAGACGCTGTCACACAATCTGTATACAGTCCCAGAAGCCCATAATTAAACAAAACAAAAAACAAAAGGGCCCACATCAGATCGTTCCCTGATCTGTTTTACCTGCAGCTAAGGAGCCGTGCATGACGATATCTTTATATTTGATATGAGTGTAACTGTAACTGATTTCTTCACAAAAAAATCAGAACCACAATACCCATAATTCTCAGCATGGCCTGTCACTGTTTGCTTGTGATTTCATCCGAGTACTTTAAGCTATACTAATTCCAAAAAGCTACATACTTTTACTTACTTTTACACAGTATTCAGTCAGAATAGCATCCATAGCAACAGTCTGCTCTTCAGACACAGCAGACCATGTTATTATGAAGTGGCTGTGCGGGCTTTTCCGAGCCAGTCTTTTTTGTTTATAGTAATAACAATAAGTATTGTGTAACACAGTGTCTGTGTTATAATTCTGCATGTAGCTAGTTTAATGTGAACAATGAAGCAAATAATTGATCTTTTGACTGTTTTTAAACATCTCTCTAACTGCTATAATATGAAGGTGCTAAACAGTATTAGCATTCCTTTGGAGTCTTGTCTTTTATGAATATAAGTTTAGTAAAGTTAAGGATGATGACCTAAGAGGTTTCTATGTCCTCCTTCAGGTGGTGGGCATCCTGGTGGGGGTCAGCATCATTGTGCTGGTGACGTCTCCTCTCCTCCTGCTGGCTTCGCCCTGCATCCTGTGTTGCCTCTGCAAGCCCTGCAGAGGGAAGAAGAAGAAGAAGAAGAAGAGGAAGAAGGACCTCGGCCAGCCTGACACCTCCACATCGTAGTAAGCTCCTCCTCTCATCCGCCTGCCCCAGGAACGCTCCACCAACGTCACGAAAGCCAAGTAGAGTGCCACAAGGTGGAAAAAATAAACTCATGGAACAATGGAGTCTCGACAGACTGGAGGCCGTCTAAGTAGTTTGCCTGGAACAAGTACAGACTGTCAGGACAAGCCTGAGTGCTCTCGGTGCCACCTTGAACTACAAGTAGTTTTTATGTTGGAAGTGTAAATACGTGGAGAATGAATGAATGTAAGTCACTTGCCTAGCTAGTTTTCAGAGGCACCTCTCTCTCTTTTTATTCACACTCACACATACACACCACCCTCATGTGCCAAACGTCATGAAGCCAAACCAGAGGTGTTAGGTGCTCAAGTGCCTCACTCGACAGTGCCTGGTGCTTGCTTCGATTTCTTTTGCCTTCCATTTTTATCTTTATGCAAAACTTTTTAGCGTTATGAAAATGGACAACCGTCAGGATCACACAGGGTCACAAGTCCCTAAACAATGCAAAACGTCCTGATGATGGGAGGCGGCGAGCGGCATCACGTGTGCACTGTGTATTGATATGAAACATGATAGGGCTCCAGCCTGCGTACGTTCCAGACCAAAGGCTCCAAAGGTTAATGTGTACTTTTCTAAAGTGTGTGTTCATATGTATTTATGGGTTGTGTGTGTGTGTGTATGGTGTCATTTCTACATTTCTGTTGATGTTTCTGCATCAGATATTTTATAAAAGCGCCATTGTAAATGAAAATAAACATAATGTGCTGAACAGTCAGTGCCATTTAAAGGGTTCAGTCAATATATCAATATCTTATCAATAAATTTGCATACAAAGCAAGCAAGTGTTGACACTGCTGCCAAGCAGTGTCATACAATGACTAGCAAGGCGTGCCACACAGGCACAGGTGAAGTGTCTTGCCCAAGGACACACAACAATGACTTAGGGAGGAGTTGAACCATCAAACTTCCGGTTATTGGACAACCCTGCTATACCACTGAGCCACTGCTGCCCCATCTGGTGATTGTCTGCCATATTAATTCATTGTTAATGATTCATCAATGAATATATTCTGAAATTGTATTGACAATCCAGCAGGAAATGCCCCTAAAATGTTCTTGTTTCCAGACTTAGACTCCAAGCTTCCTTTCACTGACTAAGCGTTGCAGCATAATCCACAAAAACCTCAATGATCCTCCATCCTAACCTTAGACCACCTGACACTATAATGGGATGGGTAGGCAACCAGAAGATCACACAAGGTTTCCCTGACACTGAACAGTACAGCAGCTTCTGGTTTTAAATGGATTTAGCGACCCCTTGTGGCCCTTAGGCGGAACTGCGCTCTTTGTTCCGTACCAGCAGCGCAAAGGAAGGAAGTACGTGGACTAAAACTGCAGCAGCTGTGAAAGTTTGATCCACAAACATGGCCGCGCACGAGGAGTTCTTTGCGGGTAAATAATCTTATATCAATGCTTTTAACAGCTGTATACACTGTACAGGCTGCGTGAGTCTGCTGAGAGTAGCTTCGGTTTGTGCAGGGAACCAAACTTGCTGCACAAACACACGTCCTTCTGTGTGCTGTCCGGTTACTTCTGGCCTGCTGCTCTCTGCGGGATTATTTGCATGTCACAGATGTAAACTGTGTCCACAGGTATACCCAAGATCCAGTATGTGCCAGATGCTGGACCTGGAGATGTCATGTGCTTCAAACACTACAATCCAACAGAGGTAGGTGTGACACACACAGACACACACACACGCACGCACGCAGGCACACACACTCCCTCATTGTGTTCCTCTGTGCAGGTTCTGATGGGGAGGACGATGGAGGACTGGCTGAGGTTCTCCGTCTGCTACTGGCACTCCTTCTGTGGAACTGGTACTGTAGCCACTGAGCCAGCACTCACAACATTTGTCATCAGGCCTGCTTCAGACAATCTGATTTGTGTCTCTTTGGTATAGGTGCCGATCCTTTCGGCTTTCCAACTCTCCTCCAGCGAGTCTGGAATGAAGGGACTCCGATGGAAGCAGCCAAGAAGCGACTCCGGGCTGCTTTTGAGTTTTTCACCAAGCTTGGCGTGAGGAGATTCAGCTCAGTTTAAACATCACAGATCAGAGTTACAGCGTGCTTAATGGTGACCTCTGCTTGTGTTCACAGGTCAAGTTTTACACATTTCATGACAGGTAAGGTTTTCTTTTTGCTTTCTGCTTCCATCTGCTGGATTCATCATTAAATTAAACACACTTATGTTCCTCACAGAGACATGTCCCCCGAGGGCGCCACCCTGGAGGAGTCCAACAAGAATCTGGATGAAATAACGGACCTGGCTCTGCAGCTGCAAACCCAGACTGGAGTCAAGGTGCTGTGGGTCACCTGCAACCTCTTTGCTCATCCAAGGTCAGTATTTTTTCTTTAGCTTTTTTTTTGTCACAGCATCTTCAGCACCATGCACATTTGACCTGTAAATGTCATGCACCAGGTACATGAATGGTGCAGCCACAAACCCAGACTGCCATGTTCTGGCCTATGCTGGTGCTCAGGTGAAAAAGGGTCTGGATGTTGCCAAGAAACTAGGTGCAGAGAACTTCGGTATGAAGGACCTGCTGTGTAAAATATTGCGATCCGTGCTGCGCAGTCGCTGCGTTGACTCTGTGATTGTTGCTTCTCAGTATTTTGGGGAGGAAGAGAAGGTTTCCACTCAATCCTCAACACTGATGTCGCTGCTGAACTGAAGCACATGGCCGGCTTCTTCAAAATGGCCGCCAGTGAGCGCACACTCTTTGTTCAGGCAGTGGTGAGTACTTAAGATGTGACGCTTTTAGCTTCAGTGTGTGTTTGTCTTCAGGGTACAAAGAGAAGATTGGGCTGAAGTGTCAGTTTCTGATTGAGCCCAAGCCAAAGGAGCCCTGCAGACACCAGTATGATTACGGTGAGGCATCACACCAAGTTCTGCTTCACGATCTGTTTCTGTTGTTGCTCATTTTAACGCTGCACTGTTTTTTTTTGTAGACGCCATGAGTGTTATAGGATTCCTAAAGCATCACGGCCTGGAGAGGGACTTTAAACTGAACATCGAGCCCAACCACACCACCCTGGCAGGACACTCCTATGAACATGACATTGTCGTGGCCTCTGCGTAAGATACTGCAGCTTATAGCAGACATTTTACACTATATGGACAAAAGTATGTGGATGCCCAGCCACCTGGAGGTCAGGCATTAGGTGGCCTTGCAAATGGCCATGTTCATATCCAACAAATATGCAATGTCATCATATAAACATGCTAAAAATGTGCTAAAACTGCCAGAATTAGTCAATGTTTTTTTGATCTCCTCCATCACCCTCTCCTCTGCTGGTGGATAGTTTTGGTATGCTGGGTTCAGTAGACTCAAACACTGGCTCTCCAGACCTGGGATGGGACACAGATCAGTTCCCCATGGACATCAGAAACACCACATTGGTCATGAAGGTAAACACATTTATTTTTCAGTAACTTTTCCTAATACTCGGCATAACCTTTGATTCACTCTAAAGCAGATTAAAATAGTGTTAATGGACCCTCAGTGTCTAATCTACTCCAGACTATCGTTGAACAAGGTGGCCTGCAGCCAGGAGGCCTGAACTTTGATGCAAAGGTGCGCAGAGAGTCCACCGACCTGGAGGATCTGTTCATCGCTCACATTGGGGCGATGGACGCCTTCGCCAGAGGGTTGAGAAACGCTGTCCACATCATTGAGGACGGGCTTATCACTGGCATGGTGAAGGTACAGTCATGTGAAAAAATTAGGACACCCTTTGAAAGCATGTGGTTTTTTGTAACATTTTTAATAAATGGTTATTTAATCTCCGTTTCAACAATACAGAGAGATTAAAGTAATCAAACTAAACAATGAAAACTGAAGAAAAGTCTTTTCAAGATCTTCTGTAAATGTCATTCTACAAAAATGCCTATTCTAACTGAGGAAAAAGATAGGACACCCTCACATGTATTCCCTCTTAAATTGGCTCAGATCTCACACAGGTATATCACACCAGGTGCACATAATTAGTAGATCGTTACTCTGCATGTTGAATGAGGCTTGCCCTATTTAAACCTCAGACATTTAGTTTGGTGTGCTCCTGACTGTTGAAGTGAGAGTGAGCACCATGGTGAGAGCAAAAGAGCTGTCAGAGGACTTCAGAAAAAAGATTGTAGCAGCCTATGAGTCTGGGAAGGGATTTAAAAAGATCTCAAAAGATTTTGAAATCAGCCATTCCACTGTCCGGAAGATAGTCTACAAGTGGAGGGCTTTCAAAACAACTGCCAACATGCCCAGGACTGGTCGCCCCAGCAAGTTCACCCCAAGAGCAGACCGCAAGATGCTAAAAGAGGTCTCCAAAAACCCTAAAGTGTCATCTCGAGAACTACAGCAGGCTCTGGCTACTGTTGATGTAGAAGTACATGCCTCTACAATCAGAAAGAGACTGTACAACTTTAACTTGCATGGGAGGTGTGCAAGGAGGAAACCTTTGCTTTCCAAGAGAAACATCAAGGCCAGACTGACATTTGCCAGAGATAAAGTTGACAAAGACCAGGACTTCTGGAATAATGTGCTTTGGACAGATGAGTGCAAAATGGAATTATTTGGACACAACAGCAGAGGACATGTTTGGCGTAAACCAAATACAGCATTCCAAGAAAAGAACCTCATACCAACTGTGAAGCATGGAGGTGGAAGTGTCATGGTTTGGGGCTGCTTTGCTGCAGCAGGACCTGGTCAGCTCACCATCATAGAATCCACCATGAATTCTACTGTGTATCAGAAGGTGCTTGAAGAACATGTGAGACCATCAGTTAGAAAATTAAAGCTGAAGCGGAACTGGACCATGCAACATGACAATGACCCAAAACATACTAGTCAATCAACCAAAGATTGGCTGAAAAAGAAGAAATGGAGAGTCCTGGAATGGCCAAGTCAAAGTCCAGATTTGAATCCCATTGAGATGCTGTGGGGTGACTTGAAAAGGGCTGTACGTGCAAGAAACCCCTCAAACATCTCACAGCTGAAAAAGTTCTGCATTGAGGAGTGGGGTAAAATTTCCTCAGACCGATGTCGGAGACTGGTAGATGGCTACAAGAACCGTCTCACTGCAGTTATTTCAGCCAAAGGAGGTAACACTCGCTATTAGGGGCAAGGGTGTCCTATCTTTTTCCTCAGTTAGAATAGGCATTTTTGTAGAATGACATTTACAGAAGATCTTGAAAAGACTTTTCTTCAGTTTTCATTGTTTAGTTTGATTACTTTAATCTCTCTGTATTGTTGAAACGGAGATTAAATAACCATTTATTACAAATGTTACAAAAAACCACATGCTTTCAAAGGGTGTCCTAATTTTTTCACATGACTGTATGTGCGCAGCAGCTGCTGGAATTAAAGAAGCAGACTTACAGTTTCATGCATGTTATAGAAGGGAAAAGTCACATCTAGTGTTAAATAGGAGCGGTACTCAAGCTTCAGTCATGGCCTTGGACAGAAGGTGGAGGACGGTTCAGCCACCTTAGAGGAGATGGAGGTAAGACTTTAGATGGATGTGTAATAAATATGCTATTTAATGAAGATAAAATACGTTTGGAGGCTGATCCTCACATCATGATGTGTGGTTCATTATTTCAGGCTTTCATCAAGGAGAACGGGGAGCCGAAGGTAACATCAGGGAAGCAAGAAAAATACGAGTCCATCTTTAATCACTACATATAACAATCTTCCTCTTCCTGCTTAGTTTTATATATTAGATTTCTGCTCTGCAGCTTAAACATGGTTAGAAAGCTGAATTCTTCTCTTAAATGTAAGCAAATTAGCCATATACACAAAGTGTTAATTCAGTATTAAATGATGAATGCATGTATGTAGCACATCACAGTACTGGAGGAGAGTATGAGCTTATGACATTTACTGTGTTATAATAAGCTAATCTGTGAGAATGTTTACTTAAATGTCTCCACAGCATCAAAACCCTGGTAATAATTCTGATAGATTAGGAAATCTGACAAATATATTTAGCCTAAATGTCTTTTCTCCAGTTGAGTGTGAGGGAGGACAGTCTATTGTTAACATGGCAATCTGCAATTTTAGTGTAAATGTTTAACTGTATAATCCATAAAACATAAAAATATGCATTATTCTCAAATATGATAGGATGCTTTATAATTGTATCACTTAAATACTGCAATGGTTGACTAACTCATTGAAGGAGCTCTCACTCTGCACCATTTTCAGAAATTTATGGAGTGTGAGTCCTCTACTTGGACATTAAATTTAAAGTTGGATTACAAGACAAATATACTGTATTAGTCAAAATATAACTAGTAAACTTTTATTCCTCTGCTCCATAGAAGCTGTTTTATTTGACCAGCGGCTCAGATTTACTCAGAGTGAATTCTCTCGTCAAACATTAACAATCTTTGTTCTCCTTCACCTCCTAGACACTGTACAGCACTTAAAACGCATCTTTTGCACTGACATCACATCATACTACCGTCCTGCAGGACGGCTGACCAATCAGCAGCCGGGATGAGGCCCGGTGCCGGGTCCGCCGTCCAATCAATGTATAGCGTGAGCTCTGCTCACGCTGCACGTCACTCCTGATTGGAGGACTGGGCAGTGGAGGAGGCGGGACTTACAACCTGCCAATCAGAAGTCGCCCGTCTTTCTGATTATCATAAAATATTCAGCAGCATCCGTCGGTGTCGGTGAACATGAGTTACAGAGATAACTGCCGGTGTTTGGCTGATTTGTTTTAGGAGAAACCTGAAGGAAAAAAGATAGAAGTAAATATTTTGTATTTTTTTATATCACGTTTTTTTTCTTCTGCCTTAAAAACGCGCTTTTTTTAAACCACTTTGCCTACTTTTTAAATAAATATAAAAAGATGTGGACCTTCCTGGGAATAGCAAGCCTCACGTACCTTTACAAAAAATCCGACACAGTCTTGACTTTGCCTCACAGAGAGCTTATGGTGGCTGCAGCCTTATTTCTCACAGCTGGCCTGCTGCTGGCATATATCAGGTACTTTCAGCTCAGACCGTCTCATGTGCTGAACTTGCCTCTGAGGCTCCTGTCTCTGTTGCCTGTCGTCAACCACTTTGTCCCTCAAACTGCCACAAAGAGGAGTGAGAAAGCAGGAAACAGCTGTACACAGGTAAGACAAAGATGGCAGATAGAAGATAATTGACTCTGTTAAGTTAAATTTTGTGCATTGCTTCTGGAAAGTTAAATATTTATATTAAAGGACTGCAGCAGAAGTACTAACTGTGCCTTTCCATTGTGCTAAGACTCTATTTTCTTGTTTCCAGAGGTGGAGAAGAAGGAAAACAGTAGAAACGGAGTCCTCTGCCTCACATAGTGGCTCCTCTGGGGCCCCTGCAGAGCCAGATGTGTTGATAGTAGGGGCCGGGGTCCTGGGATCAGCGATGGCGGCCGTCCTGGCCCGGGACGGGAGGAGGGTGACAGTGGTGGAGAGGGACCTGAAGGAACCGGACAGGATAGTGGGGGAGCTGCTGCAGCCTGGAGGATACAAAGCACTCAGAGAGCTGGGGCTGGAAGGTCTGTGGCCTTTACAGATTTTTATAATGATTATTTCATAATGGAGCTTTCTGTGTTTTTGTTTTGTTTGTGCTGCTCTAACTGGTTTGAAGTGGGCTGAGCTCAGATGGGAAAGGTGATGTCACGTACATTTCTGTGCACCAATCAGGTTGTAGTGATGCTTGACTCGTAATCTGGTGACAGTTGTTTGGCTGTTTGCTAATGGTGCCAATGCTGTCAATCAAACGTGGCCCCTGCAGTCCTGAGGAAGAAGATAAGGTGTATTAAATATAATCATATCATATTTAAAGCTAACTTTAACCCTGATTAAGGCCTTTTCCATCATTTAATGTGCATTAATGAGTTAAAATAGGGTGATTTTATTTTGAAACCCTTTTTTATTTGAAAGAAAATGTCTTTTTCTTGAAAGACTTGTGGAGGATTTATGCTTTGACAGCTGCATTATTCCTGTAGGTCTTATAGACTGAATAATGAATGTGTGCAGTGAAACTGTAACCTGCCTTCTGTTTGGCCTCAGGTTCGGTGGAGGGTCTGGACGCCCATCGGGTGAACGGCTATGTGATCCATGACATGGACAGCGGCTGTGAGGTGGAGGTCCCCTATCCTCAGGAGGACGAGGCCATCCAGTGCGGACGCGCTTTCCATCACGGTCGATTCATCATGGGCCTGAGGAGAGCTGCCATGGCCGAGCCAAAGTGAGCAGAGTCATGGGAAGAAAAAAAAAGACATAATGTGCCAAATGGCTAATTAGACAGCAGTGAAAGTTAGAAGGAACACAAGGATAATTTATGAGTCCTTCTGTCCCACATTACATGATCAGCACAGTTTAAAATACATTCAGCAGTTAATACACTCAACAAAAATATAAACGCAACACTTTTGTTTTTGCTCCCATGTTTCATGAGATGGACTTGAAGATCTAAACTTCATTCCAGATACACAATATTACCATTCCTCTCAAACATTGTTCACAAATCTGTCTAAATGTGTGATAGTGAGCACTTCTGCTTTGCTGAGATAATCCATCCCACCTCACAGGTGTGCCACATCAAGATGCTGATCTGACATCATGATTAGTGCACAGGTGTACCTCAAACTGCCCACAATAAAAGGCCACCCTGAAATGTGCAGTTTTGTCTCACAGCAAAATGCCACAGATGCCACAAGCATTGAGGGAGCGTGCAATTGGCATGCTGACAGCAGGAATGTCAACCAGATCTGTTGCTCGTGCATTGAATGTTCATTTCTCCACCATAAGCCGTCTCCAAAGGCGTTTCAGAGAATATGGCAGTACATCCAACCGGCCTCACAACCGCAGACCACG
This sequence comes from Parambassis ranga, assembly GCF_900634625.1. Classification (NCBI taxonomy): domain Eukaryota; kingdom Metazoa; phylum Chordata; class Actinopteri; family Ambassidae; genus Parambassis; species Parambassis ranga. Next base: position 4,265,987 of record NC_041036.1, read on the forward strand.
AGTAACCACACCAGCCCAGGACCTCCACATCCAGCAGGTTCACCTCCGAGATCGTCTGAGACCAGCCACTCAGACAGCTGCTGAAACAATTGGTTTGCATAACCAAACAATTTCTGCACAAACTGTCAGAAACCGTCTCAGGGAAGCTCAACTGCATGCTCGTCGTCCTCAACCTGACTCCAGATCGTCGCCGTAACAGACTTGAGTGGGCAAATGCTCACATTCGATGGCGTCTAGCACGTTGGAGAGGTGTTCTCTTCACGGATGAATCTCGGTTTACATTGTTCAGGGCAGATGGCAGACAGTGTGTGTGGCGTCGTGTGGGTGAGCGCTTTGCTGATGTCAATGTTGTGGATCGAGTGGCCCATGGTGGTGGTGGGGTCATGGTATGGGCAGGCATCTGTTATGGACGAAGAACACAGGTGCATTTTATTGATGGCATTTTGAATGCACAGAGATACCGTGATGAGATCCTGAGGCCCATTGTTGTGCCATACATCCATGAACATCACCTCATGTTTCAGCAAGATAATGCACGGCCCCATGTTGCAAGGATCTGTACACAATTCTTGGAAGCTGAAAATGTCCCAGTTCTTGCATGGCCAGCATACTCACCGGACATGTCACCCATTGAACATGTTTGGGATGTGCTTGACCGGCGTATACGACAGCGTGCACCAGTTCCCACTAATATCCAGCAACTTCGCACAGCCATTGAAGAGGAGTGGACCAACATTCCACAGGCCACAATAGACAATCTGATAAACTCTATGCGAAGAAGATGTGTTGCACTGCATGAGGCAAATGGTGGTCACACCAGATACTGACTGGTTCTGAGTCCCCAGACCGCCAATAAAGCAGAAACAAAATGCACATTTCAGGGTGGCCTTTTATTGTGGGCAGTTTGAGGTACACCTGTGCACTAATCATGATGTCAGATCAGCATCTTGATGTGGCACACCTGTGAGGTGGGATGGATTATCTCAGCAAAGCAGAAGTGCTCACTATCACACATTTAGACAGATTTGTGAACAATGTTTGAGAGGAATGGTAATATTGTGTATCTGGAATGAAGTTTAGATCTTCAAGTCCATCTCATGAAACATGGGAGCAAAAACAAAAGTGTTGCGTTTATATTTTTGTCGAGTGTAGAATACATGTCTGATCTTTACATCAGCAGAGGACGTTTCTAATTGTGTAATTGCACCCCCTAGTGTCACATTCATAGAAGGCACCGTGACCAGTCTGCAGGAGGAGGACGGCAGCGTAACTGGACTCCAGTATAAGGACAAAGAAACTGGAGACATCAAGGTGAGAGGAGGGAGCTCACCTGAACAGACATGACTTTTATAGCCCTGAGTCTCACTCTTACCTCATGGACAGAAGTATCTAACAGCCGTGTGTTCTACAGGAGATCCATGCAGCTCTGACTGTGGTGGCTGACGGCTGCTTCTCCAAATTCAGAAAGAGTCTGGTGTCTGGGAAAGCTCGTATCTCCTCTCACTTTGTCGGATGCCTCATGAAGGTACACACAGCAACTCCACAGAGCCTGGTTAATCAGCACATCAGTGGTTAATGGCCTTAAAATGAAATATTATACATCGACACATACAAGTTTGTTGTGAAAAAGACTTCGATTCCACATAATTATGATCATACTATGAATATTTTAAACCATTCTTCAGCCTGAATTCTATTAAAAACAACATAATGTGTGAGAGTAAATTAACCTCGTCTCCTCAGGACTGTCCCCAGTTCAAGTCCAACCATGCTGAGCTGGTCCTGGCCAACCCCTCCCCGGTGCTCATCTACCAGATCTCCTCTACAGAGACCAGAGTGCTGGTGGACATCAGGGGGGAGATGCCTCGCAACCTGCCCGAGTACATGGCTGAGAAAATACACCCACAGCTGCCAGGTAAATAACAGACACTGCTGTTTAATTATTATTGCTGATGAAAAATGACCTTTGACCCGAGAGAGAACGTGTGGTACGTGTGTGATAACTAAAGATCAGAATCTAAGGGGGATTTTTTTTGTTTTATTGATGCCATAAGCAGCACAGGTAGAAATACATCCAGTCTGCTGCCTGTGTGGGTGTTTGTACCTCCAGGGGAAGCAGGAGGATTTGACATTCATGGTGTGCTCTGCTATTCAGCTGAAATATCAAAGCCACAATATCAAAGCACCAGCTTCAATAACCTTGACAGAGGTCCAGCTGGAATGGAGGAGTCAGTCACACTGATACATTGATAAATGTACATTCAGAGCCCAAAAGAAAAGGCCTTTCTTCTTAGCGTGCATGCGCCCAGCATGCACCTTTGGGTTTTCATCCACAGAGACAGCCGAGCGATCGACCTCCCATGCTCTCTCTCTTTTTTTTCCCCCTCCTTCCCTCAGAGCATTTAAAGGAGCCTTTCATGGTGGCGCTACAGAACGATCGACTCAGGTCCATGCCTGCCAGCTTCCTCCCTCCCTCCCCTGTCAACAAGCCAGGTACTGAAGTGTCATTGACAGATTCCTACTCAGAAATGGCTGAAGGGAATCTATTGAACTGGATTGTATAAAGTATGATGGATGTCTTAGAAAATAGTGCATTGCCTTTAAGACACTGTATTGTAAAACCATTGACTGATATACAAGATGGACAACACAGTCCCACCTGCACCCAAAGCGAGGCTAAAATATCCTGCTTATGAGTGCCGCCATGTTGGAACCAGAGTCAGTGCAGAAGAGGTCATGAGGTGAAGCTCCATCACTGCTGTTCGGCCCAAACCTTTCTGCATTGACCCGGCAGCTCAGTACTCCTTTTTTTAGCCAATTATAATTAATTAATAAATATGAACGTATCAAAAAATGAACATTGGACAATGTGAAATAAAAATTAGCTAAGAAGCCATAAACTATCTCTGGGATATACTGGTTGGAGCCAGCCAGCGGGAGGCAAGTGAAATGTTTTGGTTTTACTTTTATGGAGCAGTTATGGCGGCCATCTTTACACAGTCTGGAAATAATTTATGTTTAAGTTATAGTGTAAAAAAAGCCAGGGATCACTCAAACTCTTTAAGAGTAAAGCACTTAATTAAATAGACTTCCAATATTTCCATCAATGTTTCTTGCAGGGAGTTGAATGGGAAACATTTAGCCTTTATGCTACATTTTATTTGTGCCGTCCTGCTAAATACAAAATGTGAACATGGCAAGAATGCACAAATGAAATGCAATGTTTTGATCAGTGGGCTTTAAAGGAGTCTTGCTAGCTTTTTATTGTGGTGACTGGAGACAAACTGCCGTCTGTCCCTGGCAGGTGTGCTCCTGCTGGGCGATGCTTACAACATGAGGCATCCTCTGACGGGCGGGGGGATGAGTGTGGCTCTCAATGACGTCCGCATTTGGAGGAGTCTGCTCAAGAACATTCCAGATCTGTATGATGACAGAGCCATGCTGCAGGTGCGTTTGCTTTCTTGTTAGGATCTGTATAGGAAGCAGCAGAGGAAGGTGCATCGATTGTTCTGGATCAAACTTGTGTATGAAGAAGCTATTTTTAGAGACTCTAAAAAGAGCTTCACATTTTTCTTGTCCTCTTTGTTTGCTCTGCTGCAGACCATTATACACTTTTTTTTAACCTTCTTTTTCTCAATAGGCAAAGAAAACATTCCACTGGGAACGCAAGTCATCACATTCTTTTGTGGTGAATGTGTTGGCCCAGGCCCTGTATGAGCTGTTTGCAGCCACTGACAGTGAGTCTCTGCCTGACGCTGCATTTCATGACACATAATTAAAAAAACAGTGACAGGAGATGATACATGTTCATTATGCACAAATGTAAATCTTTAATTCTCGTCATGTCCATATTTATTATTCACCAGATTCTCTCCATGAGCTAAGAAAGGCCTGCTTCCAGTACTTTAAGCTTGGCGGAGAGTGCATTAATGGGCCTATCGGACTCCTCTCAGTGTAAGCATTACTCAATAATAAAACAGATCTGGATTGCTGGGAATATTTAGATTTCGGGAAATGGAATTGTTCTCCCGAAGAGCCGAACAGACACGAGTATAGAGTCAGATGATCAAACTACCCATGAATACAGGAGAGACTAACAAATCTTCTGTTTATTACCAGGCTCTCGCCCAAACCCATGACCCTCATTGGACACTTCTTCGCCGTGGCGCTGTACGCCATCTACTTCAACTTCAAGTCTGAATCCTGGTGCACCAAACCTCGAGCTTTGTTTAAGAGCGGAGCCATCCTGTACCGAGCCTGCATGGTCATGTTTCCACTCATCTACTCTGAACTCAAGTACCTGGTGTATTAAGAGAGCATCTGGACTCTAAAGACTCTTGGATGACTGTTTTCTACAATATGCACCAGCCTTACTGTAGGTAGTCATCACCGTTCTGCCTTGTTTTTCCTGTGACATACGTGTGTAATGGGTGTAGCTCTGTTTGTGCTCACCCTGCTCTCTCTGTCCTCTAAAGGACTGCAGCACATGTTAGCTCAGGATTCAGTCCTGCCAACCAGACTTGCTATGTGAAAAGCAGCATCTGGATTTCTTAAAAACGAATCTACAAAGCCCCTTCCTGCTGCATGATTAATTACTGTTATATTTAATGATAATGTTAATGATTGTATTTTCTGATGAGGCACTTTGTCCTCTTTAAATCTCTCTCCTGCATTCTCAGGATTGTTGCTCTTTATATTATTGTGTACATTTTTGTGGTTTCTATGTGCTGACAGTGCAGCCAGATGTCACCAAACTGTAATCCCTGTACCCCACAACGATCCCCACACTGGTTCAATCCTGGTCAGTACAAACCTGACACAGCATGACTGCCCCAGAGGGGACGTGTGGGTTTGACAGGGAAGCATCAGGACTGAGTAATGGGATGAAGTTTGGGTGTTTTTCCTGAGCTGACACGCCTGTGGTCAAAACACACATACCTGCACTGCTGTGTCTACCTGTGTGTGCCTTCCTGTGTGTGCCTTCGTTGGCTAATGAGCAGTTAAGTTCTAAAATGGCTTCCCTTTGCTGTAAGACAGTCAATTCTGTTAATTAAACATCTGACATAAGCCTACAGTGAGTGAGTGTACCACGACAACACTGATAAATGTGACCAGTAGAGGGCACTCATTCACAACTGGAGGATTTTACCTGTAGATGTAGATGATATATGATGTCACCTGGCCGCCTTAGCGCCAAAATTCAACGTGCAATATATGGACAAAAGTATATGGACACCAGGCCTGCATATGTGTCTTTTTTTCTGTTGTGGCAGTCGCATGAAATTACCTTTAAAAACAATTGTGTCTAATTAACCTGCAACCAAACTACTAGGAAAATAAGCAAGGCTCACAAATTCAGGTATAAGCCAGGTAAAGACAATTAATTCAGCTTTATTGTTATTTATACATCACTGATACATTGTATTCTGGTGAAATAATTGGAAGAGAATTATCCATATTATTCTTTGTGACTTTCCACAAGGACACAAATACTGGTGTGGAAGACCAGAAAAGGGGGGAAGAAAGCTCAGTGTTGGGGGTGGGGGAGGGTCACGTACTGTACTGTACACACGCTTTTTTTTTTAAACCCTCTTACCCGCCAATCATCATCTGCCTGTCGGTTGGTCTGCCTGCATACCTACCCGTACCTGCTCAGACTCACCTGACGGCCACATGCGGAGAGAAAACCGAGGCCTGCCGCCGCGTTTAGCCACATGTTCAAACCCCCCCTTCCTAACCCTTCGAGTAGTCCTCCTTTTTAGACACAACATTAGGGCATACCCCTGTTGATATTGGTAGCAGCAAGCTTTCTACAGTTAACATCCAGTTAACATCTTAACGATCTAAACAAAATAACAAAAAAAAAAATAGTGTACAGCTACTGCTAAGAGAATCTAATAAACCTGGCCTTGACGCTTTTACACCAGATTAAAGTGCTAGAAGCAACCAACCAACCAATCAACACTTTATTTTATATATATATATATATATATATATATATATATTTATATAGCATTGTGTATTTATATATATATATATATTGGAACAAATCTACTATTTTAACATTAATTTACAGGGTAATATACATTATATTGTAACAGCTGAAATATCAGCACAAATATATCACTGTCACACTCAACAGCAAAAATATATATGATTATATAAACGCATATATATATAATCATATATACCAATATATAATTGTCATATATGCATGTAAAACAATTAACCACGTCTCAGGCTTTTCAAATGATACCCAGAAAAGCAATTGTGTATCAAGACGTAAAAGCTTTACAAGTTTCTCTCTTGAAAGAGCGACAGGTGGCGACAAAAGTGCCACAACCTGCGGGTTATTTGAGGTCACAGGACAGTTATTTGCATATTCCACAAATCTATTGCAACACGTTACTGTCTACAAACAGTACAGCCGGCGTCCCGCGAGAGGAGCCGGTGTTAGCTGGACTCACACGTACACCCACTGAACAGAACATTACGACGATGGGTGATCTGATTATAGCTATGTGCTTTCAGATGGTGTGCTATGACAGTGAACGACAGGAGGACTACAATACACAATACTCTATAAGTTTTAGCCTCAGAGGACAACCCAAAACGGTACTGTACTGTAAAAAGACTAGCCACCCACCAACCCACCCATTCATCCATCCATCCATCCATCCATCCATCACACATCTACACACACAGCAAATTCTCTCTCTTCTCTGAGTCGCCGTATCCTGTTGCGGATGTGTTCTGTATGTATTTACCACAAATCACCACTTGTATTTTTGCCACTCCACCATCACCGAGAGTAATGGAATGTGTTCAGCTTTTTGTTTCCCATCTGTCCTTCTAACTGGGTCTCTCTCCGTCAAGGCTGACAGCACAGTGAGTAACATCCTACTCGACAGACAAAGTTCTAGGGGAGGGGGGTCTGAGAGGGTGCAGGGGGACTCTTTGAGGTTTTCGTAAAGTCCAGATGCACAGTCTGGACCAGTAGGGCAGTTCTTTCTTTCTTTCTTTCTTTGGCTCTGGGGAGCCCTGGTGATGTGCAGTTAGGTTTGGGACGTTGCCATTGTTCTAAAGGAGGAGGACTCCTCGGTTTGCCCTTTGCAGGACTTGTTTTTCCCCCCTGTGGTGCACTGTTTATTATTCAAAAGCCCAGATCTCTATGTCCTGCACATAGAAATCCTCCTTTTTTGAGAGCATGGGGTTCCCAAATGTTTTACAGGAGTGACTCCTGCCGTGGTAAAGATCTCCATCCAGCCACAGGCCGAACTCACCGCTACAAGACAAAACAAATAGTCTTAGTATCATTATCACCTGTGCACTTGTTGTTTGTGTCTGCAGATTTCTGGCTCACCTTCCTCCACCAAAAGCTAAGGAGTCCATATCACCTTTGATGAAGAACATGTTGTCACCTGTCCATTTGTATACCTGTTGATAACACAGCAGATACATTCAATGTTGACATAATCCAATATTCTATCAGGTCTTTATCTTGATGATAAGGACTGTGCATGTTTGCCTCAAATGTTGTTAAACATCTGATAATTCATTTAGAGCCAAAGAAAAGACATATCAGATTCTTTAGCTGCCAAATGCTCCTCTAGATGAGCTAGAGACAGATAGCTAGATGCTAACTGTCTGTGGTTTGGTGCCAGAAGAGGTGTTAACAGCCGCCCATTGCATCTGGAACTGAGGCTGCTGAGCTCAGTGACGGTGAAGCTCTCAGCTATAAAGTCAGAACAATGCTGCTAAATGTAGAGCAGAGAACAGCAGTATCAGGTGCCAAATCTCAATGGGTTTGTCAATATGAACAAGTCGTTTCACAGCACATATAACAATTTTATTCATTGTTCAAAAATATTGATTGGTGCCGGTGTAATAAAAGCCACACATACTTAGTGCAACAGTGTACTTACACTGATGCACAAAAAACAAGATTGTACCTCAAACTCTGGATTGAAGGTGAAGAGGAAGGTCTCCCCTGTGCCGTAGAAGCCATCACTGACCTTAAAGGGCTCTGATGCCAAAGCACCAAACACCTTAATGAAAAACACAGAAGAGAAGGACATTTTAGAAAGTGTTGAGCAACATTACTTCACCCCACCTAACTGCTGTCTACTCCTGAAGAGTGTTTCTGTTGAATCTGCAGCTTACCTGGCCATCGCTGTCCTTAATGACCAGGAGCACTGGGGTGTCCTGACCCTGCATGGCTCTGTAAAGAGTCTTAATACTCATGCCATGCTTTGATGTGCCAAAGGCCAGCGTCCATGGGTACCCAATGGTCCGTGGTGGGAGATTCTTGGCAAGCTGTGTAGGGGGGGAGATAATAAAAAAATAGCAGAATGGAGGAAGAAGGAAAAAAAAAGGAGAAAGAAAATGAAACAGAAAGGCCACTGCTAGCAATGCTCAATTACATCTGTGGTGACCTTTTAACACTGCCTGGTGTTTAAAGAAAAGTAACAGGGCTCCAAACACCAAGAGCAGCCTCAAGAGAAAGAGAGGTCCAGCACTCCCTGAGAGAAGCTGCTGCCTTGCTGCTGACAGACTGAAGGATTAACAGTGGCGCTGGTGTGTGGGGAGATAAAGGCTCTGGAGGAGCAGCGCAGTGTATGCTTCACTTTAATGGACAGATAAAACAGACACTGACTAAAACATGGAATTAAAGTGACAATTTTTTACTGCTATATGAAACAAAAGGCCTTTAAATGTTCTGTTCACACTACAATAATCCATCAGTCCCTTTGCAGCTTTCCTGACGGCTCAGCACATGCTGCAGCGGTTGAGCTGAAACAGTCGTCTAATCAGCAGCCTGGGGATGAAGCAACGAGGACCAACTCTGCTCACCTCTGTGAACCAGCCTGAGCTTCAAGCTCCGTCCTCAGGGTGATTAAAAAAAAGCCATGTATTGACAGGATATAGGTCAATATACCATCAGGGAGTCATTTGGAGCTGTGCTTGTGCATGTATTAACCTGCAATGCCTGCAAGGCATACACCACACCTCAAAACAAAGCAGGATAGTTTCTCCTCAATGTCTGCTTCATTCAGACACTTCCTTTGATTATATCTAACCGTTTGGACTTAGATGAATATACACAGATTGTAATTCAGCACATAGTAAATTAAACACTACATATTGTACCCTGCAACTCTGCCACAACTGAGCAAACCTAGTTCATTTGTTTCAATGCCCGATGTAAGGTGGTGTCAGGTGACTTACACGCTTGACAACTCTTCCTGCTTCTGCCCAATGTATTTACCTACTCACATAACATCTGTTGTGCAGATGCAAAGCTAGTTAGTGTGGTGAATACACTGATTCCCCAAAGTACACTGCTGAAAAACAGGTCTGGTAGGTAGCTTGCAAAGGGCTGTTGATTCTAATCAATCCTTCCTCGACTAGAACAGTGCAATTAATACAGACTATTTTCAGTGTGTAACCGTGAGTGTTTAAAAACAAAATAAAGCAACATGTCATGTCAGCAAAAGTGGGGCTTATTGGTGTATAAGAGAATAGAAGATCCAGTTCACTTGGTCTCTTTAATGGGGCTTGATATATATACTGCCAGGCTTTAAAGTTTGATGAACACTCCAGCTGTTACATAACTTGTGTTTTATGTGTATGTTAAGACTGTATATGTGCAGCAGCTCTTCTACCTTCTCTATCTGGTCAGCCTCCAGGAGATCACTAGGTTCTTTGAGGTTGGGTTTGAACGTTTCCGGCTCCAGCTCGGTTTTGATGGGCGTTCCATGCTTGGAGTTCAGCTCTTCCTTGGTGGTGATCTACAAGTACAAATAAATGTTAGAGGTACTGACATGGAAAGTTGACTTTCAGAAAGCACTGATGCTGCCTGGATTCAATAAGAGCTACAGTAATTCATCAACCATAATGTTTTGTTTCATATCAGACTACTGATATGACAGGCTCAACTAGTCAGGCTGTCTAAAGCAAACTAACAAACTGCAACCTCTGCTAAGCTGAGATCTTTTTTTTTTTTTTTTTTTAAATGTCAGGGTAGAATTCTACAAAGGGTTTCCAGCTACTCAGGTCTAAGATGAAAGCTAAATGACAAGGGTAAACTAGCATTAACAGCCCAACCTCAGCAACAGAAACTTGTATTCAAATGAGTCAACTGTTTGCGAGTTTTCAATCTAGCAGGTGTCCTGCCAAAATTATCAATGCAGTGTTTGCTAGCAACACACTGATAATCCAACAATTTGATGAGGACAGCTGAATATCTCCCTGCCACTCTCTGATGCCAGATGACTAGGATTGGTTTGGCAGAGCTGTGAGAGCAGGCAGAGGAGACGCTGTCTAGGAGAGGAGAATGCAGAGTGAATAGGAAATCAACCCAATGAATAATTTGGACTGCAGTGTTTGACATTTTCTCTGACCACCGGACTGTTTGGGTTATTTATCTTTCTCGATAACAGAGGCTGATTGTGGAGCACTTTGCCACTGGTGGCTGGGATGCTCTCATGTTTCCGTCCTCATTCAAACATGGCCTACCTGCATTGTCCTCAGAAAACATCACTCACCCTGTCAAGGGAGTCTTACTTCCACCTCATAAACACACCATCTCTTTTGTCTGATCAGTCCTCATGCAGGACACATTCTTTGCTATTGGCTCATTTGAGGACCAAAGCAATTTTATTTTTTAAGAAAATGGGGAATTTCCTACAGAAAAAAAGACATCTCTGTGTGCCCTTTATAGCACAGCATAACCAGCTGGCAGTTGCTGCCTTATAACAAGACTGATCTAATAGGCTGAAGTGCCAGAGATGAAGGAAAGCCTGACACATGGAGATAAGGCAGCTGTCACATGAAGCCCACTCTGCTCCAAACAAGCCAACTTTTCTGTAATGACCAGATAAAAACTTTCAGTCGGAACGCTATTCCCAAAGTATCTGGTCCAACCGATTTTATATAGGTTTTGTCAGCTGAAACTAACTTAACCAATAATATTTTAAAACAATATAATCATGTATATCTGAGGTTAGTATGCAACACCAGCAGCAGCAGGAGCAGCAGCTAATGCCTGCAGCAGGCAGCCTAAAGGAGACCGTGTTGGTGTGGACAGCAGCGGAGAGAGCGGGGCGGACAGGGATGGTCAGGGCACCTGAAGTCGTTTGCAGAGCGAGCGCAGATCTTCGCTGTTTAGCGCATCGATCCGACGGTGGTACTCCGTCAGAGACACTACCTGGTAGTACAAAGACAGGGACAGGTGGAACATAAAACTCTACCAGTTCTACTGTTGTGCGGCAAGACGTCAGACTTCAGCAAACTTCTTCTTAGCACAAAGTAGTGATTTGAATAAACAAACCATGACACAAAGGCCTCTGTTGACTTTAGCTTTCATGGAGGGGGCAAGTTATTTCAGAGCACTCAGTCGTTTTGCATGTTTGTGTAATATGTTAAATACCACTAATATTACTCCACTGCTTCTGTTTTGCAAACATTAAACTGTGATGAAAGTATCAACACAGCAGCAGAAAGCAAAGTGTGACACAGAGAGATTGAGAAGTCTCTTCAGAAACACACAAGACAACAAAAACAGCTCTGACTGCTGCAACAATACTCATCATGTCCACCATGCATGTGCACATCAGGAACAACAATCCACTGAACTACAACCCAGACAGACCAACACAATGACCTTACTAAGCATGGCTACATTCCAACAAAGTTACACCCCACGCTGTTGCACACACTCCATGGAGAAGAGAGCTGCTGTCTCTGAATAAACACTGCTCAATCTGTTTTAGTGAGATAAACAAACAAGCACAAAACCACACACACACACACACACACACACATATCAAATAAACTGAAAGGAACCTGAGATCATCTTCTGCTCACCTTGTTTCTTCTGGTGTAAATAACTTCACTGGTAACAAGCTAAACCCTTTACAGGTCTCAATAATGCAGCAGAAAGAGTGAACTACAGCCTTCATAAAAAATACATTTGTGCTTCCATTCACCTTCAGCTCCTGGCACTTTAGTACATTTTACCCTGAAAACAGATCAAGCTAGTAGCATGCTAGCTTTAAAGGGGCTGCAGCACATTCTGAAATGCTGATCTGCAGTGATCAATGTCATGGAAAGGAGGTCAGTATTTGGATGAGGCGACTGGCCTTAAAAGGTTCTTTTTTATAAAGCACAAGCAGATAATTCAGAGTCGTTTAACGAGCAGTGGGGATAAACTGATGAGATGCAAAGTTAGTGAAAACTCGCAGTATGAGTACAGGGGCAGCATCTTTTAAGTGCACCCAGCTCTGGAAACTTTCACACAGCGTACAGGACACACACACACACACACACACACACATCCTATTTACACGGTGACAGCGGGGCAGACAACGGATGGGAGCTCTGTCCTGTCCTGACTGCCAAATAGTGCTCAAATAGTAGCCACTTTGTTTAACACCTGTCCCTGACCTGGGATACCCAACCGGCTATCCGGGCTAGCAAAGCTAATGGGCACCGCTAGCGGGTTAGCATGGCTTGCTAACAACAACAACACCACAACATACAAGAATATACATCCCAAGAGACGCAAACATGAAGGAAAGCCAAAGCGACATACATGGGAATACTTAGGGGTGAGCCGTTTCTCCTGGTCCTTCACCCTCCTTGAAAACATGTCCTCCTTACTGGGCGAGGTTGAAGCTGGTTAAGTCACATTACAGATCCTTGGAAGTTATGCCAGTGTAGCCCCGAGACAACCGCACGGAGTTGGTACAAAGCCTGACAGCCCGCTGGACTAAAATAGAAGCATTTTCTTCCAGAGGGGTCTCTGCCATAGCCGCATGAAATGTGTGACACCACCACCGTCCAATCAAAACACGGGACGGAAAGGGAACCCGTCTTCCTATTGGTTAAAAAAAAATTATGATCCCACCCCCAAAGCGAGCGAATTTAAAGAGACAGTAACACCGTGAGTGATCAAAAAAGGGGAACCTGAAAAACGTGTTAACTCAGTAAAAAAAAGGAGAGAAGCTCAAATATTTGCATTTATAAAAAAACTCTACATGCTCCCTAAGGCTCCATACAAAAAGTGCTGCTTAAAATTCATTGTTCAGGTTCCTATTTACTTATTCAGATGTAATGGATCGTGTATCCTCTGTTTGCCAAAAGTCCAGGGACAAACAAATCAGTCCACTTTGTTTCCTACATCATTCATTTACATTAAAATTTAAATGCAGGGCACTGCTTCTATCGTATCACTTTCTACATACAATGAAGGAATGCATCCCTTTCATTAGGCCAGTTTGACTAAATTCTGTCTAGGCTGCACTGACCTGGCTATAACAGAAGAGGAAACTACCTGTGTCTATTCTTCCTAGTCCTACTTACTTCCACATTTTGTAATTTTACAGTTTCAAAGGTAAACAAATAAAAAAAGGAAGAATCCATGACGATGCTACCTTTTGGCCCCCCAAAAAAGCATGAGCAATGCACGATGATGCTTTCTTTGCCATTCAGCAAAAGAAGTCGTCAAACGCTGACCAACAATAGTGACAGTCACACAACATGTGATGAAACTACGATACAGTGACTGAGAAGAATAAACAATTACACAAACATGCAAAACACTTTGGTTGGAAGCTCAGAGAAGCACATTTCCAAGCAAAGCGAGTGTTTACACATCGTACATAACTTTACATGTGATAGTAAGTTGACACAAAAAACGTATTATTAAACCAAGAAGTATGCTGCAGTACACAAAAGGTGCAAAATACAGAAGCAGAATACAAATGATTTACAAAACACAAAATCAGCACATCTACACTATGCATTGCATAATGAAGGTAGCTCAACAAAATTATTTAACATTTACTTTAACATACACCAATTCACTTAACAATTACACCACTTAACATTGTGGTTCTGCAGGAGATGGATTAAACCACAGTGGGAGAACTGTACTTAATCCATGTCTGTGAGGCTGGAGACAACACAACAGCTTCAGAAAGGTGAAGCAGAGTTTTGGCTGCTTAGCCCTTACCTCCCATTCCTTGACATTGAGGTCAGTGATGGGCTCGTCCTCCGTCGTCTCGGATATCTCGTTTTTCTTGACAACCATAAACCCAGGTTCCTGTCCCATCCCCCTGACCCCCTCACCATACATATCCGGGCTCCACTGCATGAAGAATACATACAGGTGGTCCGATCTAAGGGGGGGCACAGGAAAGACCACATCAGTGCCTTTTAATTACAAACCAATACAGAGCAGTGTCTATATTTTTACAGAGTCTGTTAAGGAGGCACTGAAACATCTGACAGACATTGAACACAGACGCTGCTCAGCCGGTGGAAACACATTCTGCAATGCAAGCTTGCACTCTGTGCTAAAGTGTGGTCATTTCAGTGCTGCTCATTTTGGAACAAATAAAACCTGCACCACCTGGAGGCAGTGCAACAGGGTGTAAACACAACATAGACGTGCTATCTGTTAGTATCATGAACATGAAAGAGACAAGAAGTTACATTAAAAGTTGTGTTTTTGGACTTGACTCTCATCCAACTTGCTTTTTAGCTGCTAAATGTTCCACCATGTTGTGTGGAAGAAAAACTACAAGATGCTAAAAACTAGCTGTGAGTGTATGTGCATGGTCCATCCCTCTGAAGAAGGAGCCATTAAGTGTTCAGTTTAGGGCATAGCTCATAAGCAAGTTACAAACAAACACAGCCTGCGTCATCCAGAATGCGAGCTCAGTCAGACGGTTGGGCTGTATTCATGTCATGGTTGTGCATGGCTTATTCAATAGCCTCCCTTTCTTCCCACACTAATGCCAGGACACTTAAAGACACATCATGCGGGTCGCCTCCCATCTAGGTCAAGCTACACACACAGAGACTAGCAGTGTCTGAAGAAGAGGACTAAGAGCAGCTGTGTTGTTGCCTTAGCCTTTGGCACCTTAGCCTTTGGCAAATGTATGAACTCTATATTCTAACTCCCCAAGAGCAATGTGCATCCCAGCACACTTGTTGTTATCAGATGGGAAGTGATGTAGCTTAGCAACCTGTGGATGAAAACACAAGCCAGACATCTCAAGTTCATGGAGACTAATGGCAGGAGGGGGATTTCAATGTCATTACTGCAGTCAACACGGCGCAAGATGCGGCATTTATGGCTCCATGACTAACTGAAAAGGACATGCCTGTTTGTCTGATTTAAGTACGATTAGCAGCCTGAGAGAACACATTATATTTTTCTCACTAGACAAACTCTAAAACTAGTGACTGCTGCTGCTCCTATCTGGTCTAGATCTGTAACAAATAAATGCCTTTTTAAATAAAATTGGCTGATTAAATTAAGCTATTAGTGCAATTGGGATTAATTCATCATATAAACATATGACAATAAAATATTTTTTTCTAATGTGTCTCTATCCGGAAGATCTCTAATGAAATTATGACTGCTGCTGACTTGGCAACTGTACTAATAATCCACTCTGACTGGCCCAACTTGGAAAAACACATCAACAAGCCAAAGCTATTTTTAGTTATAATTTCATAGCAGGTCGCAAACACATTAGTGAGGGAAACACATCTTGAGTTTACAAATCATGAACCCTGGAAGAAACACACATTAAAGTGGTTTAGCCGACTCCCGGTCGTGTGTGTGTGTCTGTCTGTTTCCCTGCTGAGTGAATGAATAATAAATCATCTCTGTCTGTCTAGCAGAGGCAGCACGGGGAAATGGGCAGAAGCCGCTGTGGGAGTTGGACCTGACAAAGAATGCGTGTTTGATTGGTTTGAAATATTAAAGGGACTGGAGGTGAGGTGACTCAGCTATTGTGGTTTGTTAGGGATATAATAGGATCACGCTGGTTCACTTTACATTGTTTTCTTTTTATATACACCTTCTGCAATATCAAAAACAAGCACAGGCTTCATTTCTGTTGGTTATTTAGGCCGCCACATGCCTTATTTCCTTGTATTTCAAAGCACTTTTTTTCCCCCAGGAGGAGTCAGAGGTGTAGCTGGGAGGTACTGACCTCTCCTGCGGCACAGCAAACCAGTACTCATGCTTCTTGCCCAGTTGGGCATACTGCTGCATGGAGGCGCTGGCGTTGGAAACAAACGTCTTCTTCATAGGCTTCCCCACTCGTAGACTCAGGAACTTGTGAGAACGATGCTTCCGCCTCTCAGCAGAGCATGTACCTGGCACGAGGAAGCAATCACATGAAGCATAAATAGCAATATGACTGTTTAGAGTAAGCACTGGAGACATAGATAGCTATCAAAGCTCCACGTTAACCTAACCAGGAGCTGGGTGGAGCTACTGGAAATCTTGCAGGAAAGCACATACGCACATTTCCTAGCCATCCATTTAGAAATATACTTATTTTGTTATTGGAAATAAATTACATCTTCTCCACTAACTGTGCATGCTCTTCACAATAATTGCTTTATTTGTGTGACCTAC
This sequence comes from Parambassis ranga, assembly GCF_900634625.1. Lineage (NCBI taxonomy): Eukaryota > Metazoa > Chordata > Actinopteri > Ambassidae > Parambassis > Parambassis ranga. The sequence continues at coordinate 4,282,431 of NC_041036.1, forward strand.
TTCTCTATCTTCAATTTACTGGCTACATCAGCTAGCATTAGTCATTTTGTGGCAGAAACACAACAGATGACAGAAATAAATGGAGTAGCACACTGTAATTGATAGTGGCAGTGCCCATCAGTGACTTATTATAAGGCCACAGCCCTGGGAAGCTGAATGAGATCATTGTGCCAGTGACAGTGCACTGGCACGTGCTTCTGATTGGTCAACACGTAAGTGGTAAATAATGCTAGACACAATGTTATAAATGTCTAAGTCAACACAGCTAAGTGGAACAAATCCAATTGTTAAAATGCATGAATGTGGCATTAAAGCCACTTGTTTTTGAAGTTGCTGCTGTTACGCGTGTGGGCTGTGCTAATGTGCACAGAAGAAAGGCCAGTCCTGCTGAGCTGCCCATGAATTAGAACTGCTGCTGCAGCTCAGCTCTCTGTGTGACAATAATTACCAGGGAGAAAATGGTAAAAAAATCTCTCTCCCCCTGTCCTCATTTGTTTTTTCTTCAGAATCACATCTGTGTGTTTAACTAGAGTGGGCAAAACGGACACAAGCGTGGCACACTGAGGTTACCGTCAGATTACAAGGACGATGAAGTTGTTAACCGCTAATTTTACTGTATGTACTTAATGCGTACATAAAGCTGCATTATCACTGGTGATAATATACTTCAGAGCAGGGACTAATGTGCAGAGCAGGGACCTGCTGGTGCATTCAGGGATACTCTGTTATTGTTGGTTTGAGAAACAGCAACAGTATCTTACCACATGTATATATAGGTGATCACTACTCATGCAAGGCTGAAGTAGAGTTAGACATCTAGAAGCTTTAAGCTCTAAGCTCCAAATAAGCTTGTGTTTAATGGAATTTAGTATTTGTAAAATATGCATAAAAGCAAAAGCAGAGAAGAATGTGAAATATAAATACCACCTCTATGATGTTGGGTTTAATCGTTGCCGTGATTCCCCTTTTGGGGGCCAGGTGTGCGTGTGGCATTGTCGTGTTTGATAGGCTTTAGCTTATCACCCATAGGAGTGGCCCAGACCACCAGAGCCAGGGATCAAAGAGGCGAATAAAACCCGGCTTGCTCTGCCGAGCTGATAGCAACTGAGAGGGACGCCATTTCCCTTCGTCTTTATGTTCCAATTACTAGCACCAAACCAGAGCGGAAACGGAAAGGTTATCAGGACTCAACACGAGAGATGTGATTCTGAAGCAGCCAGAGAGCAGTGAAAAAGTCTCTTTGATAGTCTTCAGAAGAATATGGATGAAGAGGTGCAGCTAAAAGACAACACAAGGCCAGATGGACTCAAATGTCCTGTACCTGCACCTCAGGGATGAAAGCACATGTTTCCTCACTGTAACTCTGAAAACGTGTTTACCCTCTGCAGAGTTTTGCGTGCCGTCCTTTGGCGTCTCCTCTGCATTCTCCTTTTCCTCCTTGCTCTGTTGCATAGTGTCAGTGTCTGTCCCCTGGCTGGCATCCCCCTGTTGACTGTCTGAGACGGAGGTGGCGTCTGCGGCACCAGGGGTGGCTGAGCTTTGGGACCCTGGGCGAGAGGTGCTGCTGCTGGGACCCTGGGCCTGGCTAGTGTTGCTGCTGCTGGTGGTAGTGGGTGTGCTTGGTGGCTTCTCTACACTGTGCTGCTTGGAACCCATAGGGGACTGGCTATCATTCTCTGTGGCAGTGTCTGGTGGATTGTCCTCTGCTTTTGCCGCGGCGGGCTCCTCTGGCTGACTGACCGAGCCGCGGACACTGCCTGAGGCCTGGGAACCCCCGGAGGTGGTGGCCTCCACCTGGGTGATGGTTTGCACAGACTCTGTGGAAGCACCAGAGGACTTGTCCAGCCGGAGGTCCTCACTGGATGCTTGCTCCTCCTCCCGGATGGGGGAAAGCTCTGACTCGGTGAAGACGTCTTCGGAGATGGAGCCCTCGGTGCTGCGCGGGGCTGTGCTGCCGCTATCGTTGGCCCCTGGCTCCCTCAGGCGGTGCTCCGGGTCCTTTTGCTGGGAGGGATGCCTCTCAGCTGGCAGAGGCTCAAGATTACTAAAAACATGAAAGCGGAACAAAAAGGAAGTCAGAAAAGTGATTATCTATAAATATAAAAGTTAAATCTATGCATGCACCCTCCATTTTTAGACTTTTTATGTCATATCTGTCCAGCATTTTTTATAGGAGTATAACTTTAACAAATCAATAATCTGGTAATTAAGGTGAGTGCATGGTTTCTATGAGAAAATCTCTATTGTAGCACCTTGACACAGGCTAATTTTTGCAGAACAATCCTAGTAAAACTGGCATGCATTTCTATTAATTTGTCCACCCTACTTTAAGGTAGGCTAGATAATCTTAACTGTCTTTAATGGAAGCAAGTTAGTGTTACAAGCAAATCGTACAAAACACGCGTAACCAGCACATGGCACCCTCCATCCTGCAGGCACTTGTTGCTCAGCTGTGTGCTCGGACCGAGACACATACAGAGAGGGGGGGGCACAGCTGGGAACACAGCTGGGCCTGGCACAACAAGCAGCCATTTGCCAACACAATAACTGCTCCACAAGCAACAGTTGACCGACTAAATGCAGCTCTGTCCTGGTACCCTGGTACCACCAAAAAAACAAAACAGTGTATATATATATATATATATATGAACAGGATTTATATTTCTACGCGTCTATTTGGCTTCAGTAACACTGAAACAATCGGATTAAAACAACAGACAAATCTGTGGGAGGAAACACATAGTGAATCCTCTGAAGTGGCTGCTTCCTCCTGCATAGAGAGGTGAGCAATCATAATGTAGGAGGATAAAGGCACACTTCATTAACCCCGGTGTAATTGCCGTTTCCTTTTTATTTTAGCATGTGGAGGGGAAAGAATTAAACCATCGGTTGGTTGCTGATGCAATCTGACTGTGGGTGCAGCAGCGGACGACATTGATCACAGCGAGGCTGCTGCGTCTCTGTGAGGTTGAGAGTGGAAGAAGAATAAAGGATTCATGTAGGTGTTATAGGTTTATATTTAGTTTATGTAATTACATATGTGGTCTATTAGTTCTACAGAGCACAGGGGGGCATTGTTTGTTCTTACTCTGGGACGGCCTCTCTGATCTTGGGGTCAGTGATCTCCTTGAAGATGGCGGCAGACTGCACCTCCTCCAGGGGACACATGATGCCATACTCCTCACACCCATGGGCCTGAACCAGGGGGTCCATGCGATGAGGATCGAACATGATGTTGTTGGGTGTCACCAGCAACACCCCGCTCACCGCACCCTTGATGTGAGAAAAGAGAAGGACTGATGAGGAACATTTCTACCAAAAAAAAGATCATCAGAGAGCACCTTTGTCACACACACAAACAACTGCAGGCTAAATCCATTTTAGAACACAAATGTCCTAAATCAAGTAGGAGTTATTGACTTGCAGAGCTGACCACTTCAGCGCTTTCATTTGGTACCTGGGAGTGAATCAGCAGCCGTTTAATAGCATGGATCTGTGTGTGTGTGTGTGAGAGCTAGGCAGCTGCACACACCCTGCCAGCTCTAAGATCAAACCATGACATATCAGCCCACTCAGGCCACCCAATATTACTGCTTCTTACATCAATAAAAATAAAGCAACAACAGATGAAATACTGTAAGAGCATTGTGCGTCTATTTAATTCTGGTCAAGCTAAAGTGTTTCTTTTCTTTCATTTGACCCTAATGATGACATGACCAGCGGACTCAAAAGAAGCCTCTTATGCATACACAGCTTTAATGTAGAGTTTCAATTTATATTTTTTCCTTTATTTGCTTAACATTTGCACTTTTACAGTTGTTTTTCTGAGTAGCTGCAGTTGGCACTCAACATGGACCACTTCCATCTACCACAATTAGCAGTCTGTTTTTGGCAGTTTATGCTCTTCACTACAGCAGCGTACATTCGCCTGTTAAGTGCCCATCCTCATAAATGTGAGTTTTTTTTCTGTACCTTGCCATCTGTGATGTACTTGCAGTTGATCTTAAGGAACTTCTCCGTGAGGGCCTCCTCCTCCTCGGAGGTGGATGACACCACTCTGGACTGGCGCAGGGCCGAGAACACTGGAGGGTGAACGCTTTCCTGTCTTGGGGGGCCATCGGAGTCCTGGAGGAAGGATGGGTTTGCAGTGTGGACAGCGGTGTGAGTAGGAGAGGGTAGAAAATGAACAGCGTGTGTTAGACCTCTTTAATAAACACTTGATTATCACCTGGAAGTGATGCGGGACACCTGTGCTGTTAATCACAATAAACCAGAGCACAGAGAAGCATGAGATAAATAGTTTCAGACTTTAGAATTATGACTCTAAAGCCGACAACAACACAATCATTAAGTAGTATTTCTCTTCCTCCTGGTGCTGAACATGATGTCTCATCTGGATCTCCAAATAGGTTTCAACCAGACAGGACATAAATAATGATCGCCGGAGAACAGAGCAGAGCTTTGTTCACTTGGTAATACACGAGGCAACTAATTTGTGTCTCATCTCATCAAAGTAATGTCTCTAAATGTATTATCTATATATAAACAGATATTTTCTGCACAGCGGGACAATCAGGTTAAAAGAAACCCAGTGACAACGCAGAAGAATGCAGCTCCTGTGCGCCTGAGCGTCACCGTGGTAATTAGGTGAAAAACATTCATATGAGACCGGAGCTTTAATTACGCTGCACAACTTGATGCCTGGTTAGTGTTATTTTATCAGAGACGAACATACCCTTGAGTCAACGGAGAGTTTAGAAACTTCTGAATTTGGGCCATGACGTGCAGACCGGGGTATCATTTTGTGAGAGAAATTAAAGACAAAAAAATTAAAGACAAAATAAGACAACTAATGATGCCGCTGCATTTTGTTGCTCTTGATGCTCACCTTTGTAAGATGGTTTGTCTTTCTGATTGATTTCTGATTGCTTTACATCTATTTATTGTGCTTTTGTTTGTTGAAGATGTATATCTGTCAATGAATTGTTTTTATGTGTCATTAAATTGAGAATTAATAAAGATTTGCAGACATGGAGAAGCTGTAAGAAATACAATTTCCTTATTATTATATATACTTGTCAGATGCCACACAGCGAAGGAAGGAATGTTAATGATGTGTCTCAAGTATGCTGTTTACAGTAAGTGGACACGTACACTATGGAGCATTTGTGTTATTGCTTCTTCACCTATGCCGTGGCAACTCTGCAATCGGCTGCAGATGGTGTGTTTTGCTGGGCTGGAAACGCAAGGAGTGGTGGGATTAGTGTTTCTACCAGTGGGCTGTTGCCATGCAATGACAAAGCCACAAGGAGAGACTGACTGAAGTCTGTCCACGGGGACGACTGCTGGTCTAAAGAATGGAGAGTCTGTGGATAGGAAGAAGTGTGGGAAGGGATGAGGAAAGACAAAAAAAACGAGAGAATTCAGTGAATGCTTTAGTGAATATAAAGGAGATAAAGAGAGCTAAAGGCAACGACAGGGTGTGTGAGGACAAAGAACAAAAAAGGAAAAGCAGGACAGAGAAGAGTATGTGGGAGTTATTATTTTGACCGCGAGGGGAGGGCATCAAGAGCCGGTGGAGAAGTACACTGAAGAGCGGTGAAGAGCTTAGAGAGCCCAAAAGCCCACAACAACTGTCTGCTGTCCTCCTGACACCCACCCCCACACCTCCCCCTCTCTGTCTCACAGCGCAGTCGACAAACAGCCTGCAGCTACTGACCCACACCGACACAAGCAGCCCAGACTCTGGCAGCCAGGGAAGGCAGAGGGAGCCGGCCAATCTGTAACAGCCAAAACAAGCCTCTCTGGAAAAAAAAGGAGGAAGCACAGGAACCTGAAAAGGGGCTAAAAGAGGAGAAACTCATCTGTCAGAGCTTCTACTGTTAATGAAGTTAAGATCTGAGGCCAAGCTGTGGAAGACGAGGACTGTGGGTAGGAGTATAACTAGCTCATCATCCACTTCAGCTCGACACTCCTCACCTACACAACTGCACTTCAACGCAACTCACTTCCCAGTGACTCAATAGAGCCGCGCTTCCTGCTCTGAGGTTAAATATGAAATGAAGAGCAGGACATTCCCACACTAGTGAGGCTGTTCAGAGCACACCTGGTAGCAGCACATGTGCAGCACACACCTGGTCTGAAGAATGAGCAGCTACAGATACCAACACACGTCCTCCTTCAGAGGAATGTATAACAAACAGACCTACATTGCCCCATCATTAAATCTGGCACATCTCAGAAAAGGGGTGTTATGTGTTGATAGCAAAATAATACCCATCGCACGTCCCACACAATCCACATGAGAGAGGAGTGTGAAGGCACACTGGCTGTCCCTCAGCCGAGAGCGGCTGCTCACCAGGCTGTGCTGCTGCTGCTGGTGTGTGGCTGCATGATTACAACAGTGAGGAAAATCTGTTCAACTGTTCATCTGTTCAACTTATTGTCAAAAAGCTTCATGTGACATTATTACTGCACGTGGTGATCACTGTTACATAATGATCAGTTTTGTCCCTTTACACAAAACTAGCACAGTCATGCTACATCAGCATCTTATCACCTGACCCCAGCATCCAATCACATCTGACACGTATGACTGGGTGCCATCTCCTCTTTCCTTCCTGACTACCTGTGCTGATCACTTCTTCCTGCTGCACGCTGCTATTGGCTGCCGGTGCTGCTTTCAGTCCAACCTCCAGCTGTCTGGTTTCTTTGCACCCCTTACATCTCAGTCCTCTGTGATGCACGGTGAATATGCAGCCATTTGTCCTTGTTTGTTCATTTAACTCCAACACTGCTGATTGTATAAACATTTTTTTATTATTTTTTAATAATTTTTATTATTGATTCATTGCTTATCTGAATGCTGCAGTAATGCCTTAAGTAAAGCCTTAACACCTGATAATGCATTTAAGCACTTCCAATCCCAAAGTCAATGTTTTTTATGTGTGTTTTGGGTTAGATGCTTGAAATAAGCCCAAAATATGATACTAAATAACCAACTAATGATTTTATAAGTGACTAAATGGGACTACAAAGGATGTCAGGGACACTAATTGTCATCACATTAAACAAGATAAGCTTACTGCTACTTAGTGGCTGTGACTCTCATGTCATGTGACCATGATGAAGGCAGGAATTTGTAGTGTGAAAGTTGTCTTTTGCAGGCTTAAAAAACACATCTGGCTTTTTGTCACCAGTGTGTCCAGGTTGGCTTGCTGCCCACCTGTCCAGCTGCCTATATATTAGTTTGAACTGACTTTGCACACTTTATCTGTTGTATTTGACCAAGTACGCACTTGTTAGAAGTCAATGGTTTGTATTATCTTAAAAGAATGTAGCACTACACACAAGGTGAAGCTAACAAATCAATACAGTTTTAGGCTATGAAATTTAAACTGCCATTATCCTGCCACAAACACTTCACATAATTGAAGTGAATATTGCTTTTCTGTTTTTATCCTCTAATATATGATCAGTGTTTGTGCTGCGCTGGCCTCCAAGGCATTCAATATTTTCTCAGCTGGTGCTGTGAGCAGTGATCCTAAACTCACCTGTCTGTTTATTATATCCCATAACCCTCAGCTCTGTCCAGACTACAGTACAGGACAGCGAGGAGGGGTAAGAGATAGCAGGAAAGAGGAAGCGTGAACCCAGACGACCCCCAAACATTCCAGAATGAAGACAAGAATGAGTTTATTCATCTCCATATGAGGTGAGCCACGATGTGCCGGTGTCCTGGAGTCACCAGATTCCAGTCAGATTCTTTGAAACAAGATTTTGTTCTGTGAGCGAGTAAGAATGTAACATCAAAGGGGGAGAAAGAGCACAGTGCATCATAGTGGACTGGCTGCTGCACTGAAATCCAAAGATGAAAGAGCTTCTGCGCTGGCTCCAGACTGTGAGTAACCTCTGTGTGTGTGTCTGTGTGTGTTTGCATGAAGATGGATGCAGAGAAAGAGAAAAGCTGAGGTGAAAAATGAAGAAAAAAAAGAGGATGCTAGGAAAAAAAAGGTGGGATGTGGAGCCACCAGGAGGGTTTTTGGGAGGCGGGTGGAGGATTGCATCACAGTTATCTACTCTGCAGGAAGCTGACAGTGATGCTGAGGACAGGAGATGGCTGTAACAGTGTTAGATGACAGCTGTGGTGGGGCAAACAGAAATCAATACCCTTTTACTTTCAGACCAATATTTCTCTCCTCACCCACAGAAGAAAGCTGTAGCTTCTGTAAAATATGAAATAAATGTTAGGCCATAGAGTGAAAGGTACTGATGACTCCACATGTATCAAGGAGTGTAAAAACAAAATCAATGAAAAATCCATTGAAATCTTATGTAAATGAGCTGCATGTGCTTCTGTGACATAATAAAGATTTCAGAGAAGTCAGCAGGTACCACCCGGCTTTGACCTTGACAGTGACACATGATGCACCCAAAAATCAATCCACAGCTCCACCTTGTGGGCATGTCTGCATGCTGCAAGAAGGAGCACACAATGGTTACAAGTAGAGTGTGTACTGTTTCACCCAGTGTTACTGCTGGAGCTTTGATGAGTGGAACTGAAACTGGGGTTTGTTGATTGCAATGATTATACTTAAATACAGGTTGCATAGAAGGTGCTGGATTATGGCAGCAGATGTTAGAGGTAACCTAAACTGGTTCTGCTTCCTCCCAGACTAATTTTAGATCACGCCCCAGTAGAAGAGAGGAAGGAAGGAGGGAGGGAGGCAAAGGCAGTGCCAAAAGAGGAAAAGACAGCGAAGGTCACAGTAGTAGCAGTACCATGAGGGTGAGTAAGCGTTTGTGTGTGTCATTATGAGCATGAGGAAGGTCCATATAGGACAAAGAGAGAGGACATGCCTGCCCAGACAGACAAAAAGGAAGTGAGCCGGTTGATGCCAAATAATCAGATGACAGCAAGACCGCCAGCCAGAAAGTCAGCCAGCAACCCATGCACACACACATGCATGGGTTGCTCGTATGCACACACACACACACACGCACACACACACAGTCAGACAGCCAGCCAACAATCCATGCCTGCAAGATGTGTTACATTTTGCTGCCAATACCAGCAGGCCACCAGGCAGGCCGAGAGCATGAAGACACTTCCGAGCTGCTTTATCTGGCCTTTAGCTCCATCAGAGGAACTGGATGGTAAAAAAAAAAGACTTTACCTTGCTCCATGAAGCATGGGCAGTGTTGTATAACAAGTGCATTAAAGCATACAAAATGATGGCTTCACATTTCAAAGCAGATGTTTGATGTGACACCTGTCACAAATAAGTGCTCATTTGTTCTTATATATTGATTTGAACCAACAGTGTATTAAAAAAAGTTGTCTTAAGTCAAGAAAGAAGGAACTTTCTTTGTGAACAATGATGAAGCAATCACAAAACTACACGACTTAACTGATTAATGTTAACATCTACAGGAAGAGAACCGTGTGTTCTGTTTGATGGCTTTGATTATTTCTCTGAACATCTAACAGGCTTTTTTAAACATCTTGTGCTGAATCTAGTTCTTTTGTATCCTAATCTCAAAGAGAAGCCATGGAAGTACTTTCTCTTCAGAGCACTCATCTTCTTCAAGGTTATATTAGCTATTTAGTGCTCGCAATGCTGTTACTATACACCTCCCAGAACCATTTATTTTGATAATATCCTCAGTGAGACGAGTATGCGGAGCCCCAAAATAGGCTTGTAATTAAAAGATCCCGGGGATTTTGGAGAAAAAAAAAAAAAACAGCACGAAATGAGTTATTAAGGTTCTTCCTGTGGTTTAAAAATCAAATGGCACCTGGATGCCGCATCCCTTCTATATAACTGACGCACCACACAAACAGGAACGGTGTAAGATTGGAGAGTGCAGGCAGGCACACACACACAGTGTTGACAGATACATACACACACTTTCACACACAGACAGACAAACACACACACACACACATAACGCCTCCACACACACACACAGTTGACACATTGAGTGAGGTAATGTTCCCTCCCTTCTGCCTTCCAAGCACACTTCCTCTGCTTAGAATAATTGCTGCCTGGCTGCTTGTCTGAGAGCGTGAGCTGCTCTGTTCATTAGTTGTTCTAAATATCAGACACGGCATCACTTTTAAAGGCTTAATTTCTCTGCAGTCACAGCCCCTCTCTCTGATCCTCCTCCGTTGAGAGCCACAGAATATGCTCCTGTTCTCGCAGGCAATGACCTAAATAGATAAGTAGTAAATGAATGGGGGTCTTTCTTTTGGCAACCGTGGAGAAATTAACGGACAGGGACGAGAAGCAGACCAAAAAGGAAAAAACTGGCTGTGGTGGGAGGGAGCTCTATAAGACTGAGACACGCAGTATCCATTTTCTTGCAAAAGCGGCAAAACAAGACCCTAGTACGTTTCCATGGAGACCAGCAAACAGTCATATTTCTTAAGGGACCACTGAGCTTCCTGCAGTGCTTAATGATTGGCTCATTCAGATGCTGCAGACAGTACCTGAGGGGGATGGCTCACACTGCTGGACTCAAGAGGTGTGAGGCAAAGATGTCTGTGGACGACTGGACCAATGCTTGAGAAAAAGGCAACCAGCTGCTGTCACTGCATGCTGCACACATTGGCCTTAAATTCAAGATTGTATAAAGATGGACAACATGACAGCTCCCCAAATTTAAGGGTCAAAACATTTCAACTGTGCCCTGAACCCTTGCCTAGTGGACATAGATCCAACAAAAAACTACATTCTTCCCAGGGATGTTTTATGGGTTGTTGACTAGTTTTTAATCATGCTGATCTGCATGTAAGTGTTCATTTTTTCAATATATCCTTGGTTAAAAAAATGAGGAAGTAACATTGGCTTGACAACATTGGTCAGAAACCAACAAAGCAGCCAAGCTACTGGCAGAAGTGAGCTAGTATTTTTTGCGGAACAGCGACCATGTGGCTTCACCTTTCAACGTCTACTGCACAGACTCTGGCTCCAAGGTGGTGTGTGTTTTTTTCCCCCAACATGGCAACATGGCAACATGGCAAGCGAGGTATTTGAGCCTAGAAACAGTGTCATTCATCAGTATATATAATCTATGGAGGATATGAACACTGCACCTGAGGTACAGTTGAATGGGAGCAACCACTGTATCTGACAAAAAAGTCAGAGTAGTCCAGCAACAGAGGAGGTAGTGACACAAACACTGGTGCAAAATCCAGTTGTGCCCAGCGCAGGAGGTCCACAACCAGCCGAAACAACATGGACAATGCATGCCAGCGGATTTTAGAGTGTGATGCCAGCCCAGCATGGAGCGAGGTGACACTGAAATTAAAGGGACAGTACATGGATTTTTTTCAGCTCTTCTATCTACGCTAGTCAGCCACATTACTGTCCCTCATCTCTTTTTTTTTTTTGTGTGTGTTGTGTCAGCTTGGACACTAATGGACAATCCAGAATTCACAGAGACGGTTTCTATAGTAACCCCTTTTATACATTTAATACTTTCCTGTGGTAATGAATGCCCTTTTGCATTACATGTTGGGGGAGAAAAAGAGTTCCTTTTTATGCATCTGATGACATTTAATCACCGTCTTCTCATCAAGTGATCATACTAAACTAACCCTGCACTCACGGCAATTTCACATCCTTTACATGCACACAAGAATGAGAAGAACTGTGTTCATATATACAAGTCCTGAGGTGCTGTGTATAATAATCAGACTCGTGTCATTTTGCAGGGCCTAAAACGAATGACCGGCAAATTGGACTCTGGAGAATAAATCAATAGCAGTGACCTGATTCAGTGACAAGTAACTTGTGGAAATGCACTTGTTAAATGAGGCTTATCACTGATATAAACATCACATTTTCTGACAGATGACACACAGAGGGCTCTGCATTAAACTACATTTCCATCTTCTGTGCTCATACTAAGATGACAACACCGGCGGCGACATGCTAAGGCAGCCGTGGTTTCACGTCCAAAACTCGGAATATTTCATACAGTTCTTGATCCCATCTGTAAAAGAGCATTGTCTGAGTGTGAGAGATTGATGTCAACATACCGTCGTCACCTTCTCTAAATCAGCTTCTGAGGAGGTGGGAGACAGGGGGCTGATGGGGCTGAGGGAAGGGGAACTTCCAACACTGGAGACGTACTCAGGATCAGGAACGTACAGAACCTGCAAACACAATCCATGTCTGTATTTACACAGGCACTGGCTTTGTGCAAACACTTATCACACGTCCACACACACACACAAGGACACAGATAGAGAAGAATCTCTCACACAACCACAAAGTCTGGAAAGGCAAAAGAATGCAACATGAAATCATGTGAACAGCCCCATGCTACAGACACAGTAAACAGACGAGTGAGGGTGAATTAACTGTGTGAAATGTGAAGTCTGGTGTTTTTATATGGTTAGAGTACAGACAGTGATTGGAGTGTCCATGCAGATATTTCCTTTAATGGAGATAATGATTGTTTTTTTTTTTAAATTACAACTAATTTAATGTTTATTTACTTTACAAATTAGGCAAAAAAATCCCTGTTTTTTTAGACATGCTAACATAGCTTAGCATAAAGACTAGAAACAAGATGCTAGACTAAAAAACAAGAGAAACATATTATTGTGACGATTAAATATATTATTATTGTCATTTTCAGTCACTGAGCAAGCAAATAGATTTTAGCACAAATAATGAGTACAGATTGTGCTTTTACCAAAATGTTAATCTATTCCTTTAAGACAAAGGAATGCTGCTGTAATTATAAAATATAAAATGGTACTACAGTGACTGCACCATCAGGGACATTAAGGATTGCCTACAATGTACAACATTGACTTTAATAAAGTCTTTTGTATTTGCATTGAGAATTCATTGAGATGGAACGGAACTGTCTAAGTAACTTCGGTCTTAGCCATGGAAGAAGAGGAGAGACAATGGTTCAGTAAGTGCTCTCCACACCCCGCTGTCTGGAAGCAGCTCAATTCAGTATTGTTTGCTGAGGGGTGAGACGGAGGGAGGGCTGCCAGCAGGATTGGCGTTTGTGTCTCTATTCGACCGGATTTGATTTCTACGCCAACGAAACACACACACACACACACACACACAAAATATCGTTTTGAATGTTTGTCACTGTCATCCAATATTGGATGATATCAAAAACAGATTTGGAATTTGTTTCTGTTGCTGGAAAAAAAAGAATGTAAAGCCAGGCAGGCTGGCAGTCAGTGTTCGGCAGGCTAAAGATGGGTAGCTTGTGTCATGTTGTCGGAACTAAAGTATCACACATATTATTATACCTTTTTAGAAACAAAATAGGCCTTATGCAATGAATTGCATCCTAATGGGACAAGTGACACTGTAATTAGCAGGCAATTAAGTGGCGATACAGAGAGCAGGGATGTGGTTAGTGAGTTGACGAGCTGCTCTGAGAATTTGGGAGGACAAACACATGCAGCATGTGATGTTCCCTAAAAATCCAGCTAAATTCCCAAATGCAGGAAATGTTGAGATAAAGGTAAACAACTGAGAATGCAAAATGAAGTCAAGCTGTTAGTGTGTGGCTGCAGGTATGAGGCTGCTTATAGGTCAGTGATGAAAACATGGGTGAAGGCGTGCACGGTGGTTCACACCTGGCCAGGCACCACTGCTCTGGAGAACAGCTTGTTCAGCTGAACCAGCTCGTTGGGTGTGGTATCAAACTTGAGTGCAATGCTGTTCAACGTGTCCCGCGATTCCACCTGGACCACAAAACAAGAGAGAGGACACACACACACACAAAAAAAATCACACTCCTGCTTCTGTTCAAGCTGCAAAGGGAAGACTTGAAGATGAGAAAAAACACTTGAGGAGCTGAGATGTGATTTCTGTAAGGGGTTTAGTAGAGTGGCTTCTGTTTTGCATGTTAGATTTTAGGATGTTACGCAGCTGTCAGCTGTTCACCAGGAATAGATCCCCATCAGATGCAATGATGCTGGCAGAAATATGAACTGACATGAATGTCAGCAGTAGTGTACTGTTTGTGTGCACAAAGCAAATCCTACATTTTTATTATTTCAATTTTTTTAAATCTATTTATCAGGAATCACAAATTCCAGAAGGTTCTGTCTTCATTATCCTAACTAAAATCAACAAAACTTACTGAAATGAGTTAAACTGTGTGTTTGATATAAGCTGCAAACATATGAGCTAAGCTAACTAGCAGATTAATACATACAGTAATAACTTGAGTGTTACTCCGGAGACCATGGAGGATTTCACATGTGATTTTTTTGGAGCTACAATTAACATAAAAAGAACAAATTCATCAAATCATCCTAAAAACCTGTGAATAAGTTTATGAGCTAAGCAGACAAAAAAGGTTGTGCTAGGTTGCTATGATTCTCTCTGTGTGTGTAGCTCTCAAATACATACATACATTTGGAACTGTACATGTCATATAAAGCACAGTATTTTTTATGTTTGTCAGGGTTTAACAGATCATGCATGCTGTTATGTTGTTGTGCCTGCACCCTGTGCTCAGCTGCAGCACCTTGCAGTGTGACACAGGTGCGTTTGCTTGTCTCCACCAGTTAAAATCCACACAACAGAGATATGCTCCACGTATCTGAACTAGTTAAGCATCTAACATGCCCAGTGGGAGTCTCTACCTTCCAAATAAGGATGACAACCATGTCAGAAAGCGCCTGCGTGCACGAGGAATATGGTATATAAGTAAAAAAAAAAAAAGTGAGCTCAGGGGAGAGAACCCCTGAAATCCAGACAGGCAGGGCTGACTCTGAGCTATGCATAATTAGGACAGGATAATGGCACTGTGTGTTTTAGTGCAGCAGTCATGGGACTACCTCAGTTGTTCTCAGAATGTGTGTGTGTGTGTGCAAACAGTTCTACAAAATCACAGAGGAATGACAGCTTCTCCAAATTCTTGACATGAGCGATTGTTTCCACGAGGATATTCCTGCACAAGCAGACACACACACACACACGCACAGTCACAGTCACAGTCAGGTAGCTCAACAGAGGGAAGCCAGACAGACAAGCTGGAACATTAGTAACACAGAAACACTGAGGCAGTCACACGTGACATGGAACAATATTGAGGGGAAGAGGCAGACAATATAGAAACTCAGAAGCAATATTTTAAATAAACCTTAAAACAGAACGTTTTGCATCTTTCACTGTGCTACAGTAGAGCTAGGCAGCAATTCATGACACAAAATCTTCAGCAAATTTGGAAAGATGAAGTGTGCATGAACAGTGGGGAATTCCTACTTCAAATATTTGACATATACACAGTGTACTTTATTTAGCAATTACAGCACAGCCAATTGGGGATCATCCTCAGACTCTAATTGGCGAGCAAATTGAGTGCTCATCAAAACCTTGGCTGGTTAACTTAGACGTCTTGATGAAATAAAACAGCTTGTGAAAAAGCTGAGGAGAGGATGGAGGGAGCCGTAATTAGACGTCATGTAAGAGATGGAAATGATCATGTGAGGCATCTTCTTTATAACATCATCTTCATCATGTGCAGGAGTATAGAAACTTCCCAAAACTCTGCAGAAACAACACTAATCCATGTCAACTGCAGACAGCAAAACTAGCACGATCTTACTGACAATATGGTCATGTAAGAAAAACTAGTTAATAATGCTATTCAGGAAACACGGTACAGTGACAGTAATGCTGCTGGGTCACTTGTTTTGGTTCCAGAACACAGCTCATAGGCCTTCGGATCTAAAGTGCCTTGTAATGCAGGTCTCTTGGTGTCAGCAACATCCTCCACTGCTATGCAATTAAAAAGAGTGCGAGAAGAAGTGTCTCAGAACTCATAAAAACAGGGCTGGTTTTCCAATGAGATCTCAGAAGTCACCTATTGTCCTGTCTTTTTTTTTATTACACATTTCTTCATGACCATTTAATGGCTAAGACTGTGTGCTAAGTGCTAACCAGGCCCTCACTGTGAGCTGCACTGGGTGTAGATGTTCGACCCTCTGGGGGAAACGAGCTAATCAGAGCCGAGGTCAGTCATGCTGCTGGGACGCAGTCTTCCTGACTCAGCAGTGAGCGCAACCCAACAATGGACAACGCTGAGCAGCGATGCATTGTGCAGTATGGGCTGGGGTTTTCATTGTTAGCAGAACAACACTGCAGATGCTCTTCTTTACAACAGCTTCACCTTTCATAAGACTCAGTTTTGTAAGTTAGAACTGGAAACACAGTGTGCGACCTGCTGCACATCCAGACTATTTTGGTCTTGTTCCTCAGACAGCTCTCCTTGAAGGGTCAGATTGGAGATACACAATAACAGCAGTCTGTTGAGCTGATTCAATTATCCAGCTTGATTAAATGTTAATTTGATCATTTTCTAAGAAACAAATGAAATTATAGAGCATCTTTCATATTTCAAAATGCTATTCGATACCTTTACTTTTTCACTGTTTGTTCCTCCGGCTGGATTTAATTCAATGATTCGATCCAAGACACGATAAAGATAAATGGAGGTTGAACAACAACCAGGGCAGCGAATACGAGAACAAACATCTCAAAACTCATAAAGACTTTTTCATGGTGTGTATGAGTGATGGAGGAAGTTCTTTGTGTGTGTGTGTGTGTGTCTGCAGTGCACAAACTGAGGATGATTTAATTCTTACTAATGTCTTTTTTAATGAATTACCTTACTGTAAAGAGTCTCTAGCACAAAAACAACCTTGAGAAAGGCAAAAGTGGGCGCTGATTAGACCAGAAAGAACCTGGGTAAACAACTGGTGAACGATTTGCAGTGTAAACAGGTCTTAACCTTAGATTGTACATGGACAAAAGCTTTAATGACATCACAAACAGCAGGTTTCTGTAGAGCCCTTTGGAGTCCCCATGGGAGGAACTGCAGTTTTTCGATAAGTAATTCATCTTTGCCACTCTGCCTTCTTGTCTATATGACATCTATATAATGCACAACTCAGTGATGTTGCTATTCCAACTGCCAGCTGGCTATTAGGTCACAAGAGAGTTCCTGTTGGTGCCGTGAACACAAACAGCCTGAGGGTTTGTAGTTCTTAAC
The DNA here is from genome assembly GCF_900634625.1 of Parambassis ranga. Classification (NCBI taxonomy): domain Eukaryota; kingdom Metazoa; phylum Chordata; class Actinopteri; family Ambassidae; genus Parambassis; species Parambassis ranga. Next base: position 4,299,483 of record NC_041036.1, read on the forward strand.
AAAGAAGGAAAATCCTGCAAAGCGAACTCGGCTGCTGAGGCAAATCAAGGTGATACCTGACACCTCCAGAGTAACGGAGCTGTTAAGAATTTAAAGGTATACCTGTTTTGATTCCAGATGATCAAAAAGCTGCATACAGTATACGTGAAGCTGAATAACCAGCTTTCATGTAAATGTCACACCTCCAGAGCTGTAATCCTGGTCTGCACGCTCGCTGATCTCAGATTTGTTGCAATTTTTTGCCAGTCAAGTTACCTAAACACAGCGCAGCCTCAAAGGCAGCGCATGTATGCTGTTCACCTCGGTACAAACGGAGAACCCACTGAAGCAGAACCACAGAGAAGACGCGGCGGTGACAGGTAGGTCGCCCATCTAAAACTCCTCTTCACAGATCTTTCAGTAACAACTGCTTTCGGACACCTGGTGACTGTACTGAGGATCTACTTGATTTGTCATCTTTTCTGGAGTTCCACTGTTTGTTCAGACCACAGCAGAGTCAGTGTCAGCTTGATAAACATTGTGTGGCAGAGAGGACGGGAGGCGTCAAGGAGTCAAGTCTCTGTGACACGACAATGACACCCACAAGCACGTACTTGCCATGTATTTACAACAGGGCCATAAAAACGGGATAATAACAGTTTACTCAAGACATAAAAAATATTATTGTGGTGTCTGTGTCATAACCGATCATCAATCACTCCTTCCTGAATGTTAAATGAACAACCCCCTGTTTGGTGTTTAGGCGATGTCCCTGATATGTAGCCTGACTTCTATTATGGGACTAAAGGGAGTTTTTCTCTGTTAGGGAAAACGAAGAGTTAATAATAATCAGCGGGGCTCCTACAGTGTCAGAGCCTTGCATCCAGGCGGCCTTTGCACAGAGCATCGATTCTCCCTCGGTGCTATTTGCTACCGTCTCATCCATGGACTATTTATTTTTAGCTTTATAGCTCCTCTGTTGCTCAGCACAGAGCCGACCTATAGGACACTCAGGTCTGCAGGACATTCACAGCTGCTTAAAGCTCTCTTTATGTGCTGTTTTTTTTGCGATATAAGGTCGGCTCACCTCTGCTTTATCCTCACCTATGACAGCTGCTTTCTTGTATCAGGAGCCCTGGCAATCAATACGGATAAAAATATCTGGTGTTCAATGAAGCAAACATTGGCAGAGCCAGGTGGTGGGCTGATGCTGGCACTGAAAGCGGTGTAATAATAGTATGGCTAAGTTAGCTTTTTCAGCTTAATTAATCTCAGTGTGCTCATAAGCAGATAATATTAGGAACAGAGCGCTCTTCATACGTCACTACGGCATCAAGGCACCAATGAAATGACACATCTGACTCCACCAAACTCCAGAGATGTAGCCATTGATCGTCCTGTAAGAGGAGCTATCTCTAACTCACTTAAGTGGCAGAGGACAGGGGACATGCAAATGTGACCCGCTGATAAAGACTTGTTATTGACACATTGACAGCAGGACAAGGGATGGAGGGGAAGAGAAAGAGAGAGTAGCCACAATCAGGATCATGGACACTAATGACAGGTGGACCCCATCTTCTCATTCTTCCAATCAATAACACCCATTAATCATCTCAAACTAGGGATGAATAATTAAGCTTCTTCCTGTGAGGGTGAGGAGAAGGGTAGAGGAAGGCCACAGTAGCCATCTTGAGCGTGACTGACATCCAGCTAATGGTCACCTTGTCGAACAGGAGAGGACGAAACAATTCAACAAGGGGCAGCCGGCCAGCATGGCCAAAGACTAATAGCTCCATTAAAGAGTCTGCTGCCGTCTAACATTAAATATGGAACATGAGAGCAAATCTATGAGTGCTACAGCAAAAGGTCAACATGGGAAAATGAGATGTAATCACAGAGCTGTGGCTTCTTGGTTAGAGCACTAAGTGTGTTTAATTATGACCATTAACAGGTGCTGCCTGATCCATGATTTTAATGCAGGGCCTGTTTTTGCTTTCAGGCCATCTTCAGGTTTTAAATGAGGAAAAAAGGAGAGAAAAAGAATCCATTATCAACACAGTGAGGAGACTGCTGCCATCAAACTGGAAATAAAACTCTGGTTTAATCACCCATAATGCCGTATCAGAGCAGCTATCACTCCCTTATTTTATAATGAGGGATGAGGCCCAGCTTTAGCATGACAGTTGCCATGGCGACTTTGTCGTTACTACCCTAATGGCATGCGTATTGTGTGCAGCTACACCCTTGCTGATCGCTGGCGGACCTATATTTAGCTGCTGCTATGAAGTGACATGGGTAAATGCACATTACTCTGTCCATTTCAGGGCGACGCCGAGCAGGTTTTGTTGTCTCACTTTCTGACTCGGACCTGCTGCTTCAGGCTCAGAGGGCCTTTCCACCGACTGCTCAGCACAAACACAGGAACCTAACAGCACATACTAACCAGGAAAGTAAAAAAAGAGGATCGCTTCAGCGCATCTTCATGAGGTGTCTGCCTCCCCAAAATGGGAAGATGGCAAAAATCTTTAAAGACTAAAATTAAAGCCTCCTGTTTTATGTAGGTTTCAGGCTACATCCACATTTGCCCTTATAAAGGGCTGATAGACAGCTCTGCAACATAGTGCAATGAAGCTTGTGGAAGGCTGTCACTGGAGAAAGAGCTCCCCTGTAGTGACTCCATCCAGGAGGAGAAAAGCTAAGGTTACAATTACTGCCTCTGAGTTGTGTTTACAGACCAGTCAAGTTGCAGTTTTCTGGTCATAAATGTTTTCATACACTTTTTTTTAAAGATGCTACTCAGATATTGAGTTTACAAGACGAGGTTTGTTACCTTGACCTATAATTTTATTCAGCTAACACTGGGTGTGAGGAAAGTGCAAGAATATAAAAAAAAACGCTGCCAGAGTCTTCATCGTTTCATCCTCATGGTCATAATAGCCAAATGTTGGCCAGCAGCAGACAGCTCTCAGTCCTCCCTTCGCTTCTAATGATAGCTAGTGTTATTGTTTCAGTGACAGGAGAAGCTGAATGTCCAAAGGCTCTGTTTTAATACCAAAACACAACCAGTGTAACCAGATAACAGCCAAGTCATTTTGTAGATGGGTTACTAACTTAATAAATGTCATTACAGCTTAAATCTAAAAACAACAAGCATGCTAACAGCCCTGCGCTGCCCTTGGTTTTATGGGGACAACTGGGCGCAGCAAGGTTGTACTAATAATTAATTTTTTATTTATAAAAGGGTCACACTTTTGCAATGACACACTCCATTTCCCTCCAGCTTTTCTTGAACATTGTTAAATAAAAATCAGTGTCTCCATTGTGTAGGTGAACATATGCAGTAAAGGTAGCTGCTGACATCTTGGCTGTGTTCTTGTCTCCAGCTACCTATCCATCAGTCTCCATCTTCTCCACATGCACTGTCCACTTTCCTCTCCTCCATCCCTTTTAACATCCCCATCCACACACCCCTCCAGCCCCATAAACCCCCCCATCATCTATTGACTTGTTCTGCTCCTCTCAGATGAGGAGCTGTGAAAGAGCACCACCAACTGTGGGATCCCCTCTCCTACCCAGCAGTGAATAATGCAATCAGTGTGACTGATTGTCAGGAGGGTGCAGAGTTAAGATTGCTGCTGACGTGTGTGTGTGTGTGTGTGTGTGTGTGTGTGTGTGTGTGTGTGCGCACACAAACACACCTGGCACTGGGTGTATGACTCATCTAATGTCTTCTGTACCCACAGTACTTTCGTTCAGCCCAGCAGTGAAGCTGCAGAGTGATACAAAGTGACCATGGCTATGCCATTACCAGCTTTTACCTCGTTCACATCTGCACTAAATAACAGATCATGAGAAGTAGGGTGCAGCCTGTATGGACAATAATACAGCGTCAGATTTTCTACTTGGTCCATGAAGGGCTCTTTTCAAAAGTTTGTACACTAATGAAGTTGATACATATTTTAAAGGATTCCAAAGGGTCAGTCTTATAGGTTTGTTATGAAATTTTGTCAAAAAAATAAGACAAGCCTGGGCCACAGTGATGGAACAATTGACTAACCTTAGCATGCAGGCCAAAAATCCAGTGTACTACACAACACTGCTTGTGAAACTTCATGTTTTTTTCTTTACAACCAACTTCAACAATTTGTAATTCTATCTTCCTGCTCATGTTGTTGGCTAGAATGTCTATATCATGAATGCTGACAACTTTTTTTTTTATTTCCCCAGCCTACAAATCCTGTATCCAGACAGTCCTTCCCCTCAAACTGTTCTCTAGTGTCACTATACAAAATGTAATGAGAGCTCTGCTGTGCCAGTTCACTGCAAGAGGAGTGTGGGTAGCGAGGTTCACGCCAAAAAAAAATGGACTAAACATGAATCAGCATTAAAGAATAATCCCAGTTCATCACAGTGTAGACGTTGTCTTTGCAGTTCTGCTCATGATTTCTATTAGTTGGGATGACACTGAGTTAATCATAAACAAGTGGTAGTATCACTCAGTGGAAGTCTGTGGGGGGTTAGAGAGACAATCAGAACACGCTTTAATGAGGAATATTGCCTTTATGTGGTTGTCAGTGGAAACAGGAGAGAAAAACAACTGCATGGTAGTGTCTTATAAAATCTAGGCCACTAGGACACCCCAATTAGGCAAGCTTAAACAGGTTGAGACACATTTATTTAGAAGAGAAAATGAACTGTTGCTTGTAAACATCCAGTGAGGCTGAAAGACCAACGTACAGCTCAGTTTAGTCTCATTATCATACATGGGTGTAGACCTGATTTATGCCCCTTATTAACATCAGATAGATCAAAATCTGATAGCTTTTGCTTCTCCATACAATGCGTCTGAACTTATCTTGGGTATTAGCTTTGCATTTTCAAACACAAATGATGGCCAACGTGACAAAAGTGAAACCAAGACATGCCTTTTGCTAGTCAGGACACCCCCCTTTTGGGTCGCAAGATCCAAAATAACATCCCAACTGAAGCACTGAAGCAGCCATGTCCATGCTGCGATAAAGCTGGCTTGTCTTTATTTCTTTTGACTTTGACCGACTGTCCTCACAGGCAGTCTGAGAGAAGAGAAGAGAACCCGACCCGACCCGCCCCTACCTCACCCCTACGTGGAATGACCTCTGCACTACTCCTTGCCACTGTCCGTCTGTGTCTTTCTGTCTCCTCATCTATCTCCCTTGTTCCCAGAGACTTCAAACACTTTTTAATTGGATGCAGGTCAGCCAATAGCTGGACTTGGCTGAATGGACTGGCGTTATCAGTGTCTAGGCAGATGGGTTGCAGCTGCACAGGTTATTTCTCAATACGAAAAAAAAAAAGAAGAGGACAGCACAAGAAGCCTGTACATGTGAGGCGAAAGGGGGAAGAGGGGGAAGGGAGAGGGAGGGAGATTGTATTGATAAGGCGGCACAAGAGGAAACCCTCCTTTTTCCTGTGGGCATCAGGCAATAGATTATGAACTTATCTCCTGCAGAGAGAAATAAGGAAACATTGCCGGCCGCTCCCACCGGCACGGGAGATGAGTTTAAGATAAAGCCGTTTCTCAATCACAGAGACAGCGTCAGCCATGTGTCTCTCAGGCTTGCTTTGCCTGCCTTAAATTTTCTCAGCCTCCTTGCGACATGCCGCAGCAGCATGTCAAGCTACAGGACACAAACATTGGCAGTGTGCGATCCATCCATCACTATCAGCAATCTGGGGGGGGGGGGTTAATAAGGGCAAGAGACGGAGACAGAGAGAGAGTGATGGCTGACACAAAGAGGACTGCTATGCTGTGTGATTGAGACATATATCTTTTTTTTTTGCCCAACTAATCACTAAACTTCCCCATGTTTTTCTTTACCATCAGCACTTCTGTCCATCTAGCTGACTTTTTATGACTCTTCTGCTCAAATCAGGGCCATGACACAGTGCTTTGGCTCTGACAAATATCCTGTTGTAACGGTTTAAGGCTGTTCGAGCCCTGGCGACGTAAACAAGGGCCTTGTCAGTCAGCAGGTCTCAGATGACTGACAGCCTGGGCCGGCAGCAGAGGTGGAGGTGGTGTTGCTGAGGTGCTGGTGATAAAGGTAAAGGTGGAGGGAGCCAATCACAGTGAAATCTATGGCAGCAAGAAGCTACTGTCCTGAGAGACCTGATGGCAGAGACCTTACCATAATCCCCAAGAAAGAAATCAGAAGAGGGGGTTTGGGAGTAAGACTGACAGCACAAGCCCTATACTCTCCTACGCTTGCTTCCTTGCCTCTTTCCTTCCTCCCATCATCTCCTCCTCCTCGGCAGACAGGCAGCCGGCCGAAGCCGAGACACGGCAATCCCGCTTCCCACTGTTGCCACGGAGAGAAAGGCGAAGGAAAAGCAGTCCAACTGCAGCTGGATTTGAGGGTCATTTGAAGAACACAACGAGCCAAAGCACAGAGAGCTCCATTTTCAGTTCATGCCAGGGAACCAGAACACCCCCCCCCCTCCCTCTCTCTCTCTCTCTCTCTCTCTCTCTCCCTCTCTCTTCTCTGTCTCTCTATCTTACCTCACCCCCCCCCTTCTCCTACACAACAGCTAAATCAATAGAAATGACAACGCAGTTGGAAGGTCATTCGCAAGCACGGTGAGCTCTGTGGTGGAATGCTCTCTGATTCGCAGCATACAGGATGAGTGGAAAAACAAATACACATCCTGCCAGCACTCTGTCCTAACTCTGCCCCCCCCCTTCACCCCCCTCACCCCCATCTCTTCCTATACATCAACATGCAAAATGGAGATGAGCGTTTGCTGCTGCACAGGGAGTCTTTAACGGAGGATACACACTATCCTATCAGCCACCATGCACTTCTGTTTACACACACACACACACACACACACACTGTCCTTTTTATGTAAACACGCTAAGAATGAGGTGCACGTGTTAGGCTGGCAATATCCATGAAATGCTTCTCCCCCTCACTAATGAGCTACCAAGCATGGGTAGACACGGTGCCTCCACCACACACAAACACAACAACCGCTATATATATATATATTGCTGGAGCTAGACAGAGCTACAGAAACCACCAGCAGCAGACACACACACACACAGAAGCAGGAGCAGCAGCAGCAGCAGAGGAACGGAGTGCCAAATACACATAACAACATTAACACACTTGACACAGAGGAGAGTTGCTTGCACGTTACTCACAGAATATTCGATGGTCCCTTTGGGTCTCTGGAACGACATGCGCCTCCCATCCTTCTTTTCTGGAGTCTTCTTCTGGCCAGTATCTGAAAGCAAACGAGGCAAGGTACGCATTACATTCATGTTCCTCTCTCCCCAGCTTGTCACAAGCTGCCGTTTCCCAGCCCTGTGGGTAGACAGCTCATTCGTCAACAGTGAGCGAGCCAGCCAGCCAGCCAGCGATGTGAGCTGTGAGTGCCGGACCACGTTCTCTCTCTCGTCCTCGCTCTGCTTCTACCCTCCTGCTCTCGCTCACTCGCTCTCTCTCTCTCTCTATCACACTGTCCTCCCCTCGCTCTCCCTTTTTCCTCTCTCTCCCTTCTCCACCTAGCCCACCGTACAGCACGATGACAGCCGCTGAAAACAGTTCACCTTGCCTTCCTCCCCCTGTTGCCTCTCACGGCAGACAGAGACGGCGATGACCTCCATCAGGGCACCGCCGCTCTGGTTGCAAGCCCGAGAGGAGGAGGAGGAGGAGGAGGAGGAGGAGGAGGCGGGAGAGGAGTAGAGTGATTCAGATGGGAAGCTGGATGTGCTAAAGCTGGCGACAGAGAAGAAGGAAAGTGGGGGCTGAACCACAGGGTGTATGGAGGAGAAGGGAGGGTTCAGTGCTACGTGTTGGTTGGGTAATGGAGGGATAGTTCATGGAATGCTGACAGGATAAGAAATGGTTTGAGAGCTTTCTTGCTTTTCAAGGAAAGACCTGACAGGGTTAGAAAGGTGAGGGAAAGGACAAAAGGTGGAGATGAAGCAGAATGCTTGGACAGGAAATTAAAGGCAGCAGGACACTGAGTGGGACATATGTGATAAGAAAAGAAGGGAAGGTTTTTGGGTGCAGAAAGACAAAAGAAGAAGGGTTAGAGGATGGATATAAGCATGTGGTGAAGATGGGGGGGGTGGGAGGAGGCATGGAGATGAAGGCATGAGGGCGAATGGGATATTGAAAGCCAGTAGATGAAAGCCAGAAGCAGATAGGATGCCAGATGAAAGCAACTAGAAGGAGACTCTTGGGAGTGGAGAAGATGTTGAAAAGGGGCTGACTTTGGACTTTGACTTAACATGGAGCATGGGCTAATGGAATACTGTATGAAGCATTGTTGATGAGAGGGTATGGAAGCCAAGAAACGCAATGACAGCGTTGGTCAGTCTGAGTTTGGGTGGAGGATTTATGATATGACACGTATGTTGACCCGGTGCCCTCATGTGCCTCTCTTACATGTCTATCTTTTGTAGGTGCTGCACATGACTAATGAGTCCTTTTATCCATGTCTTTCCCATCAGGCATCTAAGATAGCTAAAAACATGAGTCACCAGTGTTGCTATTTCTGGGGCTTAGGACTGCCTGGCAGTGAGTGAGAGGGGAGGGGTGAAAACAGAGCTGCTTCAGGTGTAAATATCAGTGCAGGAAGGAGACGTGCAGGAGGGACACATCCACAAACCCATAGAGACTGGAACATCACCTGTGCTAAGTCTTAATACTTTTCCAAAAAAGTATTAAGACCAAAGTCCAAAAACCTTTCCAGAGGATGTGGGATTTTTTTTTAAACCCAACCAAAGTAATAATTATGGCTGCGACTATACTGAACTGCTACGGAGAGGTGATATCAGTATGTATACAAGAAACAATATGGTTTATGGCCCAATTTCGCCTATTTCTTCTCTTGCAGTTTCATCCTGCCTTGGTAAGGAGGTGAGCTGTCACACACACACATTCTATCATTATATTTACACCAGGTTAATGACATTAAAGTGTGTTTGTGTAAACCAAATGCAAAGCAATGTGTATGTTTATTTGCATAGAGAAATAAGGTGACGTATACAGACACACCTTCGTGCAGTTTAATAATTAAACAATAAGCAAACGAGTTGAACACAGGACTGTTTGCATATGAAGGGATATAAAGGAGAAACGAGCTTCCGTCCTAATTGACACTCTTCTGTAGCTTTACAATACTGCAAGCTTTATTATCAATATAATAAATGTGAAATACTTCTATTGATTACCGACATTTGGAAAAAACTGATGACCCCCGAATGAACAAATATCCCTACAGACAAAACATGGAACATGGAAGACTTATTATACATTATAGATTGTGATATGCATCTCGGTCTATATCCCCTTGTCCTGTGTTTTGCTATGGACAGAGTACTGTACTGCCATATGGCCTAAAAAATCTAGACAGTATTTCCCAAGAAAAACAGGCAGACTGGTGGGTCACAGGCTCCTCCTGTAGGGTTGATGAGGGCCATTAAAATCAACATCCCCCCTTTTCACACAGTCAACACTACAAAGCCTTTTCTTTATGCCGCCTGTGCTCACCTATGCTCGTTCACAAACAATAAATGACGCTGCCATAATGCCTCCTCAGTGTGCACTTTCAAAGGGCATGCCGGTCCTGCACTACAGCAGCAGCACGGGTGTGTTGTCGTACTCAAACTGTATTTTTCATTGCTAAAAGATGAAGCATAACTGTCAAAAACCTTGTAGGCTCTGGGGTAATTCAACATGTTTATGGTACAAATGATGGTTTCTATGGATGAGTTCTCTTTTTTTATGACAACTGTAGGTGTTTAAACTATATTAACACTTAAAATTGAGCATAAATAGGGCCATTTGAGTGACAAGTGGGGTGACTCAAAGCAAAAGCAGGTCATCATGAGTGGTTGGGTCATAGTTATATACAGTTTATGTTCATGCTGTGACCATCTCCAGTAGCAGAGATGCTGCCTCTACACATTTTGAACATAATGATCAGGAGCATTAAAGGTGCAACAGTCCTGTGTTGAACAGGCAGTGTGAAAGAAGCTAACAATAGAATCATTAACACCACTAATCAACAACAATTGTGTCGTTGAAATCCTGGTTATAGTAGAGTTGAGGTTTTTTGTTGGGTATGTTTCCACCATGTCTATCATAACTGAGGAAGCCTCTTGGATAAGACACAGAACGTGTCCACTTGCCTTCATTCTAACACTAATTATACAACATTACCTGGACTGTAACAGACATGTGGCGCTGTTAGAATGTTTGGTTGGGAGTTGTGTAGATCAAAACCTCACTGGCTCCACAAACTGTAGGCGTGTGCCCAATCAATTATTCAGTGTCCAAATGAAAACCTTGGAAGGATGATTGCTTTCAGTGGGATTGTGGATGATTAGGTTTGTGTTGCTATTTTTATAGGCGACGCGTCATAGCTGTGATTTCATGTTCCCCTGTTATGAAATGTAATCCAGTGTGTTTTTGTTTAATTGCGGGCCCTGTTGGTGTGGCAGACTGCGGCTTGTAACCCGAATGTGTTTGTAGACAGCTGAGGTGTTCCTCTGTTTACTTAGCTGCACAGCTGGAAAGGCAATGAAGATTTGTGTGTTGCTTTTGTCATATCTTCGAGTGCACACACACACACACACACACAGCTGTAAACAAAAACAGAGTGAAACGGAATAGCAGATATGCATTAGCAGCTGCAGGGGTGTTGGCACATGGTGAGCCGGTGATTGGTCTAAAATTAAACCTCACCCTGGATGGTACCACAAGAAATGGGCATTTTATTCACACTCCAGACACGCAGCAGAGACAAGCACCAGGCCGTCCTCAATAACAAAGGCTCTGGTTCCATCCCACTCCACAGGAAACCACCAGCATCTGTTGTCTTTGTGTACTCTCTCCTTATTGTCCACACAGCCTGTTTGTTTCATGTGATCCATCCACGTTTAATGATGCATTGGAATCTTAATAAATAGTCGAGCTCAGTTTATCCATCAATATGCAAACAATAGTGTTTATATCATCACAGGAGCAGGAGAGGCTCTGACAGGGTGTTGCATGTGTTTACTTTAAAATTGTGGAAGAACTAACAGCACATTTTAGGATGTTTCCTAGGCTCGTGCAAAATCGTATTGTGTGCAATTAATCGTCAGAAAAACTGTCACCGATTAATATATGCCACTTATCGATTATGGCGATTAATTCCTCGTCATGATGACGCATTTTTGTGTGCGACATACAATCACCATCACCCGCAATCGCGCACATGTGAGCCCACAATAACAATGATGGCGGAAGGCAGTGGTATTCTGTTAAATGATGCGGAGCAGCACGTTCCTAACAGAGGTTCAACGCCTGCCACCATAAGCCGAAGTACGAAGAAAGCCGAAGAAAGCCGAAGAAAGCGCAACGAGGCCACAACGCCGGCTACAGCGAAGTCTCCTCAAGCAGATATTGGAAAGAATTCCACTCAGCTGAGGATCCACGATACGTTTAGTCACTGGGCTCCTTACGACCAAACTAAGCGCTGGAAGAACGTAAGGCAGGTTGATTTGCACAGATGTGAAATTGTTTGTAATGTTTTTTCTGAAGTAGTTAACTTGACCGATGATTTGTCATCAATTAATCGTCAAATTAATCGTTATCGGCTAAATGCCATAAATAATTGTGATTAATTTTTTTTGGCAATATCGCCCAACCCTAATGTTTCCACCACTTTTCAGGCAAATAAATAAACAAATAATAATACAATTTTATAAAATAAGTGAGTAGCAAACAAACAGAAAAGCAGAAAAGAAGAAAAAAGTTCGTACAGGAGGAGGCTACAAATAAAGTCCAAGAAGATACTGATTTAAGTCACATCCTTAGATTAAGAGGTTCCTATAATGTAAGTCTGCATCTTTCATTATAGGATCCTCTTAATATAACAATGACTTTTAGGGTCTCTTCCTGTAAACCTTGCATCTGCCCCCAGTATTCCTGCAGTGGAAAAAACATAAAGATATAGCATCTAGTGCTAGCTGCATCTATACACACAGGGATTCTCTGTATGTTTCTGTCATGCAATACAGCATAGCAGTAAAACAATGCACACATGCTCAAAATTTCAGAATTAGGAGCACTGGGTTGAACAGAAGCTGCACTCAAAATGCGTGAAGAAACGGGCCTGTGCTCAGTGCCAATCCAGATAAAGCAAACACAGCTATCTTTGCTAAACAGCAGTGTGGTGGTGATGGTGGTGGTGGGGAATCAACAGAGGCGAGCAGAGGTCGCTAGTTATCTAATTTGTTGTTCAACCAAGTAAAACAACAGTTACCACAGCATAAGCTTTTTTACTGTTGTCACTTCCCATAAAGAACATTTTACTTGGCTCATTAATGGGCTGAATTGCAATAACACCGGGTCAACTGTGCGCGAGAGAGGCTGTGAGACCGGCTCAGACACTGAAAGGAGCTGCTGTGTGTCAGGAAAAACAAAGGCTGCCTCTCATCACTTCAGGATGTAACCAGTCACAAGAAGTCACGATTTTTTTGAGCAACTTAACCCTTTCCACCCCAAGCCTACTTTAAAGGCCTCATGATTGACGTGTCTATCTAAAGGTCAGAACCAATAGATTTGAAAGGCAGGACCAATATATGCGCTAGCCACATGGAAGAAAATGCATTGTGTGCTAAACGAACGTTGCCACATTCCCCCCCCCCAAAAAGGTCCTCCACAAACAAAAGAAATGTCGAATCCTAATATTTTTAGTCTTGAATAAACACAGACATGTTGCTCTATCTGAACCAAGCTTTTATTGCTCTTCAATATGATTTTTCATCGCAAATTTACAAAAGAAATACAGATTTTTTGTTTTTTACTTTTATATTGTTTGGCTGCTAATTTGCTGAATATTCATAATACAGCAAAACAAATGTAACGGCATGAATTGTGAATGTCTCAGCTTTCATATGATGTCTTGATGTTTGTTTTTGTGGTTTGAAATATCACAGAGCTAGCAACAACAATGTGGCAAGTGGGTCGACTTTGATATGAGAGTTTTATTTTGATGATTGATAATCTCTCTCTCTCTCTTGGTGTTGGAGTTCTGTTTGATGTGTGTAAATATGACTTATATGTGCTTATGAAGTGAAGTTTCTTCTTTTTTTTTTCTTTTTTTTTACAGTTTGTGGAGTGTTTTATGGTTTGTATTGTTGGGGGCCTTGGGGTGGAAACGGTTAACCAAAAAAATGTGCTGTGATGACTGCGTTAAGGCTACGCAGCACAGAGACTGACAGCAGCACAGAGGCTTTCAGTTTGAGGCATCCAGTTCACACTGATCAGAGTTCAGGAGGAAGCAGCCCTTCTCTGTTCGGCGTGTGTCTCACGTCTCCATAGCTGCATGGTTTAATGTGTCTTTGTGAAGGTCTGTGACATGAAAACTGTGACAAACCCCCCGCTGAGCGACATATTTCTTCAACGAGGCTTTCTGAGGATAAACAAAAACACTGAAATCTAATAGAGAGCACACTTTTGTGCATACACCAACACAGACAGACCACGTTCAATAAGAACTGATAAACAAGTAGTAAGCCTCAGCTGTGCACTGAAAACCTCCTGCAAGGACATCACTGAAGAGCTTGTGATGAGCAAAGCAACACACAGATACTGTTCCTCGCTGGCTATATGCAGCTGAGAGAATCGTGTCTCAGTTAGACCCCCTTCTAGAAAGGTGTGGACTTAACAAAGCCGGCTTGCTGCCAGGGAACACGATCAAGCTGAATGATTCTGGACAAGAGCTAAATGCAAATGCTACTGTATCTGATTTTAAAAAACATGCTGTGTTCTGTACCCGCGAAATCTGCTGAGGATGAATCACGCTTGCTAAATATATAGTCCCCTTCACTTTGTACAGAGCCATGACAAACTGAAGCAGGCGGGGAATAGGAGAGTCAACAGCTCTCTGACTAACATTCCCTTATGGCCCGATAAAATACACTAGCAGCCAATTTCCCTCTGCTCCCTTGTTTCCCCCCTGCCTGCTGGATATATACAGCCCTCCCCAGATGTTATTTTTAGAATCCCCCCCCCCCCACACTCCTCAAACAGTAGGGGTGGCAAGAGCTCTGCAGCACAGCACATGCTGAACAGGTGCTCTTCAGGAACAGCTATAAAAACAAATGGGCTGAAGACTTTCCTCAAAAGTTTAAGCGGGAGGATGGACAGAGACAGCAGCGAGGCAGTTTGTGGTAAACAGAGGACAGCCACAGCCAAATAAATCAGCTAGCAACACAACCCACACTGCACTGGTGAGCTTCAGAACAGTCAGCGCTCATTAAGACTGAATGAGAGACTTGTTAATTCATTGCTGCTCTAAGCTCGCTGGCATCATACTAAGTAAGTGCTTGGTTTTTATTCATAAAATGATGACGTTTGATTTTGGAATGAAGCAGTATGTTGGACTAAAGAATTCACCAAATGGGTCCTGATGATGATGATGATGATGATGATGGTGGTGATGGGAACACTGGAGGAGCCACCATGCTGCAGTAGTCAATTTCTTTTGGATGAAGCTGCACAAGCAACGTGAAACAAAACCTACATTTATGACATATTTTAAACCAGTTCAAAGTCTGCTGCTTTTCTCACTTCATTAATCTTTTAATTGTAAAAAAAAAACCCACAATGACTAATAAAACTGATCAAGTGACAAATTGGTGCATTAGTAGCATCGCTACTGTTCACCTCCATCAACTGTGTCTTACACACGTTTGGCTGGGCCTGTGACAGAAAGAGGAAGGGGCAGTTGTGAACGCTCTGGACATCAATAGGCCTTAAATGAGCTGTGACTTTAACATCTATTGGCATTAAAGCAACTGAACAACACCAACAGCCCTCTGGCACAGTTTATGATCGCCTGCAAAGAATAAAAACACCGGGGTCACATTTCAAAACAGAATTAGCTTCTTAGCTAGTTAAATCAAAAATCCAATAACAGGCTTTGGTAAATAGATAACAGGCCCGTTTAACAACACAAAACAATATTGCTTTGGCGTGAGAGCAAAATGTGTTGTGACACAGAGCAACATCCTCCAGTGGTGAGTAACAAATGGAGGTGAGGAGGACAGAGAAGGGGTCAGAGAGAGGGTTATGAGACTTTGAAAACTTGGTATTGATTGAATGACCAATCACAATCATGCAGCCTGTGCAACAAAATGATAACACAGACGCCATGTTTGGCAAAGAAGGGAGGAGGTGTCGACTTTCTGACACGAAGAGGCTAATCAGTCATTCCGATCCGTGTGAGATGGGATGTTATCAATTATGTATGAGACGTCAGCGTAGTACAGTTTGTTATCACATACTATAAGACTGAGAGAAGTTCGAGGCAACGTTCACTGATGGAGTAATCTGTCACTTCATGTTTGGATACAGGCGCACACTGTCCTCACTGAGTGACAGCAGAAAATGGACAGGGATTCTCCACTGTCCATTAATTCATCTTAGATGACCAAAAAAAAAAAAAGCAAAGCTGCAGAAAAGTAGTTAAACTTATTGACCATGTGATTTACTTTCCCCTCAGACAGAGCCTATTATAGCTGTGTAACTATCCTCCAAGCTGCTGTAAGCTGCAGTCCTTCCACTGTAATGAATATACAGTGCATGGCTGTAGTGGAGCTGTCAACTTAAACACAGAGAACACAGTGTGACAAGCAGCATCCTTTTGCCAACACTCAGCCAGCTCTATATCACATCGCCAGCCTCCGTGGACCAGCCTATACCCCACTCAGCTCTTATGGGAAACTTTGCTGTGTTGCAGTTTTGTGTGCATATGTGTGTGTGTGTGTCTGAACAGGAGGCACTGGTTCTGCCCTGTCCTCTCATTAACACTCTCCCTGCGTCGACTAATCACACCCCCGTTGTGTTGCTGGTACTGTAATGTGTTTTAAACTCTTTGCAGGGCGAGATGATGATTCTCTTTCCACAATGTTAATGTTAAAAAGCCAGACACACGAGGTGTGCCGCTGCTAACGTGCACTCGTTCGATTAATATTCTCGCAGCGTGTACATGGCTGTTGCCATAGTGATGCACCTGGTGCAGACTTAAAGGGAAAAGGTGTTATTGGATAATGAAAAAAACCTGTCTGGCTTTATAAAGTGGCAGCTTCAGCTTGTGGAAAAAAACATATTGTTCTGAGTGAAAAGAAGAAGCATTTAAACTAATTCTAATGATGCATTAACCATAACCAGAGATAATACTGAAGCTGTTAACTAAAGTATTAATTAACACTGCACATTAGCCAATTTCCTGCCCACATATAAATATAGGGTGCTCTGATGAATCTGCACAGCACACACACACACTGCACTCTGTCTCCTTGTGTACTGCGCTGTGTTTACAAGTACAGAGTACATGCAAAGCTGAATAACCTATCAGTCGACAGGAGCAGGAATGTCAACTGAATGAGGTTTATAATGAAGGTTAATTATATCGCTTCAATGCCAGACATTCCCTAAAAACGTGAAGACAAAGACAAAGGCTGCATCCAACTGTCTATTTTATTATTTTGTGTAATATGACAAATATGTCCACAACGACAGATACAGCAAAATGGCAAGCCGGTATTCAATATCTGCTCAGTTGACCTGATAAAGATCAGAGTTGTTGCCATTTTAAAAGGAAAGATGTGATGTCTATGCTACATTTAACAGTGAGTGTGTCACCAACATCAACAGGCTTTATCCTCCAGGGACTATGAAGGAAACCATTCAGTCTTATTTTGATTATTTCAATGATGTGATGACCATTGGTCATATTTAATTACCACAAAAAGCTATAAGTGCTTTTAAAAGGATAAACATGACACAACACACGAAAAGGCCAGACATGGCTGTTGTGAAAACACTAATAAAACTATGAGGAAACAACATGCTGCATACCATGTATACCCGGAAGAAACCTGCTCGCTAACACGCATGCATGGATTTGATTTGATCTGATTCTGGAGCTTCTCCTCCACCCGCCTGTCACATGCATTCAACCTCCAGGCTCACTAATCGTACTGTGATTCCTCTAACCTGTGACATTCAAGTCACAGGTGGAGGTGGGAATGTGGGATGAAGGTGAGAAGGGTCTAACTCTGCATCAGCCAGATGGATGGCGATGATACTTATACATATGTACACTGTAGCTTTAACAATAAATCTGTGATTCATCTGTGACAACGGCAGCAAATCAGCGCTGCCGCTGGACTAATGTGTGATGATATGCATAAAACGTGCACTGACCATCGTCCATTATCAGTATGCAATCAGCCTTAATTAATGAAATAATGATCGGATGGCCTCAAGAGAAAAAGCCACCGCAGAAAGAAGACGGACCAACTGGAATGAAGCTGGCATTAACATTTCTGTAGTCCAGCGTTGAGCCTCTTTATTGGTTTACGTCGCTCCCCTTCGGAGCTCAGGGACTGCATCACAGCAGCAACACTAACCTCTCAGGTTACAGCAACAATCAATAGCAGGAGAAGTGATGAGCTCAGCTATGAGAAACACAAACTCTGCATTATCAGACCTTTTTATTGAGCCAAAAGCAGAAGGCTGAGTCAAGATTTATACAAGCTACCTTATGGTGCATGTGCAGAAATGACACCCTAACACTAAAGTGTAGAGAGGCTGCATTAGCAGAACTCCTCAGTGTTATGCATCGAGCATGGGTGTGTTATATTGCTCAGCATTTCATGTTTAGAAATGAATGCACTCTTTCTTCTTTTTAAAGCCACAGTAATGAGTCAGAAAGCACCTCAGTATGTTTTAATTGGTTATTTATTGATAAGATCAGTGATGATCTGATCTGTTCCCCCACACACACACCGAGTCATGTAAAGGGCTCCTCCTGTTTAACCACACACTGGCTAACCAGCAGCAGAGGCTGCATCACCAGCACTGACAGCATATGTTCCATTTAGCCAGACAAGTCTGCTGAGATCACAGGGGAAAATATGCATAACTAACTATCACACAGGAGGCAGGAAAACCTGACATCCTGATGAACCATCATGCTCTCCTTAGCATAAAATAAAACTTGAATAAAACTTTTAGATCTCGTCTACATCAGTCAGCTGACTGAACAAACATTCACAGATGGTCGTTGACCTCACTGGAGCCATAAACCCAGCAGCTCTGACCACAGGCCGGCTGGTGCACTTACTGAGTCTGCAAATATTTTCTTTGAACTATTCTAAGAGCAAATGAAACAAGTAAGATCAGGTCAAAAAAAACTAAACAAACCAGAAAGGTTACAGTTAATAATGATTTTCTTTATCAATAAATGTGCGTTTTATGTCCCATTAACTTCTTTCTGTTGTCTTTTTATTTGAATTATTTTTAATTACAAATAAGGCAACACACCCAGTGCAGTTTAAAAAACCCAGTTCTCATCACATAAACTTTATCATTATATAAACCACAGCAATAAGTATTTACATAGACCGTTTGAAAGCAGCAGGGATTATTAAGTTCCTGCTTCTTGTGCCCAGAAGACAAACAGTCTTAAATCAGCTGACAGGGACAACTGAGATCCGGTTTTACATGTCCAGACTGTTATTTATAACAATAATCTTTAAAGGTAGGGTAGGAGATTTTGGAAACTCAGTGAGAGTCAGCCAGATTTTGAAAGTAAACACACGCCCCTTTCTCTCGGAGCTCCTCCCAAAGCCACGCCCCCCAATCACATAAATGCGCATTACCTGAAGATGAGCTGCGGTCTGTGACTTCGGCCATCATGCATGTACCTCTCTGGTGTGAGTGACAACCAGCCAATACTCCGCGCAGGGTCCACCCTGAGGATTGGCTGATGTTTTTAGCGTTTTACAGCTTCCACAGATGATTCATATTCTTCGTTTTAATGCGAAACTGACGAAATAATCGGTTGCTATCGGATTGTAAAGAGAAGTTACACTAATTTAACAAAAAGTGCATCAGAATGAAATCTCCTACCCTACCTTTAAGGCCAGAATACTGACGTCTGGATGTCTGGCCTTTTGCTGACCAGTTTAACGGTTCACTGTGTTGCACAAAGATAAAAATGTTGTGAATGAGTCTGTTTCACCATGAAACATGACAGCACCAGGTGTTCCCCACCACCCGCAGGAGGACGACAGCGTCATCTGTACTCTACATGAAACAGCTCTTCACGCCGGCTCACCACTTCTCAGCTGATTAAGAACGGTGAAATCACTGAAGGAGCTCAAAGGCATCTTTAACACAGCCACACTTAGAACGATCTAAACCTGCCTTTGAAAAGCCCGGCCTGACGTCACCTCAGCAGTCTGCGGTTTTATTTTGAAGAGGAGAAATCACTACCTGCGTGTTTATTGAAGCTGGAGTGAAGAAGATGCAACAGAAGCAGATGCCTTACAGCCTCACCTTCCCTTCAACATCAGCAGCACTTGTGCCTCTTTTAAACATCTGCTGTTGAAATACCTCAGGACAAGCAACCAAGACATGTGCTACACAGTGTAATTAAAACCACTGGTATCAAACCTTTCAGGCTTTTCACTGACTCCTGGAATATCAACAGTTCGAGGAGGAGCTCGGAGCAGGTGTTCGGTGTCGTGGACCGCCGATCCCACTGGGACTCCTGCCACTTAAATCTCCCCGTCGGAGCCATAAAAGATCCCAGGAGTGTCTCATAATGGCGTGCACGGCGAGTGACATGCTAACGCAAACTGCTCAAGGACTTTTTAGAAATTAAGGTGATTAAAATCACCTATTACAGCCCTGAGAGCATCAGCAGATTGCACTTTCTGAATCATCCTTGATAATTGTGGCGGAGCCGGTGTCAGCCTTAGGGTGAACGAGTACAGTGATAAATAACAGAGCACCCTCAGGGATTGAAAGAACTTAGAGATGCAGAGAGACAGAGAAGGAGAGAGAGAGAGGAGTTCAATGTCAGGAGGACAAAGCTGCTCTTACACAGAGGCACCGGTGAATCATTTGCTATTAATATATGAGAGAACGGGCACACAATCTGTTCATGTGATATCAAGTGTTACAATACATCCACACCAAAGCTCATGTGTGAGTCAATCAAGCATCATGAGCAATCCCTGCAAGCAGGAAGGTGCTCCGTCAAAGGATGATAGTATAATTTGCCTAGTAAATAAATGTTGTTTTAAGTTCATTGTCATTTATTTTTACATTCTCAGAAGTATTTAAGGCTAAAAGAAAATACTAGACGATACACAGGAAGAGCCTTGAGACGAAAACAAAACAGAAAAGGAGACAAAACAGTGACTACGGATGTGTGGAGCAGTATGAAAACTGAAGAAAACATAAACAGTCCATATCTGCTCCAGGACATCCAGAGAACAGTCATATGCTGCCGATTACTGTCCAACTGAGACAGAAAGACTGGTAGACCCGATCCTCACCAGCATGCCATACTGTGACCTGTGCTCCAACACCTGCAGGTGTGGCACTCCTCTACGGACTGAGCAGATGCCAACTTCGTGTCTGAGAAAGAAAGAGGTCACAGGTTAAGATAGAACTGTGCCTCCATGTGTCTCCTCTCGTCTCGTCTTAATAGAGCAACAACTTTTCCACTTCCACGGCCACCCTCGTGATTTCAGTCTCTGACATGCATTCCTGATAAATCCACAAAAAGCTAAAGGCCGCCTCGCTGTGAAACCATGACACTTCTGAAGGCCCCCTTTCAAAGACTTTGTAAGTACCTAAGTAAGAACCCACAATATGAATATTTGACACATTTGAAAGACAATGAAATGAATTGGCAGCTTAACCATTAAAGGACATTAGTTACAGAAAGGCCCTGGTTTGAATGCCTCAGGTGTGATCACATGACTCTCTCGTGGGACTCATGTGTTAACCACTGGCTGGAAACAGAGTGAGTGTATGTGTGTGTGTGGTGATGTGAGCTCACAGTGCTGTCCCGTGCTTCATAAAGCATTTCGAGCACAGAAAGCTGACGTCTATTACAAAGGAAGGACGGTGCAACTGGGGCCCTAAACACCTTGTGAAACAGTGGCTGCCCACCCACGGTTTGTTAACTACCTCCACGTCTCTAACATCCACTTCCACTACCTGATTCCACTTCTAGTTATTCTTATTCACTCCCACCCTGAAGTCCCAGGCCACCCCGACAGTCCAGTCTGCTGCCAGGAAGAAAGAGAGAGAGAGAGAGAGAGGGAGGGGGGCACAAGGACTGCTAATGAACCTCACTGCCATCCATGGCGTTTCAAGAGCAGCAGAGCATGCATCTGATTAATCTTTGTCCTAATTAGATCGAACAATTAACCTGCCTGCCACCATGCTCAGGAGCCCCATGGCTCCACATGACCTGCAAACCTCCTGTACATTAAACCAGAGCAGGGTGAGACAGAGAGAGAGAGAGAGAGAGAGAGAGAGAGAGAGAGAGAGAGGCCTCCTGCTGCAACTTTCTGTGCTTTCAGACAATCAGAGAATGCTAACTAACGGCACATAGCACCCCCATATGAGACATGAGTGGATGGTGTGTGAACCATATTTCTGCTTTTCATTTTAATGGCAACCACCACATTTCTCTGCCTTTAATTCAAAGCCAGATAAGGCTCTGATGGCTCTCATAATAAATTAAGTGTGAGAGGCAAAGCAGAAAAAGGGGAGGGGGGGGGTCAGAAAAAAAATCCAATCTTCATTAACATGGAGATACTCCCCGATGTGAAAAGCCTTGAGGACATACTCACTGGCTGGATGGTTTGAGCATGCACGGCCTGCTGATCTGAAATATTTGAAATGCCTCGGTTGATACAGGCAGTGTGTGTGTGTGTGTGTGTGTGTCCTCACAATAAAACTGGACAGACAGACTGACAGCAACGAGGACATGAACTTAACTGATGCTTGATGAATTAACATTTGATTGTTCAACAGGAAATCAGGCAGGGAAGCAGACACATGAGTCAAATGACTATACAGGAAGTCTTCTACTGACACACATGAATCTGTGGGCTGTATTATGTATACAGTCTGTGCAAACTGGGATTCAGGTGATTGGCAGACAGGGCTGAAATCTGCTCGCTCTCTCTGCTAATTTAACCATTTGCACTGTGGCTGTTTAACACAGCTGACCCTGCAGCTGGAAAATAATAAGTTGCATTAAGCGTTAATATTGCAGCAGGCAGCCAGAAAGTGGGAGTGAGTCGCTATAACTTCCGTTTAAAGTGGTAATAAACATTTACGTAAGCATTCAAATGAATTCCGTGTGATCAAATATATATTAGAATAAACCTGACTTTTGCACGCCACCCACCTTTACAGCCCTGTATATCACTAAAAAAAAACAGCGGAAATACTTGGCCAAACTAAAGCAAAAGTTGAAATTACGCAGCAACGTGTGATGTTTCCGCAGTGGGACATAAGCCGATGTTAAAAGTAGCAGTTTGTTTATTTTATAGATATAAAACATGCTGGATCACTTTTAGGAATTTATCCAGGGAATGACAAAAACCGAAAACTGAAACGCGTTCCAGAGGGAGCCTGGCACCGCGCTGACAAAACTCTCCAAGTGTAGACAAAAAGTTTCGAAGTTTGCCGAACACCAGAGACACAGCCTGTGTGTGTGTTAACATGTTCACCTATGTTCTATCGTGTGTTAAAGTGATCCACTGGACGAGGAAAGGTTAAAATGAGCGGTTCTGAGGTGGAGCCTGGCGCTGCGCTTCTCATCTGTTCCCTCCATCTGTTCAGCTGAGCTTCCCACAAACTACCACCCAGCAGTCGGACTGACCTGTTCTGAAGTGGACGCTGTTTCTGTCCTGTGCTGGTTCGGGTTGGTGCTGCTGCTGCTGAACGTGGACTGCAGTGTCTTTTTGTCCGGATCCGGGCCAGAGTCTCTGAGAAATTGCGTCCCTGACAACTCTGGCGCTGCTGCCCGTGATTGAAAATATAAAGTCCATACTGCTGCTGCTGCTGCTGCAGACCCCAGCTACAATCAACAAAGCCCTCCAAGTGTTATAAAGCCCGCAGTCATTGCGCAAAACAGAAAGTCACAAGCGCACAGTGGTGCTGTTAAAGGCCTCCACACGCTACACATTCCAAAACAGGAACTATTTCAGGCAACAAGTGTCATCATTTCTGGCCTCTAGTGGAGTTAAACTGTTTGGCAACACAGCAGCCTGCTCTGCCCTGCTGGTCTTCACGTACAGTAGGCTGCATTCCACATACAGTCCCTAAATGTTGACTAAACTGTCATTAATAATGACAGCAGCCTGCCATCTTGCTGCCAACAGGAAGACGATTAAAAATGATTATACAGTCAAAATATACCAAAGAATGAGAATTTGGGTGCAGTATTTAGATGCTTCAAACTGATTTTACACATTCAGTTCTTATTCTGTATTCGCAGGGTGCTTTTCATTTGAAAGGAACCATTGTTAGAATAAACTTTATGCTGCCATCAAATCTGTTTTTTTTTACAGCACCCAAGAGAGTGACATCCATCTAACTGCTGCCATGATAACATTCACATAAACAGAGATTTTCACATCCAGAGCCAAAGTGCACCTCTGTGCTCATACTCCTGATTGACAGGCAGACCTGTGACATATCTCTCATCCAGTGAGGGATGGGTGGCGATGGCATGTAAACAAGCAAAATGAACATGGAAAAGTGAAAAACAGATGACTTAACAGGGTGTAATAACTGGGCAGCAGGCTCAGGTAGTGAGGCTGATGTATTATTATTCATCCTGGGGGGCAGAGCGGCTTTGGCAAGGACAAGGTCAGCAGTGAAAGGAAGCATGTGTAATAATATTCAGGCGAATTAGAAAAATGATCAGAATGAAAGGATCTGTTCCCTCACTCACAGCTGAACAGGTTAAAAAAAACTGGGCTGGGCAGAGTTTTTGTTTTTCGTCACCTCTGCTGTCTGTATGAGGTGGGCTGAGGTTGAAACAGCTGTTATAATTGAGTCCATTAAAGTCAGTGTGTTGTGAGGCTGAGTCAGGGCCATGGTCAACACTGAAGTGCTCCATCTGCTGGTTACCTTAGGTAGTGTGTCCATCAGTGCAAATAAGACACAGGTAAGGTAAACAGACACAGATGTTACACTTGTTTTTGTTATGAATTTATTCCAGCCCACCCTTTTTTAAATTTTTTTACACTTCTTGTTCTATGATTGCAGCTTTTTGTGCAAATTACTATTTTCACTCTTGATTTGATGAAGTTGATCCAAGCAGATCTCAAATAATGTTTCAGTCTAATTACACTCAACAAAAATATAAACGCAACACTTTTGTTTTTGCTCCCATGTTTCATGAGATGGACTTGAAGATCTAAACTTCATTCCAGATACACAATATTAGCATTCCTCTCAAACATTGTTCACAAATCTGTCTAAATGTGTGATAGTGAGCACTTCTGCTTTGCTGAGATAATCCATCCCACCTCACAGGTGTGCCACATCAAGATGCTGATCTGACATCATGATTAGTGCACAGGTGTACCTTAAACTGCCCACAATAAAAGGCCACCCTGAAATGTGCATTTTGTTTCTGCTTTATTGGCGGTCTGGGGACTCAGAACCAGTCAGTATCTGGTGTGACCACCATTTGCCTCATGCAGTGCAACACATCTTCTTCGCATAGAGTTGATCAGATTGTCTATTGTGGCCTGTGGAATGTTGGTCCACTCCTCTTCAATGGCTGTGCGAAGTTGCTGGATATTAGTGGGAACTGGTGCACGCTGTCGTATACGCCGGTCAAGCACATCCCAAACATGTTCAATGGGTGACATGTCCGGTGAGTATGCTGGCCATGCAAGAACTGGGACATTTTCAGCTTCCAAGAATTGTGTACAGATCCTTGCAACATGGGGCCGTGCATTATCTTGCTGAAACATGAGGTGATGTTCATGGATGTATGGCACAACAATGGGCCTCAGGATCTCATCACGGTATCTCTGTGCATTCAAAATGCCATCAATAAAATGCACCTGTGTTCT
Organism: Parambassis ranga; assembly: GCF_900634625.1. Classification (NCBI taxonomy): domain Eukaryota; kingdom Metazoa; phylum Chordata; class Actinopteri; family Ambassidae; genus Parambassis; species Parambassis ranga. The sequence goes on from NC_041036.1 coordinate 4,324,426, forward strand.
TCGTCCATAACAGATGCCTGCCCATACCATGACCCCACCACCACCATGGGCCACTCGATCCACAACATTGACATCAGCAAAGCGCTCACCCACACGACGCCACACACGCTGTCTGCCATCTGCCCTGAACAATGTAAACCGAGATTCATCCGTGAAGAGAACACCTCTCCAACGTGCTAGACGCCATCGAATGTGAGCATTTGCCCACTCAAGTCTGTTACGGCGACGATCTGGAGTCAGGTTAAGACCCCGATGAGGACGACGGGCATGCAGTTGAGCTTCCCTGAGACGGTTTCTGACAGTTTGTGCAGAAATTGTTTGGTTATGCAAACCAATTGTTTCAGCAGCTGTCTGAGTGGCTGGTCTTAGACGATCTCGGAGGTGAACCTGCTGGATGTGGAGGTCCTGGGCTGGTGTGGTTACTCGTGGTCTGCGGTTGTGAGGCCGGTTGGATGTACTGCCATATTCTCTGAAACGCCTTTGGAGACGGCTTATGGTGGAGAAATGAACATTCAATGCACGAGCAACAGATCTGGTTGACATTCCTGCTGTCAGCATGCCAATTGCACGCTCCCTCAATGCTTGTGGCATCTGTGGCATTTTGCTGTGAGACAAAACTGCACATTTCAGGGTGGCCTTTTATTGTGGGCAGTTTGAGGTACACCTGTGCACTAATCATGATGTCAGATCAGCATCTTGATGTGGCACACCTGTGAGGTGGGATGGATTATCTCAGCAAAGCAGAAGTGCTCACTATCACACATTTAGACAGATTTGTGAACAATGTTTGAGAGGAATGGTAATATTGTGTATCTGGAATGAAGTTTAGATCTTCAAGTCCATCTCATGAAACATGGGAGCAAAAACAAAAGTGTTGCGTTTATATTTTTGTTGAGTGTATTATAACACATCAATCAGTTGTGTGGGTGTTTAATCTATTATAATGTAAAACAGAACAAAAGCAGAACATTTTCTTCAATAAACATCTTATTCAGGATTTATTGATAATTGCTGGGCACAACCATCGTCATGATGAGTTTTGCAATTAACCTACTGCATGTTAAACACAGAGAAAAGTGATTCATTCACCAGTGTCATGCTGATGTGTCATGCATACGGACCTGAATGCCTCAAGAACCAAACTGTGACATCTCCAAACTGATGGTTTGATCCACTTATGAGACGTTTGATGGCATTTTTTTTTTTTTTTTTTTTTTATGTGGGAGGATATTGAGACCTCACCCCGCTGGTACACTTGGCAGTCAGGCTGTATGTTTAGTCTGCTCTCTGACTGGCCCCTCGCCACCATCCCACAGGGCTTTTGTAGCTGTTGCTGTGCTGCTGAACAGCTGCCCAGAGTGGTCACCAAATCATCCATAACATCATCGGAGGGAGCCTCTCTGCATTGCAACCTCATAGTTGGAGTAATAAACTGCTGTGGTAAAAAGACCTATTTTCTCCCCCATCCTTTCTAATTAAGCTGTGCTGTGACCAAAGAGGGAAAATGAAAGAATTCCCTCCGTGCTCATCCAACTACATGAGCCCCGTCGCATAGAAATTATATAAATTACTTTGTTCTACTTAAGCTGCCATGTTTGATGTGTGTGTTTCTTGTATAAAGATACTCTGAAGCCAATTAGTTAAGTTAGTTAGTTATTATGTTCTCCTGAATCTACGGTGATCCTGTTTATGTGAGGTCATTTCAGTATTTACTATATCCTAAACCTAAAGCAGTCATTTATGGGCGTGTTTCCACCACATGCAAAATGTACATCATTCATTTTCTAACATGAGTACATCAGGAAATCAGTCTGTTTAATGACTGTAAAGTGAGGGAGTCTAAAAAAAAACCTCCTGGAGTCAGCAGCGGCCAGCCAAAGCCCTGAGAGGGTCTTGTATGTGTGAGGCTTTGTCATCATCTAGGAGCAGGGCACCGGGGGACGGAGTGTTAATCTCAGCAGTTTCCCATTTAGAGCCAGGTAGGCTGCAGTCTAATCCTGAGAAAGAGGAACGCTTTCATTATGGAACAAACACGTAGGCCACATGGGGAGCAGTCGCTTCCCCCACAGTCAACGGACGGACGGAATTCACAAGTAATGTTACATAAGCAGAGACGGTGGCGTTAACACCAGCATGTGTACACACACACACACACACACACACACATTTTTACACAATCACAATCTGTTCTTTGCTCCCAGACATTTCCTGTTTACAGTGGAAATGACTGAAACATAAATGCAGCAGGGAGTTCACTCATGCAACACAAATGCACCTGCTGGCTAACACAAACAACCTTTTCACTGTATGGTAATTGGGGAGGTTTACAGAGATATGTGTGATGGCTTGATAGTTTTCTCAGCAGTGATGGATCTCACGTGGTAAACACGGAACACACAACACACATTGTCCCACGTTTCAAGAGCGTTCTGCTCTATTATCCGGCGCCTCGTACAAGATGACGACCAATAAAGACGCATCCAGACAATGGCGGCGATCACAGGTGTTTAACAGCCCTTGTCAGAATATCCCTCCCTCTTTCAGGCTTTTTCATTGGGGAAGTGAAGCTCTGCCTCTCAAAAAGCCTGTCAGCGCAACAACAGATGAACATGTTTTTCACCCTGGCAGCAGGGCCCAAATATTCATGAGAGAGAATCATGAATCGAATGCGGTGTGGCGCCTGTTAAGACGGCGACAATGCCAAGCTGAATCACCAGATCATCTGGAGAAATGAGGCCATTCCATTTCTCAGTGCTGTGCTTACACAAGTCTGACTGCTGCCACTCAAATCTGGTTTATTAAGTCCTCTTTATTTTACATTTCTGAGCCACGTCTCGGTGAGCTTCAGTTTAAATACTCTTCAAACATAAATACTAGACGTGTTGGCCCAGGAGTCAATATCTGACTTTGACATGAAATCATGATCTTTGAGTGAGCAGCAAACAAAGCGGAGTTACTGTGTGTTTACTGAGAAAGTAGCTTTGGTGCTAAATCCCTGCTTAAACGAAAGAATTGGGAAATATTTTGGGAAATATGCTCATTTACTTTCTTTAGAATAAAGACACAGGCCTAAAATGATCATAGTGTGCCAAAATAAATGAGGGAAAAAATAAGGGTAGGTCTCGTCTCATCGCGACAAGAGAGTGATAATATACTTTTACTGAGGCAGCCCTCTATCACTGCAAATGGGACACCTTTATTTCTGTAAAACGTAGCCTGTACGCCTCTTACTTTCAAGAAGGATTGACTATATTACCAACTATTAAAAGAGATGGAATTGCTCGAGCTGTTTTGGTGGGAATATATGAACTCCAGCACCAACAACAGCTGGCATTTTTATATTTATCTTATATAAGTGCTAGCAAGCTCCAGTGCTAAAAAAACCATCTTTTTTATATTTCAAGGGCACGACCCTTAGCCTTAGAGGTAAATTAAATGATACCGTAATAAAGTTCAATCCTCTCTTCAGCAGATCTATCTCAGCATGCAACAAGCGAAAAGTAAGAAATCAATCGCCCAAGGCAGGCTGACAGCTCCCCTCATTTAAGACATTTGAGATCTGCATAGCTGTGTTATTAAAGGACATAGGAGACGATGGTATAAAGTCATTCAAACACAGGACCAAGCAGGCTCTACCTATCTGCTTCTCTTAACATGTATTTAAGGGTTGTAATTTTTAAAACATGGACACAGAGAAGACACAATGAGAAGGTTACATGACTGAAATTCAATCAAAACATCTCCATGACAACCGAGCATAAGGTTAAGAATGAACCATCAGGCTCACCCTGAACGCTTTTGTAGTAAAAATGCTTTTAATGAACCTTCAGAAAATGAAAGAGGAAATAAAGAGAACCAATTAGCACATGTCCAACCACGACTGGAAAGGCTTACAAGGTTGGGTTATGGTGACAGGTTGGAACCAGCCGTTAGTTTCCTAATAACCTGCTTACTACCAAGACCCCAGCAAATAAAAACACTGTCCTACTTTTAGAGGATAAGCTGCTTTTCACAGTCAGTTCTGCTCTTTTGTGTATCTGGGTTTTTTTCCTTCAACTAATTCAGGAAAGCCTGACCAAGAGATTCTTCTTACATTGAGACAGATGTGTGACCACAGCAGCCAAATGTACACTGATTAGCCACAATAGCAAAAAAATCACGAGCACAATGCAAGGAAGTGCTGAACTTCTTGCAGCTGCACTGAACTGTATGCTCCACCTTCAGTGGGATTGGACCAGTCTTTGACCGACAGCCTATTGGATGGCTCTGTTTCTTAGATACTAACCTTTCTGATATACAGAGGACCTGCAGCTTTAAAGATGACTGAACCTCAGCACTCACTGAGCAACTGCAAGAACTGACTGTTCATTTGCTGCATACTAAGTCATTTGCAAGTGCCGGAGCAATGACATAATCCCTGTTATATGCTTTATCCATCAGTGTTAATGCCTCTGGAAGACACAGGAAACAAGGAGGCGATGGCTGAGATGCTGTTGTGCCATCCGGCCTGACACTGACCCGCCGCCGCAACAATTCAACCCAGTGTTATTGCCTAGGCTTCTCTCTGGACAGTTCTACAGGGTGGCTAGTGGTGATCGATGAGCGGTGGCGTCAGAGCGGGCTATCTTTCACCGACACTTCCACCGCTCCAGCTCAGGGTCATCTATCCTCTCTGGGTGTCTGCTCTGTCTGAAGCCGACCCGAAAGGCTGGGTGGCCCTGGCGACGGATGACCACAGGCTCAGCCTGAAGAACACGTCCGTCTGCACACAGTCCTTCTTTTTGCTTTTCTTTTTACCTGTCTCTTGTCTTTGTGTACATGTATTTCACTTATTTCCACAGCACTGTTTATGATGACAGCCTCCAGAAGATACTTAATTATAGGTGCAGAAGAAGAAAGAAATACAGAGAGAGTGCAGGGGAGAAAAACAGGATGGTGGATGGGGAAGGGACATGCATCAGACATGCACCGCTGCTCTCTTCATACAGGGCAATTTATTAAAATAATAAAGCCCAGCCTTGAGCTGAAGGTTGAGCCCACAATAAACCTGACAGGGAGACACAATAAGGAGCTACAACACTGAGACACCAACAGGCAAATAAACAAAACAAATGCTCTGTTATGCCAGTGTCCACTTTGTTATCAGTGCTGAACTCCTCACAAGGAGTTAATTGCTTTCTTTTAAACTTAAGACACAGTCATATATTTCATCATTACCCTGAAAAGCCTCTCATGAATCACTCTGCTACAACAGAAACACAAAAGCACAAAGGTGGCTCTACATAAGCCTCCTCACCCTGGACGCGCATTAGAGTCAGACCGCGAGCAGATACAGCAGCATGCTGTGGGACGGGAGAAAATTAAAAGCCAAATGGACATCCTATATCTGACAAAGATGCTCAGAGGTTGTGTGCTCCCTGTCTGCTGTAAAACTGTCCTCACCCCGGACACTCTTCATCTATCACCTGATCTCGCTCGTTCAACAAGTGAGCTAAATTGGATAATGAATCTCTCCCCCCTGGAGATGCAGTAGATGGATAATTTGTTGGTTAAATTACGAGCCAGGGACATATTGCATCGTTCGAGGTGTGAGATGTTAGCGCAGTTAAATGGATGCAACCTTCTGGATAAGTCTACAGCAGCAACGTCAGTGAATTAGGACCCGATGAAGACGTAATTAACTGTGCAGCCGGGGACTCATTAATAGGAGCCACACTGACTGTGTTAATGAAACATACTTCGGTCAAATATGGTGTGAGTCTCTCGATTCACAAGTTACAGTATAGGGAGGGTGGTCATGAATACACAAAGTCTTCTTCCATTTCGGATGAGGAAAACATAAATGTAAAAATGTTAACATAATTAGCAACATTACAGTTTTTATGATTAATTTAATGATGATTTTAAGTTTTGTTTCCTACATAAAAGTAGATAAAACAAATTAGGTTACCCCTCGTCTGTGTCCCAAACGGGGGGGCTGCATCCTTTAAAGGGCAAATCTGTAACCTGAATGTGTCACCAAGGCTGCCCCACAAACTACTCTGAAGAGTAATCTTTTGACTGTAAATATCATCTCCAGGTTGCTAGGTTACAGGGGCAGGACCTCACGATAAATAGGACGTGTCCCACAGACCCACCTATTTGTTACACCTGTGGTTTATGACCAAAACCGGCACCATTTAGACTCAACTGGGACACAGCTTCTCTCCAGGCACTCAGGCTACTCTAGGTGCATGGGAGTTGTAGTTTTCTGTGTTTACAATGTAAGCAGTCTGGGAGTGTGGACATTTTCATACCCAGATGTAATGACTGATATAAGGTATAAGGTATAATGACTTAAGAGTTACTGAGGCTAATGGAACGGAGGCTAGCATGGATGCAGCATTATGACACTGGCTCACTTCAGAGCATGTTCACAGAAGGAAAACATAACATTCCACATGATACTAATTAGATTAAGATTACACTGAAAATGAAGTGTTGAAGTGAGGTGAGCTGGCCCGGGTGAGATTATTAGGTTTTTGCTTTACTAACATGGCATTCTGAACCATTTAAAGGTAGGGTTGGAGATTTCATTCTGATGCACTTTTTGTTAAATTAGTGTAACTTCTCTTTACAATCTTATAGCAACCAATTAGTTCAGCAGTTTCGCATTAAAACAAAGAATATGAATCATCTGTGGAAGCTATAAAACGCTAAGAACATCAGCCAATCCTCCGGGTGGACCCTGCGCGGAGTATTGGCTGGTTGTCACTCTCTTCCTGCTCTGTGCGCACCAGAGAGGTATGTGCATCATGGATTCGTGATTGGGAGGCGTGGCTTCGGGGTGAGCTCTGAGAGAAAGGGGCGTGTGTTTACTTTTATAATCTGGCTGACTCTCACTGAGTTTTCAAAATCTCCTACCCTACCTTTAAATGAACCAAGGCATTTCTAAAATGCTAGAAGTGAAAAAGGTCCCTTAGAAACATACTTTCTGACTGCTAGGGTTGTGCTTATTGTTTCTACAATAAAAACATAAAAAGGTTTTGTTGGTATATAAATAAAAAACAAATGTCCGTACAGCATCTTAAAGCAGTTCTTCTGTACAGGGGACCAGCGTTCAGGGCAGCACATGTATGTGTGTGTGTGTGTGCTTGGACACATGACATGACGTGTCAATCAAGCCAGTGTGGATTAATGCCAACAGCCTGCACCTTGTCATGTCTGAACACAAGACTGATATCTTACCTGAGGCTTTACATAGAAACGTCTGAGCACCCAGGGCACGCAGCCGCTTCCCAGCATCTGGCACACTCTGTGATTAATGTGTTGTCTTTTTAATTCAATCATGTTCTGGGTCTCCACGTTAATGCAGTATAATAATAATTACAAAGTGCTTCAGAACTGAAAGCATAAACCGATTTCAGATGAGGCCATAGCTAAAACAGACTCAGCCTTAAAAAAAGAACCTCACTGGAATTGAGACTAAATTGAATCTCCCAATGACACGAGCCACTTTTAAAGGCTGTTTTAATAACAAGTCTGTCCTTTAATGTCTCTGTGTTCTGCTCTGCTGTACTTTGTGCAGCCAGAGTGGGGGGTGAAAAAAGAGGGAGGCATTCAGACCTGATGTATGTAGCTTCTGCTGTTATGCTACTTTGTGACAGTTTTCCAGAGCTCTGCCATCCAGTGAATGTCCAGAGCAATGACCCGTGTGGAGAAGACAGCGCACTGCGCTGGCCGGCTAAATCCTGTCCCCCAGCTATTCTTCCTCTTGGATAAACCGCTGCATAGCAAACGAGGCCCCGCAAGCATGTACAATTCAAAGTCCTCCACATTCTAATAAGGAGAGCTGGGGGAGGAGGCGGAGGAAGAGAAGCAGGGCTTAAGGTGGATGAAGATGAGTCGTAATCATACTTGAAGCTCCAACTATTTTCGTCTGGAACCAACTTCACTGTGTTTTATCTTCACAGCTGCCTGCTTATCAATGGCAACTGCATAAAAACATGTAAATGACTCTTTTCATTAAGACCAAGCACTCAGAATGTATTCTGTAAAACCTTTTTACCCCTGTTTAGTTTTGCATGCATGATGGTGTTCAGTGCTCGACAGGGTGGTTCATATATTGCTTTTTTGTGACTGTTTCACAATAAAAGCCACTTTAGCATCCCCGCTTTTACGAAAGTAAACACTGAGGCAGATCAAAGGCTCCACATACACTAGTTTTCAGTAGTGCATGGCCTTTCTACACTCTGTGCATTAAGAGGGCTACAGCCTTTAACCAGACCTTACGGCCATCCTCTGATACAGCAAATATCAATATCAATAGTGAAACTAGAAAAGGGCATTTCCTGAAGAAAATGCAAGTTTGATTGCTGCAGCTGAAGCATTGCTTTGAACGCTGATGTGAAGGATTGCTCTGAATTGCTGGAGAATCAGAGCTTTGTATGCCTCTGTGTGTCAGCCTGTCACCATGGTAACAGCAGAGGAGACCTCAAAAACCACTCCAACTTTGAGAGCCTTGCCGTGCAGAAACGATTCGGAATTAGAAATTTCTGAATACATGTTTGATAGAGCAGCATCTAATGAGCGTTTTAAGACTAAAATGGAGTCTGTAGCTTGAAATTTGTAGGAGGAGATACATTTGGCAGATGACCCTCGTTGAAGGGCTCTCTCATAGACTCCCATGTTAAAAATGACACAGAAATTATTATTAATATTTGAAAAACTATAATTTTTTGAAAAAAGTTATCCCGTAATGTCCTCTGTGAGATGAACATTTTGATAGTTGAATGGCTGAAATCGGTCAATGTATGCTGAAGATACGCTGCAACAAAAAACATACGGAAGAATAAAAAAAGAAGAAGAAGAAAGAGGGTGAAGATGGTGAACAATGGTTGCCTAGCAATGGCAATCAAACTAAATATGGTTGAATGACATAATAAAGGAAGTAAGTGGCTTGTGAGTGGCCTCTTAACTTTTTCTCCAATAACACTGACATTAGTGTTGCTGATACTGACATTAACATTTTTAATAGCTAGAAATGTCACACCGACTAGAAATGAAGCAACAGCTGATGGTAAACATGATTAAGGATTCACATTTAACTCAACTTACTGCAGAGACTACAGTGCTGTAACTAATCAGATTCTCTGCAAATTCAATTAGCTGTTATGTAAATATCATCCATAATTGTGCTATCTGCTCCTTAAAGGCAGACTGACTAATAATACTGTGCACTGGCTGACATCACAGCTTCTGTGTTTTCCCTGTATCTACATGTAGCTACTGGGAAACAAAAATAGAGCTGTGTGTTTTAAATAATAGGAGGAGCCCATAAATTCATGAGCAAAAAGGGGAAACAAATATCAACAGTTATGTGAAGTGGCAGATCTTATTTTCCCCTCTGCTGTAAAATGAATCAATAGCAGGGGCCGGTCCTGGCATTCGACAGTGGAAAACTGCTTACTCTTCATTTGAGCTATATGTAATCAATCCTAGCCAGAGGATGGCTGGAGCCCTTTCCAAACTAAGTGGGGAAACTGTGGGATTACTAGCTCTGTGGCATTTATAAATTGAGCCCAACGAGAAAGAGGGCCACCAAGAGACTCCCGGTCAACGTAATTACACCGCCAGGCCAATAAATCCAATCCACACATCTTTTACAGTAGCACTGCAGTAAATTCAAGTCTCTCTTACACTGCTTTCTTGCACTACAGAAGAAAACATGAATGTTTTTGTTGATGTCGAAAGTAAAAAAAATAGAGGAAGAAAAATACAGTGGCCTTGGTTGCTACAAATCTCTGTAGCTTTTGCTTCTGGCCAAGCTGTGAGTCAGTGCAGCGATTTAGATCTACACAGTGTCGACTCCCATTATATATATATATATATATATATATATATATATATATATGTGTGTGTGACTGTGGATAAAATCTGCATTTAGTACCCTTGAAGGTGAATGTAAAGCACACTTGAAGTCCATCTAAAAGCCTTCCCTTTCAAAAACACGAAGGACACGAGAGCTGCTGCTTAAAAGCAAAGAATTGATTTAAGGGCTACATGCGGCGTCTCTGGGGATATTTAGAAGTGACAAATGTCAGACAAATATATAAAAGGACATTTGTGGCAGGGCTAACATCACACTGATCTTCATGACATTGAGACAGCCCGAGGATAAGTGATTCTTTTATCCCAGGTGCGTATGTGTGCTGCATGCTTAAGTCCATCCTGACCTTTCCTGTGTTTTCACCCGTGTTGTGCAGCAACAGTTGCAACTCCTGTTTTAAAAATTCTGTATTACACAAAATAAAACTTGTGCTGTGACATTTCAGATGTTTGTTCACTTTAATTCACTCAAGACCTCGGATGCAACCTGGTTACTGCCAGATTGATGGAACCAGAGACTATTGTGCGCCGTTTCTTCCTCCCCGGAGGACACATTAAAAAAACAAAACAAAAAAAAAACAGACCTGCATAAAATGAGTCAGGACTAAGTATCTCAGGTCAAAAAACGTCTTTAGAGTCATGCTGTTTGTGTCCGGATCCCCATTTTATCTCACATCATTTGCAGTCTTGATAAAAAGCAAACTTTCAGACTGCGCCACAGAGCGATGATTAATTCTGCAGAGCAGCTAGTCTGGTCTGGATCTGAACGTGGAGGGGGCTCCGAGAATAATAAGCACGGAGTAAAAGTCAAAAGTGGGTAAAACAGAGGTGACATTCTCTGCCTGTAACCAAGTTAGCGTCAAAGCTGCTCCATTGCTGTCTGGGGATGACTAAAGCATACTATTAACCTTTGTGGAAACGGTTTCTGAGCCCTCCTGGGTTGCTTTGGAGGATGTGTATATGTAGTATGTGCGTGCCCGTCTATCGCTCTCATAATTCAGTGGTGATTTTAAACTGAGTTAAGTATGAAGAGACATCTGAACACCAGCAACTACAACTGCAACTACACATGCATCCGGTCTGCCTTGTGCACATCAGGATGCATCTCCATCAAACCTGCCAAACATGAGAAAGCACCTGAAGTGAACAAATCACCGCAATGTTGTTTGCACACAAGACAGAGAATGAATCCACACATATCATATATCCCAATTAAGGTTTGGAGGAACAGTGAGGTCCATCTGCCTCTGGTGCTGTTTGGTTGCAGCCCTGGAGGCACCTTGTTGTCGGGATTTTCTTATCGACGCTCAGTGTGGAGTGTGCTAGCCTGCAGGCAGCAGCACTTTCACAGGATTAACTGTGGAGAAGGTGCCTACCCAGGCTGCTTTAACCCTTATAGTGTGTGCAGAAACTACCAAAGGAGGTTCAAACCCAGGGCCATATTGCTGTGAATAACTGGACTAGACTTAGCAAGCAGAGATCTCAAAATTCAAGACCCACATGATTATTTTTTTTGACACTAAAAGATGATCTGCACCTCAGATTTCTAACATGAATAGGCCAGGCAGGAATAGGCCAAAGGAAAACAGGAAAAAAATGTTTTATTTTTTGTGATGTGACTAAGGCTTTATCCCAATAACGGCGTCTTTACCTTAACATAAAAAATAGAGAGCTCAAAGAACTGAGGATCTTGGGGCTATCAAGTATTTTTGGAAGAAATATGTGCAGGCACTTTAAATAATACCAGAAAAATAGATGAAAAGGAGGGTAACTCTAAGCACTTCCTTTGGTTAAGCCTTAAACACATAGCTTGGCGCCAGAAACATTTAAGATCTCCAAAACCTTGTGAGGGATTAAACTAACTTGCAGGCTTATATGTGATCTGGAATTGATCTGGAAATGCTGTAAGTCTGTGCACCACACCTGGCAGCATGCTAACAGGGATATAATGAAAGGTTATTAATTAGTCTGCTGTTTATTTAAAGGTGCTGTTTTGACTCTAGTCATAATGCACAAAGAAGACTTCAATTTCCATTAAAAGGCTATTAACAGCTCAGTTTTTTTCCAGACTCGTCCCCTATGTGTCTCCACCTCCTGTATGACACTGCACATTCAGTGGTTGCCAATAAGAGTAAATACCCGTCTGTTGAGTTAACAAGCAGTGCCAAACATAGATGGAGACGCAGAGGAAAAGAAAGAGACCTCAATAAAGACAGGAAAAAAAAACTGAGGAAGCGAGGCTGTGTGGGAGGAAGTGCAAGTAAAAGTGAGGGTGAACGAAAAACCCTCCATTGGATTTGCAGTGGGGCTAAGCTGCCTTCTGGTGCTGCGTGACCAGCCTATACCACCAAGGCAAGAAGACTCGGGCTTATCTCTGTGCACACAAGCAGCACCGCTGGCAAAGGCAGCATGGCATAGCTGTGGGTGCTGCTGTCAGAGCATGACGGATAGCTCTTACTCTCACTCTCCCCCTCTTTCCTTACACTTTTACAGTTATTCTCTGTCACAAATGTTCACCCCATCCCCCCGTCACTCTCGCTCAGCCACTCGCAGAAGCGCATGTAAAGGTTTGATACGGACGCACGACAGCAGTGACTTACACTTAAGGTGGATTTAAAACAGAGAAGAGGCCTCCTGTGTCCTTGTAGCAAGAGTCCCACATTGATCTGGCTGAAGAGGACTTCTGCTTTTCTATGATTGAAATGTTAAGGTTCATTTACAATGTTACCAAACCTTCTGTCCAGACCACAAATACCACTTCTTAAAGAGATCTAAGATCCCGTTCACACTGGGGAAATCAGTCCAGCTAGAGCAGGATTCGGATATCTGGATATTTTCGGATTGTTTTTTTCTGAGTCTGAACAACGTGAATCCAGATTTATCGGGATTGATTTAGATCCACCTCTTGGAGGTCCTCTAGCCGGATTGGCTTACATCTGGCTAAGGTCTGAACGCAAATGCGGCTAACGAATCCCGCTAGCGACGTGATACTTCTGGTTCACGAGGAGAGCGTCCGGGTCGTGTACAAAAGCCGTGTGTAAACAACTGTCGAACTGTCGAACTATCAATCCTACTCTAGCTGGATTGACTTTCTCCAGTGTGAACAGGAAGTGTTTTTTTCTGCTTTACGAACACTTCCATGAAAAATAATACAGAAAATAATGAAACAAATTATCCCAAACTTGCACTAGCAGTAACAGGCTGCTGGTGGATTCTTCAAAGAAAGGATCTGATTTTAATATTAGCTGCTGTGGTCAATTATAGAATCACAGGTTCTGTCCAGATAGGATCATCTCTGTTCCTTATGGATACTGACTGCTAGCTTTGATGGTTTTTGTGAAATTACAGAAATTGCCTGCATCAGAAAAGCGGCCTTTGTCTTGTCACATTACTTCTAAACAGACAGTGGGATAAACGTAAAGAGAAAGCAGATCTATATGGATGAGAACATTAGCAGCTGCTTGTTATTCTGCAGAATGGAGGGGGCTTTTCCATTAGGTCCTCTGTAATGTCAGCCTAACAGCAGGGAGTAATAAGTGGTCATATGTCTGAAACAGGTGGTCGGTGGGAAGAAAACATCACAGATTATGTAAAAACCTTAGCAAATTCAAGAAGATGATGGAGGATATTTGTGTCCATCGAACTAAAACAGCAAGCAGAAATAAATATCATGCTGCTCCAAACCGTTTCCATCTTCTCTGGAAAATGGCTGGAGATATATGTTGTTCCATTTCCAGGGAAAAAAAAGTCAGCGGGGTGTCTCACAGAGGCTTGTGTGTAATTGCCACCCCTGGCGACAATCCGGATGTGTAAACACCAGAGATGTGCCACCTGAGACAATTACATCGAACATCGAAAGAGAGCTACACCAGTGTGCTGCCTGTGGCACTGGCTATGGCTGTCAACTGCTGTAGTGATTAGCTGCTCCTGCTGTATCACACTGTGACTGTGCAGCTGCTGCATTCCCAGGACAGCAGAGTGCTGTTTTCAAGGACAAGTGCAGCCTAAGCTCCAACACAAGTATCAAGGGCAGCGAGTTAACGCCTAACCTGACACATCCTTCGATCTATTGAATGGCCGCTAATGGAATTCAGGCCACTCCCTTTTACGGAACTGCACATCTAGCAAGGCTTGTAGGGAGCCTGCCTCCCTTCCTCTCCCCTCCCCTGCCCTCCCACACAGGTTCAGCCCTGCAGTGAAAATCCAATGAATAACTAACAGGGGAATAATCAGTCAGAGGGTGGCAGTGACCAGGTCCACTGCTCTCAGGGTGTTAGGGTATGCCAAGACCTGTGGTTCCACTTGTTTATTAGCATTTCATGTGTCAGCTACTGTGACTACAATGCTGTGTTAGCAGAGTCGGGCCTGTGCTGCTGCCCGAGTCGCACACACACACATTATTTGCCTTGTTAAAAGGACATTATTTATGATGGATCCTGATTGGTTTGCCTGAATCCATGTCTGGAATGACTCTTTCAATAAAATTTTAATATCTCACATTCACCGCTTTACTAGTTTGGCCATAAAACAATCAGATTTAAAGACTGTGACTGCAGCCTCCTCGTTCTTGTGTTTATATGTATATGCACTAGAATTTAGCCATCTCTCTCTCTCTCTCTCGCTCTCTCTCTCAAGTGAGGAAATAAGTCGGACACAAGCAAAACATGATGAAATGCCTCTCCTCAAGTCTGCAGTCAAGGTTGGTGCCACCGTTGGTAGCAATCAGTGGGTGCTGTCCGTCTGTCCTTGAGACAGATTACCCTTCTGCTTGTACCCCCCGGTCTGACACACAGGAAATACATTAGAGGATAACAAGGTAGAGAGTGTGAAGATGGAGAGAGTGAGAGATATGGGGGTGAGCAGAGAAGGAGGAGAGGGGAACAGAATGGTAGAAAGAGCAGAGAAAGTGTGTGTGTGTGTGTGTAAGGATGCAGCTCACTTCTTGGAAGCCATTAGCTGCAGCGACATGCTGCGAGGATTTTCCCTTTGCACCCATACAGAGATGTCTGCAGGAGTGCTCCTGTCTGTGAGTGCTTATGATCTGAATCCACAGTTAACTTCAGACACCGAATCAGACCCACATGTGCTACTGGTGGAGATAACATGAGTCAACTCCAGAAAACAAAGAGCGGCTGCACAGCAATGAAGGCTCAGTGTGATGAAGCAGTTTCCACGTGCACCTGTTGTAGGCAGGAACTTACTTAATGAGTCTGCAGCCATGGAGGCATTCGGCTCATCTACTATTTGCGTTCTATTACTGAGAGCAGAGCTCATCGAGCACCAGGGTGCAGGCTAAAGGCTGGCTATAATGATGTAAAGGTCAGACGCAGCAGTGGGACTCGGAAGCTGTCAGACGGAGATGCTGTGAGTCTGGGGAGAGCTGGTGTCAAGTGTCGCACCCTCTTTCCTCCCCCTTCCAGTCCCTCTCTGTTAAATCCTTCCTTATCTTTCTTTTCCTTTGCCTTCCTCTTCCCTCCTCGTCTTCCCTTTGCTTCCCTTTCATTTCTTTGTCCTTCTCCTGTCTTTTCTCTACAACATTGTCAAGTATATCACACCCTAATATAACTAATGTGACAGTTCAAACAGATGAATATCGCCCTTGCCCTCCTCTTCTATTTGCTCTGATGACATCAGCCTAAGCAATGAATGACTGTCATCATGTTTGGGCACTGCTCCTCCTCGGTCTGACTTTAAGGACACAGACTACAGCACTTTTTAATTGAACGACGCCATCAACATATCAATCAGTGGCTCCTCCTCAGAGGTGGCGTCGCCCGGGTGGGAGGCTCATCGGTCGGGTTATTAAAATGTCTGTTGTGAATGTGCTGTGTGTCTCTAATGACAGGTCTGTCTGAAGCCTGGCAGACAAGCACAGCAAGCAGCCTGCCACGTTATTACTATCCCATTAGAATAAATTAGCATGATCAGCCCTGTAGGAGCCGCCTGGCCTGAGTTTGACTATATAAAAACGCCATCGGGGCTGCGCTTACTGCATCCCATCAAGATAGTGGAGAGACGGGACGGTCACTAATCAGTGTCTCATTATGTGATACCACACTGCAAATAACTTACAGCATTTCTGTAGTCATATGGTGGAAAGCCAGGCCTTGATCAGATAGTGGTTTATCTAGGCCACCACTAGCCAGAGCTAATGATTAACTGTTATGGCTTCAGAGGCTTGTACCATTTGTTACTTTGTAGTTAAAAGCCATAAAAGCACAATAAGTCTCAGTCACATTTCATTTAATGGCTGAATGACTGTGACTTCCGACCCTGTGCTTTTAAAAAAAGAGCCCCCAGCTGCTATTGAATGGCTAATGGATGACAAGAGCGGGCTAAAATATCAACAGTCGGTCCACCTGTCCTGCCAAGCTTTTATCCCACAATTTCCTTTATTGATTATTGCCGAGTGAGTTGATACGGACGACCGCAGATCAATCTGTTCTCCGGTCGAAGCCTGGCTTGCAGGAGCAGAGTCAATGCATGATGACTCTGTAGAAAGCTCACTGGCGTGTGACACCATAGTGCATATGAGCTGCGTGACACACCTTTACCCGGCTCCTGCCTGCTAAGTGATGAGCTGATGTGACAAGATTCTCCTGCACCTCCACCCTGACACTGCTAAATCAGAGCAGAACAGTTACAGCTGCAAAGTCTGAAGCGCTGATTTACATGACTTATCACACACTCAAGGGCATGCAGTCAATGTCATCAGCTCTCCTTCATCAGTTGGGTAGCAAATAATAATCTTATTGCTCCTTTTGTGCTTTGGTCATAAATATGCTGTTTGCGTTTAACACACTCACTTTATTCCAGTCTGAGTCCTTGAAGTTACAACTATAGAGACAGGCCTTCACCCATGCAGAAAATTAGTGTCCACACACGGCTTTCCCGCAGTATTACACTGTCAGCTGACTACTGAATACAACGGCAGACTCTTGTTTAGGGATTTTCATGCAGGTTTCTGTCAGAATACAAAAATAATTTTTTTCCAGTTCCATTTAACTACAGATATTATATCTGCATCTTTATTTCAAGATGTAACTATGCATGTCTAACAGTTAAATCTGCTGAAAGACCTGCCAATCACCTTCAGCAGCATAACTTACTTTTCTCACCACACTCCCTCCCATCTAACCTTGACCCGAGCAGTTTGCTAACTGAATCACAGCAATGAAGTGACCAGAGATGCATTGCATCCATCAGTTTGAAATTAGTTTAGCTCAAACTCATTTCATCATCTCTGAGAAGTCAGCTCCCTAAAGTGTACTTAACTCTCACAGCAACAACCTAACCTCCGACACACAGAAATAGACACGCAGCAGACAGTTACCCCTCCAAAAATAGCATTCATTACAGGAGTAGATGTCCTCAGAGGCAAATAATAAGAAGTTGTGCACAGGAAATGAAGTTGTGGGAAGTTCATGTCAACATTTTAGATTGTGTCTGAGCTCCAAAAATCTGCCCATCTGCATACGGACACACACAGAATAATAATAACAAGAACTGTGGCAGCGACTGATAATCGAACAGCTGGACAATGTAATACTCAAAGTCACACTAAATGTCTCAGATTCCACACGACCAGCTGCCACACAAACAAACAGCTCAGTCCCAACCCCTGTGTCAGGTACCTATGGTGTAGCCTCTCTTCAGCTCGCCACATCGGGGGCTGCGGCGCTGGGAGTTGGTGGTGTTGTTTTCCTGCACCGCAAGGACGTTGGTTGTCTTGGCAACAGGTGGTGCAGCCCGGTTGAGGGGTGAGGCTGGCACCAGTGTCGGGGAGAAACCTTGACTGGCGATATCCACTGACTGGGACTTCTTCTTCAGTCTGCAGAGGGGGCAAACAGAGCAGAGAGAGGCACAACCTGTTACTGCTATGTTTATAGAAAATGCAGAATGTAATCATGAAGACGCAGGAGGGGTGAGAAAGGCTGTGTGACCTTCATTGTTCGAGGGTGGGGGGGGATCAAAGCTGATTTGCATCTGAGGTTGTTGGTGTCAATGTGCTGTCACAGAATTGTAATCGGACAAGACAGTTTTGTGCAGCGGCAAGGAAGTTAGCAGAGGGAATCAATGGGCTAATCACACCTTGTTAGGGGTGAATTTATTAGCATCGCTCCCCTCGCACAGTGCAGAGCTGTCTCTACTGTAAACAGGGCGTAAGCAGTGGGACTCTAGAGGAGAGCAGAGGAACCTGAAGAGGTACTGTTGGAGGAAAATGTACAGTTATCCATGGCAATGTAAACTATACTCCCTTTACCCCCTCAGTCAGGTATCTGTATACAATCGATGTTATATGTGTGTGTTATTAGTGCTGTATTCAAATGCACATTATCCACGGTGCATACCGACAGATCTTCCTCATAGGTTTAGAAGTAGACTGCTTATATAAAATGTATTAGAGGGACTGATTGGCGCTTTAGGTCACATCAAATTTGCCTATAACAACAACAACAACAACTCAAAGCCTATTAAAGGCCTGACCAGACATAAGTGATATAAATGAGTTAACTGGGCTAATCTTTACAGGTAATCCACAAACACTCTATCCACTTACATAATCTCACACTTGCACACAGACTGAATACCAACACACTGACACACACCAGTGCAAGTTAAAAAAAAAACAAAAAAACACTTGGGCGCTTCAGCGAAAACTTGGAGTAAAAAAGTGTAAAATGGCTCCTGAAACACTATCTGTCTCTGGTCTGAAAAAAAACTCCTGAAACAGCAATACAAGATTCCCAGCACTGCGCTCCCTCGCACACACTTTCAATCATTCCAGCAAAACTGCTGAAGCGAACAGAATCTTTCTGGCCATTCCACACAAGTGCCCATCCCCTCACAGACCAAAGAAGCACACATGACATACTGTCTAACTGGCTAATTGAAATGCATAATCTCTGTGGAAATGCTGTCTATCAGCGTGTGTGTTCTGTCTAAAACTGAGCAGGCAGAGCAGCGAATAAACACCAAGTCTACAGATGTGTTCACAAGAGAGACACAGAGTATTTACTACAAATATCCAAAACACACACACACACACCCACGCACACAAACATAAATCTCCTCTTTGTATTTATATTTTGTCTTTTCTTTGCAGAACTGCATGTGGTGGAAGTTTTTCGCAAAGCAAAACAAAAGCTGACAAACTTGGCTGGATGTGCCCGATTGTGCTAATGACTATTTTGAGGTAACAGCGTGTTTGTTTGGATGGCACATAATGAGGTTGGAGAACGAGTGAGAAGCAGAGACCTGCTGCTGCTGCTGCTGTTAATGGCAGTGGAGGATAAGACAGAGAGAGAGAGAAAGACACAGAGGAGAGAGAGAGAGAGAGAGAGAGAAAGAGGGAAGAGAGTGTCAAGCTGTGTGAAGTCTATCTGCACTCCCTTAGGAGTTAGTACTAATTACTGTCTCATCAGTAGAGCAGAAGCCCCTCTTCTAGCTCTGTTCCACTGAGCTACAAGGCCAAACGGTATCAAAACATAGAGTGTGTGAGTGTGTGTGTGTGTCAGATCAGCTGCGAAGAGACAGAATCAGAAGTGTTTATCTGAGAAAAAGATGGAAATGCACAAACTGAAAGTATGTGTGTGTAAACAATAAACCCATGAAAGTATGTGTGTGTGTGTGTGGTTTCTTTATACTTTTTATAGCATGGCAGCAGAATCCATCTACATAGGCACATTTCTAAGGTGTAAAAGTTTACAAAACTATCCATCCATCCGTCTTCTGAACCCGCTCTGTCCTGCAGTACAGGGTCACGAGGGGCTGGGGCCTATCCCAGCTATCTACGGCTGATAGACGGGGTCCGCTCTGGACTCTACAAAAACAATGATGCACACAGTTTCCTCACAACAATGCATATGAAAAAAGAACAAACTAAAAATGACTGTGAGAGACTGTTCTGATCGGATGTCTGCAAATCAGTGCATAAACAAAGAAACAAACAAAAAAGAATGACAAATACAGACTACTGCCACCTGCTGGTCTTTCATGGAAGTAAACTGGCGCCCTATCGCTGACTCCTGCTGTCAGCTTTCCCAGCAGAAGATGTTGCTTGTTTTTCCTCTTTTCTGTTCTGCCACCATTGCTCTACAGTTACATTTTTTATGTGTGTGTCAAATAATGTTTGTTTTTTGTCTTGTTGCAGTATATGTACTATAGGATCAGCATTTTCTGCAGCTTAGAGGCTGCTAACACTTCCCCACCGCCTCAGGCTCTGTAGTCAGCAACAATGTCCAAGTCCCAGGCTCTGCACAGACCACCGGCAGCACAGACACACAAGGGTATGACAGCTGAATGACAAAAAATGTTAAAAATTAGATATTTTTTGCCGTGAGGTTGAAGTAGGAGGTTGTGGTCAGAGCTCATCTGTGAATTTCCAATCTGGGCTTTAGCTACAACAGCTTCAGTTTCCTAAATGAGCATCAGACTTATGAACACAACTGTCATGGCAGCTACATTCTGCACAAACGATTCAAACTTGTTCAATAGAGCTACACAATCCGAATGTGTGAGGCATGAACAGACATGTGCGGTATCCTTGCTTCACATAGTCACTTCACATTATTGATAACAAGCGCAGGCTTCTAACCTGGCTGTGCAGGGAAATGGCAACAAGATTACCAGGCCAGAGCAGGAATTCTTTGCTTGTGGTGTTATTGGTTGGCTTTTTTTTTTCCTTTGGAGTGAGTGGGTGGGGTAAATAGGCTTCATCTTGAGCTGTGATTGCACCAATTTCCCCCACTGCAAGGAAAAAGAGCTCATGTGCACCAGAGAGGAATGAGGGGCGCATGTCAACAAAGCCACCAGCTCTGACAGATTCCTATCTACGAGCAAACGCTTACACAAAGACGAACAGAGGGAGGGGAAAAATGAAAGCAAACAGACGCAGAGGCATTTTGTTTGGCCGCCCCGCTGTTGTGATCTGACCTGGGCCAGGAGGCAGTGGTATATTTGCAGCCCTGCCAAACTGGCATCACTAAGATTATCCGGCTCTACAGGGATCCACGTGGTTTGGCACAGGATGCATAAACAACAGGAAATTTGGGGCTAAGTCAAAACATGCTTATCGCTCCCCTACTAAGAGGGATTAGACTTAGAAAAAAAGGGGGTCTTCGTTTGCATTGCCTTCAATTCCTCCTCTTTGCTTCGCTTCCAGTTCTCTGCCTCGTAGCAAAAGCATAACACATTTTATTTTTGGTGCTGTACATATACAGATAGGGTGCTGTGCTATATGAAGCCCATAGGGGAAGGCTGGGTGACGTCATAGTCAGTTACAGTGCTGGCAGCACAATGACTGACAGCAAGAATGCCTTCCAGTCCCCAATACTCTGAATGCTGCTTATGTAACTTTGAAATAAAAAGGAAGGAAAACATAAACTGTATGTATTTATTATCACTGCAGTGATGCTCAGGCTCCAGTCAGGCTGAGAAACATGAGAGATCACTGATGTTGAAGGACCTTGTGCGTTTAGCTGCTGACAGGTGATCAGGTTGATTTAATCCCTGTCTGTATTTTTTCCATCTTAAAGCTGCACTGAATTATTTGTGTCTTATCATCCAGCACTTTCCTTTCTGCTCATTGTTTGTAGCAATTAATTATTTTGCAGTCTGCAGCTTTAATGTTTCAGTGATTTCAGTGAGCTAGCTGCTGTTTTGGATAAAACTCATGGTGAGTATCATAAAAACAACAAATCACAAGCAACCGTTAGCAAGTGAACACAATGGAGGCTGTTATCATCATCCTGCCTCAGCTCATTTGTTGTAGGAGAACATAACATGAGGTCAGCATTTCAGTATTTGAAATAGAACATGCATATGTGTTCATTGGGGTTGGGACCCGTTGCCCTGGTAACCAAAAATGGCGATGCCAAAGAAGAATGGTTTTCCTTATACAATGTGTTTAAAGGTAGGGTAGGAGATTTCATTCTGATGCACTTTTTGTTAAATTAGTGTAACTTCTCTTTACAATCCGATAGCAACCGATTAGTTCGGCAGTTTCGCATTAAAACGAAGAATATGAATCATCTGTGGAAGCTATAAAACGCTAAAAACATCAGCCAATCCTCCAGGTGGACCCTGCACAGAGTATTGGCTGGTTGTCACTCTCTTCCTGCTCTGCGCACACCAGACAAGTACGTGCATGATGGCCGAAGTCACAGACCGCAGCTCGTCTTCAGGTAATGCATGTCCATGTGATTGGGAGGCGTGGCTTCGGGGTGAGCTCCGAGAGAAAGGGGCGTGTGTTTACTTTCGAAATCTGGCTGACTCTCACTGAGTTTTCAAAATCTCCTACCCTACCTTTAATGTTATGAATTGTAATGATGTCTTATCAACCAAATGTGTAGAATTTAGAGCTTTTAACAGGAGATCCACCTTTTTCATCTACGATGGTCTGGGCCATGTGAATTCTGGAGGGCGCCTGCGAAGGCCTGCATACTCTTCAGCCATCAGCCTTATTATGTGTGAGGAGGAGAGCTGGCTGCTGGCTGTGACGCTCCTTTAGACTCACCCAGGAGGCTGTGATGTGAAGTGTTTCTTTTTATTTAGTGGCATTCATGACCTAAATCCCTAATTTGCTCTCAGGTATTATGATGATGAGCAGCCCCACAACACATACATTACATATGAATACATGCATTGTAATGCTATGACCACAGCTAGGTATATAAACTCTGATAATTTCCTGATGCCTAGAATAACTGTTTATTATGTAACCATGACAATGCTGCAAAGGTTAGTCTTCTAATCAATGAAGAGTTATAAAAACTAATAAGGCGTTTTCTCATTTATATAAGAAGAGGAATGAGTGCCTTATGATTGTCTTCTAATCCTGAGGAAATAATGTCCAGAGTATCTGTTAATCATCTCTTGTCTCATCTTCATCTTGCATCAAATTACTATTTGAAATGGATTGCAGGGACTTTACTTCCTGCGGTCTCTGCGGCAGGCAATCATAACAAAACAATTGGACAACTGTGGACCAGCTTAAGCCTAATAAGAACGAGTCAGTCAACGATGAGTGTGCGCTCCTGACAAAGAGAGAGACAAAGAGACAGGAAGAGGGAGAGGGCAACAACAACCTGTGGTCATGCATGTTAATGAGGCCTTCTGTTGCATCCTGAAGCGTAATGAAATACGGGCTGGACCTCGCCGCTCTCTGCTCTGCTGTCGGACACCTCCACATAATGATGTATGGAGATCTACGCTGCATTACACTCGTCTGCCCTCGCTAAATGCCAGAGCAACAATTCTGTGTCAAAGGGTTTTGTGGGGGGGTTTTGGCCTCTGCAACAAAGTGTGGAGAAAAATAGCTACAGGCTAAATGCTTGATAATAAAAACCTGGGGTCAGGTGTGTTTGTGTGGATTTTACAGGAAATAACAGCAGAGGACGGGCCTTGTGTCTTACTTGAACAATTCCATCTCTTATTAGTTATGTAACACATTAAAGTGCTTTCCCATTACCGACAACTGAGACACACAGCTTCCTCGCTGAGTGGGTGTCCTCTTTGCATTCCCCCCCTCAGCTGCAAATCTACTTTGATGTGATTTTTCATTCCTGACACATCCTCTTGTTCAGCAAATGGTTAGAGTTTTTTCAGTTTAGTTTTAATTCTTAGAGACCCACAACGTTTTTTCTGACTTTTTTTTTTTTTTTTTTTAATGTCTTTCTATTTTGTTTGCCACTGGCAAAGTCAGACCCAGGCCAACATCAGAAGCACCGGCTGGATAGGAGAATAAAACAGAGGAGAGAGAGAGGCTGTCTGGCTGTGTGAGTTTCAGCCTCTGCTGTTGCACAGTTGCAGGGCAGTGAGATCTGTGAGTGAGACAGCACAGAAGAGCGGGACTCAGTGAGGGAAACCTCTGAATGACCCTGGACTTTTGGCAAAACAGAGGTTTGCAGTGCTCTACGGTCAAAACAAACGTGACATTAGTGATGCCATGATGGATCGTATCAGTTTCTACCTTAAATATTACATTTAACGTCTAACCACATGAGGAAAATCCAGTATATTAAAGCTGCATCAAATTACTATTAACAGCAGCTGACTTCTTAGATTAGGAGATCTTAAAACTAATCTTAACACTTAACACTAGAATTATTTTTTGTATTTTTTTATTTTGATTTATTATTAAGAAACTTATAAACACCTGTTCATTTATATATTTAGCATTTTACAAATTTTTAGTCTAATCTTATCTTCTTTGATCTGCTTTATGTGTGTGTATGTACATTTTCTTCTTTTTTTGTTGCTGCCATGTGCGTGTATGTGTATATTGTGTTTATCTATCTATCTATCTATCTATCTATCTATCTATCTATAAGAAACAACTAAGCTACTTCCTTTCCAAATGTCCACTTGTACAGACATTATTAGCTGTTTTATGCCTATGGTTTGTTGGTTATAGTCAACCTCTTACAGTAACTGGGTTACTTAAGAGAAATAATTCTGATTTTCAAACAGCAGAAGGCCTCAAAACAAAAACTTTTCCCTAAACATCCTAATTTCTAAACCCCACAAACTGGAATTGGAATATAATTACAGGAAAGGAACAAAGCAAGCTAATTTCATATATCAGTATAATTGTAATATTTCTGTTGTGATGTACCGAATAATTCTAGTGACCAGTGCCGGGAAATGCCATTTCCACAGCTACATTGCTCCTTTCTGATTCTGAGGGAAACTTTTTGACAGCTGTCATATTTTCAACACACTGATAATTCTGGAACCTAAGTACTTTTACTTGTGTGACTTTTAGTTGATTGCTGTTGATAATTTCATTTAAAAATATTGATGATGTAAGACCTTTAGTATCATTGGGCAGCTTTTAGTCAATTGTAGCTAAACCTCTTTTTCTGTCCAAGTGAACAGAGCACATGCACGGTGCTTTTAGTTTGAAATTCAGGGCCCCTGGCTGTGGGTTTAAATAAAATCCTCTCTACACCAGTTTGCACATGTTAATCAACCCTTAACTGATCACATAGAATTACTCACTAAAATAATACCAGACAAAGACACTGGCACACATAATGCCTCACCATCCAACCAACCCCGGAGCTGCCTCTATAATGATTTCTCCATCACTTAGCAGCTGCATCTGCCAACAACGTCGTCCATTTTGATCAAAAAGCAGTCCATAAATCAACAGCTCAGCTCCTGAGCACACAGCTGGGGGAGAGGCTGCTATTCATTTTCTAAAATGTATCAATATCGCACAGAAACACCCCTCAGCCATGGCCTTTCACTTGACTAACAGAGGAATTATCTTAGCTGACACAAGGCGGGGAGGAAAAAAAGAGGGAAACGGGAAAAACTGCTTCATTATGTGTCTGCCTCTCACTTGAGGGCATGTTTTTTGCTCTCTGTGTATCACTCAAGCAGAAAATACAGACACATACAGGAAAAGACAGCAAAAAAAAAGCATGCACGCTTGCTGTCTTTGTCCCCACCTCGGCGACAAACACAAACACACGCCGTCAGACTCGGCTGTTCGATCATACACAGCCTTCAGCGTTTCATTCAGTGAGTATCTGTGGGGCCTTGGGACTGTTACTGCAGTCTTCCACTGTCCTCCTCCTCCTCCTCTCCTCCACCTCCTCCTCCTCGTTGCTAGCCTCAGTCCTGCTCTCGCGCTCTCATTTGCCGAGCGCCGAGTCAGGCAGCAACACGATTGGTCAGCAGAATAGTGGAAGCGACGTCATGCCACTGTGGCTTGTGGTGGTGCAGAAATCAGAGATGTGTTCTGAGTTATTGGCAGGTTTTAGCAGTGTATCATGTCAAATGATTAAAGCTGCAGAGAGCAGCAGGAGCAAGACAGACAGCAAAGATGAAAAGAGTTTTAATCATCGCTGTTATTGGCTTCCCACATTGCAACTAATTTGTTAGGAAGAATAATGTACAAAGATATCCCTGAGCAACAACAGAGCATTTATGGAAAATGTAATATAAAGCAAAACCACCAACCGTTACAAACATTATACTGAAATGTCCTGCTGAGCATGCAAGAAAGACAGAGGCAACATTTTCTGTGATTATTTCTCCTTCCTTCAATCTTTTAGAGGTTCATTTATAAAAAAAAATCACAAAAAAAGAAGAAAAAGTTCTTGTAGAACATGTTCTACTGCCTTAGTGCCTTTGATTTTCCTTTTCAATGACATAACATAACAGCGGGGGCAAACAAACCGCTGTCAGGGAAGCTCGAACACAGACTCCTGTTTGAAAGTCTGCTGCTTTGCATGCACCCCCACCATTCCCAGCCAACGTCCTAATAGAAGTCAGGCAATCATGTGTAACCATGTGTGGTATCTGGTAGATATTTTATCAACCAAGATCTACATTCACTGTTTTAAAAGCACAAGGTCAGGTTTACAAAAAATGCATCGTACGCACACAACAAGCGGCGAGCGGGCGGCTGATATGTAGGCTACACACTGGGTGTTTCAAAACCCTGGCCTGCAAAACAACCTAAAGACTACTGTAGCATGCTGATAATCATATATATTTCCTTCTTTGTTACATGTTTAATTAAATGGAAATCTGGTTTCTGGTTATTAATTCCTCTTGCGAGCTGCTCCCCCGCTGCAGTCTGCAGCTCTTATTAATCTTGCCTAACAGCTTTTAAAACTCTTAATGATTAGTTAGTGTAAAAAGCTATAAAAGATGGCAATATATCATCTAACACAAACATAAAGAAGAAGCTTATGACTCTTGGTCAGTGAAGAACTTTCTGTGTGAGTATATCTGTTGTTAGTAATTAGCCTGCTTGCTGTTATTAGTGAAGCTCTGAGATAAGAGTGGGCAGAGGGGTCAGTGATTCATGGCGCTCCGCTGTGATGGATGCTCCATTTTAGGACAAACAAGATCAACTGAAAAACTTTAACAGAAACATTCTCCTGTGACAGACACATCAACAAGACTGGACGGGATTAAAAACATCTCATCTGACCCGGAGCAGAGGCGGCTGAAGCACAAGCCTTTGATTGGCTGCCCACCCTCGTTAACACACACACACACAGAAAAAGTGCGAGACCCCGGCCCTCTCATTTGCACCATGTCCTTGAAACAGCACAGAGCAGCCCTGTTGTCCCACAGACTTGGGCTCTGCACATGAAGGACGCCACGTGTCATCACTGGCAAAATGGCCTTCAACTGCTTAAGCCTTTTTCCTGTGGTGAGCACCAGGACGCCCACTTCTGTGCTGCTGCCATCACATGCTGCTCGAAATTATTTGAACTTTTGCCCAGTTTTATATCTCAGCTTTCTATTGCCTAATCTGCTTTAAGATGTTTGCAACTAGAAAAAAAGAATATGGATGTTTCTAGAAAACATTTTGATCTGACAAAGACTTCTTTCCTGTTATAACTGTCTGTTAAACTTGACCTTCTGTGGCATGTCTTTATGTGAGTGTAATTGTTCCTCCTGTCCATGTGGGACTGGAGCCAATTCCCATAACCTACTTCCACCCAGAGATTGTATTAGAAACCCTCCTATTAATACAGTATGGGCCCTCCTCTTCGCTCATACTCAAACTTAAAATGAACCCAGCATAGTGCCGCCTCAGGGCGCACTTCAAAGGATGTGTCAGAGTCGCACAATTTCAAGTGCTGTCAATTGTTTTCTATGGAGCGTTGTGCCCTGCTGGCTCATCCTTTCACACAGGCTCTGTTACTGGTGCCGGCTCAGAGGTGCAACACAGTGCAGTTTTGGTTTCTACAGTTTTTCCTTTTCGAAAGTTTGGTGAAAGATTGCACCAGCCACAGCCTCTAACACTGACAGCTGACTTCTGAGTGATAGGATGGAAGGTGTGCAGTCTGGCCTTTCCATCGTAGATCAACACTGATTTTGTCCAGGAGAATAAAAGGATAAATATTTATGACCGATACCCTCTAACTTTTCCAACTTTGGAGCTATTGGTCTTTTTTTTTTTATAAGTTCCAGAGGTACAAATCACATTATTTATTTTTTTTCCACAGAAAAGTCACATAAGCTGACTCCCTGTTGGAGCATTTCTATGGCTTGGATCAGATGAAACCACCTCAGTCCAAATGATCAATAACTGCCTCAAAAAATATCAGCTTCTTTGATAAAAAGCCAAAAGGTTAAAGCTTGTGCAAGTAACATTTCCAAGAGAAAAGTAAACTTTGACTGCTGTGGTGCATTCCAACCAAGAATCACACCAGGGTCTAAAGATTACGGCGAGAACGTGGTCTGCAGCTTAAATCGCTTAATGATGGCCAAAGACGACATAAAGCTACACTGCCCTATGTTCCTGTCTTCATAACATTAATGGTAATTCCACTGTAAGTTGGATTCTTACAGTGGAACTGCATAAGGAAGGAAAATAATGCATGCAGATCATTTTTAATGGCAGCCTCCTGCCTCCGTCTGAAAGCTAAACCTTTCAAAGTCCCAGGATGTGCTCACTTCATTGTGTCACTAACACATGTGTCTGACTGGAGGCAGCAACATCTGTCACCACTGGTGTCGCTGGCACCAGCTGAACGCCTCACACAAATCCTGGATGTTTGTGGGTCAGCTCTAAATCCGGATATGCATCCACAGAGCTGAGCAGTAATGCGCTTTGGTTTGAGGTCACTCTTCTGCATTCAAGCTGCAGTAAGATGTGCAGGGATCGACCCAACTGACACATCTCCACCTCCACCTTCTCCTCAATCACTTATTATCACCTCTCATTCCCACACTCTTCTCCATCAGTCATTATCCTCCTCCTCCTCCTCTCTCTCCCTCTCTCTCTCCCTCTCTCCGCTCTACAGTTGGCAGGCTGGTTGGCTCAAGCTGGTCAACCTGATGCCCTTCTGCAGCAGGCACCATTGGCAGCGCCTGGCATATTCTGCGGCTCACTGAAAGTCACCCAGCACACACATTAGCTTACTCTAGTGTGATACAGCTCAACTGATTTGCAGAGCAAATGGGAGCAGCTATAAAACAAAAGAACGCTTTATATACAGGATATCAATCTCAAACAAAGGAACAGTTCACCCCAAAGTATTGGAGGTATGGCTGGGTTCATGTTGCACAAAGTGTCAAAATAAATATATATAGTACTAATATATAAAATTTAATAAATGTAAATACAGCAGGGTGATACTTCTGCCAGGTGTAGTTCAGTAGAAAATAGTCCGTACATGATATTATTTAAACTATAAAAAGAATATAAACTGATTAAGCTTTCAATGAGAAAGGATATAAGGAGTGTCACATCAACCCAGATCAAAATAAGAGTGAGAGGAGGGTGTTGGGAGAAAGAACTGCTCCTAAATGGAGAGTGACAGCTGAGATGGACATGGCAAATAAAGACGGAGCCTCCAGGAGGTCTCTGGGCAGCTGTCAATCACGTCAAATGGACTCTCACAGCAAATCATCACACAGAGAAGCTGTAGC
The DNA here is from genome assembly GCF_900634625.1 of Parambassis ranga. Lineage (NCBI taxonomy): Eukaryota > Metazoa > Chordata > Actinopteri > Ambassidae > Parambassis > Parambassis ranga. Next base: position 4,353,703 of record NC_041036.1, read on the forward strand.
CCACTTCACTGCAACCAAAGTGCAGCTGATGGTTTCCAGCCACTAAAACAACTGTTAGTATTGAAAGTCTTCATCAAAGTAGATCAGTCTTCACTGCAAGCTAATTTGCCAAGATTAGCTTTAATTCCTGTCTTATGTGGATTCCCTTCACTTTGTATTGGTATTAAAAACCCACTGCTCCCAATGCACATGATCAGTGAGAGATAAACGTTTGAGTTACTGAAGGTTTCAATGATGTTATCACATCTGTGCAGCAGGAAGCAGCATTTACATCAGATCCAAACTGACATTTAGAAATAACAAAAAAGACTTTACAGGTAATTTAGGTGTTTTGCCACATACTCCACACCACGAGGGAGCAAAGGGTTCAGATGTGGGTGGAATCAATAAAACAGTAAATCAGGAATTAAATATTTCAAAGTCAATCAATGCCTGCAGAAGGTGGAGTTAATATAGCTTTGATAGATGGTACTGCTGTTCACCGTCTTGTTCTAATCTACACGGCAACAAGCCTCATCGCCTTGGAGGTCCTGTATGCTGAGCTGAAAAGATGCCCTTAATGGCACCATTACAACCTACACATGTAAATGGAAACTGTTCAAATTTATTCAGCTGCTTTGTTCCAAAGAGCTTTACAGTGTGTCACAGACGGTCACCCACTCAGAACACATTAACACTGTCCTGTGGGAACAGTACACACACACAAATATTACATAAGAGGAAATTAATGGCTTGATCAATAAATTAGTGCAGAAATGGCAACTGCTTGGTCACATTTAAAGTCGTCAGCCTCAAGAAGTCTGAAGAGTTTTGATCATTTTTAACCACTTTTTATTGAGCTTAACATTAAACCTGCATGTTACTGTGTGACTTAGATTAAGGGTGGGATGAGGAGGATATGGCTGATCGCTCCCATCCGGCAACACTTAGCGAACAGCCTGTCCTCCTGCCGCAGCCGCCAGCTATCACCGTGCAGGCAGCTATCTATACACTTGATATTCCCAGCACAGCTCAGCTCATCTGTTAGCATCCTGCAGTAAGTCCCCCATGGACCGCCTCCCTCACAAAACGGTATCATGACAAGAATATGGAAGAGCTGCCCAGCTGCTTCAATATTAATTAGGTTAAGGTAATATTTTGCAATGCTTAGAAAACTGCCTGCAAGTGAATTGACTTGTTAAGCATGTGTTGGTTTTGCAGTACAAAGAGGTGCATATTGATGCAACCCAAATTTGACATTTTGGTAACCTCAGGCTGCAGCAGACTTTACATCTGGTGCTTGGGGAGCAGGCGGTTAACACAGTCTGATCTGCTCCTCTGCCTCTGATAATTGTTGAAATTGCTTTATTTTCATGCTGTTTGTCCTCTAAGTTCATTTAAACATTTTCAATGTAAAGATAATCTTAGAGCTGAAGATGTCAGTCCATCAACAGAGCAATTGTCACCATGGTGGACAGGACTCTCCATGACAACCGTTTTTAAAGCCTGTGATTGTGGAGAATGACAGTGATCGCAGTGAACGGTAGAAAGAAAACACTTCACACTTTTCTGTTTAGCGGCTCTTTCCTCCACTAACTCATTTCTACATCACTTAACTGCAAACCACTGAGGGAAAATGAAATAAATCACTGTGTATCAAAGATCTGTGTGGTACATATGCATTCATGAGACGTGAAGGAAACAAAAGCTATTTTAGCAAGACAGAGAACAAACAAGAGGCATTACCTGCTGAATACACAAACTCTCAGCTCTCCTTAAACACTGGAACCATGTGGAGTGACCTGCTGAACAGATTAGCTAACATATACATACACTCATACTCACATGCACCATCCAGCAGGGACTGTGTTTTACATATGCGACACACACCCTTAAGATTGAGTCTGTAAATATGACAATCAGCTATTATCTGCACTGCATTACGCTCACTGATATCAAACCATCAGCAACTGCTTTGTATATTTAGCAGTAACACAGCCGCTGTAATAGAAAGTGTTTGTGTACAGTGTCATGATGCACCATTAATGTCTATACTTCAGGCCATAGACGAGTGAATTTTTATAACGGACAGCTCAAAATGTCAAAGCTGTGGCAGAAGTCGACTTCTCTAGTAATAAATAATGTAATATTTCATAGCTCCTGTTAGCATAACCAGTGGTCAGTATCACAATCCAGGTGTTTGCACTGAACAACAGAGAAGCACTGATCCGACTTCGTGAACTAACCACAATAAAACCTGTTAAAAATCAGATACAAGTTTTTGTTGTGTTGTGCACCCACTGCCAGGTTTGCATGTCCCTGTTTACTTGAGCAAAGATGATTTTGGAGAAAGGGTCACGGTTAAGTAAGTTTTTTTTCTTACAGGTTATGGGTTACCTCACCTGGTGGTGGTTCTGGTTTACATGTGTGTGCAGCCATGGTTTTGCTGTGAGCTGCCGCTTCAGAGACTATTGCATGGCAAATGTGGTCAAAGGGCACAGTGACGCACCACTCCGAGTCCCCATGAATTCAACAGGGACTCTTGCCATTCTCCTTCACCACTGATTGCAGCTGGCTGCAGCCGCACTCTGATATGACTTGTGTGTTTTTCTTATCCCCCACACCCCAACATAAAAGCACACAGTGAGCCCGTGGCCTGTCTTTGTTTTGTCCTTGTCATGTTGACTCTCCCTCCCTCCCTCCCTCCCTCCCTCCTTCCTCCTCGCCTTCTGCACCACACGCCAACACCACCGCCGAGCCAGCACCGCTCTGCCCCAGCTGGGTTTGGACGTGGGGCGTCGAGCACGATGGGATGGAGCAACAACAACTTCTCTCTGTATTCTCTCACTTTTTTTTTTACCTCCCTCAGAGCATCTTCTGCACCGCTGCTCTGCCACCATTAATTCATCAACAGAAATCTCCGGCAAACTTCCTAAACAAACAAGTGTGTTGACTTCTGCTCCTCAACTCACACTCTCGCACAGAGGTCACACAAGTGTAGACCTCCTCAGCAACAACAACACACACACACACACACCACTGAGTCGCTGTCCGACACGCTGTATTGACATCTGCTCCCTGATCGGGATGGAAACAGACAGACGGAGCCTGTGTTTGTGTTTGACCTAATAGCAGCTGACATGTGTGCATGTTTTCTAACTCAGCACCTTCCAAAAATGGAAATGCAGATGTGAACCTGTTTAATGGTAAGTTACTAATGAGTTTATCCACTCTGTGATTCACATCTGTTAGGTTTACCTCGCTCAGAGCTGGTAAAGCCCCTCAGGGAGGGCGTGTGTCAACAACAATGCTGCATTAAAAACATCCGAGTTACACTAATTTCATGCTCCTGTGTATTGTGTTAATTTACACAAGTAGATAATAATTTGTGATTCTCACTGTGTTTGCTTTGCATCCTTAAAGATAAGTGTGTGAAGTGAAGTGAAGAAAAGACTAGACATTCAATCCTGCACAATTCAAAACTTCAGATAACCACCCTGTGAAACACGTCTTTCTAAGGCTTCCTGGAGGTTTATATGAGATTTCTCAGGATTCTATGGCTCAACAACCCCCTGCAGGGTGAAGAAGGACCAATCTCTTATTTCTCAGGTTCTATTTGAATATATTTCTAACACATGTTCACAACACAAACATCTGTGGGCACCACTGATCTGCAGAACTTGCTATTACACTACTTTAAAGCCCATCTGAAAGTATGCACCATCTTTAATTCAGATGTCATTAACTTCTTAGTTAATACAATCTAGATACACTGGCTTAGGCTTAGAAAGTTGTACTCTAACTAAGCAGTTGTCCACTACCTACAAGGTTGGCAGTTCAGTCCCTGCTGCATGATGTGTCCTTTTAGGCGAGACACTTTAACCTGAAGTTGCCCCGTGTGGTTACACCATTAGTGTGTGTTAGAGCATGAATGTGCAGGAGTGCAAAGCACTTTGAGTACTTTAAAAAAGGTAGAAAAGCACTAGAGAAACACATTCCTTCCTTTCTCCACAGCACAAACTCTCTTATTCCCAAAGTGCCCTTGAACATTTGAGCTCCTTTTTATTGAAACATCGTATGGAAGATTGTGGCGAGTGACCCCATCACACATATTCTATTGAAATTTAGTTTCAGGCTTCCAGTTGTTGCCTTTGTAACCAGTGGTCACTCTGACACATATGAAACCACATACAGCAGTTTGTCACCAGTTTTCAATGTGAGTTCAATAAAAGTCCTCTAACAGCAGGAGAGGACAACGTGTCACTCTGACATCATCATATCATAAACGAGGTGGGAGTAGGTACATGGACCCTGTATCTGTATGGTTGGATCTAAATTAATTAATTAGGCTTGATTACTGATACTTTGATGCATTCAACATTAAATTATTTGATTGGCGACACTTAGTTCACGACTAAAGTTTAACATGTAATGCCTGAAACATATATTTTTTTTTGGTAGCTTACATAATAACAGCTGGATATTTGTTACAGTTTAATGTCTTCAGACACATCCAAAGAGCTGACTGCACACACACACAGCATGTTGTTGCCCTGAGGTTCAATGTTAATTTCAAGTGACAGAGAACAATGCAGCTGCCAGATGTGTGACTTTCAAGGTGTGACCCCCCCCCCCACCCCCCATACAAACATGCAGACACACACATATACACAGATTTCCATCTATATGCAACACACACACACACAGCCATGGGTCTCAGTTCTGATTAATTCATGTGTAATAATCATCATACTGGACGTCGCTGCATAATTCAGCATCTTCAGCGCTCACTCTGTTCAATAAAACATGGAACACATATAAGCAGCATCTGTGCATTTATCACCTTACACAAACACTGTGTGCAATTGTGTATATCTATATTCTCTATGTTTTGTAAGAAAAAGATCTTCGTCCAGCAGAATAATTCAACTTTATATACAGCACATGTGGATGAAGCCGAATTCTCATCTTTCCTAGTCTGGAACAGATGGTACATTGTGGTCAAATGTTCCAAAGGTGAAGAGCGGGCTATCCTCCTGTGTGTGTGTGTGTGTGTGTGTGTGTGTGTGTGTATCTGAACAGAAGCATATGTCATGTTGAAGGACATCTCAACAGATTTACTGTGGTGACGTCGGCCATCTTTCAGTATTTATGATCCCTGTGGACTTCACACATGTCTGCTCTGATATAACATACAGCATTAATGGGGCTAAATTGATGCAGCCTCTGATGAATGGGTATAAAGCCATATGAGTGTTAACGTGTCAGGAGTGGATGTGGATTCCTGTCACATGCCACACTCACCCAGCAGTTAGTGTGTGTTCTGAACTTTAACATGACATTCACACATACACCATGTGTTTAAAATCTGAAACACGTATGACCTGTGGCCACGTTTCATTTACATGGAAACAGCATCACATCTCCTGGTCTATATGTCGGCAACATGTGGAATGCAAAAAAAGAACCAGAGCTGGGACTAGACCGGGTGCAATTTTAATTAGCATCAGCAGATCACTTAAGAATTCAGAAGACCCACATGGTCAACTGGCCTCTACCTCTCCTTGTCCTTTCAGAACTTTCATCATACAGTCTATGTGGGTCAGCAGGTTCCTGCTTACACTGCAACGCCAAATCCACTTTTTTCTGATCAAAGTGGATTAAAGGTAGGGTGGTGGAGATTAGAAACATGCCCTGGAGTGCTCATTTCACTTCCTCTGCCAAGGCCTGTGTCAACCAAGGCATCTGTGGATATAGACCTACTTAACACACTAACATGGGACTAGGTCCTGACCAAAACATTAGGACCAAGATCCAATAAAGTGACAATAATCACGGTCGGAGAAACGGGTAGGATGAGGATTATGTGTTACTGTGAAATGCAGGGTTACATTATGACTACTGTAGGTTTGAGATCACACAGCTAGTTAGCAGCTAGCTGACTGCTCTTCTTCAGGGAGGAAAATGACTGGACCTGGTTCAAGACATCATACTACCCCTTCCCTGACAGAGAGATGACGCTCTGCTGTCTGTGCACTTGTTTGTTGAACATGTGTTATCTAACTAGAATGAAGGGTGTTCTGGATTAATGCCTTACCCATCTCCTGATATCTGTCATTGTTCATTAACCGGACATGACAGCAGTTCTTATGAAGGTGGGGAGACCTAGGTGACATCACAAGGCTTGTCAGTGTCAGTGTGCATTTAACAACAGTGGTTTGAGAGTGGACCAACCATGAACCGGAGTGTTGGAGCTTTGTGGAGGACTGAATCTGACCAGCATCACATTCAGCTCCCAGTCTGCAGGACTTAAAGTGTCCTGTGCACGTTTCTTACAAAAATGACACCCAACAACAATGCAGAGAGACAGATAGATATATCACTGCTTACATTAAAACATGGCCATCTGGGTGAAGCAGTAGTTCCTTAATGCATTTATGACCACTATTATTATAACACACCAATATGTCCATTACTGCTGGTGAGGGTGCACTGAAGCTTTACGATGATTCCGCCAGACGGCCCTGTTTCTGTGTGAACATACAATAGCACAGAGAGACGATCTTGCAAATGGATGATGTGTCTGTGAAAAGCTGGTGCGTAAAGTGACGCTCGGCCCGCTTCACTTCAGAAGGCCTGTCATTGCAGCCTAATGACGACTCTTCTACCATCTGGTGTCAAAAATCAGCAGGGCCGATGAAGCCGCTGTGGCCACTGCTGAAAAATTACCTGTTCTTTGATGAATGCTTCCAAACCGATCTCTGACAAACTAATTGTTTCCTCCACAATCCCTCTAAGCCTTTCAAATCTCTCTGTTTTGCTCTCAGGGCTATCCACTATGTCTTTTCATTTAGGGAGAATAACCTCCTTTTTTTTTTCAACCTGCAAAGCATCGATTGAAAGTCTGTCCCAAAGAATCCGAAAGGTTTTGCACATTATTAATAGGCTTTAAAACCTTGGAAATTCAGGAATACATTGTACTTAAGGAATTCTATTAAAGTGCCGGAGCTCTGGGAAAAGCCATTATTCCTTCTTTGATTTGCTCAATAAAGAACCCAAACACAACAAATAGGCTTCTGCACTCTTTCTCCTCAACACTTATCCCTGTTAGCACATCAAAATAGATGATTATGCTTCTAGCCTTCTCTCATTATGCTTTCACTTCCTTCAAAACAAACCTCGGCTTAAAATAAAGCTACTTTTTAGACACCAACAGGGAGAGAAACTGCTTCTGGTTTAAAAGAAATATCCATTTAAAAAAGAGTTGGTACATACCCAGCAGGTTCTACAACGGGTTCCATTGACTCTTGTGCCGAGGAGATAATGGAATCGATCCCTCAAACTGCTTAACTTAAGCGCAGGCCTGTCATGTGACTTTGTCCTCATTAGCAGAGTGGGGCACTGTACTAATTTATTTACCCAATATATCCCAGACAAGCAAGGATACACAGAGGGGGAGTGGGCTTGAGCCGGTCAAGCCGATTTAAGCCTGTTACTGATGCCCGAGTAGCAACATGAGGGACGAGGAGAAGAGGAGGAGGTGGAGGAGGAGGAGGAGGAGTGTGTGTGCAGGAGGTGCAGGAGATGTGATGACAGATGAAAAGATTGAGACAGACAGCACGGAAGGGAAAAGTATGGGAAAGCTGTCAAAGCTTGCAAGACAGGAGGCTGGTAGAGGATGCAGAAGAAGAAAGATCCAGGATGGTGATGGGACTGATGGGATGGGATGGGGCGGGGGGGGGGGGGGGGGGGGGGGGTGGCTGGTGGAGGGTGGGGTGTTATGTGCCCTGCTCTGTCTGGTCCTCGCCGTGCATCCCGGGTGGCCAGGCTCCAGGGACACGTCACTTGGGTCTGTTCCAGGTGGTAAAAGCATAAGTGCTCCTGGTGGCAGCGGAGATGTGCCACGCTCACGCTCGGCCATCTGGTGATGAGTCACTCCGTCTCTGCTCTTGTTTGCTCTGACTGGGCATGAGATTGCAGCCCATCACTGTGTGCATGTGTCCCTTCAGAGCATTAGCACCCTGTTTTATGTGATGGCGGGGATGTAATCAGTAAAAGCTGAGAGTATCTGGGCTCCATCTGCGATATGGCAGTGAGAGAGGCCTTGACAACTCATTTAATTTAGCAAGGTCTGACCCTCTGAAACAGAAGTCCAAACAGAAGCACCATGCGTATAGAAAGAGGCAGAAAACATAATAAACCTAATGCTAATTTGGTTAAAGTTCAGTGACATAGATGCACATTCCACTAAGCAACATGACTTAAAATGCATCTGTGCACTGCAAATGAAATGCACAAAAGTAATGGAGACAGGCTGGAGGCGATGCACACAGTAATCCCTCCAGTATTGTGCATAGCCTGATGGCAGCATGCATGCTGCCTCCTGGATCTGACAGCTTCCTCTGGCACTCTACTCTCTCCTCACATCCCAGTATCATTCCTCACACAATTATCATGCTGGAGTGACTGCTTCAGCAGCCACACTTCTACTGCCCCCTATCCACCAACATGTAACGTTACTTCACTGTAGAAAAAACTACATTAAGGCTCAAACCATCATTAATATTTATATATATTTAACTTAAAAAAGTGTCACCAAAAGCACACTACTTGCAAAATTAGGAAATATTTTTTCTGTTTTACCTCCTGCTGGAATATTAAATGTGACGAATGTCTTTTTGCTAAAATAAATAAATAAGTACGATCACCGCTGATGTGCCTTGACCGTTGATCCTGGATAAGTGTTCTTATTGTGACAGTATTTATAAGTATGGGTGCTGAACGGGAGGCTGGCCTTGAGCACACTGTCCTCTCACATTATTGTGTGAAGAGAAACAGCACAAACACACACACACACAGAGTGTGAAGCAAGGATCCAAAAGTGTTTCAGATATTACACTACAACACACAGGTCACACGTGTCCTGAAACAGCAGCAGCATGAGCTGCAGAGAAGCCACATTTTTGACGTTCAGTGCCTCAAAGTGGCGAGACTCAAAGTGAATCATGATCGGACCGACTGCTTTCATATTTAGAAAATAAAGACATGTCTCTGTGAAAGTCATCCTAATCTCACAGACCTGTTTTTTAAATACTGGCAACATCACAATATGATCTTTTTACTGAGCTCTTAACAGAAACACTGATTCACACGTTTAGGGAAATATGCTTATTAATTTCTGAGTGAGTTCAAAAAATAGATCCCACGCCCATGCCTGTTCTTTAAATACCAGTATGGAGCCAGGGGGGTGGTTAGCTTAGCTTGGCACAAACACAGAGAAAACAGCTAGCCCAGTTCTTTCCAAATATTTACTATCTACATTTATTTATTTATTTTTGAAAAAACAACAACAAATAAAATATCTCCCGCCTCGTTTCTTCAACCAGACATTATAGCAGTTTAGGAAAATCAACTAAAAACCTTTAAAGAAAAGAAAGCATCCTCTTGTAAATTAAAACTTTCAAATAATAATAATAATAAGAAAATATGGTACAGCTTAACATATTAAATAATGTTAAAGCTTCTGTTAGGCAATATTAACTTATTAGAATATGGTATACAGTTGCTAAGTTACTGACCAGTAATTAATTACTAATGGGAAAACTGTGAAACACTGCTATCAGTGAATTTCTGTAAACCTTTGAATCCTTTTCGCTCTGTATTATTGATCGATTCCTTGGTGTCACAGGAAACTGTAAATCTTACATGTATAGTGGAGTTATTGGCCCCTTGAGGTCTGTAGTTATATATAACCTCACTCATCGCCTTGGTAATCAACATATTCTGTCACTTATGTTTAAAAGTGTGTTAAAATCTTTGCCGTCGATGTATAAGCGTTGACTACTTCCTTACAGATCAGCTCAATGGACTTCATACTGGCTGTCACTGTCTTGGTTAGAGGGTCACATGGCTCAGCAGTTTTTATGGCTGACTGAAGCGCAGGGCTCTCCGTCACTGTGAAACTCCAGCCAGAGAGCAGAATGAAGTGGTTGGGACCGTCTCAGGTCTCCATCTTTGTGAGGAATGCTGCTCTCCCCCCTGAAATATTTTGGGTAATGAAACTCCGCCTGGCCCATCTGTATCCGGGCCCGTTCTGAGTCAGGCAGTGCATGATGATGTTTCTGAGCAGTGGCTGAGAAATGGCAGACAGGCGCTGCAGAATACTGAGCCGGCCCACCTGCATGTGAAGCAGCTGTAAAAGAACGTGCTCCATTAAAAGAAAAAAAACATATTTAGCAAAATGTGAAACAATAAAAAGCATTTACTGGTGTCAAGTGTGTAAATGTATTGGAACAGTTAATAATTGGTCAAGCATGAGTTGCCAAGAGCATGAGTAATACTAAAACAGCCACGCTGCAGCCTGTATTCTGAGTGGACCGAGGGATAAGGAGGATAAATGTGAAACAAAAGCTCCTTTTGAACAAACTGACTCATGCTGCTCCCCCCTCCCCTCATTCATTTTACTCCATATTACCGAATGCATCGACCTATGGTCACCCTGTGCAGTGGCTTGCGTGAGTTCTGCACATCAGGGATGCATGGACACTGTCCTCAGAGGGACAGATGAATCTTTTATGTTAAAAGAGACACATGTTATAGAAATAAACCTCTCCTGTCACACAGTGTTGTGTGGTTGTAAACACTGCAAATGGCCAATATAAGTCAATCTCCTCTAAGTCGAGCACCTACTTGGCTAGGTTTATGAAAAGATCCATCTTTTTGACTTTGCACACAACCTTCCACAAAAGCCTCAAAGCAAATCTGTCCTCTTTTTCTGGGTTACCAGGGTGACAGGTCCCAGCGGAGACACCGGTCTCATTCATGCAATCATTCACATCCACAAAGGTCTCCGTGCAATCTGAGTTACCTTCTGTGTATCCTTCATCACCATAAATGATCTGGTCTATCCACAGTTAATAACACCTGATAAGGGGCCATAACTTTCAAACGGCCTGTGTGTTCCAGTTTCAGCTGCACAGTTGGTCACTCACAGCTCCACTACACAAGTAGAACACAATCTGTTTAAACCGAAGCATCACTCATGCCTTCTGAAAAAGTCTGTGTGGTCCGTAAACTGTGCGATACTCTGAGAAAAAGATATATGTACAATGCTTTGGATTTAATTTCACTGGCTCACACATGTTCCGCTACTGCTGACGCCTGACTTTTTAGTCGGTGCACTGCATTTGTTTAGAGAACATCCAGTATAAACATTAAAATAAATCCTGTGTTGGCAAATACGGCTGCAAAGAGCTTTATCCCCATCTCTCTGTGTGATGTATTGAATAAAGCCTGTGACCAGGGAGTGCTGCAGAATGGGCTTTTAATCAGAAAGGCCAAGGCCTGCAGATGGGTGGTGGTGGTGGATGAGGAAGAGGAGGAGGAGGAGGAGGAGGTTAGGGGGGGCATTACATAAATAGTTTTACCCTGCATCCAGATTCATTATCTGAGCAGACATCCATCATGTCTGATTTATATTTAGAAAGGGATTACATCACGATGGAAAAGCAGGTTAATACTTTACAGTGGGTTTATGTAAGTAACCAAAGCAAAAGAGTCAACATTACAAATGTTTACCTTTTTATTACTGGCCTCTACTGGTGCCCAGAGGAAGTGCAAAAACATTAGCAGGTGAGCTGGCAGCTTCAAACGGGAACCAGCAGCCCTAAACCCCTCCGAGCGTGACGCACTGAAATTCTTACTGCATCTTGTGCACAGAGCATGTCTGCAAACGCAGTCAACCGAACACACAGACGGCACCTTTTGACCAAGCATCATAACTGAGAACGCTACACACCAGACCACGAATGATGATGCGGAAAACGCATGTTCTACAGAGAGGCAGTAAGCTCCAGGTTGACACCTGGAATGAAGATGCTGTGTGACAGCTCAGCTCTCTTCATCCTACAGAGGACGCATGGTCAGACTGGACTGTTTTGACATTTTAAATCAGACAATATAACACGAAGACTGCCGCCTCTTTGTAGACGTCCGTTTCCCTCACCTGGGGTGTCATCTGTGTGCACATTATTGCTCTTCTCTCACTTTTTGCCTGGATTCCCTCTCACTCACACCTCGGAGTCGAGCTGAGAGGAACTCTAGGTGTCATTTTCCTGTGTTCACACACACTTTCTGCAGGTGGCTGCTCACAGGTACACCAGTAAGAAATGAATCTTCATTAGCAGAAGGAATCACTGAATGATTTATAGCTAATCAATCTGAGACATGCACACATGACTAATTAGGATTTGCAGTGTTTCCTGCTGAGACAGACTTTAACAGCAACAAGACTTGTGTCTTTTTTAATGTTTAAGACTCTGATATTTAACAGTTAAATGTATGTTTCCTTCCAGCGTGAGTCATCAAACATTGTTCACAGGAGTTCAGCGGTCTAAGTGCAGTGAGTGGGAACAGTATGGGGTGAAAATTGAGGACTAAAAAGCTCTGCACACTGTGAGGGAGACAGTTTAAAAAGTGTGTCTTCTACTTAGTCCTTCACCCATTTGATAGAAAACACTCTCCTCTATCACTTAACCAGAAGCTAATTTAATTTATTTTAATACATTTTAATAAAATTCCCCAGACAGGCAGACAGAATGAGTAGCTGGACGACTGGCTGGCAAACAGAGAGAATGTATTCCATCCCTGAGCTCATTCCCTTGAATTATACATGCAGCAGAGTGGATGCACCGTGTTTTAAAGCTACACTAAATGACCTTTCATGATAATTGTGGCCCAGTGTCCTCAGGCTTCCTGCCTGGGTATGGATATTATGCAACCGGACTATATGTTAGTTTCAAATGTCACACGTCAAGAATAACAAGGCCGATGAAGAGTTTCCCTTTTGTTGCATCTTTCACGGAAGCAAGCGCAGGATGCTGAGAGACCTCTGGCTGGATAAATAAACTTCCAGCACGACTCAGCCACAGAGAAGAACGCCTGGGACGCTGCTGCCTTCTAATGAAAAGGAGTGTGTTGGTTTTAATACAACACATACTCCGTAAGCCCAATCTGTTCATGCATGACCTATAGGGCTGTGTATTGGCAAGAATCTGGCGATACGATACATATCACGATACAATACGATATACCCCGATACTGTAACAAAGACAGTGTATATTGCGATTATATATATATATATACCCATCAGCTATATTAGCTTTGATACTTTCTCTCTCTGTGACGGGTATATAAAAGAGTATAGAAAGCTTGTTTGGAAAGCCGCATCTGAATACTAGTAATTCATCACAAGAACAAAATGTTTTATAAATAAATTGTAATTATTTTTAATTATAAGAACTTTGCACAATGCAACCCTATCTCACATTCAAGTTATTTTTATGCTGAAAGAGACAAACGTAAGATGTTGAAATTAATGTTTGCTCATAAATAATTAATAAAAAATCGATTTGGCCACAACTTAAATCGATACCAGTATCTCCAAATAAAATATCGCGATATATCACAAAATCGATTTTTTCTTACACCCCTAATGACCTATAAACCATATGTGTCCCCATCTACCTGTAATATACAGCAAATATAATATAGTAACAAAAATCTGAAGATATTGTGCCATATGTCACAGCCCTGCATTTCCACCTCAACCACAGCAACAACGGGGGATGTAAACTATCACCTGAGATGAATCACATCACACGATTCACCTCTTAATATAATTACTAGATGACAGTGTGTGTTGTTAGTGTCTTTTATTCTTTCTGTATTTGATCACAATTGATTTCCGTATTCTGAAGAAGTTTCCTGAGCCTTTGCATACATTAAAGGGAGCTTCTGCTTACCTGCCTCTGAGAACAAACTTCTTAAGAATTTAAATTTTTACCTTCTGACATTATCTTGGTCCTTTGATAAAGAACTGATGCAAGCCTGATCTCAAAGAGCATTAGCTTTAATACTTTCTCTCTCTGTGACGGGTTGGGTCATGACTGCACAGGTCTTGCATGTCTGTGCACGACACTGAACTCTGCACGACCCTGAGACGGATGGTGAAGAGCACATCACGCTCATGCAGTTAGACCAGGACCTGAAGTCACAGGCTGTCTCCAAGGACAAGAGCACTATCCGTCCTGGCAGCGAGGGAGCTGTATAGGAATGATCTAATGGGAAGTAAAATGGTGTCCTCTGCCAGTGGACAGTGCCGGGTAATCCTGCCTGGACATGTGTGGAGCTGAAAATACACGAGATCACACCAAATTCTTGTGTATCCAAGAGCAAATCATCCTTCACGCCATCACAAAAAAAAAATGTGACCAATGTATGTCTGTGTGTGCTGTACTCAACAACCCACACTTCCTTATCCTGAAGGCCAATTAGGAATCATTTCAAACCTGCCAGACAGCAGACAACCCTTAGAAGCTTCATTAAGCTTTGTTACAGCTGTTGGAGTTCATCTGACAAAATAAATAAATAAATAAATCACAACCACAAATCCATATCCAAACAACCCCCCCACCCCCCAGGCTGGGCCGGGAAAGAGCTGCAGCAACGCATCAGGAGGATGAGGTGCAGAGACAGTTCATTACTCACAGGTGAGCAATTATTTCCTCCCGCCACCTTCCCACACAGACATGTGGTGTCACAGGACGACCTCTGGATGGGCACCCGAGGACCGCCCTTTACGCCGCCGCGCCCTCACACAGTGATACTTTATGCTGAGCGCAGCAATTTTATCTTAAAACGTTGTTTTCAGCTTCTCTTTTTGTGTCACATTCTGCACAAATTATTATGTCATTTAGCTTACACAAACACAAGCTGGCCGCCGTGTCCTGAGGATACATCACTCTGAGGACAAGCATCACTTCTGTGTGCGACCGTTACATAATACATCAACTCCACTGTGAGGTAAAATGCTCCTTTTTACAGCAGCAGTCATAAAAGCCTTGTTGATTTTCAGTGCGCTGCCTTTAGCATCTGCCTCCTGCAACTCCCTCTGTAGGGTCACAGGACACGTCATTTATCAGGGCTTGTTAAAGTCACCATCAGCGACACACAGCCTCTGTGTGCTGTGTCAGGATACAGTCACTTTTCAGTTCAGCCTAACTTAAACTACATCACAATGCAGAGCTGCTTGAAGGTTGTTGAACCCTTTTCTATATTTATGCATACATATTGATTTTCCCTATAGCGGAAACAGAAAGCCCAAACTAAAAATGAAACAGAAATGTAATTTATTTACTCAGATTATCCATAATATTTATGCAGACATTTTTCAGGCTCCACTGTACATAGATAGATAAATAGTGGCAGGTATCCAGATTTGTTGTTGAGTTTTTGAGAAAAAGAATGAGTGGAAAACACCAAAAAAAAACTTTTTTAGGCATATCATCATATTTTAATTTCTTCTTATTAAACAGTGAACAACAGCAGGACTTACAAAGGCAGCAGCTCACAGAATTAAAACCCTGAAGATGGCTTCTAACCACTTTTTATGAGCTGCAGAAGACAACAAACGATGAAAGACAGAGAGAAATCTGGATGCTGTGAGTCATTTTCCATTCCCTCTGACTAGCCTCTGTTTTGGGGGCTGATTAGTGAAATGAGCAGACAGCCTGATTTGACCTCTCCATTTTCTTAGCATCGTTAAAGTTTAGTAGCACATTCCTCCATGGTTGGACACAATCTGTTTCTGTATAGAAACAGATTATAGGGCGGTATTGTGCCTCCTATAATTGAACACTCATGCCCATACAGCAGTGAATTTCACTCGGTGTTAACCTGTCAGATGTCAACATTAGCAAGCGCCACACCGTTTATGTAGACAATGGTTGTGTGCGCCTCTCTGCAGGCTATCAGGATGAATACACAGAGACAATTTAATTCCACACTTAACTGCTGCCCGTGATCCAATCGTTTGCTTTCCATGTACTTTAAATGGGTTTCATGCATTTCTCACTACCACACTGTCACACCCAATGAAAAAGAGCCGTTCAGGTCGACACAGAGACCCTATCGGAAACATGGCAGGGCAGCTGGGAGGAGACAGACCATGCTCCCAGGAAAAAACACACCAAAAAAAAAACATTGGCAGGCCATCAAATATGGATGTCACAATTTCACAAGGCAAGGAGAGTGAAAATGAATATATGATGCTGGAAAGCTCTCAGGCGGGCCTCATCCTTCAGCAGGACTTTCAAAAGGCGTTACTGATCGACTCAGTGGATATCTGAATCCAAGAAAGCTGCATTTATAGGCGCATGCTGGAAATATTTTAATGTGGGCTAATCAAATAATTCAAAGTTTTAAAGTGATAAATAAAAGGTATGTGAATGCTGTGTTCACCGTGTTATCCCAAGAGTTGATATGAGTGGATAAATATCAGGAATGAGGCTATATTATATCCCCATACACAGCTTTCATTGTTGCTACACCGTGATTGGATAAACACTGTTGGGTTACCGGGAGAATCCTCAGCCTTTCCCTGATTTCAGCTATTTCAAAGCAGTGCTGCTAATTTACTGTAAACATAACAGGTGAGCAAGCACTTTCTGCTGACTGTGGCACATTTCCTATTGTGTGTGTGTGTGTGTGAGGTGCTAAAGCTTGTGATGACAGGCCCAATCTCACCTTCCCATTTTAATTTAGCTCCGGCTGGTGGTGAACAACCTTTCCAGCACTTAATCAGCACCGTAAGACTGTAAACACGTCAACCAGCTGCAATCAGACTGCAGAGAGCTGCGGAGAGAACGGGCCAGGAGCGTGATTTACATTTGATTTAAATGAGAATTTGCAGTTGCCAAGATGTGGATCAAACACACACACACATACTGTATATATACACCCATCTATACATAAAGACATCATATCCTCAGACAGACAGTGTGAAGCTGACGTTACAATTTGTGACATTGAAGCTGTGAAGCCCACTGGGGAAGATTTACCTTCAATATCCTAATACAAATTCCAATACAGCATGCTGTGACAACTAGAAGATTCAAACGGGACAGGTACTGTAATGTGATTTATTAAAAGGTATTTCATGCTTATTGCACTGTATAATGTCAAAATCTAATGAGATGCACTATATTAGGTTTTGATTGCAGTAAATTAAATCAGATTAGTGAAGGAGTTGCACTTTTTTCTTTCAGGTGCAGTTATAATACACACACAGCCTCTTTTTGTATTTATTTTAGCTGCACACTGGTAATTAAAGATGGAATACATTAAGAATTTATTGCATCATTAATAAATCACTCCAATAATTTATTAACTAGACACCTGGTTTATTAACCTTTATGTTATATGAACAGAAAATCATGAACAGTCTGGCTGTCTTTCCACACCATCCCCTCGCGTGCAGCCTCATCAGTATGACTCCCCTGTACGGCTAACCTCGTATGAATTCACATAACGTCCACTCGGTTATTGAACTTGACCTTATTCCTTTTGCTCTAATATAGTATTTCTTGCTCTGTATGCCATGTGCATTGTGTTCAATGCGCCACCACATTATCTAACTCTCCGCTTCCATTGTGATGAGTCACAGGCCCAACCTTAGGCAGTGGAGCTCAGGCAAAAGGGGAGGAGGATGTGATTTGAATTCAGCAGCAGTCAGGAGGAGATGGAGGGAAAAGGGCAGTTTATTTTAAGATGCCTCTGTACCACTGGCTAGATTTGTCAGAAATCATTTAGAAACGCTCCAGTGGAACTTCAAAATAAGAGATATCTGGATGAATATGTATGTGTGTGTGTGTGTGAGAGCAGGTTTTGGGGCAAAAGTTATTTTGTAAACATGCATTTTTGATTTTATGTTAAAACACCAGGATTGTGTTGGTGCTACAGCAGATGTCAACAAGTGTTCTTTACATCCCCAATAACTTCACTGGGGATCAATTACATTTTCAAATACAAAAACCAGGGGGGAAAAACAATCTAATGTCTACAGCAAAAGTCTGAGTAAGGACATAGGCTGGGAGGCTGGCTGGGGGTAGTTGAGGTACATGCAATGTGAAGGACTTTATCTCAAGAGTCTGAGGTTCGAGTCCCCCTGATACCACAAGCTGTTTTGTTTTCACCCAGCGTTAAGTTTTGTTTTTGCAGTTAACTTTAGTTTTTCCAATCAAAAAAATAACTGGTTACACATAACATGGTAATGGGTTAGGTAAAGATCATCACAAATTCATAGCATTAAACAGATTTTACAAGGAGAACTGCTCCAATGTGTGGACGACGTCCCGCCATGAACACATCCAGATGCAGCTGGTCGATATTTCAAGAACTCATCAATCAATCATCAACCTCATGTTATATTTTTGTGGTGAGGATGGGCTGGAAAAACACAATTATCATCAGCTTAGCACATCATGGCTAACATAGTATAAAGCTAACAAAATACACACCTACAGAGCTTAACGCTTTCCATCCCACTGCCCCCATTTTTGGGGGCTTTTGTATGTACCCAACAATAAAATCCATAAACACTGCACTAACCATGTAAAAAAAAAAATCATATTGCATATCAATTTAAACAGGAGAAACTCTACTACAAGCAGACAGACAAACAGATAACAACAACAACAATTATTTGATATAAAGATGTATATACTTTATTAACCCTAAACTGGGAAATGTAATGGGCTCATAGCTATTTCCCTTCACTTGCAAAATTTGTGCTAAGCTAAGCTAAGGCTTCATGATAATTGTGGTATCTATCTATTCCTCTAATTGTCACCATTTCACAAATGAATCACTGTTTTTAAACTATTTCCAAAAGGTATAAGTTGAGCACTTCTTAACAGAACCTCTCTGGAGATTCCTGCTCGAGCTCTAGTCATTTAGCCAAACTAGAGCACCTCGTCCAGTCTCTGCAGCCTGGCTTTCAGGCCACTTAAAGCTGCACTACTTTAGGACTGAAGGAGGAAAAGAGAAAAAAAACAACTTCTCAGTGCAGTAAGTAGAGCGAACAGCCAGCCTTGCGTGGGAGGCTGATGAGCACTGGTGGTGCCATTGACAATCTTACCTTCCTGTGAACCCTGTGTAAACTGGCACCTTCTTCCCTTTGTCGTAATACTCACACTCACACTCAAGAAAATGTCTCTGATTTCACTGCTCTTACTCTGCTTTTATATTTAAAACTGAGCAAGAGGGCTGGAGGGCTTTTTAAGTCAAGAGGATTGTATCTGTAATGCTCTTTTTGACACCTGTAACAGCTTTCTATTTGATACTACATTCCATGAGAAAATGCAATCAGCTGAAGAGGGCTGCCATAACAGCAACGTGTCAGCTGATGAGTCAATATCCTTCTATTGCTTCTTCCAAAGAAAGAAAGGAAGGGAGGAAGGGAAAAATATTAGCTTGAGCAATGGCACTGGAAATTTACTGTGCCATCTGCTGTAAAGCCATAAATCAGAATTAATGTCAGGCTCGATGAAGTAAAGCATGTGGCTTTTAGTTTTTAAGAGCGCTCTGAGACCAGTATACCTGCTCCTCATACATTACACACACTTGTAAATTCTACCCATATGAATTAATCAAACGGGCAAGTAGATCCAATAACGTCAAAGTGGCTGAACAAAAGTGTGGTGATCAGGTGACCATGATGTATAAAAGGGCCGCAGAGGGTAAATAAAGATGACAGCACCTCGATACAAAGATGGCGGCCGATATGCGGATGTTAGCGCCACTGCACTGCCCGATGTGTCTTACAACAACGGCATTATATTATTATGTGGTATGTATGTGTGTGTGTGGTACAATATACGATGACATCTC
Organism: Parambassis ranga; assembly: GCF_900634625.1. Classification (NCBI taxonomy): domain Eukaryota; kingdom Metazoa; phylum Chordata; class Actinopteri; family Ambassidae; genus Parambassis; species Parambassis ranga. Next base: position 4,373,410 of record NC_041036.1, read on the forward strand.
ATGCACTTCTACACTCCTCCTGTTCAGCAATGCTTTGCTTCTGCTCACATTAAAAGCTGCCTTCACTGTAGTGGCTGCTGCCAGATCCAGAAAAAAAGGCAAATGAGATCATTCATGTTTTAATGCTTCCTGCCAGATAAGGATGAGCTCAGTGCATTTATCAAAAAACAAAACAAAACGGAGGCCCTGCAACAACAAATTCAGCCACTGCACTTTTCCATGATCACAAAAATGTCACAGCAGTCAGCAAATTGAGTTAAATGCAAACGGCAGTGGGAGATATGATCCGTACGAGCCGCAGTTCTGACTGAGCTCCTGGCTGTTTTTTTTTTTGGCTGGACTTAGGGTTTTATTTATTTATTTACTCTTAATCTGTCCTTATATAAGATATGAAATAAGCTGAGCCACAGGGATAAAACCCCAGACAGAAAAAGACGGCATAGTTTCACAACCGAAGTGTCTTTGAAGCAGTTGTTTTTGTTTTGTTGTGTTTCTTTTTCCTCCTTTGGCATTCTCCCTAGAGGTAATTACCACACTTAACAAACACACCCAGAGGTGCTTTCTCTGCTGCATCCTGCTGACATAATGCCACGCACTTGCGCACACATCTGCAAGCTTCTTAAATAACTCTATAATATGCAGAAGTATTTAAATAACCAGCAGCTTTGTATCCAGGATGTAAATGTGTACAGTCTTCTCACGCTCTGATGGTTGATCTTGATGTTTGTTTGTTGTCGGCTGAGCAGCGTTTACCCTCTGGATGACATTGAGGTCTGCTGCTGTTTCAGTGAGTAATCAAATAAAACGTTAATTTGACTCTTCTTCAATGTTCACCGCAGGTCAGTGATCTCCTGGGGCACCAGCTGCTGCACCTATAAGCTGCAACACCATCCATCCATCCAGCAGAAAGGAGAGGAGAGAGAGAGGTCGTGATGAGGAAAGAGAGGGCCAAAGGGCAAGGTTGACTGTACGTCACTGCAACATGGTTATTAATCATACAACAGGAACTGCAGTGTTAGAGCCATGCACTGCACATGATTCATTTTCAAAGGACAGAATCCTTTGGAAAATCACTTTGCAGAGCCAGTGATTTCTTGAGTTGACTAACACACAATCTGGATCCACATTCAGTGCATATAACTATTCAACTGCACCAGCATTGGTTGATCCTATTTCTCAGACCTGTTAGGTGCATATAGATCTATAATCCTAGTCACTTTTGTGCTCTACTTGATGCAACAGATCTCCTCACATGCAAACACAGCAGAAAGTAGCAACAAAATGCAGCCTGAACTGAGATTTTAACACTTAAATTGAAGCCATCAACACATAGAAAGATCTGGAATGTACATGCATTGACTCTAAGCTTTGAATGCCTTTATGCATCATCAAATGTACAGAGTGAAGACTTTACTCCAGTCATTACTCCAGAACCATTCAGAAGGAGAGAGTCAGCAGTTCTATCCAGCCTATAACCCTCCCTCGTCACTCTATGTCCCATCTGATCTAATGTAATCAAGAGAGCCACACACACAAACTGGTTGCATATCTCACTTCATTGATTAACAGAGTCAGGTGGAAAACGGATTAAAAAATAAAGTGAGTCTGATTAGAACGGATCACTTTAAAGCTTTCTGCATGCCGGAAGTAGAAAACTGTGAGGAACCTTCCTATCATGGGGGAGTGGTGCAGCTACCCCCAGCAGTGGTGAAAGCTGCCCTTTGAAGCTGGAAACAGAGCCTGGAACGTAATCCTGTAAAATATAGTTCTAAATAAAGCTGCATCAAAATTTCATTAGCTGGTGCCCATGGCCTGCAGGCTCACTTTCACCAATTTCACTGGGTGACATTCAACCTCTGTACATTGATCTAATATGTGAGGCAATGCATTTTGACTGATTAAGACTCCTGAGGATACATGTGGCTGGTTCCTCCCCCCTGCACCACAACACCGTGAAGGAGCTCATTTAACGAAGCTACAACATGTACCAACCCGTACATCACACCAACAGTAACTATTAGCTTGTTTTTTTTTAAACATCAGTCACGTGTTTGCTGTTGTCCTGCAGGGGTCGAGCACAGAAAGGTCATAGCAACAACAGGGGAAAGCGGTGAGGAACATGTGACCATGTGGATGTAATAAAAAAAAAAAAAAAAAACACACACACACACCCATGAACATTACTTTCTACGTTTCCTTTTTTCTTACAGATTTATAGCCTCCAGCAAGAAGTGGACAGCAGACAGCTCGTCAAAATGACTGACAAGTGCTGGGGTGGAAAAGTGAGGAGGAGGGAGGAACAAACAGCACGCTCCACGCCTCGAAGACAAAACACGCACGTCAGATTCTGAAGAAACAATGACCTTTATGCTATTTTCTTTAATGGTTCAATGTGTTGATGTGGTTTATGAGGTGAGGGGGAACACACAGGTGGTGCGACGCTGCATTCTCAACCACTCACTTTGATTACCCAGTGTTTTGTAGCCTACATGTTAGGAATAAAGACACACATGTGCAAAGGGAATCATCAGATCCCACTGATACGAAGACTCGACCCATCCTGCAAAAGCAACAACACAAGCCCTGAATTACTGACATGTTATTCCAGGTTTTCAAAGGTGACACCAAAAAAAACAACAACAACAACAAAACCCTAGAAAACACGTCATCTCTGGGGCCTTGTTGTTTGACATTTTTAGGACTAGTCAGAAAGCACAGATGCAGTTTCAGAGTTATTAAATAAAAAACATAATGTCTTCATTCTCAACTCAAATAACGACTAAGGAAGGTTGCAAACAGTGACAATAAATGGCTTAAAAATGGCTTAAAAATGCAAACTAGCAATGTAATGTCCTGCTGTAACGTCAGCACTGTAGCGCACTTCAGACCAGGCTTTTCTTTTGTTCTTTGTGCACATGCACCACAACCACTCCTGCAATGATGAAAAGAGAAAATATATTGGTAGGCTCAACTTGCATGGAGGACCCCAATTTAGTGAAAATGCCAGGGCTGCTTTTTTTTCTTTTTATTAAAACACAAAGAGCACCAATTTCAGTGTAATCCTGTCTAAAGCAGACAACAATAATCTGACGTCTAAATTGTGAGAGCGCACTCCAAACAGACCAAGGACATGTGCTTCGGACAGTCACAACATGCACTACATCTGCTGCCGTCATGCTGCAAGCAGTTGGACTTTACTGTCCCCAGTTTAAGCTGTCACCTTGCCCCAACCCATAAAAAAAAAACAACAACAAAAGGCTTCATGTGGTCCAGTGGACTGACAGAGTGTGATGTGTTCAGTGCAGTGGACGTAATGCTCGTCTGGTGATCTGCATGTCAGAGAAGCTGCCGTTTTATCTCTGGCCACTGACTATCGACCAACAGTCGCCTAAAACACAAAGCGCCTCTAAATAGCATGCAAAAAAAAAAAAAATCAATGCAGCGGTTGAGTCACATTGACTGCTCACTTCAGTCAATAAGAGAAGTTAGACTGAGCAATGCTTCCATCGTGCGCAGAAAGCGAGCTGTGCGGGCCGAGCCATGAGGAAGATAAATAACCCTAAGCGGCGTTTAATATCAGGAGTCAACAAAAAGACCATAAATGAATTTAACCACTGAAAATGAACATGGCTGCTTTTCTATGACATTCAGCACATCTGAGAACATGCGGGTAGTTATCATATGAGACCTTTACCTCCTTGCACTCTGACTCTGCATAGAACCATAAAGAAACAGTAGAATTAATGCGTCCCTTGACATTTGACGCCTCTCTCCCCCCTGTGTCAGCAGAAAGTGCTCTGCTCATCACTTTCCTGCAGAGTTTTGCAGTCCTCCGGCTCCATTACTGACGCTGTCACTTCCTATGTCCAGGACCTGCCGCATCAGAGACAGCCTGATCCAAAAGCTGCTGCCATCTGCACTGGTAAACTGAGCAGTGTTAGCATGGACCAAGCTTGTGCACACTAATTAGTCTCTATCAGAGTAGACATTTAAACTGTGTTTACTCACCATGGCTTTGTGATTTCACACTTCTCTCAGATTGTTTTTGTTTAATCTCTCTTCTTAGGACTTAGGAGGTTTTCCCACTTGAGAAGTGTTCACTGTCACTTAACAGACAAGATGTCTGCAGTGCATTCTGATCTTCTGAGCCTCTTCTGTGATGGATTAGTCTCTAGATGCTGTTCTTTTATCAGACTGACACCGAAGACCTGGATGCCTCGAGAGTTTTATTACCCACAAAGCAACTTTTCAGCTACTAAGCTTTGATAGAGCACTTGACATCAAATAAACTGTGTTTTGGTGAACATACAGTATAGAAAGAAATGTGATGTTTTAGAGTGGAGGCCAAAGAAGTGACATCAATAATGTTGTCTTTTGCAGCATAGCTCCATATTATAATCTCATATCTCACATTTGTGATGTTCAGCATTTTACATCAAGGTCTTTGACTCTCACTTCACTGTAGAGTTTTTTTTATTTATATTAAGTGGATAATGCACTATAAAATAAATACAATTCTTCTTCTGTTGCATTGATAATAATCAGCCATTGCATGGGAAAACAGTGCAGTTCGGTCTGGCAGTGAATCAGTTTCTGAAGATTATAACTCATGTCCTTTGGCCTGACTAACTTCTTTTGAAGCCATCAACATGACTTCCTGGTAAACTATTAACTAATTCTGGACAGATTTATTTAATCTTTCTATTTAACATGTTTATATAATGAATAAAGAAGAAGCCTGGTGCAGGTGCTGCTGGCTGCAGGTGGTGACGTAGTAGACACTGTCTGTGTGACACAAGCGGCAACCTTCGGGGCTCAAAGTTGAAGCCCATGCGGAAGTGTCAAAACTTGTTATCATGCCGCAACTGCTGGGGGCTGGCTCCAAAAGCAAGTAATTTCCCATAGACTCCCATGTTAAAATGGCCGACTTCACAGCAGAAAAGAACATGTTTACAGCCTGGTACAAAAAACCACTCTGGTCTCAGATGATAGGTTCTCTTCTAGTGTCAATTGTACGGGGGGTGAATTTTGTTTACAACTCACTCATTTCAATTGTATTCGGACTTAAAATTACGCATAATTATGGGCGTTGCCGCTTGAGTGACAGACAGTTGACGTCTCACAGCATGAGTTTCCTGCTTCCACGATCGCCCGCCCCCCTAAACCCCGCTCCCCCTCTTTGTCCATATTTGGAATTTTGGCGGACGTGACGCTGCCAACATGGCGGTGGTCATCATGTCCCGGAGCCTCCCACCGAGCCTCAAAATGGCTCTTCAGAAACAAACGGGTGACGTCACGGAAGCTCTGTCCATAGTTTTTACTGTCAATGGTGTGACACCACCTGAAACAGAGATGGACACCTATAGGAAACACATTGATACTAATCCTTTTCAGATGTGCCTCTCATGGTTAACAGGCGTCCAACTCACTAACTGCACAGCATGTAGAGGACACAAAAGAGGACTCACCTCTTTGTTTAGCTTGTTTTTTGGAGAAATACCCGATATATTCACCTTCATCTACAACAATGCACATGTAGGACTTGAGGTTTCCTGTTATATGCTGCTGATAATGGACACCTGTCAGTCACTATGTCAATGCCCTCCTCACAGTACAAGTAAATGCAAAAAGCTCACTTACCAAACCACATACCCTCTAAATAAATGTTTATTATATCACACAATCCTCAACATAGATGTGTCTTTGACTAGTCACTACCACACTGTTGCAACACCCTTCAAGGTCGCTCCAAGGAGAGTCAGTGTGCAGCAACGGTGTGGCAGCCTGTTCATCGTGATTGGATCAGCATGCCTTTGTGGGGGGTTAACACATCCCAGCATGCACTCTACTCCCCAGACACCATTCTCTTCCCTGCGCATACATAAGTAATCAAATGCAAGGCCCCTTGATGTCGATCAACAGCTCAGAGCTACAGAGAGTCAGATATCCAATTACTCCTTATGAAGGTCAGGATACGTGGGAGGGTCAATGTCGGATCTGATATTTTGTTAAGACTGTAATTACCAACATGTCGTTAATAAGCTTAACTACCATGATGAGGATGTGACATATCGATCTCTGCATAAACGAGGACAGAGGTCCGCGTGCTGTGTCATCACGCTACAAGACTTTGTCAAGGACAAACTGCACATATAATGAGGGAGAGTGTGGTGTGGCAGACCATAACAAAGCTGTTTACTTTCTTTATTGTTTGGAAATGTTTGTCATGAGTCATCCAGTGACGTTGCCACCGTTCCACAATGTATCACTCATGTGGCAACCCACACATCTCAGCTAAACGGCGGCACAACAGTCCCTCTTCAACTTTAAATGTGGGGGAAAAAAATACACCTTTCTGGGTTTAAGGAAGGCTAAGAGATAATTTTACTGTAGCTCCCACTTTAAGCAATTACTGGACTCTGTGTCTGAGCTGCTGTCAGCATTGACAGTTATGTCCTGTTCATCTCCAGCCAGTTTCCAAAAACAGCTAGGAGGAAGCCCGAACTGATGCCCCAACATGGCTGACAAGCAAGGACAGAGACTGAATTTAACTTAGTGACAGTCATCCAAACAAACATCTCCACAACCCAGGAGGATAATACCAGATGTTTAAAAAAAACTGGGGTCAAACTAAGGCTGTGACAGACTCAGAAAAGGACTACAAACTACTGTATACATGGTATATTGATAACAGGACTGTACTGTTACCAGTAGAGGGTGTGTCTATGACATGTCTATGATGACATGCAGATTCCAATCGGTAGAAAGTTAAGGCAGCTTAGGCACACTGAGGTAGTTGAAAGCATGGTAACAACAATCTGTATCCACCCACACCGCTTCATCAAACAGGAGCCAGGAGTCATTTTTGCTCAGAGAAGAGACCAAAATAGATGAAGAACAAACCCCGAAACACCTGAGCGAAGGTCGATACAAAAATGCCCAGGGCGCACACAGACACTGTATTTATTGGGAAACTTTTTGTGCAACGGATGGCTTCAAAGACTGTCAATAAAGATGCACAAAAACTCTGGGATGTAGCTGATTTAGGTTGAGTGCTGACACACAGCGCACAGAGCTTCCTGCTTCCGCCACGCTCCTCCTGCCACACTCCTCCTGCCGCAGCTCCAACCACAGCTCCAACCACGTTCCACCTCTTTAATAATAATAATGGTAATACATTGAACTTATATAGTGCTTTTTAGGACACTCAAAGACGCTTTACAGATGCATTATTCATACACACCACATTCATACAGTGGCAGTGGTAGACTACAGATGTAGCCACAGCTCCCTAGGGGGAGACCGACAGAGACCAGGCTGCCAAGGTGCGCCTACGGGTCTCTCTCCGACCACTGCCGATTCATTCATACACATTCATACACCAGTGAGTGCACTGGAGGAAATGTGGGTAAAATGCCTTGCCCAAGGACACACAACAATGACTGGGATTGAACCGCCAACCTTCTGGTTGGTTCTTATTGGACAACCCTGCTCTACCACTACTGAGCCACTGCTGCTCTTTGTCTGTATTTGGAGTTTAGGCAGACTGTGATGCTGCGACCATGGCGAAGGTCAGAGCCTTCCACAGAGACTCAAAACAGCTCTTTAGAAACCCATCACAGAAGCTTCGTTCATAGTTACATACTGTCCATGATTGAGTCAGCCTCAAGTGGCCACTCCTGGAACTGCAGTTTTGTTACACTTCCACATTGCCTATACTGTATTTTACTGCTTTTATAATGAACTCTTACAGCTTTATAGAGAGGACATGAAAGGCTGCAGCCAAAAAAAGCCCTTGCAAAAAAAATGTATGTAGGTTGTCGGTTCCATTTTTAGGCATTTCTTCTCATAAAATAGAACCAAAATTCAAAGGAAGCTGACTCTTCTCTATAATGGAGCTGAATTAGCAACCAAAAAAATCAAACCTGTGTGCGTCACGTCGGATACATTCTCATCCGGAATGAAAGACTTGGATTAACAGTGCTCCACTTACATTTTAATGAGAAACAAAACAATCAAGCTGTGTATATACTGCACTCTCGGTTTATACACAACAGTGGAACAGTCTATATTATCAGAGGGGGAGAGAGCTAAACAAACCCAGCTCTGGATTTATGATTTGTGCCTCTGGTCCTCCGTCCTCCTTCCGTTTAAATCAAAAGGTAAACTGCGATGTTCAGACGTTTGTCAGATTAAATTTTAATTAAAGCCTTTTAATTATGTTCTTGCATTGTACATACAGTTGATGGTGAAGATGACTCAAGGGAAGAAAATCAAAGAGGAAAAGTTTTATTAAAAACCCACAGATAAAGCCACAGAGCTCTCTGACAGGCGCACACATTTCCTCAACCACTTTATGTCTCCTTCAGCAGTTTAGCGAGGGAGGAAAAAAAACCCACTTTGTTTCATATTCAGCAAAAAAATGTGAATGAGCTTTTGGAGTGTCTGAATTTCAAGATGGCAGCTTATTACAGTCATTTTGAGCGTATCCATGTCATCGGCTGTGCTGACGCAGCTCCCCGAAGATGGAGGGCTGGCTTAGGTTTAATCATCTTCTCACACACAGCATGATGATCACACACAGCATGAGGAGACAGGTGGATGGAGGCAGCACTGTGACAGCATTCAGACCCCATCAGTACCTTACACCTCACAACAGACTTCCTACTGTAAACACACTCCTTTACTTTTTAGTGCTGACAACTCATCCTGACAGACAAACGCTGACAACAACAAAACGCTGGCTTACGTTTTAAAGCTTGACTATCAAAGTGTAGGAGCGATCAATATCTTAGCAGTGCACCGGTGACTTCTGTTTGTCAATGTAAATCAAGACTTGAAAGCTGAATGTTGCTCTAACATCACTATGAGGTTTCTTCTACTATCAATACAAAGGTCTTTGGGCTTCTTTACAGATAACACATCCACCTGCCTGTGTGTACGTTTAGCTGAACACTGAGCCACAGACATGGTACAGATAAAAAAAAACCCACTCTCTCTCTCTGGCTACATTTTTATGTTTCAAGCAGACCCATTCAAAAACTGACAAAACAGGAATAGCCTTAAAAAAACGACCAAGTATTTGTTTGAACCCCTATGGTTATGTTGCATCTCAACAGGAGCAAGCTAACATCAGATTATTTTCTACACATGGGTTGTCTTAATATGATATGCATAATGTTTTGTGAGAAATGTTTGCCTGATTTGAGATTATAAAGCTCATAAGCTAGTTAGCCTGACCATTTATTATTAATTTGAATTATAAATGTGCCAAAAAGCCAGATTTGAAAGGCCTGACGTTGCTACAATAAGCGATGGAGCAATCACCCTCTAAGAAATGGGTTTTGTGAGCAGTTAGGATGTGCAGAATTATATGGTTAACAAAAAAAAAATGACAGTTATTCTAGCTCCAATATCTCCCTGCACACACCTAACCTGCCTTAAACCAGCTAAGTACTGTTGGACACTTCCACCTTGCAGTCAACAACAACGAGAAAGCCAAAGGGATAAATAATGAATGTGGACTGTACGCTACCGCAAACCCCATTAAAAATACAGAATGTACACACAAACAAGAAGTACTGTAAACTGGTTTCCTAAAGTTCTCAGGGGGAGTGTTTATACTCCTGTTTAAAGGTTTGTCAGGGATTTACTATAAACTGAAGAAGTTATAATATCTGGAAAACACATTTTGAGATCCACCGTTACCTTTGGTGGCACCAGTGTCTCTCCTCATCCACAATTGTACTTGACCAGAAATGTCAGCAACTATCAGCAGAAACCATTTTAAAAGACCCCCCTGATTGCTGCTCTATTTTTTATGAGCATATAAGAATAGATGAAAAGTGACATAGTGCTGACCTTTTGGTGCTGAACATCTTGGCAGAGTCTTCTTTCTCCTGCTCGGAGGCTTTGGGAGGTCGAGGTTTGATGCTGCCTTTTCAAACCTGCGGGAAGCACACATACACAGGAAAAAAAAAAGACAGGGTTAGGGGACAGAAGGAGATAACAGCGAGATTTTCAGCATCAAAGTCAATTTGCCCTCAAGTTGTCTGAATGCCTTGGCCACGCTGACCTCAACAGCCTCCATTAGCCGGCCTCCAACTAAGCGATTCAAATTGACTGGGCATGGCAGGAGACAACAAGCAGAGCATAACTCAGCCGACACGACAAAGACAATGCACAGAGTCAAATGGCAGCTTTAATAGTTATTTACCTTACCTCACCACAATAGCAGCCATTTAAAATGGAATGAAGTAATTTGCGTCGAAGCTCAACTGGAACAATTAAAATGTAATTAAAAAAGGAAGAACGATAAATCTGCTTATGTAGGCAAACATGTCACACACAGGCCATTAGCTAGCATGTTCTCTGCATGACTGAATCCCCCAAACTGGGACTCTATACATCTGCGCTACACGTAGCACACTGTATAATGGCTGGGAGTTAGCCTCTGCTCTTTTATGCAAAGGTTATCAGAGACTGTGGAGGAGGAGCTGGAGTAAAAGAAGATAGGGTTCAATAATTAATGCCAAGGTCTGCACAGGCCTCACTTCTCACCCTCTCCTGTCTGTAATGAGATGAGTGCAGGGCCAGAGGGAAGGAGGGAGCAAAAGGAAAGGGACGGGGAATAGGGTGATTAAAGCACCTGACTCGGCCATAACTGCCATCTTACTCCCCTCCACACCTCCATCAGTTAGACTCCTGAACATGTACGCACATAAACGCCATCTCATTTAGGACACATGGAGTGTCTTTCCCTTTTACAAACTGGCAGGGAGCAGAGGAGAGCTGAGTGTAGAGGTTAACAAAGTATCATGACACTGGAAACATCTGATAACTCATTCCGGTGACATGGATGCTGAGGATGTACTAACTTTTGTAAGTAACCTGAGGCAGCTTCGTAGCTTCCATGATTTACAGAACAGATAGGAAGCATTCAAAAATTTTTCTAATGACATTTCTAAACAGGCAGCCTATGAACTGCAGTGCAATACTTTCAAGAATGACGCACACCTCCTAATGCAATTAGGTGGATTAGGGCTTAGAGTAGTCTCACATTTAGATGCCAAACAAAACAAACATTGCAGAGTGAGGGTGAAGTCTTACACCAGGCAAGCATTTCAATATGTTCCATTTATCTCAGAGAAGGCAGTGAAGAGCTTTGGAAAGGTGTTCAACAACAGAATCCTACAACTCAACCACATGATAGAAAAACACAGTATTACAGATACAGTAGCAAGGACATGCTGGTGTTGAGGTGAGGACAACAAGAGGTTGCTGTGGAGCAGACATCCTATAACATGCTGCTTTACAGCAAGTCAATATCAACAAGGGCGGAACAAGATGTTACAGTTAGTCCAGCAGAGTGTGATCAGATGTGGAGGAGGTGAACACCGGGAGAGCAACGGGAATGCTAACGGTACCCAGGACTGGAGTCAAGGTCATAGTGGTCTGAATATCAATTTATGTAACACTGTTCAGCCAGCATACCTGAATAATATCTGAATGTACAGTATGCCTGAATAAAACTGAATAATACACCTGATACAGTGCATGGTTACTGTGGCTATAGAAAATAAGGGAAGCCACACACAGCCTAACCTAGCTGGTATGACCCTTTAATTCCCCTGTTCTCTGCAAGTATAAGGGTGAACAGTAAGGTTTACATTTTTAAATATTTTGAGGTTGAAATAAATCTGAATTATCGCTCAACAGGCTTCGATGTTATATGATGTACACTCCAAACGATCAGCTGATATTGCGACAAAATCTCGAATAAAACATAAAAAAAACTAATTACAATATACTGATAATATACGTTTGCAGGTGAATGATCTAAATCAGCTGCATTGCACTAAACAGCATAAAGAGTACCAGTATGAGGCACTTGAGCCTGTTCAAACGCTGCCATGGTCCCTGCTCTTCAATACCACTGTCTGCTTGTGACCTGCAGCACATGTTTGTTTACTTTGCGTCTCGTTTCCCTGCTGGGAGTCGGTCTGTTTGCTGCAGCCAATCAAGCACAGACAGGGTACATTTCTGATATCAGGCCACTGATTCTCATTTTATAAGTATTTTTGTCTGACTTTTGACTTCACTGGTGGCACCAGAAGAAAATGGTCATCCACTGTGAATCATCTGAACAAAATGATGGCAACCCATGCAAATGTTGTGTTGTGTGTTGTCTCAGGCCAAAATGGTGCACTGACTGACTTCAGCACTGAATCACATTTAAAAGGGATTTTTTTTTGTACATCCAAAACATTTCAAAGTGTTATGGCAGCAGGGAGACATTAATGAGATGAGAAATACTTTGCCACAAAAAGCTGCAGGTACATGCACAGTGAAAGCCAATTATTATAAAATATTTCAAGTGTTTATCTAATCTGAGGGAAAATTCAGAGCCCAGAGAATACAGAGAGATCATTTCAAAAAGTCGCACTATTTCCTTTCCATTGCTGTTAAAATTCGCCTCATCCTCCAATTCGTCACAGTGTTGCGGGGCTTAAAAATTATTACAGAACGCTTCGCCAAACCCGGCACTCCTCTCTGAAGAATAACAACAAACCTTCAAGGTTTAAGGAAAAAAAAAGGAAAATATATTTAGAGTTTATTTGGAATTATAAGAGGCCGTCTTACCCTGCCAGCGGGTTTAGAGTGTGAAGAGACTGCACATGAGTTTTAAATGTTGGATAAAAAAAAAACAAATAAAACAGCATTGTTGATGGAAAACCAAGGATTAAAAGTTCCTGTAAGAACTGGATTTAGGTCAGGCAATCAGTGAGATGACCTCCAATTGCCTTAAATTAACTCACTGTGTGGACTGCTACACCTCCGGCAATGCTGATTAGCCAGGCTGGCCTCTTTACCTAAACCCCAAATACTGTATCTCATTAATAATGGCCACTTTAGCCTGCACCTCAGAAAGAAGGGGGGAAAACACACACACACTCACAGCTACACAGATCCCAGCTGTTTACATTTTCTATATTAGCACTGACTTATTTGTGTAGTTATCCTCGTTCAGGACCACCAACCATACATCGACCTAAACCACAACAATGCACCGGTGGAGCCATGTGGTTCCCCCTGACGTGACTGGACCTTGTCTACTTCTATCTGTATGGAAAAACAACCTTGTTTGCGGATGTTTTTCCTGCCGAGCTTCATTAAGCCAGCCTTGTGTTTCACTTTAATTGTCTCTGGGCGTGCAGAGCATCCTGACAAACCCTATCAGCATCCAAGCATGTAATGGATTGAGGCGAATCCCTCAGACTGGCGAAGGGACAGCAGGTATCGCTGGTGCTCGGGTCCGCACTTCTGCGGAAAGCTGCCGACCGTAAAACAACAATGACACAGGGGTGACGTGTTCGGTCTAACACAGGCAAGCCTGGAGCTCAGGGCTGACGGAGCTATTTCACAGAAAACAAGGATGAGCTAAGCATGTATGCAAGGTGCTCCTGCACATACACCAGGCCACACGCTACCATATCAAATCCAAAAATTATAGATGTACATTTCATCCGTTAGAAAGACTGATTAGATGAAAAGGTAAATACAGATATCAGCTGTGCTAGGTCCTGGATGCGAGCCAGAGTCTTAGCTGGAGAAGTGGAGTATTGATCAGGAGCAGGATTAGCTTGCCCAGCATGCAGCTAAATCAGTAACAGACACAAAGTAATACAGCAGAAAGGAAATAACTCAGCGCAGGCTGAATATATATATATATATATACACCACAAATAAACCTGGAATTTGAATCTTTTCCAGTATGGCTCAGAGGTATCTCTCTCCTATACCTTCATAGCTGATGTAGCCATTATGTCGTTTGTCATTAAAGACACTAAAACAACAAAAACTGTATTTGAAATGTCAAATTCCAACACAGGCCAACAGCTGCAGTGGCATTTCAATCAGGGCCCGGCCTGCTGCAGTGATATGACTCATCTCCCCTCCTGTTCTCCATTCCTATCCCCTGGTTGTCCCCATTGTCTCTACCTCTTCATTGTTTACATCTCAGGCCCTCCGCTCCCTCGTCTCTCCTTTCTATCCAATTCATTTCCTTGGCTATGTCTGCCGGCACACACACACACACACACACACACACACACACACACACACACACACAGAGCCTCTTTGCAGTATGTTTCCTGAACTAATAGGGGTCACATTAGCCTGGCAGGAAACACAATGCCATTATGGAAATGCTCAGTCAATTACTGGGCAAGGAATAAACACCCTCTCTGTCATTTTTGACTCTCATATCTGCATTGGGGCTAATGGCAGCAATGCAGGGTTATCTTCTCCTGGGTATCTTATCTGCATCTTCTTGAGGAACACAAGGTGAGCTGTTTCACTGTTGGATTGCCAGAGAAAGCCCAGAACTGATGAAGCTGCTTGGACATGGGCTGCATGTCTGACTCTTGACCTTTCTTAGACAGAAAAGCTAAAAATACAAAAGAAAACAACATGTGTAACAGCCTCCTGCAGCTACATCTGAGCTCTTCAATTTACTTCCCCTTATTCCACCATCTAATAGAGCATCAGGAGGCTCATTCTAGCCTGGATCATAACAGCTACATATTTTATAGATGCCGCGCTCCGGGTGATATTAGAGAAGCAATCTATGCACACAGGAATGCCTCCGCAATGAGGGTTAAATATGGAAGGCTGTAAATGTTCCTTAAATTACACTTTCCTCTAAACACAGTGTGGTTTGAAAAAGCCTATTTCATTTTATACGCTTTATTACACCCTTTGAACCCAACAATGAATGTGAATACAAGATAATGTGACAAAAACCCGATCAATGTACATGTAAAAGTAATGGTCTGATACGAACGGGCTGTAATGTCTGTTGATATGAACACAATACATCTCACACTCACATCTGGAGTCAAGCTAAAAGCAGGAAGCTCGAATGAGGGAATAGTCTGACATTCATGCATCTGGTTAGCTTAGCTTACCATAAGTATCATAACAGATATTCACAGCTAGATTAGCTGTGTTTGAAAGATACAAATTAAAAAGCACTAATTAGCTGTTTGGGAAATCCACACATGGAAAAATAGGAATGGTAAATTATTATTTTTATGATTATTATTTTGCATAACTACTAATTCTACTCCGACAGGCAGGCCTTGGCACTAAAGTAAATGAGCTTAAAGTGTTTTTCCTTTTAGATATTTATCCTTCCAAGTGATGTAAGAGTCACAAACAATCCCTCACTGCCCTATAATCCACCCCACATTTCCTACAGATTGACTGAGTCACATAAACCTGTGACATACTGTACCTCTACGTAAAGTGACAGTTAATAACTCAATGAAAAAAAATAAAAATAAAGCAGACTTAAACCAACACAAGTCGCCCAGGAACAAAGCCATTCATCACACCAGCAGAATGTTCTACTCTCTTGCTTGCAAGTACAACATCATTCTAGTCCGGAACTGCACAGTCCCATGAGATTATCTATTTTATATGCTGCGAAAACTGCTCAGGATTTCATCTTCAGAGTTCACCGTTTACTCCGAATAATCCTCCGCTTTCCTAGATTGATCTATTTCTGTCTCTGAGATGATGGTACAATGGTGACAACTGTGTAAATAAAAAAAGAGAAACCCTCAGCTTTCCAACAGAGTTGCTTGTGGCAAGGTGTGTACGAGAGCTGGAACACTGTCAGTTCGAGTTAAAGACATGTGCACAGTTAGGTTGGGGACTGTTCTCTGCTGAGTCACTTCACTGTGTGATATTAGGCTGACAGAGACAAATGCCCATGAAGTGTCAGTCAAAACTGACCCCCCCATCCTCTTGCTTTGATTCAAGCCATGTCCCAAAGTGGAACCAAAGGCAGTGTTCACTCAACTTTAAGTGATAGGGACCAAATCAGATTTTGGTTTGCCGACAGCGCTCCATCTCCCATCAAGTTACGTGGCTCCTTTTTTGTTTTTGTGTGTATGTCATCTGGTTGTCACATTATCACTCCACTCACAAGGCAGGAAATGTGCTCAGAACATGCCCTGGATTTACCCCGACAGCCATTTGGATGATAAGTTTCACCATTAAAATAAAATTTGCAGATTTATCAGAAAAAGTGAGCGGGGGTGGGGGCGGGGGTGAAAAATGGCAGAGTGGAGGATTCATCGCTCTACAACCAAAAAAAAAAAAAATGAATGTATTCACTGTGCAACTCCAAAGAGTGCCTACACCTGACTTTATCCTGTCTATATAATCACCAATCTCTGTCACATGGTCAGCCACCCAATGCATCATGGGCCAACAAGACTGAGAGGCGAAGAGAAGGTGTTCTGCTGCTCTGGCTCAGGAGAGGAGGAGACACGAGGGGGTCAATGGGCTGAGTGTCTGTGGCTTAGCATGGCAAATCCTCTGTAATCCTTCAACCAGTCCCATGGCACCGTTTACTGTATGTAAGTAAAGCTATTATGGAACCAGACCAAGTCCACCCCGCTACCATGTCAGCTACGTCCTACGACCTGCTCCATGTTCGTCAGACCCTATTGGTTACCTGTTTTTATGTTTTTATTAGGGCCGCAGAGGAAGTTTATCTGCTGTAAGATTATCAGTACTAGACGGTTGGATAACAGTGAGGGAGCCAGACAAGATGAAAATCACACAGAGTGGGGCAAGACAAACAAAAACAAATCAGCCTTCGGGGTTAAAAAAAAAAAAACTGAGGGAGGGTAAGAGGGGGGGGCCGCTTCATGGAAACATGGACCACAGAAAGCATCAAAGTGGCCTCAGACCAGTCTGTCCTCCATCATCCTCCTCTATACTCAAAAGTCATACATGTTTCTTAGAAGCTTTGAAATTTACAATCAGCTTGATTCCTGGAATCATGTTACAAGAAAAGGCAACAAATCACTGTGCTGCTGCCCCTGTCAATATCCCACAGCTGCCGCCGCCGCCGCCCCATCCCCCCCCCCCTTCATTTATTCATTCACTCATTTGTGACACATGTTCATCGGAATTCTAAAATACATACATTTTAAATTACAACAAAAAAAGCACAGTGCACTCGGTGAATAATTTTGCAAAAGCTGAAAGATTTATGGTCATGGCAGCGGAGCTGAATTCAAACGAGGCGTTCTGGCTCTTCTCTTGCTAAATTAGGTTTTTTTAAAAGACAATCATTCCAGGTAGAGCTGCATTCATCTGACAACTCCCAATGTTGATCAACCCATTTCTTTTTTACGTGATACATTTATTATTCAGCTGAATGTATTTTTATGGGCTTAGAATTTACTTTCTGTTCACAACATCCAATAACTGATCCATCAACAGAACCACCTAAAGATTAATCAATGCTGAAAACAGGCTCTGTACACTTTTGAACATCAGCATTTATAAGAGTTACCTTATTTATGCCGTCAGAAACGATGCTTGTAATCCATCAGTTAGTCCTCCTGGTAAAGGTTCGACTTCATTTTAATGAGCTGTTAAAGTATATTGAGATCAGGATCAGGATCCCGCTCACTACTGCGACATCTTCTGACAGACATAACATACACACAGTACAACAGCTGTCATGTAATCTGCTTCATTACTGCACTGTGTATTTTCTGGCCTGTTAAATGTCACAAAAACTAAAAAAAACTCCTTCTGATGCCTGAACAAAGTGTCTACAATTTGACATTCTGGCTGCTGATCAGAGGGAAGGGGACTTCAGTCAGATTGCAGTCAGATTATTTATCACTCTCACGTGGCACCATTCAGTCTCAAAGACTCGCTTCTTTTTTTCCACAGCAGCAGCTTCTACAGTATGGCTTCAAGTCAGGGGTTTGAGCAGCAGGGATTATCAGCAGCAGGTTCCAGAGGCAGACTTGGGGTTTCTTGAGTTGTTGCTCCTCCATCTGGTTCCTGAGCTCTTAAAGAACAACATGCAAATATGTCCTCACTGACTCTACCTGCCACTGAATTACTATAGAAACCACAGAACAGACCCCTCTCAAGGTTGTACATCTTCAGAAGAAAAGTGCTGCACACTGTACAACAGCCCATTCAAAGGAAGAGAAAACAGCTGAGGCCTAAGGTCCAAACCAATGTTTCACAGGAAGCACTCCGCCTGGCAACAGGTCGGATCTGATGTTAGTAATTCAGTGTTTGTCTGTATTCCTCAGGGTGACACAGAGGTTCTCAGCTCTACCTGAGCACTCTGTGTGTGTGTGTGTGTGTGTGTGTGTGTGTGTGTGTGTGTGTGCATTAATGAGCTTGCACAGATATAGATAAGTGCAGCTGCTGAAACGCCACACGCCCGCAGATCCTTCCACAAATCAAAGATCTTGATAATCAACGACATCAAACGTCAGCTTTTTTTGAAATGTTTGAAACGCAGATAAGGAAATAAAGTAATTGAATTTGTTTCTTTTAAAAACAGCATGTATATAATCATTTCTACTAAGTGAATATAGTTCAGTTTCATCAACATGAATCTCAATGCAGTAATCAATTGGTAACAGCTAGCGCCCACTGACGATGGAGGGGTGAAGGATTAATCAAACCCAGCAGGACCATGCATAATTTCATTATGAGCGTCATCAGTCAAAGTGTGTGTGTGTCACCGCCATCTTTTACAGTTCTTGTCATTTCAGACATGATGGGCTCTCAACATGTGGCGTCCATAGTCCATACAGGACAACCAACAACTGCAGAACTGAACTTAAAGTAGTTTAATATTTATATTAATTAAGTAAATAATTCAAATTTGTTGATTATTTTTATTCTTTGCAACTAATAGTGCAAAACCAAAAGAATGTTTGTATCTATTATTATAGATAAAGTAAATTATTGTGTTTTTTTTCCAAGTAATAAAATGAAGAGCATTGATCAGGGGACAGCAGTGAATATTATATTATAAATAACATTAAGGAAATATTGTGATACAAGTGAGAGGGTTTGATGCAGTCATAGCATCACGTTTGTTTCTTCATGTAAGCACAGCATCATGTCCCTCAGCAGTGAGCGTCTGGACAGGGATCCAGCTCTCCACCTGAACATGCTGACCCACTCTGGACTGATACCGTTTTATTAGGACGTATAATAAGAGCTTAGAAAGGAGCCTGGACAATGTGCAGGCTTCCGCCCATCATGCCCTGAAGGCAGCTCATTCTGCACCTTATGGGACTATACCTTATTGCATTATGCAATGCTTTAATAGGCTTAGCTACATACTACTGTGCAGAGGGAGGGAAGGGAAGGTTCGGTTTGGCCACACAGGATGACTCACTTCATTAAGTCTGCCTTCCTCTGAGCTTTCTGGTTGCTGAGGACAGAACTTTCCACACTCCCACGTTAACAGACCTCAGACAATATTTACTGAGGAGTAAACAATGTTCCAATATTTCCTCAGAAAGATTTGTTTTTATTTTTGGATATTTCTACTGTAGTTTGTAGTCTGTTTCATCATTCAGCATTTACACTCAATTTATTTAATTTCAGCATGAAATTGCAATACAAAGATGGCTGATACACTTGATTCACTCAAAGGTAAACAGTCTGAAAACAAAACAACAACAACATTCAGTGGATTGTTTAGAATGAACTACACCGAGCCTTCACCTGAAATTCACCTGCAGCGTCTGGAGGCTCTTACGTCCCCAAAGAAACTATTTATAAAGCATCCGGGCTCCTGAGCTGCACCAGCTGCACGGAAACACAACACTTTGCAAACATTAAAGCTTTATAAGGAGACTTATCCGGCCACATGCAAATACACACCGGGCGAGTCGCTTCGGAAATACCGACCCCGCCGCGGTGCGTCTGTACTTACTTTCACAGGAGCATCCCGCGATGAACCGCGGCGGATGTTTCACAAACACACTCGATTCAGGATTAGCAGAAGTGCTTCTTCATCAGGCGTGCACCATAGCAGGAATGTACACAGAAGCAGACATGCGGAGTCATTTGACCTTCTCCCAATAGAAACTACCATTGCTGCGACGTAGGAGAGGGGAGGAGTGGACCGTACCAAGCGGGCGTCCCAGCCAGGCGGAGGAGGGAGGGAGGAGGGAGGAGGAGAGGAGGAGGAGGGGAGAGCTGTCATCCGAGGATGTGCTGAGGGATGAGAAGGATCCAGTGGCTGTAGAACAGGAAGAGGAAGAAAGGGTTAGAAACAGAGGTAGGCCAAAATATAATACAAATAATTGTAATCCATTAGTGTTGTAAAATAAATAAATAAATAAATAAATAAAAATGGACCAAACTTAAATTGGCAGCCTGGAGTCTCATCACCAGGGCAGACAGAGCCTCCAGCAGAAATGTATTTTTTAATCCCTCCTGATTTAAACTTTATAGTTTAAAGTCAATAGCCAGTAAAAACAAGTGGTTCTGAATCCATTCTAAACATACTCCAACATCTACTTTATCCACAGTTGGAGCTAGTCACCATATGTTGTATAAAGGATGGCTGCGTTTGGAGATTTCATCCTGGAAAAATACATAAATCTGATGGAACTTAGAAATAATTGTCATTTGGTGCAAGAAAATAATCCGTTCCTAGAGCATTAGACAGTTCATTTCAAGTGACTGTTGTTAAACCGAGCCTGGTTGTTTTTCTGCTTCTGTCACATGTGCGTCCAGATGCACAACAATCTGTGCTGCCCCCTGGAAATCCAGCTCAAACCTTCAAAGTCCAGACTAATTCTCTGTATGAATGTTGGAGATATGTACAGTACCATGCTGCAATCTCTTTAAAAACAAATGATGTAGTGCACACACACACACACACACACACACACACACACACACACACACACGCTGGAAGGACATTCATAATTCTAAAACAGTGTCAATATTAATGTGATTTTATTATGACAGTGCTACTGCAACACACAGCCATCCCCTCCAGAATGCTGCTACAATACACTGCAATGAAACAGGTCACTGAACTTCATACTACTCAGATACATCATACAAAGTCATGCTGACTTAGTGTCTGGCAAGTAAATATAGTCCCACAATAGGAGCCAAAGTTGCATAGATACAGTGAAAGTACCCTGATGCATTGCCTGGCAATAAATGTGTGTGGTCTTCAGGAAGGATAGCTTCATTTTGCAGGAAGGGTGCAGAGAGACAAAGGAGAAAACAGGAGGATCTGTGCAGGTATTTAGAATATTCAGCTGCAGTTCAATTGCAGAGAAGCATCCACATGAAGAGCCATACACTGGAAAGGTTGCTGTTCATGCTCCTGCTTTCATGCAATTTCATGTAATGTGTGTGTTGCTGCTCTTTGACCTGCTGATGTACAGCCATGTTGGGGAGCTATGAGGCCCAGGGCCAAAAGCAGTCTAGCATTTCTGGGCAGCTGCATTGACAACACCAGGACTCACCGTGCTCACTGAGTTGGAAACTGCATTTCTCAAGTATAAATGAAGACTTGTTACTGTATTGATTGATGGTGCTCTTCAGCAGCGAGGGGCTAAAATCGATGAGCAACGCATGGAGTCTGAAGACTGATGCCTGTGATGCCTCCCCTCCTGAACACCCCAGAGCTCACTCATAAATAAATGAAGGAGACAGTGCATTTCTTGAGAAATAGCATGTTTTGTCATAGGCAGGGCCTCTGTGTACCTTTTCACATTGCGCCGTATGCCTCACAGCAAAGATAGAAACAGAGAAACAAGAAGTCCATTCATCAGATATTAGTTAAAGAGGCAATGTATTGCAGCAATAACATTTAGTGTTTACACATGTGAGTGTTCTTCTCTCGCCCATCATAAAACAGTCAACACTCTAGCACTGTTTAATTTGGCATGAGACTTATTGAGAAGCAGTAAATATGAGTTTCTCATCCGAGTGAGTCTGCCTGGAAGTTGTTCCGTACAATGTTAAATAAAGCTCAGTCAAACTGAAAAGATACAGTGACACCTGAGGCTTCTCGGATGGATACTTTAGAGTCATAACAATGTTTAATGGATAATATGTTGCTGCTGGATGCTTCACATTGACAAGAATATGTCTTATTAAATGTGTATGTGGTGAAGCTGTGGAGCTGCTGTGAATTGACGGACTCAGTGAGGTGTTGTAAAAAAAATGTTTGAAATAACCAGACTGTCTCGGTGATAGTGAACATTAAATATGACTGTACCATCTGCTCAGTAAACTCTCAGAGCAAAAAAGAAGTTTTATATGAGAATGCTAACACCATCGTGGTAGGAAGGGCATATTTTGCAAGGATGAATATTCATTCATTAGTTTTTGAACATTATTAAACATGCAAAGATATATAACATGCCCTGAGTGCATCAAATGACACACAGCATATGAATGAGCATCATGTGACATCATAAGGGGATAAGCCCCACCCCTAAGTGTGTTTTAAAGCCTAAACTCAACCTCAAGTGGAAAATGATCTGTTGTGAGTTCCACGGCTACCTCTACTTTCTAATAAGATAAGATAAGATAAGATAAGATAAGATAAGATAAGATAAGATAAGATAAGATAAGATAATCCTTTATTAGTCCCACAGAGGGGTAATTTCTAATGCAGACTTTTACAATGTTACAATGATTAAGATTTCACCTAGAAAATAAAATGTTATTATATTGACCTACAGCTCTGGCAGCCATTACCCTGGTGCTTTAGAACTGATTAGGAACATGTCTGAGTACGTCCGTCTCTCATTACTTATTCCAAAGCTGCCCACCAATGCCACAACATCCTGACACATTTATCCTCAAACTTTGTAGCACAGAGACCTTCAAACTTATTTTGAAATACAATCATGCTGGGACATCTCTGTCGCTGCTACAATAGAAATATCACCATTTACTCATCTGGGGAGACTTTTATTATTATAAGATCTCAGCCTAAGTAAAACATTTTAAACATTTTTCCAACTGATGGATGAGATATAGTTTGTTTTTCTACAGAAACTACACTCAGTCACACAAAAGTCCCTTTGGGTTATTTTTTTTTTTTTTTACTGCATCACAAAAAAACATTAAATTAGACCAAGAATAAAAATAACTAAACATCCCCATATGGCAGCTTGTTTAATTTAATATGTTAGCATTCAAAACATTTGCTGCTCAGCAGTGATCACAAAGTACCTCTGAAGTTTATTTTGGTTCAGTGACAGACTGAAGCAGCGCCACCATCCTGCACAGCTTTCACACTGCCGCTGTGTAAAACAGTGGTTTCCCCTCAGAGGTGGTGCGGTGGAACATCATGCCACCGTTCACTCAGGCGGATTTAATAAAGCAAGCCAACATGCTGTGAGATATGAATACCCCTGCAGCAGTTGGTGATGGCCTTTGGTGATACAGATAGCCCGGTGCGGAAATCTCACCCGGTTAACCTGCTTTATGTGACAAAACCGATAAGACAAACAGGAAATGGCTTTTTATCTGCCTGTTATGTTATCTCAATTAGGGTTGGGTATTATGTACATGTAAAAAAAAATAAAGTCTCCTGCACATGTGTGACGAACCCTCTGCATGAGGCGATTTATGTTTTTTTTTTTTAAAGAAATCAATTTTCAAGGCTTGAGATCAAGCAGAGAGCAAAACTGAGCAGAACTGCACGAGGAAGAGCTGAACGCACAGCCAGGAGCGGCGGCGGCATGCAGGAAATGTCAAAATAAAGGGTGATTATTTGCACTCAGAGGCTCTGGCCTGCGTGTTTTTTTTAGTGGCTGTCCCATCTGATACAAGGTGTTTGTGGAAGCCGCCACCTAACTAAGGATGAAAATGCATTGTGTGAATGTCAGAGCTGCAGTGCATTGGAAGAAGAAGCAGCAACACCTTAAAAATGGCCGCTGCCTCCAGTCATGGCACAAATGGCAAGGAGGGTGACAAGGTGACCTGGCACTGAAGGAATGGCTCGTCATCTGTGTGCACCGGGAGTGTGAAGATGTTACATGGGGCTTGAGGGCAGATGTTGAAAGTGCAACGTCTAATTAGAAAGAGCAAAGCGTACAAAGCAATAAGAACATTCTCCTCTCTGCTCTGTGCACGCCAAAGGACACAGAAACATGATAATCCCAAACAAACACAACTTTTACTCAACAAGGTCAACAGTGAACTCCACCAGGTACATTACACCAGTATTGTAGGGATTAGATTGAAAGCTGGGATTAATACAACCGATCAAACACATTTTACATATTATATTATATTACATAATATATATAAAAATATTTTTCATTGGAAAAATATACAGTGAGGTTTTATCTCCTCAGAACAAAGCATTCAAATGAAAGGTAATTTGAGAAATCACAATCTGTAGGTTTGACTTAGAGCTTGGTCAACAATCAGAGATTCATAAAACCATGAACCCTGCATCAGCAACATGTTAAGTGGATTACTGCCGAAGGACATCATGCAGATTTTTCCTGGTGTACCTTGTTAGTGAGTCCAAAGCTGTGCTAGGTTTCCCAGAGGCCAAGCAGAAATCTAGAGTTGGTGCACAAAGTGTAGAGAGGAGCTACAGTTGTGTGATTGGACCATCATTCTCTTAGTCCTAATTATGTAACAGAAGCAAGAGGCTGAGAAGGCCCTGCATCATTAGCTTTAATCAACCTTGGATACCTGGAAACAGTGTGCGCACATACACACACACACACAGTCAGAGCCTGACAGTGAGTCAATACCTGACATTCATCATTTTGGTCCAGCCAGGCTTTTTAATTACTGCGATGAATTCCCTACATGGCTCCAGTCACCTGTTATCTAAACAAGGTTTGCCCATTGAGGTTTTGCTTTGTCTAGACACTGTTTAATGGAAAATGGTTTCTGTGGTCTTTGTGTTTTTCTGTCTTTTGGTCAGAAAAGTCAGAATTCTGAATGAAAATCTGAGTCCCTGTGCTGATGTATCACTGATGTCACAGATTACCTAAAACTGAAACTATGAAGCTTCATTATGCGTCATCTCTCTGACGTCTAAGATGATTACACACACGAGGAGCACAGCCAAAATGCAGGCGCACTTCACAACAACTACTGTGTGATGCAAGTGACTGTCATCAGTATGGATGTCACAGACCCTGAGTGACGTCCACCAGCTCCCTCTTTTACGTGCCACACATGTATGACTGCGTAAAAACACCAATTTGCATAAATCACTTGCGGAGGAAACAGCTGTCCCGCACACCATCAGTGCGTTGTTGTACGTGATGAGGGCTTGATTAGCTGCTCTTAGAGCAGCGAGGGGACAGTACTCACAGCCTCAGCTCCTGATTCTCTTCATCCACTTGCTCATATAAAGATTTTTCAACATGTTTTGTCATTAACCTTTATTTTGTATTAGGGTCAATGTTTAAAATAAAAACAGTGATCATGGGCCTAACGTGAATCTGCAGGCTTTTACTGGTGTGTGTGTGTGTGTGTGAGAGACATAATGTCGACTACAGCATGGGGATGTGGGATACAGCGACATCTGCAGGCTAACGGTTGTATGACAATGACAACCCTGTTAGTGACAGAAGAGCAGGAGAGGAAAGTAGAATATGTAGCCTATGTATAATACTATTATAATACTAATACTAACACTAATACTAATAAGGGTTATCTATGTGCCCTTTAAGTGGAATTAAAGGGCACATAGAACAAGAAGTTAATATAACAACAAAACAATAAGCAGACAGAGAGGGAGTGCATCTGTAGCACAAGGAATTAATTAAGAGTAAAAATTGAAATTAAAAAAATAAAGTTAAAAACAGTAAGGTGAAAATAAATTAAGGTGAGGCTTAGACGTAAATACTGTAAAGGTCATGGACTATGATGAGGCTAAAGTTAGAACATATGCAAATGAAAATCAACAGTGTATTATAAATAAACATTTTGAAGAAACATTGGTGAAGATTAGCAAAGAGGTAGGTAGAAAATAGTACAACAACAACAACAACATGAAATCCGTAAAGAAACACTTAGCAGAACGAGATGCCTCAGTTCAAAACAAGATAACTTTGTCCCTCTTCTGTTACCGTAGGCATACCTAACCAGGAAGTTACGAAGTTGTCACACTTTCATTCATTCTGTACAGTTTCTGCGTGTCTTTTTTTGCGTGTTTATCAATTACTTCATTTCAAAATGCGAAGGAGACCCGAGGCTCAGTCATCAAGCAGCGAACCTACCAATGCAGCTAAAAAGGTGATGCACGCGTCGTTAACGGTAGAAAGCGGCTGATAGCTACATGTGACAGCTCTGCTAGCTTAACATGAGCAGGCTAGCACGCTAATATTTACAATCCGGTCAGGCTGGATGCTGTTATCAAAGTGTGTCCACTGCTTATCTTTAGTTATGGTTATAGTGGTTGTTGGACCGTTAAGGTCAGCTCAGCACGTCCCCTGTCTTTTGTTTTCATCAGCCAGATCCCATTTAAAAAGCTCAATAATACACATTGTTTGTGTTTTTACAGCTAATCTAGCCATAATCTGATTTACACAAAGATATTAAATTGATCAGTAGTAATCATTCTTTAATTCGGCACCCACCTGGTTAATACAACAACAATATTTAACAGCAGTTTGAATGATTAGTGAACTGTTGTTTCCATAGTAATCAGATTATGAATCAGATTATGATATTGTTGATGAATTGTTGTTTCCTGGGTATGATTTTACTGCCGATTTGATTAACAGAGCAAATAAACTAACTTCATGCAAATTGTTAATATTGAAATATTGAAATATTACGTTTTCTTGTTCACATACACTAGGATCCGGATCAGAGACCGCACAGAAAAGCTGACTCTAAAGGCAGAGTGTCCTATGGCTCAGTGCTCCTAAACATCGGAAAGTGTTTACTTTTAATCATCATCATCCCTCCGTTCCTCAACTACGCTTCTCTGCAGAGGGAAGGACAGCTGCTCCAGCCCAAAGGTTCTTTTATGTGATTGTTTTTGTCAGTTTATTTCTATATTTAGTTTTTATTCTATCAGCCTCTCTTTGATGTTCCTACAGCTGTGTGTAAAGCTTAAAAGTGAGAAACACTCAGTCGATCCTGATCTTTATTTCTGTTTTTTTTTTTTCCTCTTCTTACATCCAGATGGCCAGATTGTTGATGTTGGTTTGGGTCAAAAGATGCATCTTTTGTGTAAAGGGAGAGGACAACCAGTCGGTAATCTGCTGTCTGTCTTTTATTTCTGTGTCTGGTTGTTTCTCTGTTTGCTCTGTCAAACCAATGTGTTCTTTTTTTTTGTAGTCATATTAGATTCTCCGACCGGAATGTCTTCAGACATTTGGGTTCATATCCAAGAAAATGTTGCCACACTGACAAAGGTGGGGGATTTACTCAATATTCATCAAAGTAAATGATCAGATTATTACATTTGTGCATTGAAATACCATGTGGACTAATTGTAACTAGATGGAAATAACACTGACACTGTAAGTGTGTGCCTTTGATAAATATATCCACTGTAGGGAATTTTCTCTGGAATCAGTGACTACTGATGTGGCCATGTTGTTTGTTGTCAGGGTCATGTAGGGACAGTAACTCTGCCACATCCTCTCTCCTCAACAAGGACTCAGTACAGCAGAAAGTGCAGGGTGACAGCCTGCCCCATGTTGTTTGTCTGAAAGCCAACCCAAATGAGGTCACAGGCTTGTTGGGGAAGAGCCTAGATACATCTGAATAACTACATTGCATAAGCAGCAACAAAAACAAACGCACATTCGACACCTATATGGGTGTCTTTTTGGGGCTGCTCAGCTGTCATACATTTTTAATATGTTTACACGGGACAGGGAGGGTTCAGAGCCGCACCGAGAGCATCTCATGTGTATGTAGGGCATGGTGTTAATAATAAAAAAAACAGCTTCTCCTGTGCTGTCCCTGTTTGTCACACTGCTTAGGTTTGCACCTATGACAGAATGGGACTGGGCTTCAGCAAGCGGCTGATGCAGAATGAAACTACAGGAACAGAGAAAGTTTGGGGGATGTCAACAACCGGACGGTCAGTATGATATTATAACTGGCTGTCAATGTGAGGAGCTGTGAAGCATAACGTGTGTGATGCTGTTTCCATTCACCACCATACATGTTGCTGTGCACAAAGCAGAAATATGTTACCATTTCTCCTGCCTCATTTATCTGTTGGCACCATCTGGTGCTGGTCTCATTTCAGTTAGCTAATATAATTTGTGGAAATCTAAAAAAAAACATGGCCATTTTCTAGGTATTAGTACTGTTCTGATGACATCAGAGTCCAGAAATTGTAAAGTTTTGAGAAGATAAACACATTAATATGATTAAATTAGATTAGTTTTGTTTCAGAAGGATTATAATGTATTAGATATTGGCCTTTATGTGCTGAAGACTTACTTTTAGTCAGTTCTTCCCAAAGATTATGAAACTCCTTGGATGCTGAATACATTCTACGCCTGAATTTCTTAGGTATTTCCTTATACTTGCTTTTATTTTCATGCCATTTGCTATAAAATTCAGTGACAGTGCATCCCTCTGCTGTAGTACCTGGACACTGATGTGTTGGAAAATAGGCAAAACATCAATTTACTGCACACACCCATATGTGTTGATATTTGATAATCAGACTTATGCCTATATACATATGTATAGAACAGTACAACACCTCACATTCTGTTGTCTTCTGCCATAGGAGAGAAAAAGAAACACAGAATCAGTATTTCCTTGATAAGAGAGGCTGTATTTGCCTCTATCAAGGAAAAACTCATTGGTGTTCCAGAGACTGATGTGAGACTCTGCTGAACACACCTTACGCCTGTCCTGCCCTGCCCTGCCTCATACTGCTGCAGGATTGTGTTGTAATCTTCCTATCTCTGACATCGTAACACGTTTGTGGAGCCTTAAATCTGCCTAAGGGATAAGCAGGCGTGGCCCGCCGACGGTCAGCACGGTCTAGTTTACCTTGGCATCTGGCCCAGGAAAGCAGGCGATGGCCTGTTTTAGATGCAAGCAATCAATTTCCTAGAGTTCAATATCTTGGGGAGTTTGATGACTAGCTATAACCTTAACCCTTCAAGTGTTAGGAAATCTCTTCATTTAGATGTGACACCTCAGAGTTGATTTATTAGCACAACAAACCCGGGACAGCAGATGGCTCTCGGAGAGGAGCTGCCACAGCTCATGTAATGATGATGCTCCCCCTGATGATATAAGTTTGCTGGTGATTGTTTTGCCTGCAATGTTTTGCAGGAAAGGAGCCAGCAGCCCCCTCTTTTTATGCTGCCGTCTGCAGTGCTGTTTGTTGTCAGACATAGAAAGTGATGAAACTAAAAAGAGCTTGTACTTTTCAATCAGTTGTTAACATTTGGTGCTATGATTATCTTTCCCCCTCACAGGTCATTATTATTTCTTAATGACTCTCCAGTGTGTTCTTAATAAACCTGTTAATGAGGAGAGCACTGAGATTAATGATGGCCTGTCTTATTCATCTTTCATGTTGGGAGGCCTGGTGGCACCTGAAGCTGAATAAATAAACCTGCTGGCCCAGTTTGGTGTGTGTCCTGGTTTTTTGATGAGTGCTGCTGTCTTCCAGGATGGTGGATGATCTGCACCGACTTCTGCAGGCCGCTGAGATAGCCACGCCCTACATCCTGGTGGGCTCTGAGCTCGGCGCACTTAACTGCAGGTTCTACAGTCACATTCATGATGTGTAAGTACAAGTACAAAGGCAGTAAAGTGGGGGATACTTGTGCTGCTAATGAGGTATACATGAAATTATAGAATACAGTTAGACTCCACCCTCACTTCCTTCATCTGTGTTGTTTGATCAGGATTAAGGCACATTTTGAATGTAAATAAAGTTCCTGATGACAGATAGCTAACCACACAGGTCCTGTTAATATATCCCTCAGACATGTATGCATGCATGTTTAGTGAATGGGTGAGGTTTCAAAGCCAAAATATAGAAATGCTGCAAAGAGTGCGAACAACATCCAAAATGTTTCCTGAACAGCGATATTCTAAATTCTAGTAGCTCCTTTGTTTTAACATCCTGGTCACATTATTTTTTATAGAATAACAAAAATAATACATCATCAGTATCTTCATGCTGAAGATCACTTTGTGTGTCTCACAAATCTTGATATTAGATATTATGTGATATTAAAATACCATACGGTACTCCCGGCCCCTCAAACTCATACTTTCGAAAATATATCCCTGCGTCCATTTCATTATCCCTCATAACTCACTCAACTCAGAGACAACGGAGTGATTAACGTGACGGGTAGCCTGCACAGGGATGAAAGATTTAGTATTTAATCAGGCGCAGTGTTGCTGCCGTTAAGGGAGAAAATTAAGTAGTGGTGAGTGGATGACACCTTTCCAAATGGAAATATTGCCTGTGGATGTGATGTACGTGTGGTCATCTGTCTGCAGGGACAAAGGACAGACAAATCTACAGAAAGACAGACCGGATGACTCCATCCATCTCACACTCATTATGGCCTAGGTCGGGAGGGTAGCATGGACAAGGGTAGTCAATGTGTCTTACTTCATCTGAGTGTGTGTGTGTGTCCTCTCTTTGTCCTCAGGCAAGTGTCAGACCTGGTGCTGATTGATCCCATCCCAGAGGACATTTTTGAGGAGGACCAATGGAAGGAGTACTGGTGAGTTTGAAAGACACCACTGTAAAAACATATATAAGGGAGGAAGGACCTGAGGATGAGGAGGAAAGAGGAGAGAAGAAGCAGAAAGCAGGAACGGCTGTGGAGAAGCAGTATGGGAAAGAAGATTGAGAAAAGAAAAGCGTGGAAAAAGAGCGAGGAGGACGATAAGGAGCTCTGAAGGGCAGAGAGGAGCAGATAAAAAGTGAGCGGCAGGGAAGAGGAGAGGAAAAAAGGAGATGTAAGAAAAAGAGGATTAGGATGAGGGGAAAGGAAGGCAGAGGCACTTGCATGTTTCAACCTCCAAACTCTTCCGTGCTTTTATGGTGAGACAGTTGATTATCTTTGCTGGGTGGGGCTCATTAGCATGATTAATTGTAGGCCAAAAAAACTCATTAGCTGATCACACACTTTTAGCATGAACCAGATGAGGAGGGAGCGAGGGTTGCGGCGGTGGTCGAGACTGAGTGACGGAAAGTGTAATAACACTGCTTTAATCCTCCGGGCGAGATATATGTCAAGTGGTAGTCATTGTCACAGCATATATCTCATTATGCATTAATTATCAGACATGGGGGACGGGTCTTTATTAATGATAACTGGGAGTACAGCGGAGGACTGTTGGTCCGAGTGTCAGTTATGCAACACTAACAATATCTCAGATATGTTTACAAGCACATGGTGTCGTGTGTAATCGTTCAAAGGTATTTCTCTGCTGAAGAGATTATAATTAATCAGTTGTATAATTTAGCAAGCCACGCTAAGCTTTTAGATGTCGCTGACAGCCCAGCACTGATGGTGACATAATAAACAAATCTCCAGAGCGCGTCTGGTGTTTTTGTCACTTGGTGTACAAAGCGGATTTTCTCTTACAGTAGTACATGTCCTTTTAAATGTATTTCTGCCAGTTAATAATAATAAATGCAACATAACAGTGAAAGTCAACAGCAGCAGATGACACATCATTAAACATTTAAGTGCCTAGGATCTGCATATTAATGAGCGTTGTCACTTTGAACCTTCAAGCCTGCTAAAATCACAGTCACTGTTGACATCAGTTAATTTGAAACTTACTTAAATTAAACATAAACAATATTAAAGGGCCTAGTGTTGAGGAACAGGAGCAGTTCATAATGCTGAGTGCCTCGTTCTTCTATAATAATAGCCATATACAGTGGTGGAGGAAGTACTTAAACTTGGTACTTAAGTAAAAGTACGAATACCCGGCAAAATATATACTCAAGTAAAAGTGCTACATCAACAATCCTACTTAAGTAAAAGTCTTAAGTACTTTTAAATGTACTTAAAGTATTAAAAGTAAATTATATATTATGTATATATTTATGGTTTCCATCTGAATCTGTATCTGTCTGGCAGCGTGACACCACCACCATGCAGAGTCTGACCTCACATCAGTCCAGCACTGTGTTCATAAAAAGTAATAAGTAACTACAGACACTGTAGAAATGTAGTGGAGTAGAAAGTACAGGTAACAGCTGCAACATGTAATGGAGTCAAAGTATAACGTATGCACTATTATTTTTACTTAAGTAAAGTAGAAATACACAAAAATGTACCTAAGTACAGTAACAAAGTACAAAAATACTTAGTTACTTTCCACCATTGGCCATATATATGTCAAATATATACATTTTTTTATCATTTACAAAGAAATCTAGATCAGAATCAGAAATACTTTATTAATCCCAGGGGGAAATTGTAAAACATAGAAACATAATGTTAAAAATGATGTTAGAATATTTAGTTTGGCAGTTTATTATAAAACTGACTATAGGACTGCTCAGTCTTTCACAGCTAACTAATATTAATTTCGAGATGCTCCATCAGACCCGGTCTTAAATCAAAATAAGCAAAACAATAACAAAGTCCTTTGTTTAATTCTTAGGTTTAATCTGAAATGCTGTAAAATCGACTACATGCCAAACTTTCCCATTGACAAAAGTCAATGTTAAAAGCATGTCTGTAAGGTCAACAGTGCATCCTTAGCTTGGTCTTAGCCCATAGCTTATGTAAGCATGAGTCAAAGCAGATAAGAAATGGATCTCTGAAAATGGCCTCATTTGTCTGCGACTCAAAGTGGAGCAGCACCATTTATCAGGAGTATGTGTCCAATTACCCTCTGATTAATAGGCATTCATTTCACTGAGTACATGACAGTGCAGCCACTATCCAATTACCCTGTGGAGAAGCAACGCAGAAATGAAATGATCCAAAGACTTACATTTAGTTAGTAAAAACACAAGCTTATCATCTGTGCTTGATTTTCCAGGGGTGGGGTGGGATTTACAGTGTATGAGATATACTCCAGTCGCCAGGGTCCCGGTGCCACTGGCATCTGCAGCCGTCCTTTCTTCCTTATTTTCCTCCATTGGTTTTTTTGTTCTACTACGTTGCATGTGTTCTTCCTCTTAGATTTGGGGGTTATTAGCTGCTGGAGGTCTTACAGTATTTGGTACACAAAGATAAGTAATACAGAAGGGAGCAGGGCCGCACCTGAGCAAGAGTGGGATGAGACCGTATCAGCTTTGCACCGGGACCGGAGGATTTACACATCAAAGACCAGCTCATTAACAGAGGCTCATTCCCAAAATTAGTTCTGTTACATCCTACAAAATGAATCACCACCATCTCCTGAGACCGGTGTGTGTGTGTGTGTCTGGGTGTAGGCGTTCGCTAGCGAGCACTTGTTGTACAGGGTCAGCTTTCTTTATTTGGGATTTTCCCTGTGCAGACGTTGCAGCATGTGTCTCATCTCTTTGCGAGCGTAGATAATGCTGCCTGATGGAAAAAATCAAGCGCCGGGTCTAGCATCAGAGATTAGGAGAAGCCCCAGCGCACGTCAGGACAAATTGCATTCAGGAGGAGAGCCGGGGGTCGGAGTCACTCTCTGCTGTCGGGTTTTGTTTTTAAAGGATGAGCGGTGAACGTTCAGCATCTTTCCACCTAAAAAAAAAAAACAGCACCGCACATAACATCTTATGACATGTTTGTTTGATGTTACCCAATTTGCTCGTCACATTTTCGGCCTTCATTCAGTCACTGCAGCCTGGCAACCCACAACACTGTAAGCCATTGAAATGCTGAATCAAATAGCTAGCCAATTTAGCTCATGTCAGAATGTCAGGCACATTTCTGTTACTGGGCTCTGGATGACCATCTGCAAACAGACAAACACCATCAGATAATTCTTATATCTGGTGTTTAAACGTTCTTGTACACACTTGTGTGTCTTCAGCCTTCCTGCAGGCGAGTACATGCGCATGGAGTGTAAAACTAATTTTGCCTGTGGGGAATATATTTGCACAGAGAGCAGAACCAGCGGGGAATGCTCGCTCTTTAATGGGATGGCCCTTACCCTTTAATGAATGCTGATTGATTGGCAAACTATTCGTTTTAATGTACCATTACTGTGTTTAGTGCAACTCAGTCCTCAGAGGAGCACCACTCGAACGTCTCTCCTCATTCCTTCCCCCTCTGCATCTCATCACCACATTTATGTCTTTGGTGGTTGTTTGAATGATTTGAGGTCGATGCTGAGACACAAAATCTGCAGTTTAACAGTTGTTTTAAGTGTGTGATGCATGTGGCTGTGGCTGAGGGCCGAACAGCTGCAGCTGCAGGCCTGCACATGAGTTATCAGTCCCAAAATAAAAAAGGACACTTGATGCAAGATTCATCATTCCACCTGCCATTAATATGCTCAGAAAGAGAATCCACACCAACACACACATGTTGTCATGATCACCTAAAAATTGAAACCTGCACAGACTGTAGATATCTCACAGGGTCTCCTAGCTGCACAGCTTGCAGCAGATAGACGTGTTCTGCATCTGACCTGGAGTCTGCTCTGTATGACAGGCAGCGTATGACTGTCACTTTGACTGACGACCATTCAGAGTCCCACAACTGCTGCATTTGGTTTGATTTATAATCCAGACAAGAAGACAAGAGGAGTGTTTCTCTCCTCCTGCACTACTTTTTGTTAGTGGACAGATTTATTTGCTCTCCTGTCCTCTGCTCTCCTTTTAATGAGTTTAGAGTTGCTACTCTAGTTCATTTAATATCTTATGTAATCTCAGGGCCCTCTCTCTTGTTCTCTGCCTTCTTTCGCTTCATTTGTAAACACTAGCAGCCAGTGATGACATATCCACTCTCCCCCTCAGAGGCCATTCGCTTTCACAGTGAGCGCCGTTCAATAACCCACTGGAGCACAGCCCTGCTTTAAATCCCTCCAGGGATCCTTGGCAGAGATTGGCAGCAATCACCCAGACGCAGGCCGATGGATGGATGGATGGATGGATGGATGGATTGAAGAGAAAGAAAAAAAGTTTGGTTAGGTGAAAGTCAAAAACATGATCCCTGTGTTATTGGCTGGCTTTCACTTATAACAACACAAAAATAGTTCTGCAATAGAATCTGAGCCTTTAGAATTCTTTATGTTTAGTTTGTTAGCAGCTAAGTGTGTCGTAATGTTATGCACAGTTGTGAAGTGATTAGTTTTCAGATACTTAAGACATTCTACATGGACTGATGCAGTCTGTGATTCATTATGATTCACATCGTGCTTCTTCGCTGGCTCCCGGTATGTCGACTCTCTCCCTCAGTCCTCTCCTGACTCAGCTGCCCCCCCCCCCCTCCTCATCCTGAACCTCCCAGTCGAGTCAGGAATGCCAATTAATTGTAATTAGAACCACTGTAAGCGTAACTATTGCTGTTACGCTCCACTAATGAAGCAGGGCTGCCGTGGCCCCTGTGTATTTACCCCAGTGTAATCTATAGTATTGATGCAGAGAGGAAGGCATGGGAGCAGCCGGGAAAAGGCTGGGCTCAGCCCGACACTGGTGATGGTGCGAGAATGACACCTTGTGTCCGCGCTCGGTGCTACACTGTGAAACTGCAGGTGGCTTATATTTTCCAGAGTTTGGTGGTTTGATGTTTTATTTCCAGGTTAGGTTATAAATGCTTCTACTAACGCAGAGTTGGTCTGAATCCCTTTAACAGTACAGACAATAACAGTGTTATATGGATTTTCACTGCTAAACAGAAACTGAATATGGACTGAGCCTCATACAGCTGGTCTCAGAGGTCTCTGAGGCCACATTATAGCAGTCATATCCATGTTAGCAGTCTGACACTATGAGATAGGCCATGGTTTTACAAAGGCAGGGGTTAGGCTCAAAATGTGAGATTTTTGTCTTAGTTGTAACAATATGTTTGTGTTATGTGTGTTTTACAGTGCTTTGAAATGTCTTTTCGGTGCTGGTAATGTTGCTTTTGTTGTTATAAAGCCTGTTTGGTGAAAGGCAGACATTGCTCTTTGCAGGAAAAGGTCTGATACTGTAACATCTGTGCCACCTGTTCATGAATGGCAACTTTCACGCTCTTAGAGAAGAAGTAATAATACCGACAAGGAGGAAAAGAATGAAATAATGTCTGTGGCCGTGTCATCGTTCACAAACTCCTCCAAAAATACTCAAACTGGTGCTCACTGGTCATCACAGATTAGTTACTGAGACAGCATGGTCAGTGGTTGTGTTGGTGAAATAATAACAGATCTGTCGTCTGCAGCGGCCATGCTTTTTTTGGAATTTATCTAGAAAGGTGTCATATTTGGGACATTGTCTGTGTTCCCCATGTTACATTCAGCAGCTAACATTCCATTGTTGTAGATTTTTAGCTCAGTTATCAGAAAATAGGATTCTTTCAACCACACTGAGAGAGTTGGAGGTGAAGGTCTGGCCGTGCCTCTTCCCTCTAATGGTCTCAGCTGACTTTGCAGCGGCCAGTTTGTTAAAGACGTTCCTTCAGTGTGATGGTTAGCTGAGCCTCGTGTAATAGTCCGTGTTTAAATGTTCTGCGCTCATTGTAATAGTTGGTGGAAGCTCGTGTAATAGTTGGTGTTTTGTGTGTGAGCAGGCTCTCAGGTAACAGAGGCCCTGCATATGAAATGAGATGGTAATGAGGAGGAGGAGGAGGAGGAGGGGAGCCTTATCACTACAGGGCCAAATTCCGACAGTGAATTGCGCAGTTGTAACAAAAGTAACAGAGCGTCCATTCAGCCTGCACTAATCCAGATGGGAAAGTCAAACAGCAGAAAGTCCATGGCACAAACTCATTTCATCACTTTATTAATTTAGATATTGCCTCCTCGCTCCTGTGGGGAGAAAAAAAAAGAGCCCCTCTGAAATGACCAACATCGGTGAGGCGTTTTGCTCTACATGGTTCCCCCACTTCGTCTCCTCCCGTTATCTGTTTAATTCATCCCGCCAATCTTGGCTGTCTTTACCCACTAAATTTCCCTTTGACACGCATGCCTTGCTTCGCATAATCCTCACTCGGGGGCAGAATTAAAAATGGAAAAAAGAGGAGGGAATAGGACAGGTGGCTGGAGAATCCTTGAAATAATGTTCAATGCCAGGCCCGGGAATGATTTGACCAGATTCGAACTGGGGGGCTGATAGGGAGAGAGTCCCCCCCACCACCACCACCAGCACCACCACACACCTTTCATTTTTGGAACCAAGGGGTAAGAAAGGGGTGACAGGTGGAAAATGTGCACAGACTGAGAGGTCTCTTAAGAACCAGGTCGAGGAGTCAGTTCTAAATTGTGGTGCCAGAATGACTTGAGGGAAAACTGTGGCAAGGAAGATGAATATGTCAAAATGTCACTCTCCGGAGGTCTGATTTGAAAAGTTTTCTCTGTCTGTGGAAGACTGAAAATTAGAACAGTCGGCTTGTTCCCCCCCCCCCCCCTTTGCCTGTAACCATTATTGACCTGAAGGGACTCCTTCTTCTACCATGAATACGGCTGATATGTTATCTTTACACAGCCGTTTGTGCCGTTGAACAGCCATTCTCCATGTTTGTATCGGCTTTATCTGCACGATCAGCGCTGACATGCTGCAGGCTGCGCAGAGCTTGATATGTCAGTTCTATGGATAGCAGGATGTCATATCAAACAGGTGAAATGGGTTATTTTACACATGAAAAGTGCATGTTTACGATGGCGGGGTGATATGAACGCTGTGATGGCAGTGCTGAAAGCAGCTGACAGTGAAATGCAGGCGAGCGCTGTGAACGTAAATTTTAAAGCTGGATTGTTGATTTAACAATCAACATCTTTTTTTTCCATTAAAGGTAGGAGATTTCATTCTGATGCACTTTTTGTTAAATTAGTGTAACTTCTCTTTACAATCCGATAGCAATAAATTAGTTCAGCAGTTTCGCATTAAAACGAAGAATATGAATCATCTGTGGAAGCTATAAAACACTAAAAACATCAGCCAATCCTCCGGGTGGACCCTGCACGGAGTATTGGCTGGTTGTCACTCTCTTCCTGCTCTGCGCGCACCAGAGAGGTACGTGCATGATGGCCGAAGTCACAGACCACAGCTCGTCTTCAGGTAATGCGCGTCCATGTGATTGGGAGGCGTGGCTTCGTGGTGAGCTCCGAGAGAAAGGGGCGTGTGTTTACTTTCCAAATCTGGCTGACTCTCACTGAGTTTTCAAAATCTCCTACTCGACCTTTAATTATCTAAAGAGAGGAGAGTTTGAGGCGATGGGATGATGCTTTTTAAGCTGATGCTTTGAGCAAAAGGGTAACGTAAGAATGTTCAACATGATGCTAACATTTGTTAATTAGAATTAATTACTCATAGTCAGGGTTGTCTGGTAGTCAGCATTAAAGTCCATTTATTCATTAAGGGCCACAATCATTTCACTTCAGAGATCTTTAGCATTTAAAGCTACTCTTTGTCTTAACACTACAAGAACTCCTTCCTGCAGCGAGATAAATATACACAGTGTTGACACCAAGTAGCCGATACTACTCTACCTACATAATGGATTATTGTTGTTGGACTTTGCAGTACATTTGTTCTGCACATGAGCCCAGGACTAGCTCAGAAAAGTCCAGGACTCCTGGATTTGCTTCTTACTCTTCTGTTGCTGTCGTTACTGTTGCTACCTGATTGTCAGGCTGATCATTTAATCACCGACATCCAGTTAAACTCCACTTTACCCCGAAATACAGAGCCGCACCTGCGACCGATGCTTCTTTGTGAATTTAATTTCAAGCTTAAGTGTAACAGACGCTCTTTTGTATTAAGAAAGTTCCGCACATTAGCCTCAAGTTGAATGTGTTTGGTTGTTTATCAGATAGTGAAAGTGATAGAGGACGCTGTTGTGTAACTCAGATCAGGTTGAAACAGTGACGAGTGTCTCCCAGTGCACAGGTGACAGATCTACAGTGCGCTGGCTGCATGTCGGGGCAGGCGGCGGCGGCAGTAGGCACACGGCACTATTGATTGGGTTCCACAGGCTGAGACCAGCCAATTCAGAGCACCAGTGAGCCGAGACCGATTGGGCCTCCTGAGTTACAAAATCCCACCACTCTTCTTCTCTCATCTGCCAAAAAAAGAGTATTTCTCATTCCTCAGGCAAATGTTTTTGAAGAAAAGTTTGAGATGTGAGGGTCTGAAAACGACACAAGGAAGGCAAATAGTATGCATGAGTCTGCTTGAGCTGTTATATTTCTGTGTTGCAATAAAATGTTTTTTGGTGTTGAGATGTTATATGTTTTAAGGGTAGTCTCATGCCATTGAATTTGAATGATACTGCTTGTAGCAGCAACAAGAATTATGACTGAATGTTGCATTTTTTTAGCATCTTTGTGCCTTTTAGCAGCATGTTTGGGCTCTATACTCCAACAGCAACAAACAAATCTATGAGTAACTGACAGTAACGCAAAGGTAGTGACACAAAAGAGTGAACAGTTCATCAGAAAAATGTAAGTAATGTATCTTAACGTTGTTTCAGGTATGGCAAGATGCTGCCGTCACTCCAAGCCAAGCAGTTTTCAGCAGCCACGGGGCTGAGCCGCCTGCTGATCATCATGGGGGCGATCGAACCGACAATAAATGGCGAAAACATCTCAGAGGAGGTCATCCAGCGCCAGGTCAGGCTCACAGCACAAACACACATGAAATATGTCCTCAAGCCTGTGATTGAGTGACCCGAAGAACTGATTTTATTTGGGGTGGGGTGTCGGGCCATGCTGAAAGTGACACAGTAGGTCAGAGCTGCATCAGGCTGGAAGGATGGCGTCATACCGTAAATGTGGAAATTGATGAAGTCTGAATAGATGATTTAGGCTTCCTGTGCTCAGACAGTTTCCTGAACCTAATTAAAAACAGGGAGGGAAAAAGTGATACGTTTCATTTTGAATGATATTCCTCCCATCTTTCCTGTGCAGCCACAGGATGGTGCTAGTGCGAGAGAATAATCATGTCTGCTCCTCAGCAGAGATACGAGGGGGCGATGATTGCAGGAGCGTTTGTCTTCATACCGTCAGAGACTGTGAATTTGGCATGATATGACACCAGACGTCATTTTTAAATAAATGAAAATTGAACCCGTTTCCTGAAGCTGACATGACGACGCAAATGCACTGTATCTTGCGACGCCTGCTATATTGTAGAACCCGGCCTTTTGACAGGTCATACGGTTTGTGAGGAAAAAGGTTATTAATATAAGCTACAAGCTTTTTGCTGTGTTTTGCAGATGAGGTTTTCCTAAAGGGGAAGAGGGGGGGGGGTATTTTTGCACTCAGATCTGCTGCAAATCACACACACAGTTGTGACACTGCTGCCTGTCATGAAGTCCTGTAGTCATTTTTCACTTGCTATTGAAAACATCCCAGGCAGAGGAGTAGTAATGGATTCTGATGATGAACAACAACCAATATCTTTAAAAACACGGGGACATGGTCTCTATACACTGACACCCTATTTCAGCAGAGAAGCAAACCTCTTAACACTCATGCTGGGTGCGGAGACAGTAATGTTTTTTTGCAGGGAGGCTAATTTTCCACTTTTTTTTCTTTCATTTGTAGAAACTACTTAGCCTTTATTGGCCCTCTGTGAACGCACGGTGACATTTTTCTAACATCCGTTCAGCATTTCATTTTTTTTCCTGCAGCTGTCTGTGTGATGTGTGTGACGTCTGCTCGCGGATGAATGCGAACAGTTCGTTAAGACGCCTTGTTCTTTGCTGCCAGCCACCCACGATTTGATGGCAGCAGTGATGAGGGACCTATTTCAGCTTTTCAAGTATTACAGTTGTTGCCAAGGAGATAAGGACATCATTGTGCTTGAATTCTCCAAGGACAGAAAAAAAGGTTTTGTAGACAGGCTAGTGAAGGTTATAATGCACACACACACACACACACACACACACACACACACACACACACACACAGAGGCTCACAAGCATACCGAACGCAATAGAGCATGCAGTCCATTTCTCAAGGGCATGTTCTGTAACCATGACTTAATTGAACTGGAGCAGAATTGTTTGCTGCAGTGTGAATGGTACCAAAGCTATCTGATCTCATCGCATGTGGGTGATAGATACAAGAATTCAACTGAGTTTTTATAATTCACATCTATTCTGTAACACATTGAACTTTGCCAGCCCTGAGCGACAGAGAGCAAGAGGGAGATTTCAGATGTGATGTCAGCGTTTCAGCTCGGAGCGGCCTCACTCAATGAGCTGCACGCTGCTTTCACTGCATTCAAATTAAAGGCTTACTATAGAAACAATCAATAACCTCATCTTTTACTAATCATGGCATTGAAATAAGTTGAATTAATAACATTAGCTTTGCAGAGATCTTGGTTAACATACCTGCTGCCGTGTCTTTTGGGGATTAATAGGTTAATTATCATGTTTGGGCTTTTTTTTTTTCTAAATCCCGTCCATTGTGCACTTGCATCCAGGAGGTGTCTGATCAGCCCAGTAATCACTCTATATCACATCAACAAGCCCAAACATACAGTTAGAGTCAGCATCTTGAGCCACTAGGAGTCCTGCAGCAGATGGTCTGTCCCCCCACAGAGCCCTGATCTCAGCTTCATGGAGAGTAAGAGACAGGAGACAGTGAGACAGTTCTCCAGGATGCTTAGAACAATCTACCAGCAAATACTTTTAAATATTTAGTGCAATTAGCCAAAGGGCTTTTGTACTAAAGTTAACCAATATGCCTGGGAATTATGCATCTTTAGTATCTACAGAAATTGCACAGTTCAAAATGGGCCTTTTATGCTATTGACTTGCAGCTTCCTGAACAATATGTCATGCTTAACCTCAAAATAGATCTGTATGTGGCTTTAAAAGTAAAAAGAAGCATCTAAAGTGTGTTTTGGATGAGCTCCTATTGAATGATCCTGTGATCTTAAAGTTAAGGCTTTTTGTATTTCCTTCCTGATGGAGATTCTTACATGTTCACTGTAATGCAAGGTGCTTAAATTTGTTTATATAAATGTAATTTATTGATGCTTTCTCTTTGCTCTATGTGTTTCTGAAGGTCAGTCCTGCAGCCATTACTCATGTCTGATTGATTTTCTCTCTCTCTCTCTTTGTTGCTTATAGAAATACCTGCTGAGTAACCCCGCCCATCAAAGTGCTGCCGTGGATGAGCATTACTTTCTGAATGAAAGTGTAGCTCAAGTAAGGTAAGGTAAACACAAGGTGAAGCTTTTTGGAGGTTTCTATGTGTAAATAGTAAATATCACACAAAGCTATATTTCGGTTTTTGTTTTTAAAGGGATATCACAAAGTTTAAGCCCCTCTCCAGCAGGACATCAGTGAGCGTGCTCACTGGGGATTCCTTCGACGAGCTAATGCCAGACCACCTTAACCAAGTGAGTCTGCTTACTGTCACAACTTCATGCTGCATCATTAAAGTCGAACAATGCTCTACTAACATGGTAACTCGTACCCCCCCCCCCCCCCCCCCCCCCTGCACCAGATGGTAGCTACACTTCAAAAGAGGTTTCTAAAGGAATCCTACCCATCAGCCAATCACATACACATAAAAGGAGCAGACCGGCGAATGATCTACAAGAAGCCATCTGCCATCAGCCAGCACCTGAGGAAGCTCGTCAACCAGCGACAAGCCAGGCAGCAGAGCGAGTGACCCGTGGCCAAAATGTAACTACACCCCACACATGGACAGATGAATATGTTTCAGACATTCAATAAAATATTCAAACTATCTTTTGTACCTAAGAGATGGTCTACGCATGTCTGCGAGGGTTCATCAGGAAGTCAATTTCCAAAGACATTTTTGCACTGCTCTGCTTCATTGGAAGCTTTTTAATTGAAGACAACTGGAGGGTATTCAGCGTGATGAAATATTTCCTGTCTTAGATTCATCTTATCTTTCAGGTTGTTATTTCAGGCTCTTCACCTGATTGGCCAATGCCAAAAAATTAATACATTATTCCTTATCAATGTAAAGGCCACACACGTCACCCCCAAACCTGATATATATATATCTCATTTACTTCTGTCTGTAATTTTCTGCCATGTTTTAGCCACAAGGAAAGGTACATTCAGTTCTGCTTGAGTTATATCACAACCACACATAGACCTCTATTTTTAGCCTTTTATAAAGTGCAGATACATGAGACAGACCCTCATGTATCTGCACTTTATCATTGTGTTGTAGTTTTGTGTGCACTGTGGCTGTTCCTAGAGTGAACACAAGACCGTTTTTCACAGCTATACACAGTAGTGTGAAAGAAAGACCAGAGAGCAGCAGTTTATCCTGAGGATTTAAGTTTAATTATGACACCACATCAAAATAAAAATTTCCAACAGATCTGGAATTTAATTCCATCCATATACATGCATAGCAACAACGTTTTAAGAAACATTTTCTCCCATAATCAGGACATTGGAATGATCATTTTACATCAGTATCCCCCACTGACCTCCCACCCATCCTTGTTCGTCAGCAATAAACTTAATTCTTGTACAACTTCTTTTTTTTTTTTTTACCCTATGGGGTTACAAATAATTATATGCACAGTCCCCATTTCATAATACTGCTTTCAGTAATGTCCCCTCATTTACAAAGTATTGCATTGAGAGCAAATTTCAAAAAGGGAGACCAAAGTGTATCATCGAACAGAAAATACGAGTACTATACAAGAATGCTGCCATCCTCATGAAAACATCCACATCTGAGTTGAAGAAAAGAGACAGGGACAAACAGCCACATATGTATGCAAAGCCATGAGTATATGCCAAAATGTGAGATGCAGGGTTGTGCCTGTTTATCACTCCCAAATGAGTGATTTTTTTAAGGCTGACGAGTCATTAGTAGCAATCTGCAGGTGGCATTTTGGGCATATACAGAAACTGGTACAGCAAATAAGAATACACAAGTGCCTCAGTTGCTATTTTTGTGTCTAAAATGCATCTCATTTTTGTATTGTCTATTGTTTCATTGAGCCTACATTACAGTGTAAACAATATGTGTGCTACACAAGAATGACTATACAATAACATTACAAACAACTCTGATATAAATTTCATTTTGAATTTAAATTAAGATCACTACTCCTATTAATACTGATTGTAAAATAAATTAATGTGAAAGTGGCACCAATATTATTCTTGATTCCTTTTTCTTTTCTTTTCTTTTTTTTAACCAATGGTTTTGCATTTGAAGTCT
This sequence comes from Parambassis ranga, assembly GCF_900634625.1. NCBI lineage: Eukaryota > Metazoa > Chordata > Actinopteri > Ambassidae > Parambassis > Parambassis ranga. The sequence goes on from NC_041036.1 coordinate 4,417,504, forward strand.
TAAAACGATGAAAGAAGAAGCTTCTCTTGATTGTCCACAAGCAGCGTATAGCACTGCATGATGCACTATTCCAGACACGACAGTGTACCAAAACAAAAGGAGAAAAAAGGAGTAAAACTCGAGGGGGTGGGGGGGGGGGGGGGGGGGGGGTTTGGGAAGAAGAAGGAGAAGAAGAAGAACAGGTCTTATTCTTCTGGGCTTATTTTACATGCTCTGCAGCATGTGATGAACAGTAAAACTTCTTATGGGTAATAAAGTTTGACAGGTTGTTGAACTGGATGTCACAGAGGCGGCAGTACTTGCCACTGCCGGAGCCGTTTACGCCTTTATTGGCCGTGGGGGCCGTCTCCTCGTTTGGGGACTTGGAGGATGGTGACAGGTTCTCATTGGAGTCGGCCTGATTTTCTACAGCCCACGTAGGTGAAGTGTTGGTGGGTTGGCTGTCGGACTGTGGCTGGTTCTCCTGCTGAGGTGGGGCTGTGCCTGAACGCTCCTCTGGCTTGTGCCCGCCGTTTACAATGACCATGCCCCGGTTTTTGGGCAGGAGGGGAAGGGAATCCTTGCCAGGGTGAGCGCAGCCATTAGCAGCAGGCTGTGGGGCCTGCTCTCTGGTTGTTCCTGTCTCTCCTCCTCCCCCATTAACGCTTTGCTCCTGTTCACCGGCCTCTCCCTGCATCACTGGTCCCCCAGTCACATAATCGGTTGGCTTTATCCCAAAATACGGCGATATTTGCTCAGGACCTTTCACCTTCTTTATTGCTCCAGGATAAAGGCAGTGGGGCAGAAACATATTCTTGTTGTCCTCTTTTGAAGGGATGAGCTGGGGCTCAGCGAAAGGTTTGAGTCCCGGCACAGGCCCCATGTGTGGAGGGAAGAGGCCTCCATTCTGCACCATCACCTTCCCATTACCATTCTTCTCACATTTTCCTGGGCTCTTATCATAGACGTCATCAGGGCTGTTATTGACTTCACTCTTCACGTCTGGGAACGTGGTCGACTCCAGGCTACCGCTCTCGTTGTTCTGTTGCGGCGGTTGTTGTTGTTGTTGCTGAGTGGCGGCGGCTGTTGCAGGGCAAAAGTTCTGTTTGTGTGCCAGGTAGTTCTCCACTTTGTTAAAACTTATCTTGCACACTGCACATTCGTGATAGTCCAAAAGTCTTTTGGGAGAGCTACATGTCTTGTCTGGTGAACATTTTTTGCTGAGATCGATGGGAGCATCCAGCTCCTGCTGCTCCACAGTATTGCATTTGGGAGCCAGAATAGGTTTGGTGACAGTCAGAGAGGCCTCCAGGTGTTTTGGTACCATACCTGGAAAAATATCACAGCGGGGGTGGAAGCGGTCTGCTAGGCTCTCTACAGCTTCCTGGGATGTACATGGATTCATTGGAGGAACTCCAAGAAAACCTGGCTGACCCATAGGAGGTCTCTGGTGGTCCTGGTCAGGGAGACACATCTCGTACATCTTCCTGCGCTTGCGGGTCCTCATGGTTCTTTGCATGGAGGGCACCTTGTTGGTTGGCATACGTTTCATTGGGGGATCATGACGAGTGGCACAGTAGTACTGCTTGTGGACCACGTAGGTCTCATGGCGGCTGAAGGTGATATTGCAGGCCTCACAAGTTGTCTTGTTGGGATCATTGTCACTTTCCACCAAACCTGTACTGGGGCTTTTCCCCTCCAGCTGCTTGCCATTGAGCCTCTCCTCAGCCCCAGTTGGGGTAGAGACCTTCTTCACCTGCCCAGCTAGGTCCTTATCGGGCCCTTTAGCCCCAGCATTGATCATGTCCAACACATTGGAGTTCAGGCAGGCGGACTGCATGAGGTGGCTGTCAGTCTCTGTAGGGTGGCAGCCAGCTAACATGCTAACAGAACTGTGACCACTGTTGGGGCTCACAGCCTCGGGTACTTTATCTGAGAGGGCGGAGAAGTCAGGAGACTTTGCCATGTGTTGCCAGCGGCTGTTACAATAGTGCTTTTTGTGGACCAAATAGTTATCCAGGTTGCTGAAGGTGATATTGCATTCAAAACAGGTAGCCCCTTTGGGCATAAGAGGGCTGTAGATGACAGGGGGGTAGCTGTTCCCTCCATGGCGGAGCCTCCGGTGAACTAGTTCCGACATTTTAGCCAGAATCTCAGAAGCCTGTGGGACTACTGAAATGTCTTGGGAGAAAGCAAACTGAGACAAGAAGGGGCCCATGGGAAATGTAGGCATGTTATGCTGCACAGGGGAAGAAGCCAGTCTGGGGCTGGAGGGCTCAGACTTGATCCTAGTGTAAGAAAAACTGGCTTTGCTGCCTGGGTGGGCCTCTCCCTTCTGAACAGACAGCATGGGCTTCTTCTCAGCCTTGTCAGCCTCTCCGTCTGTGCTGGTCTCCTTGTTGAGGGCCCCTTTGGGACTTCCCAGCAGAGCATCCTTCCTGTTGGCCAGCTCAGCCCGGGCCTGCTGCTGTTGCTGCTGCAGGCTTTCCTCAGGCCCCCTGGGGGAATGCTCAGTGCCGTCGCCTTCCCTGTGAAGTTTGCTGCCGTGCCCATGTAAGTCCTGATGCTGTAAGAGTTCCCTGTGGCTCTGGAAGCTGATATGGCAGTGATTGCATCTGAAGGCCGCCTGTGACAGGTGAGACATGATGTGATGCTGGAATGTAATAAGAGAATCTGCCGTGTAGTTACAGATTGTGCATTTCAAGCTGGTGCCAGGAGGGAGGCTCTCTTCCATTTTGACACCTGTGAAGGAGATAAAAGGAAGAAATGCTCAGAATCTCGCCTCCCACTTCTCCTTTAGAGTTAACTGTAGAAACCATCAAATGCTCATGCATTATGCCAAGCTTATTCCCATCCACTAGATTTTTTTTTTTCGCTCAAGGATAAACTGTCAACTATGCTAGCTGACAGCAAGATATGTATATTTCTCAAAGGTATGACAGTTATTTTTCCAAACCAATGTAAGACTATCGTTGTCATAAACATGTTTCTAAAAACAACTGAAAATAACCACACTATAAAACAGTTTTTGTCACTCACCAGTATGTGAGGTGCTCAAGTGCATTTCCAGGGCTCTGGCTCCAGAGAAACTCTTGTTGCACTGTGGGAATGGGCAGATACTCGGGGTCTGGTGGGGTCCGTTGTCATTCTCCTCCACGACCGTCTCTGGCTCCCTCTGCCGCCCGCTGCAGTAGTACATGAGATGGGCCTGCAGGTTCCTCTCGCTCCGGAACCAGATACCACATGCCTTGCAGGGGAAAATGTCCTCTGAAGGGACACAGAAAGTGACAAAGGGGACATGATATCAGGATGCAAACGTTACTTTCATATTCACACAAGTATAAAGATAAAGAGCTTGCACACACAAACACACAAATACACACACAGTCCTCTTCTATACTACAGTTTTGACTCTCAAAGCCTGCGTTAAAAGGCTTTTCTACCAAATCCTCAGCTGCAGCATATCTCTGTGTTGCTACCACTGGGTTGGTGCCCTTTCTCAAGGGCAAACAAGAACACTGGACCATCTGCTTACAGAAGCCTCCCTGTTGAGCTGAACCCAGATAGCCCTCGCTAAGTAAACAAACACACTATTTGCATGAGGCGTGTATTTTGCAATTAACACGTTAGTTCGAGCCTCAGTGTGTTTATGTGAACCCAAAACTTGAAGGTCGCTGGCTCTTATCTCCAGTGCAGAGACTCATCTGGGTTAATCTACGCCCGGCGGAGACGACACTCCTTGTTAAGCAGGTGACTGAGAGCAGGCAGCGGACTGCTGTATGCATGTGTATGTATGTACATGTGTGTGTGTGTGTGTGTGAGAGAGAGAGAGAGACACACAGAAACCGGAGGCACGTTTGTGTATGTGTGATTGTGCATATCTAAACAAAAGCACATCTCATTCTGGCCCATTGTGTGAGCGCTGGTTGTCGGACACTCACTGTTGACGATGGCAGTAGGCAGGATGGAAGCCATGGCGGCCTGCTGTGGCAGGAGCTGGATGCTGTCCAGCAGCCTGGCTGGGTACATGCCCTCACTCAGAGACATGTGGTTCACCGCCTGCAGACGGGAGTCAAAGTCCACCGCAAACGCCACCAGCTCCTCGCCCTCCATCATGTTCTTGGTGGTGGTGCACCACAGTTGGCCACCTGGACAAAACAGAGATAGAGGAGACATTTAAATGCTTGCTGTGATAGAGGAGGAAGCTTTGCTACATGAGTAATTCCAGTCTTAAATGTCAGTGCATTACGCAGCATAGGAAAATGATATTTGTGAGCACCTTAGATGGTTCAAAGTTCTTGAAGACTCAGAGTCATGTTGCATAACTGGTAGATTGCACATTAAGTACTTTAACATGAACACACAGTGTATTTCTGCACCAAGATAGTGAATGGAATTAAAACATTTTAACATTCCAATTTCAGTGCCAAACGTAGTCTGAATAACTGACAGACGCAGGGACACTGCCTCTGTGTGTTTCGTTGCCATGTAGAGTGTTGGCATGGACGCGGAAATCTCAAAAACCTTGTAAAATCCTGGTTTTGTAATTTAAGTGAATGTCTTTTTCTCGTCACTTGTGACTTTTCAGGCTACTGGCGCTTATACCTAGAGGCCGTGTATACCTCAGCTGGGGGAAACTGTAGCCTAGAGTGCTGTTGTCAGCTAGAACACTGAGACAGGTCCTCCATATTATTAGATTGTTGTGTTTTGGGATTAAGCATTCCTCTGAAATCTTCTGAACATATTCATTAAATCAGAGAAAGAGGGAGGGAGCAGGAGGAAGGAGGGAGGGAGGGAGGGGGGTGGAGGAAAAAAGAGTGAAGGTTTTAGCTTAGATAATATTTATCTCAGCACATGACAGGCTTTTCAGCTGCACTTCATTTTCCATTGAAGAGATTAAAGTTTTTAATATGACTATTTACAGAAATCTGGCTGGGGAGATAACAACAAACTATGATACGCTCCCGCTAAATGGCAGAATTAGGACATTGTTTCTGAGGAAAGCTGGACAATTAATTAAAGCACGCTGTTGGCTTTCAAAGATGTGCAAACATACCGACGGAGTGTCAGGCTGAGAGGGGACATGTGATTTGAGCCCTGGCTGATGTGGAATAAAGAGGAGTCCTGAGGAGAGGTGTGAAGGCAGGGGGACGCTGCTTAAAAGCCCCCACACATGTGGAACACTGATTACTCATGTTTACACAAAACCAGTGAATCACCAGGTTTAAAACCACCCTGTAGACACGCTGAAGAAGTGCCGCGAGTGCACGGAAACAGCCCACTTCTCTCTGTTTATTGGGCATAGGGGATGGAAACAGAGCCATCATGCCTTTACGAACCACCACAGCATGCATTATGTATAAATCATTGTTAAGTTTCCAGAATGAATTGCCCCATTATTTCAATTCAGAATTGAATATTTCAGATTCCACATCACTTTCTTGATTAAAACCTTTCTAGCCCTCCCTATCTGCTGCTGAAGCACTGAAAATTAGACCAGCACAAAATGTGTCAAAGGAGTGAAATGGTATTAAATTATGCTATCTTTCAAAATTTGTGTGCAGACTTCCTCCCCGCAAGTGTGTGTGAGCGTGTGCGTGTCAGCGCCACTTTAAAGAGCAGTGCCTATCTGTCGGCCAATCTGCTGTGACGAGACACACACTTCAGGCCGCTCCACTTCATCGTTTTGATTCTGTCATACCGCACACTGCCTAGAGAGGCCCTTTGAATTTTTATCTCCTAATTAAAATAACAAAACTCCTCTCCACTGTCTGCCCAAGTTACCATCAAGGTAGATACAAACTGCCACTGACAATGGCGGGGAATATATCGCAGTCATAGCCACAAAAACTTTTCCTCCTCTGTAAGGATCTCTTAGTTCAGACGCACTCAGCTTACAAAGAGAATTATGAACCAGGCCTTGATGCTCAGATACAAATCAGTGTGTTTTTTTTTTTTTGGATCAATTGGAATCAAAGATACTGTATGCACTCCTCAGCTGAAATGAGGCAGATTATGTGAAATCTGATGAAAATGTTTTACTCCATTTTGACAGCGGAATATGCACTCAGATTGCATCTCTTCAGCCAAGAATGCTACAGATCCATCTGTTGTGTGTGTGAGAGAGAGAATATTCGAAGTGAGTTTTAGGACTGCATGTCCCAGTTTTACTGAGCTTTACAAAACACTGAGGCAGCACTCTGCTTGTTACACTCACTCAACCAAGACAGGGTGGTAAAATACATGTGCTCAGGCTGCAGAATTACAGATTGAACTACACTTAAATTCTCATCCGAATTAGGATTGAAGAGCATCAGTGTCTGAGGCCTTGTTTACTGCAGCTGACTGTCCACCATGCAGCTTTCTACGAATATTTAAATTACTCTTGCGTATTATTACTGCGCATGTGTCTAAATTGCTGTGCAGAAACATGTCATTGTCATGCACACATGAAGACGCAAGACTCTGAAAAGGCGATTGCAGAGAGGCGTCAGGTGGGCAACAGACAAAAGCAAATATTCCATGAAGGAGCTCTGTTGAAAGATTCGTTATGGCTGTTTCCCTCTGACAGGTGATTTAAATCACACAAACACTGCTGGGCCACCTATGACAACGCAATCATAGGAATGAATGAGGAAAATGGGAGGGAGGGGTGGGGGGGTTTGAAGAACGTGGGGGTCAAGAGTTAGAGCAAAAGAGCAGAAGCGTAAAGTGGTGAAACTGGGGGAAAGGCTGGGAAAAGTGCAGCTCGTGATTTGCACTTGTTTGCCTGCTAACTGTCTGCAGTGTGAGCTGCCTTTGTGCAGTGGCCAATGCAGTTGGAATGAAGGCTATTGTCTAAATCCTCCTGCAGAGCACCTGATAAAAGAATAAAGAACTATGACATATTCTAAAAACAATGGAGGAATTAAGGGGAGACAATAGGCCAGCTGCCTCATTAAAACAATCAAAAACGGCATCCTGTACGTAGTCCAGATAATTAAAAACCACTGCTTCCTACAGTCTCTCAATACCATATCCACCGGCTCACTGAGGCCCTGAGACTATGGCTCTGCTGGCTAAATGCCCTCGTCCCTCTCTTCCCTTTGATTAATGGTTTATTTGAACGTGCACAGTTGAAGATGAACATATGAAGGAATTCATGAAACAAAATTATAATGCAAACCCTTTCCTCCTCTATAAGCACTCATAAACTAATCAAACGTCTCAGGATAATTCGCAGGGACCGGGGCCGCGTGTCCCCTCCCCTTTTGTCTAAAGCCCCGAGAGATTTCAAAGTGCAGGCATCACAGGGCATTTTTTAATTTCCTCACTTTAAATGACTTTATAAGAAAATGGATGTGTACAGTATCTGCGTACGTATGGAGGGGGGGGGGGGGGCTGGGAGAATAGAATATGAGATACTTGAGCAGGAATATTTTTTTTTTTTTTTTTTTTTTGCTCCCTGCAAACTGCTACCACCACCATATCTTAATGAAGCTGCAAACAAATCTCTCATGCCTCGTGCAAAAGCTGAGAGACAACAAAGCAGCAGAAATAACAGAAGGGCCCGGATAATTAAACTGGCCTGAAGACAGGTATTCAAATGTTGGTGTGTAAACAGCACAACTCTTTAATAGTTTAGCTGTAAAATGCGTAGTTAAGCACATCAGCACTTGCCTCTCCCATCTGTCCAAACACATTACCGCTGCAGAGGCCATTACAGCACTGGAGTACAGTCCCACTGCATCGCAGCCTCATATTATGGGATGGGTTGAATGGCCCTTCTGGGAACACTAACAGGGGCCCATCGGCATTATCTGAATGTATCGTGGGGTCATGTATTAAAAAGCACCACTGTGCAGTATGAGAAATGGAAGCACATGATGACCCTTTCATAGTGTTTAAAGAGCAAAGTTTCAGGCATGGAACAGCACATTCAGTGTGTAACTCAGTTTTTTACCATTGTCAAGCCTGATGGGGAGACTTCTTCTTTTTTTTCTCCCTGGCCCCTTTAAGTTCTCGTCTCTGTCTATTGGCTCCGTGCTAACTGCTCGTCTTAATTGTGAAGTGAGGCCAGCAGTGCCTGAAGCCACAGAGAGGGTTGTAATTAAAGACCTCTACTCTTCTTGTCTTCAAATCAGCTTCAAGTCCTTCTGGTCAAACAGGAACAAGCTGCTCACACCTCCGAATATCAAGTAGCTGCATGCCGTTTACAGCAGTTTTTTTTCCCCTCTTAACAAATCTTCAACACAGGAGGAGTAAATTACAACATGACACAATAAATAACTTCCCAGTCGACTTCCCCGGGATCTTGTGAAAATATTAATCACAAATTGTGGATGAATAATATCTGTATCTGCACCTGACAGCGGACCTGATGGTGCTGCGACAAACACTAAACAAATCCTCCTCATGAATATTGGTAAATATTTGGCCTGTTTCTGGATCATCAGAGTTGAACACATTAGGATGACTCATGGCTGTCAAATACACTGTCACAATCCAGAGCCGGAGCGAGCAGAGCGGCAGAAAGGAAAATGCTGAGTTAGAGCGGGAACATCATTCACAGGGTCAAACAAGCTTACTATTATTGACGGTACACTAAACTAGAATTAGCTGACTCTACTATTATTTCACTAAGGCTGACACAGATTGACTCACTCTCTCTCTCTCTCTCTCTCTGTGCTTCCTCCATCTTCTCAGATTTTTTCCTCCACCACTAGGAGGCACTCTTCTCATGCTCAAGCTGTAGACGGTGGATGTGTTTGCTGTGATGATGCAGAGACGCCTCAGACATGGCAGGGCAGCACAGACTTCAGTCTGTCCATACGTCCTTGCAGGTAGGTGCTAAAGATTTTATTCTACCAGGATGTGCGTTTTAATCAAAAGATGTTTGTCTGACCTCATTTTTACTTGATCTTTACACACAACATTTTATTCATGTTTATTGTGTTACTGTCTGTGGCATTTCTGTAATGACAGAAATCAAACATGCATGAGCATTTTGTCACTTTTAGAATTTTTGATAATTAATTCTAAATATTATAAATATTTCCAGGCAAAAAACAGAGTCTGATTACAGCAGGGGAATAAATGTTGTGTTCAGTAAATATGTGTTTACAGAGCCCTGACTTGCCTTGTCTTGTCTGACACCCCAAACCTTCCCCACAGATTCATCTCCTTTTTGCACTACAGTGTCCCACCTAATTTTAGTATCAAGTGTTTTTTTTTTTTGCAGATATAGCCAGTACTGAGAGCTCATGGATGGCCTTGAGCGAATGGCATGTGGGTCAGAATCCACAAATTAAAAAGTCCTCCCAGGGGAGCCTCATACACGCCGCTCTCTCTACTGTATACATTCACAGGCAACAAAGACATAAAAGCAGCACAGCACACCACACAATGTCATTCGGCACCACACATTTATGAGTTTGTTTGAAGACACGCGAAAAAAAAAAACATGATGCAATGATGTGATTCAGCAAATGTTTTACTGAGTAAAAATTAGATGTTTTACTTTGAAATTAAAAGACCTTTCTCTGCTCGGTCTCCTGGGATTTGTGTCGCCTTTGCAGCACAGAGAGAACGATACTGGCTGGCAGGGGGATGTTTGCCTGGTAATGGTGTTGTAATCATTTCGAGGGAGAAGAAAATAGAAATGGGAATTAGCAGCTATTTTTGTTCTATTAGAGTGCTTTGACAGAGGCTGAGTATTTCAATTTCAAATGTATTTTTATTCTAATAAAATAAAGTTATTCCTTCTGTCTACAGGAAGACGGACAACTTACACCCAAATATGTTTTTTTTGTATCTTGAAAATTCTCAATGAAATTCTTTACTAACAAATTAAATGTTATTTCATCGACTGTAAATGACAGTTGAGAGCTTCTGACACACTGTGCTGTCAGTCTGAAACAATACCAGCCACATTCCTGCAGTACAAAGCTGCTCTCCCTCATTAGCTGCCACACACAGTCAGTGCCTCCCTGTCCACAGTAAAGTGGAGTAGACTATTAAAGGAAAGCTCTGACTGGCTCCTCTCCGCTCCGCTCGCTTTATTCTTTATTTGGACAGGTTTGTCCCATTGAGCACTCTATTAGCTCTCCTTCTCTGTGGGTAGTGCTGCCTGTGTCCTGGTTGTGGCCAGTCGACATGTGTTTACTGCGGCCCCCGCTGCGGCGGCAGGCTGGTTGGGGGCCCGTCCTGACCAAGCCCTGCTAATGGGACCAGAAGACCCCTCGTGACAGGACACCACAGCAGACCTTACCCCTCCCTCCACTCCAGCTGTGGCCCCGTGGCCCATGTCCCCCTACCCATCATGCCTAGGCGGGAGCAGGTGAACGGCGCGGGGCCAATTGCGGCAAGCTCGCTTTTTCCTGTGAGAGCAGCGCGCCATCGCCACGCGCCTCAGTGGTTCCTCCAACATGGCTCCGGCCCTACGCCACATGGGCTGGCTGGCCTGTCCGCGTGTGTGTGTGGGTGTATCTGTGTGTGTGTGTGTGTATTTGGGGGTGTATGGTGGATGCCAGCCCTAATGCAAATGCTTGCCGTTTAAAAAATGGGAGCCTCTCTTCTCCTCTGTCTCTCCTCTTTGGAAAGGTCTATGTTGGCCTTCTGGTGCTGGCAGTTATTTTTTTCCTCTCCAGAAGGACAGAGAGCCAGAGAGATGCACCTGTCATCCATTTTGGAATTCAACATTTATTGATCTGGTCACGAGGAATGGAATTTCTGTGTTTTTCCTGTATGATTTGTGCCTTTAAATGTGCATTTCTCATTTGCAAAGTGTGCCTTATTTACAAGCATGCTAATTTACTATCCACAGTGCAGCAATACACAGGAAAATACACACACACACACACACACACACACACACACCAATCACTACAACATCCCAGCATGCCCTCTGTCTCTGCACCCCTGTAATTCTACATATTGCTTAAAGTATGTGCTAATTAAATTTTCTGTCGGTTTGCAAGAGAAATAAATAATCTGCAGCTAAAAGGCCTAATTGCGTTTGTCACATTGTGTCTCGGTGGCTGGTGCATCGGGAGCACAGCCGCTGCCCTTGCTCATTGCCATTCTGTCGTCCTGGCAAGCCCCCGCGCTGCCCCAGGTATCACCACGCGGCCATCTGGAGCCGACATCTGTCTCTCTATTGATCACAAGGGTTTAGCACTTGATCAAACAGACTGCGACAGGAAATTGCTCTTTTCCCCACAGAAAAGGCCAATCGCCTGTGTGAGGGTAATAGAGTGGAACTGAGAAGCGGCACCAGCGCGGTGGGCAGGCGGGCACGGGCACAGCCAGGCAGGCAGGCAGGCAGGCAGGCAGGCAGCGGCATGGCAGTGTCGGCCGCTGCGGAGGTGGCAAGGATGGCTCAGAGTCCACATCCATGTTTCTAACCTTCCTGCTCATGCAACAGCAGCATTTAGTGCAAAAAACACAAAATCTTGCTGAATTCTAATTTGCAATTAGGCAGGTTTTGAAATTTTCCATGCATGCAGAAAGATGTGACCAAAACCTCTGATTAAAAAAGCTGTCGCATTAAGTGCAGATTTATCTTTCAAGTCATTCAGGTAACCGTCTAAGCCAGCAGCTGTCTGGATGTGTTAGAGAAGCTGGATGCGAGTGAAATATGCCACATAATAAGTACACCAGATGGTGGGAAATTAATGTATTTCTTCTTGAGGAAAAAAAAAAAAAAAAAAGCAAACTCCATTTACTTTATCATTAACACCAGGGCTGTCAGTTTTCATAATAATTAAAATGAGGGACATTCTAGCAGTGCACATCTTTTAAAACAATGTATGTTTAATATGTAACTCAGCACCCGGGTGTAAGGTTTCAGTAGTGGGAAATCCCTGACAAGACTGCAGTTGTCTCTTGCTCACTGGTATCCCCAGTGGAGTTCAACACACTATTAGTGCCTGAGGTGAACAGCTCCTGAATGTGTGTTACAGTATGTTAGCTGAGGCTGTGGTCCACATCTAAAAATTGTGGCTTTTCCCTGCTCAGGCATGCTTTCGAGGCACTCACTGTAACAACATGTTTAGCAAGTATGGACAATTTGATACTGAAGGTGACATTTATTCAGCATTGTAGAGAATATTTAATTGTTCCTGCAGAGAGCGAGATATGTTTCCCCTTGCCTACAGTGCTGGGATTGTCCTTTGGAATATGATGCAAATTTGGGATGAAGCAACTAATTCCTTCCTTGCACCCCTGTACACCCACCCACCTACCCACCCACCCCTCTACACACCCCCCCCTGCCTCAATCCTCCACCAGCCTCCATCCTCCCCAGACACGAGGATTCTGATTAATCGTGTGACCGCCCCTCGTTTTGCATTTTACACAATCTCACGGCGCCACGGTGAGATGTGTGAGGTGTTTCGCCACTTTTGGCAAGCTGAAAAGATGTAGCCCAAGGAAGAACAAGTCGAAAGTATGAGGGAAAAAAATATGACCAGGGGACGTGATAAAAAATTATCAGCCAGTGTGTTTTCCTGTTTGGTTTTAATCTACATTTAATTAAATTCTTATCTGCTGTGTGCTTATGGCTGCATTTGAATGGCGAGGCTGCATTCATTATGAATGGTAAAATTGAACTCAGTACATTGTGTGTGGCCCAATAAAGAAACAAGACTCTTATTGCAGTGCATGCACAAGCTCCGACAGACATGCGGAAAAAATAAGTCAATTAAGATCGGTCTTTAAATTACCGCTGTATCAAAACAAGGGGCGGGAGCATGCTCCATAATAGAATCCTGACAGGGGAGAGAGCACAGTTGACTTGTTAATATACATCCCATTTGATACAGCCAATTGTATTAGCCTGTTTATGGAATACACACAGTTGATGCACACTAGATTTACTACTCTGTCATGATAGTTTATAATCGACAGTGCTGGTGGGAAAAAAAAAACTTCTATGAATATGGAGGTCAAATGAAAAATGGCGTCAGCGGTATAATAGGAGTTCTAATAAAGATTCGGTCAGTTTATCTGAATGTTAGAGGTCAACAGCAAAGGTCAGCGAAGGAGTATGTAACAACATGTGGTCCGCAGCAGATACTGAAGAGTTAAATCCAAGGGAGGCGAGAGAGAGATAGAGAAGAGAAGAAGTAAATTCGGCTCCCAAATTGTAATACTATTGACAAAAGACACAGCTTATAACGGGCGGGCGGCACTTCATAAGCTAAGAACAATATCCCATAGGCAGCACCCCGGAAAACGACGAAAAAGACCCTGAGCTGATACTACAAAGTTGGGCCCCGCAAAATCCCTAAATCTTCCCTTTTGCTTATTCCAAGCAGCGTGGGGGGAGAGGGAAGCTCCCTGCTGCCTGCCCATGTTTACAGAGCCGTTCTCATCTCTAGGCCTTGCTCATCCACAGCACTGACACACGGTGTCGACATGATTAGGGGTCTGCCTTTGCATAGGGCTGCGTGTGTGTGCGCGGGGGGGTGGGGTGGGTGGAGGATCGGCAGATGAATGACTTTGGTGCATCGGAGAGGGATCACAGCAGATAATCTCTACCGACTGCTGCGCCGGAGCTCTCAGATCTGGTCTTTAAAATAATGTTCGGAGTCAAGTCTCTCCAAAGCTTTTTCGCAGGTTATCTTCAGCATTTTATGTTTGCTGTTTAAATCTTAACAGGACACAAGCAGCAAGGGAGAGCAAATATGTCTGGAGTCAGACGAAGCGGAGTGGAAATGTTATTGCGAGGGGTTAAGATTAGCTGTAGCAGGGGCTGAGGAGATGAAACTCCTCTCTCTTCGAGGCGCTTTCATTCGTCCAGAAGAAGAAGAAGAAGAAGAAGAAGAGAAACTTGGAATGTTTGAATTTAACCTTGGTAGGGCTTGATTCCTGTGAGAAACATGGCGAGGATAATGAATCTGACCTCTGCTAAAAGTCACATCCATTCAAAGGCATTCACTCAAACAAAAGACAAACACCAAATCTACTCCAGTACATTTAAATACAGACCACCAGCAGCACCCAGACACTGAGAATACACTGCAACATAAATTCCAATATCATAAATACTCCTATCACACAAACAGAGGCGCCATAAAGTAAGGCTGCTCGTGTCTGGGACTATAAACCTCTGGCGTTACTCATAGGGAATAAACACACATGCACAATTTACTGCACTAGATTCCCCTTTTGTTTATCTTTTAAATAAGCACACTTTATCACCCTCCTGCATAAGCAAATTGCATGCAATGTGTGTTGTTTTAACATGTGATACGCTGTCCAGAAGATTCATTTCTCCCAACGAATTCAATTGTCTTCACAATATCCTGCTGCCATAGGCATCAGGCCCCATCATCACCTGTTCGTTATCACTGGCCGTCCTGTTTGGGAGCTCTTGAAATGGTGCCATGGCATTGACTCTCAGTTAACAGCAGGTCTCTGAACTTCTCACGGTTGATGGCGGAGGCTGGGAAAATTACGCTAACAACTAATTAACATCATAAAGAGCGTTTAAATGGACGGACGACACCTGCAACCTTCATTTGCACACGCTAACACAGAATTACCTGTGTTTTTATATTTGCAGATAACGCATGCATTTTTTAACACCTTTTAGAATATTCATTTTTTTTTCCTGTGGCTGGCATTAGAATTGGCACCACTGTCCTTTTTTTTACTAGGTACTGTAAAAAAAAACAAAAAAAAAACAAAATGCCACCAGGCCAAAAATAATAATTGTCAAAAACAGAAAACTGGCAGAATGACTAAAGCTTTCCTTTTTTTCTGTGAGTTAGTGTGTAAAAAAACTGCACCGCCATATTCTGAGCCTGAAATAACACATTCCATTTCTAATTTCTATTTGAATATAAAATATTTCCAAGCGGCAGACATGGACCTCCAGTTACTGGTCCGAATAACAAAGTGCTGCCTGTCAGTCTGAGACACTTTGCTGGCTGGCTGAACTAAGCTGGTTTAGACTGACAAGTCTTCAGCGGTGGCGGCCTCAGCTTCCTCTGGCAGGCCTCTGGAGTCCTCTCTCACTCCGGCTCTGCTGATGGCCACAATGCAGTCAAGTATCCATGGTTCTTTGAAACTACTCTCTCACTCTCTCTCTCTCTCTCTCTCTGTGTCTTTCCTACAAAGGTCTGAAACAGCGGCTAACTTCCGCAGGATGGTAATGCACTCACACCTCATTACAGAGCCACATTATGGACTACAGCAGTAATACGGCTTTAATCTTCTCCAAATCGTTATAAATGTCAAGCTGGGGCCAGGGACTTCCCAGTCTACTGCACCAATGGCTTAGCCTACTATCCCCTCTTTTCCGTATTAGCTATAGCCAGAGTATTACATTCACTGCCAGATCCCCTGAAACTTTCAACTCTTTTGTTCCAACATTCAATGCACCATTAACATACCCTTTGAAATTGTCTCTCTCTCTCTCTTCCCCTCCCCAAAAAAACCCCCAAACAGCTAAATATGAAAACAGTTGATACCCCTACCCCGCCACATACACCGCCCGTACCTCCCCCTTCTTTTCCTTAGCCTCTCCTAATGAGACGCAACATCCCTGTCTCTCCACTGAAGGATCCAGACTTTCTGTGTGATAGAGAGACTGCGGCTGTTTATTAATAATGAATTTGGATGTTTGCGTGTGGAATGTTATCAGCGCGCACACAATCCCACCAATAGTTTGCCCTGATGGGGTAGCTGGGTTCCTCATTAGCAGAACATATTTAATCCAGAAGTTTCTTATCAAATGTCACACCTGCATCTCTAAATGGCATTTTCACATTCATTCGCCTGTATTTGGGAGATGAGGCTCCAAGGTGCTTTGCAGAGATTAAGAAGGAGAGAGAGTGCAAGCTTATTTTATCATTTAGCGGGTCTGGAAGGAATCCAAGGAGTTTTTGTCTTGTTGTTGTAATTAGAAAGCCTTTTAAGTGATAACGCCTGCATAGGAATATGAATATGTAGCGATCAGGCCAGTCCCCCCTCTCCCTCTCTTCCTCTCCCTCCCTCATCTCCCCCCTTCTTTCTGTGTCTCTCTCCCTCTCTCTCTTTCTTGGCTTTTTTAAATTGTTGAATGCTGAGTTTTTGTTCTATGTACAGCAAGGATTAACTCAGAAGCTTCAGAAGTTTAATGAAAGACTTGAAAGTACACGCTTTTTCTTGTTCCTGACTGTGACAACGTTTCTTTTTCCTGTGCGTGAGCGGACATGCCATGAGTGCAATTTTTTTGTTTTTATACCTTAAGGATGGACGATCACTCCTCCTTGAGGACACATTTCAGCAGCAGGACTAGACAAAACCAGTCTATGGAATTTTTTTTTTTTTTTTTTTTTTTTTTTTACACCTATCCAAAATTAAAAGGATGCTTTAATAAAATATTTTTTTCCCCACTGTCATGAGCATAATAGGCTTTTTCAGTGGAGAATTTAACATTTTCCTGCTACAATGCTCCTCTCCTGTTGTAGAAAAATGAAGCAGGTCTCTCAGTAGTGGCATTTAGTTCCTGTGTATATCCAGAAAAGCCGCTGCTCACCATCGGGCCAGAGATAAGTGCAAAACTGAGAAGTATTGATCCAGTAATAGTGGTTCACGCTTTGACTCTGACACCTTAACCCTGCAGACATAATGTCATAGCCTCTTATCCTTTCCTCTTAACACAACCTGCCTATCTCACACAAGCTGTCACCTCTAGTAATACGCTTCTCAAAAGCTCCCCTAAATCACTGAAATCATTGCACTTTCAGACATTATTTATTTTCCCACCTCTTAAAAGTGAAGCATGATTTACAGTTGGGTAAAAGGTTGAGCTTTTTCTTCTTGTTCCTCCATTTCCTGCTGTTGAGGTAATTCCATTTCTACCATTGTAAAAGCTGCTACGTAGCAATTACTACGTTGGGTCTGTGTAATTGTGTTGGCTTACAGCGCATGACAAATACAGTCGAGCTAGACCCTGCATAGTGATCCCAGATGTATGCTGGTTTAGACGTTTTCATTAATTGAAAGCGTCACTGTGTAACAGTGCAGTATTACACTCTGGCAGGTATGAATGAAGTCTAATACAGCTTAATTACTCTGCAGCTAAATATGCATTGTAGGGATTCCTTATGTGGGGCTTTTTATCTGTTACAAATCACAAGTTTAAACCACTGGAGGGTGGGAGGGATAATTAGCAAGGATTTAGGCATCCAGAATTCTAATAGAAAAATGCGTGAATGAATCCAAACATCGCTCTCACATACAAAAGCCAGCAAATGATCAGACGTTTTGCCCAAACTTTCTTTTTCTTTTTGATCGATGCGTTTCAAAAAGGCTGCCACGGGAGCGGCTAGGCTATCGCTGAAAGATGCCAAACGTTGACATTATATGCAAATTTTGTTTATTATCTCCCAGGCAGCACAGATCCTGCCTCGGTTGGGGCTGGTGCAGCCCACAGCAACTTCCAAGCAAGGTTTATGCACAAGGGTTTCTAATTAGCTCTCTGAGGGCCGCAGTCAGTGCGGCACTTTCCACAACAGCCGTTGGGAAGTTGAACACTAACTTGGAGGGCTCCATATGTTGCCCAGGAGGCCTAAGAGACAGACTGATCCTGTGTGTTTCACATTAGGAGACATTCTGAGAGCAGCCTTAGAATAGACTTCTGTGGATGGAGAAAGTAGCCTATAGTGGAGGAATTGTGTTTATCATTTATGTATTTTGGCTGGCTTTACTTCAAATATATGGTTTTAATTGTGATTCTCTCAATATATAATATATACACGATATCCATCCATTTCCAATCGGCAGGTCAATAGGAAGTGCCCAATATGTGATTAAGTTTTGCAATAAATCAATAAATAATAAAATAAAATACTAAACATGTTAAAAAATATCAATATGATATATTCGTAGTGGCTCATTTTGAATGTCTCATTCACTACTGACCACTTGAAGGTGTAACTCTCGTAGGCCTTTGTCGGTCCTCATCTCTAAGGACTCCCTGAGTTTCTATTTCAAGGCTCTGATGATCTTATATCTCTTTCAAAAGCTGATTTTCAGTGAAGAACACCCCGCTCCACCCTCCCTCTCTGCTCTCTCTTTTCTGAATTGCCATCTCAGTTTTTCCTCCTTTCGCTCTCAATCAGCGTGCGTTCTGCTTTTGACCCCATCGGCGCCAAAAAAAAAAAACAGAAAGAAAGAAAGACGATGTGCCTCATTAACTGAGGCATCACATTGGCTTTTTCAACTTATTGTCTCATGCACCTTATCCAGCCCCTCATCTTAAACTTGGAATAAATTAGGACGATAACGATCGCGCGTGTGCCATTAGTCACAAATGAAGTGGTTAATGCAGAAAAATGGGCGAGATAAGGCTGAGATCTGATGTCGATTCATAAAAGGGAAGGCAGATTGTTGTAAAATGGCAGACAGACCGTGCAAATTGGGTGTCGACATCATGTGGCAACGTTATTACCAAATTAGCTTGTGCCCCCCCCCCCCCATTCTGATCATAACCTCAGGAGGAATGACAGAGAAAGGACAGTATTGTGTGGCAGACGTCATTCCTTTGAACAAATAGATTATACAGGAGGCACTGATGCTGCCTTTACCACTCAGATGTGTTTGCTTTTAATTCATACATTCGATTGTGACATTTTAAACAATTTCTCTATTGAGACTCAAGGCATTACCAGCTAAATGACAGTCCTGAGTAAATAGGAAATGGAAGGGGATGGGGTTTTGATAAGAGAATACAGTGTTTGTTCAAGTTGAGGCGACTGCCGGCTAAAGAATGTCTTTTGTTCTGAGGTGAGGCTTGGCCTGTATCTTCTGTTTAGTCGTGGCCTTACAACTTAATACTTCTAATATTTGGTAGCATACGTATATTGTGCCAAAATGAGATTTTCAGAGGAGACTCTTTTAGTTAAACTTGGAATGGAGAATAAGGAAGATAACCCAATTTACTGCAGAGGACAATTATCATGGAAAAAAGCAAACTGAGTGACACATCGTAGGCCGAGGTAGCATCGCTCCTTTCTGAAGAAGACAAACTGGTAGATTGAAGGTCTCTTGAATCCAGGCTGTTGCTGGGGGTAGGGGAGCTCTTGTAATTTGCAGAACTGAATCCATGGAGCGGGCATAAGGGAATAAGTTGGAAGAGGAAGAAGACAGAGAACAAACCTGGCAGGCACGTTGAGGCCATGCCAGTCCTGCCTGCGCCACGCGGTGTGGCAGGGGGGCAGTGCCAGGAAATGTGGCAAGAGGAGGAAAGATCAAACAACAAGGGCTGCAGATCTCCACCAATCTGCTCTGTATTAATGTCAGAGCCAAGGAGCAGCTGAACCAGACGTGATCCACAATGTGTGACAGCAATGTATGTGTGTGTGTGTGTGTGTGCACTTGCTTGTGTGTGTCTATATGACCATTCGCTGCAAACTGGACCAAATTCATAATGGCCTGGTGGTATGAGAGACAGCTCAAAACTGTCATAGTTAGGAACAGTTTTTTCAACTTGTCCTCAGAAACTTGAAGACACTCAAGAGTTTTCCCTCAGAATGATTTTTAACTTCTTCACTGTTACATTTCTAAAACAAGCTAACAGCAGTTCAATCCAAGCTTTCCTTCTGAGGTGTTCTGCATGTTGTTTCGGATGTCAGACGCACAGTAGCCCATGATGGAGTGGGCTGCACACCCAGGCCTGCATCCTGCTCCAAAAACTTGTTCTGTATAGCCGCAATAAAGCAAGCAGACGGCAAATGAGCTCCACGCTGCCATCGCTCCCTCCCGGACAGATGGCAAAATTAGACAATATGCTTTCCAAAATTACACTGAAATCACATGGCCGCTTGTCTGTCTGCTCGCCTGTCTGTCTGTCTGTCCATTCTTCCGCCCATCCGTCCGTCCCGCATGGCATCCCTACCATCTTCTGCTTGGGTGTGGCGGCTGGGCAGGGGCGATGCGGTGTTGTTTGGGATGATGAGGAAGCTGGAGCCAACCTCATTGCCGTTGATTGATATCAGAGCGCTGCGATGGGATGTAGGGCCAGCAGGAGCATCGGCGGACGAGACGGGAGGAGAGTTGGGGGGGGGGGGGGGGAGCCTGTTCTATGACAATGCATGATGAACAGCCTGCTATTTGGAGTGCATCTGCAGAAGCCAGTTTGTAGCGCAGAGTCCTTAGAGAGATGTGGGAGGAGAGCAAATGTTTGAGGAGCGGACTCTGCAACTGCTGAATCTCCCACTGCTCCATGTATTTTGGGAGTAACACAGAGCATCTTATGACAATATTAGCCTCTATTCCTCCTTGTCTATTTGAATACCATCTTGAACCAGAGGCTGATAATGGTATCTCTAACTGATATGGGAGTCTCTACTGTGAACTGGGAACGGTCTGCTGTTTCACAGGAATCTGTGTTGAAAATCTTCTTGGAGGGAAATTATGTTATTCCTCTGCCACAGTATATGCAGCCTGAGATAGAATTGAAGAAGCTGGCAGCTTGACTATCTTGTCATGTAAATAATTTAGCAGAAAGTACTTCCCCCTGTCTGCCAAAAAAAGAAAACAGCCTTTCATAGTTACTTTACAAACAGAGCACTTAAATGTTAGATGTCAATTCCCGGATAAGGTACATTTTATATTTTTATATGCAGGAAAAAAGTCTTATCCAAAAATTCTAAATATAGTAATGCAAATCAACCTGCCAAAGTTATAACTGATCCAAAGCTCATCTGCATTGATTAAAGTATCAATTTAAAAGTGAAAAATATCCTCTAATTAACAAAATAAACATAAACATAGCCGTTACAGGGATGAAAGTGGGGCTGCAGATGGCAGAATAGTGCAATTCTGGATTGAGTCATGAATATAGTAGCCAGACAAAATGACTAAATATTAGGAAGTTGCAGAGTGCCTGAAAGACTCTCTGAAAGAGACTAATGGTATATATTCAATAGAATGATCACAACCACAGACTGCTCATCGCAAGCTTTGATTGGACTCCCGGTCTGTCGCTTGGGAGAAAC
Organism: Parambassis ranga; assembly: GCF_900634625.1. Classification (NCBI taxonomy): domain Eukaryota; kingdom Metazoa; phylum Chordata; class Actinopteri; family Ambassidae; genus Parambassis; species Parambassis ranga. Next base: position 4,438,455 of record NC_041036.1, read on the forward strand.
CTCGGTCCCCTCGGTGACGGCTCTGTCTCCCTCTTTGTGCCCCGTTCAAGCAATTACGCCCAGCTACATGTTTTCATATGGGAAATAGAAGACGGGGGGTGGAGTGCGGCGGTGGGAGGGGGTGTCATGTGAAAAAGTCATTTTGGAGGTGCACTCTTCAGTTCCGGTCATGCTCTGTACCGACGCAAATTAAAACCTCCCCGGTAGCCTATGTAAATATGCTGCCTACTGCGCTGCGCTTTAATGAGCCATGATATGGAAGACATCTAAAACCAATGGAAAATAACTGGCCACTTAAAGGTGGGGTGCGTCTGACAGGTGACAGGTAGAGCCACGTTTAAGACAGTCCTGGGTGGTGTGAGGTGGGTGTTGGGTATGCGCGATGATGGGGGCAGACCAGCTCTGGCATTCAGAAATAATCTGGAGCTGTGAGCTGCAAGCCAGGGGAGAGTAACCAGCTTTTTAGCCTCAGGCATTTCAAAGAATTCTGGGTGGCGGAGCTGGAGAGGGAGAAAGGGGGAGCAGGTGGGGACTGTTTCTGTGTGTGTGTGTGTGTGGGGTGGGGGTACCTGGTGTGTGCTCATTTTTAAGGGGGTGGGATGTTGTTAGGTGAGAAGTGAAAGGAGACAGTTACTATGTCTCCTGCCTTGAGACACAGCTCATTGTCACCAACTTAAAAAATGTACATAATTTCCCTCTGTGCAGATACACACACACACAGAGAGACACACTCAGCCCTCCATCCTCTAATAACCTGTCTTTTAAAAACCTTACAAGGATTACCTATCTGCAAATCTGCTTTGTATGCAGAATGTGATGGCGGAATGGAAATGAGCAACTGTTCAAGATGGCGCCCACCAAAAAAGGGAACCACATCTGCACAAACCGATTAATCCGAAACATTCAGAGGAATCTCAAGTCATTTACAATATCACAGAATCCATAATCAAGATTCACTGCCAGAGCCTGAGTCTGCGGCACAGAGTCAATGCCCAGTTCAATGAGGGCTGATGGAATGTATAATTTCATGACAGATGCACGCATTCACAGGGGAACGCAGGGTCATTTTAACATTCACGGGCCAAAAATACAACAACTTACCCTAGAAAGGAAATACACACCCAATTATTAACAACTGAAAGGAGGCAAGAGCAGGAGGAATATGTAAAATATTTGTTCACTGATATTCATGAAATGCAAATATAGCATTATGTACAAATATGTGTGCTACTCTTAATAGAACATATGTGTGTAGCAATGTAGAAACACAGCATGGATGTAAATGTGTATCTCTAATTGGTCAAATCCCTGTGTATGCATAACATTAATTAGGATGATCATGTTTATTGTAAAGATTATGGGCTTATTTGTTCTAACAGGTGACTCACTGAGAAGACACATTAGAAACAAACCACTGTGGTCTTGGGCTCCTACTGGGAGAAGACCAATTTAATGTGTGGCACCTTAAACGCAATGCATTTCAAATGTGAAAATGGTGAGAACAGATATGTAGATTTAGGAAAAAAGAAAAAAGAGAAAGAAATCTGTGGTGTGGTTTGTTGGTTTGAACCTTACCAAGCCATGCTAAATCCAGTCTTTAAAGCCACACAGCGAGCTATAAAGGTAGGAGCCGGCTGATAGGCTGGTGAGATCCATTGTTGTTAGGCCATCTGACAGTCTAACTCGTGAGGAAGGGGGAAACAGAGGAACAAGCCAGCGGGGTGCCTTATGAATTTAGACTAAGTTGAGATTCAACATTTGGCCAAAAACACACTCTCTCCTGTGAACTGTCAACACATGCAAACCAAACCCAACAAGAACCTTACTAGTGAAAAATCATTTTGCCAGTGCTTCTTTGTAATCTGTCATGTGGTTTTACATGGAGACCACTTTGATAAGACATGCCAGAATTGCTTACTGGGGGTTAATGGAAGTAACAATATGCAGAAAAATAGGTGTAAGGAAGACTATTGTTGCCAGACTATGAATAATTACAAATAAAATATATTAAAATACAGCTTTAGAGCTGCAGTAATTGCTGTTATTCAGTAAATGTTCAATAAAACATGCATTTATTTTTAGATTAACAGTTTTTAAAGCCATTTTTAGGTTACTGTTTTGGTTTTGCAGCCTGAAACTTTAAGATTTTGGTTCAGCTGCACTATAATGGTCAACTGACAAGAAATGAGTGCGTCACTCGAACCTTTCCAACGATGATGTGAACGCAATAAGTACATCATATACACAGAGCACCAGTGTGTCTTAATGAAAGTAGTAAAAATTAACAAATGTAGCTTTTCAAAGAAATCTTAACTCAAACTCAAGACTTGAATGAATGTTATAGAGGTTTTTTCTCTCTGTCACCTCAAAAGTAAAGGTTCATAGTAGCTGCTAAGTTAGGATGCTGAGACATGTCTCAGACCAGAGTGGGTCATTCTCCACTCTGCTCCCCTCTGCCTCTCGCTTTACAAGGAGCCATCTCTCGCCCTGGTAACTTTGTGTGACCTTGTTGGGCTGAATAAGACTGTAAAATTGATTCAGCTCCTGTAATAAAAGAGCACACACATTATCAGTATTCTAATTATAATTAATACAAGCAGCAGCAGACCCATTATTTACGATGGGGGGGGGGGGGGGGGCATGGTAAGTAAACACAATAATAATCTGCTCCATATTTTTATTGATATGTTGATGAATGGCTCTCTTTCACACAAAACACCATTGGAATGTCTCAGTGGCCGATCATACAAGTGCTGATTAGTTCACTGCCAGTTTCCTCCACCTCTGCTCGCCTCCCGCCTTTTTTCCTTCAGCCTCTTCTCTTCAGGCTTTCATTAGCCCTTTGTTTGTATCACCTTAAGTCCCTGACTCCAAACCTCATTACAGAGAGCTGGGTCAGGTGATAGAGTCAACTAACCTCCAGGAGGTGAATTACTGTCAGAAATAAACAGTCCAACAGCAGCATCACACAAACGAACAGATACCCATGAAAGAGACTTGGGTCTGAAGCAGCAGTGATTCAAAAGGTGTTGAGTCGTCCGTTTCAATACTGGTTTGATTCTGAATTTAACACAAGGAGGTGTAAACACCCTTATTTTTGGGTGATATAATCTGGATGATGAAATATTCGTACAAATTGTTAGGGACCTACTTTCTGTACACACCAGTGAATAATAATCATAATTATATTTATTCTTCTCATTTGATTGCTTGTCAGCTTTATCCTGGATATCCAAAAAATGTCTGTTCCAGTGGCTTGGGGAAAAAAAAAGGCTTTTATGTGAGGTTAAAATCCATCCTTTTCTCAATGGATTATACAGTTACAGAATGCAGACTGCTGGCATAAAATAAGAGAATACCACTATATTAAACAGTGTCTGAATATTCTCTATCCAATGAATATCTGGTTGAGCACAAAAGACCTCACTGCCTCACAGTCAAAGTGTGTAAAATAAAAAGACAGCAACCTTCATATCTAGGTTATCCTTTATAATTAGGTGTCTATGTAGCTTATGCCATTTCCCCTGTTTGATAATTGTAGTCCATCCCTCCTAATTTTGCAGAGAGTAAAAAAAATGCTTATTTGTGCCTATCTTCCTTATTAATTCTCCTCACAAATCCTTGATTATTTTCCAATCCTTTCCTCTGATATCTCTGGCTCTGTTTGTCTGTTTCACTCACTCCTCCACTGAGCAGTCTGCCTTCCTTCTCAATCGCCTGTTTTGTTTCCCGTTTTAATGAACAGTTGGATTCTTTTATTTCTCTACAAGTGCTGGATTTGCCTTATCACCCCCCCGTCCCTTTGAGGGTTGCCAATTGGTTTTATCCATGGATGTATCATTTCTTAGGCTTCCTCTTTTTTTCTCCACAAAGAGAAAGAACCACTCCGTCAACAAGCCTCTCCGGAGCCAGAGATTAAAAACCTCAACATCACCTACCTTCCAGCGCTACTCCCAACTGGTTTGTGTAAAACTCAATTAAACTTGTCCCCACTGAATTTCACATTACAGTACATTAAAGGGAAATTCTTCAAGCGTGATGACAAAGCTCAAACCTAGCTTCAGAGCCGCTATTTAGGAGCTTTCCTAAACGTTGTAGTCTTCTGGGTTTTAGCCTCATGTCATTGCAAATGGCGCCAAACACAAAGACAAAGAAAAAAGGTTTTTCTTTTTTACTCGAGAGAAAAACAAACTTTGGTATTTATTTATTTACAGACTGAAAGTCACAGTGTCTGATGGATCCGCTGCATACAAACAAGGTCTCGGTCTATCAATTAGCTCCCTCCAAACAGGTAAAATGGAGCCTCTTGATGATTAAAGGTAAATGCTATCACAAGTACCTGGGACATAATGACAGTTGTCAACCATGTGACATTAGCGATCTTTGTAAAATACAGATGTTAATCTTCGGGGGAGGTTGTAGATTTTTTGATCTCAATTTCAGAGACTGTGAGTCGATAACAAATTATTCCACCGCCTTCATACAATCTGTCTGGGTGAAAAGGGAGTGTTCAGTCGAGCGTTGCGCTGACGCAAAGAAACAACGCAGGTCAATATGTGTGTTAACTTCATTCACATGTGATAATGTGCTTTCAAATACATGATAGCGAACCTAAGATGCAAGCAGGAGGGAAGGGGGGGGTGCTTATGATGTTGTCCTTTCATGAGGAGCTTCTATTCTTTTGTAGTTTGTGTGTTTTTTTTTTACTGAAAGCGTGGCGGCAGACGCGGCGGGTTTCCTACAAAGCAGGACAGGATGGAGAAGGGAAGGTTTGGCGTTGCTTCAGCCAGGTCGGCGTTACAAGAGGAGAATCTGGAGATGTGCTCCTCCCTCCCACCTCCCCTCCACTCATTCTCTTGTTCTCCCCTGTATATAGACATCCCTCCCCCTCAGCCCAAGAATTTAAGGGCAGCTTTGAACCCTCTCAGCGTTCCTCGACATTGTAACACCGTCTCCCCCCCCCGTCAGCCACCCAAAGGTGTTTTCGTGCTGAGATTAGTGGATGAGGTGCAGTCTGTGTTTTGGGCCAAACATGCCCATCCTTTGACATGAGGGCGGACTCCGACTCTGACTGGGCTCCGGACCAAGATCACTCCCTCTTGTCTCCTCTGCTTCCTCCTCAATCCTCTCCAACACATGACATGTGTCACTGCCACAGATCTGCACTGAACGATACGAGCAGTTCAAGGTCGGGGCAAATCCCCAAAGCACAGAAAAGGGAATGGAAGGGAAGAATCTCTTTCTTTCCTCATTTTTTATAGTGATAGACTATTTAAAAAGTTCATTTTTCTTAACTGCTTAGCATATTTCATGGTGCTATAATGTGAACGCTATAATGTGAAATCTCCATTAGCCAAAGATGGGCGCTGCAGTAATGCAATGGATATGTCAATTTTCTTGTTCTGGAAAAAAGAAGTTTTGTAGGGATTTAAAACCCATGTAATATTCATATTTTCTATTTCAGAGCACAATAGCCAGCGAGGAACTAAAGTGATTATACATAGCCAGAGTCAAACTCTAGGGCCGTTATCTATTATAGTTTAATAAATCAACACAGAGGGAGCAGGGTGCACAAATATTCTGTAACCATTTTGCAGCCGTTTGCTCAACCCAACGTGTTTGATGAGATGAAAACCGGGATACCAAATATTTAAATGAAGGATTCTTATACACGGAATTTCACGGAAAAATGAATCAGTCTGTGGATCGTGTATTTTCATGCATCAGTTTCATGCATCTGCACCTGCATGTCCAGCGAGAAAACTTCAATTAACTCCCAAGTTTCACCAGTGACAAAATATTATTCAGTCCAAATGCGTTTCTGAGGCCAGGTTAACTCAGACAGGAAAGGGAAAAGGGGCCCACCGTGTAATTATTTGGCACTTACAATGTCCTACACTTCAGATTTGTGAGGATGGCGAGCAGAAAATCTGTTTACTATGGAGCCGAGGTTCCTCACTCTCTTCTGTGTGGATGAAGCCTTTGAATAATTCATAGTGAGAGCCATAGGCATATGCAATGAAAAAGTGCTGGAGAATATCACACCAAAGATGGCATCCTCCATTATGTGAGCTGTGCCCGGCGTGCCCACAGACCTCACATAATGTAATTGGATAAAAGTCAGATGCTGCATATTGAGGAGCTACACGAGGCAATGATATTCTTCAGAGTCTCTGAAATGTGCTAATTGACTCAAAAAGCAGCTACAGGAAAAGGACTGCATGGCTTATTGTCTTCATATATTTATCTCCAACACCTCATTACTTTTTCGTGCAGTTACAAGAAATAAGTGGAATAAATTTACTTACTACAGCTTGTGTTCAAAAAGCATGACCTCTCCCAAATAGAATGTGTGGGGAGGAAGGTGGAGGGATGGGGGTGGGGGTGGGGGGTGTGGGGGGGGCGGCACACGTCTTAATTTAGAATGTCATTATTCTGATTTGGTCCAGCAAAGATGTTTTTGTTGTCATTTTATTTTTGTTGACAACTTGTCTCATCGCTATGTTGCTGACTGAAATGCTGTGACATGTGTTTTACATATCAAAACTACCAAGCCTTTCATTGAAAGAGGCTTCATCTTTACTGACAACATTTTTATTGACAGGTAGAGTCCCCAGAGATTAGACATGGCGGTCTAATTAGTCTCTTCCAACACTGTTGTATTTACAGAGCTGAAGCCTTGTGAAAGGGAAGGTGATCAGACAAATCAGCCAATAAGCAGCTTTATTACTGTAGTATTCAGATTCTTCACTGTAGTACTACATCATAGAGATACTCTTTTACAAGTGACAGTAATGCACATTATCTGCATTAATGTAATTAGGTAGCATTTTTCTCTCACAGTTAAGGTACTTTTTTGCTGTTTTTTTTTCCTTTTGTGCTTTGTTCAAGGCAGGAAAACAGTGAGCAACGCATATATTTTTTTGTACTGCAAAACTAACCCCACCAAGAAGTTCTTCTGTTGGAAAGCAGGTTGTAAAATTAAAAGTTTTCTTAATTGCTAGGCTACACTGCAACAGGCACATTGCACATCTGCTTCGATGTAAGTTCAGTGACATCGAAATCTATTAATCTGCTATAAGAACACCTGCTAATTATAAGGGATGCACGATGATATCGGCAGATGTTGGATTTAAAAAGAAACACTGCTATCAGCTCAAACTGCATTGCTTTAACACTACACATTTATTTACATATCTTCTAATATTTAAATATCTACAGGAAAGGTATAACTGCAATTAGGTGGGCAAAAATTTGAATACTGTCCAAAATTCAACTATCAAGGTAAGGAGTTAAATGTGCAATATTTATAAGTAGTAGTAAAGAGTAGTATGAAATAGAATAATGAAATGGACATGTACAAGTATGGTAGTGCTCGAGCCGATGTGTTTAGTTACATTTCACCACAGGATCCTGCCCTGAAGAGGGAGAGCGGACGATGATGGATGCGGTGGCCATGTAACTGTAGAAAGGAGTCGGTGGGTAGGCTTGCTTAATTCTTGACATGAAATATTACCTGCAGCTCTCAACAGAGCAGACCTGCTTGGATGGTGGGAGAGATAGCATCCATCCTTTCAGTATAAGAAACAAACAAACAAACAAAAGCTCCAAGACCCCTGACCCGACAAAGGAAGTACAACTGATAAGTTAGTAGCAATTTCTCCCTCTTCTCCTGCTTCTCCTGCTCCTCTCGCTTTTCTTTGAATAGCATTTCTCTGCCTTTGGCCCCAGTTTCACCTTGCTATGCCTGTGCCCTTCTATTAAAGGTGGTAATGGCTGCCAACTTCCCTCAGGCCTTCTTTTTAATATTTGTCACTCATGAAAGAAAGAGGGGGGGGGATTGGGAGATGATAAATCTTACTTTTGCCAGCTAAGGGCTCCCAAACAGAATAAAATCCAGTCCAAAACACTGCTGTGCGCATTAGGAAGCTGTGGGTTTAAGCCTTGTCCGCCATGATCAAACCAGGATTTATGAAGCATCATAACTCCCGACAACATCCAGCGGCTTATTAATTTTATATATTTCTGTCCATTCCCTGATATTCCCAGCCTTGACAGTCACTCAAGATAAGCCAAAAGCGTTCTGACAGGATGGAGTGTGTATATATTTTTCACTGTTCTGCCGCTCCCCTCCAGTTGAATAGCTTTAGTAGAAACCTTGAGGCTGCTGTGGTGTGATTTGTCTCTGGTTTTTTGTCTTCACTTGCAACCTTCCCATTTGTAAGGGCCCTTAAATCAGCCTTGCACTCTGCTGAGCCATGAGAACGGGCCAGATGGAGAAAAGGGAGAGAGGCAGGAGCAAGGAGGATTTGTGTGTGGTTGTGCACGTTGTATGTCTCAATGAATGTTTATATACAAAGACACAGAGACAAGTAGGAGGGAGGGGGAGAAGTAGGTGATTGGCTCCACCAGAGTATAACACATGTGGTTGAATTTTAATCAAAACACTCACTAATCACCATTTACAGGGCTTCTATATAAAGGCCTGTTCTCCGATATGAGAGGGTAACATGCTGATAGGGTTTAATTTAACTAGCGTCTAGGTCGGAGGCTTGATTTAATGTGGCCCACAGGAAAACTGAGTAGGAGAGAGAGAGAGAGAGAGAGAGAGAGAGACAGAAATGGTAGCTCTTTATGCAATGATCACATAAGTTCACATCAATAAAGCCCTAACCCATTACCAGAAACACTACATGAAAGAGGAGGGGCCCTCAGTGAGCGCAGGCTGCTCCTCAGCATACGTAACCACAGAACCGGCTCCGACTCTCCTGACGGCTGCTTCACTCTTCTGACAACATGCAGGGGAAGCAGAACAGGATCCTGACAGGCTGGGTGGAGATAACTCCTTTAACCTCTTCAACCCTGATTTCCTCCTAATTTCTCAAACTAAAGTAGCTTGAAGTCAGGAAACACATTTGCAAAGTGCATAGTAATATTACATAGAGAGTATGTAATTTATCACCATGGTGCTTATAGAATTATATACGTCTCTATCAGCTGTGTATGTATTGGCCCAGATACAACACATGCTTGAATTTATGCTTACTGAACATATGATGTATTGCCCGACGTCATCTGAACATATAATCAATACAGCCACATCACTTCCCCTGACACAGTGAGCTGCTTTGTTTTTACTTGCTGCTAAAGTTTGTTTTTGACTGGCTGCTCAGATTCTTTTTCACCCACGGTTGGAGTTAAGCAGTAAAAACATTCTAGTTAAGGTTAGGCATTCAAAGAACTGAGTAAGGGGATAAAGTCTAAAAGGCACAAATTCATATAATTAAAGACATTTTACAAGGAGAACCATTCCCTTTTGTGGTCACCATAGTGGGCACAAATATGACGGGTTCACACAGACATGCTGCATGTACTATGTAGGTGTTTCTGAAGTGTAGGACACTTTTATGTTTGGTTTGAGGTCCCAGTCCCTTTACTGAAGAGGCAACTATACAGAGGGATCTCATCCTCTTCTGTCTGCTACATTCTGCTATATTCCCAGAAAATATTCTGCTTTGTAATGTAAACCCCAGGGAAAATAGTGATCATAAATTACAACATTTTTTGTAGCTAGTTGCCCTCTTGTGGTTGAGGGAATACAGTACATGTTTGTGTTTAAGACTGATTTGATCACCCTGAGAGGATCATATGCCAAATTTACTCAAACATTTGAAAACAAACTTCTAAAGTGTTCTAAAGGTTTTCTCCTGAGATCTCAAGCCTCTGTTGATGCCCTTTACTGTGGCGACAACTCTGACCATGCTAACTAGCCCCAGTGGCTATCACACCCAGCAGTGTCTGACTAAGACCCTAGCATGCACTAGCCCGCTGCAGCCCTAGTGACTGAAGCACGCAGCGGTGAGGAGGCAGGCAGGATGTAATCTCCAGGAGCTGTTGATACAGGGAAACACACAGGGTTTGGGTCAAAGGGATTAAAATGGTGGAGGTGCTGGTTGTATGAAGGAGAGGGGCTGTGAAATAGTGGTGGGAGCAGCGGGCGAGCCACCCCATAACAGAGAGGAGTGGGGAGATTACAGGGAAAATGGCGCAAGGGGGATTCCTGCAAGGAGAGGGGAGGAAGTGACTCCAAATGGCATTGGAACATAGCATTAGTAGCCACTATTGAACGGTATGCAGGCTTAGCAAGCTCAGGGCATCAGGAGAGGTTGGTCCTGTTGATGCTGAGAGTCTATACTGCAGGTGACAGGTGTGAGGGCCACAGGGAAAAGACTGGCGCAGAAATCTTCACGGCACCACTTGAAGACTTGTCTGATGCGACTCAGTCACCCCCTCTGTGAATGTGACTGTCTAAATATTGTCAATGCCAAAATGGAAAAATCAAATCTTTAAACAAAGGAGGCCAACTCTGCTGGGTGATATTGTGTGAGGAGGTTTTAACTGAGCCCTTCATGCCTATGCAAACCACACATGGTTTGGATAGAGTTCCATCAACAAAACATGTCAATCACCTCTCTGTGAAAAAGGCAGAGATATGAGACTGAAACCTATCTCATGCAGACCCAAATACTGTACTCATGGCTTCCATTTCACAGTGTGTGGGAGAGCGAGGTTCAAAAATCTTACATCAGTTATTTTTTTTTTTTTTTTTTTTTGCAATCCAGCTATCCAAGGGCTCAGATTCCAGTTACATTTCACATTGAATAGACTTGTGTTTCCAGCAGTCTAGCCCTCTTCTAGTATGCTGGCTAGTGGAGCGATGACAGATTGGTTTCCACTCACTGCACGGGGGAGCACAATGGAGTGGCTTTGACAGAGTTAAGAGAAACAGTGCATCAATGCCCCCCCCCCACCACCACCACCCCCATCCCACCCATCCGTTCTCACACATACACGCTTCTCTCTTCCCACTCCCTCTCCTTTTCTTCCTCCTCTTTCTCCCTCTCTCTCTCCTTTCCCTGGGGCTTAAAGAATGGATGGCCCTGTCTGACCTGGGCGACACTGATGTCTAGTCCTCTACACTACTGTACCTACAGCACGCCTGTCTGCTCGCTCGCCTCTCTGTCCACTCGCTCTCTCTCTCTCTCTCTCACTCTCACACACAGAGAACAGGGGCACCCATCTCTGTCACCCAGCGCCGACAGGCAGAGGTCAGCAGAGCTCAGGCACTAAAGCAACCTACAGTACAAGAGGAAGGGCTTAGCTCATGAGTAGCTAATATCACTGTTCCAGTAAGACAAGGCTTCTGTGAAAATATAAAAAATGAGGATGTTACATTAACAAGGAAAAGAAAAAAGTATGTATCTGAAAGAGCCCATATTATTGTTTTATGATCTTGAACACTATCAGCAGCTGGGGGTCACTCAGTATCAGCAATTACATCCATACTGGGTGACTCTGCACCTCACATTTCACGTCCATTACCAAGGATAAGAGCCTCTACAGGAAGTGGCCTATATTCAGTAATGTGGGGATGCAATTCATCAGAATTTAATGCAGTAAAGAACATTGAATTATTGTTACTGTTAGCAACCCTAGCCTTGCATATAGGTACCTAACCTTAACCATATAGTAGCTTCCTCATCCACTATTACTGATTACTATAATTGAACTAAGTTGAATATCTAATTGTAAGTAAGAATCTGACAATAACAATGCAAGGCAATACAGGCCCTTCCTTGCACCCGTACCAAGCTCATGCAACTATGTCTAAATCTGAACCTGTTTTAAAATGGGATCTGCTGAGCCATACTTCCAAATCATCATTCGGCCATGCTTCTAGGATAATCAAAAGTTTACCTGCAATTACACCTGCTCATTCCTGTACCCACCCCATGCATCTCTGTGTCCTTACCCATGGCATTGGACTTTTAGAGGGGTAGAATAGCTAAGATCCTTTGACCAGATTGCACGATAAAACAACCCACAGATAAGGTACTGGTGCTAGAGGTGGCTTACAGTTGTGTTCCTCTGTGTGCTGCAATGAGAAAAGAAAAAGTGTGATATCACACCGATATGCCGCTCTAAAGACTATGGGGGCAATGTGTTTTTTTTTCATGTGGGTGGATGTACAATCAATAAAATGGATTAGCTGCAAAGGTATGTATAAAGGTTATCGCTGAGTTCTCCTGCATGAGCATAGTGGCGACCCCACAAAACAATTTTGTAATGTCTGGAGCTATTTCTTCAGAGAAAATCTGATTATGTTTTGCCCAACCTAAAAATTGATTTGCAGGGGTATACATTATCAAAGAAAAAACGGCTCCTACAACAGGAGGCCCTATAGCTTGAATGGATTTTTTATCCTCTGTGCTAGCTGTATCACTGTTACAGTCAGTGTTGTATTTTTTTTTCTTTCAAGGGTGCATCACTGGTTTTCTTTCACTGTCATGTTCTTTTTCCCCTGGTATAATCATCTCCTCTTTTCGGCAGTACATCAGAGTTCACCCACATTCACTTTCACTTGTTTAGTTCCACTTGCTGCAGCCCTGTGTCAACCCTTTAGAGAGACTTTAACCATGTGGTTTTCCATCACGCTGACTGACAAACTAAACACCCCTCCACCCAACTGATTCCTCTATCTCTGTTCCTCCATCTCTCACACACACACACACACACGCTTCGTGACCCCCACCCCAGGCTCCCCCATTTCAGATGAAATCACCCCACCCTCTTAAAAAAAAAAAGAAGAAGCTGTGTAGATGTGCAGAAAGGCCCCTCTCTCAAGCCCTTAGCTTTTGTCTCTGATTATCCATCTACACACACACACTTCTTCTCAACCTGCTCCTATGTGCGTGCATACATGTGTGTGTGTGTGTGTGTGTGTGTGGTGGGGGGTTGACTCTGACCAATGGCATCCAACAGCAGGGCTTTATCCTGAAGCACACTGACAATGCTTTTCACACCTACTTACCACAGCAGAGATGGAGGCGGTGGGCTGGATCATACCCAGGCCTAAAAGCAGGCTAAGGGCTTTTAGAAGACACACAGAATGGATTCTTTAATTACTGACTCAAGATCACACAGTAGATTAAAGAAAAATAAAAAAAACTCTGAGGCTTATTTTCATATCCGTGGATTTTTTTCAATGAATATAAAAGCAGCCATTGATTATGCCGTTAAGGGAGGGAAGTTAAGAAGGGAAATATAAAGTACATATAATCACATTAACTTGCAGTGATTAATGTAATAAAATGTGATCTTTTTTCCCCATCTTTATGAACACATTCAATACTGAGGAGACATGCTCCAAATATTAAGAAGCAGCTTGTTAAAATCCACTTAACCAGTTCTGTGTGCAAAGACATGAGCGGAAGCAATGCAGATAACTCATATAACACACTTACACTGGCCAGATACAGAGAGGGCAGTAATTTTAGTACACTGAGTGAGTGAGTGTGAGTGTGTGTGTGTGTTTTCCCTCTTAGACACACAATCAGCCTTCCTGAATGATCAATACCAAAGCATTTCTTTTCATTGATTATACAATTATACACAAGTTAAATCTGTGACACGCTCTCATGTCGAAGCAATAACCGATGCAGCCAGCAGCAGCAGCCAGCAGAGGAGAGAGGACACTTCCTTTTCCTTCGCTATTTTTTTTTCCTCCTTTTTCAAAGCGTGGTGCTTTAAGTGAGCTCAGTGTAGTCCAGGTACTTCACTCAGATGATTATAATGCCACGAGGGTGCAATACATCACTCTTATTAGCCACACTGGAGCACAATGGTATCATAATTAATGGTCGCAGCAGGATTGAACGCTGCCCTGACATGGAAAAGTGGGCCTACTTAAGCTCTACAAGGCATTTAAATATGCAGAGTGAATGGCACAACCCAAACCCTCCTGCTCTAAGGACAGCCCACGCTCATTAGCCTGACACCCTCCGTGGCATTGATACAAGGACGACCAGCTATACACTTAGGCAGGCGCACACAACAAAAAATCACAAATGCATACTCACAGCTACAAAACGATATGTGAAAAGAACAATCCTGTCCCTCATCAGTGCCCATCACTTCTTTTAGATTTCCTCACTGTATTGTGGTGTTTTTGTCTCACGGCTTAGTCCACACTGAATGCAGATGGACATATATGTGTCAGCAGCCATTATGTGAATTTTCGGTAATGGTGTTAGGCGTGTGTGTGTGTGTGTTTGCAGTGAGTGTGGATGCCGTGGCAGAGTGTGATGTCTGGTGCTTGTGCTATACTGTCTAGCGCAGGGAAACTGGCTGCACGGCGGGAGAACAATGCACATAAAAGGCTGTCGGAGGAAGCGTCTGGAGCTGACGTCTTTCACATGGCTCTGAATGGAGCAGCAGCAAAGTGCCTGTGTGTGTGTGTGTGTGTGTGCATGTAGCTTATATGCTTACGACTGAGGCAGAGAAAAAAAAAGAGAGAAAACGCCCTCTTGAACATGTAGACAGAAACAAGAGAAAATAAGGGTGTGTGTTCCCATCTTAGTTATGCACATTGACATGTGCTTGTATGTGCATGAATGCCTCCTAAATACATGTGTAGGATTGTTAAGTCCTCTCAGATTGCCGTACGATTTGGATTTTGCTGTCCTTAACGACCACACACTCCCCTGCTGCTCCTCCTCCTCCTCCTCCTCTTTGCTGTTATAACTTCTCCTTCTATTGCTAGTGTTGAAGCCTGAGCTACACAACATGCTACTCAACTGCTGCCAAAACCCTAAACCAGCAGCTCCTCTCCAACCTGACCGTACCCGAGTTATCGCGTGGCTCAGTGCAATCAATTATTGTTGCAGTGGAATCATTAATAATTTCCTAATGAAAACGATTCTGTTGATCTCTGTTGTCTTTTAATTAAACATAATTAGTCGGCTGCTCGGAGCTGTGGTGGGGACTCCTTTAGGGTACAATTTTGTTTTAATACACTGATAATGAAATTTTTACATTGTGTCAGTTGTTTAGTTATTATTCAGTCACACTATTTCGCTATGTTCCCAGATAACAGATAATAACCCTCGCACCTCCTATTCGCCGCAGTCATTTTAAAAGAGGAGGGTTGAAATGAACAATTAAATTTTGAACTGTAAGAGTCCTCTCCTCTCACCAATTCATGCTGCATGCTGTCAGGGAGCAGCACAGGGAACAAGTGTGGTTTAATGCTTTAATTTCTCAAAAATATCTTTTCGCTGGACATTTCAAGGCTGGTTTTATTTATTTATTTTTTTATAGATACTACATCTGTCCAAGCGGGTCATGCTAGTTCATCATGTGCCTCAGAGGTCTCCTGCTCTGGATCAGTGGAAAGAGTAAATGAAGGCAGAAAAAAAGGATCTGATTGTGAGGACTTAGAGAATATGAAATAATACAAAGACACAGCGAGTTAGCTAATTCTGCGCCGTGTGGGCTTATGTAAAACGGCCTAGTTACATTGGTCAATTTCTGCTCGAACAATGGTCTAAGTTGCTCTGGAGACTTATTGGACATGCTGTATCTGAATGTGGTCTGGCTTAAGAGGCTTACAGTTGAAAAGTTTAGGTGACCTCTGAATAATGCCACATAATGTGGTCACACTCAGTGTGTATAGTTTCAATGGGCTCAGATATCAGGTAACAATGGGCTAAGCACAATGAAGGCTCACACTGAGAATGAATTGAGTCATATATTGTATTTTAGTCCTAAAAGAGTCATTTTAACTGTAAGCTCAGGTCTGACTGTGTCTAATGTGAGTTTTTGCACTCTGCAGCTGATCAGAGGTTTCATTGAAAGAAACAGTAATACACTGAATCTGAAAAATGGCTGGTAATAGTCTATTTTTTTTTTCCTTTTCGTCAACAAAGCCCAAACAAAACCAAGAATAAATTGATGCAAGTAATGAGTATTTTCTGTCTGTTTAGAGCCTGAAATAGTTTTGTGTATGTTTCCATTAAAGAAAACACATTTCAAAAAACATTATTTAGCCATATAATTACACTAGATGAAATATCCCTTTACCAGTTTAAAGATGGCCATTGTAGTTTCCAAGTTTGTGTGGCTGAGAAAAGAAGCCTGTGCGTAAGTGTTTGCTCAAACTCCAAGAGGTAGAGTGTGAGGAAGCAGGAAACTCACGCTGTGAGTGAGCATTTACCTCTCACCCAAAGGAGTCACGCCTATAATTTTGAAGAATTTTAACCAGTGAATAATAAAAGAATTCATCCCCTGCAGATGTTATAAAAAGGGAGCTTATTAATCAAACCCCAAAACGATTTTTGTACCACGTTGTAAACATATTTGTCTGCTTTAAATTTGGCCATTTTAACATGGGAGTCTATGGGGATTGACTCGGTTTTGGAGCCAGCCCCTAGAGGCTGTAGGATGAAGTGCAACATTTCATGCGTTTGTTGCTTGGTCAAAAATTGCAGTTCATCATGCATCCACTGGGGGCTGGTTCAAAACGTGAGTCAATCCATACAGACATTACAGTTTGGTTTGTTTTAATAAGTTCCCTTTATTTTTTTCTAACTTCTTCCAAATATATTAAGACCTCACGGCTTTAAATGAGGTTGATGCCAACTCACAACATGAGCTTCCTACTTGCACAACTGCCTGCCTCAGCTCCAGCTGTGCTCCTCCTCTTCACCTGTATTAGGATGTTAGACGGATGTGGCACTACCAACATGGCAGTCAGAGGTGATGTGATGATCTGTCCATAGTTGTTTACAGTCTGTTAGTTTCTACGGTCTCTTGTGTATTCATACACTGCAGAAAATAATCCTAAGCCGATACATGTTCTAAAATGAAATATTCTTATGAGGCAAAGTATTTATGCGTGTTCTGCTTCAGCCTGGGGCTGCGGGTCAGAGAGGTCAGAAAGTTTCTAGCGATGTGCAGATGCCTTTCACTTTCTGTGGGAATTGTTCCCAATAAGAAAAATACAGACTTCAGAAAGTTGTTTGGCAACATGTGTGCATCACAGTATGGCCCGGCTCTCCAAACAATTGCTAAAATTCTTCCAATCAAGCAGGTTTGCAGCACTTGAACTGAGCCTCCGTAGGTACCGTATTCAACAGAGAGGAATCAAAATGCTGCTGAAGTTCTTCCCTGCGTTAAATCTCTCCTACTTTCCAGCTGTATTGTTTATCAATCTGTTGTTTATCTGTACAGAAAATTCTCCACTGGTTTCTCTGTCCCTGTCTGTCATTCGCTCTCTCTCCTTCTCTCTCTCTCTCTCCCTCTCTGGTGTTACTGTAACATATAATTACTCTGCTACTTGCTGCCTGTTTCTATAACTTCAGCGCTTCAAAGAAACTGTCGGAGTGTGGAGGAGCAGCATTGTGGGAGTTCCAGGTGGATTTCTCGATAATGAGTTAGCGCAGTAGTGGAGTTGAGAGTTTTAGTAATGGCTGGCTGCTAAGGCTCTTCCTGGGAGTTTAATGTAAAACAAACAGGGCCATGCTGACAGCCTGGGAAAAACAGATATTGCACTTTTCCTACTTCCAGTTCAGGGCTCTTGCTGCCTCTTATATTAAGAAAGGGAATTCTAAGAAGAATTTATATTCATGAAACGGCTCTCTCAAAGATAATTTGAGACCTTTAAATGACTCAAGATATTACCCGTGACTTCTGGATAAAATGATACAAACAGAAAACACAATACAAATTGTCTGGAGAGAAATTGTTTGCTCCAAAAAATAGTCAAAAATAAGTCTATATGACAGTATAGAGTGAGCTTGTCTTGGTGCTGATGACCACGGGCACCCTGTGGGGAACCTGACTCCACTATCCTGCTGCTTGTTACACACTCCAGTGCATGTATTATACATAACACATTGCAGGGATACGACTCTCAGAGGAATCATTTTGCTGAATCCTGTCCTCTCTTACTCACTCCACATATCCCCCCCCCCCCCACACACACACACACACACACACACACACACACACACACTTTTCCTGACAAGTTCCGGGGATAGAGGATGAGCAGTTGTACGAAATGTAATGCAGAAATCATAGGACAGAACGCCCAAGACTAAGCTACAGCCACTCAAACCAATCACCAGTCCTACCCCATAGATTCACACACTGGCAAGCATCCAAAGTGAACTGCTACTATCTTTGCAGGCAGCCATAAAGAAAGCCGAGACCACTGAAACGTGAGCCAAAACATATTCTGCAAGCATACTGTGTATTGAGATATTCACTGTTTTCCATAAATAACGCATCTCAGGGAGCAATGAAGCAGCCTACAGAGGAGAAACAGCACACGGGTGAAGATATAAACAATCTGGGCCCTCAGCTTTTTTCGAGGTGGGAAGAAAGTTCCTGTCGGACTCTGAGGGGGCTTTTTTTTCTCTTTTAGTCACTTCGTGCACGTGTCGATACGATAAATACAATTTCAGCTCAGCTTCAAAATTCAATATTGAATTTGACAAAGATTTGACATGTTGGGCACGCTGGCACTCAATTTCAATGTCACCTCCAGAGGGTGCACACGCATACACACACACACACACACATGCAGATTGGAATATTTAAAAGAAGGCGATGAAGAAGAATGAACGGCATAAATCGAGTCACAGTCTGGACGCAAGAGTCAAACAGCTGAACAGCATCAAAAGCTCCACAGCTTTCTGAACTTATTTCAAGTCCACGTAAAAAAATATAAAGTTGCCAGGAGCGAAAACGTGGAAGCTAGGAAAAAAAAAATGACACCCAACCAATTTACCCAACGTTCTTTGGCTACAAAGTTGCTACAAAGCTGTACGGAGTTACACAACCTGAATATATTTGTAACTTTTGGTTATAAAATCTTTGAATTTTACTGTAGCATTTATTTTAAAGTCAGATATTTCAATCCAACATAATTTCCGTTAAGCTTAACATAGAATTAAATGGTGTTCGTTGTATTTTACGCTGACTTTGAGGTGACACAAGATATTGAACTTGTGCTCTGAGATTTAAATTAATTCTTTGCATTCCCTCTACTATCATTTATTATCACTTGGCAAGCGTGTGCTACATTTTGTGGAGGATTTAGAGTAATGAACTTATACAGTATAACACAGAACAACTCTCACAAGGAGATGTCATTGTGTTTAATTTAATAAGGTCAAACTGGAAGTGACAAACAAAGGCGCTGTCAGTGATACACAGCTGAGGTGATGATGCTACGTGATGCTATCTCATGTATGAAGGGAGGCAGAGGAAAGTCTCCAGACTCCAGAAAAAAAGAAATCCTGTTATTGGCCTTTTTTTGTTTCATACAGTCAGTCTCTGAGCAAAAAGATTAGAAGATTTTAAAGAAGTGCATAATCTTCTTTAACAGCTTATCAAAACTTTAATGATTTGGTGATAAAGAGCACAAAGTTAAGTAGCCGGTTAAGAGGATAACTCCCCAGTGCAGTCTAGTGATTAGTAGATGAGAATTGGGAGACCGAAAATCCGGGTTGCAAATCCCACTCCTGCCACTTATTCACTTTGAGGGAGAAGAAGCTCCATTTCAGCTTTGGGGGTATTGTCACGGGGTAATCATTTTTGAAAAGTGATAAATGGAGCCCTTTTCCTTCACCCTTTGGAATCCAAGACACATCTTTATTTACGTATTTATTTTGCTGTGTCTCTCTGGTTAACACCCGTCAAGACCCAATTATAGCAGCGGAAGCCTCGTGCTTTCATGAGAAGCGGAGCTCCACACTGTAGTGTCAGTGCTGTGTACACTTTAAGCATCTTCCCATACAATCTTGCAACAAGCCGAGCTCCCTCTGCAGATCTGTGCAGGGCCGTTTTAATGAGGGTTCACTGGACACAATGCTGCAGATTGAGGAGTTTATGACAGTGGCTTATTTGAGTTTTTGTCCTTGTAGGATCACTTTTAAATAAAGAACATGGATCCTCTGTCAGATTGTTGCATTTTTTTTCCCCCCACATATATTTACATAAATCCACCCTACTGGGGGTTGTATGAATGTGACTGATTTATTAAAGTTGTACGATTAAAGCTTTGCTAAATTAGTGCAAGAACAAATGAAGCAAAGTAGTGAACCATCTGCACTCATGCTTTCCTCACTATCTACCCTGAGATAGGGATTCACTTGGTATAAAAGAGGGAAAAAAGGGGGCATTAATTACCTTGTGAAATCTAAAGACCATTAACTATGTGTGTCAAGTGATGTTTCTCAGTTCCTAATCAGAGTTTTAGTGATATAAATTACTCTTTGGATGAGAAAAGCAGATATGGTGTGAGAGTGTGTGCATGCATGTCTCTTTGTGTGTCCTTGTAGCTGTGCAGATGCAATTATTTGTGCGTGTTTGTGACTTTGAGAAGTGAGGAAAGCACGAAAGAGAAGAGAAAAAGTAAAAAGAAAGAAAGAGGCAGAGAACCAGAGAGAGAGAGAGAGAGAGAGAGAGAGGGAGACAGGCAGGAGCGGAGTGGATGGAGGATTGTGGTGTGGTGTGTTGGCGCTGCGGAGAGATAACAGGATGCCGGCGCTGCTTGCTTACCTTTGCTGTACACCACACAGTTGTTTTTGTTGTCTTCCGCTCCCTGCCAAGTCACATCCAGCAGCCACCTGGGGCCGGCGCTCAGCACCACCGGGACAGTGCTCTTCGTCTTCTGGTCGAGGACAGATAACAAACACTAATCATTTGCTTATTTTGGTGATTAAAGAAACATTAATAACCACCGAGTTATGCTCTTCCGCTGCTCTGAATGGCCATAAAGAGACAATTTCAGAAACTATACAGCATGCAACTCAAGTCCACCCCAATCTCATTCTTTTTTTCTTTTTTTTTTTATAACGTTGCTGAGATGATTTGAAAATCAGGGCATGTGTGTGTGTGTGTGTTTGTGTGTGTGTGTGTGTGATGGTAAATAGACAAAGGCAGTAGTGGTGCTTGGACTGATGACAAATGGGTACAAGAGCATGCACTGTATCAAAAAGAAGGAATTATCATCCTGGATTGAACCCAGTGATGCAGCATCAGATCTTCCAGATTAAGAATATCATCTCAGGTGTCTGGGAATCATAAAAAAAAAAGAAAAAAAGAAGGAAAAGAGAAAAAAGGACGGTGACTTTCAGAGAGAAGGAAGCGAGTGTTCAGCAGTGAACTTTGGGCACATTGTGCCGCGCTATCACCAGGATCTCACTATTTCCTGAAACAAGCAGGGAAGAATTTAAAGAATCAGTATCCATTTCAAAGGGCGATTGAGGTTAGAGTTTTTATAATATGCCGGAAAATTATTCTGAATGTGTAAGGTCATTTTTCTTCTCGGTCAGGGGTCAAAAGTGGAGTTTTATTCCACTGAAAGAAAAAATAAAACAGTGAGAGAGCTACATCCACTATAATAGATTCACAGGTGCAGTGTCACCAGATTTGCTTGCTCTATTTATCCTCATGTGATTTCATATTCTGTTTTTATTTTTGGTGATCTTTTTTTATGTCTTGTAAAAATGGTGCAGTGTGTATATGTAGTGTGTGTGTGTGTGTGTAGGGGGGTGGCAGGAACATCTGAGGCAGCTGGGTACAGTAGCCTATTACTCAAAGGCAAAATGTCAGTATTTTAAGGCCATTACTTTTGAACCCTCGGGCCCATACCCCCCCCCCTCATTAGGATGTTACAGAAATAGTTTGGCCAAGAGAAAATGGGTTGGGTTTGCATCCATCTCGACACTTCATTTCTTTTTTTCATCTAAGGCAGCGAGTGACAGGACACTGTCCATCTGCCTAATGCAAGAGAATAACACCAGTCCTCTCCCGTGCTTTTCACTTATTTCTCCCCCGCAAAAGGCAACAACCTTCAAGGATAAATGCAAATGTCACTTGAGCATGTTAAAGGTCTGAATTGGCACAGATATGCACAAGAGATGAGCACTGTGCTCCGGCAGTGTGCCTGCATGCCCCCCCTTCCCACCCACCCCACTTCCCCTCCTCCTCCTCCTCTTCCTCCTCCTCCTCCTACTCCTCCACCCGCCCATTTCTCTCTCCATGAACTCTATCTAGTCGGAGGCTGGAGGACATAGATTTTTTTTTAGAGAGCATTATTTACAAATAGCAAAACATCTCACAGAGCTGATAGGAATCGGTTCGGATTTCGTCCGCAAAATTAGGAAAACAAATGCAGACACTAAATAAAGACAGATTTCTAAATAGTAGCACTTTATATATATATATATATATATATATAGCTCTGCACATTGGCAAACTGCACTGCCAAACTGATCAAACACAGACAGTAAATTGTGTCTGTTGATATTCTTATTCCTTCTCCTGGCATCTTCTTATCCCATCCTGGCAGCAGATGAGAGAGAGAGGACCTCTGTAATTTAAGTCATCCGCGATTTCACATTTCAAATTAGCCTCACAATAAAGTCTTCTATCTGGCTAACCTGAAAATCTCACACCCCTGTCAAAGGAGCGAGCAGACCGGCCGATTGTTGCTAGGACGACTATCTGAAATGGGAATCAGATTAACCCTTTCTCAGATCTCCAGACTGGAGC
Organism: Parambassis ranga; assembly: GCF_900634625.1. NCBI lineage: Eukaryota > Metazoa > Chordata > Actinopteri > Ambassidae > Parambassis > Parambassis ranga. The sequence continues at coordinate 4,460,859 of NC_041036.1, forward strand.
CATCTCTTATTCAGCAGCGAGAGGCCTCTCTGCCATCCCTCTGTGCCTCTGGGAATTCATGATATTCCAGCTGCTCTTAATGTAGCCAACAGAGACAAAATACCACTTTAACGAGACATCTTCCCATTGTTAGAAATCACAAGAAATTTGTTCGAGTAATGGTCACCGCTCTGATATAAACTTTTAACATCATGATCATGCATTATATTGATTTAAATATCAATTTCTACTGTTTTCCTTGCTTCCTTTTTGTGTTAGGAACCAGGCAGCAACATCCCCCGTCACTAAGTGCAGATTTACATACAGTATCTATAGTGACAATATGTGCTTTGTAAGCATGCTGCATGTACCAGCCGTCACAAAGACAAAGAAATGCACAAGAAGCAACTGCACACAACATATCTAGGATTAAGACACGGCAGCGTCACTGTGGCGAGGAGCGCCTGCAAATGCAAATGAAAACATTTGTACAACTGGATCAGTTGGCCTAAGTGGCCGAGGCTGGAAGAAATGCAGATTGACAGGCAGAAAATTACGATTTCCCTGGAGCGAGGGAGCATGTGATGAACTGGCTTTATAGGAACAAACTCCTTGTCTAGCTACCAGTCACACAAACAGGGGGTGGGGATGTGACGTATGGAGGCTTTTTCCTGTCCAGAAACAGACACTGAGAGGAATTTGGAAAATATGCTGACCCCTGTTGGATAGTTTAATATGTCAGATGCAAGAAAGGCATTTAAGCAGCTCATCCTAACTTACTTGATGTCATTTTTGTGATGTACAAAATGCACAAAATCCAAACATATTTTCCTTTTTTTTTATCCCAAGTTGTTATTGATTTATGCCCTTGCTGGATTTTCTAATATATATTCCAATAAACATAATAAATAACCAAACAAAACAAGTATTTGTTATGTTCATAGAGATACAGTCTTTAATATCAGTTTACAGACTATCATCCCTGTCAGAGCCTATAACCCCCCCAGCCTTCCTCTCTGTGTACTGTGTTATGGTTTATCCACCTTCTGCCTTCACTCCAGTGGTTTCAATACTCTCCCGGTATTTTTTTTTTTTTTTTTTCTCCCTCTGAGCTCTGTTACCGTTCCGCGTGTAAGAGATACAGTGACCAAAACAGTGTAGTCAGCGAGGAAGTGATTACAAACTGATGCTCCAAATTCGCTATAAAATGAAAATCAATATTTCCACAAGTTGCTGCAACATAAAAGATAACCTTCATTGATTTTTCTAGACTTAGGCCTCTGTGATAAAATCTAATATAAATTTTCAGCCACACGGATTTGGATCAGAGCGGAGCAGGGGCTGAACGATAAGTTCCGTGCACATCTCTCAGACTTGGATTTTTTTTTTCCCCTTCCCCTTTTCCCTCTTCCAAGGCAGGGCTGTACTATTTATAATTGGCCCTGTGTGAGCAAAAGCTTCTATCAGGAATCTGTTCTAATTTTTATTACTGAGAAGCTAAAGCCTGTTCCAGATAATTTGGAAATTTCAGGGGAATTGTGATAGAGCTGATGGCACAGCCGGACTGACTCCAGAAAGGAGCTAACCTGTAATAGCCTCTGTGGCTGCGCTGATTAAATGTTGCCATAGATGAAAGACCTGCCATCACCGCAATAAATTAACCAATCACACAAATCCCAAGTCGCTACTAATCCCTCCTTGATACCATGATCCTCTGATCAGCTGAAGGAGGTGAAGAAGAAAGTGGCTTGTGACACTCAGCCGTCTTCTAACTCCCTGCTTCCTTGTGTAAACAACAAGCTAATGATATCACCGCTGACCATTTCACCACCACTGGCTACTCTTAACCCGCTTCATGGTCAGGGCAGGTGAAATCGATACAAACCTTGGTGGGAATGATTATTTTCCTCATTGCTCCCACCCCACCACCACCACCACCCTCATCCCCACCCTCACATTCACCCATCCACCAAGGTCACTGACTGGCACTGTATCCGTCTTGATCCCACAGCTGCAGGATTTAGACAACTGAGAGATCAAAACCACTCTGTCTGAATATCTCAAGACATTCACTGGCTTTATACATTCAGCTTTCAACACCCACTCTGTGTGAAAGTAGTGCCATTTTGAAAGAAAAACACCAGTGGAAATATCACAGTCAAGCAATTTCTTTTGAACACATTGCATTTGACCAGTGTTGACCTGGCAGCAAATAATTTGTGAGTGCCATGTCCCTTTCTGACGATACTAGCCGTATAAATATATATAAAAAAACAAGCTTACGCATGGGTTATGTCAAGTTTATATGTTCTCTGTTTCTAACATGGGAATGAGGATAAAGGATTTGTACCTGTTTTACCAGTCAGTTTACAGCAGACAGCACACTCACACCTTGATAACGTCCATTGCAATTAGTTGTTCACTGCGATGAAACAAATTGCATGTGGTCAACTGGAAATTTCATTAAGGGAGATTTTCCTCTAGCCCTCGTTATCGCTCTGCGTATTAATATTTTCTTAGCCTCAAGGATGGATGGGTTGCAAGGGTCTTTTTTTTTTTTGTTGAATAAAACGGCCGAAGCCAACCTCGCTGTCTGTGTTCTCCCACCACGAAAGCTGCTGTGTATGTGCTTAGTTAAGTGCTGCATTTTTTTTTTCAAATCCAGCCTGAAATAAGATTCTTTGTCAACATCCTACATAAGGTGGGAAATACCTCCATTTCTCAACTCTGCTTTTGTGTCATTTTCTCTTCTTCTAAATGGCCATGGTTACATCTGCTGAAATGAAAAGATACCTACACACTGCTTTCATCCCCCCCCCCCCCCTCTCTAAGGCTATAGCATCTGCTATTGGGAGACTAAATAACAGAAATATGCAGGAATTGCACACTAATTCCCTTTAGAGATAGATCTTGGCTGGTGCCCTGTCATAAATCAGAGAATTTCGATATGAAATGAGGCAAGCTGCTCTAATCATTTCTGCATTTCAAATTGGATCACTGGCTCAATCGCTTGGCTTTTAAACTGCTTGCCTAAGAGCAAATGTGAGGTGGGAGATAATTCAGCTGAAATCTCTGCCTGCTCTGTGCAGCAGTTAGTTTACTGCTTGAGTGCAAGAGAATGCTTTTTTCTTCCCGTAGCCCATCTTTCTCTTTTCAACTTCGTTAAATTGACTTTTCATTTTAAAATCGATTAAATTGAGAGAGTCACTGCTGTTCCCGGAATCTTTAAAGGGACACCCATCACTGTGCGCATGTGCCTTTATTTGGCTGCTGCTATCATGGCGCCGCTATGAGGAATAAATATTTTCTCATTTAAATCACCTTTTATCCTGCTGACTGGACTGTAAGCATCAAAGTTCATGTGCTGCATTAGCTATTACTTATTTCACTCCATTGAAATGCTCACAGTGGTTGTATTTATATTGACTATGGTAGCTGCTGCATGATTACTGTATGTTCAGTTGCTTTTTTTAGGGCATAATAAAGCAATGAAATGACGACTAATGGTTGGCTGCTTGGGATGCTGATTAAGAAGCAATGTTAAATCATAAACAGCACATGTAGACTTTATTTTGTTGTTTTTCAAAGTGAATCTTTAGCAAGAAAAAGAAAGGTAAAGAATAGACATTCAGAAGGAGGAGGGACTCTATCCGTCCTTCTTTCTTCAAGACCTTCAGGCACACTGAGGTGCTCCAACTCTAAAGCCAAACAGTTTAGTGTAAGCTGTACCTGCCCTGAAGACAAGAAACCCTCTCTCTCCACCCCTGCCTTCTTCTCCTTTCTTTATTTTCCTTCCATTTTCTCTCTTGATATGCTACCCTTCCTTCCTTCCTTTCCCCTCCTCTCCTCTCCTTTCCTCCTTCTCCAGCCCTTCAGCATCAAATTACAATGTCTCCAACTTTCTTTGTAGTGCTGAACGTTTAATTCAACTTCATGAGTAAATGTGTGTGTAGTGTTGTAACTATGTATAATGTGTATGTCCTGAGAACTATTTGAAGTTGTAAACAAGACAGAGCTGAATTAGTAATGCATGTACTCCAGGACACTTCATGTCTGGGAGGTAGAGCACACCTATAGGCACACGTGTTTTCCTTGTGTTTGGCTTTGGTCAGGGGACAGAGCAGCCCTGTCGCTTCACTTCTCACTCTTTGAATTACTCACATTTTCCCATTTGAATTCAATTGGGAAGAACTTGTTTGATCTTTTGCATATAAGTTAGGTCTGACTCCCCGAGCAGCGAGAAGCAGTGTGAGGGAACATAATAGGGAACCTGGAGCCAGTAATGTTCACTTGTATGGATATTACCATGGCCCCTGGGGGTCAAGGTGGCAGGTGGCATATTGTCTGGACAGATCTTCCCTTTTCTCTGTTGGGAATAAACATTTGGACAGGGGATTTCTTCAAAGAGGAAGAAAAAGGGAAGTCAGAAGTCAATCAGTCAATGGGGTCACAACAAATCCCTGCTCTCATAACCACACATAGAAGACTAGGATCAGTCAGAGGCAGTAAATAAAGACAAACAATAAAATAGTAGGCATGATGCTTGAATAAAGCCCCTGACTTTAGATAAACCTCTCTGCCCCCCTTTAGGTATTGGATTTTAATATTCTTTTGAACTCCCTTCTCTTCTCTGGTTGGAGTTATAAATTTCATGATGCATTAGAGAGGCATCTACTGTATGTGATTTTATATTTCAGGAGACTCTTTCATTCTGTGCAGGCTCCTGATTCATAACTGAGCTCGCTCCATATCGAAGTGTACAGAATAATAATTGCAGCAAACACAGAAGAAAGTACAATACATTGAAAATCACTGGAGATTATAAACAGAGAGGAAACACATGAAACACCTCGCAATCATAACTTTGTTGTAACAAACCCAACAAACGTATCTGTGATTTGCATTTCACCTGATCACCTACACACTGCTGCAAGTGCTCAATGGTTTGATCCTTGGGTGCACTTCAGAGAAATGGGGTCTTACTAAATCCACCGTAAAAGACCAACAATATTTACACCAAGTTAAGTAAATAAGATAAAGATGGTGAACTTGCCCCTCACTAAATGCATTAGACGTGAACTCTCTTATCAGAGTCTCAGCACGCGGACTGTTAAAAGATGGGTTTCCCGAGCTGCAAATGGTCTTTGTTACCCAATTAGTTTGCTGACGACCCCGTGGTATAATATTCCTGCTTTGACAGCCTCATACACATCCATCTAATGAGACGCTGCTGGACCACCAGGGAGAAAATGGACACAGTCCAGACCTTCATCTTCTCTAACACCTATCAGCGTTCTTATCTTCAATGCTAGACCTTTTTTTTGGTTGGGGGGGGGGTATTTTTGCTTGGAAGTTTAGAGTCATTTTGTGAAGCTTTGTTAGGCCCTGAGCCAATTAGGCTGAGTATCAGAGGGCTAAGACCAGGACAGAGGACAGCAAGGACTTATCAAGGTCTACCAGCAGGGGTTTGCCTCCCTGTAGGGTGGCCATCCTTCACTCTGTGAAGAAGGTAAAGCAAGCAGAGACTCTGCATTTCAACAAGGGGAAAAAAAAAAAGATTCCTACGTGTGCCGATATACATCACGCAGAGATAGCAGAGTCATGTCAAGCAGGGAGCTCCAAGTAAAACATCCTTAAAAAGAAGTGTGTTTATTTCCACCATCATAACTGTTGGTCAGCCATCAGCGACTTCCATCAAAACCCATTTTAAACTCACTTTGTACTGGAATACCAAGAGGACTATGAGGCGCTTGCAAATGGAAACAATCTAGGATTATCTCCACCACTTCTCAAGAAAGTTGTTTCAACATATCACAAATTACAGCCATGACAGTGACAGATGGCAAAGCAGCTGGCACCACTCAACTTTGTTTCTTTCTTTTTTGCTTCTTCCTCTTGTGCCTTTGCTGCAATAGAGGTCTGTTGTGTATTGAAGTGTTGGATAATCATTCATTTGGGAAGACATATTGCGTACTGTAAAACAAGGCGATATGTGTGAAACCAAGGGCTTCTGAGCTCGGCTATTGTTGCCTGTCTGACTAACGTTCTGTAAAGTCTAGCTTTGCTTATTTGTTAGCTCCTTTAAAGCGGCGTACATCCCAGGTAAAGAAGGCATCTCCCAGAAATCTGCTACAACCTCTCATTCAAATTCATAAAACTCAGGAGATAAGTGTGTAAGTGATAGTGTATGACTTATGCTACCCCAAATGGAACAGTTGTTCATGAATGTTAATGCTCATATCAAGCTGCTGGTGTGTGTTTACAACGTACAGAAACCATAAGCATGCAGATACTACATCTACTCAGTGTGACAGTTTCATATCCAGACTGAGGCTCCCCTGATGGGCCACTGAAGACAGCAGACACCCAGAGAGCAGTTGTTGGGGTAGAAGTAAGAGTGGCCCTTCAGAACATGGAGCAGTATTATAATGTCTTGTGCTCAAAATTCTGATTCGTTTGGAGTTATTGAGTGACTGAACAGACTGTTGGAGGATGACAGCTGCCAGTACAGTTACAGTATGCAGTTATAGTAGAATGATCACATCTGGAGAGTTAGTAAGGATGGGGCCTTAGCATCGTATCAACAAGAACAATGACAGGTGCACTGTTTAGCTTTATTATGGTTTCATTTGAAAAACAAAAGAGCCAAATTAAGACATTTTACACCTTAGTATGCATCAAAATTACCAAGAGACACTAGGTAAGAGACCCTATATATATGTATATATAAACATAAGGCTCACTTACTAGGTCACAACGTGCTTGCACAGCATTATGATATAATACATAAAAATAGCAGGCATGGAAAAAGTATTCAGATCCTTTACTTCAATAGAAGCACCACTTTAATTCAACATTCTTCCTCCTACTTAAGTGGCATCAGTTAATATAAGTACACGGCCCTTCTGAGTAGTGTATATTATTTCATATTACATATTATGAGCAATGGTGGAAAGGGCATTTAAAAGGGAATTACTGCATTTCTACTCTCAAACCCTGTTTTTGATAACTTCACTAGCACTCATCAGTAATAAGAATATTAAAGCATAATTCCTCATTAATGTTTTCTCTCTAAATGTTTAGATTTTTAAGTAGGGTTTTGTAATAAATTGGAAATGAGTATTTTTTTAGAGTGCAAAATTTGCTTCAGAGATGTGATATAATAGACACAATTTTGAGCAAGTATTGACACATCCTAATTTTGTTTCTTTTTTAATTCATTATAATTGTAAAAAGTGTCACACTTATCCTGCTGTTCAGAAATCGTGTGCGAGTGAGTGTGTAAAACAAAGCCTACATTGAATTAAGCTGCAAATGCTCAGCACCTTTATGTTTGTGTTTTGATGTAGTCACTGTATCCTTGGCATGTTTGAGGAAAGCATGCAGCCATTAAAGTGAGCACAAAGCAAATCAGTGAGTCCTGCTCTGCTTATCAGGGGGACCTGCCATATCAGTTTGGGTAGATGTGTTGTGATGTAAGGACAGCAAAATGTCAGGTTCACTTGTAGATCAAGTCAACCATGTATTATCTCTCAAACAGTGGAGCTTGGCTGTGGCCATAATAGCTCTGACTAGCTGACTGACTGAGTGCTTCGCGGCTAATGCATGGAGCTGTGGGCGGCAATGAGTTCCAGGCATGCACACAGAAACTTTGAAAGTGCAGGCTTGGAAAAACATAAATAAGAAGGAACAACAATGGTTGTGTGTTTCATTTAGCACAGCCTGCAACACATTCTGCATTTGACTCACAAGCAAACATCAATGTGATGTTGATCTGTTTAAAAGCTCAGACTTAAAGGGCCACTTCAACACAACGAGCTAGGATCCTTCTTTTTATATTAACACGAATCTCATCGATGATGCCATCGATAAATATATGGATGACACTGAGCAAGGGACAGCCGGCCAGATAATTACCATTTTACCCATCTGAAGAGACCCCAGCCCTGATATTGGTTTAAACCCAAGAAATAATTGATGCATGCAATCACAAATTGGTTCTCCGCCTAAAATTTGTGCCCATTATTTCATTAGATGAAGCCACATTCTTTGTGCCAAAATTATTTGTGTGTCCAACACAGAAATTCAAATCCTGTTAGTCCTGATAATGTCGGGTGTTTTCGAACCATATCCAAGACTGCGTGACTTTCACATAGAAGGCACAGGCCATCTTTAGATGTTAACATAAATGGAAGTATTTGGACTTAAGATGTTTTATTTTTTAGTTTAATGGTTTGTTTGTTTGTTTGCGTACATTTTTGATGCTGTGTGTGTATGTGTGATTTTGCAGCTATGCTACAGAGAGGTCCTATCCTGGGGTGCCTTCTTGCATATGTAATTGGATGTTACTGTAAATAATTGCCTGGGCATGTGCCAGTGTGATGATGGTGATGATTTGTGTGTGTGTGTGTCGGCTCTTGTGTGACTGTATGTGTGTAGAACATGTGTGTGTGTGTGTATTTGTGTGATTCTGTATGTATGTGTGTATGCGTGTGTGTGTGAGCGCATCTGCCCCATCCGTACTCCACTCTCAAGTCCCACTGATTCTCCTTTCCAGCCATGTTGAATCCTCTTTTCCTTATCAGGCGAGCCCAGGCCTGCATCAGGCTCTCCTTGCTATGACAGAGGCTACAACAATAGGCCTGCGATACCGCTGCTTAGCGCTGCGTTTCGGAGGGGAAACCTGCCACGGGCGCAGATTAACTACAACACACACACACACAAAATAGATTGCAGCCTCCAAAACAAAACATTTTTCAGAATGCCTCCTCTTGATTAATGAAGCAATGACAAGAAGAAAAATATAATTTCTGAAACAGAAAAATCCGCCACCACTTGTTAAAGTTTAGGGGTAGCTAACAATAAACATATTGGAGGGAGAGGGTGGGCAAAAGGGGTGAGATAAATGGCTTGAGTGATGGGCTGAATAATTTCTGGAGCATTTTTTTTTTTTTTGGGTTGCACAGGCCCATATTCCTACCCTTGTACTAAATTACACAATAATCACACTCCATCAGTTGACAGCCTCTGCCTCTCGCTCTGTCCCAGGTGAAAATTAGGACAGTATCTTGACATTTTCGCTCTTCTGTAGTCTACAAGCTAAAGCTCTCTGTTCACAGCCAAAAAGCAGCGCGCAGTCTGCACACTGACGCGCTCCTGCCCTCCCACACACCGGCACATTCACAAACACTTAAATACATGTACCCTTAAATATGTGGACACACTATAGCTATGATCTATGGCACATGTTTGTAACAAATAAGAATTTTTGACCCTTTTTCAAAGTGAGACTTACATTTAAAAGTATTAATTAAAGCTTTTTTTAGACATCTCTAAATGACAGAATGGTAATAAGCGGTTTCCCTCAGGCAAGTTTATTCTTACAGGTAAAAAAAAACTCACTATAATATTCTATCAATGCTTAGATATACAGAAAATATTACACAGTAAGGATTCTGTTGACGTATGATTCAAGGTTAACACTGTGGTCTGATTAAATAGGTAATATACTTAATTAGCCTATAGTGCTTACCACCTTTTATTACGTCCTTGTAACCTGCAGCTTTTCAAATCATTCCCTTTGTATCAAAGCCCTTGTATGCACCAGAGATTGCAGCAGTACAATGTTTTTATCATGAACCTATGCTTACAGCAACTTCTGCTACTATACAATATTAAGATAGAGGACAGGATAAAAAACAGCCTGATAGATCCTAATCTGGAATTAACAAGTCTTATGCATTTCAATTACTGTGTAATTTGCACTAAAAGGCCCTCAAAACACATAAAGACCAGAATTCTATTGAATCCAGACTCATTACAGTTGCACCTTGACTAAGCCCCAGTAATTAGCATTGGTAAAGCATTGTACAAGAGGCGGCAACACCCTCATCAACACACATTTACAACAGAGCTCTAAATCTGCTGCTCATTAATAGCTTGCCTCCCAATCAATTATTAACACCTACAATGGAAACCAGGCTCACCGGGGCCAGGCCTCTTACTCCAGGCAAACCGTGGGCCACCTTCTCCTCCTGGTTCTGTCCAGCATAGGTAATTACCGCTTTTAAAGACACCTGCTACTCAATAGCTTCGACCCAGACTGTTAATTTAGCCCCCGATTGCAGACATTTATGTCTGAGTGTCACTATTAATTTGCGTTAATTTAGAGAGTGTGAGGAAGCCGGGCGGAGGCGTTGTCTGCAGCCGGCTGAATGTGCTCGTCGCTCACCTGCGCCGGAGCTGCGGCTGTAATTGGAGTCTAATGGTCTGATTGATCAGTGAGAGAAGTGAGGGATGAGACGGTGCTCTGGCAGCTCCATCAGTCAGACGGAGAGCAGAGAGGAGAGGAACGGAAAGGGAAACAGCAACAGCATTGAGCCAAGTGTTTTATTCTTCCCACATTTAGTTTTTGTCTTTTCGTCTGTTGCTTCAAATCTCCACATTTTGTCTCCTCTCACTTTACAAAGGGATCTCGCCTGGGCCAATTATTCGTATTTTCAGCATCAAGAGAGCTTTCTTTTCTCCTACTTAGACTTGGTTATGGCACTTCTTATGAGTTATTTGAACACAGGTATATTATCTTTGTAAATACGTGTAAAATGGATGAATGCAGTCTACAGGCAATCTAAGAACGGTAAAGACCCACACAGTAAGGCCAGCCATATGAGCTGTCTAACACACTGCAATGTGATTGTGTTAACAGGTCTGCAACAGCAATAACTACAACTCCAGTCCCTCATGCCAAGCTGAGCCCCTGGGGTCTACAGACCTGCCACGGCCGACCCATCAGCTGTGAAATCTGCTTTCCTCTTTGATAAACGGTCGAGATGTGACCCTATCTCTGTCCTGCAGATGCCCAGATTTCCTGTCATGCTTTTTTCCCTTCTGTTTTTTCCTGTGATTTCTCTCTGCCACACACTCTCTCTCTCTCCCTTTTCATTCTTTCTTTTTCAAGCTTTATACCTCTCTTTCCAAGCCTGCCTGGACAACCGCATGAAACGCTCCACTCGCTGTTCTTTCGCAGCATCATCCATCACTCCGCTCAGCTACTGAGGCCTGTCGTCCACAAGCAGCCCACATAAGACTCCCACGCCGTAGCACATGTAGCTAGGCCACCTCTATAGCAACGAGTCCCATTTACCGCCTCTAGGGACCACTATCCCTCCCCCCTTCCTCCCTTCCTTATGCCTCCACAGGACTGCTCCCCAGACACTCTCCTCCTAAACGGCTCTGCTTGTGCCAAAGTGCTTCTCTTGTCCAGTTTAATGCAAACACTGCTTAAATTCACTGTATTTTCATCATTTACTGTAAGCCACTTTAAGGAGTCATTACACTTTAGTCCTTCTCCGGGCGTCATGCCAGGGATTGAGAAACGGACCCACGCACTGTACGTGGTGCCTTGACAAAAATAGCTTGACCTCTAAAAACTCACATCTTAAATGACGTGTCTGGATAGAGGGATAAAATATGTTTGATTTCAGAGAGGACATATCAATATTAAGTTTCAAGCATGAGAGAAGTGTCACTCCTGCCACATACCTGACTGCCTTCAGGTAATTCATTCACCTCCGTGGTTTCAAAAAAAATCTAAGAGAGTAAAAGGAGATTTAATAGCCTGTGGAGGTCACACTTCATAAGAATGACTGAGAGTGCTTTAAGGTGAGGTAGAGACCTATGAAGCAATGAGCCTTTATTTCTACCTCAAACGCTTTCTACCGCCTTCCTGACCCAGCTCTGCAGCACCGGCCATTCCTGACATACATCAAAACTAGCCAGGCTTTTTTTTTTCTTCTCCTTTCTCTCTTCACACTCGCATTTGTTATTTCAACTTTTCCCTCTCCAGGTGAGACATCAGGCTGTCTTGATGTGTCAAGAGTTTGAAGATTTGCACAACTCCCTCACCTCCCAACTGAGATAAATACAGCACTATATTAAAAAATGCTGCCAATGGCTGCATGTTTTAACAAGGTAGCAGCTCGATGACTCGCGGCTTGATTAAGAAAAAAAAGGGGGAAAAAAGAAACACTGCTCCAAATGAGAAGATTCCCTTGTGATGCACGAAAAAAACAAGAGTTTTTGGCTGATTCACCAGCCTGTGAGACAAAGTAAAAAGTTACACTGAACCCTGAAAGGAGACTCACTTAAACAAAATGTGCCAGTTGGGTTGACCTAGCCTTTAATGAGAGATAGTGAGAAGCTGCTAACAGCCAGTACCCCATTTGAGAGATGAAACTTAGGAGAGGAGGAGGAGGGCAAGCAGCAAAGCATTGAAAGGGCTCCCATGAGAATAGACACACATGAGATCCTTAAAGGCAATATGCCAGAGCTTCTTCCTCTGCTTTTAATTGCGAGGGAGGTTTGGCATATTCCATAACCCCTCCACAGCCTATTACAGGTGATGACCAGCACCTGCTCACAAAAAAAAATAAACCTGAGGAAGATGTGGAAAACAGTGATGAATTCCTCTGAGGGCAGTTAGTTAAGGACTTATCACTCTTGCCCTGAGCAACAATCAGTTTATGTATCTAAACAAGCAAAGAGATGATTTTGTAAAGTTTGTATCTGCTGAAAAAAAGAAGAAGCAATTGAATAAGATGTTTCATACAACATCACTCTCTGAGTCTGAAGGTCATTTGAGGGACAGCAGAAGGTTGCTTTTGAATGCTAGAGGAATATATGGAGTGTGATACTTTGGAAGAAAACTTGAGGTGTTGCTCTGTCAAATCACTTTTCCGCCCAAGGATAACTGGCTTTACCCTGAGAGAAGCCATATTTCATGGCTATAATACGGCCTGAGTTATTTAAAGACACTGATGACTTCAAAAACCAAGAGGGGAGCTTAGAAAACAGCCTAAACTGCTCAGAAAATGATTTAATAAAGTTATGCATTTAAGGAATCTGGGAAAACGGAAGGGGGATGGCCTCTGAGTCTGAAACCCTCCTGGACTTTTCCTTATGTTTCTTAACAGGATGAACGTGAGGCTGGTTGTGATTTTAATAGGAAACTCTTAATTAATCCAAATGCAGAATGGAATATCAAACCCGTGGAGGACTTGTCACTCCAGCAGAGCAGCAGGTCAGCACCAGCCTCTGCTGGGATCTTTGAAACAAGCGATATAAAGCTGCTGTGTGCAGAGTAACATCAAAAATAATGAACTGGGACTTCATTTAATTGAAGCCTGGACTGAGCTCCAAATCCACCAATTAAAATGTTTTGTCATAAAATACGCAGATTAAATGGTTAAAACAGATGCACTTCAAAGGCTCACATGTTGGGGGCCAGCTGGATCCCGAAAGAGGCACCTCGGTAGGTTTGAATGGCGGGGGAGCTGCTATTATTACAGTCTTTAAGATGTAGGACCTTCTAGTAATCATGTCACCACAGCGGTTTGAGCAAATATGATGATTCAGGTTGAACCATCCTGACACTTATAAAAAACTTAAAAAAATATCTTTACAGTACAAACAACAAATGACAATGGCGCTTGTGTTGTATTTAAGCCTCACATGAAAATGTGTAATAGCTGCATTGGTCCACAGTGCAGGTGTACAAGGAGGTAAAATGACCAACCACAGTCCCCATAAGGACTCTTAGATGTGTTTGGCACAGATGTCAGAGTCTTACATACGCAGATATACTACCACTTACCTTCATTCTGTAAACACGTTTAACCATATTTTTAAAGAAGGCAGCACTAAAGCCCACAGAATACAGTATGGGGAACCCAGTTCAAAACTATATATTTGTAGTTATAGATCTGATTCTAGCTTGAATTGTTTGGTCTTGTTTCTATCAGCTTTGGAACATTGCAATCCTTTGATCACTGCTTATTGTGAAAGGCATAGTGGCTTTATTTCATCAAATGGCAGCTAAATGCTGGGTATTTTCATCTGCCTTGATGCGTAGATCAGATGGAATTTTGAATCTGGGGTTTGAAGTTAAAATACATTCATGTATTGTTAATTTTGCTTACACATAACATGGGATACTTGACCCACAAGCCATTGGGGAGGTGAAAGACTTGTGAAGACTTTAGAGCAATGTTCCTGGTCTTATTTGCACACCTGAGACTGGATCTTCATTGACATACCCTCTAAAATCAGACTTATTGCACATTGTAAAATAACTTTATCTCTCTTTTTTCATTTATTTTCCATTTGTTTTGTTTTTATGCAGCCTTTCATTTTAGTTTTTATGAGAAACTGGTACTTAAATGTTCCAAATGGTACTGTATTTCAGTAAGAACATACCAGTGCAGTGCTGTCAGTATTCATCTCGATCTTCCCCTCAAATGGTCCCCATGTCGTCCCCACAGGAAGCTGCTGCCGGCTGTGGATCCGGCGCTCGCCATCTTTAAGGAATGCATCCAGCTCTCCTAAAAACACACCAGAACCCAAAGCAGTCAGCCACAGTGCTTCATAGCACACACTTTCCACATTAAATCACAGTGACGTTTATTCATTGTCCGTTTCCCTCAAAGCTACATGTGCGATCTTATTATCGCGTCAAAGCCCTGCAGTAAACAGTGAAGGTTAAAGCCAAGCAGTTTCAAAATGGATAAGCAAATCAAGCCAGCATCCATCTGATGGTGTTCCTCAGACACATGGCGCGCTAACCTTACTTGAAAGGTGTCTTGTGTTGAGATAATCTCTGTGAGACAGTGCAGGCTCACTGGCTGGTGAGAGCAGCTTTAGTGGCAGGCCTATTTCTGTTGTTCCAGGAAGGCAGGGCCCTTGTTAGTGCTGTGCAGAGCTCCAGTTAATTAACAGTGGAACCGGATAGCACTGTTAGTACTACCGGTGCTCACCTCCCCGACACCCCCGGTTATCTTATCTCTTAGATTCAGTGTACTTTTTCGGGATGGTGATTAATCAAATAGTTATGATAAACCTCATGGCAGGCTTTGACATAGTTTACAGAGGAAGATGTTTCCCTCGTGTGTGTGTGTGTGTGTGTGTAAGGTATGCAGCTCTCAACACTACATCTACAACTGGTCGCCTTGACAACATGTAGAAATCTTGATAGAGGAGGGTCTGATTACACATCTGCAGCTACTAGTTCTGTCTTTTTAAACTTTATGCACATGAGAAGATCAGACAAAAAAAGTCAGTCACATCATGAAACTGAGTGCACTGAACTGGCATTGCAAAGATTTTGTTATCATTCTGAGATTTTTCAATTAGAACACAAAGTATGTAGAGCATTATTATGCAAACATACTCTACATGTGTTGTTAACATTGTGTCTTTTAACCCGTTTGCTAACACACATAGGCTGTGAGCTACCAAGGGCATCCAGATCACACTGAATGGACTGAAGTGATTACTGAACTTTCTGATGCGTGTGTGTGGTATAATGACCTATTCAGCCCTGTTCTACTCTGTAAATATCAACCATGTATCTGCGGCCAGCTTTTGTGCTTGCCTGTTGTGCTGGTATGGAAATGTGTGCTTATGTGCTGCGTTGCATGCATAAACACGATCAAAGGCTACCTGCTACAAATGACACCCTACTGATCATATACTCATCAATGGTGGTCACTGCTGTGACAGTAAAAAGCTAAATGTCACGCAGAATAAAAATTCACTCGTCAGACAAAAACCTTTGTTCTACATAGACACGCCAACTGTAAACATCTGCAGAGAATGCATTGTTTTAGAAAATAAGATAATCTGAATGGTGTTATCAGTCTTCTCCTCCTTCTGTACCCCCCCCTCCTTGTTCCTGCTGTCTTCCTGGTGCTGCAGTGGAAGGTGGGTAAGCTCATTACAGAGAAATAATTAAACATTGGTGCACAGCTGGTCGTCATCACTGAGAGCAACAGCCACCGCTTGATGCATTCTGTTTGTCCTCAGATAAGACCCACGGCCTTTAACCGCTTGGATGCAAGTTCCTGTTTAGCCCCGCTTGACACACAGCTCCAGCCATCCCCAGCCAGAAACTCTGATTCCTTTTCTTCTCTATTCTGGGTGGTACGATTGGAGCGAAAGGAGGGTAGTATAAGTGCGGGAAGGAGAGAGGTAAAGAGGGTATCATTCAATTTGTGTGGTTTGTGTCCACCATGTTTAGATGCCAGTTGTGTGCATCTCACACCAAATGTTGCCTGAGGACCTTGGCTCACAGATGGCTTGTCACATCTGTTGCAGATCCTAGTGGAAGATCTCCACAAAAACACTCGTGGATGAATAATGAGTTGCTTTCATGGACTGTCTGTATGTTCTATGTGAGCATTTATTGGTTTACCAATATTAAAAATAATACATAAATTAAAATACCCAGACAGCAGATGTGTTCTGTTACCAGCCGAACTACTGACGATGTTTTTGTAAAGTCTAAATGTTACAGGGATAACTCGCGTGCCAGCTCGTTTATTAGTATTTAGTCTGTATTACAAATACAGAACAAATACCAGTTATAATGTTTGACCCTTCAAACGGCAGAAAGCTAATAATGAACTACTGGTGGATTTAACAAACACAGCGCCTGTCTTTCCTCATCATTCAATTCTCAAATGCCACACTCTTGGCAAAACATGAGACCATGATATGGCTAGAGAGCTCTGAATCCCAACCAAAACCTCTCCACCACCTTCACCCTCTACCACCCCTCCCAAACTACCACCACCACCACCACCCTCCCACCACTCCCTCGATAAGATCATCATCTGTCGCTAGACTCTAGGGTCTGTTCCTGCACTCCACAGATACTTGGCAGACCAATGAATGTCCCTTTGTGTGGAGAGATCCTCCTCAGATAGCACCCAAGATGCTCCATGCTGGCATCTGTTTGTTTTTTTAAATGTGTGCATGTGTGTCCTGTCTTTCTTTTCTGTTATGGTGCAAAGAAATAGTGAACCCCCCCTCCCCCCCCATCAATAGCATACGACTGAATGCTAATGAGTTTCTCAGTGGCAGGATGCCAGCCTGCTATGATTTAAAGAATACATGGGTGTGGGCCATTGAGAGACAGAGAGGTGAACCACTTCTGTTTGAATGATATTATTAGATGTAATGAAACACTTTTCAACAGCCCCTGCAATTTTCTTCTTTCATTTCCCATTATGTTCCCAAAATCATCTTATTATACTGTGACAGTATCACATATACAACATATTCTGTGTTCGTTATAGATCTTGATGTGATATTTGCAGCTGTTACACCTAATGTTGTGTATGACAATCAAACAGTAACGCTATGTAGCTAATTTGTCTCGCAAGAAATATGCTTTGTCCACTATTATTTGCACATTTTAATACCCTTCTGTGTAAAACTCTACACCCTCCCAACAGGCATCACCTTATTTAGGACTTAAAAAATTCTTCCCCTCTACATTTTCAACCCGGTGACAAATTTCACTGTAATAGTTTCTATTAATGCACATTAAATGTAGATCTGGGTTTTCTTAATATAATTTCTGGCCTAAAGTGAGGTCCCTCTCTAATGGTCAGAAATGACAAATTACATCATCAACTCGCTACTGCAGGTTAAGATTTGTTAGAGCAATGGATCTGCTCGAGCTTTTTTCAACATGAATTTAACTTCTCTTAACTAGTTCAAAGAAGCAACTTCAAGGAAAAGAAATTGCCGGCAGCACTACTGACCTATCCAGTTATCTAGGTATATTAACAGTATGGGTGGATGCTGGAGGAAAACAAAGAACGACAGAGCGGAGACAACAGGGAAAAATGTGCTTGAGCTTCACACGGTGGACGATCCCTCTTGATTTCAAGCAGTGCCTTTGAATCAAAGCAAATAAATGACTGCTGTTCAAAGTTCAATAACCTGTGCGTGGCAATTCACAGATGTCCTACTGAAGCCCAGTCATCTCCGCTGATAGGCCGTGTTATAGAGCCAGCAAATGGGCTATAAATTAATATACCATGAGAGAAGCATATGGGGTGAAATGGAATGCACTGTATCGGTTCAACAAAAGGTGCCACATCTTTAAAGCAGATATGTGATATGAAATTTTACAGCTGAAGGAGAAATGTCACAGAGCTTTGATAAGAGAGCGATGAACTTTCTCCTCCTCCTACCCAAACTGCTATTATCGGGTCCTAGTGAGCAAAATGCATCATTTATAACCCACAGCCCACACTATTATCTCTGAGAAAGGCGCTTGTTTTAATATAGTGGGTGGACCCCCACCGTCAGCCGCGCCACCTCGTCTCCCTCTCCTCGCCCTCCTCCACCACCCCGTCGGCTCACCCTAACCCTGCCTAGACGTAGCTGCGTTTGGCCCTGAACAGCGGGGAGAACCGAGGAGGCCGTTCACTGAAGAGCAAGTTTCCAGGCAACCATATGAGTTTGGCCACCAGGAGGAGGAGGAGGAGAAGGAGGGAGGATGGAGTTCAGGGGGAGAAGGAGGAGAGAGAGGAGGAGGGGATTCACCCCTTCAGGTCAGGCTTGTTTTCAGGCGGTAGACGGCTTGGGGGGAAAGAGTTAAACAAGCCAAAGGGATTAGGGCATTTTAGCTGTGACACTCCACACTAGCTGAGCAGGGGGTTGGGGGTGGTTGTGGAGGTCCTTTAGATGGAAGACTCTGAGGCTCTTGCTGTTGAAAGGTGCAACAATGCATACCAAAGTGCTGTTTTTTATGCAGCTTTAAATACAGCAAGAAAAAGTTATTGGATGCACAGTCAGTGTCAAATTGTGTTTTTTAAAATATGAGCTATGCAGACTATGACAAAGTTAAGATTGTGGGTTTATTATTTTGAAGACATTTGTTTTCTGTTGCAGATTTATCCTTAGAACATACATACAGTTCTTCCAGGTTAGACATTGTGCAGGAGGTTATTCTTTGTAACATTTCATTGTCTTTAGTCACAGTAGTATCAATTTAGTGTAGCCAGGCTTGCTGTTTCTCCAAGTTTCCAGCCTCCATGCTAACCTGAGCTAACTAGCAGTGGACACAAATGTGTGTTGTCCAACATGGACATTCATATAGATACGAGGCTCAAACTAGTGTTTGAGCTGTGATTCAATTATGCCCAACTAACTTGTCGTGCTCAGGAATTTCTGCAATCCGATCTACTGTAATAGAGCAGCCCAGCTGCACACACACACACACACACACTCACACACAAGAAGTTGGTCCTGCTGTACATTATCAACTCGGAGGCTGTTGTTTGGTGTCATTGAACAATTGAAATATACCAGCTGTCAAGCGTTCTGTCTCATCGGAAGCCTGGCGAAGTTAGCAGCAGGCTGGATGACAACAATCTCTGAGGCATCCATCTTTAGTGAGGCGCGGCAATTTCTATTGATAGCATGTAAAGGGAGACAGCAAAACTTAAAGAATGGCTGTCCTCATGCAGAGATATCGTCGTATCGCTGACAACATCTAGAGGACACACACCACTCCTGCTGAAATCTGATTATTTTAAATGCTTTTCTTTAAAATTTCACAACCATCAAAAGGACATTACTCTACCTGAGTGTGTCAGGATGAATGAGTAATTGAAGGTATGTGCATTGGGAATGCATGTATTTGAGACAGATGGATAGCAAGACTTGAGCTGCAAAAAGAAGTTGCTGTTTTGTTTAGTCTTAGTAATAAATCCTGCACAACACAGCATGGCAAAAAAATAAAGGTGGAGCCGTGCCATGGAATATTTTAACAAACAAGTTTTTAGCAAGAAACTCAAGTATACATTGCTACCTTCTTGATATTCAGGGTTAATTTAGGAAGAGACTATTTTTAAAGTACTCCTGAATCTCCTCCCAAGTCAATTACCAGGCAGCAACTTCCCCTGGGTAACGGGGAATTCTGTTTTTTCCTGGGTGACCTAGTTGTCTTTTGTGAGTAGGTTTTAGCCGGAGCAGTTTGACAGTCAACAGATAAGATGGATTAAGCTTTTTTTTTTCATCCAGTTTTGATGTGAACAGCGTAAAAGCGGGTTAAATCATTGAGTTTCAGGAGTATTTTTAAATGCCTGGAGATAGTGCGATAAAGGAGCTAAACCTAAGACTTGGGCCGGGAAGGTCAAGGTCGCGGCTTTGGAGAGCAGCTACCCGGTGACGGGGGCCAGATTTCGTCTCTCTCGAAAGCGGGCTGAGCGCCGAAGCCGAGCCCACCTCTCATCACTCCCAGAAAAGATACACGAAAGGAGTGAAACAAAATCCAGCGAGAGCTCGACGGGCGGCATCAAAGAGCACTGCACCCCTGCCTTGTGTGGGTGCCTGTGTGTGTATAAGTAAGCACGTGTGTGTGAAGGTAGCAGTGGAGGGGGTGTTGTTTAGTTCCTGCTTTTGTGTGCATGCATGAATGAGATGTATGTGTGTGTGTGTGTGTGTGTGTGTGTGTGTGTGTGTGCTAACACTGTTAAATATAATTCCTCCATGAGCAACTAGCTCCATAATTATGTTTTGATTATTTGCGAGTACTAAAATAAAACGGCAATTAATCTGTTGATGTAAGACAGAAAATAGCAGTACTGCGTACATATTAAACAACCCAGTTTACAGAGCGATACAGCATTGAAACAAAATCAACCCCCCCCCTCCACCACCACCTCCACCTCCTTCTCCCACCTCCCCCGAACCTGATCTGAGGCGTGCTTAACATGCGCATAGGAGCTGACAGCCGTACAATCACGTGACACAACCCAGCCAATCCTGAATTCATTTAAATGTTTAAGCCGCGCAGTGATGAAGCCACTTGAGCAAAAGAAAAAAAAAAAAAAAAAGGTGAAGAGGCGACTGAAATAACAAACAAATCAGAAGGATGCAGCGGGTCAAACGACGCCTGTCCTTATCGCATGTCACATCTGGCCAACACTGAGAGCTTTTTGGTTGGAGACATTTCTGTGGGGACATATTTAGACACATTTTTGTGGACGTCTATTCCCTCACTGCTCCTCATGTCGGTGACAGGGGAGAGTAATCCTATACACAGGCTGCTATTGTGAAATGAGAAACTAGCCTCCTTCACTGCCAGAGACCAGATGCACCTCTCTCCCTCTCTCTCTCCCTCTCTCACTCTCTCTCTCTCTCTCTCTCTCTCTGTCCTAATCTGTAAACGACTTAAAGGAGCCTTATCTCCGGGCTCTTCTGCTTCATTTCATGCTTGATTTACTTTAATTTGTCTGATAGGGCACAAGGATTTGGAAATGGCCCATCTTTCGGTGGAAAATGTTCTGATTTTTCTCCGGCATTGTTATGTGGAGGTTTTTGACTTTTCTCTCCCCCTCTCTCTCCCTCTCTCACTCCTCCTCTTTCTCCATCTCCATCTCTCTTCCACTTTCCCTCTTCCTCTCTCTCTCTCTCTCTCTCCCCCTCTCTCATTCGCTCTCCATCTTCTCTCCTCTTTCTTTTGAAGGGAGGGGGGGTGGATCTTGCTCCAGTGCAACAGTCTGTTTGAGTGCATTTAGATTCGAGCTAACACAGCACAAACAAGTTTTCCATGAGGTGTGATTTTGTGATGGGCGACGGCAACACTGAAGTCGTGTTTGCCTTTCAGATCCACATTGGGTGCAGAGCAGCCGAGTGCTTCAAACCACAAAGATCTTATGTTTAAGTTAAGAGGCGACTGGCCCTCCAGTTTAGCAAGTGGGTGAGCGGCTGGCGCTGATAAAGTTGCTTCACAATGAGGGACAGGGACAAGCGACATGTCTACAGATGCCTCGAGTTCTTTTTCTGCTGGCGGAACTCAAGGACTCGCATGGCTGTCTGGCTGCTCCTGTCACCAAGACATTTTCCCCACTTCTATTTAGTGACTGAATGACAGTAGAGGCGGTGAGCTATGATTAGAGAGAAGCCCATATCTTACCAGATCCTGAATAATCTCCATCCCCTCCCACCAATGAGCAAGGCACGGAGGTGGCACAAAAAGCCAGAGAAAAAGAAAGAACGAAGAATGGCCAGAGCTGCCCTGTGTGTACAGAGATGTCATGTAGTTCCACTGGCCTCCTCTGCACACTCAATGTGGACACATTGAGGAGAGGCAAAAGAAAATTCATTCGCACTCAGTCAGTCTGACTAGTCTGAGCAGTAGTGGCTGTAATCAAAGAGAATTTTACATACAAAAAAAAAACTAGAGATAAAAAAAAACCAGCCAAAAGAAAGGGAGATCTGTATTAAACAATTAAACTCATTCACAACTGGTGGTTACATGATGATCTTTTACAAAACATTTCAATTTCCCATTCACAGTGGCACAGTGACATGAAACGTCACTCACTAACCCCGCCTCAACACAATGTGCACAAATAAATGGTTAACTACATGCACACATAAATGCACACAGAGGAAGAAAACAGGGAGACCATTGAAATTCATCTCACAGCCTGAATTTACTTAACTGCGGGTCTGCACGCGGTGATAAACGGAGTGATGATCCGGCAACACGTCTTTATCCATGCTTTGCTTTAATTAACGGCGGCTTGTTTGTTGAAAAGATGATTAATATGCCAATGAAAATTGCATAATTGAATACCACAACACTCGCACAATCAGGGAGGAACATGCCATTTTTTTATTAACTTTTCAGTATCATTATTATTACTATTATTTGCTATTTTAATTCACTTGACAAGCGGGCTCCACCTCCCCCACCAGCACCACCCCTAAACAGACAAAAAAAAAACAAAAAAAATGGTGAAATTGGCGTGACCAGTGGGCCAAGCTGGGCCCAGCTGTTCATCACCAATGGGAGGCCTTCACAGGCAGGGGAATTACTCTGATATCAATACCAATCAGTGTGAAGGCTATACATGAGTGTGTGTGTGTGAGAGAGAGAGAGAGAGGGGAAGAGGGGGCTTTTGGGGAAGCCTGAATGGGGCTGAGGGCATTCCTATGGCCAAATAATTCTAAGAGGACACCAAACTCAATGAAAGTAAAACTGCACACATGCATATGAAATGAAGAGCTATCTGAAGCACGGGCAACAAGATTTTTCAAAAAGCAAATTCATGCATGAAAAATAACTACAAACCAAAGTCGCTGGAATATTAGTTCTGTTTAAAAAAGGCCAAAAGAAAATGAAGAATTCCACATGCGAGTAAGTTTCAGTCGAGCAACCCAGAGTTTACCCAGTATTATATCCCCTAGCACAGCTTGCACAAGTGTCTCCATGTTAATGCTGAATACACACATCAAATATTCAACCAATTACAAATATACCTCTTAGGAAAAGGAAAAAAAAGAGAAGAAGTGTGGAGCTACAGCGCCTGGGAGGGTAAGCGCTGCAGAACAAACATATTCAGAGAGCTAAAGAAAGACGCGATGGGTGTCAAGTCCCTGAGGGCAGAAATACCACCACCAGCCGAGCTTTAAGACAGAAACACTTAGCAGTCTCTCTCTTTCTCATTCTCTGCCTTTCTTATTTTTTCTTTCTTTGGACTTCATGTGAAATAGTAATCGCAGAGAAAAGATGGCATTGTAAGTGGACGCAAATTCGGCTGAAATGTGGACAAAATGGTTGGAAGTGAATTATCTTATTAAGGCATTCTCAGGGTGCCACATCCCACGTATCCACACTAAACTATAACTGAATACAGTGACATCTTCCTCAGATGATAAGAACAGTGATTGCATTTTGCCCTATTTTAGATTATATAACTAACAACCATGAAGTTCCTCCATAAAGCCTCTTAGTATAGCGGATCAGTGACTAAATTTGCATCAAGGCGATGCAGCATAGGAGTACAGTGATTTGTCTAATCTCTTGTTGCATATTTCATCATCATAATCACACATTGTGAATTTGTGTGTGTGGTGGTGGTGGTGGTGGTGGTGGTGGGGGGGGGGTGTTTTCTCTGCACACAGGTGATGCCTACAGTGTGAAGCCTTCATCAACAATCTCTTCAGAAATAAATGTATTTGGAAAAAGGCGCACCATGTTTACACACAGTACTTTGATTGCAATTTAATTTTACATCACTCAGGGCCCAGAACTCACAGAAGAGCTGATGATGGACTTTCATCATCAGTATCAGCAATCTCAGTGTCATTCATGTTTTGTGAGACTTGTCAGAAGACTTTGAATAAACCCCTGGAGGAGCGAGATAAAACCTTCCTTTTCTGCGGGAGAATTGCCATGATGCACGTCCAAATTTCTTGATTACAAGACGAAGGAGGGAGGGAAAAAATAAAACCTTGAATGAAAGCCTGCGCTGAAAGTTTTCAGTTTGCTGATATAACAGTCAAGTGTGTCTATAAGTCTACTTAAAACGCTTAGGTATCAGTGGAGACAGCTGCGACACCCTCGTCTTATGATTCTGTCGAGACAGTACACTATCAAACCTTTCATACCGTTCCCAAGCTACATTTCCGGTGACAAAAGCTTTGCGAAAGCCTCCTGAAGGATTCATCTATATCCTAATATTTCCAATCCAATTTAACTGGAGCAGCCGGAGTGGTCTGAGCACTAGTTTACCAATCTTTGCTTTCCAAGACTCTGTGTGCTGAAGGCTTGAGGGGTTCAATCAATGGCGCTTTGATCTCGGCTGGAACCATAATTATTTAACATTGTTACAAGGATTTCTCTAATCCATCCTACCATTAAATCCCTTTTACACCCTCATCTTCTGCAGCCTAATCTGCATCTGGGTGCTCCGTTTGTCTCTCTCCCTCATTTCGGCTCGCCCCTCCTTCCTTTACGACATCCTGACTTTATAATGGACTTGGGTGTCAAGTTAGAAAATGCCTTGTTTACTGAGAGCAACCTGACTGAACTGTGCTGAAATGGACTGAGGGAATTTAAAAGTTTTTCCTTGGTGTTTGGAGTGAAGTTTGAGTTTACTTTCAGTTCAGACGAGGCCAAACGGTGAAAATATTGCGTATAAAAATCTGGACATTAAATGGAACCACTAAGATATACAGCGGACCCCATAAATATTATGGATCCATGTTCATTTTAGCATTGTTTTCTACAGATGAACTGAAGGAATGCTGAAGATCAGGTGACTGCTGCCCAAAAGGTTTAATCCCATCTGTTTATTTTGGTGATCACTTTGACTCCCAACAAAAAGGGCCCACTGTCCTTTTGCAAATATTTGCACGTCTGTGTTTCAGCACGATATAAATAGCAGCATGGGCAACCGCAAACATTTGTTGAGGCACCTGCCACAGCATCGTGGCCATCTGGTCCTCCAATTCTCCTAGCATGACATATGTGCATTAAACCTGAAATGGTTATTGTTTTTTTTTTCCTTTGGAGACTAGAAGAAGAAGGATTGGCCACAGACCCTTCTGGGTTGGCTGGAGTCAAAAATGAGACTCAAGACTTTTTACATCTGAGTGAAGCTGCGTTTTTCAGCGTGTGCATGTTTGATGTCCTGAAAGGGGAATAAAGGGGGTGGATGAAAATGTTTTTCAGGGCAGTGTGTGTTTGTGTGTGTGTGGTGGGGTGGTGGTGGTGGAGGGGGGGGGATCTCTTTGCTAGTGCTCCGTCTGTGTCAGGTAGATTCTCAGATGGCCACTCCTTCAGATGACCCCTGCCTCGCCCTGGCTGATGCCCAGCTGGCATCAAGAGCTGTGCAAGCTGGGCCATGCCGGCCATCGGGGACAGCCAAGAGAAGAGATTTGTGGACAAGGTGATCACATCACTTCTGTTACCACTCTGTCACCCTCATCTACTCCTTATAAGTGTGTTGGGGTAATGATCTTACACCATTCAAAGACACAGCAAAGCAAAGGATGCACTTCAATAAATAAACAAAGCTGTTTGACAGACTAAACCGTTTTCAGTGGGAGTCATCACAATTACAGCACTCCTAACGAACCCTGGATTTCCAAGACTTTCAGAAGGAGGTGTGGTTTACAAGAACAATCATTTAGATAAGGCTGAGAACAAGTTCATTAGCAGAGTTAGCTAGCTAACACACACCATTCCCAATTAGCCTAGAGGAGAGCAAGTGGGAGAGAATAAGAGAGACAGAGTCAGATTCCTATCACTACCAGTCCATGAAAATGAATAGAATAGCATGACACGCTATCGCTGAAATCAGCGGCTGATTGCGAAACACCCGTGACGAGAAATGAACATGAGACAGAAGATCAGCGTGCAGATTTTGCTTAAGGACATACTTGTAGAGACGAGGGGAGAGAAAGGGAACTTGCTGGGTGTTCCACATCAGAGACCCAGCACTCTGAACAACAGAGAAGAGCCAGCTATCAGATTAATAGTGAGTCATTCAGTGTGGTTCTCCGCTGTTCCAGAGAGAAAGACAATCACAGAACAGGGGGGGCAATCATGGACAGCACTTGACATGAGTTACTAAAGTGGAGATGAAATGCGGGGACAAAAAAAAGTTCAATTACAGGATGTAGATTGTAAAGGCTTTTGTTGTTACTCAGCAAAAGGGAAATGGTATGAAGGTGCTTCAATAGAATCACCAAAGCAGGTGGGCATGTTCCGAGTTAGCCCACCTCATTAAAAGGCTTCACTCTCTTTTTATGCAACGGCCATTACACACCCTATTCAGATGCACACACGCAGTGATTAAAAATTATCTGTTGGTGATCATAATCACAGCTGCTTAAACTTAAGCCAAAGAATAACAAAGAACTTTTGAATGCTGAACTATCTGAACATTTACAAAGAGATTAAAGGGTAGACAGTCTCAAACTAAATAAATTTGCTTTTAATCGCTTTGAACAGGAAGTCATGTCATTTCAAATGTTCCTATCTGATTGTCTGATTCCCCTCTTTATTCAAATTATAACATGCCCATCTGACTTTTTCAGCACAATGGGAAAAATTAAAAAGGGAAATGACCTTTCATGGCAGCCATGATGAGAGAGTGAATGGCATTATTATGCACCAAGATTAATTTCTGCCCACTCTATGCTGCCCATTGAGAAAACACAGGAGGGGCACGAAAGCCTCGGTATAAGTCACCCGCTAATTAGTCTGTATATCATAGAGATGTCAAAAACAAGCGCGGTGAGTTGGTAACAAGTTGATTATGAAGTGATAGTCTGGCTGCAAAACACACTCACACACACACACACATCAAAGTGTGCTTCTTTAAGTTGGATGCAGCCAGGGTTGTAATACAGCCGAGATTAGGACTCAGTGTCCAAGCCTTCTGATAACTTGGAACCACTCATGCTGTGGTTTAGCAAAACATGAAATGGGCATCATGTCTCACATCACCTCCTCTGCTGTTCAGCCATCCTCCCTGTATGCAAGAAACTCTTTACTTCCATAAAACTCATCCCTTCCTCCCTCCCTCTCTCTCTCTCTCTCTCTCTCTCTTCTGCTTGTCCAGCAGTGTGTTTCTGAGCTTTTAATTCTCATTCTGATAGCTAAGTAGAAGCGGGAAGCATAATTACAGTCAGTCATACATCTAGTCATGCTACATCCATCCCTTCTTTTCAAAGCAGTATTTTTAAGCTCAGCATTTTCTCGCCCAAAAGGGCCTTTTTCCTGCATGTGATGCCTTCTTTTTGTCATGGCCCCCTTAGTTCTGAGCTGACCCCCTCAGCCCTGTCTCCTGACTGATCACAGTGATGGTTTATTACTGTCGTCCCAGCGCCTCTTATCTTTAGCCAGCAATGCTCATTTCCTTCCCCAGATTTAAATGCAAATGTGAAATTTAATGATAAATGCATTATCTGATAGGTGTGATAACACTGATTCACTGTCAGTATAAAATACACACCCCGGGGGGCTTCCAGCTAGCAAGCACAACTTGCCCAAATCCACTTTTTTCCCCCCGCTCTCTCTCTCTCCCTCTCTCCCTTTCCTTTTTTTAAACGCATGTACCTGCAATAAATTCTTGAGGTCATTTTGTGCATTAGGAAGAATCATATTTTGTGTGTTCAGCAGTGTGGGTGCAGGCTGTTGCTGAGCAGTAATTGCTGTGCAACTATCTTGTTCAATGTATTATCCATCAATTTGATAAAGTTACTTTAAGTAAAAGGGCAAAACAGGATAACAAATGTGTGCGGCAACACTTCAGAAAAGCAACATTTTAGGATTCTT
Source organism: Parambassis ranga (assembly GCF_900634625.1). Lineage (NCBI taxonomy): Eukaryota > Metazoa > Chordata > Actinopteri > Ambassidae > Parambassis > Parambassis ranga. The sequence continues at coordinate 4,488,772 of NC_041036.1, forward strand.
TTATAAATGTAATTTCATTTACCCTTAACTTAATGATGGCTTTACATACTTTTAAGGTGGCATGCAGACTCCTGAAGCATTAAAGCCTTCATCTCTGTTTAAAGACCAAATCAATATCTTTTCTTCACATCTATTCCAGTTAAGCGGTAATATCTTTATGAGTCTGTCAGACTCTCTAGCAAAGATAATATTGTTTTCTTACTTGGACCGTCCCATTCCTCTGGTCCTACAGCAGGATGCCTGCTCTTCTCACCCTGAACATCCATCTCCGACTCCCCTGCTTCTCGGTTGCCATCTTCCTCTCCTGTAAGGCATAAAAAAATGAAGTCAAACGAGACTGAAACTGACCAAATTTAATGTTCAGACACCCAATTTAATGAAGTGTTGCATTATGGACCTTTCAAAGGGTAGACTCATATGCACTTTGGACATTATCCCAGCAAAAATCATTTAGTTTTTATCACTCTTTCCTGTAATATTTGAGTGCAGGCTACAATGTGAAGTCTTTGTGTGTAAACATAGTTTTGTGCATGTGCAGCTGCACACTTCTATGTAAAAGGAGTTCCCATGAGTGCTTACAGGAACAGGAGGAAGCCCCATGGAACAGGAAGGAAAGCAATGTGTGGGAGAGTGGTGGCTATTTATTACCGTTTGATCTATTGTGGAGCGAGCTAGAATGTGTGTTATAGGATGTAGGGCTGATTTACAGTCTTGGTGCTCACACAGACCATGCTAAGGGATATTTGGGTATCGCTCTCCAGGATGTAAGTGCTTAAAGACCTTGTTAAACAGACTCCGCCTCCCGAGTATGTAGCAGTAACGCTATATGACGGGAACTACCGGTGAGCCCCTCTTAGATGTACTTACTGTAAAAGAAAATCTTTTTTTGCATGTCTACAGTACAGTAAGCATGGTTTGTACTCAAAGTTTATAGGCACATAAATCAGTGCTTAGTAGGTGCCCCTAGTGTGGTGCTCCAAATAAATCCAATGTGGCTGACACAGTGGTTGCACAGAGTGTCTTTCCAAACTCAGTAAGTGAGAGCAAACCTGCTCGGGGCATGTAGTGGAGCTTGATGGCTTTGGAGGAACATTTCTCTCACTTTTGTCACAGAATCTTTTTCATCCCTTTGATGTTTTAAACCCAATAGTGAACGGTCAAGGACAGGCCAGGATTACTACAATGGATTACTACACTTCATACACTCTACAAGGGAAAAAAAGGAAAGATATGTAGATTCAAGGATAACAAAGACAATATATCATTAGGATGCAGCACATATTAAACGCACATATATCACAGAATATGATAGAGCATATGCTTGTTTACCACATCTGTATCTGATTTCCACCCCCACAGCTTGAAAAAAAAAAAAAAAAAAAAAACATTTCAGAGTCTTAGTTATCACACTCCCGGTGACAACTGCCACGGGACACACACTACTTCACTCCGGCGCCGTCCATCCTCAGTTAGGTTAATCTCCAGATCAACCACACACACCATGCTTGTTTAGCTTTTTTTTGACATGGCTCACTTCAAAGAAGGTAGCAAACATCGCCAAAAGGATGTCAGCTTTCTGCCTCACACTAAAATAGGAGATGTATATGAAGAAAAAAGTGATACTGAAAGGAAGTCTGCAGAAATGTCCTACTTACAGAACATGAGGTCATTATGACCCAGTTTTGCTTATGCAAGTGTCTGCTTGGGCTGGCAATTTCTCCCCCTACGCCTCCTCTCTCCCAGTATATTATCAGGGAGCCCACTCAACTAAATTCCCCCCACTATTTATTGATGGGCCGGGAGAACCTCTTTAGCATACTAGGCTCGTATTATGACGAGGATAACAAAGGCATATATCAACAGTTCCTTCCAATGGAGCGGAGTTTAAAAAAAGCTGGCAAGATAACATTAAAGGCACTACCTTGATCTCAGGCGAACATGTTAAGCCCTGTAACGAAACGTATTGGAAGTGTTTAATTACAGCCTGGGAAATGAAGCTACAAGATGATTCCTTAATTAAGCAGTGATTAAGGATTTTCTGCCTTCTATCTAACACAGTTTGCAGTGCATTTTAAACACAATCGCCCAGGCAACCTCACAGGGAACAATGTCACAGGGCTTTGATGAAGTTTCCTGCACAAATGTCACTAGGAAGAGGAGGAAGAAATGCTGGAGCAGCACTCCTCTGCTTACAGTACAGTTTGATAAAAGAAAATATGGAGTTCTTTTTTAATGGTTTTAAATGAATTTTGACCTTTCTAAAATGTGAATTTACAGATTGAGGTGCTAAGGTCCACTCTATGTAATAGAGACTCTTGTTTTATCATTAGAATTGAAACCCTCTGCAGTCTTATCAAAGGAGACAGATTGTCAATGATCATCCTCTACATTATCTCCTCAATCACAATTTACATCAGGCTTAGGTTCCTTTCCGTACGCAGTCAAATGGATATACTTAAGGTTGAGTGAGAGATGGCCGAAGAGAACAGAAGGGATGGGGAGGGCTGGGGAGGCGAGGTGGCCTGCTGGGTTCTGGGTTGGCGGGCATGCAAGAGGAGCCAGTGAGCTGTTAAAATCAGCCCTATCGCCGCTCTATCAAAGGACAGCTCTCTAGCCAAATCGCAGTCACACGCAGTGTGCCACACATTCAGGTCAATAAGCTTATAGGCGATTTACACAAACAATTCCTCCAGCAAGGTAGCAACAAAGTCATATTGGCTTTTTCTCTCCCTTTTAGCATTGTCTCTGCCAAGGAAGCCCTTGAAAATGTCAATCTCTCATGTGCGACTTTAAGGAGCTCAGAGCACTCTAATCCTGACCACTGAGTCTAGAGACAGGTTGCAATTTCTGCAAAATGGAGTATAAGTATTTTAAGTATTGGTGTGGGATTGCACAGTTTCGTATGTTACTGAATTGTAGGCTGGATGACTTTAACCCACTGCCACTTCTCTAAACCCATAACAGTCTTGTATTGGAGCTTGGCGATGATTGCCAGAATGTAAAATATGGGGGGGTACGCCTGCTGTCCCCCAGCAGAGGTAGTGTTAGTCGGTTGATATTGCATATTTTGTTGTTGATGCAGATTGTGCTGCAGCCAGATAAAGTCAATTCCAGGAAGCAACCTTTTTCTCCAAAGTCAAGCATAGCTGTAAGACTTCTCTGCTATCTGAAAAATAGGTTTGAATTGCATGCAATTTGCGGCAGGCAGAACACTCCAATGGAGGGAGGCTATTAGTGAAATGCCTTGCCACTGTCTCTTTAAATGCCAATAAATTCCCATCATCACAGAATCTGGCAGTTTTCCTCCCTGTCTGCAGCCTGGGTCTTTATCTCGCTCTGCCTCAGTCTCTGAGCATGTAGATCTGGCCCAGTTAGATTGTCATACTTAACAAACATTAATGATTAATTTCCTCCACTGAGTCAAATGGGGCTAAAGGGATGACTCGATTCATCTTATCACACCACAAATTAGCATTTTCCCATATTCTCTAGCATCAACTGTGCATTAAAATTCCACATTTACCATTCTGGGCACTGGCAGCTGTGGTGAAAGAGCCAAGGAGATCTTCCTCCAATGTTGCGGGAGATTCTGATTACTTCTGTGCAACACAAAGAATAATTAATTCTGCTACTTCCTGCTTGTTACTGACTGCTACAAGTCAAATTACTCACCAGGAGGTTATTTTGTGGGTCAAGGTGTTTTTTTTTTTTTAATTATTTGCTATGTTAAGTCCTGTTAAAATCATGCAGGCTTTGCTTTCACCATGATAAAATGTTCCTACTTACATTTTAATTTCTGTAATTTGAAGAGAATGTTGCAGAAGAGTACAAATGCACACAATTATCTGTGCTTGATGTATCCTGATGCACAAATACCCACAACAGCGACAGAATCAAAAGATCTGAGCTGGAAAAAAAAAAAATCATGTCACACAACAAACAAAAAGGTGTTTTACAGCGACGAAATGAGACACGTGAAATGACATGTAAATTTACTGTCATAGCTAAGTAAGGAAGTCATTTGTCATCAGACAACACTTGGAACGCTCAAAGGGAACAGCTTGTGGCAACACCCTGTGCTGAACTTCACAGACAGCCAGCAATAAAAGAGGGGGTAAAACAGCAAGGTGAAATTTCACAATTTCAGTAAAAAAGAAGCCACTCAGCGTTTATAACAACAAAAAAAGTATCTTTCTCACAATTATGGAGCCAGGTGTGTCAATAGAGTATAAATCTGAGCTGTGTTCATCTGTGGCTTCTTCACAAGCAGAACTCCATAAATGTGAAACTGAGTGAACAGGAGAAGTTGCTTGAGGTAAAGATTCGGTTTTAAGGGAAGGCCAAGGTTATATTTGTAGGTGTGTGTGTGAGAGAGCGAGCTTTTGTCTAAAATTTATATTAAAACGGTGTCCATTCTCTCAGGGGTGCTACTGTTTTACCTGCTTTATTTCCCATGTTGTTTCAGAGTCATTATTTTGACTTCATAGCATCAACAATACACAAGCTCTACAATTAAATAGTGGAGCTGGTCACACCAGCACTAGCTGTGTAATTGGATTGGATCATATTTATTTGTTCCTTATATAAGTTCTTCTACAGTGATTTCGCGTGAATTCGTGAGACATTTAACATCAAAAAATTCTAAAAACACTTAAAATATGTGGTCAACAAGCGAACTAACATCTTACAAACAAAATCAACAGAAGCACCAAAACCCAACAACAGCCACGGCACCATTAACTAAACAGGTTATGAAGTCCACCATCACCCCCATTTAGAGGTTCCTGAACCTCGGACCAAGATGGGACGTCAAGGTGCTCCATGTACTTATCTGGGGAGTCCCTTTTCTGCAAGGGTAAGGCAAATGGCTGAGTCTTTGGTGGCATTCAACTTCTTGACCTTTGCGCCTTTAAGCGGCTTTGCTACTTCACCGCACTCTGATCAAAGTTAATAAGTGCTTCATATGTTAATGAAAATTGGTACTCCTCTTTGTGTTCCTACAGCTTTTTAATACCTATTATAGACTGAAACTTTTAATGGAGGTTTTAGGTCCCCCTGACAAGCCCATTTCAGAGAGTGACTACACAGATACAAGGCTAAGCTAAGACCAGAGAGTCACTGCTCAGTGGAGGAACCTTACACGGGAGACCTTATTCTCCGGGAAGCCGCAGAAGATAAAGGCCATGGGATGAGTGGCTGCTTTAAAACCCACGTTCAAGTCCGCACAGGGCTAATTACAGCACGCCATCACATTTGAGAGGGTTTAGTTAATCAAGGGGGCTCTTTTTCCTCCTATAGTCGAGGAATAACACACTTAAACCATTTAATGCCGCCAGGATTGCGTCCTGTTTAATTCACGGCAGTTTCACAGAAGTGGGGTAAATTTAAGCCACTCCGACATTAGTTTTAAACAGATCTAATTGAGGAAGGGATCATGGGGAAAATAGCTACACCTGATGGTTGCACACAACTTGCCACACGGAAAAAAAGAAATTCGGATAGTACATCATTTGGGTGTTAAGAGGCAATGGGAGACTTAGTACCACAGTAAGCTTAGATTGTAAAGTAATACAAAAAAAAATCTGACTGGTGGGGCTTGTGTATGACAGGGAACAGATTACCAAAAGTAGTATTTGACATTTGGGACTGCTATTTCGTGTTGACTTTATTCATAAACACTTAAAGGAGATTTGAGGCCCAGTTCCTTACATGGTTTTATCCAAAACAAAAGGAATATCAAACGGCTTTGACAAGGTTCTTTGAAGATTTGTAGAACTTTTTCTTTTTTTTTTCTTGCTGCAACCACCAATATGTACCGCACCATCTATTTCATATAGCTACTGGGCTATTGGAAGACCGTGCATTGTACTTTGAAGTTTTAGTAAGGACACATTACGAGGGAGACAAAGGGTAAAGCAACCGAGGCGTCGCTGGTAATTGCAATTTCTGAACAATTGTGCCGTTCAACTTTTAGCAGAGAACAAAAGGAAAACATTATTGATACGATTACTGGGGCATAGCCTACCTGAAACATGAAAGATTTATTTTCCTTCAATAATGTAATCCCACGAGGCACATCAGTTTAGAAGTGTGGAGAAATAATTCTAAACAAATTTCCCTTTGAAAGGAGAAAGAGGAGGCAGACATTCAAAGCACTAGTTCTTCATTAAAAAGTCAAATTTATGGCAACCATGCTCCAGTAAGAGCGGGGACACCTGGGGTAGCGAAAGCCATGCGACCGGAGGCTAGGAAGAGGTGGGGGTTGGGTGGAGGCGTTTGGGAAAGTAGGGGGTGGGGGGGCGGGACACGTCTGTCATCTTCACACTGTAACCTGAAGCGGACCACAAATTAGCTCCTGTGATGGCAAGGTGTGACCGAAATGAAACAAATATACAAAGAAGCAATCTAATTGAATTGGAGTTCAAAGAGGACTCGGGCGCATTTGGCGATGCTGAGGCGCTTTATAGTGCTGGACCTCCGAGCAGTAGCAGGTGCTGCTGAGCCTTCACAGAGCTTTAGCGCTGGCTCAAAGGGAAGTGCTACGCTCTCCAGTGCATTGCTCCACCGTAACACACCTTCACAACACTATCACAGAGGGAGAGCCAGTGTTGCCGATGCCATCTCCCTCTCAGATCAAACCACTGCTCTTGGGTGGATTGCTGGGATCAAATATCAAAATGGATAGTTTCAACTCTAGGCAGTGATGCGGGACGAATCTGCACACGGTTACAAGTTCTGCCAGGTTTGACATGAACACGTTCAGGAATTTTCCTAGACGCAATTGGCAGGAATGTAACTTAATTTTGATCCTTGGCACAAGGGTGGCTTAACATTATTAGGTATTAGAAAGACCGCTGTTCACCACTTGTGTAGAGGTTAAGGTTTAGACTAAGTGATCCTCACCTTTGTTGCAGAAGTACTCCATGTCTTCACAGCTCATGTTCTCAGTCTCAAACTCAGCCGTGAAGTTCTCTTCCACCGAGAACTCGTCTTTGGCCAGAAGCTCGTTCTCCTCAGAGACACACTCCTCCTCCTCTTCCTCCAGGCCATCCTCCAGAGGACCTGAGGGAACACACACACATACGTACACACACACGCACACGCACACAGGGGGGATGTTCAGCAATTTCATCACATCCTTCAGGCTTCAAAAATTAAAAAAAAAGCCTTGTTCCTTTTGTTGCTATACTACAAATTTAGATGCGAGCACAGTCTGTGTGCATGTCGACACATTCAGTACAGGCACAGATAAAACCATGCCAATAAAGAATATTATTTTACCATAATATTTCACAAAGGTCCATTATAGTTGTCGCAAAAGCGCTTTCTGAAAAACAAGCTGACATGCAGCCAAGGTGAGCATTGATGTTAATCCCGCTACCTGAAAAACAAAACCTAACACAGATGGAGGGAAGGGGAAAAAAAAAAAGTTCCTTTTCCAGACTTTTCATACAGGCATCAGCATGGGAGGAGGAAAGAAAATACTTTTATTAATTTGTTAGCCTTATCACAGGGTACAATGTTGATTTTCCATTTACATTCCATGCCTCCGGGTAATACACCAGTGCAATCTTAAAGGAGACACTTTTCCGTGTGATTAATTTTCCCCCCCTCTGTGCAATATTATTTCTTTAAATCTAAATGATTTCAGAGTTTTGCTTGTAGCTGTACATCTCTTTTGGTATTTGCATATTACCATTTTGCTTCAATCAAGGGTGTTGATGGAATTACTGTACTGCTACCTGAATTGTATTAGTTCTGAAAAACATCTCACCCAGCATTTGAATGTTATTAAGATACTGTGCATCTTGCACACCACTCCTTTCTGCAGTAACACATTTGTCTTCATGTGAATTACCATGGCAAAGGAGTGACGGCGCACTTCAAGTTTAAGGTTATGTTTGAAATATTACACTTCCAGCAAGATACCTACATCAATTTCGGGCAAAAAAAAACTCCTCCTTAATTTGTGTTAAAAAGGGAATAATCACATCGGAAGTGTTGCTATTACTGCCAGCTAGATGTGGATGCTGTCTCTGTTTCCACCTGTCATATATGAGCTATGTTGCAGCCTCTTGTGCGCCATCCTGGAGCTCAAACAGAGCACACTTACACCCTCTCGACACCTTTCAGTGTGTTTGTTGTATTGTAGTGGGAGTGAACCCCTCAGCTTTAATAAAGCAATAATTTCAGTTCAGAAAGTGGGGCTTGGTGTGCCTCTCGTGTTTCTCTTTCTTCCCACACGGAGCCTCATAAAAGACCCCCCTGATGTCCACAAACTGCTTGCTCTTTTCATTAGTCTTATAAATTACTCCTTTGTAGAAGCCTACATCTGCAGGAGCCCTGGACATGAAAAGAATTAGCACACAGATCTCTAATAGACACTGCGAAGGCAGGAGTGCTGCTTTTAAATTAGGATACAGTTTTATGATCTTATCTGATGCCTTCTGCTGATTCGCTGAGGAGTGAAGTGAGGCGTGAAGTGACTCGATGAGTCTACCATCGCTTAAGATGATACTGAGAGATAAATATCACAGTATCAAGGGTAGATTGTATGACTGGCGTTAAAAGCTCCTGCCAAGGCAATTGAAGACAGTGTGAAAGAAAGCGAGGAAATACATTTCTATACACAGTCTGTACACATTCCATTACACAGCTGAATAAGAACTGTGTGTACAACTAAATGATTCTTCCTCTGTTGCTGGCGAATACAGCAGCACTATTGCAGCACAGAAAATAGACCTACAGTGTTGTGCGATAATAAGGGTAAAGGGAGATTAAAGATAAACTTCATGGTCAATAAGACACAAAGATTAGGGAGATAAGATGAGATAGAATTGAGGTTTAATAGACTCAGAATAAGGGCATCTCACTTCCCCACTCTAACAGATAGTAACTAAATGGAGCATTTTCAAACTGATAGAGATACTGCAGGCCTTGCTGAATATGGAAAAATGAAATATTCCACGCAGCCACATTAAAAGGGGGTCTGATGGCTACTTCTTGGGGACCACAGATTACCAAAGTTTGTTCGCATTCTCACATGTTTAGTTTATTATACAGTATTCATTGCATGGAGAGACCTGAAATTATTTCAGAGACAGCAATGATAAGAATAATGACTTTCTAAACGACTAGCACCACACTCCTAACTCATTTTCTGATAGTGGCGTTCCTGCTATATTTAGTTGTGTACTGTTTAAAATCCTGTCACATTCACTGTGTGACCCACGCTTGTTGGTGCATTTCTATAGGGTCTGCTGACGAACTGGGCCGGAGGAATGTCTGCTGCTTCACCCTCTTATCAAGCCTCCTCTGGAGTTCAGATGGCCAATGACACCGCGGAGAGAGCATCTGCATTTTCGCTTGGCCGCAGAAAAACAACAGTCTGCTCTAAATGTTGTCCTCATTATAAGAGACACAGGAATACGGCTTCCAAAAGGTATGGTTCCAAAAACAAATCAGTGATTTTCACAGCCACCTAAAACAGGGTAATCTGCTGCTGAAGGAACTGATAAAAATGATGTCATATAAAATGGCAAAAGTTCAAGTTTAGCCTATTATACGTCATGATTTGTTTCCTATTCGCTATTTAGATGTTGACAAGCGGAGTACCTCCCATCATCAGACAAGAACATTTTGTATTGCATTGTCAATCCCTAGCATAAAGGTACAGTATAAATCTAAAGGATCACAAGCTGATTAAAAATGTATATTTACACAAATGGAATCCTGAACACATTTACATAATTCAGGTCTAAAACTGTCCCTGAGATGATATAATCTGAGGACAAAAATATCCCTGTGGTGACAGGTTACACAATGGCATTGCCTTATTTTTAAGAGGTCAAAAACCGAACAGGTTATACACCACTCGACTAAACAATTAATCAGGTAATTATTAGAAATAATAATTAGAATAACCGGTAGCTGCAGCTTTCCATAGTTATCTGTGCAACAATTTTTTAGTTTTTTTTAGTTTTGACTTTCAAATGTCAATTCATGAGCTTTCCTGAAAGACAAAACCATCTCAGCACAAAGGCTGCTATCTGCTCAATTTCAAGAGAATGCTTCAGGAAACTGCACCCTCTCCGAACTTCCCCTCAATCAGGGTCAGTGTCCAGGTATCTGTGCACCCCCATAGACCTGTCATCCACACCCTTCACCCACAGCTGTATCATCCACATTCATCAGGCTCTTCCTCCACCGACTAGAGAGAGAGAAATCTCTGCCCTGTTCAAACAGTCATGCAGCAGGAGCAGCCAATGCTAATAGAGACATTGGTAGCTGAATGCAGGCTTGATCACAGTAGCTCTTTTGTTCATGGCATGGCCTCTGTCTGATAGGGATCGGCCATGCGGAGTGGAGCTCCGGAGAGGGATATGGTAATGCTCCCGCTGAGTCTATAAAATGGGGTGATACTCTGAGACCATATGATGGACAGAGGATTAATGAGTCACAGAAGAAAAGAGGGAAAGAAGAGTCACAGAAGAAAGAACAGACAGAGGTAGAGGAGTGAGCATATCGTTCAGGAAAATACTGGTGCCTCAGTGGACTAAAACAGAAAATGGAAAAAAAACACACACAGATGTGCCAACCTTGCCTCCAAAGCTCACAGAAGAGCTCCAAAGAAATATGTGTGTATGTGCAAAACTGTATGAGTGACTGCTAATTTCATGGCGTGCTTTTTCAGCCGTCCGCAATGTGGGGAGCTTGTGGCCAGGCTGTGATAGCGATACCTCACATTATCAGCAGGCTCCACAGTGTGATGTGTGGATCACAAACCCAGCCTCCTCTATAGCTCCCTAATTAGAGGTGAGGTAATTGAATCTGACAGAACAAAGCAGCAGATCTCTATAAGCATGGAAATCATTTTTGCTCCCACCTATACAGTTTTTCATCCAAAAGGTCCATTGAAAATGTGTCCAAGCTGGCCTGGGGATAAAACGTAGCACCTGAGACTAAACATGAATGCATAATGCAGACCTAAAATCCAACAGGGCCATACAGCTCAACCCCTGCCAGCTCTGCTCCCTGAGAGTGGCCCTTTGTGCCAGCGCTGATACTGGGCCTTCCTCACTTCCGGGTAAACTTTTACAGAAATACAGAAATATTCACTTTGTCTTGAACCATGTAGGTTTAGATAGAGATTCATATGTTCACCCCCATAGCTGGAGGAAAATAATGTGAAAATGGAAAACTGTTAGGTATCATCTAAAGAAGGCAGCGAGAGAGAGGAGGAGGAGGAGGAGGAGGAGACAGTGGTGGAGAGAGGCAGGCAGGCAGGCAGGCAGAGACTGGGGGCCATAGTCTCTCCTCAGCTATAATGACCTTTGGGAAGCAGAGGGCTCCCTCAGCCTTGGAGGAGACTTAGTGTATATGTTACAGGGCTCAAGCCTCTAATTTAATCCTTGATCACTGTAATGAAATAGATACCATTTATGCAACTCTTAATAGCTTAATATGCTACAGGAACCCTCAAAGGAATGTTTCATTTCAAACATCTTTTTTCATACTGCATGAATGTTACAGAAAAAGAGCCTTTTTCCAACTTGTACACTCTGTGATCAAACTAAATGTGGAGCTAATGCTGTAACACAAGTCAAAAGTAAATTACCATTTGTATATTGTCTGTGAATAGCTGCTTGTGTGTAAATGTGTGTGTGTGTGCGTGCGCTGGGAGGAGCGTGGAACAGCTTCAGTGGAGACTGATGTGTTCTCAAAGCTGCAGTCTGTGACCAAGAATAAGCAGTGGTATTGTTTAACTTGATTTTCCGGTTGCTAAGCAATGTAATTCTCGTGATTAGAAATGGCTGCCTTCCTAAATTCGGGCACTTACAATCAGCCGTCAACAAACTGCTTGAAAACTCAGCAGCGATGCTCATCTGGAAATTGTGGTGAAAAAAAAAATTGGTTTATTGTGGGGGTGAATAAATGTATTCACATCCTTGTAAAACACACACACACACACACACACACACACACACACACACCCCTCTGTGAGCTTGCTGAAGATGACAAGGCATCTAAATGTGATCTGATGACATCATGCATTTAGATGGCCTGCTAAGTTTACATTACTGTACATTTGGGCTTCATGCAGCAACAGAGACACACCCATTGGCTAGGAAAGATTCACAGACTGTAAAAGTGTTACACACATGCAGAATATGTCATTTCTATTAAAAAAAAAAAAAAAAGAAGTTTTATTTTTTGTTCTCATTTCTCAAATCCTGTTAACATAATTCTAGCTGAGTATCTTATTCCAATCACAACGTTGGATCCCAGCATGTTTGCAGAGTTGCTAAGTTCTGTGTTGTTGCGCCCAGTGTTTCTGTCTGGACTGTTGAAGGGGAATAACACGCTCTTACTTCTTTATCCAATGAATTTGAATTGGAATGGCATGAAAACATGCTGGCATTTGACTATGCCATTAAAATGCTGGAGGCACCTCTGAGCGTGCCCGAGGGCTTCAGCAGATGCCAGCCAGTTTCTCTGTGGAGTTAGCTGGGTCCTGCTTCACTCTGCTGACTTTACTTGCCTCTCTGGAGTTTAACAGAGAGACGCCACCCATCCAAAGTGGACACTGGTACAACATTTGGTCCATAAAAGTCACGAAGCTTGTCGTCCTAGTAATATGGGCTTCGATAATGTCTCAGGGTAACATTCGCTTTGTAGGTGCGACGAATGTTTAACTGGCCGGCGTGCTGCATTTTAAGTCCTTCCTGTTACACAGTGGCTTCTCCTCTGGCTGAATGATTTATTAGTGTCATTCTGTTACTTATAAGGAAATAAAAGTTAACCATGTGCATGTACACTGGATGTGACAGCTGAAACAAAGCAGGTAAAATATGTGTGGTCTTAATTACTGGTTTATAAGCGAGCTTTTCACTAGAACGTTCACTTTTAATGAAGCCATTGAGTGAGGCTCCTCCAGGGAGCTATCATGGTTAAGTGGGGGCATCCATCTTCAACCATTGGCTCGTCTGCAGACGAGTGGAGCCTCTGTCTACAGCACACTCACCTCATATTGGCTCACTTTATCTCCACTAAGTAAAGTCTGTTGGAAGGTGCTAACAGTGGCAAGAAAAGACTTTTCTTTAGCAGCTCTGATGAGGCTGAGGGAGTTTTCATTCTGTAGAGTCACCAGGCACTTGACTGTGTCTTAAGTGCTTAATAAGATGCTACTGTTTAACCTGAAAAGCATCATATTCATCGCATATAGTGGCCTGTGTGCTTGCGGGGGCTGAAAGAGCAAATGCTAAAACTGCGTCTGCAACAATTAGCTTTTAGTCAAGCATCTTTTCAAAGAATTTAATGGGGTGCCTTTAGAAAAAGAAAATGATTACTGTATCAAATAATGTAGATAAAACAATATTTTTCCATCAAGGAATTTCTATGAAATGGATATATCTAAGATGTCATTTTCATTCCAGTATTATGAAGGATGGGGGGGTTCCTTTTGCCATAAATTCTTCATTAATTCAATTCTAATTTGCCTCTGGTTCCTATTTCTACTATTGATAGTTCCACTTCTTAATACCTCGGATAAGGGGGGGAGAAAATCATTGCAATAACTCAGTGGAGACTGTGAGCAGCAGATAGGATCTAAATATTACCAATGCCAAAAAGAAGTGTGAAGTCTGATGAACATTTCAAAAGAACAATTCTTTATGGATCAGCTAAATCTTTTCCACTTTTTAATTAAAAGTAAAGAAAATAGAAGTTAATTATCCTGTAAAGATTAGCTGGTGGGCATCTTTCTGTAAATTAGTTCTAATTAAAAGGAAATTGTCAAATGACATTCAAAGCACTGTCCTTTAAAACACAGACCGAGATGGGCTTTTTCCTCCTCCTCCTTCTTCTTCTTCCTCCCCTCCTCTCTGCCTCTTTCCTAATTCTTGATCTGGCCATGTGAAGCTTCTTGCTGAAAGATTAGGATTCTGCCAGTGCTTCAGACAGCACACACACACACACACACACACTCCATGCTCCCTGGATAGCAGGCCCCTAGCACACTGTGAAATACTGCTGCATCAATGAGGAGCTAGTGGTTGGTTGCTGGAGATAAATACTCCTCATTGATAAATGATTGCACTGATTAGCTGCTTAGAATCAAGTTTAAACTGTTATACAGTATCTGGCTGATGTTGGGGGTCTGTGTTGCTGCTGAAAACATGCAGCTGTATTTATCAAATTTACAGATTTGGGGCATGACATGTGGAAACAAGACTTTTATTGCTACTGTAACCTTAAAATTTGTTGAAAATACTACAAGTATATTAAATACTGGGACACTGAATCATTACATACATTAGATACATGCAAAAACATTCAGAGCTATGCTTTCTTGATGATAATTACTGTGGTATGTTGCTTAATTTTACTGAAAAATGGCCATCACAGACTCCAAGAGCTTCACATGACATCTTAGCATTTCCTGTTTTGTGAGACTAGTATAGTTCAAAGCCAAATGATCGGTTATTTGCTATATACAGAGGCATAAAATCCACTAATTTAATTGGTAACATTTTTATTTTCCTTTCATTTCTTACATTCATTTTAATCACTCTATTGTACCGAACAGCATCACACAAACGGTGGCTTGCAGGATTCTTTCCTGCCGCCAAACTGTAAGAACACAAACATGTGAACAGACACAGCACTTAACCAAACCTCTACTATCATCACTTCACAAATAAATGATGAATCAGTCTCCCGGGTTATGTGTGTACTGTAGCTTTCATCTGATTTCATGTGGATTTCATCATTCATTGTCTGGGCTGGAGCTGTTGCTCCCATCCACATGCATTGTATCAAACCAGATTCCAGCAGTATAGTCTGACAGAAGAGGGAGGAAAACAGTGCTGAAGCCCCTCCATCTGCTCCGGCTAATGATGATGCTCTCCCTGGCCTGAAGCAGTACTGTGTGATGGAGATTTACACCCATAATACCCCTGGGGCTCTGGAGCTGCACCGTGCTCCAAAACACCGTCACTCCATCACTTTCTATATGATAGCTGGAGAGCAGGTAACAATGGACCAGCAACAATGTCTTTTTGTATTACTGACAAGTGCCTTATTTGGTTGACATAACCTGCCTCGGTGTCTGAGGAGTGGCACTGAGCACACAGGAAAATGGATGACAGCTACACCATTGAGACATTGTGCACTTGCAACAATCACACCAGACTATGTTTTTTAAAAAAAAAAAAAATCCAAGACGGTGTGTTGTGTTACAACAGCGGTGACTAAAGGAGAGGTGGCTGTGTTTGAGATACACTAATTGGAATGATGGCAGGAGGGGAAATCAGGCATCACGGTGAGCTAAAGTGCACAGGGCTGCCTTTTTCCATTTACTCTTATAAAGGTTTATAAGTTGTAATTGCCCTTCAATTTAGGAGCTTTAGACTCACTATAAAGCTGTGTGTGGGTCTAGCCTTGACATCTATCTCCTAAAACAAGTGAGTTAAATGGTGAGAGGCAGAAAGAAAAACTATGGGTGCATCAGAAAGAGAGAGAGAGAGAGAGAGGCAGGGGGAGATGTAGAGAGCTCCACTCCTCAGGGATTGAGTGTTCACACACAGTAAATGGAAGTGGCACAGCTCTGACCTTTGAGCCGCAGCATACGAGTAAAGTGAAGGCGCTGTCAAAATATTGCTTCAGAAATGACAATCCACCTCACCAGTCCCAAGTCTTGACATGGCAGGCAAGTGGAGAGCCGTAACCTGCTGATCCCGACATTACAAATGAGGGGATTATCATGACAACAAACCGCAGCTCGACACACTGCATACCCTAAAGATATTCTGGCATTGCCCCTTATTATCAGCAAAGTCCCACACAGATAGCCAGAGATGACACTTAAAGCAGGCACCCAAGATCGAATGGAACAGGAGTCGTCACGTGTCATGATCCCAAATAAAATTTAAAATCAGGCTTTACAAAATAACTTCTCCCTATCAGCATCAACTTTTTTTTCTGTTATGATATTATGCTCACAGTTTCAGAACTTCAGGATTTGGCTGTAGAGCAGTTTCCTCGCATCTTCATTTACACCCATGTAATACTCAAGTCCACAGAGAATAACTCAATCGTAAAGAATACCAAAATATCACAAGCAAATTACTAGTGCTGTGAGAGGGAGCTCGGGAGGAACAAAGACAGGCAGCCATAATTATATCTTGGCGTGTATGGCATGTCAATGGGCCACCTTCGTTCTGGAGGGCATTCCCCTGGGCCCTTCAGACATCAAAATGATGTCCAAATTATTTTGTGCTCTATTGCAGCATGGCACGATTATCATATTTACTGGTGGTGCATTATGACAACATTGATGTTTACACCTGTCTCTGTGAGAAGGCAAGGTTTACACTCTGTAATTTAGCAAATGTACAGTATGCATATGAGCTTGTTGGCAGGGATTTAAATTAGGTCAGAAATGGAATACATCAATAGCAACCCATATGTGCATCTTTCTTTTTCTCTTTTCTCTCTCCCCTCCCCAGCCGTCTTTGCTCAGAAGCTTGGCGATGAAGCAGCTTGACGACTGCAGAAGTGTGATATGTGCAAATCACATTTGCAGATGAGCTTGAAACTCCCTTTTAATATTCAGATATCAGACATCCCGCACTGAGAAGCCCGCTAAGACGCGATTCGGGGGAGAAAAGCAAGATCCGCGTCATTAAGGCAATCGTTAGAGGCTCGGTTTACATTTTACATATTTCACAAAAATGTACAACCAAGTAAAAACATCACCAGTTATCTGCGATAACAATGCAAATTTTTGTCAGGGAGCACATGAAGATTCTGTCAAAATCCAAAGTCGCTCAGGTCTTTCTTTTCTTTTTTTTTTCCTCCCCCCCTCTTTGGCTTAACACCCTCAGCTTATTGGCGCTTTGATTTCTTTCATATTTTTTTTTTCCTGAGAAGTCACACAGGCTTGTGGAGTCAAAGACAGTGAAAGGTATGTTTGCCACGAGGCACAGGAACACGTGTCCCCATAGCCTGCCAATAGCTCATCAAACACACAGGCCTGTGGATGGATGCAAGCCCGGCTGGCGTTTAGGACGTCTAAACAGCATCCGCTCTGCCACACAAACCATCACCGACGCCTGTTTACTTGCTTCAGTCAGACCCACAAAGAACAACCTCGTTTTCGGACCATTTTCTGCACACAAACGCACCACGATGTAAACAACGCCACCACAAGGCTGCATTTTTTTTTCCCTCCTCATACCTGCTCCTTTGTGGTGTACAGTGGCGCCCTGACAATAATTTTACCGCTTTACAGCCTCAACTTTTTCACTGGATGACAGAACGTAGCCCCTGCAATTTTCCCCCTACCTCCTTCATTTCCCCGTGTCTTAGCCCTGCGCCAAATTTGTCTCTGTGCCATTTTAATTACAGCCAAGGCAATCTTTATGGTGGTATTCTGCGAGAACACCAATCTGCAAAAAAGGTGATAAGTAGAACCGCCACCCAGCTTTGGTATCAGTAATAAACAGACACTTAATTGAATAATTTGACCTAAGAGGCTGATCCTAGGAAATAGCATGTTGGAAAAATTATTTTGAATATTGAAGACAGTTCAGTGTTTTTGCGTGACGCCTGCAGTGGAGAACACACAGTGGATTTGGCTGGTTGCCCGCCAACTCGCCAATGTGGGCCATGGTGAGTCTTTACGAAACAGATAAGTGAGCCTTTGGTATCCTGGAAGCTCTCAGATGTGTGTGTGTGTGTTTGTGTTTTGGAAGTGGTGGTGGTGGTGGTGGTGGTGGGGTGACACATGTATGTATGAGTCTGTGTGCAGGCGTGTGTGTGCATGTGTCCGATATGTACAAAAGGGGGGAGGGTGGTGGGGGGAGTGTGAAGTGTGCCCACTCGAGGTCTGTCTCCAGCTAGCAGCCACATGGGCACATCCCCCTGTGTCCTTCTAGCCCAAACACACACACACACACACACACACATGCATACACACAAAAACACACACACACAGCAGCAGCTTTCCGCAGAGCCTTAGAGACAATGACTCGCAGCACCTTCCTGTTTAAGGATAGCTGTCAGAGGATGATGGCTCCGATTCAACACTGCAGCAGGTTTGCACAGAGCTCTCTGATAAAACGGGAAAAAAGCAAAAGCCTCCACTCTCCCCTCACTCTCTCTCCTCTCTCTGTGTGTGTCTCTGTCTTTCTCTCCCTCTCTCCATCACTCTCCCTCTCCCTCCACAGTTCAACACTGATTTGACTGCTAGCATAATTTTGCAGAGGAGACTATTTGCAGATGCAGCAGAGTTATCAATCCGAACAGACACACAATCCGGGTCCAATGTCACTTCTCCTCATTATGTTAATGGTTAATACATGCAAATGAAAACATTCCGGCAATTTGATTTCTTTGAAGATAGTTTGCATATTGTCTTAGCCATAATGATGGTACACTTTCTCCCCAGCTTCGATTTATGCAAGGCTAGTTAGTTCATTTTTATCAGCTCTGAGTTCATTTCTAGGGCTACTGGAATGTGTTTTCCCCTTCCCCTCACTATTTAACTAATTAGGATTCAGGTACCATAAGCAGATTTTTCACGCTATTGGTGTTTTTCTTAATTAAGAAACAAATGAATTCTCCCCAGCAAAATAGATGGAACAACGGGATAGGGTGCCAGGGGCCAGATGCGGCGCTTCTTAATTAGAAGTCACTCCATTGTCTGAGGTTTTTTAATGAAGCCACAATCTAAATGGATATCAAAAAAGCTTCTAGTGAAGAAAAAAAACACACACACACACCGGCCATTTAAAATAATAAGGAAATAAAGATAATGAAAGACAAAAGATATGTACTGGCAGCCCCGGCTCACACCTTCAGTTCAGTGCATGCGGTGCTCTCGTCACCTCTGGATGAGCCCTATTAAAACAGCTCGATCCCTCGCCGACCCCTGCCCGCCTGCAGCCATGTCTAATGTTCTGCCAAGCCAACAGTGAAACACGCTCTTTTCAACTTCTCATCAAAGGTGGAAGTTTCATTACCCTGTGGATGGTTATCAAGTAACTATTTCTGAAAACTGTTGTCAACTTCATGTCTTGGCTCAAAAAAAGAGCGGCGGCCAGCAGAATCGGTGCTCATCACATCAACGTCATTCATGATAGGCTGATGTTGTTAGGCAGGGAGGGCCAATGTAGTGGTGTGCAGTTAGAATCGAACACCTGGAATACATATGTGATTTGCAGACGGAACAAAAGAAAAGTTTTTGTTCTAATTTTTTTTTTTTTCTTGTGATGCCCAATCCTCTCGGTCAGCCTCAGTGATGCTGCTGCACTGGTGACTGAAGGCGATAACATCGGGGCTGTTTTTGACTGAAATAAAACCAGTAGCATGCCCATATGTGCTGCCAACCCCATCAGTTCTTCTTCAGACGGCATGGCTTAGGAGCTCCCAGAGGATGGGCCAGTGCCCACTGATATGGGCCCAGCAACCATCTTGTCCAGGCCAAGTATCCCTGCGCCCAGGGGCTGTGCCATCAATGCCATGACTTGTGCCAGACTGGATCCCACCCAGCAATCCATTTCAAAGGCTTTTTTATGGATCAGGTATGCAGTGTGATTTTCCTTTCCCTTTGTAATGTGCCGTGTCAAAGGCAAGCTAGGCTGACTTTAAAGTCATATACTAGTTTTTTTTTTCCTCCTTTCATTTAGGAAGGAGACATAATTGATTTCTGACTTTCCAAATGTCAAGTTGGAAGAGATTAGAAAAAAGAGCAAAGTCCAAAAAAATCAATCAGCAATATGTACATGTTAATTTCAATGATATGTTGTACTTTTATTTACAGTATAAGTTTAGCTAAGTATCTATATCATCTAAATATTTCCCCCGGGGGGATTTTGACATTCACAGAGTGAGTAATTTTGAAACAAATTGTGTTGTCAGAATGTGCTGGGAAACATTAAAAGATAATCACTTCATCATGCACTCAGAATATTTAACAAGATATTATTTACTGATTGATTTTTCTGGGTTAGCAGAGTAAAAAAAAAAAACAGAAATTTTAAAATGAGAAACTTTCTTACTCAAAAGTCACATTTTTAAAACACCTCTATTTATCCACAAATTACCATAATCCTCTGGATGTTCACTCGTGTGCTCTCTCTCATTTAGAGCATTACTTGTTTATTTATATCTGTGAATGAGATTAGAGGGGAAGATTACTTAGAGCAGACACATGAATAGCGATCAAAGACTGCAGGATAATGTAAGTCTTTCAGTGATTGCTCAGCTCTTTTCAAATCTACCGGTGGTGTATTAGAACAATACAAGTGGCTGTGCTCCATACAGTGTGACAATAATAATACAAAATCCTCAGGGAGTGAACTGCATGTAAACACTCCAGATCAGCGCACAGCACACTGGCACAAAGTGTCCTCTAATACAGCAAAAATTAGCTTTGATCCTGACGAGGGCACAGCAAAGCAGCAATCAAGTTCAGTCACGTGACATCACTTGTCAGACATAAACACGGTTCGAGTCTGTATCTGTACAAAGCAAAGTGTTTTACAGCTTGGGCCCTTTTTTAGAAGCTCAACTGGGAATCATCATCCAACAGTAAACAAGCAACATTATGTCTCCTGATTATACTAAACAGAAATGTGGACACACATATGACACTCTCACATCCGGATGATTTATGAAGAACGTTATGACGGCTGAATTGCTTTTTTTTTTTTGTCTGTGTGGCACACATTTGGAGGAAGCACTGCTCCGGCCAATTATCGGTGGCAGGACAGAGAAACCTGTCACTCAGATGAGGGATGAAGAACCGAGGGCACACCAACAACCGAATCCTCAAAAAATACACAGCTGCAGCATCAGCCTGCAGTTTTGACAAACAAACTTTGTAAGGAGAATTTATTCGCAGCTGCAAATGAAGGGATGGATCTCAGAACCAGTTGGCTAATTATTTATCCTGCTGGGTTTATGGCTCTCATTAATTTCCCTCCTCTCTCTCTTTACCTTCCATTGAAAGTCTGAAGTCAACCTGCATCTGGTGCTGATAACGCTGGGGTCTCAGCAGCCTCGCAGCCTCCCCTCTAACCCACCCACACGCACCTCCACCAGAGAAAAGGAGCAGCCTTCATACATAATGCCTTTAGGAATAGCACTCTGCTTCAAAATCCACAAAGATGCTCGAGTAGGACAACATGCAGCGCTGGGAATAGGCCGAGCTGCACCTCCTAATTCTGTAGGTTAATGGCAAGACTCCTGTGTGTTACAAGTAGAAAAGGAGGTGCTGGAGTTTGGAATGTGAGCTGAGGGTGGAATCTTACTTTTCTCCAGTAATAAAATAAATGAGATAAAGTGAGAGTAATGATTGTAGCTATTTGGTTTAGTGGACTGGGTTTATTTTTCTGGCACTGGTTGGTGTCAGACCTACTATCTAATCTCCCTCTCCTTCACCCTTCTTTACCACTTTTTTTTTTCCAGAAGGGGGTGAGACTGAGATTGGCCCATTCTTGGTCCTTTGGTGAGATCACACCCCAGCAGGTCTAAGCTGAGGCTATCTGCCACTCCCTAATGGCCTTCCCTGCATCCTTCAACTACCCCCCCCCCCCCCCCCCCCCCCCAAAAAACACTGCCCCCACCTCCCCCCTCCACCCATAGCTGTCCGTCACATTCACCATGCGACAACAAATGAAACCCTCATATGCAAGGGCCTCATCGTCAATCCACCGGCGAACCAAACACCCAATTTGTGCCATTTCTTCCAAGAAGTGAACTGATACAGACTCCACACTGGTCACACTTTCAAAAGCAGCGGAGAGACACAGTGGGCGAGAATTGCTGAAAAGCAAATATTGTCGACTTCTGCTGACTTCAAACAGCAGTCAGATGGCAGAGACTACCTAGGCAGTAAAGAAGCTGCATTACACACAACACAAGAGAAAGGGCCTAAAGAACTCTTGGTGATTTCTTTCATGTTTGTCTTTACAGGGAACCCAGAGCATTCATTTCTCTTCTTCTATGCAAAGAAAAGTAAACACGGCCCTCTCTGCAGGCTCATGAAAATGAACAGTTCTGAGCGTAACGGCCAGTCCTTTCTTTCTTCTGTTTTAGAATTAGATGTGTTAGTTCTACCGCAGGTTTGGCACATTCTATTTTTTTAATGCTTTCAAATATAAATTTGCATTTAAGTCATGATACATATTCCATGCTAAATCTGTCACTATTCATGTAAAGTAAACTTTGTTTGAAGTCTTAAACTAAACTTTTTCTCCAGCAGTTCAAGAGACACATGTGCAGGTTAGGGAATCAATGCACACACACACACAAACACACCAAATTTAATGTGAGAGAAAACTTAACCCAGTTAAGTTCTGTTTCAGTCTCCACAATGCCCCTCAGATGCTCTCTTGCAGTCTTATTGGACTATCAGTGCTCTGGGGTCATGGGCCTGGCCAGTCAAGATAAAAGAAACCCTGATGAAATGAAGCATGTGGGAGCAAAGAGGGCTGCTCTCTACTGATGGAAGAAACCCAGTCACTCTGAGAGGTGAGACTGTAGCAGTGTGGTATTGACCTGAGTGACCTGGCTCACTGCTTGAACTCCACCACACTCTAACTAAACAGGAGGAGACAGACAATGGGCTTCTAGTAATGTTGGCACTTTTCTGCCAAAACTAATAATTACTGTAACAACAGTTTGTGGATTTTGTACATTTTTAATACTAGCTCTGTTTAAATCAGCTTCTCTGTGGGTTAGGAACACTAAATTGAAGCACTTAAAAGTGATACCTTGCTGTGATGGAATGATTAATTCTTACATTTTAGATAAACATTAAGAATGCTAAGGTAAAAAAATATGTTGCTAAAGCCTGCATTTTATTTTTTTTAAGTACATTCTCAATGCAAAACTCTATTTGCAGTATTATTTTTGTCTTTCTATTGCATGCATTGCCAAATTTCTACAGGAACATATTTGTATTTCTTCCTGAATATTCTCTCTCACAAAGACTGACAACAAAAAGGACAGTTTTCAATATTCCGTCGCCATTTGATTGAGCCGATGACACAAATCGTTATTTACCACCTCCAGATCAGGGACATGCATGCTGTATCTCTAACATTGAGCTGGTCAATATACATCACTTGGCCCCCCAAAGGATTACACCTCTTATCTGAAATGATATTCAATAAAGTATAACCACAGAAATACAGAGTGGAGTGTTCCTGCTCAGATCTGGCTTATGCTGTGAAAGAAATAACACTTTATTGGAATTAAGATCTCAGTCAAGATTACCTGAAGAAACAGCAGTTAGATTTCTGTTCCAGTGCCATGTCCTACACTTTATTCTCAGCTGCCTGGGGACTAGACCACAGTGTACTGTTCCCCACAAGCCATGGGGGTGTAATAGAATGCCTTTATGAAATATATAGCAACGCCCCAGCACCTTCCACAGATCATAGCATGGGTTAGGATATGTGTGTGTGTGTGTGTGTGTGTGAAGCAGAGAGAGGGAAACTAGGTGCTGTAGGCGCCTGACTAATATGGCCTTGCTGAAATGCCCCGCAATCCAAAAAGTCAGTGAGGCGACAGCAAAACTTTCCCCTGGTCCCTTCTCTGATGCTCCACAGCTGTAATATCACCAAGGTGCGCAGGACGATACCACTCACTCATTTGTGCTGGCTAATTAGCTGCTGCAACTTCCTTCCCCACTGCTGTGCCATCCATTTAGCGTTTCTAGCAAAGCGACCATCATTAACTACAGTGGGACGAAGTTAACTCCACTGATGCCAGTGTGTGATACTTTGCTGAATGCGGTCTGGAATAGCAGTGGCGTGGTTTTCTTTTTAAAGCTCACACTCACCAGCTGTCATTAGATTTTCCTTACACGTGTTGTATATAAAGTGGAATTTTCACCCAGATACTGAAATAACTCCTGTCCTAATTTATTCTCTTTTCATTTTCAGTGTTTCGTTTTTCCTTGACATACAAACCCACACACAGCCCCAGCCCTGCACTGTATAGCTTTTCTTTTGAATTTGATAAAGCCTTCAGTGAGTGTGGTTAGAAGCACTTGGGCTGAGGATCTGATGAGAAGTGTGGGGTCTGTCACACACAAACACACACACACACACTGTAAGTACATTCTAATTAGCTGATGTATGCAGGACCTCATCCACATTGGAGGGGTATCAAAAAGCAATCAACGCCCCATCCCTGATGAGCTCAGAGAGACACAGAGATCCACATTGTCTATGGAAAGATGATGCGTGGCTGGACCTCAACTCGGCTTTCCAAACCACCATAATGCCATGCAATCACAAGACATTATGCACAGATCTGAACCCCCAAAGCCACAGGATAGAGGGGGAAAAAAGTAAGGGAATATTGAGTTCATAATTCAAAACCCTGATTATGATGGCCGCTCTTGTGAAAAAAAGCTGCTGTGGAGAGCCAGAAGTGGGAGAATTGGCCTGCAAAGGCCACAAAATGTGGTTATAAATGCAGAGGAGAAACATGTTTAAAAAACTGTCATGATCAAGAGCAATACAGAGCAAATAGCAGGGAAATCATCAGAGTTAAGATGACAACTAGTTGCCATGGAAAACTGAAAAAATTAAGTCAGCAGCGAGTGTATGAGGAGTGTTTCTGAAAACGATTCTTTTCAGTGGAGGGATATCAAATAGAAATACAATATCAGCCACAGCAGAACTGTACGTTATCAGCATGAAATGGTGAAAAAATTAAATGTCCTAAACATAGGATCTAGGATTTTGTCACCCATTCATAATCTAATTTGACCTGAGGCCATACAGCCGATTCGTTTCAGTAAAGACCATAGGTGTTTTAGCTGCAGGCTCCATTGGAGAGAGGCATGTGTGTCACACAAAGACCATCGGTTAGCGACGTACCGAAAGGGACTCTGTATCACCATCTTATCTTCAAAGGACTGGGCAGGGGCTCAGGGGAGCTGTGCCACCGCCTCGCCTCCACACAGACACACACAGAGGGGGGATTTGGACCTGCAAGCAGGAACCAGAGATCTCTCGGCCGGCACCCAGGCCTGGACCCTCCTCCAACTCGCCCGCGGAGAACAGGCAGGGTTCCTGCACACGCGGCACGACATCAGTGAGCTGATCCCCCACCACCACCACCACCCTCCTCCTCCTCATCTCTCCTCCTCCCTTGCAAACCCCCTCCACCGACTGCCTGCCCATTTGCTTCCTGGCCTCAGCTTGACGGAGGGGATGGGATCTGAACTCAACTTAGACACAGAGTTTCCACATTTCACAGATGGCTGGGAGAGGCTTTGCATGGAGGTGAGGAAACAGAGAGAGAGAGAGAAAGAAAGAGAGGGAGCCTCATCGGCAGCGCCGAAGCGGGGCCGATTTCACACCGCGGTAGAGTGCGTTAAAGCAGGCCGCCGTTAATCCACTCACTGAAGGGAAGGCCTGGAGCTATTCCGCCGCCCGACCGCCATCTCCCACCACAAAGCCATAAATGGTGCATTATACAACTGGGCTTCAGAGACACTGCTGATATGCTGATAGGTGGCGGACAAAGACCAAAGCAACCACAGGAGCAGAGCCGCATGCAGGACTGTGAGGGCCTTAGCGCAGGAGCAGAACAGCACACATGTATTCAAGCATGATCTCTCAAACGCTGTACCTGCTGAGGTGTAGACTGTTAGAGCGCTATATCTGTGTTTTTGATCGGAGTTAGTTCAACCTCTGGAATTGGGCTTCGAGACAGAGATGACAGTGATGGACATGCACTAACACTCCTTATTCTTCTGCTCTCCAACAAAATAGCTTTTTTTTTTTTGCTTTCCTTTCTCTCCAGTGCAAATTCATATCTGTAAAGTTACCAAAAAAGTGTTGAAGATGAGTCTTTGAACTAATGAAAGGCAATCATTTTGAATGAGAGGAGACAGGAAATATATAAACATGGGGGAATTTAAATAAATTGCCACAAAGAAAATCACACAGAGGGCAGTGAATTATGTAACGATAAGACAGCCACCAGCCTAAGCCACAAAATGAGATGTTTTACATGAAACGAACAGCGGTCTAGATTAGAGAGCCATCCTGTTTAGACATGAAGCCAATTGGGTTGATATCACATGTAGAGAAAATTTGAAAGATAAGTGGGAACTATGAGAATTGTTATAATCCAACTGTAACAAAAAGCTGAAGTATATTGGCTTTTCCCCCCAGAAGCGCTACACGATAAACATCTTTGATGAAAGAAGTTCATTACTTGTGCACTGTGTAATGTAACATGCTGTATTATGAGTCTAAGCCAACCTACACTGAGGCAGTCTCTAAATGAAGCTCCGGGCATTTAATGGACATCATTAGGTGAAAACATATAAGAGATAATTATGGTAATTACAAATCCCTTTTATTCGCCCTGAGTCTTTGACAAGAAGGTTGTCATATCAACCACTTCAAACAAACAAAGAGTTGTTGTCTCTTCCCCTAAATGATGTCCGGTTCCATTTGGATGTGAATTGTCTTCGGATTATCCTTTTTTTATTGTTTGGTTAGTAGCTCTGAATGGAGGCTACATTTCTTTCAGTGAAAACTTGATTAAAACAAGCGATTCACAATAGTAGAATTTGACTTGCATTTGCATAGCCACTTCATTACAAGTGAGACCTTGATCTTGAAAGCAGCCCTATACAAAGCTAATGGACATGTCTATTAGAGATGGACCCTCAGAGAAACCAAGGTCTTCTATTTAATATCACAGACAACACTATGGGCACCCAAGCCCTGTCTTATTAAATTTCAGCTCCATCACAATGGCTAAAGGAACAAACACTGGCGATATTACTGCTTGTTCTGACACTGAAAAAAAACACCATGCAAGTTAAACCGATTTCAAGTGTTTTTGCCACAAAGGGTCAACTCCGGAGCAACCAGAGCAGTTGAAATATGGTATGGAACATCTTTATAACGAGCCTCAAAGCGAGGGGCAAATCGTAAAAGACTTGGGTGTTTATTTACAATATGCATCCAATCATCCTTTGTCACAGTTCCACGTTCATCTTTTTCCAAAACCGCAGAGAGACACTCGCTGGAGATTCCATTTTTGGCCTCTTTGCTACACAAACTCATAATATGGTGCCGCCTTATCAGATCCTGCTTACAATAACAGATTCACTTCAAGTCAAAGCTGTTGTTTAACTTATTCAGTCCCATGGGAAAATTCAGTTCAAACAAGTCAGGAGACATGTGCCAGTCCACAGCCGTTGATGATGTCAACGGGTCTCTGCTAGTACCAGATTCCTCCAGCACTTTCAATCATTCCTTGTGAGATTACTGCAATAGGATATTACTGTACAAACTATGACCATGTGTCCTGCTGCCACAAAGCTTAGCAACATATTACAGTTTGTCAAAGCAAGCTATTGCGAGGGAGAGATAGATACAGAGAGGAGGAGAGAAGCCATTGACCTTTGTGTCCTTCATATTTGCCTAGCTCCCCCTCAACCCCAATCTTAGGAGTGAAATCATCTGATCCCAAACTAACTGTCAACTGGCTTGTGATGGTGGCAAAGCCAGCAGACATCAATCAATCAGATTTTCTCCTCGTCTATCACAGGAGGCTTTTTTTCCCTGTTTTGCCCGGCTTATCATCTGACCCAGTTGTTATCCTGTTTCTGAAGCTTAAAAAACTTGATTATGGTCAAATGTGTGTCTCAGAGATTCACTGACACATCCTAGACTCCACCAAAAGAAATATATATATATATATATATGTATTATCAGTAATTCACCACATAAATGAACACAGAATGTAATTTTTCAAAATGAGCCTCTTAATTCTACGCTCATGCTGGAAATAAGGAGTTTGAGGCACTTATCTTTGGTTTTCAGGGATGCATGATTGCGTGAACCAAGATAAAAATCCAATCTGATATCATAAGACAAAAAGGCATTTTAGTTGGCTACAGCACTTGCTCAGTGTCAACAGTTTTTAGTAATTACTAGATAAGCATTCTCTGAAATACACAGACAAAGAAAATTGGCTGATTCTGAAATAATAGCGGCTGCATTTCTCTCTGGATGTTTACTCTGTCACTTTACAAAGCCTGCTTTGAGATAATAAGAAGCAGGAGACGTGCACTTTGCGGCACGTCACTTCTTTGGTCACCGCCCAGTGTTTCTCTCACACACACACACACACACACTCCATCTCAACTGATTTGCATAATTTACTGTAAATATAATCGAACATAATCAACCTGCTTCAACTGCAATATGACTCCATTATGGCTATTTCTGTTGCAGCGCTCCCGGCTAATCACATGCAGGCAGATATGGCCTCTGATCACATGATGTGTAAGCTGTGCTGTCAACAGCTTTACCAGCTTTGCAATGGTGCAAATCAAAACACAGCCTCTTTAAAGTATTAACATGTTTTGAAGTTTGTTTTATATTTTCAGCATATTTGACACAAATTGTTTATCTATTTACAAAGCTTTGTCATTAGTGATTTTCCACTCAACCTTTAAGATGCTGTGTGTTTTCATGCCGGAAAATGCTGATGTACAAATTGAACTGAAAAGCTTGTTACTTAATCCTCTGTTGCCACCTATCCCTTAACTATACATGCCTGGTGCATTTCAACCCGATGCAAAGTTCTGCATCGCACCCCACAAACACATTCTGAGTAATTCCTGCCAAGCCAGAGATTTAGACTGAACAGCTATTAAGGCGTCACTTTCTGGGGTGCCAGCTACCATCCGCTGCTCTGGAAATGGGGTTCACCACCAAATTAGCCCATTTCATCATCCTATTTTTAAGATCACTATTTTATACATCTTTTATTTCCTGAAACTGTTTCTACACAATGTCAAGTCAAACTCAAATCTTAGCCAATAAATATACTGTAATTTGCTGACACCACGACAATGCCTGCTGCAAAACGTGAGTCATATTTCCAAATAGTCCTTTTCCTTTCTCCCATCCAAGATTCAGTCAAAACACTAATATCAATTTTGACATATGCCATGAAAATGTTGTGATTAACTGTAGCTAATTAAATTGAAATAAACAAAAGAATCTTTATTGACACATAAAAGTTATTTATATGCCTACAGTGGAAGACTGACAGATTTCCACCCCTGGACTTCATTTTCTTAAAATATGGCAAGAGGCAAGTTCCTGTTACTGGCATAGAGCTGTTTCTCTTCTGGGCTGAGGATATGTCAAAGCATCACACAAATGTGATGAACCCAATATCCATATCCATGATACATCAAAACCTCCGCGTGGCACAAAAATAACTGCAATACCTCAGGAGCAACCTCAGAAATCCCCTTAATTGAGCAATATCTTCATTCCTGATCCATGTGCATCACCAAGGTGAAAAGGGACCGTGCAAGTTAAATGAAAGAAGAATTCATGATGTGTGGCGGCCTCTCTTACTCACCCTGGCTATTTCCCCTCTTGGCAGGGGCCAAATAGAGAATGTTAAATGAGGCAATTGTGTCCTGGAGGCAAAAAAAAAAAAGAAGAAGAAGAAGAAGAAGAAAAAAAAAGCAGGCAGTGGCCCTGCTCTCTGCTCCAACCCTGAGGAGCATTCTGCAGCATGATGAGCTACATCCAAGCACCCAGGCCTGCTGCTACCCAAATAGCTCAGGCCAGAACCTATAGCTTCCCACAAGACCAGGCTGCTCTACGCTCCGCAATATACAACGCACACGCAAAACTCACCGCTAGTTAGTTTACATTTCAATCAACTTTGATACAAAAAAAACACTGTCAATTAAAATTATGTGCAGTTCCAGGTACAGTTGTGAGGTCATTTAAAGCAACACTATGGAGGACTGGATGACCGCTATTATCTGCTACAACAAACGTCTTAAACAAAATATGTTGACTAGCAGCAAAGAACAGCAGCAGACTCCTTCAAAGCTGGAGCTGTGGGCTCAAACATGTCATCAGAACTATCGTTAATTACCTATTAGCATGTTAGCTTCTACCTAGCAATCAGCTTTACTTACTGGTCCAGCAGTAACAGCGCCAGGTCACCGTCAGCCGGACCTCCCTCCTCGTCTTTCAGCTCTGACCGGGTCCATATTAATCCATGTTCGAGCTCTAGCTTTATCCTCGTCTCCTCAGTCATCACTTTAACTTTCTGTGGATCATTCCAGTGAATGTTTGTGGACTCCAACACACACTGTACGTACCGGATGTGCGCATGCTCAGTAATCTGTCGGTCCTGTCGCGGTGACAGGTTCATGGCTTTGCTCTCTCTCACTGCGCGTTCAGTATGGATCTGAATAAATGACGGAGTGGATTTAAAGTATGGACTCCTCACTTAGTTCAACTCTTTCTTCAGTTTATTGTCTGCTTCCGCCATGACTTTGAACGTTGTTTGTGGATGTGACATGTGCCGTAAAGTACAAATGTTGTAGTTTTTTGTTTTTGTTTTTTAGATACAGGTACCTGAACGTTACCTAGTGACAGTGCAGGGATACAGACGCTCTGGAGCAAAGATGGAGGTGTCATGCAATCTGTGGTGAGATGTACCATCAGAGGGATTTTGGAAATACAGTTTGGAGGCTGAAAAACTCCATGGTGTTGATTTATTAATAAATAATTATATTTAAATAAAGGAATTCTGATTCTGATTATCACTGCAAGTTAAGATGATGATGAAATAGTAAATATGAGCCTATAGGCTACTGTCATCCACCACAATGCTAAAATATAAATCTATGTATGATGACCCTTTTCTATGAAGTTTTATTATTTAACTTTTAATAAAACTTTTGATTAAATTGCTCTGTTAGAGTAAACTGTAAATTGTAAATAAATCCTCCTCCACAAACACAAGATCACATGATCAAAATACATTTTAAAAAAGATGAAAGAACAGAAAAAATAAGAAAAAAATGTAATCCAGTGCAATCATCATGACTCATTGTTTCATATCACAATACCACGAGCACCACAAAGAGTGAGCAGCAGGATATACACTGTAGGCTGAGGCCTGTAGAAATACCAGGATGTAGAGCGTGATGTGTTAACATTCTGTGGTGGTGGCTGCAGGAAACTGATCTCCCCTGCAGTCCCACACTGTCAGCTATACAGACATATACTCTACGGTGACACCTCTGATAATCAAAGCTTTGTCTGGGTCTTAAAAGGACGTACTTGAACAACAGCGAGACCAGAGGCCCTCTTTGCTGTAATGGCCTTTGGACATCAATATTTAAATCTTACATCTCTGTTGTGATTAGAATGCGGCCTTTCTCTGTGTTTTTCTTTTTCCTCCACCCCCCTCTCTCCTGAAACAACAAGGTGGGGGCGAGAAAAAAAGCTTAAATCGATGATCTTTGAGTCTAAACTAGATTCCTAAGCAGTTTGCCACTCTCAGCAGCAAGATAAGATAAACTCTCTTTGACCTAAGAGATGAAGTTGCCATGACGATCAGGGAGTCCACTTTCTCTATTGATATTTTGCTGATGTAACAACAAATGGAACTAGATCCTGCTCTTGATAATGGTGATTAATTAATACCAATATTGATCCCTACAAGGAACAGACAAGGCTATTAACTTAAAGCGGGCTGAAAGTCAATTGTTACCCAGGGGCTCAATGGGCATCATTGATATCAAATCTAAATAAACAGAGAGGAGTATACCGCTTGGGAATCTGAAATGTGAAATACACAATCAGCGACAGCAAAAACATAAACACATTTTGTTTTTCGATCTGCACACATTTCTAAAATTAACATTTTATCCATGCTGGTGGCAGTGAATAAAAAAACACACACACACACACACAATGGTGACAGCTTGAACCAGCGATTATTGGAATAATAGCAGTGGAATTCAGGAAAGAGGAAGATAAAGAGGAAACTGTGTGAGGAAGTGACCTCCACCTTTGCAGCAACCCTGCCCACATTTCACACTGCTGTCCAGGCACACTGCATGCTGCAGTTACAGAGAGACAGGGCAGGATTAGGCACCGTCAGTCCATCGGCTGCCAACCCTTAGCTTGTCCAAAACACAGAACGGCTCCTCCTCCTCCTCCTCCTATAGCTGTGCATGTCTGCGATATAAGCAGCAATTGAAATGCAGCGAGCACAATTTTAGAAGCAACATTTCAGTTTAGACACAATAGGAAGGAACATTAAAAGGAGATGACATTCATCTGCATTGTTGTTTTGTGTCAAAAGTGAGGAGGCAATTGGGGATCCTTCAGCTAAGACGAGGCAACAGCACAAGCTGTTATTGGCAGGGAACAGATGTTTGAGGGAAAGTTGGCATTCAACAACCATTCTTCGTCTGACAGAAATCAACAAGAGAAACACAAGAGACATGCCGTGATTGTCACCCAACGAAAGAGAGACCCTTAAATATACAGAGGGAGGCTGGCATGCAAACATTTTTTTTGATTTCTACACCCCCAAAACATCTGACTGCTGCAAGTTGCCAACATTTGTGGGCCAAAGGGTGAAACACAGCATATACGACTTCCACAGCTTTTTTTTTTAATATATATATATATATATATATATACACAAGACAGCAAGAGATGAGCTAAGTTGTGAGGAAATATGGATGAGGAGTCTGTCTAAGTGAGAGAGAGAGAGAAAAAAAAGCTCACACGCTTCGATCCCTCTGCTAAAACACGTAGCCACATGCTCGACGAGCATACTGTACATGCACCGATGTATACACAAGCAAACGCACACAAATTCAGATACAGGATGTTGGCAGTCAATTCAGTAAACACTCCCCTTATCCTTTACTAGTGTAATCTGCCTCTGATAAATGCCCCTCAAAGATAGAAATGTCACCTGATATGATAAACAGTATGCTGACGTTACATAAAGTGGCCTTATGCTAAGGAGCTGGAGAGATTAACTGTACAGCAGAGATGGAAAAAATGGTTGCTATGATAAAAAGCAGACTTCAAGCTGTAGCACAGAACGCTCTGACTTGACTGTAGTTCAGTTTCAAGCTGACTAAATGAGAAGAGCAGGCACCTTTAAGGGTGACATATACAATATACAGATTGTATGGTAAATAAATGCATTTACCAGGCATTTAATTACACATTATTTGCATTTGAGCAGTTTAAATACATGCTTTTTTTCACCAGCTTAATGCAGCCAAGAAAATAGAGCAATATTTACCACAGTAGATCACTAATCCCTGTTCCAACTTTACCCACAGGGTATTGTGGGTAAGAAAAAAAAATAAATAAAAAAATACACACTAACAAAAGAGGGAAAAACATATTGTACACAGCAGCTTTACAGATGTAAGATGGCTATCACATGAGTAGATTAGGCATTTTGACAGTATGACATAGTGGTAAGCTCTGGGGAACTCTGTGCACTTGCCACTCGGATGCAACACAAAACTTACAGTAATCACTACAGTATGGAGCCTGGTGCGTGTTCGTGTGTTGAGCTAAGGAGCCACATGAATTCTCAGCCGGTCCGTATACTGAAGACAACAGTAAAGGGGAAAACACTAAGTCAGTTTAATAAGCACATTTGACATTAGATGTCCGCGTGTGGCCTCAGAGGGGCCGCTTCAATATGTTCCCATAAACACTGGTGGAGGCATGCTCCCTACATCATCCAGATTCCCCTTTACGCCAAGAAACTTTGGGGGGCAATTTTACAGAAAAATTACTCTGAGGGGCCTGGTTTCAATTCAGCCTGTTCATATCTTTCCTTCCTATTAAGCATCAAAATGTTCTCCTCTCAGTACGAATAGAGGTATGGACACCACCAGCAGCAGCAGCAGCAGCAGCAGCAGCCGGGGGAGAGGCAAAGAGGTAGTGGGGGGGAGGAGGAGGAGGATGAGGATGGGAGAAGAGAGGATAGAGGGAGCTTGGTGGAATTCACACATCATATTACAGCAGCTAATCGCAATCCGCAGAGCATCAGCGATATTTTCATCATTCCTGTCAAATTCTACTGACCCGCCTCGAAACGACTAACAATCTGGGCAATTTATTGGCATATTGGCACGGGGTGATAAGGCTAAAAACAACAGCAGCTAGCAGCTGGCCCCGGGAGATGAGCTGATAACATTGATATGTGCTCCCACACAAAACACCTCCACCACTATCTCCTCTTTCTATCAAACTCTTATTACAATAAAAGTGTATGGAGGGTTTTTTTTTTTTTCGCTTTCTTGGAAAAAGCAACAAGGGGAGGGGGACACAGAAAGGGGGCCAGGGATATATATATATATATATATTTATATAAATATATATATATGAAAAAAAATCAGATGTAACATTTCAGAGAAAAAAAAAACAAGGGGGGAAAATACATAATTTATCACTGTATTATCGGGATATCCAGGCAGCCTAATCAAGGAGCACTGAGTGACTATTTTTTGCCTTATCATCCAAAGTGGTGGAAACGGAGAAGGAATTATCAGCCAGCTGCAGATTGCTGGGCTGGAATTTTAATGGTAATAATCGGGCTTCTGATGGTATATCTTCTCTGCTTATCTTTCCCATTATCTGGCCTTATCTCCCCAGTCATCGGAGCAAATTAATGGTGCTCTTTCAGCATCGCCTTTTTATCACCGCTCAGAGAGCACCCAAGGGGAAAGAATAAGCAAAATATTAAAATACTGCATAAATCACAATTTTAGATAACGGTCCAATGTATGCAGGAGGGGAGGGGGGGGGGGGGGGGGCAGAAGGGGAAAGGGGGGTGGGGGGGTACTGCGCCCAACAACCTTTTTGTCCTTTAGAATGACTGTCTGTGCTGACTTTCTGTGCAATGCCTCCTCGGCCTGTTTTTTTTTTTTCCCAGAGTTCCTGGGGTAGGGAGAGAGGAGGATCTAGGCTCCTCCTGACCTTTCTGTTTCCAAGTAGAGCTCGATTATACGGCTGCACAGCGGCTCCACATTAACAAGATCTTACACATGACATACTAATTCACAAAAGGCCAGGCCACGATGACGAAAGCACAACACTAGGCGTTCGACTTTTTTTTTCACTCGACAACACAAAAATTTGGATGCCACGATGGGATTGGTCCAAAAAAAAAGTGAGCGGGCCTGTCACGTCACACGCTGCCGTGCCTCTTTGTTGACGAAGAACCAGTTTTGGTTTTTAGCAGTTGATGCCAGCAAAGAAACACAAATATGAAAGTCAAATATAGTTAAAAATAAAAGGAGTTTTTTGAAAAATGATTTTTTTCACTATCAACGCTGAAGGTAAGTACACTGCCCTGAGCTCTTCTGAACTTTATGAAAAACTATTATTAATACTTCAGACTGTGCATTTTAAAGAATAAAGTAGAATATTCAAAATATTACACAAGTAAATAAAAGATAAAATAGATTTTTTTTAATTTAAAATCCATTTATGTTATTTCTTATTTTTATTATAATAAAATGAATAGAGGGGTATATAAAATATTGATAAATCCCACTTTTTCTTACTTAAAAAAGCAAAAATATAGATTTTAAACAACAAGGCTGCTTAAAAACAAACAACAGTTTACAAGCTGTGAATAATTAAAAGGCAGTTACATGTGAAATAAAACAAAACAACGCTAAATCTCTTCTGTCGCACAAATCTCAGGAAAAACACTCCAACATGTGTACCAACATGCACATGCCCTCATTAAATAATGTGTGTGAGTTGAAACACACACACATATACACCTCACACACGCCTACATATAGGCACACGCAAACAATATTTCTCTGAATGTGATAACTTGAAGAACCGATTAGCAACATCACACCTTTTAGAGTAGACTGCATGTACTCTGCCTTTAGCCTCCTCCAGAAGCAGCAAGCAGTGGACTGAACTCACACACACACACACACACACACAGATGTCAGCTGTATTTGAGAGGTGGAAGTGTGTTTATGTCTGTGCTGGTATAGTGTGTGGGTGTGTGTGTGTGTTAAAATCCCCACATATTCATGGATGATCTTTAAAATCATTAAAAATGATGAAAAGTTGTTTAAAACATTTTATTAAAAATGTCTAAAATTCTATAATGATTAATTGGTACACTTACCAATTAATGCAGGCCTGGAGGTGGTACAGAACTCTTTTTTAAAAAAAGCCACCCCACAAATAATATTATTAATAATAATAATAATAATAATAATAAAATCTACATATTGTCATCATATACTGGTAAATATGAAAATTAAAACTTGCCACATTCATCAGTATCATCAAGCACAGCTGTCTAATCAATATTTATGCCATCAATAGGTTATTCCCTGAAGTTTGTGTGTATGCACACACACCTGCAAGTGAGTGTGTGTATGTGAAAAAGAAAAATGTGGAGTGTGAAAGAGTTGATGTGTGTGTGTGTGGGTGTGTTACAGTTAAAAACATCTTAAACCAGGTTCCTTATTATTGGCCTATAATTTACAATTAGCGCTAATTAACTGGCACATAAGGCTCCAGGAGAAGAGTCTCCACGTCCAGTCAGAGTGATGCCCTGATATACACACATTGTGGATGAACACCACGACAGAGTAACAGCAAACAAACAAGCAAATAAGTTGCTTTTTTTTCTGTAACTTGGCAGCAGCGGTGAAACTTTTCAGCCAGCAGCACCGTGGGATCTGGATTGTAAATGATCTCTTCAAAAACACACACACACACACACGCTCTATCTATCTGACTGCGGAGGGAGACTGGAGTGTATGGACCGTGACAGGCAACACATGAGTGGCGATAGTTGTGCGCTGCTGAATCAGCTGCAGTGTGGTCACTATCGTTACAATATTCTACAAACTCTAATAAGCTCGGAGACGCCGTGTAGACAACATTTTTTTTAAAAAAAACTTACGTTTGATCTGCCTGGGGTTGCTCTGCTTCCTTCGGGACATGCCTGCTGTGCGGCTGGTCAGTGAATCCAGGTGTAGTACTGACAGATCGATAGGTTTTGGTTCATCCAAGCAGCCGGTTTTGGGTTTTTGTCTGATGGAAATTGAGAACGAAAAAGAAGAAGAAGAGGAAGAAGAAGAAGAAGAAGAAGGGGGGCACCGGTACTTTTTACGCACAAGTCTATCGTTCCGTCTGTCTTTCCTTTATCTTTCTCGTCTCTCTGGCTCTGGCTCTGGCTTTCTCTCTCTCTCTCTTTCACTCTCTCACACACACGCATACACACCCTCCCTCTCTCTCTCTTTCCTCTCTCTCTCTCTCTCTCTCTCTCTCTTAGCACCGTTCTCCGTGATGAGGCTGCGCTTCGCCGCGATCCGCACGGACTGACTGGGGAGGTGAAAGCGTTTCGCGCTTTTGTTTGAAGATAAGGTTTGTTCCTCCCCGGGTACCGTAGCCGCGGCTTCGTGAACTTCACTTGATCCACAATTACTTTTACTTCCACTTATTAATTAGCGTCATCCTTTTATTAAAGGAGGTAAATAAAAAAGAAGAAGAAGAAGAAGAAGATGGAGCTCCAGCCGGTGACCAACCAGGACGCATCACAGTGACATAACAACCAAAAATATAATCATCATTTTCAAAATCTTTTCTCCTGTTTGATTCTGCTTTTTTGCATTTTTTGTGTCTACACACACACACACACACACACACACACACACACTAAAAAAAGTGAAAGTGCAGCCCGGGGTAATTTAATACAGCATGTGGTCCTATTCATATCACCAGCCAATCTAAGCCTGAAACACAGCAGGATTACAGCTCAGATGCAGCTTGGCCACTTTTTCTCCCATGATGCACTGTGAGGGCTGACATGCTTTGACCTTAAATGGCTTGACCTCTTGTGTGTGAGATTAAAAAAGATCCGACCAGTGTAAATATTCCAGATTCGAGCCCACACACTGTGGAAAAAAAAATGTTCAGCTTGTAAAAAAATAAATTCAAATTGTAAAAGTAAGAGAAATATATCCCTCACTCTGTTTATTTATCAATATTTAACAAACTGTCAATCATAATAAGAGCAGCTCATCTTAATTAGTCTGCCTATGGAAGAGAAAAATATTCAGAATATTTAAAGAGAGAGAGGGGGGGCAGAGAATAAGAGAGAGAGAGAGAGAGAGAGAGAGAGAGATTCAGAAATCATTCAGATTTTGACTGCCATGTTCTGAATAGTTGCCCAAACTGGAAATCACTCTCTTCAATTAGCCAGTTGGACTGCCAAGGAAGACAAGCAAGTGGCCTGTGAAATTATCTTGTAACCCAATTCCACAACTTTGGAATGGAGTCTGAAACTACAGAATAATTTATGTGGCAGGAGGGTCAGCAGGAGGAAAGCATCTGTCCTGAAAGCGTCCTGGTTTTGTCCCCGCTCCTGTGTTTGTCTCCTCTGTCCCCGGGTGGTTAAAGTTTCTCTCTCTGTCTTCTTCCTGTACATCTTTGGTCATGATCCAAACACGGTGACGTTGGGGGACACTGGTAGATGTAAACAGTGTTTTAATCTCACAGCAGAGTCATATATAAAAACATATATTTTTTCTATTTTATTTTAAATTATAAATGTAGCAGTCCCACACACA
Organism: Parambassis ranga; assembly: GCF_900634625.1. Taxonomy (NCBI): domain Eukaryota; kingdom Metazoa; phylum Chordata; class Actinopteri; family Ambassidae; genus Parambassis; species Parambassis ranga. The sequence goes on from NC_041036.1 coordinate 4,527,260, forward strand.
CACACACACACACACACACATTCTAAAATGACCATGTTAAACATCCATAAAGAGCGTTTACTGGCCATATTAGGACCCCAGCACCAAAATCAATAATGATTTGTGGTAAGAGCAACAACACAGTGAGAGAGGAGAGTCAAATTGCCAGCTGAAGATTAATTTAACGCCACTCCTAAATCCTCTGAGACTGGAGCGTGGTTCTTCTGTGCTGTTCCTGAGCCCCAGTGGCTTGTTTGAAGCCGACTTTGATTGACAGGTACAAATCTGCGAGAGGAAGAGAAAGCTTTTTTTCACTGCTCAGACCAGATGGTTGTGATAATTAACATGATACTGTTTCCATCGCAGGGGAAATCACTGACACAAGGTTGGTCATATTAATAGGTGAAGGTATACTGTATGCTGTGGAGATGCTGCGCAGTGCACTCACATAATCTGATTACAGGGGGAAAGGTTGATTTAATGTGCTAAATCATTTGATTAGAACTGCCAAGTCACATTTGGGCAGTGCCAGTCAGTGTCGGGGCAGCGGAGGTGGGCCGTCTGGTGGCTTCATCGTGTTCATTCTTTAGAAAAATTACCTTTCAGAACAATAAGTGTAACGATGCCTCATTGATGTGCACAAATACACCTCAGCCCATCTCCACCTGTGTGCCTCATATACAGGATATAATTTGATATTGATCATTCAGGTTGTGTATCTATATATTGGCAGTATCCATGACCTTTTAGTGTTTTAAAAAATAGGCTGTGTTAATGAGGCTGACTCCTTTTTAAATGTGTGAAATATCTGCTCTCATAAAAAGTCACACACTTATCAATCGAGGAGCTGTAAAAAAATGATTTAGATTTTTGCACATATAGACCTTTAATCGACTTTTCCCATAAATTAATAATAATAAATAAAGCGATACTCTCTCCCTGATAACTGAAAGTACTATGACGTGACTCAGTCAGTGCAACTGAACATTGACTTTAATAAGTAAAATGCACAACATATATGAGAGGTGGCAGAGATGTGTTTTAAGCTGTGATGCAGTAATAATATTTATGTTGCTGCACAAAACTGGCAGCTTGAGGCTGTCATTTCATTTTTTCAACCAATTTTTATGCCTTCTATTACATTTTGGACACTTTTATTGTAGTTGTAGGTTAAAATCTTTGCATATAGCCAAGTATACAGTTAAATGCATAAGTGAGCTGCTGCTATATATTTATATATAATTCCAACTAATAATGGATGATAAAAAAAAGACAAAAAAACCCCATGACACCAGTCATTTCTCAGCCCCTCCCTCCCTAACAATGAAGTTCATTTTCCCATCCATGGCTTATGATTGCATCCTAACAAAGTGACACAGCAAGTGATTCACACAACTTCACCAGGTGTTCATATGTTAACAAGAAATCTGTGTTATTGTGTTATTTTCATGCTCTTCCGCTATAACCTTCTTAATAACAGCTGCAGTCCTCCTCTAACACTGTTTAAGTGAGCTGCTGTGCTGACTGAGTAATATCACAGGGAGTCTGGCATGTCAAATTACTAGGTTGATTTCTTTAAGGGATCACACATGTCCAGTGGCGCTGGGAGTGACAGCCATCGCGTGGACAGGAACTAGTTCCTTAAAGAGCAGCCTCAGCAGCTCAACTTGGACATCAGTGTTATGAGTTTGCCTGCTGCGGTGTCACCCTCTGGCTGTTAGGGATTGGTTTGTCTCGCGAGGAAGTGAGGTGTGTGTGTGTGTGTGTGTGTGTGGAGTGATGGGGTGCTGTAGGTCCTCAACACATATAGAGATACTGTAAGAGAGAGAGAGAGAGGAGAAGGAGAAAAACACCTGGAACAGGAAGTTCTACACAAGTAAATCAAACTGAGGAGTTTATATTCTGTGTTTGCACATCTCACTATAAGATTTGATTATTTTTTTCAAACAAATCTGTGTCCTTGAGTGGCCTGGATTTAGCAACCGCATCCCAAAGTCCTGCTTTACTCCAGAAACCACCCTCTAAATGACATAACAGCACATCAGTATGACGCATAACTTTTAACAGCACTAATGTGGAGTTGTTGTTGTTGTGTCCATCCTGGGTAAGATGCTGGGGCTGGTTGTGGCTGAATGCCCCAGCTCTCCAACTCCCCCCCACTCCCACCCCCACCCAGCCCCATCCATCCAACCAGCCAGCAGCTCCAGCAGCAGTGAGCAAACAGATGTCTGAGAGAGTGCCCACTCCGCTGGCCGAGCTGCCAAAACCACCCGCAGCCCTGGAGGCCTCAGCGCCAGCTCTTTCCAGGGAGGCTTCACTCTTCGCACCACCAGCCCCCCCACAACCCCACCCCCTCCCTCCTTCTTCCCCTTTTCTCCATCTCCTTTCCATCCCTTCCGTTTACTGGGAAGATATAGTGTAATGTGCCATGTGCTTTGAAACACGGCAGCGAGAGGAAATGATGAAAAAAAAAAACATCGACACGAAAAAAAAAGCAATCAAAATGCCACACAACCCCAAAGCATCTTAAGATTACACCGAAACATTAAAGTCTAGAAAAGTGATGAAAATACAAAAAGAGGGCGGGATGAACAAACTATGCTCCTCCCATTGGGAGTGTGTAAATCTGTAAATAAAGGCTTTCTGGGAAAGAGGAGGAGGAGGAGGAGAGAACCACAGGGCAGTATATTCTTACTGCTAATCTCACTGTCTTTTTATGTGGTCAAAAGCTGAGATTGTGACACCTCCAGGGGATAACCGGCGAGCCGTTTTATGGATTAAAATCATAAATATCCCTCCTCGTTTCAAAGAGGTTCATTTCTTAAAATAATAGCGTTGCATTATTAAGAAAGGAGAAAAGTAAAGATTTGGAAAGTGAGGGTATGCAGCCTGTAGAAAGAATAACTGACCACTTCATATTGAGCTCAGCGTTGTTTCAGAAATGATATTATTAACATTAAAAGTCATGAAGAAGGACGTGAGGTCACTGAAGTAGTTTTACCACGAAGTAATCTGTATCATATTGAAATGCCATGTTAGTAGATATGATGTCAATGATTTATGGATTATTCATTTTGCAACACAACATGCACAGTGTGCTGCATGGTCTCACAATGCAGCAGCCAGATTTAATGTGCTGTGTGCATGTTTTTAGACAATACGGAAAGAAAAATAGAGAAAATAGACTCAGACTTTATTTAGCAGATCTTCAAATATCCTTAAAAGTTAATAAAGCAGGAGCAAAAAATGTGCAATGTAACAGAAAATGACAGTGAATCACGCATACCTGAAGTTACATCAAAATGAGTAAATAATTTATACATTTATGCCAGATTATTTTTAACCATTTCGTTAATTTCCACTCAGTTTACTGAGTCCATTTTCCTCCTGAATATTTTAAAAATCTGCCAAACTCAATAGCCAGAGGAGGAGCACCAGTTCCCAGTGAAGGGTCTTTGCCCCCCCCCCCCCCCCCCCCCCCAGAGGCAAACAGGAGCTTGTCTTAAAATACAATTAATATAAATAGAGTGATTATCCTCACAGAGTGTGAGATGTTGTTCATCATTTTAACAGAATTCAAGAGAAAGCCCCTCTCGCAGTCTGTGTTTGTTTATGTGTGTCAGCATATAGCTCACTGCAGTGATGTCCATGCTTCAGTCTATCACTGTTTGTGAGTCAGACGTTTGTACGCTAAGTGTCCAAATAACATATTTCCCTGCTTTATACATGAGCACCTCATGTGTTTTGACACTGTGTGATTTAACGTTATTCATTTTTATGAGGTCAAGTAAATTATATTTGATATGTGTAGTTGATTTTCACCCCCCCCCCCTTTTTCCCTATATATGCATGAGTAACTGAAGACCCACATCTGAACAGCAGCATTATAATACAGTCTGTTGATGTATTTTATAAGTGTGTCTGCTGGTTTATTACATATGCAGAGGCATCAGTGCACAGCAAAATGGAAAAATGCATCAATATATTCACAGAAAGGCAGGCCGTAGACAGCTCAGAAAATAAATCTACATCTGCCAGGCTCCATGCAAACAGCAGAGCCATCCTTAATGGTGAAACCATCGATGAAAAACAGATAAAAATATTAAATATTCAGACATTCCTTTCACCCGGTATCAAAAGCGTCCAGATGTGGGAAGCTGAAGTTGTTATCATGAAGCCAACGACAGGCATTGAAAGAAATTCCTCTGAATTTTCAACCATATAAAAGTATTTTATGGCATGCAAATAAATGGTAATTTTTGACTATGGAGGGAAAAAAACATGCCAATAAACCCTATCATTTGGGACTAAAACTCCACAAACAGGAGACACTTTCAATTTGCTTTGCCTGTCTCCCCGCGTTAGATGCTTGCGATTGCCGCGAAATTAATCCATTTAACAATCTGTGGCTTAAATTTGAGGATTTCCAGTTTTTTTAGAATATCAATAAGTTCCAATTGAAGAGAGGATTCTTTTGCAATTCAGGCATGTGCAGGCGATAACGGCAGAGTTGGCATGAAGAGAGGCAAAGATGGATTAATTATGCAGAGAACATGGAAATTCTGCTTATCATCGCTTAGCAAAGGAGCCCAGCTCACATAATCAGAAAACGAGGATGAAGAAAAAAAAAAAAATAACAATGCAATGGCACCTTCCAGCCCATCATCTTACAAGTTAGATTTTTCCTGTAATTAAAAAGTAACATACAATTATATTCATATCTCATATGCAGACTATGAGTGGGTGTATATTAAATAATTGCATTGGGATATAAGAGTTAAAAAAAAATATGGAAGTTAAAAAAAATCTGGTTTCACAGGGGTATAACTCCCCTGGGTTTGGATTGAACTACTTAGAAACTGCAAACTTAAATTATCTTTGGAAAGCAAACAAAGACAAAGGCTAAAGAGAGAAGACAGAAGCTGCTGTATATTTACTTAGTTATGTTTTTTTTACAAACATGCTCTTGGTGCATTTTGCAAACAAGAATAATAATGTCTAAAGGCAGTTGTGGTAAATCCCCTCTGAGGATGCATGATATGGAAAGATATATGCTGCATTTTGTTTCTCATTTCATGTCGTCTTCAGATTTCACCATCACACGTTCTGCGTTTCAGGATGTCGAGGAGCTGTGTTCAGCCTGCCAGCTCTGTGAGAAGCAGCTAATATGTGCTGGGCTTATAGGCTTGCATTTTCCTTCCTTAGTCCTTAAAGAGGAGCAGATTAAACTGTTAATGTGGTACAGTAGTTACAAACAGGGTAGAAGGTTTAAAACCTCCTTTTTTTCTGGGAGAAAAAAAAAAAAATGAAAAATAAAGGATGAAGGCCATAGGTTGATGCTATAGCATTAAAGGTTGGCAGATGAATCGAAGAAATGACAAGCTTACAATGTAAAACTGTTGCAGGGGGAGAGAGTGGCAGCTGCTTCTGTCCTTTCTAAGGTCTGTCTGATGAAGGTTTGTAATGTCAGATTTAAACAAAAACATCATCTCATATCCTAGCAACAACACTCTGGATGCCATAAGAGCACCAGAAGTGATACATAACACATTCAGGACTCATGTTTCCAATTAAGAAACACGTGCTGGAAAACGCAGCGGAGCTGTTTTGTTTTGCTCCTCTGCTTTATTTTCAAGTTAGCAGCAGTGTGAAAAGTTACATCGCGAGGTCAAAGGGGGGGAAGAAGTGCGGAACAGTAAAGTGATTCAAGCTTCTCTTCTATAATCATTCTGTCTCATATGTTTAGTAAATGATGGACCCACTCCACTATCTTAGCCCATCCTGACTTTTTTTTTTCAGCAGAAGCAAATCCCTTGAAACTTCTCTAATCAGACTTTTTTTTTTTTATTTTTTTTTTTTTATCCGAGATAGCTTTCCAGTTCGCTTGCAGATTGTGGCGGCCTTTCAGACGGCTCACCTGTTGCTTGAGCCTTGATTTCGCTTTTTGATCAGAGGGCCCCTTTGACAAAAGAAAGGAAAGAAGAGGATGAAGAAGAGGGAGAGGCAAGAGAAAAGATCCTTATCGAATGCTCTCCAACGGACAATGATTTTTCTCCAACCATTCAAATGTATCTGCAGAATGCTTGAGTGATTCATTACAGCAGATTCTGAAGTGTGACAATGGACCTCAGAAATGAGTGATGGTATCTTTTTGCTGATTTCATTTCCCTGATCCTCCTTATCCCTCTGGCCTGTGTACCTCTATTAATTAGAAAGTAGGGATTTCCACTCATCAAGTGATGGGTTTCATGCTCTGCTCTGTCACAAATCTCCTGTCCACAGTATCACTCTCCTCACAGCCCATGGCTGCCTCGGAACGTATACGTACTCTGCTCCGGCTTCAATCTCAGTGGCAAGTCAGGGTGGCTTTGGCGATTCATAAATATTTATAAACCGATTAGGAAGAATAATAAAGTTATAAGACAGTGGTTGGTTACCCTTGAACAGTGCCGTGCATGACTTCCTAAGGAGGGGGAATATGATCAAATGTACCAGAATCCAGTCTTTACTGCAGTTTTAGGAGAAAATAGCTCTTCCTCGCTTTTTTGAACAAATAAACAATTACTTTATTATTTTATTTCTCACTTGAGCAACCTCATGAAGCAATTAGTCATATGAATTTTTTTAATGATTGGCTGCCATATGGTCAGAAGATTAGTTTATATGCAGACAAAGTGCAGCACTAGAATTAAAATGACAAACTAAGGATAGTTTAAAGGTGTCGTTTGTTGACATTTACCTCATTAGTCCCCAGAGTAATAATTACAATTGCAAAATTCTATGTAAAGGTGACAAAAGAAAATGTGTTTGCATTTATTGTAGGTGAGCATGTTCTTTTTTTTAACCACTAAAATATTGACATAAGTCAATGCATTGCTTCGTATCTGACAGTCATGACTGTCAAGACAAGCTGTGACCTTACCCTTAAAACCGTCTGTCCTTACCACGGAAATGTAACGTAAGGTCGATATTTCAGCCCTTGAAAAATGGAACAGGTATGTGTGTATTTCTCTGGCCTCATCTCTACATGTTCACAGGGACTCGCTGACTCCTGCGACAGGAGCGATTTTTCCTTGTAAAATGTGCCGAGTGTTTTTAGAAGACATGTTGTTTTTTAACACCTAACTTTAAACCGTTGTGTTTTAATGCCTAACCCCCAAATAGAAAAAGAGACATGAGGCACATCATTATAATAAAAAACAACAGTAGCACTGGGTGGATGCAAACCCATTGCAGATTGGAAGCTCCTACACAGACTTTGGCAACTTCATACATAAAGTGGCTGCTTTGTGTATATGTGCACATCAAACCTTAAATAAGTGGTAACTTCATGGCAGTGTGCACAAAACAATAGATTCCATTATGTGACTATTTCATGTAAGGGGATGAGCCTGTGCAGGGGTCACTAACATTTGGCACACCATGCTGTTCTTTAAGAAAAATACATTTGGCTTTTATATATAGATATATATATTAAATACTTTAATAATCCCATCAGGGAAATTGCTTAAGGCTGCCCAACAAGTAGTGCCATACACCAGTGAGTGCACTGGAGGCAATGCGGGTAAAGTGTCTTGCCCAAGGACACACAACAATGACTAGGGAGGAGTTGGGATCGAACCACCAACCCTCCAGTTATTGGATAACCCTGCTCGATTTGAAGATTCCCTGCTTTGCACTGAGTGATTCACTGTTTAATGGCTTTTTCACCTGAGCTTGCGTTCAAATTTAAGTTGTTATTTGGGGTTTTGTTGAATTTCAGTGATTAAACAGCACTTGTGTGAGAAGAATTTTCTCCCTGCAAACTGAAAGGGCTATATTTGCCTTCAGAGTGAGAGACACGTTGTGTAGCTCCCAAAGAACCTTTAGCTTAGGTTTTTAGGGACAGTCTCACTCTTGAAAGTGCCATTAATTATTAATGATACCCAGCACAGCTGAAATGGCCAATTTCCCTGTTGTCTCTATGACTAGAAGGGTGCTTGAGGGCGAAGACCTGCAATTAGCTGTTATATGTGGGTGGCCATTCTAGACAGCATCAACTCTTGTTAGTAGCATGACTGCAGAGGAAAGGAGACTGAACCCCAAGACTAATTATCCGTTCCCTCTCCCTTAAATATGAAGACATTAAAGTTGATTAGTCTTTCTAATTAGGTTATGCTTTTTGATACCACTTATGTTTTTTGCTTCTGGCTTTTATGTATGATAATCTCTTTTTTTTGCATACTTGCCTACAAAGTTGTTCCATTGTACTGGCATCATGAAAGAGGGGACAGCAGTATGTGTGTGTGTGTGTGTGTGTGTTTATACATCCTGGTATTAAATATCCTGCGTGCGGTGGATTTCTTGCGAAATACTTGGGATTTTTTTCAGGAATATTTCAGCGTGTGATGATTCCCAGGAACAAAAGGAACAGCACTGTCTGCTTGTAGGCTACATGTATTGACTTTACAGAAAAATGAAACCACAAGAGCCACTTAACCCAAGATGCTGCTTTCAAATAACAGCTAAATCTGATATGCCAACCCCCCCATCCACCCCCACCACCACCCCCTTTGCAACAGCACACAAGGACATGACTGGGCAGAAAAAGGAGAGTCCTCATCTGTAAGATTAGGTTTGGCAACTCTACTCCTCTCCTCTGGATGTCAGATCGGCAGAGTAAATTATATTGAGATCCTCTCAGAGATGACAGATGAAATCTGTCTCTTTGGGCTTGACGTGAAGCTGCAGGTGATACATGATATGCGATAAGGCGGTGATGTCACGGCCGCAGGTGGCTCTCCCTCCCCTCCTCCCTCCTCTTCCTCCTCCTCCTCCTCCTCCTCTCCACGTCCCTTCTACTTGTGTGTAAAATGGCAGCACTGTGAGCGGCTCACAGAGAACTTTTATCTCTCCCCATCTGTGTGGTCTCAGGCGCGATGATCTTGGACTCCAGCCATCTCAACCTTCATGCCATTTAAGAAAAAAAAAAAGAGGGGGGGAGGGGGCATCAGGATGGAGAGAAAAGAGAAGGAGAAAGGGGGAGGAAGGGGGTGTGAGGAAGGCTGTGTGATCCGGCTTTTGAGTTTTAGGGCAAGCAAGCAGCTGTTTGATATGTTGTTTTTTCTGTGTGTGTGGGGCATATATCTAATTTAAAAACAGAGTGTTTCATTTTCTGTCATTCTGCCTCGTAGCTTTGGACTTTGGAAATGTGCTGCATATTTAAACATGCTGCTTGTAATGCCAATTAAGTTTACTCAAAATGAAAGATGTGATATGATTCCTTTATGAAATTCTACCACAGAGAGAAATCCTCCATGTTTGAAACGCAGGCCGCTTCCTGTCCGGGCACCTTCAGCAGCGACTTTGGTTTTGTTTTGTCTGGGTCAGTGAAGTTTCTTTCTTCAAGATATTTGTATTTCGCTTTGCCTCTGACTGGTCACAGCTGCAGGCTACATAACCAAACCATCTGAGGCTTTCTGCATCTTCTCACTGAGGACAATCTGACATCAAAATGTACACTGTCGGGCCTCAAAATGTGGGCTTCACAAAAAAAGGGTTGGCTATTACCCCACAGTTTCGAAGGTTAAGCTCTGTTTCAGTTTATTGTTTTTGTTTTGTGCAGTCTGTTTCATTGCTTTCAGTCCCTGCCCGGTAAGTTAACATTGTGTTAGAGACCACTTTCTGTGGCACAGTGGACTTACATAAACAGTTGTCATTGCCCTGCCTCCCTAATCCCCCCCCCCCCCATCCCCCTCTACCCCCCTCCACCCACTCTTATATGTCTTCATTCATAACAAATCATGTGATGCAAAGTAACCACATTAAATAGACAAAAAAAGCTGATTTCAAAATAAGAGTCCTGTGTCATAATAGCAGGAATTGACGCACAACTATTCTAGCTATAAATAACACATACAAATCCTATTGTGCCATTGTCCTCCTTAATAGGCTCCAGAAAGTCTGACTTGTTATTATTTAGTTCAACTAGTTGAGAATTAGTTAAGCTTTCCACAAACCCGCTGGCAACTGCAGATGTAGCCTAACTCTCTGTGGGGTATAAGCAGCACGTATAGACGGTCCAGCTGAAACAAGGGTAGAATATCTACAGTATACATTCAGCATTAGTGGCCTAAATCCTCTGAGTGTGTGTGTGTCCTTTCTAGGGCTATAAAAATAGATATGAAGCACAAAAGGAGCAATCAAAATTTTGATGAGTTGAAAAAAAAAAAAAAAAAACTCAAGTTAAGTTGATTAGTGGCTTCACCCAGAGCTGGAACAGAAGGGAGGGTGTTTTCTTGCCAAGCCTTCCTGAACAAACAGGTATGCCTGTAGTTTTTTGATAGGGACATCTTCACACTGCAGACACTGAGTGGAGCTTCAAGGACTTATCATTCTGAAATGAGGAAAAGTAAATATATGTTGCTTGTCAATAATTAGGAATGCCTTGTCTTTTGTTTCTATGCAGCAACTATGTATGTTGTTGTCAATGTGCCATTTTGGACTCAGCTGCACTTCAGAGATATAGAGGCTGGCCATGTTGTCTTCCCTGTATTGTGATATTACAGCTTGGCACAGTCCTTTCATGTTAATGGATAAACACTGGCTAACAGTATATCAACTCTTAGGTTGTGTATGTTTATACATCGAATACCTTTTAATGTGGGCTTTAACATCAAAGATTGTTTAAGGGGGTTTTCCATACAGTAATGTTAGAATTTAATTAATTTCTACGATTGTCTAAGCAAAATGAGACAGGAGGGCAGTGCTAAGGCACAACATTCAGCTAAATAGCTTTGAACTACAGATAGTTTCCATTAATTAAACTGGATTGCAAGTTGTTTAATCAATTTCAGAGGCCCAAACAGTGACAATCAACCACCCGCAGTTGGTTGTGTGTGCACGTGCACACATGTATTGGTATGTATGTGTGCACGAGAGCGCGGTCAGAAAGAGACAGAAAACGAAAAAGCATTTGTCTGTTTGCAATGTGGTGCCGGCGTATAGGGTCTCACTAATTAACCTCCACGTTGATAATGTGCTTAATTACTTTATATTGTGATTTAGTTTCTTCCTAGAGGTTATTCTCTCTTTTAGATTGCAGAAATAATCTTACATGCCTCAAAGGTGTTGAGCGGAGAATGCGATGCCCCAGTGAAACGCCGGTGCTAGGCAGGCATCTGTGGATAGACTTTGTGATTACCACCGCATTGACATCAATGGAAACTGTTTGACACCTGGCCCAGAGAGAGGGCAGCATCAGACTGCAAGAACTTTGATTAAATGAAGAAAAAAAAAAAAGAAAGACAAGCATAGTCGACGGTGGGGTGGATTGGGGGGGGGGGACTTGATGTAATTTTGTCTGATCACCGCACTGGCCCTGTGTCCTATCAGGCAGAGGACCTCTCATCACCTTTAAATTTCTCTGGGCTCATGAAAAGACCAGACACAGGTTTGATAAAAAATGAAAGAAAAAAAAAAACTATGGCAACACAAAATGGGGTGGAATGAGACTCTGATCCTCTGCCTTTTGATATGTGATGGAGTCACTATGCAACAATTTACTTCTAGCACAATTTTTTAAGTCCTTTGAATGTGGATTCATGCAGGCATGCAGAAGAAAGGATATAGCAGATAAGTTATATTGAATTTTGTATTGAAATATAAATAGATTGAAACTCAATCACAGTACATGTATGTTTCCATATAAGTCAATTTCACACATGCAAAAAAATATATATAGGAAAAAGGGGGTCAAACTGAGAATGCCATTTGTTTTAATGATGGCATTGTACCAGCATATTAGTCCATTCTAATACGGGTTATTTATTTATTTATTTATTTATTTATGGAACAATACAAATTATCACAGCTCTGAGAGTGGGGAAAATCAGCTAAACACACCTTCACTTGGTAATGACATGGGATTGTTCATAGATAACAACACACACCTGCATCTCCTTCTCCCTGCACGAGCACACGCACACACACACACACACACACACACACACACACACTCACACACATCCTCAGCTCCCCCTCTGTGTTTGTTTTGTTTTGGACAGTGAGGATAACACCTGCCTCTTCCCAGTTAATGGTCTTTTTAATTCATGGCTCAAACCCATTTAAAGGCAAACCCTTTCACAATTTGCTTAATTTCTGATGTCATTTCCACCCTATAATTACTGTTCTCTCCCTTATATTTATCAGTCAATGTACCTGCAATGAAAATATAAGACCTTGACACCACTTTTGCAGAATCAAAATAGTATTTAATTTGATGTCTTTGGCCGTCAAACAACATTGTTCGAGGGACGTAATTAGGACAAATTTATCTTCTATTTTTTTTTATTTTGGGGATATTGCCAAGACATGTGGGACCTTTATGATAAGAAGGGGGAAGAAAACGTTTGAACACCGCTGCCCAGTATCTCATGGTTATTGTGAATGGCTTTCAGTAAAATTAATGGTGTGGGGGAGATTGCGGCGTGGCCGTGGTAAAACAGGATGCAGATGTGGTTACAGGGCATCCAGGTAAGGAAGCAGTCATTTCCTACACACACAGCGCGGACACACACACACACACACACACACACACACACACATACAGAGGCCCGCTGTAAAAGGCAAAAATAGGAATCTGGATCATCCTCATTGTGTTTTCTTAATTGTTGTTTCTTTCATTTTTACTTTTTGATCCACTTCACTTTTTATTTTATAGTTTGGTTTTTAGGATACATAGCAATGATTTCTTTAGAGTGTGTATGAGTATTATATGCACAAAACATCCATTTTTCACTTTACTACCACTTCAATGGTGTGCGCTGATCTATATGCACATGAGGAGGAATATGTGTGAGACAACTGCTCCCAGCAGAGTGAAAAATTACTCTTGGGGGACAAACAGATTTTTGTGAGGTTGTTCGGCTTCTGTGTACAGCCAGATTTTCTGTACACAACCTGCTATATGTTATGTTGTCAAGACCGATATTTTTTTTTTTCCTGCTGCAAAGGAAAATTAATTGCAAAGAGGACCGAGAATTTGTTTTCATATTGGCTTGGTAGAGCTGAGTGCCAGGATGGAGGAGGACAGCTGTGGGGGAAGGCTGGCCGACCCGCTGCCTTCTGCCTCTCCCATGCCTAGCTGCACAGAGTCTGTGACAAAACAAGCCTCCAGGAATACTGGGCAAACACTGAGAGCCTCTCACTGGGATCCGCACTATTTCCTGTGAGCATCCCCGCCAAAAAGCTTCACACTTCCAATACTGTCTCCACTTTTTTTTTTCCTTCCCTAAATTGAATTGTTGCATCAAAGATATGGAAAAAAAGTCATGATCAGAAAATGCCTGTTCAGTCAGTCGGCTCGCAAATACAAGTGCAGCATCACTCGGCAAGGTGCTGGCACTGCAAACAAACATGTTCTTTTCACACGCTTTAACAACTCACAACAAGAAATAAGGTCAAGCATGTTGTAAGTGATTCCACCTCTTCTCAATCTGCGTGTGCTCTCACTGTACGAGGCTGTTGAGGCTCAGCCAGAAGAGATGAGTGAGATAGTGGGGGCTGAGGTAGGAACCATTTTCACACTGCTACAATTACAGGAACCGTCATTACATTGCTCACTCTTACTCAAATACAGATAGAAGCCCCAAAAAATTATGCGCAAGCTAGGAGGAGAAAGTGGCTCACTTCTGTTTGCTAAATTAATCGCTTCCTAAATGGCTCCAGGCCAGGCAAAGTTAACATTTGCAGTTTCAAAGGTTTTCAGCGCTTGCAATGAGCCATGAAATTACTGCATGCCGTCGAAAATGGCAGCTGATGAAAAGCCCAAGGAGCAGGTCCCACAGGCAGAGAGAGCTTGGAAGTGAAATCTTAAACACAAAGTCTCATTTCTGATTCGGATCATGGTGAAATTCAGAACCAAAAACTCGAGAATGTGCAAACCCATGTCCGAAAGCGGGGCAGCTTGTGACAAGACAGACGATGAGCAGCTGTTGGCGGCCTGGCAGGGCTCGTCCGTATGAGTCCGAAGAGACAAGGTGAGCGCAGAGGTTGGGTTGAAGGAGCGTAATGATGATGTTGAGGTGCCTCAGCTGCAGCCAAAATGGACTGACCCAAATTAGGTTTGATTAAATCACAAGGGTGACGCTGCAGTTCTGCAGACATCATTAACATCAAAACGATTATGGCGGAACACTTTAGCTCAGCTGAACCCAACCGGTCTGATGCATTGCACGCATTTGCATACTGAGTCTAAAACACAAAGGAATTAGTTTAGAATCCACTGCTGCTGTGCTTTACCTCACAAGGAGGAACATTCTAGCTGGATAATTCTACCTTTAAACAACCCCTGGGACACATTTAACAACGGTGTCCCCCCTCCAAACATTAGATATCAGTGTAGCAAAAAATAAATATTATCTCATCATCAAAATGATATCTGTTTTGCCAATTTCTTGACTTTTGATTGCACATTCCTCTGTAGCTGAGTAAAAACATACCTTCACTCCTACTGCGCCTGGGATCTCCAGCTCGTCCTATGCCAGGAAAAAAAAAAAAAAAGACTCCCCCACATATCAATCTGCAATCATAGAGCCTAGCGGACACTTTGGATTGGAGAAACTTTGACCTATTTTCCGATGTTGGAGTGACCAACCAATTTAGGAGCCAATTTGATTTTTTTTTTTTTTCATTAAGGGTGTGTGACATGAAATTAGATCCTCAGTTAGTTGATATCAGGAAGAGTTGGAAGATAATCATTTGATGTCATGTGTGTATCTCCTAAAAGAGTGATAGTCTACCTACACCCAGGCTAAAAATACTCCCCTCAGAATATTTCTTATTTAAGTCCAATCCAAGCACCGGCATGCCAGCTGTAATGTTAAATTAATTTTGAATTATTTGGTTAAAAAAACAGGGGGAAATTCTCTGCAAAGACACCACCTATTACTGCTAATAGAATGTTTGAGAATGTTTATCTCGCTGTTCATGTATTAATGACATTTAAATATGTTATGCCTCCACCATAAAACATTAAATACTCTATTGTTAGGTCAAATTTGGAGTGAGAGAGAGAAGAGGTGGCTGTTTATAAATGAGAGCTTAATTAATTAAAGAATGCATTACATTTTAATGGCGAATTGTTAAGTGTCGCTGTAGCCTCATTAATATGTGCCCCATGGGGATTTCAATGCCATCGTTTCACCAGCAACCTGCTGGCTGCAGGTCCTGTGGCTATTTTATGGTGCTGGAGATTGATAGTTGACAAAGCAATTAATCACGCAGAGGAACGACTGTCCCCTCAGTGTGTGTAGCAGCAGGAGGAATGAGTGTTTAAATTTTCAACAGTGATGAGCTAATATGGTATTTTATACAATTTCAATTAACTGAGGATTTAAAAAACAAAAAAAAACATCAATAACTGTTTCAAAAGGTTCGGAACCCAAATTATTAGAAAAAAAACCCTCATTTAAATTAAGTTAGCCTTGCAGATCTCTTTTAGTTTTCTCGCCCATATTTTATTTTATTTTTTTAGTGAAAGAAAAGTGAAAAGTGAAAGAAATTCAATCTGTGGTGCATTTAAAATGTACGTTTACAAAATGTAACAATATTGCTTTGTAGAAACCAGTTTTTATTTACAGCTTGTCTGTGCCTGTGATGACAGAGAGGTGAGTGCATTCATCAGAGTTACAGCAGAATCTGAAGTTCAAAGATAAATAAATGTTATGACTCAAATATGACCAACATGGTTTTTCATTGTGATTTTCGGAGGACTAAAATTATTTTTATCCTGTGTTATAATACTGATCCTACTGCTGAAAGCTTCTTATGATAAACAAAGCAATGCCATGTTGATCGGTCTAAAGCAAGCGAGTAAAAAAATTACATATTTTCTTGCTGATGGTGAATCCCTGTCATTGGAAATCATGGTAGAGTTATTTATTTTGAACTAGCCCTTTAAAGGTCTCTGGATTTGTGTACTAATGTAAAAAGAATGAGCCCATGATGGCGAATAGGTGCACTATGGTGTGTTAATAAGTGTTGTCTAGTAAATGCACATTAATATGCTTTGTAAAGGGTTACAGTAGTTGTTTTCACCTTATTGTAAAAATATGTCTTATTTTTGAGTGGACTGCATTTTGACTGTATAGTCATTTGTAATGTTCGTTCAATGCAAACACAACTTCCATATGTTCCATATAGTGACTAGTTTTGTATCACCACAGTGATGCTGCGGGGCGAACCTCACAGCGTGTGTAAACATGTTAACACGAACACAACAATGCCATGTTGACTGGCCAAAGGGCCTACAAGTCCCTGCGCCACTTGAATAGTGTTGTTTAAAGCTTGTCCCTGAACCCAGTTGCTCTGAAGCCGCCATTTTCTCTCCTTTCACTCCTAATTACCATAGCCTCTCCAGAAAGTCCTCTGTTGCTCCATCTGTCCCCTCAGCCACTGACAGAGATGCTCTAATCACCTCGCATAGCAGGGCTCACAAGGGAAACGACTACACCAACCACCCTACTGTCTCAGATATAGAGCCGCTACTGGATGCCAATACCTCACAGGGGGTAAGCTATAAACACTGGCCACAGCCTTGTATGGGATATGTTCAGTGATGTGCGATGAAATGGAGCCATTTCATGTTACAGATCTCCCACACAGTCCGACATCACTGATGCCAAATGGGCTTTTTTGTATGAAGTATATGTGACATATGCTGAGAGTACTGACAGTCCATCAGTATCTCACATCAAAATGACACTCAGGGGATGGAGCTCTGTTTTTTGGATGGATATGGCGAGTTTACATTAAGCTACACCCTGTATGTGTGCATGAAATATCACAGCAGGAGGTCATGGAAGGAAAAGTGTATTTCAATGTCCAAGAATATCTGAGAAATAGATCAAATTGAGAGAGTTGAGGAGCTGAGAGCAGCTTGTAATTGGAAAAAAAAAACTTTATTTTAAACCCTGCGTGTGTTCTAAAGCCATGCCTGCCCAGATCCATGTATTATTTAATCTTATTCTGTATGCCCTGCAGCTTGATATCTCACCCTTCTTGTATTTGATTCTGTTATTCTCACCCAGGTTGACACCTCCTGACTTCTCATTTTTTGCTTTACCCCCTCCTTGATGACTTTCATGTGTTCTTTTGTGGGGTGCTGCAAGTTTCCTCCAGAACTTTTCCTGAAGCAAAAAAAAGAGAGAGCGAGAGAGAGCGAGAGAAACTTTCCAGTTCTGCCAGAAAGCCTTCTCATCTTGGCGGAGGAGCAGCCGAGGGAACTCTCAAATGATGACAGCCATCGTGAAAGGGCAGATAAGCCCGTGTGGCTTTGCCTCTGATTGTATGTTCATCTCATTCTGATCCGGCCGCGATTCTAAGCCCCTGTCTTGCAGTCCTCACTCTCCCAACAGTTGATCTTCTGCATGTCATTGAAATCGTCTTATGGCTGATCCAGGAGACAGGGGGAAAGTGGCTGTTTGTCACATAACTTCAGTCTTGGCGAGGAAGTTGTGCTGTGTTATTTTGGTTTCTTAACAACGTGACTTACTGGTCAGTTAGACACACTGTACAGACTGCACAGATAAAAAAAAACACACACACAGGCTACAGACTTCTGATGAAAACACAATACTACAGCTTTACATGGGTAGGATCGTGGTGCTGTTTCGATGTGTGTGCATCTTTAATTCTCCTCCCCCCACAGATAAGTCAACAAACACAAGATATGATATCCTGTTAACACCAGGGGCTATTTTAGGCTTCTCTCTCATTGTGTTCAGTATGTCAGACATGTAGGACGTCAGCTCAGGACAATAGTACCAAGTCGTTTGCTCTAAACACTGAAAGATAATCACATTAGAACCTGAATATTGTCCTAACAAACACCTTAAAGCACAAACATGTCTACTAATGCTCCTCTTGTTCTTCATCTCTGTTGTTTCTTTTACACTGTGAATATCCTTAAAATGTCAAAAAGAGTAAATATTATCTTTCATCATATATATATATATATATATATATGTCTAATTTGGTGTCAGAGTTGTTGCTTGGAGACCTTTTGTGCCCAGTTGCAGGTCCATGCTTTTGCTTTCTTTTCCCCCCAGAGGGAAATTGCTTAAGGCTGCTGCCAAGCAGTGTCATACGATGACCAGCAAGGAGCCCCACACCAGTGAGTGCACTGGAGGCAGTACGGGTAAAGTGCCTTGCCAAGGACACACAACAATGTCTAGGGAGGAGTTGGGATCGAACCACCAACCTTCCGGTTATTGAACAACCCTGCTCTACCACTGAGCCACTGCTGCCCAAAGTCTCATTTCTGACAGCTTTGCATGATAAAGAGTTAAAAAGTTACTGCCTGTATTGCCGGCCATTCAGACAATTATGTCTGTTATCATGTTAATAAAGTAGACTGATTTGAGAGAACATAAAGCAAAACAGGACTAAAGTCAGGTTGAGCAGCTTTGCTAGACTGAATAGGTCTACTTGGACCCAGCTAAATGCTTATCAAGCATACTAACGTATTGGCACTAACAACAACAACAGGATGAAGTAAAGCAAAGTGTTTAACTGAGGGGCTGTCCTTAGCTTCGCAGGCCTTTTTGCTCATAATTTTATTTTATTAAAGTGACATGTTGGGGGTGTTAGAGAAAGTCAGGGGGTCACTAAAGCCATTAGGAACCATCCTCTGGGCACCATGAATATCTGAATCAAATTTCCCCAGCAATCCATCACATTGTTGTGAAGATACTTTCAGGCTGGGCCTGTACTGAGATTGGAATCCCTACAGCCATGCTGCTAGGTCAGCTAAAATTTAAAGGCAACAAAATTGTTAATTTGACAGCAATCCACTTGAGTTGCATTTGTGAATGTGAAGTAGATTCAGTTTAGAAATGCAGAGAGTGGGTCTCTCCTGCACAAGTAGATGAAACAATATGAAATATAGTGATTACAACAACAAAAAAATATACCAAACAACAGCTTCCTTCAGAAAGTTGCCACAGGAGCTGATGAGATCTGACAGTGAGAGTAACCAACAGTTACATTTATCTTTCAGTCAACTGAAGCAAACAGGAGTGTGGAAGCAACCTGAAGCTTCTGAGTTGGTGTAAAGCGATACAGAATAAAGAGCGCTGAAAGGTTCTTTCCACTTCAGAAGGCACTGCTCCTGCACCACGGTTATCAAGGCTTAATATTAGATTTTAGTTCACCATTTTCTATTAAAAACATGATAGCCGCTGTAAGAGTGACAGACTTGGGCAGAGGCGGCACAGGCTCACATTTACCCCTGCCCACCCCTCCACCCACACAGGGAGGTGCATACCCTGCTTACCAGAGTGTGCAGGCCGAAACAGTTTCCTTCACTTAACTTGACATTTCCAGCTGCACTGTCTGCGGCGGGTCCTGTGTGGTGTCACATCTATAGCCCCTGCAGTATGCACTGCTGAACGCTGTGGGTCTTAAATGAGATCCCAAAGGGAAAGCTGTGCTGAGGGTGTGCGGTGGAGGGGTGTGTGGGGGTGGAGGAGGGTAGCGTAAAAGGGGGTATTATCTTAGCCACTAATGAACAATTGTATAATTTCTATCAAAAGCAGTCATAAGGCCTGCTCAGTCTTACGGTATCTCCTCTAAATACTGTCATGATAAAGGGTCTGTTAAAAGAAGAACGCTGGTGGAGGAGGTGGGGAGGAGGGAGGAGGAGCTTTGGAGCTGTCAAGAGGGGCCACTGTGGTCAGGAGGAGCGCTAGAAAGGAAAGTCTCTCTGCCTTTATCTGCCATTTCCTGCTCCCTTCCTGGCTACATTAATAATCTGTAAGAGCAGAGAATCACGCACGGCCGTGAGAGATAAAACAAGAATGACAAAATATCAACTTCCTGCTACAAAACTCAAAGCCGTTATTAGAATATCAGGCACAGACGGTAATTAATTTCAACTTTAATTACTTCCACTGTTCCTGTAGATTAGATCACAGGTTTGAGATGGGTTATTAAAACAACCAGGGAAATCTGCAATATATATATATATATATATATATATATATATATTTATATATAAATATATATATATAAATGTTAATTTCTCCAACCCCATCTCTTAACCTGCTTGTTGAGTGATACAATTACATCTTTGTGGACGAGAGTTGATATGGTGTAGATGAAAAAGACACCCGATCATGGTGGTGTTCAAGCTGGAGGGTTTTTACATCCAACGCACAATATATATATATATATATATATATATATATATATATATATATATATATATATATATATATAAATGTGATGGTATCATTTAATGATGAGGTTATAATGACCTCATGGTTTTCAGCTATATCAGCGACACAAATTCCTAAGTGTAGATGAACATGAATTTTACAGGATAAAAAGAAAATAGCGTGTTCTTTTGCATTCTTAGGCGTGTGTCGTCATGGGTGGGACACAGATCTTTGTTGTGCCATTTAAAGTGTATGGAGGCTGAGATTTATTTCATCACCTTAGTATTTTGCTTTATTATTATTATTATTAGCATCCAAAGTCTGTCATTTTTAAGGTCCTTGGAAACAAAACAGTTGTTTTGTGAGTTAATACGTTTTTGTGTTTCACTCTGGGTTGTGTTGTGAGTACCGGCACTTGATAAAAAATTGATGGCAATGCACCATTTATTCACCATTTTTTCACCATATTTTTGAGAGCTTGGGCAAAAACAGTTTTTTTAATCCAAATCAGCATGACCAAATTGATCAGCATGACTAATAACTAATAATTTTATCATTTCAGGTAGTTATCTAAAGCACTCCTGTGTATGTGTGACTCATATACTCTTAGGCTACGTTCAGACTGCAGGCTAAAGTGACCCAAATCTGATTATTTTGCACGAATGTGACCTGTATCTGATATTGTCATGACAGTCTGAACAGCTCAATTCCGATTTTTTTATATCCGACCCAGGCCACTTTCATATGTGCTCCTAAATCAGATATGTATCCGATTTTTTGCAATGCGACCTCAGTCTGGACGGCTATGCGGCATATATCCGACTTTTGCGTCAGTGAAAGGCAACAGACGTCACAATTCTGCGACACAGGAGCGGGCAGACAAGCGGTGTTGTTAGCAACAAGCGCCTGTTGCCAGGAAGTAGAGCCCAACTCCAACGCGCTTGCTCACAGATGAGGGAGATGTCGACTCTCTTGCCGTGAAAGTGATACAGAAAGGTGCTTGCAGACGCATTCAAAAGTTCTTGTCATTCTGAAATTATGAATGAAGTCAGTGTCGCTAAAAGCAGTCACGTCACTATCCCACCACTCAGCACCCACAAACATCAAAGCCACATAAACAAAGCCACACAAGCACACATTGTGTGACATCGTGTCCTCTTCTGCACATGCGGGTCCATTCACACAGGAGAGTGGTAGCACAGCATATTATTTTGTAAACACCAAAAAATTGGATTTCACCAAAAAAATCTGAATTGAGCATTAAGACCTGCAGTCTGAATGTAGCCTTATACTCTGTACTTAACTGTATTTAATGTGACTTGATACCCTCTGGCACAAGAATTTCCTTTGGGATTAATAAAGTTTTATCTTATCTTATCTCATCACCATGGTAATCCAGAAAATGGCACATAGATGCAAGAAGTTTGCTTGTAACATGCATTTAACATTGCAAAAGATGTGGCATAAGTAAGACAGGAACAGTAAGCTGTGAGCGGGCAGCCAACAGGCAGCGGCGATGGCGCAACAGCTGCTTATTTCATCTTGTTTCAAAGTGAACGTAGAGTTCATGAGCGACACATTCTACTTGTGTTGCTGCTTGCGTCAGTGCACATGGATGCGCTCTCTGATACTTTTGAATACCCCTCTAATGTGGCATTCATAAAGGGGGGCATTCAAGAGCAATCCCTCATCAATCAGCCCAACTATATGACTTAGAGTAAATAAAAGCATGATGTTTGCAGTAAGTGGGGAGCTATGTGCCTTAAATCCAAGCCAGGCAGTCCAGACTTGTTCCAATGAGTCGAATGCATATCAGTTGATTCAATGCACACTTTTCTTCATCAATCAAAATAACATCAGACACCCTTTGATACTTTGCAACCTATATGCAAATAATCTGCTGTGAATGGTAATATCATATGGAGCAGACAGGGTATTTGCTGTGGGATTATAGAATGAAAATAATGCATTGCAGATATGCCATTTCAAATTAAACGCACTGCCTTTTTCCTGCTATCTTTTTATAGATAGTCTAATTAATTTACTTCAACTATAAATAAATATTTAGTTCCGTCCTAGCGCAGCACGCACGCCAGAACTGGTTTTGGTGCATCAACTCTTCATTATACAGTAGTGTTTAGGGGTATAGCGGGAACGGCTAATCTTAAAATCCCTGCCACACAATAAACAGAGTGACAGAAAGGAAGGATGTATGAGATAAGTCGCCAGTAATGAAACTGGATGCCAAAAGGAGAGGACAGTATGTAATGAAGAGAGAGCAGAGGGGAATGTTTAAAATAAGTTCAAGAACAAAGATAAAGCCCAAGGATGATGTTATCTGCAGGATTGAAGAAAGCATTTCAGTAACAGAATGGTCACAATCACTTAATCAGCCTGACTCCACCCTGGCAACGTCCCTGTCTTCCATCATATGCTATTTCCCCTGCGCCGAACAGTCAATTTTCACTCTGTGTGTGCGTGTGTGTGTGTGGGCAACATCTGAGTAAAAGGGTTACAGAAAGCGTTGATGGCTCTGTCATAGTGGAGGGTGGCCTTGCATTACCAAAGCACAGCACTTCAGTTTGTACAGCTTCCAAGTTCTGCTGAAAAGATGAGCAATCAGAGACAATGTGAGCTGAGAGGGAAGTTCATCTATGATCACAATGAACTGAGTCAATTCAATGACTATATAACAATCTATGAAGTCAATAAATAATATACTAAATATCTGACGATTTACAGTGTACCAGAGGAGTGTTTACAACATTTTTAGAGTGGATGTGCTGCTCTTAAGTAAACAATCTGAATACTCCCTCTACCACTGTGTGAAACATGACACAAACCTGCTCTGGAAAGGACATAAATTGGTTCTGAGTTCAGTCTGACCCAGACTACAGGCTTGCAGGATTGCCTCGTACACCTCATGAACAGAACAACCAAGGTAAGGTATAATATATGGTGCTGACCTTATCAAGGTGTCAAGTGTGCAGTAACTAATGCTGATAAAACTGCTACATACAGTATATTCTGTATTCAGTGGCTTAGGCTCCCTCTAAACTTCCGTTTCCATTCACTGTGATCCACCGCTGTACTGTACAGCATCGTCTCCCCAACAAGCTTATTTCTAAAAGCTGCCGGAGCTCTACTCAAATCCTCCAGATCCTGGTCCCTGCTGGGGCCAGACCGCTGGCCAAACTGAGATCCTCAGACAAAGACTGGCCCAAAACTCCTCTTGATTTGGACTGCTGCTGCTATGCAAACACCATCTCTTTGCTCATTTGCGAGGCCTTTAGCTGCTCATGAGTTTGTGATTAGCAGCGCTTTGGTTTGATGGCAGCTCACCAGTTGTAAAAGTCGAGGCGGACAGTGGCCCCCCCTCTGAGAGTGGCTGGTAACTTGGCCTCTAATACGCCGACCCCACATGTACCAAGCATGGCCCAACCATGGCTCCAGCACCAGGCTCCTGTAATTCTGCTCAACAAGCATTTTGAAAGATAATGACACCACAGGCTGCACCAAAACCCATGTAAATATAGTGCCAGAATGGAAGCTAAGACAACGCTGCCTGCATTGTTTTATGAAATGAGATTTGTCAGATGTCAGTTCAACTTTTTTTTTTTCCATTAAAAAACTTCCTCTGTTTCGAGGTGACCTTGAAGTAAGTCCTATATTCAGGTGTCATTAGGCGTTTGCAACAGAGAACAATGGAGAAAGAGGCAGAAACCGCCTGCTAGGATCGACCCTTTGGCCAAAAACTAGATCACAGCTGAAGGTCCCTGACTTAATGCTTCATTTCTGTAACATAATTTCAGTTACATTAACAACTAAACATTAAAATCCATTTGCAAATTCAATGTCAACTTCTAGAACCTGTGATAACACAAACCAAACGCCGAGGTGTGTGTAACTCACAGAAGTGTTCCACACAGAGTCTAACAGGAAACTCCTATCAAAATGGGAAATGGTTCATTATGCTTGTATCATAAAACTTTATTACGTGCTACAAGGAACACTTGATGTACATTGTAGCTCAGAGCTCAAATGGTTTGTCGTAGGATGCTAAGAGAGAAAGATACATATGCAGAGATCTAGAAAATGCAGTTTAATTTGGTTTAGTCGGCTGTAATGTTATTTATTGTTTGCATTTGTAATGAGCAGGAATTTCTGTCAACAATGAACAGATTTCTGTAAGAACACATATGCTCTCTCCTAACATCACAAAACAATGTCACCTCCAGGGTTTTTGATGGCTCATTGTGGTAGTCTCCATTCGTCGCCATTTTGGCTACACCTAATTCCTTCTTACTCCCAGTTAGTGCCAAATCAGCCATGCCAAATTATGCTTATTTTTAATACAATTTTAATTGCTAAGTTAAATTTAAAAATCAGAGACCAAAACCATGCTTTCCACCAGGGGTGTAAACATGTTTTATTCTTTGGGCATTCTAGCACAGAGGTCTATGAGGATTGTCTCCCTTTTGGAGCCAGCCTCAAGTGGCCAGTCTAGGAATTACAGTTTTTAGTATTTCTGTGTTGCTTGGTCACATCAGAGCACAACATGCATGAGGGCACAGAGCAGTATGTATCATTTGTATGATCTTTTCACGAGTCTACTTTCTAAAGTCTGCTTTAACTGCAGAATGGAGGGAGGTCTGCAGATGTGATGGAGAGAACCAGTGTTGCTGAAAACTACAGAGAGTAGATGGTTGTGGGAAGATGAACGAAGACAAGGAGAGAGAGACACTTCAAAGTTCACTGGCTGGACAAACTGTTAATGGCTCTGTGTAGCGAGGGCCAGAGAGGAGCAAGAGACAGTAGATCATGGTGTTTACAGCTAGTTAACAGGGCTGGACTGGGTCTGTCAGGCCCTGAGGAGGGATTGGGAGGCCATCACCACCCAGGGTGTGTGCCTAAGGCTGGGCTCTGTGAAACATGTGCCCCAGTAAACACACTGTCTGCAGTGATATCCACATCGTTGGTTTTTTTTTGCACACCTGTCTGCCTTCATTTTTTTTTAACACCGCATATTGTGTCAGGAAATATGTTAATGGCGTGTTAATAGCAGCACAGTTTGACACAGCATGTGCTGCTGTTAATGGAGGAGAATATTAAAATGTAACACAAGATATGTCCAAGTTTACAGTCACAGATTTGTTCAGTTTGTTTTTCAGATTCATTCAGTGCAGTGAACTTATTGAGAAATAGTTTATTATGCATGTTATCCACATTTCCTCCTCTGCTGTTGGAAGAGAGGCAGCTGATAGATCTTCAGAGCTGGGCCTAGTGGAATGTCTTCCCTCCTCTGTTTAAACAAAGCCTGAGATAAGATTTAAGGAGAATCCTTAAGGTGATCCAGCTGCCCTCCTTCAAGCTGCAGCAGGCACGGAGCCATAATGAAGACTGAGGGAAAAGGCTCAGAGACCCACCTCCAGAAGGCAGGGCTGCAGATGAATACATTCCCTCTCTCTCTCTCATTTCCTTGCAGCTTATCCCCTCTCCAAAAAAATAAAGAGACAGCCAAAGAGAGATGAGAGGTGGAGGGATGACTGTTTTAGTTTTGTCACACTCTTTGCTATCGTTCTCCTTGGTTTACGGACAGCCGCTGCTGTTGTCCACTGTTAATCAGGAGTCCGGCATTTTCTGTTTTTGGATTTACATGTGAATTACTTGGAGTGCAAATCATTTATGTGTTGCATCCGTTCCTTACAGCACATTTTAATGATTACTCTGTGTTTGAATTTTCTCAATTATTCCTCGTCTCCTCTTCCCTCACTGTGGGCAGGCAAACGCATTTTAATTGCATACAAAACTGAACCTGGAGAAAAAAAAATAAAGTCAACAGCCTGATTGCATAAAAAAAAAATGCCGAGCATGCATGTAAATGCATTTTGTCACATGCTTGATTACATTACATCAAAAGAATGTTTAACATTTTGTCACATCAAGCTGTAATTAATGCAAAACATATTTGCAAGAACAACACATTTCAATAAAAAATATATTAAATCATCATTCAGGCTAATGCTGCATGTTGCTGAGGATAATCCAGGGAGAGGAAGAGAGAGAGAGAGAGAGAGAGAGAGGGAGAGAAAGGGAGGAAATAATTAGCAGAGAGAAGCGATTGCACTAATGAGAGGAGAATTTGACTAGGATCCTTTACTTGACCCCCAGTGTTCCTTGGCTGTCCACGAAAAAAAAAGGCTGATTTATAATTATACTCTGCAATGCGCCATGAAATTGTTATTGTGGAATACCTTTTGAAAATGTTATCAAACAATTACTTTAATTTTTCCCCCTGGAAACTGTTGCACATGTCTACCTAAAAAAAAAAAAAAAAATGAGATGGTGCTGCAGAGTCTCCTGCCTGTCATCCACTGCTGTTCATGCAGATGAGCTCTTTTTTTCTTCTTCTTCTTCTTCTTCTTCTTCCTCCCTTCCCCAGAGTCTCTGTTCCGAGGGATGCTGTGGCAAATAAAATAATACTCTGATAAAACTGAAATATTTTATGACAGAATGATAATCATTGCAAGCATACGTGCCACTGATATGGGGCTGTTTCGGTTGGGGGAGGAGAGGAAATAATCCTTTTTGTGGGCTTTAAAAAATGAATCTCAGTTGAATCACATCAGAGAAAAAAAAACTCAAAGACAGTTCCAAGATGAGCCAACTCCAGGAGAAAATGACCTCCTCGTTTTGGTGATAAAGTTCTAGCCAAAATATGATATCAGCCTGCGACGTGACTCATTAGAAATGTGTGTATGGCGTGGAGGCAGCTCTCCCCTATCTGCCAGTGCCTGGCTTGCCGACTGATAAGAGGCAAATGCAAATGTCCTGATAAGAACTGAATGCAAATATTTATGATATGATATTCCCTGGGAATTATGTGTGGATAAAACAAAGTGTATTATTTCCCTGTAATTCTTTCAGGTTTGCCAAAATGTCCTTTTTTTTTTTTTTGCTTTTGGAATTTGCATTTCTTCAAAATTGATTGGGCCTGCGAATTATGTTAAGCTATTTGTTTGCTGAGGATGGTAATTAGTTACTGTAATTACAGCGATGACAGTTGCTAAATTGTTTTTAAAGCATTACAGTGTGTCTGTGCCAGAAGATTGCAGTACTTATTTTAGGATTTAAGCATTTGCTGGAAACACTCCCACTCTAAGGCCAAAGTGGGAATTTTTTGAACTACAAAGCAGCCATTTTCTAAGCAAAGACATTTTTTAAAATGTCTGTTAATTTGCACTAATTGCTGGTTTGACTGTGTTGTGCAGTTTCTTTCTCCGATCAGGGACTTGTCACTGATAGGATGTCTTGGGGGATCAAAATGGGCTTGAAATAGTTTAAATACATGTGTTTGTTAGCTTTGTACTCTCATTTTAAGTCGGACTTTTAATGTTCTCTGCCACCCAAGGAACAAATTGCTGTTGAAGGCACATTTGTAATTATGGTTCCCAGTATAGCCTATACAGCCTTTTCAAGTTTAGTAAACATTAATTAGCGTGGAAACAGACAGTTGGAGTGTTTTTAGAGGGCATTTCATGCACAGCATAAACAGCACATGTCTGATCAGGATGGCCACATGTGCAGAAATACAAACACATGAGCGAAAAACAGAATATATAGAGCCTAATGATGAGTAATATCTCAAGACGTCAGTCTGTAAATATAAAGGCTGATGTCACAGGTTACAGTTAATTGATTAATAGGTGAAAAATATCAGGAAAACACAAGAAATGTCCATCATATTCTCCTGGATCCTCCTGGAAACACATATTGTTTTGTCTAAAAGGCTCAAAATGAATGACAATCAATTAGTCATGTCCTGTAATTAATTAATCAAATCATCTCAAACTGCTTCGTATGAAACTGAAGCTGATTTTCAGAATAAATGAATATGCCCAACCTGGTCCACCAGTCTAATTAGTTTAATTAAGGTATGACACTGATGCAACAAACATTGTGGTGTGGCTATGTGACGTCTCCTGACCATGACAAACACTGAAAAAAAAACAACTGATTTCTCCATTTTGCAAGTGCAACACTCTCTGGTCCCTCTTCTCAGGGACCCCATGGGCAACAAGCCTAGTTTACTTCCCAAGCATTATGCTATAAGTGCATAATTGGATTTACTATTAACATAATCGGACAGCGTGCATGTTGACTCTGATAGTCCCCTGTGAGCTGCACGGCTCCTCTAAACCTTATAGAATAAGATGGTGAACTACATCCAGGTCCCATGAGCTGCTCTTTGTCTCTTTAACTTCAAGCCACAACTGAGGAGGAGGTGTACATGGGCTTAAAGAGATGTATCAAAGAGAAGCTGGGTCACCTCTACTAAAGAAAAAAAATCAACATTTTTTTGTCCATATAACCATCTTAGGCAGGTTAGCAGTTGATTTACATATGGTGACAATTTGCTCACAGCCTTGACTGTCGCCTCACTGTAAAGTCAGAAACACTAAAAACAAGCATTCGACCATGAACAGCGAGTGTTTCTTCGCGCCTGAAGAAAAATGGAAACTCTCCCTCAAACACAGAGATTCAACAGGAGCATACAGAACAAAGAGAGGGACAGTGCACAGATAGAAACACACAGCTCAAGCAGCAGCATAAGTGAACACAGCTCTATCAGTGAAACAGCTCGCCTCTGGAGCAGAAATGTGGCCTTGGTGTGTGGGGTGAATTCCCCTGTTCTGCTTCTGTTGCGTAAATACCAAACACCCCACAAACCCAGCCTGAACCCATGCCTGCTTTGACACACACACACACACATACACAGCATCCATATTAGATGCTCCCGCTAGTTACTTCTTAATTAACACCTACTGCAGCCATAATAATAGAATCGCTTTCCCCCTTTTTGAAATCCCTTTGAAATTATGCAGGATTAAGGAAAGTTGGTTGCTAAATTGGTGTGTGCATCTGTAATTTAATTGCATCTGAGGCTATTAATTAATAAGGTGCCTCCTTTAATAGTTAATGTATAATTGCTATTAATTAACAGCCAGTCTTGATAAAGTGTCACCAAAATCAAACAAAAACAATTAGCTTTTTGAGGTAAGTGTCTTTTAAATGCCTCATTATTAGCACTAGAGGTAATATACAGTAGTTAGAATGATAAAGAAGCCAGTGTAGATTTTAATTTGGATGGGGAGAGAGAGGGGGAAAAACACAGTTGACATCCATAAGGGAATTACCATGCGGTAATTATGGGATAAGCTCATTGTAACATGATAAATAATGCTGTGAATCTGTCCCCTCCAGTTAGGTTGTCTCTGCATTTTATTAGGTTGGACTTTAATTCCGCATCTTGTGCTGCAGCAGCAGCAGCTCAAAAAATTAGCTTCCCATCCAAACTGAATGTAGTTCGTAAAGGCAAATGTGTATTTTTTTTTTTTTTTTTGTCGACGTTGGTTTGTGCGTTTGAAGATATGTGTCTTTTCTAAATCTCCTCTGTTGTTGTTAAAGAGTTAGAGTCTGTGATAAAAGCAGTGAAGTCCGTGTGTTTGGGTCTCTTTGATGGCAGTGTCTCATGGGGTAAATATAACAAGCTATAACTTAGACAGGCACAAACGGGACTAATATTTAACACATTCGGTGTGACTAGCAGCATTTATGTTTGAACTAGGCACAGTCAGGGGAGATGTAACACCAAAACAATATGTACGCTTTGTTCTTCTTATCTGGTATAAATCAATAGGGTTGTGGTTTTAGCTGAGATTTACAAGCTAAGTGGTCGCTGGTGCAAAATGAATTGGGTGCCAAGTTGAGAAGCATAAATATACATCTGGAGCATGGAACTTTAAACAAACCTGACTATTATTTGCAGTGCCATATTACCATGAATACAAATGACAGCATGACCTCAATTTTCTGCACTGTGTGAGAGACTGGAGGAAAGCAATGGTTTAAGTGCTTTTCCATCCCAAAGTGCTTGTTTGGTCTCAGTTTCACTCCTATCACAGAGTCAACAATCATGCTGTTTAGTATTGAATTTCTATAAAAAAAATATTCAGGGTCCCTGTCCACAGGCAACTATTACAGCAATCCATTTTTGTCCCCAGCAATATGTTGTGTTGATAGAATACATGTCTAACTTACACACAGCAGATTTGTGGGTGTTTTAGCCTTTATTTAATGAGGCGCCAGCAACAGAAAAGAACCTGCAGTGCAACACACACTTAGCCTGGGAAGTCATTTTCACCTTGGTTCACTGTGGAGAGAAGCTCCAATCCACTCGCTAAACAATTACAGCATATTAGCTACTTGTCAGTCAGACCTTTTGGAGACGATACATCTCCATTTATTTCCTCTCCACATTTTCCTCTCCCTGCGCTTCCTCGCCTCCTCTGCTCTCCCTTTCCCCAGACAGGCAGGCAGGGATGTGCAGGGAGTCCACAGGGAGCTGTGGAATATTTCACTCCGCCAGTGAGGCACCCGGTGGGAATAGGGGTTGAAACTGTGTGAGTATGTATCTCATTAGTTCAGTTATGTAATTTGGAGCACTGATAATCCTCCAGGACTGCCAAGTTGCGCACCTCAGAAACAAGAGTCTGAGTCGTCAACATGCAGCCAAGTACAGACTAAGCTGCTAATTGCCGGGTGTGGTAATGTGACTGGTAATGTAAGCTATAGTCCTCTATGGTATTATGGATAAACACCGTGGTACAAAGGAGATGTTTCAACACCTGCTTAGATTTCAGGTAACACATTCTTAATGTGCCATTTAAAAAAAAACAGTAAATCCACGGGCAAGACACAAATGCAGTTCATACAATGCGCAGCTGTTGGTGCATACATCTTGCAATGAACCGATTCTGGTCACATTGTTGTGAGAGTGAATGCGTCCAAACCTCACTGTGGCAAATCTTCCTACACACAGAGCAAACATTTTGGAAGTATTAATTATCTTCCATTATTAGTACCTAAATACATATTTCATGTGTTATTGTAATGCAGCTTTAGGCTTGACCAGGTAATGTCTTTTTTAATCACTTTAAAGTGAACAGATATTCATTATGTCCTCAAAGCGCCTGTGTGTTTGTGCATCCTCGGCCTTTGAATAGTTTAGTCATTGAGCTTTAACCCTGCACCGCCTGATCCTGGTCTGGTCCTCACCTCGACCTGCTGCTCCTCTCTCTGATCTGTTAATCAGTGAGCGATAGAGCGGCGATTGAATGCAATTAACAAGCTGGTGGTGGGAAAATTAAAGGCATTGAATCTTTTGCCTTGACCTTAGAGCTGCTACTCTTAAAGAATTTTATTCTTATAACAAATTATTTCAAAGGCAATGCAGTTATGTTTGCAGGTATTTAAGGCGTGCCATACATTCTGCATGTGTGCCTTAGTTAACGAGTGAGCCCAATCTAACATTTAAAAATGTGCATATTGTTACAGAAGAAATCTTTAGTCAGCAGTGACGCCTTTTGCTATTAACCTGCATCTAACCAAGAAATGTGGCTGACTGTGTTTAACCAAACAGGGACTGAAAATAAAATCAAAAATCAAGACGTAATGGTGAGTTATCAATATGATAACAAGGCACTTGTGACATTCGAGTAAACGTTTTCTTCAGTAGAATATATGATGTCATACCCTACTCTGTTTGAGGATGTGCGTGTGTGATGAAAACTAAATGCTAAATATTCTGTCACATAATCAATAACATCCCTGAATATGCATGTTATTCACTGAAATTGTGTTGTTGACTCCTGATTTAATGTATATTGATCAGTCGTTGCCTTACAGGTGTACATGGGTGGTTTTGAAGCTGTTAAAATTAGATTTATCAGACCTTTAAGCTGCAGCTGGGGCAAATTGCTGTGGTCAGCCGGGACGCTTCACTGGCTGAGCAGGTGAAAGCTTCAGCACTTGACCCTCTTCTTGGGATCATCGCGGGGGCCTCAACCTCAACCTCAACCTGAAGCAAGGGAAAGAGGAAGGGCAGAAAAGGGTGTCAGTATCGTGCGGTGTGACATGCCATGTCCAATAACAACGAGCAACATAACATCATTTAACCTTTACAACACATGTATTGATCCATGTGGTTGTTATCACAGCACGATCACAGCTCAGGGCTCGGCTCAGCTCAGCTTCAGGGGCTGTTTGATTCCACCAAGCAATATTACCAAGAGAGACAAAGAGATCCGGCGATCCTGTTTTTTTTTTTTTTTTTAACCCTGTCCTTGGACCACCCTTCTCTCCCTAGACCACTTTCTCTGTGGAACAGTGGGAAGATGTGTCACTGGCTGTTTCCCCGCGATGACTAAATACACAATGGGAGCTATGAGATATAATCTTGGCACACTGGAGTGGAATGATTAAGGAAAAAAGACACACAGACACAATCCTCTTGATGCTCAGAGAGTCTCCACTCTCATTCTGAACATGCAAAGATGTGTCCCATCATTCACAATAACTCAGTCCAATGTTTTTTGTCTTAATATATTCTCACACAATAGATGCAGCTTCAAAGTGCATGATAATGGACACAGACTCATTGATATTCATTCTCATTACCTGTTCAGACAGGCATTTAAACAAAAAGTAGAGCAAGAAACCATGAACTAACTTTGAAGTACAGCGTCACATGCTGCAGCTGAGAGAAGTTGACTCCCTGCCTCAGGAGACATGCACCCAGATGGATTCACATACACCCAGATGGCCTGAGTTGTCAGTCTGTTCTGTCGAAAGCTGTTGCTCGGTTCACCTTATTGGATATATCTTTCACTTATAAGCTGCAGAATCTGAGCTGGGTACAACATAAATGAACGATGTCCTTAATGTACAGAAGCTCATGACTAATTATGTAAAAGAAAGACAGATATAAACAACAGCATCATTTTATTCATGAACATATCTGCATGTAATAACTGACCGCCTTAAACCCCTCCACCAAAATATCAACAGTCCAATTATAGCTTAGAAGCTGTATTTGGCACAGCATGTCATGTTTCTTTTCCTTCCTCATAAACAAAAACAAAGAAGTGCAAGTGAAAGTTCAAGAGTCAGCGGGAAACATTAGGAAGTCAGCCAGTCTTTAGTTTGCAAACAGACTAAAAGCTGCCAAAAAAAGCAGGTCGCTCTGTGGTCTAAAATTAGGGAGCACTTGTTCTTTAGCATTTATGTTATGTAACAGGAGTGGATCTAAAAACGGGGCAAAGGATATTTTCAGTCCCTACAAAAATCAAATCGAATCTATGTCCATAATTCTTTCACTGAATCACAGTTATAATAAGTTTTCTTTTTGTGACTTTGTGAATTAATATTCACTTGTTGTCTTTTGCTGTTATTAGCTGCAGCACTACACACGTCATTAAAACTGTGGCTGCATGCAGAAACTTTTAACTTTCCTGATTTAAATTCACAAACATTTAATTATTGCAATAAGGAGATGTGCAAAATGTGATATAATCCATGTTGCCAGATCATTTCTTATGATAAAACTTGAAATGTGTGTGCCCCTCAAGAGAAATGAATGCATGCTGCTCCTGCCTAGAGTTGAGTAGGCATAACATATATAGATGTTAAACCAGATCCATTCACAGTGAGATCATTGTAGGGCATAATCTTTGGTCCAAACCACCCATGAAAAGGACTATTTAGGTTTTCCTGCAGGCAAAAGCTGAAGGTTGGACGGAGCTAAAGATGCAGAGAGGAGTGGAAAGAAATAAACACTGAGAGGACAAATTAAGCTACAGAGGGAGGAGATGAGGTAATGAGAAATGAATACATGTATGGAGAGTCAAATCATATTTTTATATGTTCCATGTAAAACATTCTGTCATTTCTGTACAAGGACAGAAAGCTTGGCAGACGTACCTCGTAGCTGTGGCATGACGAATGGTCATTTACAGTATGCTGTAATATTCGCTGTAACATTGGCTTTATGAGCACATACTAAAGGTAAGTTAATAACAAGCTAGAAAAAAAATGTCCAAGCAGCATCTTGTATAGTCAGACCTTTTCAATTAGTAAGAGAAAGTGAGCAATGAGCATAAAACGGCACAATGACAGAGCCGGAGCCAGAGTTATCAAATATGCAGTGAACGCTGATAATAGATATGTACGCTAAGGAAAATGGTGCTTTAATAGAGTTTTTAACTGTAGATCTAGAATAGAAAATTGGACATACATTCTAATTGAATACCTGGTTGAAAATGCACCCAGCACACCGTTATAAATCATGTGGAATCAGTTTTCTCGAACTCCTCTCTCCCTCTCAGCCACTTTACAAACACAGAGCAAGGCTTTTTCAGCCTCTGATAAGTGTTAATAAATTACCTGAATTTGAAAATTAATGGCTAGCCGCCTGCTTCAGGGAGATATCATTGTGTTTCATGAATATTTTGATTTTGTGATTAGATCAAAATGCTGTGAATTCCTAAACAGCCCCGATGCCCAAGCTCCACTGATCATAAACTCTTCCCTTCTTAAAAAAAAAAATCCATTCCATGCAAATGTGCTGATATGGAATAATTAGAATGAGTTTTTGCCAGTATTTTTCTGCTGTAACATTTGCATGACTTTAGATCTCACCCGACTGATCTGCTCCAAGCTGAGGGAAAATGTATGTTTTTGTGCGGCTCTCACCCCCCCTCCCAAAAAAAAATTTACCTTGCCAGGCGAGATAATAGCTTATATTGTGATGTTAAAAAGGCTTGTATTTACAAAAAGAAACAAAGGCGAAGCGGTTGCCAGTCCTGGAGGACATTGATTAGGCTCTTCCTGTCATTTCCTATTCACACACTGTATCAGTGGCATTCCAGCTCAACTGCTTTTGTGTGTTGATAGGGATCAAATAGATTTTGCACACATTGTTGTGTCACAACATTTACAGGTATGGGAATGTGAGGAAGGGGGGAGGCGTGAATAGCCGTGCAAACTTTGACTTAATAACATATTCTTGCACCATCTCATCATCATTTCTTCACAGTCTGTTTGCTGGGTTCTCTGTCACTCTCTGCATCACACGCACATCATTACTGCACAAAATCATAAATACACAAAAACAGAAGGTATAAGATTCAATTATTTATCTCGCATATCTCAGCAAAATACAGATGTGTGACACAACCAAAGAACACTGTGCAGAATTTTGGATATTGTTTTTCTCTTGTACCCTGGTCTTGGTATTTATACACTCCCTAGTCGGCAGACAGCAAAGTGTGTGGTGCAAGAAAATAACAGATACTCAATGTGAAGTTGTGCGACTTCAGATCTTAGTTAGCCAAAGTGTGCTTTCAATCAGAGAAGGATGGTGGTAGCTGTATGTGTTTGTGTGTTGGGGGGGGTGCGGGTGCGTGCGTGCATGCACATGAGTGTGGGTGCCCGGCAGCTGCACAGGGCCCCAGGGACAGGCCTGTGTAGATTGGGTCTCCTCAACCCACAGCTCATTAGTGGAGAGTGAAAGGAATCCACACAGATGGCTGTCAACGTTCAAAAAAGTCGACTGCGTGAGACATGTCAATTGAGGTTTAAGTTCCTTCTGCTCATTTCTGTGACACTGCAGTATTCAAGCAATATTTGTTTATTCTACCCAAAAAGTACAAAAACACAGAAGCCTGGTGACATCTGAAAATGTGTTTTCTAATGAGCGCTCAGACTACTGAACAGGAGCCTGCACTTGTCATTCATCACCACAAATTACTCGTTCTAACTTGACATGTTTTCAGTGCTACAGATGACGGGCTTGTCTGTTCTGCAAACACTGAGAATGGTCGCCGTTTAAACTGGAAATGTGGCATTGAACAGTCCGGCAAGACGCCATGGAAAATCAATTAGATTGTTTACCTGTCAAAGTTGGAATGGAGGCCGCGCCACTAACAGTCGCTCATCATTTTCACTCCAACACTGTCACCTGCTCTCCTCCTGTTATTCAATTAATACAGTTGAATACACAGTTGTGATATAGCGACTTCATACAGCCCGGGTTTATTTGACAGCGCACGCTCTCATGATACGGTATACAGGAATTGTATGGAAACCTGCCCTTGAACCTCATGAAAGTAAAAAGGTTTGAACTGGCAACATAAAAGCACTCAGGAAATGTGTGATATTTTCTGCTGTAACCATGGCAAAATACTGAGGAAAGCTGCGTACCTTAACTGAAATATTGTAATTCAAATTAACCCTGCACATGACTGTACTAAAATAAAAACAAAACAGGAATAACAATGGTGACCGTGGATGTTTGGACAGATTGCTGCATGTTCCGTCTAAACAGCTCTGCAGGTTTAAAAAGAGACAAACTTGCAGTAGATCAGATGTAATAAATGCATCTCCAGCAGGCAGGAGAAGCTGCAGCAACTGTACAAATTTAAAGCAGCTGTTTTTTGACACAACAACTCACGTCAGGTACGTCAACAAAACCCAATGTGTAGAACAAACTGTTAGCGGATTATGGGAGATTTTATTTTTTTATTTTAAGTTGGAGTGAGGGAAGTGGACTTGCTCATTCACTGCAGTGTGGATTAAAAAAGTTGCTCCGAAACCAGAGATGCTACTTTTCAGTAATTGTACATAACAGCAATGTGAACACCACTTGAGCTGACCTACTTATGGGGCTCAGAAACTTTTTATCCTGCAGCCAAGTCTAAAAATAACCCTGTGGCCAGTTTTAGATTCATCTCAATGGTAACCCTGACAGTTTTGCAGAGTGCCAGTGACAGAGTCCTGTTAAGCAGCAGCAGCAGCAGCAGCAGCAGCCGGCAACAGCTTAAACACTGTTCACCGCATCAGTGCTCTCTCCTCTCAGTGCTCCAGAAATCTCTTCATTGGAAATTAGAGCACAATTAAAGGGGGTGAAAAAAAAATGCACTCAATATGCATTTTCAGTTGTAAACACACACCATGGTGAGTGCTTTATTAGAATGTTACGCAACTGTAAGCCTCAACGATTACAACTCAGCTACTGTGATGGCAAAATCTTTGCATTTCCTTGTTTAGCTACAGATGAGCTTTGTGCCAGAGATCCATGTGAAGTAGCTCCCCTTTAATCATTTACTGTGAATGGCAGCAAAATGATCCTGTGAACAAATTGGTTTCATGTCCAGGCAAAAAAAAAAAAAAATCACATGGAGTTTTTGTGTTTTCTTTTCTTTTCCCCCTCATTTTCTTTTTTGTGCGTGTCATTGTGAAGACATTCTCTCTGGCTGTACGCATTGCTCCTTTAAGATGATTTGGAATTAGAGGCTTTTCATACAGCACATATTATGTAGCTTGGTGGGACTCCATTAGTCTGAATCAAAGAGGACAGCAGCCTGCGTGGCGCTACACAATAATGTGGCAGCCTGTGTTTCAGCAAATAAATAACAAATCCGCCGCTTACACTAGCAGCCAATGCAAACTCACTAATTAAAAGATGAAAGGGTGGACGTCTTCCGAGCAGTTTGATGATGCTTCATTCGTAGAATGGTAACAGTGAGCACTTGGCCACAATGAAACATGACGCTAATAAGGATCTCGAGCAGGCTAACAGTTCTGTTTTGGGGGTTCCCGTCCGTAATCTGCTGCTGTTAGAGAGAGTGCAATTAGGGCCACAGTGTTGTCCCTGAACTGACACCGGCCTGTGGGAAGACTAAACTAGCTTTTTTTGTTGTTATTGTGGAATCTATGGCCCCCCCCCCCCTTCCCTCCTCCTCACCACCTCCTCTCCTCCAGTATTCCTCCTCTCTTCTCGGAGCATCTTGGGAGCATTGAGCTCAGACAGCGGGATTAGTCAAGGATCCATCTTGAGACACAGATAATGTTTTTGCACGCAGACTCCCCTTCTCTATGCTGGCTTCTGCTTCACTGATTAGAACTCAAAACTCCACCAGAAATGGCTATTTGTTCTTAAGCTGTTTTCTCCCCCACCTCCTCTCTTTGTTGAGCTGTTTTTTTTTGTCAGCCATCCCTCTAATTCAGTGCAATAACGAGTCACAAGTAGGTCAAGACAACGCTGCAGCCGGCAGTGTCTCAGTCTCAGAGCGGACTGACAGCAACATGGCAGAGCCACAGGGCTGTTTAAATATGCCCTCTGGTCTTTCCCTCTCGCACCATCTAAACGGCTGAAAGTGGGTGGCTCTGCTACAAGTTTTCCTCCTCCACAATACAAACCAATTTCAGGGTTTGTTTGAGTAGCCGAACCTTTACCTAACAAGAACAACTTTCCCTTCCTGTTTCCCTATAACACTCTGAATAGCATAAGTTCAGTGCACAGTTCCCTTATGGCGTTTAAGTAACACACACCTTAACAGTTGTGCACTTGTAGCTGATGTAAGGGGAAGTGTGTGTGTGTGTGTGTGTTCGCACGCACTTCACCTGCCTGTCATTGTGAGTGACAGGGGAAGTATGGGGGGGGGTTGTTCAGAAGCCCAGCAGCTGGCGTCACACCTGCACAATTGTACACACACTTCCAATGGGGACCAGTGCGTTCTTTCTTTCTTTCTTTGTTTGCAAGCAGTGACACTTTACAAATAATTTATTTGTTCCCGCTTGTTTTCTTTCCACTTCCTTCTGGCGATTTGTTGTTGAAATAATTTATATCCAAAACAGCAGAGAGATAGAAATATAGTGAGGAAACACTGACAAAAGTCTGACTCTGTCTCTGTCTCAGTCTCATTATATGAAGAAGCAGTTAAGATAAAGCGCCCTACATACATTTGAAAAGGCAGGTTTTTTTTGGCCTACGCTGACACTCCTCTTTAGTCTCCACTTAAACTTCCACAATTATTTAAATCAAGCAAGCTGACATTTAAATATTAATAGTCTTCAGTTGCGAACATGAAACAATTACATGTTTTGTGTGATTGTCAAGAGGGGTGAAAAAGAGTCTCAGTTCCTGCTGTTACACACACACACACAGAGCTGAGGCAGGGCCCGAGCAAATTTAATTTAGAGACATTCTCTCCTTCCCTCCACATCCTGGGCTTTTAAGACACTGAAGTGACTGTTCTTCGCCCGTGTAAAAGAACCCCATTATCAAAGCATTAAGATATGATTAAACTGACATTTTCTTAAGAAAACGAAAAGAGTTGGGAATAAAGGGAAAGAGAGAACTACATACTCCAGATCTTATCAGGAGGGAGGTGGGGGGGGGGTGTACATACTGATCTTTGAAGGAGCTTATTACAGAGCAAGCTAAGAAGACAAGCACAGTGGTGTACTGATCAGAGGTATGCAAGCCAAATGCACCTGCTAGATTTCACTATCATTCACAGGGTGTCAGTCAGAGCTGAGGCCCCTGACTGACGCTGCTGCAACCTGAACGCTGCTCAGGGCACACTGCAAAAAGTATCCAGCTTAGTCCCGCACTGAGGCTGAAAGAATAACTGATAACAGGAAAAAAAAGGTGATATATTTGTATGATGTTGTTCCCTGCTGTCAGGTATGATATGCAGAAGGAGCTCCTTTGTATATAAGATTAACATATTTATATAACATATATGTTTTTAGATCAGGTAGAATTCTTATTTTCACATTATATTTAAGATTCCTACCTTAACGCAGCCATTATGGACAGCTTAGTTAATCCTAAATGCAAACAATTCACACCTATATCAGCTATGTGCTTTTTAAATTATTATTATTTAGACATAAAAACACTAAAAACTTTCTCACATACGTACTGTGCTGTCCTTGTTTTTCCCCCCTCACTGCCTTTCCTGGTCTAGAAAGGCTCAGATCATCACTGTCAGTGTCTGAATTCTGATCGTAGTCATTGTTACCGCTGTATGTCAGCTGAGGTACACTCGTTATAAACAAGACTGTTGTGGTGGTGGAATACAAGGTGAAGAAACTCTGTCTGAGCTGATGGAAAAGTGGAGGACTGGTGCCCATCTTTGAAATAAAACAGTACCTGCACTGTGTGTGTACAGTTAGACTAACTGACTGATGTTGAATCAATCATGTTGAATTTTTTACTAAGGCAACATGAGTATTTTATCTCTTGATCTTGACTTAAACTGTTTATTTCTTCTATCCTCCATCTTTTCTTCAAGCTAATTTGCACACTTCTGTTCTCCTCTCATCTGTTTAAATTTCACATAGAATGCATCATTAATTAAAACATTTTTTTAACAAGTATGAGCTCTGAAAAATGTAATAAAAGAAGAAGAATGGCTCCTTCCTGTAGAGGACCATTCTGCTTACTTAAGTCTTTCAGTTGACGGGTTACTATTTTCCATTAAGGTGTCTTTACACTGATGTCTGAATCACTCTCACCTCATGACTCCTGCAGTGTTTACACTCTGCCTCGTAGCCTCAGCACTGCTACATTTATTTTAAACCGTGCATGGTGGCTTTGCAGTCACTGCGTGTTGACAGGATACAGTGATGCCGACATGGAGGTGCAATGTTACACCTGGAAATAAAAATAAGTGATCTTAGAGACTGCAGAAGATGCTGAGAGAGGAAGCCTGGCGTTACAGAAGCAGATGAGGACAGACAGGTCTCTCACATGGTATTTTTGTGACGGCGCTCGTAGCACTGGCTAAATACATCTGTTTTTAGCCTGTGTTTAAAAGCAGCACAGTGTAGCTATGGTCTTGCTTCTTATTCAGTTTGAGCTGAGTGACGTCCTGTGTGGCTGAACGTGGGTAGCAGAAGGCTAAAGTTCACCTTTTTAAGTGACAGTGTAGGGTCCTGCTAGTTAAATTAAGCTCAAGCAAATGTATCTGCTGTGTATGTACTTTCTTTTAGCATGGAATAGACAACAGCTATGCAGTTTCAGGTGGGGTATACTGTGATTGGTTAGAGCAGGGGTGCCCATTACGTCGATCGCATGCCATTTAAAAAATGTTTTCTATCACCTATCCTCATGGTGCCTCAAAGATTTTTTTATAACACAGATGTCTCACTCTGTCCTGATCACCTGCACCATTGCGTGTAGTAGGATGATCGAAGGAGTGAGAGCTCTAAGCGTTAATACAAGACCTTTGGGGCAAGTTTTTGGGCCGTGTCGACAAACTGGAGTGCTGCGGCGGACAGACGGAGGACTGTAGCCTGATACCAGTTCAGACTGGATGCTGCGCGCTGTGTTTTTATAATGTCCTTCAATCATGGTGTCGGTGCTCTGGCTCGTTAGTTAGCTAACTTGTTAGCTAGTGTCTGCTAACATAAGTCCTTCCATCAATGACAGGCCGATTAACATAACTAAAGTAGGAGCAGCGGTTGAAAATGGATGGATGGATGGAGTAGGAAGACTTTGCGTGTTAGTTTTATCACTTAAAACACAGTAAAAATAGGAGTTGTTTCATTCCATCCATTTAGCAGCCTCTCTCTTCACTTATTGCCCGCAGCCTGCCTCATGACACACAGTGTTGACTGGGTACCTTTATAATATGTTTGTACTGAAAAATGTAATTTAACTACACATTGTCATTTTTAATTTGATAAACATGTGTAATTTTAAGATTTCTTTGTT
Source organism: Parambassis ranga (assembly GCF_900634625.1). Lineage (NCBI taxonomy): Eukaryota > Metazoa > Chordata > Actinopteri > Ambassidae > Parambassis > Parambassis ranga. The sequence continues at coordinate 4,568,843 of NC_041036.1, forward strand.
AATTATTTTAACCTGATTATACTGTTCATATATCCTAAAATAGAAATCAATTATAGGCTATACAGGCTATATTAGAGTAGGTAGATCACTTTGACTTGGTCATTGTAAAAAGTAGCTCGCGAGCGGAAAAAAGTGTGGGCACCCCTGGGTTAGAGCCACTATGACTGTGTCAGGTAAGACACTTGAAAAAAGTCAGCCATCTTTAGCCACTCAGTCTGCAATGTTGTCGTTTTAAACCAACGTATATGTGCCACTACACTGTAAATGTGTCCAAAAGCCTTCTTTATTTATTGTGCACTACATTTATTAATACCTTTTATTGTGTCAAATGCAAAGCAGAGTTTATAGATCCTAGAATGCTCATTGTGCATGGCTTAAACTCCATTGCATGCTGTAGTGTTACATTTATTCATAATTTGACACTTGAATGCACTGACAAAGATTTAACAGTTCTGCTTGTATTTCATTTAAGTTTCACTCCATTTATTCCTAAACAGGATGTTATTTTTGTCGTTTTCAGATCATGCACTGTCATTCTTACAATCAAGAAAATTAATGTTTGCATACAAAGCCCAGGATGATATTTCTTACAGTGCTGACCAGGGAGTGGAAGCGGCACCCCCTTTCTATTTGTCTTTCATCGCCCCCACAGACAAAATAAAGCCTACAGTAGATACTGGGGGGGCTTGGGGGGGGGGGGGGGGGTTGGAGCGCATGAATGTCAGGATTTTCTTCTAAAGCTCACAACTGCAGCCGAGGTATGCCCAGCATGTGATGTGAAATCTGTGTAATTTTTTGAAAGGCATCACATAATCAGGAGGAGTCAAAGGCTTTCTGGCAGTAATTGCCTTGTGGCCGCAGACAGAATGTACAACACTTTGCAATCTTTCCCTGCAGAGATTTTTTTTATACAAATAACACCCAAGGATGAACTCTGTGGAAATTTGCATTTGTTGCTCTGTATTAATGTACTAACTGACTCACATCTCCAGCCCCGTTTAATACATCTTCCACTATGTCTTCAAAGTCCAGCGTGGAGCCATCTGCAAGAACAAAACCTTTTTTTAAGTTACTGTGGGAAAGCAATGAGTGAATCTGATTGGCTCTGTAACATTTGTGTTTTTATATTTCACCAAAGGGAAGATTGAAAATCTTTATTTACTGTAGATCGATCCACTAGATGTGGTGCCAGCTGCCAGGCTGCACAAAGGAAAACAAGCAATATACTGTCAAAAGATCTGAACAGAGATATAACAGAGACGTTTTTGATTTATAGTCTGATCAGCTCTCCTCTGTGCGAGCTGCACGGAACTCCCTCACTCAGCCCCCTATAATTATCCCATATTTTTCCTTTCACTTTTATGTTTTTCATTTCCTTTCACACAATCTTTACTTCTCCTTTTTTTTTTCCTCTCACTGCTACAACTTTTCTTCCTGTACTGTACCCCCCACCTCCCAAACCCAGTGGATGCTCCCATCAGGGGTCTTTTTTCCAGCTGTATCATCATCTAACCATTGGGAAGAGGCAAAGGGGTGGGGGCAAAAAAGATGGCATCAAATCACTAATCAAAAGGAATCAGTGAACAACACAACAACACACACACCCCCTCTCCTCCTCCCCTCCCAGGATTCCTCTCCTCCCTTGTTTCACAGTGCGGTGGGAGGAAAGGGGAAGGGAGGGGAGGGGAGGGATAAAATGTGCATCAGTGTGTTGAGTGGTACGATGTGTAACATTGCTGCTGATTTCCAGAGTTTCGCTCAACACACTCCTGCTGAGTTAATAAATCTGACCTCTGCTTAATTAAAATAACAGTCCATCCTCCACAGAGGAAAAAAAAAAAAGAAGCAGTTTGAGAATTATTCCAACTAATCGCTAATTAAGATTTAGCAAAAAACAACAAGAAACCTGTCAAGGAAGATGTATCTATTTTTAGAGTGTATTATGAGGCAGTGGCAGCTGCATGTGGGTACTCACTCATCAGCAAAGAGACAAGTTACAGTTCCTCTGGAGAGCAGTGTTAGTACTGCAATTCCCCTAAAACAACAAGAAATAATCATACTTATTACAAGTGCATATATGAGCTGTCGGGGGAATGCACCCTTTGCTGAGGAAAGAGGCAGTGTTGCTTCGTTAATTGCTAATTTTGTAGCGTTGATCTTTCGACCAAGTAAGGTGAACGAGGCCAGCAACACAGTCACAACATAATGATTGTGCTGTAATAACTCTATCTCCTCTCTAGTCTTCAATCTTGGCCCCTGCTGCTGCGAGGGCTGTAATTCTGCAGCAAGGAGTGTTAAGAGGATATCATTATCATGTGTTTTCCGAGTAAGCTGCAGATTTGGTTAAATATAGTAGCTTTTTGTGCGTGTGTGTTTGTGTCGTTTCCTCTTCTTTTCTTTTTTTTTTCCCCAGTTTTGCATTAAAGCTGGGTCAAGCCGACCCCTCCCATGGCAGCTCTTTTCAGACGGAGCTGCCAAAGCGCCTCCTCTGCCACAAATGTAGCCAATATCGATGCCATGCTCAAAAACTGATTGAAAAGAGACTTACATGTTTCAAAGCATGCTGGGAGCTGGGGGCCAGGCGGAAGCCCAAAGTATTAAAGCTGTGATAGTTGCCAGTATGCTATAAAAAGGCAACATATGCCCACAAGTCCAGCAGTGCATCAGTGATGCAGGATGTGATTCTGAAAGGCTTTTTATTTTATGGATATTTTTTTAAAAGATTTTACTCATTAAAAAAAAAAAAAAAAAAATCAGTGGTTGCTTGAAGAAACGTACACAGTTCTTTTTTTTAATGAAAGAGTTAAGGTGGAATATTACTTCTTTTTTTAAACCAATGATGATTTCATAGTCTGTGTCACTCCATTCAATTCCCTTAAAACCTCACAGGTAATTCGGTCACAGTGATGAAAACACTGGTGCTGCAATCATACAATCTTTATTTCAATTGGAACAGATTTTGAAGGACACACAGCCGAGCTGGTAAAAGAGTAAAAGACATGACACTTGATCGAAGTTAATTAATAAGAGTATGATTTTATGAATCCCATTTTATTCTCTGATATTAAAAGATCTCTTCAGAAAGCATCAACAGCAGATTTTCTGAAAAGAGAGTTTTAATTAGTCTATAAGCGAATGACTAAGAAGCTTTTTCATTTTTTTTTCAGCTGATATCTGTAGTTTATCAGAAGATGATAAAGAAGGAGAAGAAAAAAAAGCCAGTCATCCAAATCCCCAAAGAGTCCCATTGTTATGGCAATATACTGTTCGTCTTGAAATCTGAGAGCATAATAGAAATTCTGTGGTGAAGTGTGAAGCTGCGCACTACGTTTGCATATTTATTCAGCTGTCATATCTATCTGAGCAGATCATCAGAGGAGATAAACTAAAGAGATGAGGGAATAATGGCTCTTGCTGAGAGGCTGCCGAACGATACAAGCATATTCCTGAAAAACACCAGAAACTGGGTAAACAAAAATGTACAAAGCCACAGAATTCAGAAATGAGCTGCTGTTAATGATGATGATGATGATGATAATGACGATGAAGACACAGTGAATATAATTTAAAGTTTTATGCAAACAAAGCAGAACTTTTTCAAAAGATGATCTGGACAATTTTTTGGGCAGAAAAACAAGGTACAGAAATTATTTACTCACTTATTTCAGACTTTTATGTCTAAGAGTGCATGAAGTAAAGAATCATGTGACTTTAAATGTGGGACACTGATGCTCTAAACACTGGGCAGCCTTTGTAGAAAATGTTCCTGAAAAGAACACAGCCTCTGACATTTAGTGAAAGGAGCCTGTAAGGTCAGGCTGTTGATACCTCTTGTGAAAAACCAAATTAAACATTATCAGAGCAGGCGAGGAGACACACACAGAAAATGTTCCCTTTGATTCACATAAGATACAAAAAAAGCACTTTTTAAACAGGATGTGCTGTAGGTCGCACTTGTTGGAGAAGCTGACCTTCCATTTCAGCGTCGCAGCACTTAATAGACGTTCATCTACAAGCGAGGGTATCACGGGTACCTCCGTGTCATCTATCCCTCAATGCATATGTGCACCCACTCAATGAGGACAGTATAGGAGAGCTAATTGAACAATATCCAGGAAGTGACAAGAGGACAGAGAAGCGGAAACTCTGCTCAATGGTGCCATCTAGTGCTACAGAAAAGAAAACCGGGATGAGCTCCACAGTACAGTCACAGAGAGCTCTCCCCTGCTGCTGCAGAGGAAGTTTGGATAACAATTATCTGTTGTATTTGCATTAATGTGATTGCTTTGTCTGCAGACTCATCTGACTGCAATTATAAAGAGTAGCATTAAAACACTAATTAATTAACTCAATTGTGGTTAGATTGATTAATTCTAAACAAACATGAGATCGCAGCTAGCAAATGAGCTCTGGAGTGCTGATGCATCTGGGAGTGCTGCTACAGAAGACAGTTTGATTATCTGCAGACACATGTAGTTGCAAATCTTTTAATTAACACAAACAGATAGTGGGAGTGAGTCGGTTTGTACAACTATCCTGCCTATTACTCATAATCATAATTTGGTCAGTTTTTAAAAGAATGTGTGACTGAGGCAGTGATCGTGGAAGAAGCTGCAATTATACCCCAGAGTATGTTGCGCATGTGCGTGCATGCGTAGGCGTGGGCGTGCGCGGGCACACGGACGGCGTGCGCATAGAAAAGTGTGCAAAACAAAATGGGTCTTGACATGGAAAGTCATCCCACAAAAAGAGATAATCAAATTATGATCAAACCAAAACAGATGGTCACATAAATCATCCGTTCATATGTTGGACTAGTGCCTCTGTTGCAGAACAATGAATCACTGCCTATCAATGCTACAATCAAAACATAAGGGCTGGGGTGAATACAAAAATCTGTTATTATGGTTTTCCTCAATTATTCAGTTTGAACTGCAAAAAGTGGAATTATATATGAGAACAAAAACTGTTTAAATAGCAAATGTTGGCTGTCATATATCAGGAAACAGGTTTTCATTTTGGACTTTTTGTGTTTTAAAATAATCTTCCTTCAATAGAAATTTCTTCCAGATTGATGATTTTGATGAAAAAATATTATTACATTTTTCAGCATAAATGCATGCATGCACCTTCATTATCCATACAAATCCTGGACTCCTGAACTAGATTTAAAAAGGAGCAGTCAGTCAGAGCCCCCTTTCTCAGTGTGCTGTCAGCATCTGCACATGCAGAAAAGCCTAATCAGAGAGATACCAGTAAAGTGCATGTAATACTTTAGAGATTTAATGCAGTTTTTAATTGGATAGAGGCCCATTATTTTTCAATACAGAAGGGGCACTGAGGCACATAAAGCTCTTGAATATTTTTGCAAATCGTGTTCAACAGCATAATGATTAACCATGGCACTAAATTTGCCTCACAAAATGAAAAGCAAACTTCATGCAAGGCGTAATTTAATTGTTTCCCTTCACATTTTCTGCCTCCCATTGTTGGAAGCTTAACATTTTTAGAGTCTGCTTAACAGCTGCCTTGTGATGCTTGAGCTGCAACAATGTGACTGACAAATGTTTTGAAGTAGCTGCAGACTTCCCAGTGTCTTCGTAGGCGACATGTCAGGGAATCTTACATCATTTTATGTCACATTTGAAGCCTTATTACAGGGATATTTTTTTTATTCTGTGCATATTAACACTAAATGTCTTCCAGCTGATGCCATAAATAGCACTTTTAATGTTGTATTGTTTTGCGACATACATCCTCCAGCTGCTAGTATTGAATAATATCTAAGTTTAATGTTTAAAAATGACAAATCTATCATAAAAATGTGTCTAGCGCTAACCTTGAAATTCATCTAAACATTGTTTTAAAAGCTATTCTCGTATAAAATCTGCCTTTTACAAGCATTATGTTTCTGTACTAACATATCACATACTTGTGTTGAACATTTTTGTTATTGTACAATAAAACATTGCAGCACAGAACTGTAGGTCACATTTCCATTTCAACCTGAGGAGAACACTGCCATCTGGGCTGCAATTATAGGTAATGCAGGCCTTTGAATATTCAGTCAGAATCGGGTTTATTGGTCATAAATGCACACATCACTAATTATGCACACACAGGTGCATTATTAATTTGTTTGAAAATGATGGTTAAATATATGTAAATAACTACAGAAATACAGAAAATGTCTGAAAAAAGACTGATAAATTACAAAATATGTAGTTACACAATACGTATTATGCAGAGATAGACATGCACAACCTGCTAGTGACTAAAAGCTGCACAAAATGGGCATTTCTCTAGAATTAATAATTGCCTTTGGTTATTTTTCAGCATAGTGACACATTGGCATGGGAGAGTGGACCATTCATCAGTGTGTCTTACCCATGTGGAATAACTGTTGCGGTGTCTCCTGTGTAATACAAAAGGCAGACTTGTAGTGCATGCCAGACAGCAGAGGACATGAAATATGTTTCCTGTCCCAGGGTGCAGGTATGAGAGCTGTTTTTGTTTATTTTTTGGAAGGTGGCACTGATGATAGCTGTAAGTGATTGGTGTGTAGGTCATCAACTATACTGCCTCAGTGTATATCCTAAGCTAGAATTTTCATCGTAATATCTTAAATTTAAGCCCTGAAAAACTGTAAATCACAAAAAGCTTGTGGTGCCAAGTGACTGAGGATGGCGCCTTGCCTCAAAGTCTTCTATTGTCACCACTATCTGAGCATGCTCAGAGTCAAGCTGCTGTTACTGGAGAAATAAGAGCAGCAGTACATGCTAATACAACATAGAGAAATACAGTAAATCCCCCCTCCTAATATAGACATTATGGATAATACCACATGATTATGTAAAATAGGGCATAGAAGAATTCATCATAACATCACAATATCTGTTCCATATTGTGAATTCTGGTGTATTGTGCCATCTTAATTTGAAAACAACAAACTAGATACACAAGTCTGGTATAAAAGAACTTTAAGTGAAATCATAAAAGAACAAAAATATTATTTAATTTCATAGAAATCTCCTCTTTGGTTTGCCTAATAAAACATACATAAATTACCAACTGACTGCTGTATAATCTTGTGTTTTTTCCTCTTTCAGATCTGCCCTGCCTTTAACACACACTTGCTCCAGCTGCGGTGTGATATGTGAGCACAAACACAGTAAACAAGCCTCTTTCTGCCTGAGCAGAAAGCACTGATAATCTGCCTGAGCATTATCTTATGTCACTTTTTTGTGCATGCTATGCCCTTCTAATGCCAGAGTTTCACCATGTCACAACACTCGAAGCTGTGCTATGCTGAATTCCAATCCAGTCAAAAGAGAAGTGACATCTGTGTTGTAGTGCTGGTAGAAGAAAAAAAATGATAACAACAGCCTCCCTCTAAATCCAGCGGAATGGCAACTTTCCTCATTCAGCAACACAGAGACTTTTGAGGAGATGCCATTGCTGCCTCATTGGTTTTTCACTCCCTCTGATTACTCCTCTCATCTTATGTAAATCCTCTTAAGTCACATGTTATTGTTTATTGCAACTGTGAAGGTTAGGTGTTCCTAAGCCCTGTGCGTGCGCTTATCTCACCAGCGCATGCATCTTTGTCTCTCCAATGTGTCTTGTTTTCGTAATACACTAATGGATGAGAAAAGTTGTCTGGACTGATGTGCCACAGACAACCAATCCACTGCAGAAAAATATTAATCTCTCCCAATGGCTAACAACTGTTCATGAAAGAGAGGCAGTTGCATGCTCCAGGGATATCACAGCGTTATCAGAAGCATGCTGTGTTGTTGGGATTTTTTTTAAATACTGAATACAAACAATTCACTTCATTTTTTTTAAATAATGACCACAGAAAATGTTTTCCAGCAGACATTTTGACTTGTTACCAATAATTCTAATTATGTCATGGTTCAATCATTGCTTGTAATTACTCCTGTTTTATTTAGTAGAGGACAAAAACCTGCAGTTCCAGCAGCAGGTTGCTGCCTGTTTGTGGGTATTGTGTAGTGAAAAATGACAAAAAACAACCTTAAAAATTAGGATATTTTCTGATGTATCATACACTAATGTGATGATGCTGCCTACATCCTCCATTTTTGTTGTACAATAATTGACTGTAGAACTAATTTGATGATGTTATGTCACTAAGACAGTCGTATTGTAATGACTCCACCAAGTTTCAATTGCTGGCATAAAACTTTCAGATTTCATATTTTAAAATGAATATATTAAGATGTTAAGAATTTTCTGTCCTGCTTTGATCAAATGGAACACTAAACTTAAATCTAGCTTGACCATTTTACACTAAAAAAACAAGCCATTTAATGACCTCTCTTAAATTGTGGGCAGGATTATGTGTAGCTGCAACTCAAAACAAGTACATTTATGCATTATAATGTCACTTTTTGTGTGTCAAACAGAGCTAAAAAAATACGATACGACACGATATCGTGTAGCGGCAGAATACGGTGAGGTCAGAGGGTGATCTGCCCCGCATGCTCTCCTAGTTGAACTCATTCTGTTTGGGTTTGAGAGTGGCAGCAAATACATCACGTTACACTTTCTAAGCATAATCGAGTATTGTTGGTATTAATATATTTTCGTACGGCAAACAATATATTAAAGTGTCACCTCTAAAGCCGGGCATACACTGTGCGGTTTTGGTAATGATTTCGTCTCCAACTCCAACTTCACACAACTTCAGGTGCTCAGGTGATCACATAGACCCGGAAATTAAACGTGTCTAACCCGGAACTGTTGCTATTACAAAGAAATAGTCCAACTCTGTCAGAATTTATGTTGCGTGTTTCTGCCACAGCCTGCATCACCTCTGTCCAACGGTGTGTGGTCGCCGCCATGTTTGTTGTCATCTGTATGCAATTTCGTGTAGTCGTAGGGATGTTGGGCGTGTCCAGACAACGCATGCGCAGAAGGGGAAAAACACGTACTCGGGAATCTGGCCGTGCCTCTGCTTGAACTGGGCGAGACCCTCAGGAGGAGCGACAAAAAAATTCAAAACATGTTTGACCGGCTTTACCAAAGAAAAAAATAACTGACAACAAGACGGTTATGGACAAAAACATGTGTTGAAAGCTCTGAATGTTTCGTCATTGTGTTCTGAGGATCTCTGTTCAGTGGGTTTTGGAACAACTTGGAGAGGCACACTCGGGTTTATCCGTCTGTATAACTTTTTCTAATCTGTTACACATCGCAGAAGTCTCTGCTGCATTTTTTGTGGACTCCCGTGTCTCACATGAACTTTGGAGCTGATGTACTTTTGCAGAGCCTCTGCACACAGACGGCCAAAAAAAAACCAGAGCGCAGAGTTCAGTTTGCAGTTAACTTCTGTGTGAGTTGTGCGCAACAGGAATGGCAGAGCCCAGCGGGATCCTGATTATTAAAGGGGGTAAAGTCGTGAACGAGGACTGCTCGGCGCTCAGCGACGTCTACATTGAAAATGGGAAGATAGTTGAAATCGGAACCAATCTTCATATTCCGGCGGGTGCGCGCGTAATTGATGCCACCGATAAACTGGTGATCCCGGGAGGCATCGACACGCACACGCACATGGAGCTGGAGTTTATGGGCACCAAGGCTGTGGATGACTTCCATATCGGAACCAAGGTACTGTAATAATAAAGCAGAAGGCAAGGAAAGCTTTATTTATATAGCACTATTCATACACAAGGCAATTCAGAGTGCTTTACATAAGATGAAATCACAGAATAAAAACATGTTAAAACATTAAATTAAGAAGGAAAGTACAATCATAAAAAGAATAAAATCATAAAAACATCAAATAAAATCAGAATGATTAAATGAGAAGAGTGCAGTTAGAGAATTTAAGAGAACGCTGCAGTAAACAAGTGTGTTTTCAGGCCTGACTTAAGTAAAGTGAGCAGACCTCAGGTGTTCAGGAAGGCTGTTCCACAGGTGAGGGGCAAAATAACTGAATCCTGCTTCACTCTGTTTGGTCCTGACCCTGGGTACACACAGCAGACCCGTCCCTGATGATCTCAGGCGTCTGCATGGTTCATAGGGAGCCAATAAGTCCAGGATGTATTTTGGTCCTAGACCATTCAGTGCAAAGTTTTGAAATGTATCTTTTGACTCACAGGAAGCCATGTGCAGTGATTTGAGGACCGGTGTGATGTGGTCCATTTTCCTGGTTTTACTCAGAACTCTAGCAGCAGCATTTTGGACCAGCTGCAGCTGCCTGACTGATTTTTTTACTAAGACCTGTGAGGACGCCGTTACAATAATCTAGCCTACTGAAAATGAATGCATGTATAAGTAGAACCCAGTTCATCATGTTTATTGGAGGGTGAGTTCATCACAGTCTGACCTGTGACCAGTAAGGCTGCCAGGAAAAAGAACCAGAACTATTTCTCAGACAGATATTTTATTGACACTTTATTATGATTCTCTTTAACATTTAAAGGTGCACATCTTATACAGACTAAGTACAGAACAGCCAGAGTATCCTCAAAAGGATGTTCCTTAAAATTGTGCCACTTTTACCTAATCTTCCATTTGCTGTAAATGGAGGTGTAGCCTGAAGACTGAAAGTGGTCTGCCCAGCTCTCTGCGTCCTTTCTAGGGCTGGGCAGAGCACTTCAGGGGGCTGAAGAAAAAGAAGACTTAGAAGTGTGTCATTACTTCACATGAGCAATCAAAGAGGAATAGCAGAACAGACAGAAGTATCTCTAAAGGAAAATTTAAGTGGAAGATCAGGATGAACTTCCATGACTAATGGTGCAACAACCCCAACCAGATCCATCTTCACCCACCTGTTCATGTGGCCCAGGGAAGCCACTCTGCAGCACCTGGTGTACAAAACCTGATTTCCTGCAAGATCGAGAGAAAAGGGACAGAAAATCACAAAAGTCCCAAAGGATGTCATTAACCTGAGGTTGGAAAACAGCTGGAGTATTTGTGAAGCGGCCATGTTTATGTTGTCCACACCTTGTACATTATAATTTAACAGGCTGCTACACAAGTAGGTCATAATGCATCAAATGGCAATTAGGAGTATGCTTCGGCTTTATTAGGAGTAAGTGGTTTATAAGTGAGGTGTTTAAGTGCCACTTTCAGTCAAAGCGGAGCAGAATGATTTGGGAAACATGCAGCAGCAACACCCACAGCTTCACATAATGTCACAGGACCCCTCAGAGTCAGGGTGGCTCCTTTGATACTGGCATGCATCAACATTAATAAATCATTCACCTACAGTCATCTGGTAATTATTTATTTTTCTAACAATGTGTGCTTGAACATAAGTGTTGTACATCTGTCATCTGACCTTTGGGATCATGTCACCTTATTGCTTCGTCCAGTGTAAGCAGCACATGATCTTCAGATGTCTTTTAGGCATTCTCTTCAGCCGGGGGAGGGACAGGACTCAGTTTTTTGGTTATATAGCCTGCTGGTTAATCTTTAACTTCCATCTCTGTGGTAATGTGTGCGTTTCACCAGGCGGCTGTAGCCGGAGGGACTACGATGATCCTGGACTTTGTCATCCCCAAAAAGGGCATGTCTCTCCTGGAGGCGTACGACCGCTGGCGTAAGATGGCTGATCCCAAAGTTTGCTGCGACTACTCGCTGCATGTCGCCGTCACATGGTGGAGTGATGAGGTGAATGACTTCTAATGCATGTTGAGATTCATAGTAAGAAAGACAGAAGATTCCCATCATGGTCAAAAATCCTGCCCCTTAACTTAGATCTTCTTTTTAATATTCGTTAATTTCTCTAAAACATTTTCAGGTTAAGAAAGAGATGGAAACCCTGGCCAAAGACAAAGGAGTCAACTCCTTCAAGATGTTCATGGCGTATAAGGATGTGTTCATGCTGCAGGACTCTGAGTTGTTCGCTGCCTTTTCTCAGTGTAAGCAGATTGGAGCCATAGCTCAGGTGCATGCTGAGAATGGAGATTTGATTGCAGAGGTTAGTATGATTATCTGCTGTTTAGAGGGAATAAAAGTCATAATGTTTGTATTAAAAAAAACTCTGAAGCTCATGCAATATTAAAAATAATGAGAAGACCCATGTTGCTCAGATCAGTGCCATGATATTGCAAATTTGTGTGCTGCTTTTTGGGGGTAAGTTTGGGTTAGTGTTGGGGTCAGCTAAAAAATGTCTGTGTGTACACAAACCACAGACCAGAAGTAATTATAAGTTAATGTTCCATCCCGATGGTGGCTAAGTGTCACTCCAGGTTAAGTAAACATGGACCCTGTGGCAGTGATACTAATGTAGTTCCAAACATTCTGAATGAATACCTGTTAAGTGGTTCCATGTCTACTGACAGAAATAAGCAGCCCATCTGTTTCTGGAAACCCCCAGTATACGTGTGCATCCTGTGCTGCAGTGTAGCACTCATGATTCCTTCCACTTAAAGGCCTATTATTTTTCAATATGCTTCAATTCAATCTATTTTAAATGTAATTATAAACATTTACCACTAGAGGGAAGCAAATTCCAGAAAACAACAAGCCCTGGCTGGCAGCACATTCTGCCCTCTGGGAAAAGTGTTCAATACTCAGCCAATATGGAACTGAGGCATGTTGGTCCAAACCCATACCTCACACTTTTGAATTTCATTTCATGAATATTGATTTTTCTTGTCAGCATATTTGTGGTGTGTTGTGTTGTGTCCCTTCCACCCTCCTAATCTTTTCATGTCCTCATCCCTGCTGGGACCCATCAGGGGGCAAAGAAGATGCTGTCCCTGGGCATCACAGGGCCCGAGGGCCACGAACTGTGTCGGCCAGAGGAGGTGGAGGCCGAGGCCACCCAGCGAGCCATCACCATCGCCCACGCTGTCAACTGTCCACTGTATGTTGTCCATGTCATGAGCAAATCTGCTGCTAAGGTGCTTTCTGAAGCACGCAGAGACGGTGAGTGTGGGCTGCTGTTTAAATAGAGCTGGGTGAGAGGTGATGGCCCTTCGCAGCCTTTTAAGCTCTTGGACAAACAAGTCATTGAGTGATTTCTTTTTTATAGATTATTAGTGATTTGCTGTTTTAGTACGATTCTTGTTTTGATGATAAAAAAGCTTTCTTTCTCTCTCACCAGGCCGCGTGGTGTTCGGAGAGCCCATTGCAGCTGGATTGGGCACCGATGGTACCCACTACTGGAACAAAGACTGGGCCCATGCTGCTAGCTTTGTTATGGGTCCTCCTCTCAGACCTGATCCCAGCACCCCTGGATATCTGATGGATCTACTGGCCAAGTAGGTGGAAGTGAAGACAGAGTAGCCAAGACATCCAATGGAGTTCAGAAGGCAAAGCAGCAATGTGCAATACAGGATAGAATTTATTGAAACAGATGTCTTGTTTGATTTCATTTCAGCAATAAATCTGTATCATTTAGACGTTTTTCTGTCTGTTCCAGTGATGATCTGAGTGTGACGGGGACAGACAACTGCACCTTCAGTGTGTGCCAGAAGGCGCTGGGCAAAGACAACTTCACCAAGATCCCAAACGGAGTGAACGGTGTGGAGGACAGGATGTCAGTCATTTGGGAGAAAGGAGTGGTATGTCCAAATATTACACCTATACATGATCTGACACATAACCCCGAAGCTGCAGCAGTGTGCTGTGTAGCTTCCTCACACAGACCTTCGAAGCACAACATCTTAAGTTGTTGTCTCTATGTGCATGCATGCTTTTGCATATTAGCATGGTGCTTCTCACTGTGATGGCTGATGACACACTGTGTATTAGAGCTAAGGTTTTTGGGGGAATATGAATTATTTAGGCATGTATAACACAACAAGGCCCCTGCAGTGTCCACTTTGCTGGTATCAAGTTGTGAAGATTTGTCATGACTTGACAAATGACAAAAGCGCGAGCCATTGAACTCCCTGCTGTGCATGCATGGACTTCTACCGTGAAGATTTGTCAGGTTAACAGTGTATTCACTCTTTTAAATGTATGGCCTAATGTTCATTATTTTGACTTTCCTCATATTTATAGATAAATAATCTTTCGTTTCTCAACAATGAAAACCAATAAAGTCTCAGAGCTGCAGATTGCCGCAGAATGCAGACGCTGCGTTTTCCTCCTCGCCCGCCCCAAGGCCACTGGAAAGATTTACTACATGCAACAGTGCTTGCAAATCACACACATTAGATGATATTTTGGCAGAAACGAGTCGCTTGCTGCATAGTTAAGCGCTGACCTTTTGTCTGCTAATTCTGTATATTGTTGTCACCCAGTGTGACCCCCCCCCACCCCCACCCCTTTGCTCAAACTGGGTACTTTGTGCTTTTTCCCTCCCCTCAGCACAGCGGCAAAATGGACGAGAATCGATTTGTGGCTGTCACCAGCAGCAACGCAGCAAAAATCTTCAACTTCTACCCGCAGAAAGGCCGTATCGCCAAGAATTCAGATGCTGATGTGGTTATATGGGACCCCAAAATGACAAGGTGAGGACACCCACACTCACCCATTCAGCAACATGGGGCTTCAAAGAAAGTCCTGAGATTGTGTTTATGTAATTCAAATGCAAATCCTGAAGGTATTTTTTTTTATATATAAAACATTTAAGTCACTATTTCTATCAGCACCAGATGGTGCTGCTGAAACTCTGGGCCAACTTGAAAGCATGTCTTCAGGGCGTCGACGCTTGCTTAAATAAGATAAGGTTTTAAAGTTTAATAGTAAAGCATGTAGGCAATAGATATAGGCAGCTAAAAAGAGAGGTGATGATGTATCCTTGATGTTTGGCCACCTCAGTATACACACACACAAACACACAAACATATAAACCCGCCACGTAAGCTGATTACGTCTGTGTTCCATCCAGAACTCAGGATATGTCATCCCTTATCTACAGCTGCAAATTAAAGCATAGCATGATTTACATATGAATCAAATTCACCACTCAGTAAAAAATAACCGTTGGAATGATTAATTATTTTCTATGTTTAGTTGGATTTTAGCACACTTACATAAGCTAGATGCGCACTACATCGGTGGGCTGTTGCTGTGATGGGTCATGGTGAGGATCTTTAATATGACAAATGTTTCATGTGGGAGCTAAACCGATTTATTATAGTACAAGAATGAAATGTTGAGGCTATTTTCAGATTCAGAGAATCATTTAAAAAAAAGATGTGGTTGTTTCTGTTCCTTTTCTTATTATTCCATCCATGTCCTGATTATGGAGCAGAGGACAGTCTGCTGTTCTGTGAGGAACAGATGCAGACACAGAGGACAGTTTTGCATTCTTGAAGCTTGCGTACTGTAGCACACTTATATAACCCAGAATGGCGCTGCGCAGCCCCTCAGGGAGGTCACTAACAGCTGATGTGAATTGAAGAAGAAGAACACATTACACACCCGATGTAATTTGCTGTAAATGAATTCACTGGTAATATGGAAAAAAAGCTTCAGTGTGGAGTAGTTTACAGTGATTTGATCCTCTCACTCAGGCCCTGTCAGCCTCGGACCTCACCTGTTTGTTTCGCTGTCTCTTTTTCTTCATCTCCATCGTGTGTACTTGCGTCCGTGGATGCCTTTCAAACGTGAAAGTGCCCCGTGTTTGATTGCCGCAGCCGTGAATTCATCTGTGAAACTGCCTAATTAATTGCCCTCGGCGTAAGTGTGGCTTCATAACATCCGGGACCCGAGGCCACAAACGGTTGCATGACCAGAGACGCTGAGGAAGTTCACTCAATTGCCTTATTTCTGATAATTGGGCTACTTGAATAATGAGGACACATTCTGTTTTTGAAGGCACACTGAGCATAGGGTGTGACTTCACAAATGAACAGGAAATATGTGTGTGTGTGTGTGTGTGTGTGTGTGTATGCCGGAAAAACCTTCCAGAAAATAGACATTCAAAGGAAGTGGCTGAGTCAGACCTATTTCCCTGTTCCCTGCTGATTTAGTCTCTCACTCACATATGATTTATGTGTTAGGCATCATCACTTCCCACTGTGCAGAGCATTTCCTTATTTTTATTATGATGAGATTTTCTGCATTCTCCAAGAAGTCCTTCAACCTCTCTAATGAGAATGCGCTTCAATCTGCTGCTACTAGCTGCAGTATAGGCCATGGTAGAGGACTTGTTAGCTGGTTTTAACATCATTTTCAGACCATTTTTGAAGTTTCCAGCCAAGCAGCCAATGCAAATAAAGCCAATACACAAGACACTGGAGAGCTTTCAGCAGAATCCATTATTATTTTCAGTGGAGACCCAAAAAAAACAGCAACAGATTCTTTCAATTCTTCTCTGTGTGGACAGACCTACCATCTGTTTGAAGTGGTGACAGCTTTTGTGTGTATTTGTATCATTTTATGTGTATATTGTTAGTAACATTAGAGTCCCATCAGTCACAGCACAATAAAACAGTGTAAAATGTCCAAGAGAAGTCTCTAAATAAAGCAGACAAATCATCCACTGACTGCTTTCTACTGCACATCATGGTAGGAGGGCTGGAGTTGCCAGTTTATAACAGGGCTTACACTACATTACCTTGGTTTAATATGTAAATTAATGTATTTGTATGCTGTGTTTGTTAAGGTTGAGCATGTAAACTCACAAAGCAGGGTGAAGCTGTGGTATTAGACAACATAAACTATCTAACATTACATGTATTCTAAATTTGTAATGACTTAAACGCCTCTTTCCTTGTATTCTTTCCTCAAAACTCATTTGTATTCAATACCCAGCTGCAGCACACACAGTCAGTTTTGTTATTTTTGGAGACTTGTCTATACTGCAACCTCGTGTGGCGGTGCTCATGCAGCAGTCTTCGGGTAGACGCCACAATAATGTAATAAGCAGAGCTGAAAATGTTGAGGTGTCTTTTTATTGACTGAAAAGAAGCTTAGGTTATGTGCTTAGTAAGGCTTTCAGAAAAGAGAGCATCACATGAGCAAAAGTTGTAAATAATACAGGATGCTGCTCACTGCGGCACAGTGTGAGAGCCGCCGTGTGTGAGCACATCCTGGCCTGATTCAATCAGTTTCAGATTAGAGTGGAGTGCATTGAGATTTCATAATAGGTTTATGTTTTCTTGTGCTATTCAGAAAGCGTGTTGAGATTACCTCCCTCCTCCTCACCAGGGCTGCATGTGACCAAGAAGTTGAGTTGTAAAGTAGCTTTGTGCTGTTTTTTTTTTTTAGGAGGATATCAGCCAAGACACACCACCAGGCTGTGGACTACAACATCTTTGAGGGCATGGAGTGCCATGGCGTCCCCGTCATCACCATATCCAGAGGAAAAGTGGTCTATGAACATGGGCAGCTGAATGTGTCACCGGGACACGGCCGATTCATCCACAGAAAGCCCTTCTCTGAATTTGTTTACAAAAGGATCAAGCAGCGCGAGCAGGTCGGTCTCTCTTTCCTTAGCTTTAGCCTCTTTCAGCTCAATGTTTTGTTTTTTTTCCAGCCAGCACACAAGCATTTCCAGAGGGTCTTCAGCTTCATGTGGAATTTGAAACAACTCTGATGAGGCGCTGTGCACACAGAGGTGACATAACCTTTCTCTCTGCTTTGTATTTGGCCTTCAGGTGGGGAAACCTACAGCTGTGATCAGAAAGCCCTATGAAGGCAAAGTCATTTCTCTATGAACATGAAAGGCACGCTGAATCTCCAGCTGTGTGCTTCCAGAAGCTGCTGAAGCCAGAACAACCAAATATTTCCTCACAGATGAACCTCCTCCACATTTTAAACAGCCTGTTTCTACCCTTTAAATTACTCTGTGCAGCACCGGTGGGGGGAAGTTGGCCTGCGCTGATTGACACTTAGGTCACCGTTTCACCGGAACATTGCACCACCTTGTATTTTTCCAGCTGTGTAAGGTTTCCAGGTCAGCTCTGCTCAGTGCACAGGTCAATAGAAACCAGTCTGCTGCAGAAAATTAGATTTGTTCCCACGTAAATATTATGTAACACTCTGTAAGCAGTGAAAATGGGGCTTATGCTTGACTTCATGGATAAAAGAAAAACAGGCATTTTATGATATTTTATGTTTTGCACATTATTTTATGCAATAAAATCCACGCGTAGCAGCATCTGTTTTGTATTTTTTTTCCAGACAATTTTTCTTTACCCCATTTTTCTAAGTGCAATGGATTACAAGCGAGATGTTTCTCACCCAAAAGCGCCCATCACGTTAATAAAATATTCATTAAAATACGCTGACATGTGTGAAAGTATGAAGATTTACTTCACTGACCCAGACTGGCTCAGTGTTTGCATATTCAGCAAGATCTCACATAATCATATGCACTCCATCTATGACCATGTATGGACTGCATTCATTCCTTCCCGTGGTGAAAAAGAAGAAGGAGGAGGAAAAAAAAGGGGCTGCGGCTGTCAACAAGCATCATGTGGCAGCTTCCCATTGGGCTGGCGTGCTGGCGTGGTATTATGCCACAGGGCCAGTTGAGACATAGTGTGAGCTTATCAGGTTGCCACACGGGTCAGTGGCAGCGTGTGAGTCACAGAAGGCCTACTCATCCTTAAGCTAGACCGCTTCCTTCCTCTTGTCTCTGACAGCGGGAAGGATGGTGGGGTGGCCGGCGGTGTGTGGGAATGTACAGTCAAAACTGAGAAGACCTTATTTAATCCACTCATCTGGATTAATTGTAACTTTATTTACTCATCACCGTTTGATTAATTTTATTTCTGTTTTAAGCTATTGAGATAATTTAGGGTCTCAGTGGTTTTGGTGTATCTAGGATGTCTGCTTAGCTGTGAAAAGACATGTTGTGTCTTTGGATGATCTGGCCAAGCTAAAGCACATTAAAGGGAAATAAAATGGGACCTTGAATTGAACCCTGAGGAGCACCACAGGTAATATTAACAATGTATAACATGGTGACTGCAAATGGTCTTTGTAAAAGGTACGAAAAAACCCACCAAATGCATCTTCTTACCCACCCAGGTCTGAGAAATGCTAAGAGCTAGAAGCTAAACAAAGAAGGTAATGGCTTCCCTGGACAAATCTGTGATGTTTTTTATACAAAAAATGCACTCCAGTTTGCTAGAAAGTGCTCCTATAGGTCATTAAAGAGTCTGAAAACAGTTAACACTTTTATAGCCATAAAAGGCACAGATGTGGACAGGAGGCTGGTCACTCATATCACCTACAGTAAAGAACACAAGCTGTGTTTTTAACTCTTTTTTTAGGACACTCCAGGATGTGCTTTGTGTTATATAAGATTCTCATATGATTCATCACATGATTTCATCACCACATTCACTTTTGATGACGACAGCAATATCCAACATGTCAACAGTGAGCACATTTAGAACATAGAAATCTAATATAGAAAAAAATCTTTATAAAATAAATAAAAATAGATCACAATATTACATGATTGATAGGATTTAAGTAGTTGTAAGTGCATTAATAAATATGTTTTATTATCAACTCTAAAGTTGTTGATCAATAACTCCCTGTAAACACCAGCCAAAGAGGATTTTTAATTACTATATCCTGCCAAAGCTTTCTGATCTGCCACTTTGCACCTGTCACAGCAGACTGTGACCTGCAGACTGTGGCCTGCTGCTGCGTTAGGTGAAGACGTTAACACCTGTGGGATGGTAATGAACTGTGACAGTGTTTAAGTAGAAAGAGGACAGTGCTGTTGACTGCACAGCTGTCTTAGATTATGTAAGCAAATATCTTGGCTCCACACTGCTTTACACGAGGAGGTAAAATACAGACCTGATACAGTAAAAGGCAGATTACCATAATTCACTGCTACCATCATAAATGTATCACTGTGACTGTGCATGCTCACAATACTCATCACTGACTGTCATCTGCCTTGTTATATAATGCAGAGGATGCAATATGTAAGTAAAACATATGTGATAAAATGGAACTAATCATAACCTCTTGATAACTGGTTGGCTACAGTGGTGGAATGTAACTAAGTATTTGTACTTTGTTACTTCACTACATTTCTACAATGTTTGTTGTTACTCTTCACTTTTTATGAATACAGTTTTGCCAACATGTTGACTCGATCTAGACAAAAATGTGGATTGTGTGAATTTTAAACCAATCAGGTGGCTCTGTCTGCTCCAATGACAGCAGAGCTTGTGTCTGGCAGCAGCACCGCAGTAGATAGACTGTCTCTGTCCTCCTCTCCTCTGCAGCTAACCTTACCATTGAACATGGATCCAGAGTCGTGGATACACCAGAGCATTCTGTGTTCTGCGTTCTGTATCAAAATGGCACCGCCTCACTGACAGACAACTCACTGTGTGAGTACTTTTACTTTAAATACTTTAAGTACATTCTTACATTTGTACTTAGACTTTCACTTAGGTAAAATTGTTAATGTAGCCCTTCTACTTTTACTTAAGTATACATTTTGCTGGGCAATTGTACTTTTACGTACCCAGCTTCAGTACCTCCTCCACCACTGGTTGGCTATTATCAATATGAAATTGTTCCTTCCATAAGTTCTCCATGGTTACTATTATGATCAGCTGGCAGACTGACCTGTAGGTGATAAAACTTAATGAGCTGTTGTTTGCTGAATGATAATAATACAATAGATGCAGATGAGGGAGACAGAGACAGAGACGAGTGTTGACACACAGCACCTATTTATTATTAAAAATATACAGTCAGAAAAAAAACTGCATCCCAGCAGAGCACATGCAGCGTGAAGGAGCTGTCACCTTTGTTTACAACAGTACACAGTATAATATACTAGCTTCGTTTATGGTGCTGGCTTACTATGTAAATAACATCAAACATACTCAAAAAACAAAAGGCTGTCTGTCCCATCAGTCATAGCGTGGTGCATATAACACCAGCTGTAAGAGGAGGTATCATGTAAACATAACAAAAGTTGTGTAGCTTAAACAAATATTTCCTCAGACGATACTTTGTGGGTTTTCTTTGGGATGGAAGAGGAGCGGGCACCAGAACTGTGGCTGAGGAGAAACAAAGAGAACATGCGTTAACATTTTTGACCTGAAACATCTGTGATTCTTCTCTGTGTTGGATTATACAAACCTTAACGACAAGTGATGCGGCGCTGCTGCCACTCTTCTTCTCCTTCCTGGTTTTTAATCGTTTCCTCAGTATTTTTCCATGCAGGTACTCCACCCTCAGCTCGGCAGCATTGGTGAAGAATTGTTCACAGACCATCAGCCTGAGCTGGGACATTTTGGAGGCCATCAGAGCCATAACAAGCAGGGTGAGCAGGATGGCGGTCAGCGGTAGCACGGAGGTGTACAGCAGCAGCTTCGGTTTGGGAAGGCACTTCCTCTCAAACAGGGTCACAGAGTAGGAAAAGTCTTTTTGATGGTTTTCCTTAAGAAACGGTATTCCAACTGTGATCCCCTGGAAAAAAAAAAGATTACAGTGTTCAGTGGAGGAAACAGAAGAGAATCTAAAACATAAATAACACACTTACTTTGATGCTCATCAGCAAGGGGACGTGGAACGGCTCCAGCTCCGATAACCTTGTTGTTATGATGTCAATGAAACAATACAATAAGGCATCCACAGTTATAAATATCACCCAAGCTACAAAATGGGTGGCAACTGGAATTCCAAATTTGAACACAGCTCTCCCCTCTCTGGCGGAGGGCCGGGCAGAGGGGATGGAGGTGTACAGCTTCTCTTCCTCTGCTGTGAGGGGGAGGACGTGGGGCCTCCCTTCCGCCTTCTGCTTCTCGTCAAAGCGAACAAATCTGCTGCTGATGAACCTGTTTTGATATTTCATGTCGCTGCAGTATTTCTTTATGTGCAGGGCGATAAACACCATGAGCACGAGGAAGCTGACGGCAGGAAACATCCTGTCGGTAACAGAGGAGACTGTGTCCATGACGCCCTGAGCATATTTCACAGTCTCATTTAGCTTCTGCTCAGCTTCAGCAAGCCTCCACTTGAACTTCTCTGATTCCAGTCTGGGTGAAACCTTGAGCTTGGAGTCTAGGTTCACCACTCCAAAATCTGTCACCCCTTTGAGCACACTCCCTATCCACTCCAACATCTTGACATAGTTGGCAAAGGGAGCCGTGATGGATGCTTTCTTTGCCTTCAGGTTGCAAATCATGCTGCTGACCAGGCGTGTCAGGTTCTCCACAATGTTATGGATATTTTTAAGAACCACTAAGCTGGTCCCAGCTGTCAGGAGCAGGTTCCTACTTTTCTTCATGAAAAGAGATATTACAAATAGAGTGCCTAAACACCGACCTCTCTTTGATAGGAAGAAGGCAACAGTTAGCAGTGTCCCAAAACAGCCAGAGATCCCCCCAGCCACTGCCAGCTCATAGTCCAGGGTGAAGAGGAGGTACAGGAGGAGCAGGCAGCTGAGCAGGAGGCTGGAGATGCTGCAGGCGAGGAGGAGGATGGCAGTTCTTCTGAAGCCGTCTCTTTTACCAGTGGTGAAAACATCCACGGCCACAACGCCAACATCCTGGAGGTGCTGTTTTATTGTAATCCATGAAAGCAGCATAATGACTCAGTGGGGAAAAAAAGCAATGCTGCATGTTAGAAGAACATACTGGCAGATGCACCTGATGTCTTTACATCTGCTAGACAACATGTGGTGCGCAGCCTTCTTAAATTCAACACAAACAGGAACTCTCAGTCCCCGCAGACCTCAGTCATAAGTCATTTCTCAGTCATCCCTATATTTTAAACCAAAAGCAGAAGTAAGTGCAGACAAATTCTGAAACTCAGAACAATAAATGCTTATAAGGAACTGAAGTCAAACATTCAATCAAATATAGACCTTTGAAATTTTCTGTAAACATTCATGGTACCTAAAAGATAAATATTCTTCACTGTGACTATTTTTTAGCACTCTAGCAAGGTCTTTATATCTCTTTGAAAATCCACTTTACATGTAGCGTGTTTAATAGAGAATTTCAAAGAGAGTCAAGCCTGACTGTCAGAGGTAAGATGTAAAACATCTTGAAGGCTCTGTAAAGAAAACTAGTGATGTCTGTGTCTGACACTAGTGAACTGCCAGTTAAAGGTAGGGGATTTAATTCTGATGCACTTTTTGTTGTTAGTGTAACTTCTCTTTACAATCTGATAGCAACCGATTAGTTCGGCAGTTTCGCTTTAAAACAAAGAATATGAATCATCTGTGGAAGCTATAAAACACTAAAAACATCAGCCAATCCTCCGGGTGGACCCTGCGTGGAGTATTGGCTGGTTGTCACTCTCTTCCTGCTCTGCGCGCACCAGAGAGGAACGTGCATGATGGCCGAAGTCACAGACCGCAGCTCGTCTTCAGGTGATGCGCATCCATGTGATTGAGAGGCGTGGCTTCGGGGTGAGCTCTGAGAGAAAGGGGCGTGTGTTTACTTTGAAAATCTGGCTGACTCTCACTGAGTTTTCAAAATCTCCTACCCTACATTTAAAAAGACAAACTCCACTTCTGCAGCAAATTAAGTAAGCCAGACTGAAGTATGCTAGAGACAACCTGGAGAAAGAGTCCACATTGTGAGAGAGAGCATCATTTGGTCAGGAGAAACTAACCTAGCACTAATTAAGATGAAGTAACTCCCACACTCTAACACAGTGTGGTGCTAGAATAATGCTCCTGTGTGTTTGGAACTGGCTCTGAAATGAAAACCGAACATCCTGAAAGAAACCTAACACAGTCTGCCGCAAAACTGGGTCACCTGTTTCTCTTCCAACGTGACAATGACCCAAGCATACGTCTCCTCTAGTGAAGGACTACTAACTTGGAAATTTTAATTCAGAATGATCTCATACCGTACATACCGAGCCTGCCAGGTCAAATGATGTTACTCATTTGTGTGCATGTGTGTGTTCTTTTATCATCACCCAACTCTCTGCATCAGTGTAATATCAATTTTTTATTTTTAATTTGAAAAATAACTTACATAAATCTCTGTACTCAACCATACTTAACCAAGACATAGCCTTGGCTTTAACACATTGCACCAAAAAAGAGAAAATGAAAAGGCATTCAAAAGGATAAATAACATATGTCTTTGTCATCATGAGGCATTCTTCCTGTCCCAAAGGAGTCTATAGAGTTCTATTCATGGTAGCTTGTTTATTCAAATTCTGACATCTAAAGGTATGTACAATGAAAATTAAAATGAAAATATACTGTATTTGTTACAGCGACAAGGTTTTTCGTTGGACATTAAAATGTTATTATCTTCATGTGGAAAAGGAACAATGCCTCAGTTCAGTTTCATTCAGACATACTGCAACTATAAGATTCATTATACCTCCCAGACATGAGAAGTATTCATAATTACTAAAAATAGAAAATAAAAAATAAACTGGTCTTGGCTTTTAAATAAAACTAACAAAAATATAGTAAAATTAATTTCATTTTCATCAAAAGAAGAAAAAAACAAACATTTTCTGTGGCAATATCCCTTATTATTTGAACTTGTGATTAGCTCATCTTCACAAACAGTGCCTGGAAAAATGAACCACAGCAACACACACCTCTTGCTGTCTCTTGATTAGGTATAGACCTCTTGCTTGCTGTACTTATTTTTGCATGTTCATCAACAATACTGAAAGAAAATACACTTGCAATCACAACTGTTTCGCCAGCCTCTTGATAAATATAAAATATTTTCCTTATCTTTTCTTTTTTTTTTTCTCAAAAACTGGAAAATTAACATGACTTTTTTTTTTAGGGGGGAGGGTGGAATGTTTTTGTTAAAACTTCAATAACTGGCCCTGGAAGACCCAAGAACTAATTTTGCTGTTGAGCTCAATTTAAGGTGAGGGAGAAACGTAATGAAGTTGACATGCACTGTACAAGAAACTGCAAAAATTCCAAATATCATCTTTATCAAAACATGCTGAGTTTACTGTAAGGTGTGCCCAAGCCATGTTGCAGAAAATCCTTTTCAACATGCTTGTTAAACAAATCAAATCCAAAATAAAATAAAAAAAAACATACTGAAACAATACAGAACTGTAAAAGAACCAACAGTCCAAAAAACCTGGACCATATCAGGGGAAAATGGTATGAGTCGTACAATGAGAAGTACCCTGGGACAAGGAAGAAAAAGAGAAACATGTACAATTTGCACATAATGTTTATCTTTATAAGGCCGGAGCCTTTTACAATGAAATAAATCATTTACATTTATTTTCATTATCACTTTTTGTCACATAAACTTTTTTTTCCTGTTAAATAACTCCAAAAGGTTCTTTCTTTAAGTTTCCCTTATCTGCACGTCTGTGAAACACAGACTCATGAATGGTCTAAAGAATGATAAACAATGTTTTTTTTTTAAATCACAATGTTGCATTCACTCCCCTTTGAAAACCATGCACTAGTGAAATTTATTTTTAAAAATAATATAAATTGTTGAAAATGGCTGATCTGTTTTATTTGTCATCTTTTTTCTTTTTTTTTGCAAGTTGCAGCCTCAAGAAAATAATTTTCTTTTATTTCTTTTTTTATTCAGCTAAATTTGTGTCCATGCAAAATAAAAAAGGAACAAAAAAATATCTCATTTAAATTTCATACAATATATCAACAAAGAGAAAGAATGATGGTAAGATTGTACATCTTTTCATGGGGTTTGGATTGTTACTGTATATTTTGGTTGATGGTAGCCACTGATCTCTGTGGTGATTTAGCAGTACGGGTTGATTCAGTACATAATGCTACAGTCTGCAGGGCGTTTCTGTTGCTTTTCTGCTGGGGAGTGTGGACACAAGCTGGGACACACCTCACCCAAAATGATGGTCTCCAAAAACTCTTATGTATACAGCTAGGTCTGTTGGCGTGGCGTGACCAAGCATCTGGTTAGAAACACTGTCACCCCCTTCAGGTACAAGTACATTGACATTTGAAGAAAAAAAAAATAAACAAAACAAATGAAAAAAAAAAAACTAAAACAAAGCAAACACATTAATTTTTCATTCGAAAAAGGGCTTCTGTAGAACTCATTAAGCGGTTCCCAGTGTTGACCCCCATGGCTTCGAATTGGATGAAAACCTGGAACTGACAGATTCCTCGTGCTAAAGAGTTCATTCCAGCTTCCTCCAAACTACAAAAAAACACCCGGCAATCCCTGCTGCCAGGCGCTTGCGACACGCTTCGCCACGTGTACAACGTGCGCGATGTTTTTGCTCAAAACACAGGATCACGTTTGCACCCCTAGAAACAGGCTCAGAAGACACAACATCAAGCATGCAGTGTAACCGGGGGGCGTGACCTGCAATCGCAACACTGGCTGCTACAACAACGCTATCAGTTCACACGCTGCTATGATCGAGAGAAACTGTCCAGTGAGGATTGGGAAGCTCTTCTTGTCAGTGGGGCCAGAGTAGGGTCCACCAGTGAGGAAGGAGGAAAGAGCTTGAACCAGCCAATCACCATGTTGGACAGGTCCAGCTCATCTAACAGTATCTGAACTGCTCCCATGAATGATTTATGGTCCATACGTCCATAGTCGCCCCAGACGATGACCTGCAGAGAACAGGAATAATAAGATTACACTACTGAAAGGAGCAATTTTCGAAAGATACTTCATTTTTTGTGAGTTCCTTCTTTAGTTACTGCATATAAATCCATCCCTGACCTGTAAAACCTTCCCTCCTGGACTCTCTTCAAACGGCAGTTGCTGCTGGTAAAGAGGATCCAAGGTTTTTCTTGCTACTTTAGTTTTCTTTTTGGCTATGCAGACTCCATTCTCCAAAAGGTAAACCTTAACATATGGTGCTGGACACGAGGAAAGAGCAGCAAAGTGGTTATTTTTTTTCTTATACATCACATATCTCCATGTACTGCCTGATAATCATGTGGGTAAGTAATCACCTGGCAGTGCCTTGGAACCTGGTTTTCCCACAAGGCCGCGGGCTCGGATGACCTCCACCTCCAGTGCTCCTTTCTTCTCCACCATGCCAATCTGGATGTCTCCTAAATAACCAGCGAGAAAATGAATTAACAAACAAGTCTAAAAGTAAAAAGAACAACTCCTAGTATTTTTAGCTCTTACCCATAGGTGGAGTAGCTAATGTCTGTCGTCCAACCAACTGAGCTGGGCCAAGACCATCCAAGAAGTCACTGAACTGGGCGTCTGAGGAGAGCCTCACACCAGGAAAGATGAGACTAAAATGATAAAAACAAGTACACGGGTTAGGAAAAGTGAAGTGTAATTCAGTATGAGTGTACAAACTGCTCAGGAGAAACATGTCACTGGTGCTCATCTCCTTACTTTCCCTCAGAGCTGTAGCTGTTCATGCTGCCGTCTGTGGACTCCCGGCTGGCTTGCCGGGTCATTCTACTCCTCATCTCCACCGCCAGGCCCGTCTCTGTACTTCTCTGGATAGTGCTGCGCAACTTCTTACCTCCCGCTTCTGCACAGAGTGACGCACACCACGAAGCAGAGACAGGAGGGAGACAAGAGGGATACAGACAGTCAATTTATGATCATATTGTGACTCAGACAGCGAGTAGAGCTCACATGAATTATCACTGGCAGTCCAGTGTTTTCTTTGGCTCAGAGAGAAACAAGAGATAAAGACGCCTCCATAAATTATAGCACATCTCTACACCAGGACAGAAGCATGTTTCATTTTGAGAAGCGTCAGATCCATGTGACAAGTAAAACAAGGTCACTTATGGCTCTTTGTGTTCAGCAGAACAACATGTACAGCCCTCCTCTGGTCCGTGCTCCCGACTGCCTACGGGGGTCTTGTGGGAGCCAGAGTTCCTCCGTGCTCCACCTACCAAACATTCAGCTTCACCCACTCCCCCCGCCCCACTGTCCTAACTGATCCAAGAAGACAGCTGACTCCCCCCATTAGGCCTACTACTGCTCATCTCCACCCAGACATTGAAGATGTGGGACCACGTGGTTGTGCCTGTGTAAAGGCGCACACTTAACAGGCCTGCTGATCACCACACATACACACACAGTCATCTTTCATATCACATTGAAAAGAGGTTTGCAAATTGTATCCTTCACTAAGTTGTTCAAATGAGGTGCTTACATCATAACACCCCTTTAATTTCATAGTTAGTGATGCTTAATTGAATTAACAAGAGTCGAATCTCTAAATATGTCATTGCAAAGTTGCAATCAAAGACGTATTATGCAGCATTAACACATGTTGCCCTTTATAGGTGTGAGGGTTTTTTCTCATCAGATCAACTGCAAAATGAGCACATATTATTTCCCAGAGGTCAAAAAATGCACTGATGCAACAAGAGTTACCATCAACTCACAACAACAACAACCTGGTATTGACACGGCTTATGCAATGCCTCTAATAATTTCCGAGTTTGTATGGATGACTCACATCCAGACTACAGCGATCTTTACTTCCCGTTCCGTTCCCCTTGTCTGTCTCATTGAGACATCATTCTGTGTCCTATCTCATACAGGCATGGAGCCCTTCAGTCTTTTGTTTGAAATCTTAGTTATTCAGCTGGCCTCCGCCTCCTCTTCCTGCTTTTCACACATTACAATAAGAGATGCAGCCGTAGAGGTCGTCTCTGACGTCTGCAGCAGGCCTCCGCTGCCTATCAGTGGCAAGCCAGATGTTATCAATGAACATAATTCAGACATTTAGCTGCAAGCTATCAATGGAAAGTGATGATACCAAATCATAAACCTGTGGATAAAGATTGCACTGATGACTAAACATCATAACATCACTGTATATTTTGACACACAGACCTACACGTGTGTAGTTTATAGTCAAAAACACAAACAAATGGAGAACAAAGGAGTCTTATCCCCGCTGGAGCAGAAAGCCCTATTCAAGTAGTTTCAGATCTAGCTAACAAGAAGCGACAGCAGGTTAAGGGTTAGACAAACTGGCTCATCTCCAGAAGGTCACTGCCCTCAAGTCTCTGACCTGCCAGACTGGAAGAGACAATGATGAGACCATGAGGCCGTTCACACTGGATGTGTGAACACAGGTGAGGGTGATGTGGCCAAAAGAAGTGTAAGAAGTGTAAATCTGCATCTATTTACAGTTGTCTTTCTATTTATATAAATACAACCAGAGCATCTTGAGAAGCATGAATATCAACACATGTAGTGGGCGTTATGACCACTGCTCAGGAAATGTGAAGTGACAAGCTAAATAAACACTACTGTACACAAGATGGTAAACAATGATAACAGCCTTCACTACACCCTTTGCTTTTATCAGTTGGTTTTAAAATTGTCAATGAAATCTATCAGCAGACGTAGTGGTTCCAACAGCCATCCATTTTGACAGCATCACCACAGCAGCAGCAGCAGCAGAACGCCTATTTCATACTGACAGCCTGGCGGATACACTGATATTAGGATTCATTATATCACCAGGACACACACAAGCATCCTAATTAAACTAATTAAATCTCTCAACCTGCCCACAAACCAATGCCTATGCATCTTCCCACTAATCCTAAACCCCTCTCCTCACTGCTCACTCACTGCCATCATTCAGTTTAAGCAGCGCCACTGCCCCCCCCCCGTCCCCCCCAAGCCCGCCGCTGCTGTTGTGACAATCCCCCCCGGCTGTCAGCTTACCTCCATCCTCTTCGTCGAAGGAGTTCATGCAAGGGAAATAGACAGCCAGTGCTTCAAATGATGCAGACAAGCTCATCTTGCTCTGGGAGCACTGGATGCGCATCCCGGGAGCCGGAGCAGAGGTATCGTGCCCCTGCCTGCCCATGGTGGCCAGCAGCCGTCCTTCTCAGTGCAGTGAATCAAATTAGAATTAAACCTGAATCTAATCTATGTGAATGATTCCTTGCCGTGTAGTAACAGTCGTGGATGTTCTGTAAGAGATCAGAGCTGCAACATCTATTCTGTCTCTGGATTCTCTGTAGACTGCATCTTTGGTAGAGCGTCAGATAAATGCTGCTTCAGTAGTCGAGTCTTGTGCCGTCTGGGTCTGACGTTCCTGCTGCATCTCTTACTTCAGGGGGGGGGGAGGGGAGAGAGCTGCATCGCACTCGGCCAATCAGAGGACCAGGCTGCTCAGGCGCACCTCGGCTGGCTCTGTGAGGTGAACAAGCTCTACCCAGAGATACTGAGCCCCCCCCCACTCTGTTTCTCACCGATTTCCTTTTACCCCTTCTTCTATCATTCGCTTTCACCTTTTCTCTTTCTGCCTGCTTCATGTCTTTTGCTCAGTTATCCCTCTCTCTACTTATCCTTCCACAGAAGTCAGAGAAAACAAGCTGTCATTAGGTCTGCCATCACTCCCTGCTCATCTCCGAGAGGGCTCAGGCCACATGGCGGTCACTCAAGGTTCACGTGCCAAACTCTGCACCTTCACTTTTCTGTCCTCCAGGAAAACAACATCACAGCTGGGTTGTGTTGAAAGGAAGTTTTGCTGGCTGCTTTCATAACTAAGAAAGACGTGAAAGAAGTGAAAATATACTGGCTGATGATGACATCCTTATGAGTAATTCTTCTATTAACAGTCACAGTCCTTCATTTTTAAACAATCAGAAACACTCTTTGTTTGCATCAGCGTCTCAAATACCTAGGCATGAACTTGTTTTCACTCTTGTGGGCACCTGGGGTCAGACTATTTTAAACAGTCGACAGCCAAGAAACAGACGGGAGGTGACTTCTTCATAGGTGGTCCCTGAAACACTGACAAACCCCTCTGGCAGACGCAGTGTGTACTGGGCGACGCATAAAGCAAATGTATGGCTTTTAAACAAACTCCCTCTGGTAACCGTCACAGAGTCATGGGTAAAAAATAGCTCTGCTTTGACACCCTGCATATAGAACCAACTGTGGTGCTTTTGTTCTGAATATATGGCAGAACAGGCACATGACACTATCTTAAATATAGCAGGCTCCCTGTAGTGTTAGTGCTGATGCAAAAGTTCCTCTCTGAGACACTGCAACCTACTTCTACGAAGGAGCCGCCTACTGCACGGGTCCATTTGCAGGTTCCATCTAGGTCAGCACAGACAGAAACAACACTTCAGAGTAAGGCTCCAGGGGCAATTGGACAAACAGAGTTACAACAAAAGGAGCTGGATTAGTTTTGAGTATAAGGTTATATAAAACATGTAATTTCACTGCAGCATTTGGAGCATCTCTTAAATTGTGCCTTCAATCAGGTAAATGACTATTTTAGTAAATAGGAGATGTTATGCTCAGCTCTTCAGGTGACAAAACGTGTCTGTTGAATCACAAATGTAATTAACTCGATGCTGACAGGTAGCGCAAGCAAGCCCACAACATGAAAATATCACAGCAGCTTAATTAAAAAAACACTCCCTTTAGAGAAAATGACAGAAAATTATTATGAAACCAAAACACATGCCTTCTCTGCTGTCTCAGTCACTGCTCATGTATGGTGGCACACATGGCTGTTTGCTTTGATAACACGTTCGGCACGTGTTGCCAGCTTGAAGTTTTTGCACCTTTGGCTCAGTTTATTTTTACACTGCACAGTGACGGAGACGAAGAAAAAAAAACCATCAATATTTCTACACCCACCTCACTTTACACACCTGAAGAAAACAAAACACTTAATTACATCTGCATGGTACAGCACGTGGATGTGAGTTTGAGGACTTTGAAAATAGAGTTAGCACCTTACATGAACAGATGGCCAACAATATAAGACTTTTTTTAATAAATGAAGACTATTCATTAATGATTACAATACACATGTACTTGGACCACATTCTGGACTGGAGTAAGAACGTGGACACTGTTGAGGTCCTTTAACATCTGCAGGACGATGCTGAGGATGTTCTATGAGTCTGTGGTGGCCAGTGCCTTCATGCATGCTGTTGTCTGCTGGGGCAGCAGTCTAAGGGTGAGGGACATAAACATACTCAACAGAGTCATCAGGAAGGCCGGCCATGTTGTGGGAGAGGACCTTGACTCTCTGACAAACGAGGTGTCAGAGGAGGATGTTGTCCAAAATAAAGACCATACTGGACTGTCCCTCTCACCCGCTCCACACTGTGCTGACCAGCTACAGGAGCTTTCAATTTCTTATTTCAATTTCTATTGTCTGTAACAAAAAAGAATTTCCCCTCAGGGATAAATTAAGTAATTCTGATTCTGATTCTAATTTAAAAATTGCACCTGAAGAGAAGTAAGACTCATGGTCAGCCTGTAAGCCTGTTAACAGCTTTGCCTCACAAAAGAAAAGTCATATAAGTTCCAAAAACATGATGTTATAAACCAGAACATGAGATCATGAATGAAGTGTTTAAGGGAGTCCTTTTTAAAATGCCAAACTGATGTGGGAGCAGTGTAACCGAGCTCTTTTCCCAGAATTAAAACTCTTTGTTGTTCAGAATCTCCATTTTAGGCCAGAGTACTCTCCATAATTTCACCACTACATGATGAATGCAGATGAACAACCTGCCTGGTCTCACTCCAAGCTATGACAAGCCTGCATGACAGCGACCATACAACTGGAAATTACACACACACACACCAGACGGCAAGAATGTGAAAAATCTTGCTACTTCTACAACAACAACAACGAGACAGCGTAACATCCCAGAAGTCCTTTGTGAGGCCTGGCGGGGATTCACGGGCGGAAACCTTCGGAAGTCTTTCAGATTGATGAGCCAGAGCCAAGGGGCGAGCGTCAGAGAGTGCCTCTGGCCCTACACGCTGTAAACACATCCTAATGGAGGGCTCTAACCCCAGCACTTACATGCACAGATGTAGGCAAACAGACATATGAGCGCTGAAATGCACACACGCCAGGATACACAGGAGTACATGAGCAAATGTAGGCAAACTCACTCACAGTTCTCTGAGTTTACATTACTGCTGCCGACACGATGAAGGCCAGCCCTGCAGTCTGGAAGTGCATTCTCACCTCCAGGGTCTTATTTAAATAAGAGGAGGCCTCTGAAGCTTGAATGACAAAGTGCATTGATTCAATATGAGCAACATCCTCTTCCTTTTCTGGTGATTGAAATTATTATTTTGCAAACATTAGAATCATGTGCCACCGCTTTTCCTTGTATATAAACTAAGACTGCACATCCAAACACTGCACACACTGTGTCCTGACATTCACACCTCTACAAAAAACCTTCACACCTTCAGTAGAAGTTGTGAGGAAAACGTGAACTGCAGGATATATTGGAACAGGCTGTACCCTGGCTGCATCTCCCCTTGAAAGCACTGCACCTACAACAGATGGACTGTTCACGAGAGCAAGAGAAAGAGGATCTAAATACCGCCAAGCCTTATGTGTGTATAACATTCTGATAGAAACTGCTGATGTCACTTCAGCTGATTGCTCAGTCACAACAGAATAAGCAGAAAAGTATGTGGAGAATTCACCAAATACTTCAGCATGTCATGACTATTTCTCACACTGAAAGAGGAAATAAGCATGTTTTAACCATTTATATCATCATGCTCATGCCCTATGACTAATGCTACCGCACACTTGTCTCATCAGACTTCCTCTTTGACTGACGAACAGATCATTAATGTCAGATTGTTTAAATCCAAAACAATCACAAGAGGAAGTCCAAACAGTATTTTTAGTAGCAGTAAAAATCTAAAAATGCCACCTGGAAGTTCAGATTTAGTCCAGCTCACATTATTAGAAGCAAGAATCCACTGTACTAAATTGTAAAAATGTGACTACATAGGTGCAGCCAAGCCTCAGATTCAGAGCAGAGGAGACATATGGCTGAGGAGCACGAGTCACATGCAGGCAAAAAGACAGCTGGTGGAGCATGGCAGGAGTGGAAGATGAATCAACAGCTTTTCAGCTGAGCTCAGATGCTGATAGAAGATAAATAATAGTCCACTCAAAAGGATTAACTTATTATTAGCAAAATTAGACCGTGGGTTTATGAGAGAGCTGTTGAAACACATGCAGTTTCATCCATCTTGGATCCTCGTGGCAGCTCGAACCAGCTTTAAGATTAAAACAGAGTTTGCAGCTGACATTTCCACAGCTTGCTGCTGTATATTGCAGACATAATCACTAACATCACTGACCAGATATTTATGCTTTTCTTGGATCGCCGATGATTTATGCACATGCATAATTAGAAGAAGCATCTTCAAAACAAGAACATTGGTTAATATCCTGTATAATACAAGTACACTGTCTGCCAGGAGAGACAACATGTGCTGCTGTCAGCGTGAAAACAATTTATTTAGTCCACTATTCACATCACAGCTCATGTATAAACATCAAGCCATTAGTGATTAATGCAACAGTTATGAAAAAGGAATGCACATGCATTAACTATCATTCTAGTATATTAAAGGAAAATGAATCTCAGCTTGATTTTACTATTGCAACATTTTTAATAGCCAAGCTTTTAGCTATCCGAATCCTATTGTACAGTATGATGCTGATATACATGGTGACAAAACAACCTATAAACCTTGTAATTAATGCTGACCCGGTAATTCTTTTATCCAAGTGCATAGTGGCTGAAATAACTTCCATTTAGTGAAAAACAGGTTCGTGCAGTTGCATCTGACAATCTAAGACAGTAAGTGCTACATACATTGTAACACATGGCCTTATATATTAAGGTATAATTGCAGAGTGAGTTTAAGTATCAACCTTTTTCGACCTTTTTCAATACAGCTGTACAATGAATAGCCCCGACTCTTCATTAAAATGATTGCAGTGTCACAGGCTGCTCCAGATGTGTGGAGATGTCAGGTTAATTGAGCCATAACAGGAAAAGTCCTGATGCCAGTCTGCAGTGTGATCATTTAACACCACAACACAGCTAAAGAGAGAACACTAACGTCTGCAGCATGCAGGAGAAGGCTGAAGGACTGTTGTTGAGTCACTATGAAAGTTGTTTTTTATCAACTGCTTTACAATTACAGGTCTTAAAATGAGTCATTATTAAATATAATGGAGTGAAAAATATATTGTGCATTGCAGCACCATGAAGAAGGCTCATCTGAGAGCTCAGACTGACCATGAGGCGTCTTGTGATGTGTGCAGGAGTCAGGAGAACACACTAGAAAGGGCACTGCGGAGCAGCCAGGAGAAGAAGGGGAAATAAAAACAGACAGGAAAAAGACGAAGGAGACATATGATGACATGGAAGCACATGTCTGTTAGGAGAGAATAGGAGACTAAGTGAGGCAGAATGAGGGCTGTGGAGGAAGTAGAGGGGTGCTGGCGAGCATCAGCCTCCATTGTACCTGTGCTGTTGTGTTCCTTTCATGCATCACCCTGAGAGCAGCATGTCTACTCCGGCCCCCTAGGAGATTAATTAGCAGCCTCAGCTAGCGGAGGAGCTGCTGAGAAAGGCACTCAACTCAACAGCGAAGATAAATTACCTTGACTGGAAGCTCAAAGTTCAGCTATTTTACCACATACAAAACAGCCTGTCTGAGGATTTTGGAGGTCCAAAAAGACGTCACTATAGGGAGTAGGAGAAAGAGGGGGCAGCCAGTGCATTATGCTGCATGTATTAAGTTATTCTGGGCACAGTGAGTTAGGTCACAAACACTCTTTTTTACCGCAGTAAAACTAAACTCTGAAGAAACTTTCAAACTAATTAATGATCAGAATGGAGCTGGCGGCCTCTTACTCCACAGCAGCTATATTCACGTATGCATCACGGCCAGCTTTCTTCCTGTGAACTGTGTGGTCAGGTTCAGAATCAACACAAATCTCATCAAAACATTTCTTAGAAGCAAAAGTAGGGCAATTGCAAGACAGGTTTCCTGCAGGAAATATGGAACTGTGGCATCTGGAAACCTGTTAGGGGAAATAATGTAAAAAAAGACTGAATAGAAGCCAGAATGATTTTAAACGCTCCGTTGAGAGTGTCAAATCTGGGGCATATAATGAGTTTCTTTTAGATCCAAATGGACGAATCACACTGGAATACTCCAGGCTGCACCCAGGGAGGACAGGGAAGTAACAACGTATTGTGCCACACACTTGATATCCTCCCCACTGGTTCCATCTTTTTCTTATTTCTATGTCACTGTGGGCAGCCTGGCCTGCTTTTAGCCTATTAGCATCCAATTTCTTGTATTTCCTGGACTGTTCTTCTCTTCAGATTTAATAGTCAGAGGGTGGTGCTGATGCACAAAGCTCACTGTAGATTATGCTCCATCACGGGTATACACAGGGGCCATTGTAGGGCAAAGCTACGGAAATGGATTATCAGGTAGAGTGTGACTGAACTATGGTAGAAAATGGCTTAATAATTATGCATGGCTGTAAAACAGTGAGCCATACCACATATCCACCTTTCATCCAGTTACTGAAAAAGCTGCCTTTCTAATATGCTTATGAAATCAGTGCATGGGGGAATTTACTGCCCTCTACAGTCACAGCTCTACAGTGACTACAGAGGGTAATAACGCACATCAGCTCATTACAATGCAGACTTATGTGTTGCATAATGTTGCACACACACAAAAAAACAACATACTGTAAGAATGCACCAATCACATTGATATGAACCTGTGCACAGCAGCCTAATGCTGTAAACTGCTGCAATATTCCCACAGGAGAATAAGCAGCACAGATAGTAACTGCACTGGAATTAACAGACACACAGTTGTTTTCTGCACACCATGGCTTTTCAATAATCGAGCAATAGCTGACCATTATTGTAAGGTTTTAGCAGAGTCAGGCTGCACAGACAGAATATATTTAGTTTGCATCTCTGGGGAAAACATTGGCTCTCTATTGAACTTAAAACATAATGTAAAAGAGACCAGAGGACTGCTGAGTCGTCAATGGGAAAATTGAGCATAATAAATCAACGTAATGTTTCAGCCTGCTCATGAACAGAGTATCATCAGTGAGGCTTTGGAATGATTGCATGTGCTGTAAGCTAACATTGTTTCTGAAGCTATTTTGTTAAAGGTTGCTTGGTAACCACAGATTTGATCATTTTATTTCTGCATAAAATCAAATGACCTTGGTGATTGAAAAAGTATTTAATGAACAGAGATATGATTAATTAAAGGCACTGGAACTTAATAATTCATCCGTTCTCTATGCTGGATGTCATGTGAGTATGATTGGATGCAACAGGACTGCTCTCTGAATGCACACAGGAAACATAAAGTCTGCTTTTTTTTCCCGTTGTCTGTTGTTTGCTTTGTATTTAGTGCACTTAGTGCCAGGTCCAGTCACGGACATTATTGCATCAACCAAAGTTAGATGTAACTGTTCTGAGCATTCACACACAGTGAAATCTTTGTGTTTCCTGTAGAGTCGAGAGCTTTTTACTGATGACAGAGAGCACAAAAGTAGTGGTTCAGACTCCGAGCTGCAAACTGTGTATGCACCACTCATGGTGGTCACCTGGGAGCACATCCATTCCATCTGACTAGCCAGTGTTTGTCAAAGGCAGAGTCGTGCTGCTTGGCTGATCTGCCCCCCACCCCACCACCCCCCAGCCTCTGAAAATTGTCCATCCTTTGAATGCACCTTTCAAGCGGGTGATGAGCCTCTTAGGAAAGTGCACAACAAAGTAGAGCAGAAGGCAACTTGGCAGCGTGTGTGTTTGGTGCAGAACCAAATACAGATCTCAAATATTGCAGCGCACATATATACGCACGCTCTCACAAACTCCATCTGATGCACTCAGAAGCACTGAGTGAAATATTGATAGCTGGAGGAGATTCAGGCGCTTCACTTTGTGCTGTGTCTGAATGTGTGCATGTGTTTATGATGTAAATGTAATTGTGTATCTATGAAGGAACGTCAGTTGTTTCTTGGCTTTTGCTTAAACTTCAGAGGAGTCACTTCACACATCATTAATAGCTAACACTCCATTCCTACAGCATCCATGTTGAAATAAAAAGCCTATTTAAATGACACAACATGCTGCTCTCTGTAATATTGATGAGATTTACATTTAGTATAGTTATTATCACGCAGAGATAAGCCAGCAGCCCATGTGCCAGTTAAATCACGAGCCGTTGGGGCAGCGCAGTGACACGTGAGTGCACCATCTCTCTCCACACTCTTTATACATCTTTTCTGTCTGTCACTGCACCATGTTATCAAGTCCAGATCTGAGCTGAGAGTGCTAATGTTCAGAAGTAATTATCGACTCTTCTAAAGTGGTGAATATGTGCCTGAGTGCTTCAAGATGCAGAAACAACCCGCAGAGGAGTGAGTGGACAAATCGACTGACCTCCACACCGACAGAGCAGACCCCAATCTGTCAGCCAGAACATCACTGCACATCACCTGCTAAACTGTTTGGCACCGGCGCAAACCCCTTTCAAACTGTTACCGAGCACTTTTCAAAGTAGAATAGAAAAAAAACTACAAAGTGGCAAATTGTGATAGCCCAATGTTCTGCAAATTGCATTCAGCTAAAAAGAATAAAAACACACAGCACACCTCTTCTTGTCTACACTTCACATGTGCGCTCATTCTCACATGCACTCACAAACACTCAAACAACTGCAGAAGGCCGCACCGTGAGGTAGCGCTTTAGAGACAGAAGAACATCACCGCATGTAAGAGACAAAAAAACATGACTCACTACAAACAACTATGTAAGTAAAGTGCAACGACAGAACTAAAAGACAAATTATTACCACAGAAAAACAAAAAATTATGTTTAACAACACAACCGCAGCAATGTAATAAAAGAAAACAGAAAGGAGCAGTGGTAGTTCCAGGGTCACTGTAACCTAAAGAAGAAAGAAAGGACTGTGAGAGGTCATGATGTCTTCAGCTCCAGATGAGTCTAAAGCCCTTGGAGATTAAAAAAAACATGAGGTAGAGCAAAGAAGTGGGAAATTAGTTAACAGTGAAATCCACATCAAGAGGCCACAGGACAGATGCACACAGTAGACTACTTACAAAGCAGACTTTGTAACCGGATGCCCTACCTGTTTGGCTGAGCTGAGAGGTGCTCCGGCTCTTGCGCGACATGCCAACCATGGCCTGCATTTTGGCACCAATGCTGGAGCGCCTCTTCTTCTCGTCAGTGCCTACCGTGCCAACCGCCGTGTCCGACTGGCTGCCGTCCGTCTTCTCCAGGTTACACATGTCGCCGCTGATGCTTGTGCTCTTGGTCATGTTCATCCCACCCGCAGAGCCCATCTGCCTGTTTTTCATTTTGGATGCAAAGTCACTGTCAGCCACCGCCATTGACAGAGGGGTGGGGGGGTGGGGGGGGGGGGTGAGGACAGAGGCAAGAGGACAGGCCAGAGGAGAAGGGGTGTGAAAGGAGAGATGATGGAGGAAAAGATGGACGAGGAAAGAAGAGGGGATAGGAGATGAGAAGGTGTGGGGTTGAAAAGGAGAAAAGGACAGAGTTCAGGTACAGGAGTTCATGACTTACAGTATAGTTTAGGGCTTGAAGTGGATGAACTGCTGATGTTCCATGCAGTGTATAGTTTATTTTGATGTACATGGTATGTTTTCTGCAAAATGTGCATGTTTTTTTGTTTTTTGTCTTACTTTATAAATTTGAGTGCATCTCAAAAACTAAGCAATAAATACACTCAGAATAAATTTACTGTGGTTTAAAAGCATTTTGTGCAACTTTTTTAAAACAATTTTGAGGGATAAAGCTATGACATGCCTGTATTTAGAAAAAATATGTGGAGAAAAATTTTTTTTTTGTGGTTTATTGTAGTTTTACACTTTCTTCAGTTAATATTGACCTAACTCCATATGTATGATTAAAATCTAAGATATAAGGGTTGTATTGATGTATGGCAAATTCCGCAGCACCACAGCAGGTAAGATTGTAAAATAAGCTCTGGCGGACTATTAACCCTATGTGGCAGGTCACATAGGGTTAATAGTTTGCTTTTAGTTTGTTTGTACGGCCATGAAGTTGTCTCCCCCCCATTTGTTTGGTGGTACATTTATACTAAGGTTAAAAAGCATAAAAATGGCTATTAAGTGCAATTACCTCTTAAACTCAGAGATATTAGGAAACACATGTTTATGCTATCGAGCCTCTTTGTTGTACGCCTGGTAAAAACCTCAGGCATCTCTGCACCTGCATCGTAACCGCACTCAAACAAAAAAAAAGAAAAAGTTGTCTGTCATCAGCATCAGCCCCTTCTGTTTGAAAGGAAATAGGCCAGTGTCCAAATGAAGGTCTTATTTTAGCCCTGTCAGTAAAATTATCTTTAAGAGACAAATTACATTCTGTATCATAGGCTCTGCATTCTTAATGGGATGTGTTACGTGAAGCGAGCGCCCTCAGGCTACTGCTCATTAATTAAAGTGTCTGACCTCCATCATGTAACTATTATAAAGACAACTTACGGAGAGGCTTGCTGTGTAAAATGAGAGGAGGATCAATGTAGTCTGACAATTGATTCCATCAATTACTCCAATTAGACTCTCAGACAAAGTTTGCACTTTCCTTGTGAACATTAGGATTCACTGGGAGAGTAGCCTGTATATAATGGAGACTGTCTGTCGTCACGCCTGTTAAGTGCAGGAAATAAAAGGGCACTACAATAAGTGAAGGTTTTTGTTTAACCCTTAACCCTTAGCTAGAGCTTATCTTAACACAGTCATTGTGTTTTTCAAGCATTGTTCATTTACAGGAGGCGAGCGAATCAGAATCAGAAATACGTTATTAATTGATCCCAGGGGGAAAGTGCTCAGAGGATTTCTCATATACTCTGAAGCAATTACATATTATCCTGAGTGTTTTATCCAGAAATGATTGCCAGTCGACCCTGTGATGACATGGACAGAATACACTGGATCTTAGAGAAGACGTCTGACTAAACACTGTGCTTTAGGTGTTTGTGCTTTTTATGTTTGGTGTCAGCTGACAGATGTGCAGAAAAGAATGCACACACCTCGTACCTCAGCCTGCAAAGCCCTTTGTTTATAGCAGCTCTACTGCCAGTGTGTTCTGTTATGGATCAGCCTGTACTTTAACACATAAATATTGAATGCTTATTGAGGGATTAGTGGCTTTGAACAGTTAATGCACCCCACAGGCTTTGAAGCAGACTTCAAGCATTCTGAATTCCTGACAAGCCAACATAACAGGTGACATTCTAAAATATGCTCTTTCACCATCATCACAGTGAGGCTGGGAGATAACATCAAACTCAGCCCAGCAGCAACGTCAGCTGGAGCCACTGAGGTTTAAATGTATGACTACAGAGTCTATTTAAAAAAAATGCAAAAATACACATTCTTCTCATCATGTTTAAATTCTCTTTACCTAAATTATGAATAGTCGAACATCTAACATGATTTAATCTGGACCAACAGAGCTACATAAAGCGCCTCTTCTCATTACAGGATCATTACACTGAACTGGTCTTGGCACTCGGTCTGTACTCACTGTGTAAATGTGCCTGCTTGGGAAATTGGGACTCTCCAGGGATTTTCAACCTCAGCCCAAAGAACACAATGTTCCCCATCATGTAGATTGCTCACTGTGCATTTTCATCTAGGCCAAGATGTTCCCCAGGCAAAACAAAGCCAGGATCTTTTGGTATTACGAATGTGTTGACACATACAGCAACTATACACAAAACTGGGTTTAATGGGGTAATCACAATGCCTCTGCTTGATCTGATAGGTGAGATAAATTCTTTAGTTTTGAGTATTTTCACAAAAAGAGGCAAAAACAATCATGATTATAATTTAGTGGGCAAAATGAGAACATGGTCACTTGTATTTTTACTCACTTATAAAGGAGCAGGTATGCTGTTTTGACAGTTTGGTCATGAATGCTGAATGCTCCCATACTTATCCCACCATCTTGTCCACCTCTCACAGTGAGGATCACTGCTCCTTTATCTGGTGAGGTAGAAATATTAGTTTCCATGGCAACTGTGCCCCCAGTCAGAACATCAGAATGCCTGTCAACACCGCTCCAAAGTTTTTTCTTTCTTTCTTTCTGTCAGATACTGAAGTGAGCAGAGCGGAGGTGATTAATTAAAGGTGATATTTATCATGGCTGGAGCCAGGACACAGGAATCCAGCAGTCGCCATGCTGCTGTTGGGGGGAATGTGTTAGGTGTATATATGGAGCTAAACAAAATATATTTTCTTTAGTAAACAATCGGCCCTTCAAATGAGTTAAAATAGTTTCCCCTCATAAGAAGGATGAACCTTTCCCCAAGCAACGATCCAGGATAAAAGAGGCAGAGAAGGAGAACAGGTGACGTGGGATTAAAAAACTGCTGATGGAAAGCTCCTTTTATCCTGCAGACCACTGCGCACAACATCAGCTTAAAGCTGCTTCTGTATGTGGAATAAAAACACATATGCCTGTCATGCGTGTGTATGCCAAGCCAATGTCAACAGGCCTGTTTAACGTGCAGCAGATGTATATTTACATTGTGACCTCAATACATAAGAGCTGAGTCATAAGTAAATGTAGCTTGAACGAATCACTGCTCCCACACAGAGATAAACCAAGTGTTGAATAAACCTTTTTAGAACTGGAAGCATCTTATTGATTATTTCCAGGACTGACATCACAGATCTCGTGGTTATTTATTATTTTTTTTTGGTTGGCTTTTTGGGTTTATTTGTACAATTTGCTGTTGGTGTGGCTGAGTTTTCGGGACAGCACGGGGAGAACAGAGGTCCTTCTCTACTTATTTGTAATGTCTTTTGTTTCAGGTA
The DNA here is from genome assembly GCF_900634625.1 of Parambassis ranga. Lineage (NCBI taxonomy): Eukaryota > Metazoa > Chordata > Actinopteri > Ambassidae > Parambassis > Parambassis ranga. The sequence goes on from NC_041036.1 coordinate 4,611,365, forward strand.
TTTGAATATTGCAAGTGAGCAGTTATCTGCTGCTTCTAGGGCAGAGACTCAAGGGCTTATCAGCCAAGGATGTGAGTGGGAACAAGAACAGGAAGTTCAAGTTTCTGAGCTGTGATCCTCTATAGCCACCTGAGCAATACTATTCACAGAAAGCACATTAGGCCATGAAGCCTAAAAAATAGATCATAAGGCTTATTAATATGTGCCATGTGGTTTGATTAGATGCTGTATTCCACTCACACTACACATACTAATAACTGCTGCTGCTTAGCAACCTTATGTTTCACTGCTGGATGGTCAGAGCAAAGAAATAATTACTTTTGAGGCTATACTGTTAACTTGAATGTTTGTATATGAAAGCTTAAGTGGTTCACTCTTTACCTGCCTCAGTGAAAGAACACATAATGCATTTGTGATTGTGGAATGTCCCAGAAAAACAGTAGGAACATTATCAATTTATACTGTAGCTGTCATGAAAGGGGTTGATAGGACCAACCCGGCTCACTTCCAGTCATGATGGATTACTGTAGATAATTTGAAATTGGAATAATGTGCTGGTTTCCAGTGCCTTCACTGAAAGTGAGTTGCTGGGTGAATGCACAGGTATAAAGGTTGTAACACAGGAAGACAAGGAGGAGGAGCAGCTGGAGGAATGGAGGAGGTTTGGGGTCACAGAGTGAAGAGCACAGACTGACAGACAAAATATTGATGCGCCATACAAACATTAAGCAGCACAGACAGTAAAGCAACATAGACTGCAGCCTCAGAGCAAACCAGTGCACGCAACTGTCTCAGGAATCCTTGTGCATCGAGCTGTGATCTAAAGCACATTGGATAAGTGTTCACTTCAGTGGATGTGCTCACGTTTCTGCCATGTTTTGTGTATTAAGCCTCCAATGCGGCTGAAAGTGTTTTCTCAATCACACTGCACACACTGGTGTTAATCACACATGAGAGGGTATAGCTTTTATCTTAATGTGTTTTCTCTTAAGACCAAGGAGACACTGAGCAGTCCTAATGTTGCCAAGAAGCACTAACGTGGATCCTGCTGTGAATGTGATTTGATAGTGAAGACATCTTATTAGCAGTGCATGCTAAGCTTTTATCCTGCTGTGGGATTTCAAATCAATTTGTTCTTGAATTTGCTCTTGACATACTTTTTTTTTTTTTACAACACTGCTCAGAAATGAAACTATACTCTCATGTGGCAACAATGAAATACCGGTAGTGTCATGTTAAATATAGTCTTTAACATCTTAAGACTGCATCCATCGGCATAAAAAGAAAAGCTAGCCATACATGCTGTCAGTCATGTATGTGAGATCACACTGTAAGAAGGTGTAGTTTCATGCTTCTTCTTAATAGCGCACAAGGCTAAAGCCAACATACTGATGCAACTAGGGGATCACCTGAAATGTCAATGACTGAGCCTGGCCAGCCAGACCCATTCACAGTGTTAAAATTCTCTTCGTGACATGATTCTGAGATTACTTGCTGCTTGCTCTGTTTAAAAATATTTGCAGAATAACCCTTATGATATTTAGCAAAACCAAAACAGTAATTCACCGGTATAACTACTCCACTCCACGCTAGTTTGGATGTTTGCTATTGATGCTACTCTGATTGTTGCTCTGCCTTCGCTTCTTTCATTCTCTCTCTCTCCAAATGTATGAATAACACACCAGCTTCTCATACAGTTTGACTGCACATAGCATTAACTAAGACTCGGTTGACCCTCTAACCACACTGAGCATTGATGCAAGGGGGTCCCACAGTAAACCACTAGCACAAACCACTAGCACTGTCACTTTAATATCAGTAAGGGTAAACAAGGGCCACAGTTATGCCATCTTTGAGGTAAAAGGGAGGGTAAGCACCACACTTTGACTCGAACGTTGTCATAAGAACGTGCAAAGGTCATTGGACCACAGGGAGCTACACTACTATTGTTAGTAGTTTCTTGTATTGTTGTTAGTCTACAGTTAGAGGCTGCCACACATGTGTTACCTGAGGTCAGTCTCTGAGATACTCCTTTGGTGCAAGTCCTCTTCTTTCTCCACCAAATCCTCCTGAGGCTCCTTGTCTGTGTCTACTTGTCCCCCTGACCCCCTCCTCCCTCCCTGTGACCTCCCCTCACTACTGGCCCCTCTCCCCCTCTCTGCTGCCTCCTCCTCCTCTCGCACCTTCCCTAACTGCTCATCCCCTTCCCGAGACTGGCTCCTTGATCGTAACTGGCTGAAGACGGAGACAGAAGCAAAGAGAGCAGCACATGCAAAGCAGAAAGAAGAACCAAACAAAACATGAACAATGTCAACAACAACAAAAACAACAACAGAGAAAGAAAAACAAATGCAGACATACAGTGCAGCCAAGATGAAACGCAGACCGACTCAAAACAGAAATGCAGACTTACAGCCAAACGCCATGGAAATGAATTTTTTTCTTGCTTTGATATGAGACACCACCCGAAGACATGCGTTGTGTTGCAATGTTTCAATGTGTATTGCCAGATCTGGACAAACTTCCCCCAGAGCGTGACTCAGCAGAGTTCAAACATTTGGTTCAAGATGTTAAAAGAGAGCCAAACCTGAACTCATCACAGCGAGAAAATGACACACAGTGCTAAGGAGTGCATTTTCTCTCCAACTTCTACCAGGTGCAAACACTTTCAAAGCTGAAACTGTCTGGACGTGGTCCCATGTGAAGTCACTGCTGCGGGGTATTTGTCCATATCTGCTAACAGCTCGATGGAGTTTAAATAATAAGACAAAGAGTGCTGTCCTACCGGATCTTGCGGTTTCCTTGTGGCCTTTCTGACTGGACAGACATGTAGCTCGTGCTGCTGAACCGAGAGGCACTACTGGTTCTCGACACAGCGGACACGTCGCTTACATCACTGTCCGACGACTTGGCTGAGAGGTTGTCTGAACCCTGTGGATCTCTGCCTGAACGCTACAAGGGTGAGAGACACATAGGGGATTACTATTACAGTGTGTCGCATAATGGAGTATGTCCAGTGCAGTCACTTTGCAAATACCAGCTCAAAAAGTAGTGGAAATGTTGGTGGTTACTCATGAGACTGTTAAAGTAAAGGTATCACTGCCTACAGCTTATAAGGACAAGTGTTCTTGATGAGGATAAGTCCTGCTGCAGGCTCCGTCTGCTTTTAGAAATGTACAGGGGAAAAAAATGTTCATTACATAAAGTGTATTAGCTGTGCCATTTTAAAGGTCAGGCTGGACTTTAATTAGGTACATCAGATGCTGGCAGGTCAGTCTTGCAGGTTTCCACAAGGTGAGATGCTTTCTCAGCTCAGGTTTAGAACATTTACAAAAGAAAAAAAAAAACTTTTTCATTAGTGGTGAAGTCCATGAAGACATAAACCTGTGAGTACCAATCATCTCATTGGCATCCATCAGTCTGGGAGTGCTTTGGTGAAAACATACAGCTAAAATATATTCAATGTTGCTCACGTCTAATCTAATAAAGTTAATAGTAAATTTTGACACAGTATAGTGCACATTCTAATTTGCAAAGTATCAAATTAGAAGCCAGCTACTGATTAACACAAAAAATGAGTCCTTGAGGAGTTCTATCTAAGCTGCAGCCTAAAAAAGCTACAGCAGCTTGTGAAAGTGCCAAAAAAACGACTTTTCCTTGAATGGCTACTAGAGGTTGGCTCCAAAAGTCAGTCAACCCCAACGTTAAAATGAGGGGCAAACCAGAAAAGTAGGTGTTGTGGTTTTAACAACCGGGCTCCATTTGGCTGCCGTAGCTCCAGGAGTGACAGTGTTGGCTCAGACTTCAGAGTTTAAGAAAATGTGTGAAGTGATACAACATCCTGTGTGTACATTTAACAGGAATGTTTACTGTAAGGGCACCTGAGCCGAGTGTCACAGTGACTGCTTTGCATTACAATGTGGTTTAAGAGCAGGCGCTCACCAGTCTTGTTTAAGAGTAGGCAGAGCATTGTTTTGTCAATGAGTCTTCCAGGGAGGATAATGTTCAACAGACAAGGACAGCTCAGAATATATTCAGCTTTTAATAGACTTGAAACAAACACATTGGCTGCTTTAATGTGATGGTTTTCATAGCACAGACTTAAAAGGAAAGCAGACAGAGGGCCTTGGTCTTGGATGTCCTGGGCACTGGACTTTTCCAGAACAGAGTAGTAAACACTTGACTCTGCAGACACTCAGTGTCACATTCCTTCACATTACAAGGACACAGAAATACAATTTTTCATGTCCCTGTGATGGTATTTAGCCTTGCATCTAGTTTTGCTTGCACCATTAAATAGTTTGCTTCTATCCCAGTACATTAGAGGGGAAAGGAACTTGTTTGTGCTTTTTAAAGCAGCAGTAAAGCTTTCCTGTAACTTTGCAGACTCTGCCGTGAACATTAGTCATTGTTACTATAATTTTTTTTTTCACAATTAGCAAAACAAAGAGGGTGAAACAAAAAATGTGATAAACCACCATGTGTGTAAATAACACACACCAGTTGCACCAGTAGGGCCAGGATGGACATAAGACAGGTATAACGAACAGCTGAACATCAATGAACCAAAATTGTACTTGTAATATTCTAAATGTGTCCATCATAATCACTCCGGATCATCTAGTATTCTTCATTTGAAAAGAAGTCACAAGTTTCCTTGCCTTGTGAGGACATCTGTGAACTGTATAAACCTTTTTTTTTCTTTCTTTTTTTTGTAACAGTGTTTTGATTGCACATAAAATGACCTCTAACCAAAAAAAAGATTAAATCCCAGAAATCCCTGGGCACCAACAAAATCCGAACAAGCTGTGGATATAAACAAAAGCAAGAGACCGGAAAAATACCTGGTATAAGAAGAGCATGTTAAACAGGAAGAATAAACTGTCTGCACAACTAAATGCATGACAGAACTGTGCATTCTTTGAGGTGGGTATAGTGATGTATAAAAAAAAATGCACCTATTTGAGTGTTTTTCAGCCTCTGACCTGTGCTGACCAGTGTGTGTATATATATGTGCATTATTCAAACACCACTGCTCATGCACAGTATGATGTTGATATGTGCATGTGTACATGCCTGACTGCTTAAAAACATGCCATATGGCCTATGCACAATGCGACCAGGTAACGGTTTCCTTCTTTGAATGTGGACCGGCGGAGCATGACTCACAGCAGATCCAGACGTGTTTTTACCTTGTGATAGTCCTGCTCCAGTCTGGAATCTGAGCCGGCTCCCTGCTTATACTTGTTCATCTTTAGTTTCATCTGTCTGGTCCTCTCCTCCATGTCCATACCTGAGCACAGAGACAAAGGACAGTCAGACTGCAGCTGGTGCTGTGAGGAAGGCCTGATGGAAGGACATACTGTTATGGTGAGAGACAAGCTTCTGCTGAGCTATGAGCCATGAGCTATGACAAGGACATATCTAATGGGAAAAAGCTGAATGGCAGGATTGTATTAACAAGAAAACACAGCACACAGTCTGGCAAAAAAAATAAGCTCATAGAGTATTTTATCAAACTGCTTAATATACAACTCCAGGTTCAGTTATCTTCACCAAAAATAGCCTTTTTAATTCTATGATTAATATGTCTACACCACAATTTATGGATCTCTACACCAGTTATCACTACACCCTGTGACTTTGACATCATGCTACTTGGTCCCACATCTGTCTCTGCTTAAACTTAAAGGTAGGGTAGGAGATTTTGAAAACTTCTTTCTCTTCTTTCTCTCGGAGCTCACCCCGAAGCCACGCCTCCCAATCACATGGACGCGCATTACCTGAAGACGAGCTGCGGTCTGTGACTTCAGCCATCATGCACGTACCTCTCTGGTGCGAGCAGAGCAGGAAGAGAGTGACAACCAGACAATACCCTGCGCAGGGTCGTCCCGGAGGATTGGCTGATGTTTTTAGCGTTTTATAGCTTCCACAGATGATTCATATTCTTCGTTTTAAAGCTAAACTGACAAACTAATCGGTTGCTATCGGATTGTAAAGAGAAGTTACACTAATTTAACAAAAAGTGCATCAGAATGAAATCTCCTACCCTACCTTTACATATTAAACATTGGAGGTCTATGTAAAAACCCATTCTCTGAACTTTAACCTCTGCAAACTATATTTGCACATTTGCAACATCACTCTACCATCAATACACAAGCTAAACCTATCTTTGTGGAGGTAATACCGCTGCATAACAACTACACATGATCTAAAAATACACACCGACGTAGAATCTCGCACTTCCTGCTTCAACACATGAAACTACATTATGATAACGCTGCAAAAATATTTCTCATTCACCACCAAATGATGATTTTCCTGCTGTATCTGCATTTCCATTCTCCCCCACTTGCACTGTCTCTACTTTTGTGTCAAATGATGGAGGTGAAGATGATTGCACATGTATGGGAGCCATGCGCAAAAACACAACGTGCCTGTGCCTTCACACACACACACACACACACAAACAAAGAAAGCGTCACAGGCTGAGAGCACATGACTGACTGCACAGGTGTACACTGCTTATAAATATCACAATCTACATACTGTGATGTCTCCTTCAAACTAATTACACACAGAAATGTAATTAAAGCTGCTTGTTAAATCACAGCATGGCTGCAATTGTTTTGCAACATCTGTAGATTTTCTTGCTTCCTGCAATTATGCTGAATTGTTTCAATTACAGCAGTCAGAAAGTATGAAGTCTGTTCTAGTGATGCTCGTTTTACATGAAGTGACGGCCTTTATAGTCACACCAGCAACACTCTAAACAGTTCTGTATAGTAAATATGAAAACTGAATGTACTGGCAGATGAATGTACTGACTGATTTGTTTGTTGAGCCCTAAAATTGGGCAGCTTTAACAAGCTTTTCAGCCTGATTGTGTCATTTCAAAGGAAATCTGCTTATATATTTGCATATTCTGCCTGCAGTCTAACAGTGACAGTTCCTTATGGGTATGTTTTTATAAATTGTTTGTCAACAGATAGTATAATTAAAAGAATATCCTCATTATCATGTAATTTATGTTTACAAAATTACGATGGAAAAAAAACTCTCTGGCGTGACCATGATCATGCTTCGATGAACAATAAGCCCACAGTCTGAACGCTGCAAAATAAAGGAGTAGAAATGACAAGGAAGCCAGAAGCATCACCTACAGAGCCATTAAGAGTGCAAATGGGACACAAGAATGAACGCAAGCTAAGCAAGAAAAAAAAAACTGAGATGAGGGGAGGCGGGTAAGGGGAGGGCAAGCCGGGAAGACGTATAGAGAGAATAGGAAGAAGAGGAAGCGGAGTCAGAAAGGAAAGAAGGTGCAGAAGGGACAGACCTGAGTTCGTCCAACTTGGTGAGTCCATGTCTTCTGGGATCACATCACAGAATAGACAGACACAGACAGAGGAGAGGAAGATGGATGTGAGAGGATGCACAAAGGGTAATGGTGGAGGATGGCAGAGGCGAGGAAGGACGGAGGGAGGGCGACGCCATCGTCACCGAATGTGCCATGTTTGGAGGGTCAGAGTGAAGAGGAGGTGGATCGTGGAGCGGGTTTGGGAGGGATGGAGGGGGGGGGGCACAACACAACAACAATACGACACAATAATGACAAAACAACAAGCACAGAACACACAAATAAAAATCATAGAGTACACCAAGAACACACAAACTCCACCATGGGCACAGAGAGAAGTCAAAACAGAGCAAGAGGGTGGCAAGGCCGGGAGAGGCTGAGGTAGAGGCCAAGAGTTTAGTTATTAGAAATCAGAAAGGAGAGGGTGACAGTTGGAGAGGTGAGGGTCTGTACTTTAAAGGAAAAAAAGAGCTGAAACAGTAAAGAGATGTTAATGTGCCGATCCAGATAGAAACCAGAGACCTACGGCTTGGAGGCAGAAAGGTGGGGAGAGGAGGAGAGAGGGAAAGGGGGTAAAAGGAGAAGTGATGTCACTTGAGTCTGCATGGGGCAGCTGTGGGAAGACAGCCTGGAAAAATAACAGAAATAAAAGAAATAAAACAAACTGAAAGCAGAGAGCAGCAAGCACACAAAAGAGAGAGCTGGCTACCTCACAGTTCCACCAGGAAAAGTTACAACTGCACACTTATTCAAACACACACACACACATAGACACACACAGACGTCAGCTAAATAATCTTTCTCACAGAAGGTTATGCAACAAGATCGACTGCCTGTTTTCAGGCTTCTCTGCTGCTTCCGATTTATTCATATATAACATATTTTCCTCCTCTTCTCATTATTCATGTCCTTGCTTCCGCTCAGCCTGCTCAGTCCCTCAGAATGTTCTGACTTTCATGTCACTAGTAGCAATCAAGGCGCTTCCAAGTCCGACGCAAGGCAGCCACTCACGTGCTGATGTGACCTCAATAGCTGAGTTCACTATCAGTAGAAACCAGCAGACAATGTGACCCTCCACTGTTTAACCACCCCTGTTTTGCAGCCATCCTGCAGTCTGAAAAAAAAACCGAACCAACACTAACATCAGACTCCATTTTCATTCACCCCTTGCACAGAATTTGCATTTTGCTCAATTAGTACTCAATTAGGGTGAATAATGAAGTGCCACATGCATAAAAAGACTATGTGAGACATCTGCCCCACTAGCTTTCATCTCTTTGTGGCAGCTATCATCTCATTAGAGAGTCAAATGATAATCAAGGGAGCAAGTGTTTTTTTTTTCTTCCTTACTTCGGCAGCATCATGTAGGTCATCAGGATAAGAGAGCGATATGGAGATAGGGGAGAGCCAAAAACTAGGTCAAGATGGTATGCAAAAGTCTCCTGTGGTCTGTGGGTTAATACTATGTGGTAACAAGACATATGCCAACATCAACCAAAGAGCTCTGTGTTGCTTTACTTTGTTCTGATAGTGGCTGTAATCAATGCAAAATACAAACTCATCACTTCACAAATGCACAAAGTTAAAAGTAAATAAATAAAAGCTTTGTGTGTTTGTATGTTTTGTGTTTAAGTCCAGGTTTTTGGTGGTATGTGTGTTTGCTGTGGTGTACACAGTCAATGACTGTAATGGGAAAATGGCGAGCAGCAGGTAGTAGTGATTAAAACTCCTCCTTCCTGCACAATCCCTGCTGAGGAGCCACTGCCTGGCCTTGAAAGAGCTCCCAGTGTGAAAGTAATATAATGTGGTTAAGTTGGAAACCGAAATTGTGCTTCATCAGCCTTTCTAGGATAAATAAAGGCAGAAAAAAATATGCAGAGATGGAGAGAATTCCACACAGATGTGAGGAGAGGAAGAAGAAGGGGAGGTGGAGAGCGGCAGACACAAAGACAACAACGTAGAGAGGTGGGAAGTTTAAAGAGAGACAGAGATAGAAACATCAGGATCAGACTCAGACCAGGCCTGCTGAGGGGTCCTTACAGGGTTGAAGAGTGAGACGCAGAAGCCTGACACTGTTATAAACTCATGACACTGGCCTATATATGTATGGATGAGGAACTGTGTGGATGTCGAATCTTTATTGTTTCCATGAATATGCTCATAAAATTAGTCAGCTGTTTGATCTGTTTCTCTTCCAGCTGTGTTAACATTTAATAATGTCACTGTCAAAAAATGTGTTTTAACTTTAGCCACAATCATGAATCAAACCCTGCAAGCATAACATGTCAGCAAGTGGCATTACAGGTAATTGACAAATGAGACTTAATTTCAAGGCAGGTAAAGAAGTTTCCATGGAAACACATTCATCCATACAGAGAGTAGAGCTGTACAGCTGCTCAAGATGACAGCATGTCATTAAAAAGAGTATTGTACAAAAAAAATATGCACAGTATGAAAAATAGTGCTGAGCTTTATGGAAAACAACCTAAATTGTTGTTTTTCTGTGAGTTTTGATCAAGAGAAATATGAGATCCATGCTGCACTGCACAACCACACCGTGCAGGAGGAAACGGAAGGCTGCCATCTAGAGGCTGACTGGAGCAACAACAGGCTAATCAAAGGCTTAAATAAGGCTACAGTGCCTGTATAACATCTGTCATATAATCAGATGTAAAGAGTCCACACAGAGTGTTTTGTTTTAAAGCGTGTACACTTCTATATGAGTGCATGAACAGCATTCTGACTGGGAACACTATTTTTATGTTTTTAATCACTTATCCATAAATGTACTGGTTTTGCTCATATTCTGCAGAATTAGACAATCCTGCACACAGTCTGAACTCCTTTATATTGCACATATTTTTACTTTTACACTTAACAACGTTGACCTTAAACAGTCTTTCTATCCATTGCTAATGGTAAGACTCATTATGATACAGACTGCTCATTGCACAGTCAGGTCAAATTAAACGGGTTGATTAGGCATAATTTGAGTCATACTGTAACAGTGCTTACAAAGTTTTTGTTTTAAACTTTCGCTACACCTAATTTCTCTAAATTACTACTACTACTTAACATACAATATCCTGCACTATCAATGGGTGTAGCAGTTGCTCTAGCAACTACCATATTAATGTACACACTATGTTTGCTTAAATTCTATCCTTGAAATTCTAATGAATATGGAGTTTTACAAGACCTATGTGAAGAGCTAATGTTGCTAGCGCTAGCTTAAACATGCTCATCTTTGCATCAAGGCGCGTAAGCTAGCTAACGCTACTAAGCTAGCGCTAGCGACGTTAGCGCTAACGCTACTAAGCTAGCGCCGTTACCGCTAGCGATGTTGCCCCAGCGTCGCTAGCTAAAGTGTCCTTTGATGACGTCATAACGTGTCCTTTGAAGTTAATATGTATATATATGCACCTCAGGCATAGACTCACTCATACTTCTGAGCGAGACAGAGATTCATCAACAATCTTCAGGACTTTTTTTCAGAAGAAGATGCAGAAAGAGATGAAAGAGCGCAAAGAACTGGAGAGCCTCCAGGGCAGCCGGGACTCCCAGGTCAACGAGCTGGACAGCCTCTTCGAAAGGATCAACGCAGATATCTGGTACTACCATGACCATGAGGACTACCTCAAAAGCTGGTACTACCAGGTCTGCCAAGCCGAGCAGGACAGTCCAAACTCCCAGGGCAGCCGGGACTCCCAGGGCAGCCAGGACTACCAGGGCAGCCGGGACTCCCAGGGCAGCCGGGACTCCCAGGTCAACGAGCTGGACAGCCTCTTTGAAAGGATCAACGCAGATATCTGGTACTACCATGACCATGAGGACTACGTGAAAAGCTGGTACTACCAGGTAGTCTATTTTATAATATATATATATTTTTTTTTAACTTATCCCTTGCTGTCTGTATGCCGTTGCAAAAATGCAATTTCCCCATTGTGGGACTAATAAAGGTTTCTTAATCTTACCAGGTCTGCCAAGCCGAGCAGGACAGTCCAAACTCCCAGGGCAGCTGCGACTACAAGGGCAGCCGGGACTCCCAGGGCAGCCGGGACTACCAGGGCGGCCGGGACTCCCAGGGCAGCTGCGACTACAAGCGCAGCCGGGACTCCCAGGGCAGCCGGGACTCCCAGGGCAATGAGCTGGACAGCCTCTTTGAAAGGATCAACACAGACATCTGGTACTACCACGACCATGAGGACTACCTGAAAAGCTGGTACTACCAGGTCTGCCAAGCCGAGCAGGACAGTCCAAACTCCCAGGGCAACCGGGACTACCATGGCAGCCGGGACTACCAGGGGAGTCTAGACCATCAGGACCAATACAGCTGGGGATTGGGGATAATTGTAGAGGGGACACGGGCAGAAAGGAAGAAAGACAGTAGAAGATACTGAAGTAGATGTGCTTTCTCTTTCATTAAGTCTACCTCTCAGCATTATTTGTAAATAGTTAAGCCAATAAAAACATAATCAAACATATACCTGTGCTGCCATGTTTTCACATATTTATATTAAAGGTCATGTGATTAATGCCTGTTTAAATACTATATATATATATATGTATAGTTATAGCTATAGTATGCTGAATTTCCAAATTCTGAAAAAAAACTACCATATTAATGTACACACTATGTTTTCTTAAATTCTATCCTTGAAATTCTAATGAATATGGAGTTTTACAAGACCTATGTGAAGAGCTAATGTTGCTAGCGCTAGCTTAAACATGCTCATCTTTGCATCAAGGCGCGTAAGCTAGCTAACGCTACTAAGCTAGCGCTAGCGACGTTAGCGCTAACGCTACTAAGCTAGCGCCGTTACCGCTAGCGACGTTGCCCCAGCGTCGCTAGCTAAAGTGTCCTTTGATGACGTCATAACGTGTCCTTTGAAGTTAATATGTATATATATGCACCTCAGGCATAGACTCACTCATACTTCTGAGCGAGACAGAGATTCATCAACAATCTTCAGGACTTTTTTTCAGAAGAAGATGCAGAAAGAGATGAAAGAGCGCAAAGAACTGGAGAGCCTCCAGGGCAGCCGGGACTCCCAGGTCAACGAGCTGGACAGCCTCTTCGAAAGGATCAACGCAGATATCTGGTACTACCATGACCATGAGGACTACCTCAAAAGCTGGTACTACCAGGTCTGCCAAGCCGAGCAGGACAGTCCAAACTCCCAGGGCAGCCGGGACTCCCAGGGCAGCCAGGACTACCAGGGCAGCCGGGACTCCCAGGGCAGCCGGGACTCCCAGGTCAACGAGCTGGACAGCCTCTTTGAAAGGATCAACGCAGATATCTGGTACTACCATGACCATGAGGACTACGTGAAAAGCTGGTACTACCAGGTAGTCTATTTTATAATATATATATATTTTTTTTTAACTTATCCCTTGCTGTCTGTATGCCGTTGCAAAAATGCAATTTCCCCATTGTGGGACTAATAAAGGTTTCTTAATCTTACCAGGTCTGCCAAGCCGAGCAGGACAGTCCAAACTCCCAGGGCAGCTGCGACTACAAGGGCAGCCGGGACTCCCAGGGCAGCCGGGACTACCAGGGCGGCCGGGACTCCCAGGGCAGCTGCGACTACAAGCGCAGCCGGGACTCCCAGGGCAGCCGGGACTCCCAGGGCAATGAGCTGGACAGCCTCTTTGAAAGGATCAACACAGACATCTGGTACTACCACGACCATGAGGACTACCTGAAAAGCTGGTACTACCAGGTCTGCCAAGCCGAGCAGGACAGTCCAAACTCCCAGGGCAACCGGGACTACCATGGCAGCCGGGACTACCAGGGGAGTCTAGACCATCAGGACCAATACAGCTGGGGATTGGGGATAATTGTAGAGGGGACACGGGCAGAAAGGAAGAAAGACAGTAGAAGATACTGAAGTAGATGTGCTTTCTCTTTCATTAAGTCTACCTCTCAGCATTATTTGTAAATAGTTAAGCCAATAAAAACATAATCAAACATATACCTGTGCTGCCATGTTTTCACATATTTATATTAAAGGTCATGTGATTAATGCCTGTTTAAATACTATATATATATATATGTATAGTTATAGCTATAGTATGCTGAATTTCCAAATTCTGAAAAAAAAACTACCATATTAATGTACACACTATGTTTTCTTAAATTCTATCCTTGAAATTCTAATGAATATGGAGTTTTACAAGACCTATGTGAAGAGCTAATGTTGCTAGCGCTAGCTTAAACATGCTCATCTTTGCATCAAGGCGCGTAAGCTAGCTAACGCTACTAAGCTAGCGCTAGCGACGTTAGCGCTAACGCTACTAAGCTAGCGCCGTTACCGCTAGCGACGTTGCCCCAGCGTCGCTAGCTAAAGTGTCCTTTGATGACGTCATAACGTGTCCTTTGAAGTTAATATGTATATATATGCACCTCAGGCATAGACTCACTCATACTTCTGAGCGAGACAGAGATTCATCAACAATCTTCAGGACTTTTTTTCAGAAGAAGATGCAGAAAGAGATGAAAGAGCGCAAAGAACTGGAGAGCCTCCAGGGCAGCCAGGACTCCCAGGTCAACGAGCTGGACAGCCTCTTCGAAAGGATCAACGCAGATATCTGGTACTACCATGACCATGAGGACTACCTCAAAAGCTGGTACTACCAGGTCTGCCAAGCCGAGCAGGACAGTCCAAACTCCCAGGGCAGCCAGGACTACCAGGGCAGCCGGGACTCCCAGGTCAACGAGCTGGACAGCCTCTTTGAAAGGATCAACGCAGATATCTGGTACTACCATGACCATGAGGACTACGTGAAAAGCTGGTACTACCAGGTAGTCTATTTTATAATATATATATATTTTTTTTAACTTATCCCTTGCTGTCTGTATGCCGTTGCAAAAATGCAATTTCCCCATTGTGGGACTAATAAAGGTTTCTTAATCTTACCAGGTCTGCCAAGCCGAGCAGGACAGTCCAAACTCCCAGGGCAGCTGCGACTACAAGGGCAGCCGGGACTCCCAGGGCAGCCGGGACTCCCAGGGCAGCCGGGACTACCAGGGCGGCCGGGACTCCCAGGGCAGCTGCGACTACAAGCGCAGCCGGGACTCCCAGGGCAGCCGGGACTCCCAGGGCAATGAGCTGGACAGCCTCTTTGAAAGGATCAACGCAGACATCTGGTACTACCATGACCATGAGGACTACCTGAAAAGCTGGTACTACCAGGTCTGCCAAGCCGAGCAGGACAGTCCAAACTCCCAGGGCAGCTGGGACTACCATGGCAGCCGGGACTACCAGGGGAGTCTAGACCATCAGGACCAATACAGCTGGGGATTGGGGATAATTGTAGAGGGGACACGGGCAGAAAGGAAGAAAGACAGTAGAAGATACTGAAGTAGATGTGCTTTCTCTTTCATTAAGTCTACCTCTCAGCATTATTTGTAAATAGTTAAGCCAATAAAAACATAATCAAACATATACCTGTGCTGCCATGTTTTCACATATTTATATTAAAGGTTATGTGATTAATGCCTGTTTAAATACTATATATATATGTGTATAGTTATAGCTATAGTATGCTGAATTTCCAAATTCTGAAAAAAAAACTACCATATTAATGTACACACTATGTTTGCTTAAATTCTATCCTTGAAATTCTAATGAATATGGAGTTTTACAAGACCTATGTGAAGAGCTAATGTTGCTAGAGCTAGCTTAAACATGCTCATCTTTGCATCAAGGCGCGTAAGCTAGCTAACGCTACTAAGCTAGCGCTAGCGACGTTAGCGCTAACGCTACTAAGCTAGCGCCGTTACCGCTAGCGACGCTGGGGCAACGTTGCTAGCGGTAACGGCTAAAGTGTCCTTTGATGACGTCATAACGTGTCCTTTGAAGTCTTTATGTCATAGTGTCCTTTGAAGTTAATATGTATATATATGCACCTCAGGCATAGACTCACTCATACTTCTGAGCGAGACAGAGATTCATCAACAATCTTCAGGACTTTTTTTCAGAAGAAGATGCAGAAAGAGAAGCACGAGATGAAAGAGCGCAAAGAACTGGAGAGCCTCCAGGGCAGCCGGGACTCCCAGGGCAGCCGGGACTCCCAGGTCAACGAGCTGGACAGCCTCTTTGAAAGGATCAACGCAGATATCTGGTACTACCATGACCATGAGGACTACCTCAAAAGCTGGTACTACCAGGTCTGCCAAGACGAGCAGGACAGTCCAAACTCCCAGGGCAGCTGGGACTCCCAGGGCAGCTGCGACTACAAGGGCAGCCGGGACTCCCAGGGTGGCCGGGACTCCCAGGGCGGCCGGGACTCCCAGGGCAGCTGCGACTACAAGCACAGCCGGGACTGCCAGGGCAGCCGGGACTCCCAGGGCAATGAGCTGGACAGCCTCTTTGAAAGGATCAACGCAGACATCTGGTACTACCATGACCATGAGGACTACCTGAAAAGCTGGTACTACCAGGTCTGCCAAGCCGAGCAGGACAGTCCAAACTCCCAGAGCAGCCGGGACTACCATGGCAGCCGGGACTACCAGGGGAGTCTAGACCATCAGGACCAATACAGCTGGGGATTGGGGATAATTGTAGAGGGGACACGGGCGAAAGACAGAAAGGAAGAAAGACAGTAGAAGATACTGAAGTAGATGTGCTTTCTCTTTCATTAAGTCTACCTCTCAGCATTATTTGTAAATAGTTAAGCCAATAAAAACATAATCAAACATATACCTGTGCTGCCATGTTTTCACATATTTATATTAAAGGTCATGTGATTAATGCCTGTTTAAATACTATATATATATATATATATATATATATATATATATATATATATATATATATATATATATATATATATATATATATATTACGACGGCGTATTAGGGCCAATGTAAGAAAAAAAATACTGACCCGGAAGAAGAGGGGGGGGGGGGCAATATTCTGAGATTTAAAGTCGTAAATTTACGAGAAAAAAAGTCGTAGATTTACGAGAAAAAAACTCGCAAATTTACGGGAAGACCTCAGATATTCTCTGACATTAGGCTATAAAGTCGCAAATCTGGAGACACGCTGCTTGCTGTCACGGTCGCCGTGGAAAAGCTCATCAAGTTGTGACAATGCTGTGAAGAAGATAGCACCGTTGATAACCTTTCCTGCTTCAACCTCCCGACCATAGTCAGGGAGCACAGAGGACGAGCTACGTTGCTCGTGGTTAACCCCCACCGTCACAAACAGCTGGAGTACCAGAGCACTTTCCTGTCCTTGCAGGGCGGCAGCTTTGTTCTCATATTCTTTACGCTGTACATATACTTCTTGTTAATAAATCGCCCCTCTCTCAAGCTAACAAGTCATCTTCTCTTCCACTCCTACACAAACACGCTGTCCTGTATCCTGCACACTCACACACAGGTAAGCACACACGTACTCACTGCCTTCCTATTATAAGGCATATAGGCCTACAACTCTCATAACACCGTGATAAAAACTAAAAACTTTAAACAGTTGCTTTTTATCCAGTTTACACTTATGTAAACTGTACACATAAACCGTGTGCATGTATGCATGTATGGAAACGCGACATAATTCCATGACCAGGAAAAACGGATGCAAATTTCTGAGTTTTTTTCTCGTAAATCTACGAGTTTTTTTCTCGTAAATCTACGACTTTTTTTCTCGTAAATTTACGAGTTTTTTTCTCGTAAATCTACGACTTTTTTCTCGTAAATTTACGACTTTAAATCTCAGAATATTGCCCCCCCCTCCTCTTCCGGGTCAGTATTTTTTTTTTCTTACATTGGCCCTAATACGCCGTCGTAATATATATATATATATATATATATATATATATATATATATATATATATATAGTTATAGCTATAGTATGCTGAATTTCCAAATTCTGTATACAAGTTTTGAAGACCAAGACCAAGAAGCTCTGAATGGTTTCTCTATCTTGAAATTTGTAGGAGTAGCATTTTCCAGAAGGCATGCTTTGAAGGGCTCCCTCATTGACTCCCATGTTAATTTGAGGGTGGAAGATGTATTGCCTTGCAGCAATCAAACTAATTAAACGATTAAAGGAGTCAGAACATCCATCATGTCTTATACTGGTGCAAATAATGATTTTGATTTTCTGGCACAAAATGTGCATTTGTTTATTTTTTTAAATGGACCTGGCGTGTATTTGATCGTCTTGTCTTTTCGATCCTATTGTTTCAGCTTTAAAGGAAAGCTCAGTGTAACCGTTTCTCTGCCCTCTGTAGTGCAGTAACGACCATGTAATATGCAGCAAAAAAAACATGCAAAACAATAACGATGATGCTTTTACGTGAGCCGGGTTAGAACAAAGACTGAGCGGTGTGAAAGTGCAGTATATTTTATGACAGTAGTCTTTCTTCTTTGAGGCCAATCCCATACAGTTTAACACATTTCCCGTTTGTGCGTGAGGTCCAACCAGCTGAGCGGCTGCATGTGCACTAATCAACACACAGAGAAGAAGCTTGGTAGAGTTAAGATGGCGGCATGTGGGTGAGGAGCCTGGGATCTAAACTCGAGCTTTTTCGCCATTAAATGATTCCTATGAATTCACATATATACAGTAATCGAACGAATAACAAGCTCCACATCTTTCACACGTCTAGCATTCATGGACTCACGTCATTGTTAACAACAAAAAAAAAGAAAAAAGTCACACTAACTCCACTTCAAAGTGGCAGAAACTCACAAGCAAACCAACCAACCTGCGTCAGTGAGGGAGGGGTGTGGCTGTGTCCCTCCATCGGACAGAGAGCCATTCAGCCCCCGCTGCTGGTCCTCCCATGTCACCTCTACAGTAAGATACGCACATGTAGATATATATATATATACATGGACACGCTTACAGTGACAGTACAGGCATCACACTGATTATTAGGAGAACTTGCAACAAAATGTGGTGCCGAATCCTTTCATACACAATCATTGTGTTTGTCACACAGTAAAAAAAACAGAAAGCAGTGGTCAGAAAGAAAAGAGACTTCTTTGCCACATTAGCACTGAAATGAAGAACAGCTCCTCTTTAAAGATTGTGAACTTTGCTCCATCTGCTGGTGAACAGAGGTAGCAAACACTCAAGAGTGTTGACAAGCATTAGACTGCAGTACATCTGCAGCAGCAGAGAGCAATGCACAGATTCAGGAGATAATACATTCAATTAGCGTGTGTGTTGTTTGGGTTGTATATATCATAAAAACCTCATATTAATCTCATCACAGTTTTCTGGCTGTAAACTGCTCAAAACATGAGTATAAGACAGACTACTGGTCTTAAGGGAGTGCTTGAACAGAATATGTGTGCATGTGTTCAATAATCCATGTCTAATTGAAATGATTGGCAATTTCACAATGGAAATGGAGAGCTCTGTCTTTGTGAGGTGGAGCTGAGCAGAATTAATTAGTCTTAAAGTAGAGGGCAGATTAGAGCTTTGAGGCCGTACTGGAGGCAGAGGAGGACAGACCAGCAGAAATCACATCAATGGGACTCTGTATGTATTATCATCAGTTTCAGCAAGTCTCTAATTTGATCACTGCAAATTAAGTTGATAGGAATGAACCACACTCAGTCTAGATGAAAAAAGAAAAAGACTGAAATAAGGAGCTGAAAGGATAAAAAAAATGGCCGACACTCCTCAAAGTAGCTGCTACCAAGTGTCACAGAAGAACCGAGAAAGCACACACAGCAATAAAACCACATCACACTTTTCAAAGGACTTGCCTTTCCTTCCATTTACTGGTGGGCCTTGGGGTTTTTCCTCACTGTCTGCTGCTACTGAGGAGACAGATGGAGGGCTCATGAAATGAGGCTCCGAAACCATAACCACCACAACTCATGTTAATATGACAACTTCACAATACTGCATGTGCCCGTACACAAGACGCACAAACACCACAAACACACAGCTATCCCAGTAAGTGATAGTTCGCCTTTACACAAGCTGAGCGGCAGTTTGGTTAATTACACAAATCACTCTGATTATCAGCAGTTTAAAAACACAATGTTGCTTTTTTAGAGACCTGTCCGTGAAAATCCCCTGAGTCAGTCTGCACTGCTGCTGTGACAGTGTTGAGTAATTGCACCACACAGTCAAAGGACAGAAGCGTGCCATATAAACAGATGGGAAAGTAGGAAGTGGGAAACTGTGAGGAACTCCGCTATGTGCCAACCGTCTGGCCGTTCATTCAAGCCTGTGGTTGAATGCACTGTACATCCACACCTACTGTACAGTACATTATTCTCATCCAAAAAACAAACCCTTCATTGTGAAATGAAGAAGAGTTTTAAATACTGTTTCAGCAGTGGTGAACACACCTTGGTGACCATCATTTTGGGGTTCATGCTCCTCCCCTGTTCCCTCTTAGGAGTCGCCACAAATAAACAGACATAACATAAACATCACAATTAGCTACGTGTACGTACTCTGAGGCACATCAGAAAAAAGGGGGTAGTGTTTATCATTCCCATTCCTCTCTGGATTATAGATCCACTCCATAAAGAGCTACACACACACACACACACACACTCTCATATTCACACATGTATGCATTACATAAGCTGAGTGCCATACAGCTCTCTGGGACCTACAGCACAAGGTCAGATCAATACCTCCCTCCACTGCCCACACACTGCCACTGACCTGAAAAGGTAGAGAGACAAAGGGAGAGAGACATCGACACAAACAAAGAGAGAGAGAGACGATAGACTGTCTGTCTAAGAGAAACAGAAGAAAGAGATATTAGCGCCAGGAGAGAGAGAGAAAGAGAGAGAGAGAGGAAGATGGAATAAAGGCAATACAAAGAGGCGACAGAGAGGTCCAGACAGAGAGCCTCATTGCGATAAAAAGATGGCACAGATATAGAAGAAGGGTGGGACTGAGAGGGAGAGACTGTAAAGGAAAACGTGAAGAAGATGGAGAGAGAGAGAGAGAGAAGAGGGAGGGGAGGCTGGCAGCTGTACAGAAGACAGGGAAAGCCCTTGTGGACTCTGACAGTGATGAAAGAGTTGTGCGAATGCTTTGACAAGTTCTCTAAAACTGTGTGAGCTTCTTCCCCTCTCTCTAGCTTCCTCTCAGTCACTCCCCGCAGTCAATGCAAAGATACGACAACCTCATTCATAAACACGAGCAAAATAATCACTGCCTTCATCATGGTGCCTCTCGACGTTCACTTCATGATGTAACATTTGCCAAAAGAGTACTGATGAACAAACTGAGGAAGGGCAAAGCTTTGTGTCTGTGTTATAACTCAAATCCTGGTTTTTCCCTTATTTAGCAGATACAGAGAGAAAAGCCGTACTGTATAACAGCTGTGGTGAAGTATCTCAGCAGTCCAAATACATCTCAGACAAATAGTAACAATAGCCAAACTCAAAGAAACAGCGAGGCTACATTTCAACACAACAATGGTGCAACCGATAGGTTCCAGACAGACCTAGAGCTAAGTACGACATGATGGCACATCTCCACTGTACATTTAACACAACTGCAACAAAGGGAGGGTTCAATGTTCGCATATCAAGTTTGGCCTCCACTGAACCATCCACCCGCTGTTGCAGACCGGGTTTTGGCCTTCAGAGTGAGGTACAGCACGCCCAGTCTGAAGGACTAAACCCACACATTCAGGTACAGACCTTCACAAGGCTCTGTTCCTTCGTCTCCATCTTCTGAGAGAGAGAAATGGAAAAGGAACCGAGTAGAGGTGTTATGGGTGCAAAGCAACGGTAAACACCAAAGACACATATGGCACTAAAAACCCTTGTACAGATCATCTATACTCCATTCCTTCATTTCCATCATCAAGTGATGTCTCACTCAAAACTGAGGTGAATCAGCCATGAAACCGAAGCCAAACACTTCATATACATACACATATATATAAACTGAGTACATGTAGCCAGTTCACATGTATTTATGGTTCTCCATACAAAAAGAAAACATCCAAGTGACTTACTTCTGTCCTTCCCTGTTGGAGGAAGCTGTGGAAGTTGCCGACCCCGTCTACTGGACATAGGAGTACTGGTGGGACTGGTCTGGACTGATCCACTACGAGGATGCGCCCTGTATGATAAAATAAAAAAGTATAGTGGACACTGGAGTGAGACACGAGAGCTGCTGGTGGATGCAGGTCAAAGCCATTTTGCACCCACATCAGTGTGACAACAGCAAAGGAAGAGACAGCTGTACATATTATCGACAGCAACACAAAAAGGTTCAGCTACAATGAAGGTCCGATGCATGATTGATGATGTCATTAATTTAGAATCTATTTTGGGTCATGTAAAAAATTGTCTTTTGAGTCACTGTCAGGCACAACAGGTTGACAATAACCGTACACATTAATAGACATCAATATGTCTGGTATCTCAAAATAGAAAACCAATGCACACGGTGATGACGTTTGGCACATGGCATGGAAGTGGAGGGATACAGCAACTGTAAGGGAACTGAGCTGCAATAAAAGATGCCAGGTGTGAATCGCATGTACAGTCGACTCATCAAGCTGCAAGGAGAAGAGAGTTCAATGCAGAGACAGCAGACCAGTGCGACCATGCGTTCAGACTGTCCCCAAAGAGCTTCAACTTAAAAAAGAAAACAACAGAAAACAACAGAATGCCATCACAGGGTCATCGCTCGATGTTAGTAATGAAATCAAAAGTAAAATGTCGGCTCATCACTGCTATACCCGCACAAGTGTATGAGCAGTGTGTGCCAAATCAAAAACCACTCAGCAAGCTATCTAAGGTGTCAGGATTCTTCGTGCCCGGGATATGCATAAAGGAAACACAGCACATCCAACTGGTGCTCTTGGGGACAAAACAGAAAGTGGCTGGGTGGGTGGCAGGGTAGTTGTGGGAGGTTGGTGGAGTGAGGTGAGGTGAGGTGAGATAGTGAGGCAGGGTAGCAGGGCATTGGGAGGGTGGGGTGGGTGAGATGTGTGTGGTTTTTTTTTTTAGTAATTTTTTTTGTTAATTAAAAAGGTTAGTCAGGCTCAGGGTGGGTGGGAGCTCATGGGCCAGGGTCTGTATTGGTTAAAGCTCTCTGAAGGTTTTATTTATACAAAAAAATTAGCAGAGGCAGAAACGGCTTCAGGGGGCAGAAATAATAATACAGTATAGTTAAAAAAAGGTGTTGTCTTCTAGCTTACACGTTCTATAAAGATGTTTCTTTTGCCTATTAACTGACTGAAAAAAAAGAATAGGGTGCTATGTGTATAAAATAATAATAACTTTGATATTTTAATCAAATGTTTGAATTATTTCTCCCTCCCTGCAGCAATGCCTCAGGAGAAGTGACTGTACAACTAAAACTTTGGTCTGCTTTTATGCTACTTTGGTTAGCCTCTCCGATCTGGGTCACACCTCGTCAAGGCAGGTGAGGGGGGGGCGGACCTCCCAGATGGCAGAGATGGCATGGACCTCATGAGCGAAGAGTCGTGGGGGCGTTCAGTGGAGCGCGAGCGGGACGTGGGGCGCTCTATAGTGGGCCGCTGGTCTGCAGAGCGGGACCTGCTGTGATACTCGTGCCTATCCATGGCTCCGTGGTTCCTAGAGGTTGTTGAGAGACAGGCAGGCACTCAGTGGGACTTTAGCAGGGCAGGGAAAAAAATATGCTGGCAGGGTGCGGGCAGAGAACTTTGTTGCACCCATCAAAACTGCAAGGCGCATCACATTATACTTCACATTGTTGTCAGTCTGATTCATAGCATTGTTGTTTTTTTTAATTTCTTAAAGAACAGAAGCACCACTAAAGGTTCAATGTTAATCAAAGATGGAAGAGCTTTGTCCACTGTTTTTTTTATGAGCAACTGAATTCTTTCATTTTCAAGGTGAACACTAAGGACAGAGGACTCGGTGGCTTCTGTGTGGTTTGTGGTTCCTGTGGTGAAGTCAGGATGTGTTCAATAAACAAGGACAGAACAGTATGTGCTAAGTGAAATGTGAAGGAAAGGTGCATTTAACTTCTTAAATGTATTCATTCCTGTATTAATGTGCAGCCATTGTACATATATTTTGGCACAGTGAGGGTAGAGGCAAATCTTGTCAATCTGAAGAGCTGGAGGGGGAAAAAAAGCAGGTGAGGATTCAACATCACTGACAATGCACATGGACACTGTTTACCTTTGCAGAGACAAAAGGAAAAATAAATATATACACTGCACATTCAGTATAAAAACACTTGAGAAGTTGACAATAGAATGGATAAGAGCATGCAAACCGTATACTTACTTCATCAGTTCATAAAACAAAGACATATTGAATTGAACTAATGCATTTAAAGTGTTAAAAGACATGTTGGTGCCTGCACACTCCATACATGTGTGGTAGCTTCTTCTAACAAGGCTCAGAGACACCAAAAGACTTCCTGTGGTCCAATTAGAATCAGATTTGTCTCAACACTGTAAGAAGGTAAGAATGTTCTTAAATCTTTCCATCTTTTGTAGCCTTGTAGTGTCCACAGCCTTTAGCAGAATGAAACATTGTCCAGTAGAGGAGACGTCCTTTTTGGCTACATCAGTCATCAGTCAGTGACATCACACACTCTTTATCTACAGCCCTGTCAGAATAACTGGCTTCCCATCATGAGGTTGTTATGTCTGAGGATTTTTCTTTGTTGTATTTTGATAGATACAACCATGGAACATTACACGTGCTGCACTGTGGAGTAGCACCGTGTCAATGCTAATATGCTACAGGTCCCGCACTCAGGTTACACTATGGGCCTGAGCATTTTAAACCACCATAGAACCGAATAAAAACATTTTCTGCAGGCTAATCATCTCAACTAAGACACCTCTGAAACTTCACTTGTGTCTTTGTCCTCCTCCACGTGTTTTGTTTCTGCCCTTGTCTCTTTTCAGTAGACAGAATCAAACCATCTATATGAAGAGAGGAGGGAAATATGTTCTGCTCCTCTGTGGGTATCTGTCCCTGAGACACTACATTGCTTTCTCTCTCAAAAAGAACGGGAAAGAAAAATAGAAGGACAGCTCCCATTAATGCTTATCTAGGCTGTAGGCTGGGCCTGAAGTCGAGCCAAGCCGGCCTTAGGGAAACTTTGTGACACTTTAATAAAGTCAGTCAGGCTCTCGAGCTGAGTTCTGAGGACTCATCACTTTTTTTTCTCCTGGAGAGGAGAGAAATGGCACAAACGTCACGTTATTCCTGACTGAAAGCCAGATGGCAGCCAGCGGAAGATTGAAGTCATTCACAGCATTTCTCTGGAGGAGGGGTGGGTGAAGTGAGGTCTTTCTTTTTTTTATTGGTGCGCCAGGATGCTTGTCTTGGGAGTGGTTGGGCTCCAGCAGGCCTTTTCTATGAGTGTTCAGATCAGACTAGCCGCCCATTTTGACCAGACACAAGAAGCCAAAGGCCAAACAGGATTTACAGTGCAGCCCAGAGCAGCTCACATCAGAGGCGCCACTGTATGGATGAGTAAAAACAGCTGCCTATAGCACGTAAAAAGAGGACAACACTGTTCATCACACACAGTACTGGTCCACATTCTGTTGTTGGTCAAATGTACATGGGGTACATAAACAACGACAACAAAGAAACAGTCAAGTGCAGGTGAGCACTTTACTCCAGGTAACATACAGCTGACATCAGCAACACAAATAGCTCTGAGCCTGGACAAACAGAGGCAGTTGTGTACCATTACTGTACATCTACACAACTTCAGAGCTGTGATGACTCCTTAACAAAAACCGATATCAGACAGGATATCATTTTCGGTCATCACACGTACGATCATGTAAAAATAAAGACGGACGAGGGACAACTTGAGGAGACCACAAGATGGCGGATGCACAGATGCTGCAGCAGTGCATGTCAATACCTCTCATAGTCAAAGTCGGATGAGTAGGCGCCCTCTGAATGGGCGCGGGCCATCCTAGTGGAACGCAGTAACCTGACTGCTTCCTCTCGGCAGATCGGGTACACACGATGGTTGCGGCTGGCAGAAAAATATCACAGCTGGTCAGCATCTTTATGTTTTTTTTTTAATATTATCTTTGTCTATTTGACATCTATTGACGCTGAAAATCAATGAATGCACTGTTCAAAAAAAATATTTTTTTTTCACCACTAGGGGAGGCAAAACTTAAAAAAGGAACCTGCAAAGGAACAGACTTCTGTCTTTTATCTATTTCTTACTCTGCATTTGAATGAACCCACATAATTCTAGGCAAAGACCCCCTCTGCTGGACAAAACTTCACAAGGATAGAACACGTATCCAGTCACAGTATTGCCACTCTTTTGGTGGAGAAGAATTGCTTTTCCAGGAGTTACACTTGCAGAAGTGGTGCATTACTGGAGCAAATGATAGTAATGTTCATATGAAAATGTGATGATGAAAGAGAGCAATGCTGATACTGGATGGATGAAGTTTATGGCTAACCATCTACTCACCTCAATGCACTGCAGAAACATAACAAAACACTGTGTATATATTTAATCCTTTGCAGAGGAAATATATACATTAACACTACAACACTACACTTATGGCACTGACGACGGTAATCTAAAGTGATCTCTGCTGTGAGTCCATAAACAGATAGGCTTACTGCATACTATGACTGCAGTAAATGAAAATCATTCCAAAGTGTCAGTGCCATGTGTGTGTGTGAAGATGTTCGGTGCATTAGGTAGGTTGAAAAGTGGAGATGGGGCCTCATGCAAGCTCAGGTGAAAGTCTACCTGGGGTCCTTTTGAGGATCATCAATAGGCTGAGTATGTCTGGTTCGAGGTAGGGTGAGAAAATGGCTGCAACCACATGGAGGGAGGAGAAAAGACAGAGATGGATCTGAGATGGCGAAGAGGAAGACGCGGAGGAGAAGGAGGAGGAGGAGGAGGAGGAGGAGGAAGAGGAGGACAGGTGAGAGAAAGAGAGAGACACACACACAGGATTGGAGAAAGACAAAATCATAGGCAGACAGATGGAGCAGCGAGAAAACTGAGTGAGAGACGGTGAAAGATTTCTCAAAGAAACAGGATGCAAAGAGCGGGAGAAAGCTTGTAGGAAATGTTGATGTAACTGTTTCAAAGAGTGAAAACAGGCGAGGAAGATAAGAGCTGAGAGAGAGCTGAGAAAGCGGAAGTCTTTCAGTTTTACCAAAACAGACAGATAAAAGTGCACAGAGACCACACACACCAGCAGCATTCATGGAGGAAAGAACAGAACAGCAAACTCCAAACACCTAAACCTGCTCGGTATCACTTCTACTTGATGACTAAACAATGTCTTCATTTATAAATATAGAATCATGGTTAAAAAAAATACATGAAAATGGGAGAAAACAAAATTACAGCCTCACAAAAAGCTGTAGAAACTCAAGGAGAGACATTTTTTTTAATATTGTGGGAGTTCTGGAACAAGGCCAGCATTCTCTGTGACTCATTTCCTGTGTCATTTTCAACTGTTTTCAATAAATAACCAGACGCTGTTAATTAAGGCAGCTGAAATACACTCAAGTGAGCTCTGTCCCAGACAATTTAGATAAGTGCATTTTCTGCATCTGACACTGATTTAGGCCGAGCCTCAGAAATATCAAATAAAGTTAATTGGACGGGGGAAAGTAGCTGAGGCCTGGCAGTGCCAAGGCTATGATTGGACTCTTGGAGCAACATTTTCCAACCCTCACAGAAAATAAGTGCTGATAGAGGATAACTGACCACTTCCCCTTGACCACCGCTTCCATAAAGATAGTGAAATACATGTAAATTCACCAGTATATATATACTGTACTCTGCATTTGCAAAATTGGCTCCAAATCTTTCCCACATAATTTTAAAATGTGTTGGATCCAGGATATAAAAACAATGACCTGATAATCGCTTCTGTTAAGCAGTCTAGTCTTTATCAACTTCTGTGATGAGTAATGGGAGTTAGAGCTTCATCTTTACCTTTAAATTTGCTTTGTACACTTTTTTATGGGAGGTTTAGGGTCAGATTAGAGGAGAGACAAGTGTCAAAGTGAAGAGGAATCCACATCAGTTATAAAACGTTCTGTAGAGGAGAAGGTTGTTCCTGGTTTCCTTAGTTTGGCACAGCAGAAAGATGACACAAACAACGTCAGTCTTACAGAGAATTTAAGGCATCGTGCTGTAACACCTCACTGCATAACTGCTTGTCAGCATCTGTTCATGCATGCCCACGTATGTACATGCATCTGCTTCACACAAGTGTAAGCTGCAGTGTGTGTGTGTGTGTGCGTATGTATGTACCTGTCAGGAGAGTAGTTATCTTCACTGTAGTACTCCACTCTAGTGGAGGAGCTGTACTGAGAAGGTCTAAGGTCAAAGGCTGGGTCCAGACTACTGCTGTGTGACAGAAGTGGACTGGATCACCCCTCATGTAGCTGACACACTATGAACTGGCCCCTACTGTTTAAGGGGCCCATGGTCTGGTGTTTAACTGTGGCTGACGCAGTCTACCTGACACCCTGCACTTTAGGAGCATTTGGTTTTCAGCTAAGCTGTTAAGTCTTTCTGAATTCCAACTTAAGACATCCTCTTTCAAGGAGTTAAAAATGACAAAACTATGTTGTAAATCCATCCATCATAATCACATCAAAACAAACATAACTGTAGTTATATAGAAATATTCCCATAGATCAGGGATCACCCCTTCAGTGTACTGATCAATGGTTACCTGGAGGGTGGTGGAACGCTGGGAGACCGCGACCGCGCCCGGTTTATATCAGCAGACCGAGAGCAGTGATTGGACGACATCACCTGCTCAGGGACAGACAACGTGGAACTCTGGAAGTCTCTGCCATTTGGTCGGTAGTCTGTAAACACAAAAGAGAAATTGAGGTCGAGCTGTCGGGAATTTTTTTTTCAGCAACATCTGTGCAGATCCAGTCTGATCACACCCTGAGGGAGCTTGAAGAAAAAAGGACCAAACTTTCTATAACTTCTGCTAAATGCCATTCTGTACAGGTGACAGATTCCCGCTGAGTTTCCATATTCCATAAATGAGGACTAGGTTTCAATAAAAGTGCAAATCCATCTGCTGTTTTAACACCGTGCATTAAACATGAAAAAAACCTTTACAAAATCAGAAACATTATAATGAATTTTCTCTGCTAAACTGATTAGTCCAGTGAACTTGAAAGAGTTCATTAACCGATAATCAGACGTGGCTAGCAGCCATGGTTAAGGTCAATGCTTAGCGCTATTAAAGTTGATTGATATTCAATAGAGTGTATAGCATATTTAAATGAGTTATAGAAAAGCTGGGAAAAAGTTAGGAAAAGAAGGAAAGGTGGGAAAAATTGGAGGAAGTGTTGACCTTCATTGAAGAAAGTCGGATATGTTAATGTGGTTATGTAGATATTGACGGGTTGGAATTTAGCTGTGTATAGTAGAATGAAGAGATCATTATATTTCAAGCTAAAGCCTCCATCCTGATCGCAGGTGGATGTAAAAACCTACACAGAACAATGCATTTCTATCATTTTTCTAATGAAAACAGCTAAAATCAAAACTACACACCAACAGACTGAGACTCAGACACATCCACCCCCACCCAGCCACCCAAAGACTGAGTATGAAACCCCTGCAGACAGACACACACTGCACTGCACTTCAGGACATCAATACGCTGCAGCATGGACGATATATTCATGCCAGTCACTTTAAAGATTTGATTCAATTCTTTTTATTTTTATATTTATTTCGATATATTTTGTGTGTGCCTTTTTCACATTGTGTGTCATGAACACAATATTTGCCTTATGTTAATACATATACATCAGCTCCAACTCCTGCAGCTTCCATGCAGAGCCAAATTAAATCTCTTCTTCCTCCTGACATGCTGCTTCATGCATGATTACAGGCTGCCAGTTAAGCACATATAAAGAGGAGAACCTTTGCTGACAATTAATAGGATGGACTCAAGATGTATGCATCAGTGCAGAACAAGGGAACTGCACTGTTAATGCAACATTAAATGTTCTGTGCAAATAAAAGAAGTCACGTCCGGAGTCCCTTTAAAAAGACCTACTGTATACTTCTAATATAATATGGCTACTGTGGTTTTCAGATAATTAAAAATCCCATTAAAAATGGGGTATTCCCATCACTGTGAATGGAGTGAGAGGAACCAGAATCGTGAGGCAGTGAGAGACTGATGAGAATATTAAAGAGGCTGGAGGAGGATTTCCCTCAGCTACAGAATCATCAGCAGGTCGGACTGTCTGTCTGTCTGACAGTCAGTTCGTTACAGTGACTGGATTTATTCTCTGTTCCTCCCTGTTTTTCTTATTCTTACCCTCTCTTCTTCTCTGTTGCTTAATGTGCTAATCGAGTGTGAAATATTACCACATGCTAAACAAACACGCAGCTGTTTCCATCATGCAATTTACCACTAGCTGCAAACAGGGTCAGCACATTTGTCTGTGATACTCAGTTGGGAAAAATATATATTTATTGGTAGAAAGCAGCAGATAATAGTTTATCAGCGATGCAACCACCACTTTCAGCATCATGTTCTTCCATGTGGGCACATTTTAAGTCTTATTCTGTGGCTGTGTGACTGGTAGCAGCTCTGCCTCTCCTGTGATGTGCAGCGTGGGCGTGCAGCAGCTAGCAGTGCAGAGGCAGGCAGACGAAGCTTACTGCTGCCTCACTGTGATGCTGCTGCTGCTGCTGATGATGATGAGCTGCAGCATTCCACTCCGTTCATATGATATATCATGGTGTTGGTAAGCTATTCAGGTCATCATAGCATTTGACTGATGTGCGATGTATGAGGTTAGCCAAGTTCAATGACGGTCTCACTGCATCCTTTTGTTTTTTTTTTCAATTTTATATGCAGATCAATTTTCTCTCATGCATTAAAAAGTCCTGGGTGGCATGTTAATATGAATAGTTTATTACCTGTTATTACCCCAACGCCGTCTTCACAATCGTAGTCTGAGATCTCGCTGTCACTTATCCTCTGGGATCCTTTGAGATAAAGAGACAGAGAGATGGAGGAAAGAGGGAGAAGTTATTTACATTCCCTCATTTATTTATTTACCCAGTTCTTGTTTTATAACACACCCCACTGGTCTGAATGTAGTCTGCATTTGGTTTGAGCTCCAACTGCAACAGAAATAAAGCTGCGTTTCACTGCTCGGCTTCAACAAAACCAGCCCATCTCTCTTCATCTGGACTGAGGCACATTTAAATGGCACATTCAATCATTCCACATACATGTGCGGGTGGAGATGGGAGAAGTGATATGGCTTTACAGCTCTTTCTTCATCCACCCCCAGTTGCCTTATCACCACCCCTCACCCACCTCTATCCCCGTCCCACCGCCTTCACTGTTCAGTCAACTTAAATCAAATGGACATGTGTGCTTTTTCAGAAATGACAAGTGCTGCACTCTGGCAGTGCCACTCCCAAACTCTCATCTTAGTAGGCTGAAAACTTTTTTTTACAGCTGTCAGCTTATTCACCTCACACTAACACACAGAAAATCATCATCTCAGTGGGAGGGGGCGCCGGGTCTAAGACGGGACGGGTGAAGCAGTCCAGCGTAACATGGACTCTGGTGTTGTCATTAAAAGCATAATCCAGCCAAAAAAATGTAACAGTGGTGAGAAATGGGCCTTCAAAACTAAATGTACCAACTCTGTTTTACAAAAACAGAGCGACATGGTCATCAGCTATCGACCATTTCAGCAAAGTATCCACATTTAAAGTACACACACACAAAGACAAACAAAGTGTGCCAACATTATTCTGTGCAATTCTTAAAGGGGGAAATACTTATCATGGGCCAAGTATTAAACAATATACATCACACAGGAAAAGTAGGTGGTCACTTTCTGATTATATTGTTTGAATGCAGTTTTTTTTTTGCAGGGTGTGGTTGTGGGTTTCAGGATGGGGATTGTAAAATATTTCACAGGTGAATACACAGAGAGGGAGAGACCACTGTGTCCTAAATCACTGTCATCCCTGCAGCGTTGCAAGTGTCTGCTACCCCGGGTGGATTTCAAACAAGTGGTGTAAAATTCACACCAGCTCCCCCACTCTGAAATCCATGTAAGGCAGCAGAAACATGCACTCTTTATGGGGAAAAAAAAGGAGATGGAGAGTCAGGGCACGAGGATGCATCCTAATAGAGAGCAGGAGAACACTCAGATGCTCTACAGAGAAGCCAGGGAATGCAGGGGGCCTTTACCTGAGTTGTATGAATATGAGCCTTTGTCTGTAAAAGCAGAAGTAGTATGGTTGTTGTGACATAGAAGAAACTGAATACAGCACAACTGAAACAAAACGACATTTACTGTACAGTTATAGCTACTGTGTGCTGGGTCCAAATAATCTTATGCATTTAAGAAGAGAAACAAAACCCAGCACTGAAACACCATAAGCTGCAGAAAATCAGCTGCTTTTAATCTGTGTCTTATATGTGCATTGCTTTACAGTAGGTAAATTAGTTTTTTTATTAGTTTGATGTTGGGGGTCGTTACTTACTCTGCAGCCGCCGCGTTGGACTCTCTCCGTGGAGATGTCTGCGCTGAGCGTTCGGGGAGGCACGTGGGAGTGGCATGGAGGACACGTCGTGTGTTTGTAGCTTGTACCAGTGTGGTTCATCGTCCAGAAGAGCCGTCTCCAGCTCAATCAGGATCTAAGGGGAAAAAGCCACAATGTCCAAATGTCCACTCACTCACACACACAGAAAAATAAACGTTCTTGTTGGTGTTAGATGAATACTTGACCATTAAAAACCTCCTTATGGCAGCTTTGTTACGGCTCACCCCAGTGTCCCTGACAGGTGGGGTGCGGTTCCCTTACCTCTCCCAGGAATTCGCTCTCCTCCTCCCTCACCCTGGCTTGGTCCCACAATGTGATCTCCAGCATGCGCTCCCGAAACTCCCGCCGGTGAACCGGCGAATACATAAAGGTCTGGTTCCATTTGGGCTCTAAGGATTTCTTTACTGTTTTTGTTCTCCTCTTGCTTTTGTCACTGGAGGAACAATAATTCAAACTGTTTTTATTTACAACCATGATAGGGAATAGCCACGAATACAACACGTCAATAACACGACACAGCACAGTGCACTGCACCATAGCATGCAGAGAGAATGGGATGGTGAGGTGATGGAATCTCCTTTCTGCATTTCAGTGCTAAGAAAACAGCAAAATAAAATCTACACTAACTAACTAACAATGTGATTAGGCACATCCACGTATATTCAAGTGATTAAACATGAGATCATGACAAAATTCTACATTAATCTATAAATGGCTGCATACTGTATTTCAGTGTCGTCCTGGCGGTTATGACATAAAAAAGAAAATAAAATGCTGGTAACTGTTTCTACTCTTACCTTCTATCAGGGAGGAAGTAGATTTTGACGTAGGGGTTCCTGGGCCGGCCGTCTTCCCTAGGTGGCAGGTCTTTTGCGCCTAGGATGGTGACGATTAGCTGATGGCCCACTTTGTCATACCACAGTTTGACCTGCAGGGGCAGAGGAGACAGCCAGCTGAGAGACAGACGAGAGCCAGAGCTGCCAGAAGTACACAGAGGGAGGGAGTAATGCAGGAGAAGACAACTTCATGGAGTTATAGCTATATCTGCATTTTTTGTTTAGTTAAAGACCCATTTCTATTTTAACCTACAGTCTTCTCCTGTATTTACCCTTCAGGAAAAAAAAGGAGGAAGATGTCTGACTGCTAAAATGATGTCAGGTCACATGCTTGGATACTTTATCAAAGCTTTAGAGATCATTAAAACATGGAGCTGACTATATCAATGTTAATATAGTCTGATGATGTCGAGATCTTGCTTTAATGAAACTAATGTGTATTTTGAAGTGCATGGTGCCATGTTCATTTAAATATTTGTACTCACTGTTTCAAAGTTGTTGTTTTAATGTGTTTATGTTTGTCATTAAAACTTCCCCTCAGGGGAGGAATAAAGTTTATTGAATGGAACTGAATGCAATTGACCTTAATGTCATTTCAACTCAAGTGAACTGAAGTGAATGCTAAAGGCAACATGCTCTAAAATGAACAATGTGCTCTGTTAAAACGATACTGTCTAACAGTGCTGATGTGGTCTCTAATAATGTTCTCTCAGTTATTTAACTGATATGGAGAAATTAATCATGCTGTTGCGACAGTTCACTCTAAAAAGGGAAGTATGGACTCCGGTAAGAAGACACTTAGAAGAAAATAAAAAAAAAGCCCAACTGAAGCCTTGAGGAAATTAATGAAATGAGACTTCTAAGTTCTTGTCCATACTTCACTGAAAAAACATGATCATGGAAAGGGCCTGCACTGCTTACTACTAGCTACACATGCAGCAACACAAGAAGGTGCATTCAAGACAAGTCAATAGATCAGAAACAGACAGCAGGAGGCTTATGGGAAAACAAATTGTACCAAGTAATCTGTAATCTGTAATCTGATCAGCCCACCAAAATACCACATATGGCAAAAAATACTGTCTGTGATTTGGTGAAAGAGTTTCAGTTATTATGTTGCAAGAGTTGCTCAAATACAGGCTTTTGGCTTTAATAAGAGCAAAAAATAATAGTAATGCACACATATGTAAAACCTAAATATTCTCCCCGTCTCTAATTCCACATCATGTGTTTCAGCTGCACACACACTGTTCTCCATCAGACCAAACGCCCAGATGTGCCGTTTGTGGCCATCCGGCAAAAATATCCCGTTATCAACTGAATGTGTCCTTCATGAACATGTGTTATTCACCACACCTCAGATCCATATAAAGATTGTTTAGGTCTCCCTTTAAGCAGGACAACATAACAGTGAGATCCCATCAGAAAATTCAAACACAAAGATTCACACAAAGTGATCCCACCACATGACCATAAAACAAAAAGACGGACTCATACGATAAGAAATTGATAAAAGAGGCTCTTCACAGCTTTTTTTTTTTGGAGGTACAATTTGCTTAATTCTCATCTAGGAGGGAAAATGGCTTTGGCTTCCCAGACAGGACGGTGAACTTGGTATCTTTTCACTGCAACATGAAACCACACAGCCATCAGCTATAATCTACTAATTAGCCTCACTTCAGCTGGCATATGGCGGAGTCCTTCTGTACATGTGTGAAGAGTTAGGTTCATGTCACATGAAGCAGAAAAACCCCAAGTCCTGTGTCTGAGGAAAAACGTTTCAGAGACACCCTCCTGCATTGCCTTTAAGGGGAGCTAAACTAACACGAATGAAGTGTTGATCACTGCAGTCAGAGCAGAGAAACCAGGCAATGGAAGAGTGTCTCTATTCAGATTAGTTAAAGCATGCACTACTCAGGATGTGAATGGGTTAAAATGAGTAAGAAAACTTCTAATCATAACAGCGATACCAAGAAATCAAAGAGAAGAAAATGACACAATGCACTGGGAAACTGAAGCTGCCGTTTCCCCCCAACAATGCATTTTCCAAAGTATGGAAACAGAAAAAAAGGCCAGTCAAACAGTCAATGAGCAAAAACCAGACATTTGGAAGAGTTTGTGCCCTTCAGACAGGGCCCATTACCTGGACCCTAGGGGCAAAAGGCGTTGTTCTTCTACTAAGGCTTTGGCTCTGGATAAGCAAAATTAAACAGCAAAAAAAAAAGAAAGAAAAAAAAAAAGAAAATGCAATAAAACCAAAATCCCACAACACAAAAACTCACAAAACACCACAACAGAGGTTTGTAGTTCAAAGAGTAGATTTGGGCCAGTGGGTTCAGTCTTAACATGTATCATTTCTTTATTTAAATTTCATTCATGTTCTACACAGGCGCTTTAAACATATTATCAATGGCTTCCTCTCTTTATCAGCTCTGGACCGTTTCTCCTCTGCATCACAGCTTGCGTCACAGTGACGTTTGTTGTCAATTTGAATACTTCTTCAATAGAAATTGAATAAACAGCTCTGCACTGTGTACAATTACTCATCAGACACTGAAGGTCTTACACAATTTATTCTATGAACTGATCTGGACTCAAAGATAAGCACATGGACTGACAGGGTGAATTTGCATTGTTCAGTGTATATAGTATGTGTCAGTGTGGGTCGAATGAAACTTGATATTCAAAGCCAGTGGCAGTCAAACTTGACAGACATGGTCAGAAAGAAACATGTCCTGGAGGTGTTACACAGACGCTCCCCTGTGGATCCTAAATTTGTGAGCTGATTTATCTCTTGCTTTAATGCAGCCCTTTACCCATTTACCCCAGGAGGATTTTATACTAGATAATGGACAACACACAACGTAACCTGATCTACAGCCCTGTGCTGTGCTGGTGAAGGGCCAGCTCAACAGGCTGGGAGATAGATGCAGAGCCAGGTGGAGCTAACAGTGGTCTGAACCAAGACAAGTTCAAATTTGAGTTGCATAGTAAAAGCACATCTCTGTCACATGAACTTACATACTGCATGTATAAGATGAGGTCACTTACTGAGAGCTGTCCTGACAGGTACTGGGGGGCGTCCCTCAGCATGCTGGGACTCATGGGGGACGTGACGGAGATGGACGGGCGATCCATCTTCTGAGACTCAAAAGAACTTGAACCTGACAGGGCACAGACAACACGGTCAGATTATCTGTAGTGTTTAACACTGGTTATAGCGCTTAGCAATAAAAAGCAATAAAACTGAAGCCGCAAACGTGGCAAGACAGAAAGACAAAAAGAGAGACACAAGAAGGGCCTGCCATGAAAAGAACAGAAAATTAAACAGGCAGACGTTTCACTGACTTGAAATTTTGAGGATGATTAATAGGATAAGATGACATAATGATATGTTGACAAAACTTACTTGATTCCAGTTGTGCATGTGTGCTGTCTGGTATCCTTGGAATATCTCTAAAAATAAATAAACAATAAAAAGAAAGCGTGTGAGTATGTGAGACAGAAAGGAAGGAGGGGATGGAGTGGATCAATTTGAGCTAATGCTGAATGCACTGTGCTTTAATGACCGTAAGCACCGCATTAGTCTTCATTCACCCAACAGCTCCCTCAGCAGCACAAAACAGGTCAGCTAAAGGAATTGACAAAGCAAAGGTGCTGCTGATTTACCACCTTCAAAACAACTGGAGGAGAGGGTGCGAGCGAGGTGGCGGGTTTTCATGTTGCCAAGTACATTGTTCAGGTCCGATACGAGCCAAAGTCTATAGAGCCGCAGGGACGGAGGAACAGATGTTGAATAAACAAAACACATTCTGAGAGAGCACAAGCTCCGTCTCACACTCCTCTTTTTGAGTCTCCATGTTGCGGCACGGCAGTGATGAGTTAAAAGTAATAAAGTAGTGTGCTTCAGGATGCCTTGTGTGTTCATGTAATGTGAAGCCTTAACTATAAGACCAGGACTGTCTTGTGAAAAGCAAACATTGTGTGACTTCTCACCCTATAGGCCGTGAGACCACAAGCTCCACCTGCGGCTCAGGCTTGGATTCTAATATGATATTGTAAACTTCTTTAAATGTGGCTCCTTGTAAAATCTTCCCATTCCACTCCAGCACCTGGTCACCTGCAGAAACATCGCATGAAAATACTTAAATCGTGTTGTCACAGTGTAAGAAATACACAATATTACTGTGTTCATGCATGTTGGAGTTTCATTTCTTCAGAAACGTGTGTGTGTGTGTGTGTGTGTTCTTACTACCTGGTCTGAGGTGTCCAACAGTGTCTGCTAGACTTCCTTTCCTCACTTTTGTGATGAAAGCACAAAGTCTACCAGATTCTGTCATTTTGCCTCCCACCACCTGTAGAAGCAGAGTTGTAGATGAGCACTGAAGTGTTTTTTTTTTTTTAAACTAAGCTTTTTATCATAGCTGCAGATTTATGGTATAATGTATAGAGGTGTAGCATGAGCACAACAGAAGACAACGCTTTTTCCTCCCGGAACCCTGTTGATGTCATGGTTTTACCATCTGCCTGCGAGGTATGAATCTCCGATAAAAGCATTACAAGGAGAGGGTCAATGGTAAAAAGTGCACCTCTGTCATTTAAAAAATGTCCAGGGTTCTGCTTTCTTCCCCAGGGACACACTCTGGTGCTGCTCTGTGGTATGTAACATTGCAGGGCCGTGGGCTAGAGCTGTACTGTACAGTCCTGAACTGCTGTACACTCCACTCTGCTCAGCTTACACTGGCATCATACAAATAAAAATCCCTCTTAATGGCAGCTGAATGCCAACATACAAAGGAGCTTAGGGAAGTCTGCTAAATGAAATGGCTTTATGTAACAGACAGCAGCGAGAGAGGGCGGCTTGCAGAGGGGAAAGGATAGAGAGAGAGAGAGAGAGAGAGAGAGAGAGAGAGAGATGGACAGTGAGGGCGAGGCTGGCAGCCTGACTGATGGACTGACTGGCTGGATTGCCGAGTTGGTTGGCTGCTGCTGAGCGGACAGAAATGCTCAGAAGCACTGAGCAGACACAAACATGCCATTTCAGGGGGCTCATTCAATCAGTAATGATTTTTCCCCATCTTGCCGCTCTCAGTTCTTTCTCCTTATGGCCCACCAGGCTCTTCTGGACTGTGGCTGGGTTTTTTTTTAACAGTGTGAACCACCTACAGCTGTATGCTCATTACAAAAACACAGGCTGTAATGTTTTAATGCACATACGGTACGACAGAAAACAACCATATACTGACTGCTGACAGGTCCTGGACTGACTTGATTCTCTGAACAGCCGAACGCAGTTCATTAAAGTAGTTCAGTGCGAGTGAGTTCAGAAAATTACACAGCCCAATATCAAACACCACCCATTAATATTCATCAGGAATATAATCAAGTCTCTAATGAATATTAACACTGAGTAGCACAATGATGTAATCAATAATTGGAAACCCAAGGAGAAGCCAAACATTAAAAAAAAAAGACGTCAGAGAGACGTCAAGAGTGAAAAAATAAAGAGTGACACAGATGTTCCTGGGTGTGCTGCCAACTGAAATCTGTTAAATGTGCATATATGACATCAAGCTACTTCAGGAGTAGACTGATGGGAAATGATGGTGCAGGACATTAGCATGGGTTGCATCACGGTGACACAGACAGAGACATCATCAGCTCACCTTCAGACCAAGCAGAGCTCCTGAGTCTCGAGGCACACTTCCATCTTTCATGCGCTTGTTGAGCAAAATACGCCCTATTAGCCGATCCCCATCTTTGGACGGCTGCCACGTCACCGGGTGCTACAAGGTCAGAGCAACAACACACCTTTTGTTTAACAACTCATCCACTTGAATTTGATCACTTCAGACCAAAGCAGACACCTGTCTATATTGAAAAGGGGGCATGAGGGTCGTACTGTATTAAATTCACTTGGGGAAGCAGTTCACACAACCTCTGCAAATATGATACTCAAAGTAGGTCATTTTAATTCTGTAATGTCGTTTGTGAAGCGACTGCTGGAGGAGTCGGGATGAGAAGTTTTACAAAAACAAAATACAACTCGATAAAAATCTTAGCTGCTACTTCCAGAGCTTGTGTGAACCTGCTGGTGTGAGGGTGGAGTGAGCTTCATGCAGCGCCCCATGCAGAGTAAAGCAAGCAGCCCCAGCACTCCTCCTCAAACCAGCTCTTCAAACAGGAGCAGGAAGACCGGAGTGCCACCCTGGTGCTTCGCTACACACACAACATACAACCACCATCGAGTGGAGTACTGAGGGGAAAAGCAGACAGCGAAAAAAGGGGATAAAAAAGTAACCAGTGATACCAGAATAAATGAAGAAGACCACAGGGTGCCAGGTTAAAGATCAAAAAGGATGACATACGTAGAGCACAGAATAAAGCCATGAGACACAGATAGGGTGAAATCACAGACGCGGCAGTGGAAGGGAAAAAAGAAAAACAAATCGTTTCAATTTTTGTGCAAAACAAGTCCAATCTTCCCTGTTTTGTGTGATTTTTGGGGTTTTTTTTTCTATAGAAGTGAGTGGGAGGTTGGGCAGGGGCAGGTTCTGTCTGGACTGGGTGCTGTGGGGTAGGGCAGCAGAGTGAGAGGAACGGGCCTGAGTAAAGGTGCTCCTACTGCACTAAACAGGACCGCTGCAGAGCAAGAACACAACATACGGAGGAGAACGAGCATGCAACTATAGGAGAGACCCACATTCCCGTGTGCCATGACAAACAGAGAGGTTGTGTGTCAATGCTCTTTTTTACAACTACTGTAAGATGTGTGGTTTTCTATTTGGGGAGCAAAACAGCAAAGTACAAGTAGCAAGCAAAGAGGGTGTGTCCCCCCCCCCCAAAAGACTTGTTCGGCAACACCGAGCAAGGTGGAGCCAAAAGTAACCGAACAAAAAAAGGAACGAAATCGCAAGAGAAATCAATATTTACAATGTCAAATAAAATCCAAAAAAACAAACATCTCACCTATTTACACTTAGTGACAGAGAGCAAACAAAGACTGGATGGGAAGGTCATAAATAATAATAATAATAATAAGAATAATAACAAAATGCAGGCTAGATAGTCTCAGTACCTTCTCACTATGGCTATGCTCCTCGTTTAGGGTAGTGCTACTGCACGTATCAACTCCCGAGTCTTTAACCTGCGGTTCACACCATGCCAAGTCCTCTTCAAATGAGTGTCCCCCAAAGCGCACCATTTTCTTTTGCCTCTCAGATAAGGTGTTTGTCGGCTCGGACATAAATGTCTGCTCAATAGTTTTTCTTTTTCCCCTTTGACTGTCCCCTACAGGTGTGGGATAAAAACAGAAAGAAAACAGAAAAAACAACATGCAAAGGTGTAAATAAAACAAAGGAAACATGAAATGACAAAAGACTTGGGGAGAACAGGGGTATGGGGGGCAAGAGAGAGAGAGACAGAAAGAGGGAAAGAGAGATGGGGGGGTTAAGGGCACGAGGTAGGGGGAGGGAGGGTCAAGGCAGGGCTCCACATGTCTCACCAAAGACATTGGGGAGGCCTCGCTGCTATGCCATGACGCATGGTCCCACCAATGGCCATCCAAATCTCCTGTAAGGTGGGGGAGGGGGAGGGTTGTACATACACGAGAGAGGACAGCGAGAGGGACAAGTGAGGACACCACAGACAACATACAGACAGTAACACACATGTAATATACATACGCAGTAAACACACACACTCTCTCTCTCTCACACACGACTCAAAAGATGGCCAGCATCATCCCTAAGATCCCTGTGGAGAAAAAAGATGCAGCTCAGGTAATAAATACATAAAGGGTCAATTCTGATTCGCGCGTCTCAACACTGTGCAGCAAAGAGAAGAGGGAAAAAACTCAAACAGCCAACATAGGGCTAACAAGACACTTCTCAGCGAACAACTCACATTTTGTTGAAACAACGTTAGCATGCTGCTATCTTATCCAGTGGAAGGGAGTGGGGGCAGATCTAATGTGTTTAACTGGGGATTCAGATTGCAGTGCCACACAGCCTTAACTGACCTCAATCTAAAGTGCACCAG
Organism: Parambassis ranga; assembly: GCF_900634625.1. Taxonomy (NCBI): domain Eukaryota; kingdom Metazoa; phylum Chordata; class Actinopteri; family Ambassidae; genus Parambassis; species Parambassis ranga. Next base: position 4,652,147 of record NC_041036.1, read on the forward strand.
GGAGAGCTTTTAAAGATGCAGCTCTGATTACTTCTTTTCTGCAGCAGTATCAGCGGACATAAAGCCTTGAGGGACACACACAACAATATTTGAGATGTTTCTGAAGTATTTGTCTTTCAGGGAGACTCTTAGTTATAGTATAGTAAGAACAGAATCAGACAAAAAAAAAAAACTCACATATCAACTCGCTAGTGGAGTTTTTCATCTGGTGCCTGCACAACCGTTGTACAGGATTTGCCCTGTTCTCCTCTGTGGATGCACAGAGCAGTCAGATGATGAGTACTTTCAATTTGATTAAGAAGCTTAAAAATCCAAGCTAATTAAAAAGATAATATTGAATGGAAAGGTGGTGCTAAGATTCTCAGTGGAGAGCCGTGTGGAGTTAAAGAGGATGGGACGTTCAAAAACTACAGAATTCCTTTCAGTTATCAGCGTCTGACACAGTTAAATGTTTATATTTGTAGTTTTGTGCATCTCACAAAGAAATGTTTTTCACTCATAGTATACTGAGGAGTATCAGGAGCTGACTGGTGATGGTGTGCTTGTATGAATGTGTACAGACCTGTGTGAACCACAGGCCAACAGTCAAAGACAGTTGGCTCACCCTAAAACACTGCACTTGTGCAATGCTCTGAGCTATATACATCACATTCCCCACACTTCACTACCCCTGCAAAGAGCTGTGCAACTTAATGGATCTATACAGGACAGGCCTCCTTCAACCATTATCTGGCCAAGGATTCAATCTCGGAGAAATCAAGGAACTCTGACGGAAAGGCATAAAAATAGACTGCATATGCTTCTGGATGGATGAGGAGGCAGAGCAGAGGGGGGGTGGTGGGGTAAAGAGAAGAGACTGCTGTCTAAAGATAGCGTAACTGTGAATAAATAGAGGCAGAAAACTCATAAATATTCCTTCATTCTTAACAATTACTGAGCAATCTGCTTTTTCTCCTGAGCCACAGCCCGGCTAATTTGGCACATTGTCCTGTTTTTTTTTTGCTTCCACACTTACAATTTCATCGTTACGACTAAATGCTGCAAGGTCAGCCAAACAAGAAAACTTTCCTTCTCCTGTTCACTCTCTGTTCACGCTCCATCCATCAGTCTCAGGCAGAGCCGAACCTACTTACTGTACATAGTTATGCACTGTGATATAAAACATTATGGATGTTCCCAGACAGACTTTGGCCTCTGCGGCCTTTAGCTGACAACAGCGATTACCCCCTTTGCCTTCCAGCTGCTATTCTGTCAGCATGATAACACCAGCGCACAGACTGGTGTGGCACACACTCCCCATTAAACAAGTCACTTGGCTAATGTGGCAAAGTCCAAACAGCTTAAGGCCTTTTTTCAGGGAAAGGAAGAAACATACTGTATGCTGTGTGAAACACAACAGACTGTGTTTGCTTATCCCAAGGTTATATCAGTCACAGCTTCACCTCGGCCTGTGACACTACTCCACCTTCAGCAGCCCACCCTCAATGTTTGTCAGAAAGAATCTGAGTAAGCGCCAGCATGGAGACACATCCAGCCTTTCCCCTTTCTATCCCTGAAGCTTTATAAACAGTGGCGTACCACGATTGGGCACTGATCCCCAGCAAGGCGCTGTGTGGTTTTTTTCAGAGAGCAGGAAACTCATCACAGCCATAAATTGTGAGCATCAGCAGTCCGCGCCCAGCCCTGCCGCTTCGGCCAGGCTCTGAGGCCCCACAAAGTGCTGATTCAGGTCGAAGGCAGAGCGCAGGCAGTGGCGGAGTTCACCACCAGCAGGCTCTCCATCACTTTGACGGCTCAATAAAAACCAGTGTAAACTATTAATTGGATCATTAATTATTGATGCTGTTTTTACTCCAATTCAAGGGGTGAGAGCAGAAAAGAGACTGTGTATGTTTAAACATAGTCTCATGTTAAACCTCTGCTGAAGGCTGAACAATGTTACCCTGTGAGGATAAATGAACAAATATATCTTTCCTAGATCGAGTATGGCTGCACCTATACTCTTACCAAAGTGCAAGAACTGATACCAAAAGCCATTAATGGGGATGTAACTTAGGTTGTCACTACACAATGTCCACCTGTCTACTGTAGTTAGCCAGCCATCCTCTCCTTTTCTGTGTGTTCGGCACTATTATGAGACTGCATGTCAGGGGAATCAATAAAGAGGAAAACACAGGGAGAGGCCCATCGCAATAAATCAGTCTCCACTGCTCACAGAAACGAATCAGGCCCATTACAGCCGGCACACCCTTTCTCCTCCAGTCTCCTCTGTTCTTTGGACTTCCTTTATTCTCATCAAGCCCTCCCCGTACCAAAAGGTGTCATCCTTCAAATCTCTCCTGCTCTGTCCTCATATTCATTTACAATTGATGCATCTGTATGGGAGAATTTGAAACCACTAATTCCGGTATTTTCTACATGCACATTTATTAACTAGCAGCCAAGAGCAGCGGCAAACTCCTTCGAAGGTGGAGCTGTGGGCACCAACTGTCAGAGGTATCGTTAATTACCTAGCATGTTAGCTTCCAGCTAGCAATCAACTTTACAGTGCCGAGTTTCAGCTCTGGCCAGGCCGATATTAATCCTTTTTAGGTATGGGTTCTTATCCTAACTCCAAAGTTTCCTAGTGTCAGTGCAGGCGATACAGATGCTCTCGAGCAAAGATGGCAGTGTCATGGAATCTATTGTGAGTTGATGTATCCAGTGATTTTGGAAATACGGTTTGGAGGCTGGAACACACCATTGCTTTAATAGACTCACATGTTCAGATCTGTGTGTATTATATTAATGAAGTCTGCTTTAACAGAGCATAAACAAGGACACTCCCATTTAAAATAAATGTTTAGTAGCATTTTCTGATCCATTTATCAGACTCCCTGCACGCACCGAATCACAGCAGCTTTAATTATGTCATAAATTAATGAAACTGCCAATTATAACTAAATAAAGACAACATAGCTCCACATAATCAGCTGTCTGAGGATGTTCTGTACCTAGCATGAAAAGTTATACTTATTCGGGTCAATAGTTCTCTCTGCATTGTTTTTCTCTTCTCTCTCCTACACAGGCTGACCCGCGGAGGAGGAGGAGGAGGAGGAGGTTCAGACAGAACCAACAAAAACCCTGACCCCTTCAAAACAACCTGCTTTTCCCCCTGTTTTAGTTGCATGGCTACCTGAAAACCTGGAAACTCCCACATCAATAATGTAGTGCCCGTGCTGAGCTGCTTCCCTTAGAACAGTTACATAACAGAGCAGAGCAGCTGAATTCCTCTGCTCTCCACTACATTAAACATCTCTAGCATGCGGCAGGTGTTTTGGTCTGGTGTTACTGTACTTTCCTCCGTTCTGTCTTTTTTTTATCCCTCTTGTTTCTCCGCAGGCAGGCTGCTCCTCCTTCCCCCTCGTTTTTTCTGTTTGGTGATTTAACATTTCTGAGGTAAGGGCCTGCGTAATTACAGGTTTGACAACAAAATCAATTTGCAATTACGACAACTGTCAGGCAGGTGGAGCAGTCAGGAAGCTAACAGCGTAAACAACTGCATTTGATGTTGATTCTATGCAAAGTGGCATTTAATTAGGCTACTCTGACTGTTTGCCTGCTGATATGTGCAAAAGGTGCTTGTGTCTCCAAGGAGGAAGGACACCGGGCTGTGTGATGTACATTTCTGTCTAGGTAGACAGGTCAGGTTATTATTGTAGTGTTTAAACACACTGTGGTTACTGATAGTTATTGATTGGACTCAGCTCCAAATCAACATGCAGTGGAAACCTCTAGAGCAAATAATCCCTGAGGAGGCCTTCCTCTTTTTTTGTAATGTTTACCTCAGACATGATCTGTTTCTCCTCCCGTATGAGGACATGAGTATGACACAACAGTATGCAAGGCTGACAGAAAAGGTGGAGTACAGTATGCTTCTGAAACATGTATAATCACTGTCTGCTCCTTAATTATCTTGCAGCAGTGGCACAAAACTTCTCAACAAATGCAGTGGTTATTAACTCAGCTCACCTTGTTTCACTAGCCCCCCCACCCACCTCACCCCAGCCTTCTCCCTGTTTCCCTCTGTCAGTTATATAACACTGTCCATTAGAACAGACTGACCATGTGAAACAGCTGTGGTAAGCCCAGGCGAAGTGTCCCAAAAGAGAGCGCAGCAGCAAAGAGAGAAACACTTAAGAGCAGCAGTGCCGCATTCATTTAAACCCACACACACAGCCACACACACACACACACACACAAACACGCATCCACACTGAAACATATCTGGCTGGATCATGACTGAAGCAGCCTCCTCCTCCTCAAAGACACGAGAGCTGTTAGAGTAGAGTCATTAATACCACAGAATGCAGCAGTGCCCTGCACAAACATCAGGCTCATCATTTTCATTTGATTTAGGTCATAACATAACAGAAACAAAATCAAAAAATCAAAAATAAGGATATTTTTACAGATTTTTTAACTTTTTTTGATTATTATTTTAAATAGTTTTTTGTTAACTGAAAATAATGAGCCATACACATTGAAATGTACGTATAAACATGACACATACAGCACATATATAGACTGTAGACTGGGGAATCTGGTTAGACACCTACATAAAGAATTAATATCAACACAAGACAGCAACAATAATTCATTTACAATTAAATAAAATCAGGCTATTTAACAATATTATGTCAGTAACACTAGGATGACTGCAAAAAAAAAACATTTCAGATGTTAATACAGAGTAATGTTCAATCAACCAATCAATCTACACACACAGAGAGAGTAGCAGAAAGAGGATAGACAGAGTGATGGTTGGCTGAAGGGGCGGGATGGCTCATACCTTTTTCACTGACTGACTCACTCTCTATCTCCACGTCCTCACAGCTAGTGTACTCCGGCGTAGTGGCCAGCTCCTCCTCTGAGCTGCTCAGCGACACCTGCCTCATCTTCCCTCCCTTTTTGGTTTTGTGGGGCTTGGGTGGAGGTGGGCGCACAGACTCCGATTGGTCTGAGCTAAGAGAGTCGTTCCTCAACATGCTCTCCATCTTCTCCCTCTTGGTCTTTCGGACAGCTGAACTGGGGTCCAGGTGGTGCTGCTGTCTCCTCATTGGATCCCCAAGGTCTCCTCTTCGCAGGTCTCCTGACCGGTCACCCAGCACAGGGCTGCGGTGTGGCGTTGGAGGGCTGTGGTTGGAGGTTCTATGACCCCCAAGGCCAGGACCCATTGGCCCTGGCGAGGAGCGGTCAACAGAGTAAGAGCGTTGTCCCACCATAGGCGGCCGGCGCTCGGTGAGATGCTGACGAGACAGTCGAATGGGGCCCGGGTCATCCTGTTCTGTGTAAGCCAAGGAGACGTCACTGTGACGACGCTCGTGCCTTAGCCGCCCAACCTCAGCATGCATCCTCATCTGCTCCTCGTAGGGCTGCGGTTTGACAGGATAGCGTGCCAGGTTTGGATCGCTGCGATAGCGTGCCTGGAACTCCTCCTGGCGTTGCCGCTGGAGGTCATACTCAGTAGGTGGTCCATCTAGCTCCTGGTCAAGTGGGTATTCCTGGGAGTGCCAACGTCCGGGACCCCGCCGGTAGCCCATCCGCGCTGCATCCACATCTGGGTACATGTGTGGGCCCCGCGGAGCCCGCCGAGGGTCCCCATCCCCATAGTCGGACGGTGATCTGGGCATGCCGCCGTCCGTCGGGGCATACTGTGTGTGGTCACCCCCCTCCCTTTGGTCGTATTTTTGGTTTGGATCCCTGGATGCAGATGGGCTTCGTTTCCTGTAGATCACAGAAAGGAAGAGTTTATTTGTTAGCTCACTTTGAGCTGGATGTTCTGATTTCTTATATGTTCACATATAAACAAAGAACTAATCAGTGTGTGTGTGTGTGTGTGCACACGTTATATATGAAATCGCACACAGTGAAAATCAACCACTGCACATATCTCTGCACTTTTCTGCTGAGCTTGAATCTGTAGCCTATAGCTTCACTTTTCTTTCCCCCTGCACTACACAGGCCCCAGATCCTGTCAAAACCTGATGAAAGCCTGCACTCTCTCTCTCTCTCTCTCTCTCTCTGTCTCACACACACACACAGAGAGTGAGAGAGAGCCTGAGAGAAAGTGACTGAGTGAGAGAGAGATGTAGGACGACTAAGCTGCAGGATGCAGCACCACATTCTCCTCTACAAGTACAAGAAATGCTCGTTAACATGGCATGCTAGTGCTCTCCCTTTATTTATTTTTTTACATGCAACCAGGTTTTACACCTTCACAAAAAATACATTTGCTTGGAAATAGTTCCTGAGCCGACCCTTACACACTGTGTGGTATGTGATATAGTCATAGCCCTTTTTTTAAAGCAGACCTTATCTGCCTTATATTCCTAACCTATATTCTTGTAACAACTTTCCTTCCATGTGTGGTTTGAGAGCCTTTTGTTGGTATAAGTGCTTCAATAAATTGTAAACAACAGGATGACATGAGATTAACAAGCCAAAGCACCCAGATATGACCTGATTGTATTTCCAAATGAATCGAGTGTGTGTGGCTGTGTGCAAGGGGGACAGAGATGAGTCTGAGTCTACAACGCTGTGTCCTGCAAAAATATAAAACAGATTAAAATCTGGAAATGGAGAGAAAGGTTGGAAGTTTATTCTAAAACTGCTTAAATGATTATTTTTACAGTCAGCGGCCTCTTATTTCTTAAAATTAACTGTCAATCATTTCATCAGTGTCTTGTCATCAGGAAACCAGCCAGGAAGTGGATGAAAAGCTCGGAGGAGGCTAACTGTGCGTTAATGCATTTATTCTTTTGTGCAGAATCAATTATTCATAAGCCACTTTTCTCCTACATTTCTCCCACTTTTCCTGCAAAGTAATAATGACATTTTGGTGAGGAAAAAGCTCTGTGAAGCATCCCCTTAATTTTGTACGTGACAACTTTCCATAAATTTCAAAGGCCTTCATAAATCACTGCTGCCAGCCTTGCTCACTGGCCAAGGTAAGGGCTCCTTACGTGCGATTGGCTGATTCAGTGAGGAGGAGGACGGCGGAAGGTTTGGCCCTTGCCGACCGGATCGCAGACCGCTCGGGTTATTCTGAGCATAATGGATGTGTGGTACAATAGATATAAGTGCTGTGACGCAGCACGTGTGGGTAAAGATGCTTTTTGTGTTCTCTGTGTTGAATATGAACACTGAATAATCTCGCTAAAGTGAAGTGCCAGCTCTGGGGAGAGAAAGAATGATAAATGAGTGCTGTGTACAGTTCATGAACTGCTCTACAGTAAAAATATGGGCTGTTAGGAAGGGGCAGAACATAGTGCAGCACAAAATGCGCTTTCCGGCAACAAGACTACCTAAAGCCTCCTAAAAATCATAGGTTAATGGTGCCTTAACCCCACATTAAGCCACAAATACTTTGCTGTTGATGTATCTTTAATACTGTCACCACTGCAAAAATAATCAGATATCAATACATTTATGGTCAATATAATAATTGACCTTGTATAACAAATGTATAATATGTCACAGGCAGTGCTATCTACATCACAGTCAAAGAAAATGCGACTATCTACCAGCAAATCCATAAAAGAAGCGACAGTCTCTGCCACAAACTGGTCGGCTGATGAGTGATTTCTTGCAAATGGAGTACAAAACACAGCAGCACTCAGTGGAAACAACAAAACCCTAATGGATGTGCACTTTAATGATCACACCCTCATTTATAAGCAAGGCCTAGAGAACGAGAAAAGGGGCCTTTTTGAGTGTTAGTGATGCAGCCGACTCACATAAGCAACTTCTCATTTGTTTCATATCAAAACAAATGCCTCATCACCTTAGCCTCCAAACACGCATATGATCCAGACAGAGCGGGAGAAAAACACATCAGGCTGGTTGTATTATTCATTAGATGCTCCTGGACACTAACTGAGCAGCTCTTCATTCACAAATTCAAAGTGAAGGAGCAGCAGAAATTATATGCAGGAGTAGGAGGCAGGCGCTGTGGCTTCAAGTTAGAAGGTGGGGGAGGAATATCTCTTTGTAGTGACTTGATCATCGTGGTGGTGTGTGTGTGTGCTCATTTGTGGTTCTGTGTGAGTGTGTGTGTGTTTTTTTATGTGAGCTGCACTAGCTGCTTAAGAAATGCTTCGCTCTGGCTTTCAGGATGTCCTGAGGGCTTCAGGCTAATGTTCTCTCTGGGATGCTGTCTTGAAATGCTACACCCAGACACACACATGCACATAGTAGATGCACTACATGCAACTACAACAGACATTAACAAACTGCTATTTGACAAGCGCTAACACATCTTGACACGAGTATCACGTCCCCTGCTTCCGTTTAGCTTTCTATGTCTTTCCTGTCCAAACAGAGAAATGTCTTTGGCCAGCTAGCGAACCCTGCCCCCACTCCATCAAGATCTGCATCGTGATGCTAATGCTGTCTGTGCTAAACCAGCCTTCAATATATATATATATACAACACAGTGGTGGCGCAGCATTAAATTTTGTACTGTGCAATATCCCCAGATTCCTCCAGCTGCCACTGCTACTGTAATAGCCTCTCTGCATTTACCTTAGAGCTCTCCACAGCTCTGCCATGACACACTCTGCTGATCTTAGATTTGCATTCTGTCCTCAGTGGCGTAGACGGAGATAAAGGAAGGAGAAACAAAATGAGTAAAGGGACAGGCCACAATGAATGTAAAGACAAAAATGAAGAGTAGTTCCCAGCTAACTGCATCCTGTAGCTAAACATGCAGCTGGTGTGCATGGTGCATTCAGCCCCATGTTTGTCAGGCTCAAGCGTAAAGAGGCAGGATGGGACACCATGGGACTGTGATGCACAGACGCCCGGCTGCTGCAATGATTGAGTCACGAACCACATAGCAACATACTGCCTCCATCACACTCCCTTTTATATTGCAAGACTGTGTGTGTGTGTGATGTTGTCGCCGCAGACACAGAGCCGCAGCACAGGCGGCGTGGTGTGCACGGGATCGACGAGCATTGAATCAACCCAACAGGCCAACAATAGAGAGGCATGTTCTCTGTCTGGTGCATTATGGGAATACAGGCTACAGCTTCAATGCATTCATGCTGTGGGAATAACAGCAGCAGCCCTTGTTAAAGCTGTTGTCCTGTTCTGAGCTAACTATAGAAATCCTCTGCTGTAACAGCATCCTTCAGGTACAGACAAGGACGGAGGTGACAATAAGATCGAACTCAGGGGCAGTAAAGTGTTTTAAATATGTGACTGACAGCTTAGGTTTTAACATCATGAGGACACTGATGGGACGTCACGTTTTATCTTTTCCTTAACATAGTGTTCATTTGAACACACCTGCACTGCTCTGGAGGTAATTCCAGTTATAATCATGTTTTTCAAGTACACTGTCCTTATCAAAAGCAGCATAATGTATCAAATCCATGGCTCGCAAAAATCATGGGATTACACTATGGCCCTGAAAGATTAAAAAGTGCGACTCAAAAAGATTAGAAGTGACCTGACATGCTCGGCATGATAAAACCTTTATATGATGTTATTTTCCACACACACGAAAAACAATTCCCCGATCCACTGTGGTGTAATGAGAAGTGGGTCTGTCTGTGGTGAGACTGTTCCCATTCTGACCCACTGACGGGATCTGCTCCAAAACATCCACAGCAGGAGCGTAGCTCCCAGGCTGCAGTGGACTGAACTGTCTAAGAGTGTCACTCTACCAGTCTCTGTGTGAATACACAGAGTTTTATCCTTATTTATACATTATAGAGTCCGAACTCAAAAGCTAGAGCGTGCACGCACACACACACACACACAGACGATGATCTATTATTCTATTCCAGTGATGCACAATAATGCATAAATCAATCATTTGCTCAATACTGAGGTCATTAATATTTATCACATTGTCCATCCATCCATCAAGCGTAAAAAAAACAACAATGTTGATCGGTTAAAGCAGTGAACCACATAAGAAATGACTAAAATACACTCAAACTACTGCAGATATAAGGCAAAGCGTCATGACCATATTTGCTCCATCTCCTTTCATAACTAATGCAATGACAAGACATGTAAGATGAACTGATAAGAGCAAAGCCATTTTTTGGATGATTTCTGTTTGTGTATCAGACAACGCAGTTTGTGTTTATATTCCATTTAAAACCAAAGAAATGCCACAAGCACAAAGATCAATAATTCAGAGTCAATGAGGAAGCTTTCAGTGAGTGATGAACCCTTCACAGATGTTGCTGGCTTCAGCTGCATGTGTAGGCACCTTGATGCATGTACACACACACTCAGCACTACACAGACATTAGCTTGCAAGTCGACCTCCTTGTGATGCTGTAAAAACCAAAATGCCAAGATCAAGTATGCTCCAGAAAAGATAGCACAAAAAATAATCAACATCCCTGCATGGTGTTAATTCTGCTATTTAAAATGTGTTCTGTACAAACATACAAAAGTTTCCCATGAAATGCACAATTTAAAACACAACATTTTTTGTACATTCTTCATCCAAACTGCTTATAACAGTAAATCCTGAGATATAACCAGCCTTACTGAAAGTGACTGTCAAATCCTGGGACGTGGCTCAGTTCAAATCTCTGCCTGGCTGCTCCACGCAAACACATTCTGTGCACAATCCGTTCACAAAAGCTGCCCAGTCCGTTCCAAACTACCTAGTACCAGTGCTGGCTCGCAGCCTGTGACCAAGCGCTTGTTGTTTTTCCAATCCTCTCTCCTCCAGCACTAAAAAAAAAAATCCTGTTTTATTTCTAGAGGGCTATGGATGATCTGCACACAGCGGCGGATTCGGTCTTGCAGCAGCACTCCTTTCCGGACTGAGCGTGTGACACCAGCTCGGTCTGCCCTGCTTCTGCTGCAGCTGAAGAAACATGTTAAATAGGAAAGCCAAAAGCAATCAAGGTGAAAATGCAAAGCTGCCCCCGTGGGGATGGTGCCAAGTCTACTTCGCATATAATGGAGTAAAGTCAAATGAGAACAAATGAGTGGCGTCGTGCTGCAGAGCTCTCCTCTTAGACGGAACCGGGCCCACTAATGACAACAATACAACCTGGAACAGTCTCTATTGAAAAGAAATAACCAGGAAGAAAGCAAGAGCAGAGCAAAAACAAGCTGAATGTGCGCATCTCAACAGAGAGCAATCAGAGAAGAAGAGGAAAAACGCTTCTAATGGTCTATTCAGAGATGCAGTGTCACTCTCCCTTCCAACACTGACTCAGCTGCCTCTCAGAGTAAGAAGAAATGCATCCAGTCCCGTTACCTCGTACAATAACGCAGCAGAAACTCCTCATATGTAAAAGAGACTGTAGCGTCAGTATGACCTGCTTTGCTTCTGAAGGTCTGCTGCATCCAAAGCACCCTGCCACACTGCTGGATGTGGATAGATGACACCGTTTATGGCCCTGCTGCAAAGGCTTCTGGGGACCTGCCAGAGAGCCGACTTTAGGGTTTAACACCATCATCATGTGATCTCTACAACTGGCTGGAGGTCGAGCAGCGACCCTGTCCAACCCACCGGCCGCTCAGTCCTCCGCCCAGGAAAGGATTACAATCCCTGGTTGATTACTAGCTGACATCTATCACCAATCACAGGCAGATGAGGAGGTCTCTCATAATCTCATTCAGCCTGAGGTCTTATGATCCTTAAACTGAACAAATTACAAAGTTCGTGTTTTTTTTTATGCACAGGGTGGCATCAAATCAAATGCAGAGGGGAGAGAGAGAGAGAGAGACAGAGAGAGTCAAATGCAGAGGGGGACAGGGTGAGAGATTTCTCAGATAAATCTCCTGTGTGTGGGTGGGTGTATTACAGCTATCTGGGTGTTGTAAAAGTCACTCTTCTGTCACAACACTTTTCACATCTGTCACCATGTTTTCTCCCTCCTGAGGTGGGCTCTGAGTTGGACTGGAGATACGCTATGGCGTGCTGTTTGTAATGGCGGCATTGACAGCTGACTGACGGGAGCATGGAATTGGGGTGTGCAGGTGGGAGATGGGTTGTTGACACAGCGTTTTTCCCCGGACTGGCTGAAGACAGGTAGGGGCGTTAAAGGACTAGAGGGGGGGGGGGGGGTCTTATATGCACAGAGTCAGGGAGGAGGGCAGGCTACGGGGAGTGTGCCTCTGACTCTTGCTGAGACATGTAGGTGACTTCACACCTTATGGTGAGTGAATGGCACAAAAGGAGTTTGAATGATCACCTAAGTGGTTACTCCAACAACAGGACATTTCCCTCTCACTCACTGTACAACACATGCAGAGGAGCCGCTGCATCTTTAGTTTAAAAAAAAGTTGAACAATTCTCCCTCTGTGTTAGAATAAAGCCTCCCTTGGCGCTGTTAAGCAGCGCTCCCACTCAAGTCCTGAAGTACATCCAGTCCTGAAGATTTTGTTCTGTATTTTCACCCCTGCACATCAGATCTACTTAAAAGCTCACACTCGATTTTACCACTGTTCAGGTACATGTGCTTCCAGAAGCTTGTCGGTGATGTAAATGGATCAGGGGAAGTGAAGCTGGGCCTGTTACCTTAAGGAGAGAAGATGCTCGAGGAGTGGATTATGAACTGATACACACATGGCAGCAAAGATATTCAACAGCTGCTCCGATACATCTGTACACTGTTACAAGTAAAAAAAAAAAAAAAAAGCCACACAGAATCTCTTCTGTCACCTCAGTTAAAGTCTGGAGAATCAGGTCCAAGATCCTGTCCAAAACCTGAACTTAATACAAGAGATTAGGCAGGTTACAGAGCAGTTATATCTGGTGCAGCTGAGGGGGATGTTTGCCTTCACACATGTGGTTAAAGTCTGGACAGTGTCTGCAGTGCTCTGCGTGTGAGGAAGGAGTTCATCCTTCATCCTTAACCCTACTGAGAAACTTCAGGCTCATACGACAAAGAATCCTGCCAGTGCAAAATTCATTTTCATAATTAAAGTCTTGACCTTGATTTTCTGTTTTTAACCCTTTACACATACATTAACACAGTTCCTTTGAGTGCAGCAGATGGCAGCCCGCCTCTCGCTTTGTCTCGCTGCTCTGTGGAAAGTTTCGTGTGCAGCAAGTGGACGGAGAAGCTGAGCGTCCCCCCACATCTATCAGCTGAGCTGACAGTGTGTGCAGATCTCGGAGTGTGTCACTAATTGGCTCCAGCAACACACAGACTCAGTCCTCCTGTCTGTTCACCAGCAATGCCTTGTGTGTCCATCCTCTGTTTATACTCTGTATGGTTAATATATCTTCCGCACTGCACTGCCTGTTAGGTCTCCTTTTTAAGAAGAGGCACTGCTCGCACTCTATGTAGGCCAAGCCCCAGCAGAATATGCCATTAAGATTAGCTACAAGTCAGGACTGTTACACTGCTGCCTGCTTCCTCCCTCCCTACAGAGAAAAGGTTAGAGGAGTAGAGCATGTGTACATTTTTTATCATACTGCCAAGACCAGTAAGCACAAAAAAAATGTACATCACAGCTGGAATTTAATAAAGCAATCACCTATGTGGAGCAGAGAAACAGACAGACAGTTTGAAGCAGTGCAAGAGTCCTGTCTATAATTACGCATATTGAATCCAGCTTAGAGTTAAACAGAACTACAGTATAATACAGAGAAGTGTTGAAGGGTGGGGTGGGTGGAGGCGTCCTCTGGAGGGCCTGTAAGTAATCATCATCACAGCACTGCTTGGTAATTAACATTTTTTTTACCAAGTATTTGAACCTGCGAGATGATACATATGATTGGCGTTCATCTGTGACCAGACTGTACTGTTACATCACCACATGAAAGACATCATCATCTCATTCACTCCTTCTAAGGAAACCACAGCACAGCCTGCCTGACAACATCTGGACAACAAAAACTGCCTTCTGACTCTGACTCTGAAGTAATGGGAGCTACGATGCTTCGAGTTTATTAAGACATTTCAACAGAAGACTTCTATAATATTATATAAGACCTGAAATATGAATAATAACAGGTAGTAAAGTAATGGTGGAAACAGTTTCCACTTAGTTTAGCTGATTTAGTAGATGTTTGTCACCAGGTTTGTCTTGGTGCCAAATGCAACATATGTCACACATCTTTTTATAATTAACCCTGAAAATTAAGCTAGAGGAGGCCAAAGGGTGCATTTTACCCCAGAACCGTAAAACTAAACAAATGTTTTTGTTGCCTCCAGCGATCCAAGCAGTGTCTGAAAGTGAATAGAAAGCATTAACCCTTAACTGAGTGCTTGAAGGCTTCATGTCGGGTCCACGTAATGCAACACGGGTGCGTTGTTGCATCGCTAACTAAAGAAATATTGATCATATACAGTGCTTCATCACCGAATGTTTAACCAATGGAGGTCATAAAAACAAATGAAGCATCACCCTGCTGTACATAAGTCCAACATACAGGCCTTCCCTCCATGTCTGCTGTGCAGCTGTAGCATGATGAGGGCTCAGTGCTTGTCAGTCACTGTTTATTCTCACAAAGCTCTCTGTGGTCGGGACATATCCAGATTTGTCAGGGAATTTCGTAACCTGCCATATTCTATTGTAAGCAGACACACTCTCCTCATTGTGTTCTCCCTCTCTGACACACAAGCGATTGAACACACACATACAGAGCCACACACACACACACACCACATGCATCCCTTCTTGGTTCTGCTAAGTATGCATTTTTCATTCCAGTGAGCAAGCTGCATTTGAAATCAAAGGCAGTGACGCTGCGCGGCTGTCTGGCTACGCAGAAAGTGAGGAGGTAATGAAAAAAGCTGAGGGGTGAGTCAGAGGATGCTTTAGTAATCCATGCTGCCCAAAATAACATCTCTGGTACTGGATGGACCAATGACCCTCTTGGGAAACCGGCACTGGTCCAGGCTGGTCTGGACTCCTCACGTCTGTCCCTCCATTACCGCACCCACCCTCTCTCTCTCTCCCTCTCTCTCTCTCTCTCTCTCTCTCTCTTTTTCTTTTTTTTCCCCCCAACTCCTCTGAGTCTATTATAGTCCCTCGATAAGACTGCAGCAGCCCAGCACGACGTGGCAGACAGCCACGCAGCCCCCTGTACCAAATATTCAATAAAAGTAAGCAGTGTAGATGGGTGTGTGCACCGACGAGCTGCAGGAAGGGTGATCTGTTCAGTGTGAATAAGGGTCTGTTCACAGGTGAGCAATGTTTCTTTGGTTATTATAGAATCCGCTGATGACAAATGGGGTGATGGGGTCCAGGCTAAATAGTGCTTTGTGTTAGGTTCAAGGTTGGGCCAACGTTGTCCCATACAACCACCTTGCTGTGCTTGTGACAACAAATGTAAGCAGAAAATGAGCTCCTCAGCTAGTGTTACCAACACCTTTCTAATATTTCTGCAGGAAGCGCCTGGACTCACCTGACACTCTTAAATTCTGCCTGATCTATATTATGCTAACAGTGATAAGGAAGGAAGAAGAAGAAGAATTATAAACAATATGCTACCAACAAAAGTGACAGCTTTCTCCTGCAACAACCAATCAGAGAACAGCTTCTGCTCATTTCACATACACATTTAACCAGCATCCCCTTTTAAATGTTAACAGTGATCAAGTGGCTAACACAGAACAAGGAACCTTTCTCCTCTGTATAAGCTACACAGCAAAACACATCAGTGCCACTGAATCTGAATAAAAGCTACACTACTGTAACTAGTGCTGCTGAGTCACAAGAAGTCAATGCTGTAGACAAAACGTTCTACACACCATGCTTGGTTATTAAAATGTAACTTCCCCACACGGCTTGACTTAGCTGCAGTCAAAGTTAAAAGTACGAAGGATCGAAGCCTAAATTGTAGCTGCCAAGTTACACTAAATAACACACTGCCAATGTACAACAGGTCACTTCACAAAGGCCGATCCTTAATAAGAAGCAAAAAGTCTTCCAGGGAAAAGCAACATGAGTGCTCTCCAATTGCATCCATACGTGAAGCCACTGCAGCCACACAGCAAGTACTTCCAGTGCATCTCTGTGGCTGGGTATGGCATTATAAAACCAACACGCATGCAGCCTGCCAGACTGAATAGCTTGGCTGCCAGTGCCTCACCAAACAAAACATATGATTGTCTGATGTTGCCATTTAAAGGATAGGAAAAGGAGTGTCACATATATTTGTAACAGAAGAACAGGAGACAGAACTGCATCCAAATATTCTGATCAACAACCTTTCAGGTTTTGTCCCACAAGGCGCCTATCTAGGCAAACAAACTTGAGAAAATGCAGAAAAGCAAAATAACAGGAGACGTAAATGACTGGCTCCACTGGAGCAAGGACACCGGACAATCTCATTTTCTTATTCCTGATGTGGGACTGAGTTTTCAAAGCACACTGTAATATGCATACCTTGCTTAAAAAAAATACTATCCATTTCAGCACATTCTCCAAATTAATAAATCATCGTTGCTACTTTCCACTCATCTTCTCCATTGCAGTTTGGTTGCCTTTCCCCCTCAAGTCTCTCTTAAGTTGAACTCAAACACATCAACTGCTTGAAGGCTTGCCTGGAGGCAGGCAGGAAGCTGTGCATAATGGGAATGCCACCCGACCTGCTTTCTGAAATACTTCTTGTCAGAGAGATGTCACTGAGTGCACACACAAAAACACACCATCACACACTGCAAAGCCAACAAGTATTGGGAGGATATTGTTACTGAAAGTTACTGGTTACTTGTTTTTAGTGTATTAAGATGACCAAACGGATGCACAACTCATATGCAGCAGGTTTCAACACAGAAACTGCAACCTTTGTGACAAAGTTTTGCCTTTCCTCTTCGTCTGATGAAAAAGCTCAGCAGAAAGACCTTTTCTCCTGCACTCGATGGCATTGACAGGCCAGCGTCTCAATCAATGAATCTACGGTCAGACCTTTGCGGAGCAAGCTCCAGACCAAAGGGCTGCGTGGGTTAATTGTAATTGCACAGGACAGCGTCTGTAACACAGAGAGCTTACCTCGCCAGAGGGGCCGTGCTCTGAGAAAATGTTTAATCTATGATGCTTAAGTTCCAGCAACATGTGTAATGAGACGATGATGTGACGTATTTTCACATCTTTTTAACAAGATGTTAGACACATTTTATGGATTTACATGCATTTTAGGAAGCAGCTCATCTGTGTTTTAGAGGGTTAATCACTGGTTCATCAGATCTCCAGACAGCCTTTAAACCTATAGTTGTTAAAATGAGAGCCGAAGTGTGGTGAAGTGCGCAAGAGAAGAGGAATGCTGCACAATTCGGTAAGCAAGGGGAGGACTGTGAAAGGTACAGGATCAAGAGAGACATTTGAATAAATGGAAGGAAGCCCGGCTGCTGAAGAGAAAAAAAATCTTCAAAGTCAGCTTCTTTCCTCATCCTAGCCACCCCTGGAGATCAGATCAACTACTATCCTAAAACCTAATGAACTAGTAAACACTGGGAATTAAATGAATATTACATGGGGTTTCATTAATGCCAGCCAGCAGACTCCAAAAATAATGAAGGCGAGAAGCAGAAGTGGGAAGAGACAGTTACTGGAGTTCTTCTTCTCTGTGTTTACTCAGCATCTGCTTGCCAGAGAAAGAGGCTTTTGATCACTCCTCGGCTGGGTTCTCCTCTCTGCTGCGTGGCAGGAGAAGCCCAGGGAGGCCGCTGAGCACCGTCAGGGCTGGCTCATTTGCAACACAAATGAATGGGGCTAATTGTACACGTGCGGGGAGACGGGGAGCGGCGCACACAGTGAAATGTTTGCAAAATATGGAAATAATTAATCTCATTGAGCTTGTAAAATACCATCAGTGTTGCAAAAGAGGATTTGAGCACGGGCTGGGGATGAGGCAGACGATGGTGGCAGAGGACTGGATAGACGCAGATGTTTAGATTAAGCTTGTTCATTATTCCTTTATCACGCAACTTCTTCCAAGTATTTTTTGGTAATTGAATAAATTGGAGCATAAAAAAGATTAAGATTTGGGGTAGAGCAGCAGGATTACGTGTAAAACAGTCTATTTTTCCATTCATGAAACAATGCATGGGCATATGCTGGAACAGGTCGATCGTGGAGTGGAAATAGAAGCAGGAGACTCAGCTCAATCTCATTCCTAGACTGTAACACCTGGACCTAAACACTGTGAGCTTATAGTGTGATTAAAATTGATTCTCTTTGCTAATTCCATTATATTAGGCCCTTTTTGTATAGTTCGAAGTGCTTGTTCACTGAACAACAGGGATTTAGATGAGAAAGTCCGCCTCCTGAACCTCCAAAGGTGTGACCTTCTAAGCCACTTTAATCAATAAATCAAATTTAAAACAAGAATGATGATGCTGTGGAGGACCGTTAGGAGCTGATGGCCCGAGCCTTCAATGAGCAACTCCACTGACCATCAAGGCCAGAGGAGGATTACAGTCTATCCTACACTAAACCACGACAGCAAAGGGCACTCAAATTTTAACCCTTTCTCTAAAATGGTTACTGACATTGACAAATAGCATCTCACATTAAGGCATATGGTTAAAAGCAAAACACTTTCTTCTTTCTTCAGGCTATTTAAAAATAAGATGACATCAGACATCTGTTTGGGAGCGCAGGAAAATGGGGGAGGGGGGACGGGGAGACCTCCTAGGGACTGGGCTTCAAACGTATGAGCATACAAGTGCAGCCACATGGACTCTCTCACAAAGAAGCACGAGGACACACACAGAGAAGAAGCTGAGTCTCACATTTACACCACTCAGCAGCCTTCTCTTTAGTCCATCAGTTAGTGGAAAGAAGAGAAATTAGGGACCTGGGGCAGCGCTGGAAGTGGCCTTCAATAAAGCAACTGAAATGTAGTTTTACCGAGAGGACACTATGCCTACTGTAATTCTGCCATTAATGACATGTTAAGGTTAAGGGTCACACACACACAAATGCGTATGCACATGTGCCTATTCAGCCTTTGAGGGAATCAGTCTCGCTCTGTGAGCATGAAAAGAGCCCAGATGTCAGCGCTCTGCACACGCTGGCATTTCTGTTGAAAAGTACTCCATCTTTCCTTTGTTACTCTGAGTCCCTTTCTGTAGCTTCCTCATCCAGTTTCACTGCTGAGAGCGAGCGACCCGGCCAGATGAACCTATACGTAATGTATGTCCCTGTGGGTGACATCACGTGGTGTACTTCTTGCTGTGGGACCGTGACGTAGCAACCTGTAACCAAACCTCAACAACGGCAATTTTATCTCCGTCTCTAGGTAGCAGCAGTAGAAGCAGTGGCAGCAGGCCTAGGGCAGGGGACATTAGCCTGATGTTTATCTGGCTACATAGCCCACCGCTAGCAACCAGTTCTCTCTCTGTTTTTTTTTTCTTCTTCTCTCAGCCTGATGCTAAGATTTGGTGAGAGGAGCCGAGCATATCGATTCAGCGTCTCCCACTGTCTCTCTCTATTATTCTCTCTCCACTTTCTTTCTCTCTCTACTTTTCTTTCTCTCTCTCTCTCTCTCTCTCTCTCCCTTTCTCTCTCTCTCTCTGGTGTGCAATCATAATAACCCCTGTCTTAGACGCCCAGGCAATAAACCGGGGCCTCCCTTCTTCCTGTGCACATCTCCCTTGGCGAGGACAAAACCAATAAAGGGCCGGCTTAATTACAGCTGCTGAGTGCCGCCAACACCCGGGTACAACACCATGGGGCTGAGGGTGGGCTGAGGGTGGGCTAAGTGTGGGCGAGGTGTGATGGCAGAACTTCTGACGATACAGTCTGCACCTCCCACACCTGAACCCTCAAGACACCACTTTATAGAATTCAAAGACATGAAAAAACAGGTGACGGTAGCCTGAAGCCTAGCAGGGAAAATGTGGGTAGAGAAAAAGAATATAATGCCCCCCCCTCCCTCTACAGCTACTGCTGTGGAGCCCTTCAGCTAGGCATTTAACTCGAAGTAGCTACAGCAGTGCAGCTCAGTCAGCTTAATGTAAAGCAGGGCATTGATAACAAATAAAGGAGGGCTATGTGAATGTTAGGTACACTACAGTGAGGCCAATGATACATCAAGGTGGATACACCCCCCCAAATCAACACAAGTGTCCAGGACAGAGAAGAGCCAAGGGAAGGAACGCAATGGATGTACGTCCTTGTCTCTTGCCGTTTCTAGGTCTGCAATCTGTCTCCTGCTCCTCCCCCCACATTTCTCCTTCCTCCTACATTTCCCTCCTTTTCTTTCCCCCAGTTCTGTCACATCAACATGAATCTGGGGCTCCGGTGGTTCAGAGTCCCGCAAGCTGCAGGCTACATCTGCTTTGTCTACAGCTCTGTCACCATGGTGACTGATGCCTGGGTGTTCCTGGTACTTTCTGTCCTCCCTTCACGGTTTGCATCCCCCTGCTTTGTGTCTCCACCTCTCACCTCATGTCATGTTATCAATACATCCTGACAAGATGTAGAAATTAGAGGAAGGGAAGTCTACGTAGCCTGCGCGACATGCAGTCCTCAACAAAGTTTGCTAACCTAAAACAGAGGATACCTCCTTCATATGCCCAAACATGTCCAGATGCTGTCCAGAGATGTCTAGTGATGCATGCAACATCCGCTGTAGGTGAAGTTCAAGTCATACTAAGAAGAAAGGACAACTAAAACATTACTATTGCCGTATGTTTGCCACCTTTCAGCTCATTCCATTGCCCTGTCTCTTAGTTACATGGCTGTTATGTATTACTGCTCTGCTAGCAAGTAATAAAAGAATACATGCTGCCCTTCAAGCACACCCTTCTTCAACTAACTCAATCTACTGCTCCAAAGTCTGACAAATCAGCTGCTAGAGCTGCAATACTGACAAGCAGCTTACATTTGGCTGCTGATTGAGTGTTCTCACACCTTGTTAGGGTCATGATACAGGATTGTGTTGAATCAGACCGATTCTGGCATCTAGATTTACATTATACTCTTTGTGCAGTCAATGTTTGTGACAGCTGATGAAAAAAGTTACTCAAGGGATCACAACATTTTTCAATTCAGTTCCGCAACAGTCACTTTGAAATAATGCAAATAATGAGCGCTGTTTTTTTAAGAACAATAGGTGTCAGGGGCCGTAAATCACTTGTGAACAATACAGCCGATGAAGAGTGACTTGCTCTCTCCTGTCTTTTCTGTCCCACTGTCTGTTATAAACACGCCTTCTGTTTTTGCTTCCTTTCAATCCTGCTTACACTGAGATTAACAGACAGGGAGATCATCATTTCTATTGATCAGACACTAGACCTTATCGCTATGGCAACCCCACACGCAAAAGAGATGAGCGTGGGTACGGGAGGAGGTAGGGGGGGAATCCAGGGGGTTTCCACTTCAGAGAAACCTTCCCTGTAGCACTGACAGAGGTGGAAATAAGTTACTTTTACCTCCCGTCTATGATTATATGCACTGCACAGCACATATAAGCTGTAAAATGCACAGCTGCAAATGCTGCTGTCACTGCAGGAGGACAATATATGAGACTGTGGGATGAAGCTGTGAGTATGAGGATGACTCACTATACGATCACACCCAAGATTGTACGGTCCATTTGGAATCATTAAACTGCAGCCATATGGGTTCTTTATTTAATATGGTGGATTTGAAACACGGCGGTGCTTTCCATACATTGAATCTATGCCGACATTCAAAGGCAGCGATTCACAACCCACTTAGAGCGAATCACACACTTTACAAAAGCCTCATCTGGGAAAACATGGCCACCGCAAACTTCTAATGCTTCGTACAGCCTGTCCGACAACAGACACACTTTGGTTCCAGGCATTTTTAGAGAAGCAAGCACAAAGAGCTGCAGCAGTGGATGGATGTGGGGGTGGGGGGTGGGGGTGTATTAGAGGAGGGGGGCAAGTATGGTTGCAGTTTAAATGTAGTGACCACTTAATTCAAAACCATTCAAGCCTTCTAAGAACAGAACCCCACACCCCATTAGGACCTCTGCTGACGCACAAATGCATAATACATGGAAGCTGGATCTAAAAGCATACAGACCATTAGAAGACCCAGCCTGTGTCTGTGTGAGAGAGAGAGAGAGACAGAGAGAGAGAGATGCACAAACAGCCCTGATCAAATGGATGGCTAAGCTGGCTAGCCACTGATAACGTTGCACTCTGCTGGTTTGCAGAGTTGTTGTTGATGTCTGAGAGTGAGACTAGCAGACAAAGTCTGAAGCTATAGCTGCACTGTTCTGCAACAGCAATGATAAAAACTCACTCACATGAAGACAAACATCATATTTAATCATAGAAATAGAGTTGATCTGACTTCTAACCATTCTTAGACTGTCTGAAGGATGTTGCTGGGACGAAAAAAAAATAGGTAGTGATAGAAAATAAGTTCAATTTAATCAGTCAGATGTGATGATTGCTGGATCACAGTTTCCAGGCACAGAGCCCCCTGTTCCGCCCTTCCAGTGGCTGAGTGTTCTGGCCATGTAATGTGAGGTGGCAGAGAGCCCAGCAATGCTGTAAATTATTTCTGACGGTAGGGTGGGGGACAAGAGGGAAAGACTTGCAGTCCCCAGAGACAGACAGTGGATGGTGTGGCGATACGGGGCCTGCGTACATAGAAAGAAAAGAAGAAGCCTCTGTGTGTGTGTGTGTGTGTGTGTGTTCTCTCGGCTGCTGAATTTGGGTCTGTTTGCATGTTTAAACCCCTTCTGCAGCCTGCACGGTGTGTCTAACAGCTACGCCTGAGCAGATGACCAGAGGCCTCTCTGTGGGAGGACAGAGCATTTAGCAGACTAATCATAATATGCTCCAGTGCATCTGAGAAGTGAGATCCAACTTCTCTCTCTCTTTCTCTCACTCACTCGACACAGGAGTAGCCCACTTCTTTTCTAAAAAAAAAAATTTCATAGCAATAGTAAAAGTTCAGCAGGCCTGTATGCTGCAGTGAGCCTGTAGCTGTAAATGATTATTATTGACAAATAATTATTACCCTATTAATCAATGCAGATACATCTGATTTCAAGCGTGGTAGCAACATGCTTGTTGATGCTTTTCTGCAGTTTAATCACAGTTTTATCAACCTGCTCATAACGCCCTGTGTTTGAGGGGAGATAGTGTGTGTGTGTGTGTGTGTGTGTGTGTGTGTGTGTGTGTTGGGGGAAGTGTTTCCACTCATTTCCAGCTCTGGACTCTTAAGAAGTACCTTTACCCATCGCCTCCCTCTCATGTTCTCCGCTCAGGCACGACAGCAGCAGCAGCAGCAGCAGCACACACACACACACATGCTGCTGCAGCAGCGGTGCGCTGGGGCGCACGCGCACACACACATTTACGGCTCCGCGCACAGCACAGCACACTTCCACCTCGATATGGCCACTGTCTACCTAAACGGTTCATTTTAAGTCTCCCTTTCCTTCTAAGCAGTCGAATGCGATACGTGCGCGGGTGGGCGTGCTCGCGCACTCGGCCAAACCGCGGCAGGATCGCTGATCGGCCCCATCATCATCATCATCATCATCATCATCCAGCCAGGAAATATCTGCAGCAGCAGCAGCAACAGTACTACACTGTAGGCTGTTATTACGCAGGCTGGCTGCCGATCGATAAACGCAACAACCCCCCCCCCCCCCCCCCCCAAAAAAAAAAAATCCTCGTTTGACATACCAACGGGGGGGGGGGGGGGGGGCTCTTCCTCATAAATCTGGCCATTTCTTTACAAAGGGATCACTCACCCGATGTTGCTCAGCGCCTGCTCAAACAGCTCCGTCTGCAAGATGTTCTGAGGTGCCGTGAAAGCCCCGTTGAAATGTGATAAAACCGAGCTACAGAACTGACGCAATGTCTCAAACTGCATTTTCCCCCTCCGTTTTCTTTTATCCTCAGTAAGTGATCACCCTTTTTCCCTTTCACAACCAATACATCCCAAAGCCTGCGCTCTCTCCGGACGCCCCCCTTCCACACATATACACCTTCCTCAGTATTTTTCTTATTATCTCCCGGGACGCATTAAACGCAGCAGAAGAGACGCCGATCAAGTTCCATATTTCTCCTGGCGCTCCTGGTAAAAAGTGTCCTTAAAAATGAGACGCATTCCGGGTGGGATCCTTCCGTCATAATGGTTCGGACTGAGGTAGTGCCGGTAACGAGCCTTTTCTTCCTCTCCTCGCAGAAGCAGAAATCTCTTCTCGGTGTGCAGGACGAGGTGAAGGAGCGCCCGGAGGAGCGGAGGAGCGAAGCATCCTACTCGGCAGCCAGCAGCAGCAGCAGCAGCGGCAGGAGCAGCATCTCTTACCGGCGCATCAGCTGCTGCCTCACATTCAACTCATATTTCCCATTGCCTATGAAGAGTACACACACGCACACACACAAGCAGCCACACAAACACACACTATGCTGATATGCAATCGTGCGCACTCTTTGCCATATCTCTCCATTCTCTCTCATGCACTCTTTAAGACGCGCACAGCCGCAGATAACCCTCAATACAATACAAGAGAGAAAGAGAGAGAGGGAGAGGGGCGATGCTGTCGTCAGGGCTTTTTTTTATATTCCATATCTGGCTTCAGAGCATCAGCTCTACATCAGTAATAAAGTGGGGTCTGTGAGGAAAGGGCAGGCATAAAAAGGGGGGTTTTCCAGAAGGGTTACTTATGTCAGCTGTGTGTGAAGACTCAGACTATATAATCCAGTCAGACTCGATTATTTCTTTAAAGCTGCAGGATTTCTAGTAGTTAAATCACTTCACAGCCACTTGATCACTGAGCTGTGTAGATAAATGCTACAGTATATGCAGGCATAAAGGAACCTTACTGAGGCAACAAAGAAGTGTCCGTCATGTGGGCACCACCCTCTGACGACCTTACATAAAAACCTGAACTTCCTCACTATCAGAGTGGGATAAGAGGTTATCTTAAATATCTTAAATGAGTAACATGCCATACTGGACTTTTCAGTTAAGTTTACTTTGGGTGTTTGCTTGGGGGAAAAAAATTGAATTGATTCTCTGGAGTTGCTGGCCTGCTGGGCCTCCCCAGATTACATCTGCCAGTAAAAGGTCAATATAATTAATAGCAACAAGGCCATATTAAAGAGTTAAGCTGGTGTCATGTAACAGTAATGAAATATATGCATAACATAAGGCTAGCTTTGGCACTGATGTGAGACATACTGGGTTACTGTAAGCAATGATGAACTGAACTGTGCAGGACTCCATGCTGAACTGGGCTGGGCCAGGCCAGGCCGGGCTGGGCCGGGCTGGGTTCTGGGTGTTAAAGGGCCAGTCTCTTCTGACATTTTCTGGCTCACTTCGCTGCCGCCTGGCTGAATGTGTTTTTTAAAAAAAAAATGCAGAATCTGAAGAAATTCCTTCAGTGAGTGCTGTTCAGTCCCAGTGTAATCATTGTTGTTTCATCTGCCTCACCCAACACTGCAGCTGTCGTACCATATCTGTGTATTCATTCAAATGACACCTCCGAGACCGAGACAAATTAGAAACCTTCCCAAGTTATTTCGCCTTATAAATAGACCGTCAGCTTTTCTCCTACTTTCTTCAGCAGAACAGATCCAGGAGTTAATTTAAACATTCTTTAAGATTAATGAAAGTGGGTTTCGGTGCTTATGCAGTGGGAGTTCTATTTATGGACTCTCTGCTATCCATCATCTGAATTTTCAGACACCCAGTTTTCCATTGTGTCACTATGAATGAGAGAACTTGTGAGTATTCCCTCCCTGGTACCATTTTCTCCTCTCATCCCACACCACCTCTAAAATACAGTGGTATGAGTCTAAAAGCGACTAGCTAATAATGCTAGCTAATGTTACATTTGCAGTTACAAATGATGCCATGAATCTGTAGTTCTGTAAGATATTGAAACATATTATTTTCCCTGACAGGCAGATAATAGTATATATATGAGATACAACAATAATTTAGAGTGCACAGTTCCTTCATTATGATGTGCAAGCAGTGACAGTAACTTCATAGGCATACAGAGCTGAAAGAAATACTGTGAGACCACATCTATCTGCGTGTTGGTTTTCTCCCCTATGCTAGACAAGCAGACAAGGTTAGCATTCGCCTGAGACAGAACACTCCATGACTCCACTCTGCTCCCCAGTTTCTCATATTCCCATCACTCAACTCCAGAGGACAGGCAGAGGAGCAGAGACACAGTCCTCAGTTATGGAGAACGAACACTTGCATTGAACAAACAGTGAGGCCTTTTACACCTGAGACATGAGAGGTGTTTCTGATGTGGAGGTGAATTCTAGTGTACAGATCATCACTCTGAGCTTCTCTTCCTGCCTTTAGAAAAAAAAAAAGAGGAAGGAGCCCCCGTGTGGACATCAAAGCAACTACCTTACTTGACACCAGTATATTAAAAACAAAACAGGCAAACGGATACAGGGTGCAGAAGCACAGCGTGTCCGTGTTGTCAGCATCTGAGAATGTTCTACTCAGAGGTGGCGTTCACTGCATGTGACGAATGGAACGCAATGTTCTGCAATGTAATTAGTCCTCATACATCCTACTAATACTCGCTTTTTTTAATACTGCAGTGCTCTAACTGGTCAGAAAGCCTCAAAAACATACAATATCAATGACCAGATTCAGTCTCCACCTCAGACTTGCAGCCGCCTGTGTTCATATGTACTGGTGTAGTGAAGAGTGAGTGAGTGGGTGGATGACCGTTGTAGAATTGCTGAGTTAGTACCAGATGTGTCCCCTTTATAGGCCCCATGGGCTCCATGTACAAGTAGTTTAAAATGGGCCCTTGAATAGCTTGTCAGAATACTGCAGACCAGCTTTTCTGTTAAACAGCACATAGCCCAGTGCTAATGCTAAAGGGCTCTCGCACCAAGCAGCGTCATTTTCTCACAAATCCGTGCAACTCATCCAAAGCAGATATTGATAATACTGACCTGTCTATGGGTGCGTCACCGGGTCCCGAGTATCTTAGCCCCGAACCGTTGTCAAGGGACGCCTGTCTGGGCAGGAGTCCACCGTGAGGTCTGCTTCTGTCTGACGCTGGTGTCAAGTCCCCTGAGGCTCCCTGGTAGGGGTAAAGGGACGGGTCCTGCAGTTTGGCCTTCTTGCCCTGTGGCCCACCCTCAAACACGCCCCGCACCTGATCAGGCCCCGAGCCGTGGAACCACGCCCCCGATTTGGTGAGGATTTCTTGTTGTTTTCGGCACAAGTTGCATACCCACATAACCTGTGGGAATGAGAAAAGGGGGAGTTAGGAGCTGGAAATGGACTGGGTGAGGTTGCCTTATACAGCCTATGATGAGCTGTAATGGAGTGATTTGTGTATTTAAAGCTGAATCATAACTGTGAGGCGTGTCGCTGTTGCTGGGTGAAAATCTTTTAAATATCAGAGTTTAGTTTTGAAAAATCTTTCACATTTTTCACCCCACAGCGACAATATTCATTAACATTAACACCAATTTATGTTGATGAGGTGAATGATGAAATATTTTACACATGCAGCAGCCGTTGATGTCATTAAGTCAGTTCATTATTATATAATTTGAGCCTGTGAGTCCATTCTCTGTGGGTGTTTTAGTAGTGGTCAACATGCACTATGCAGTACATTACAACTAAACTCCGAGGCTACTACTGTACTTGCTTATATCCTTGTTGTGAAGATGGTTTCACAATAAAAAATGCAACATTTTCTTTTTGTCCCATCTTACAGGGATTGGAGTGATAGAGGTTCTTGATGCAGCCAGCTCACAACATTAGCCTCATAAATCCAGGAGCAGACAGGTGCCCTGATCCCCACATACACACACTTCATAACAAACGTATGTAATGAAAAGATAAATTATTAAAAAAAAGTTTATTTACTCAAGCCTGTCTCTAGTAACCACACCTTACTTGTTAAAAGTACGCAACCTAAAGTGATATCTAAGTGTTCCTGAGTAGTCTAAGAGTCCACATAGTGATTGACAGGCCAGCCAGCCAGTGAGGCAGCCAAGAGCTACTGCAGCCCCCACCACCACCACACTCCCCGCCTTTACAGTCCGACTGCTGAGTCAGTGCATTACTGTTATTAGTATGAGAGGGCCCTGAATTGACCGATATGTTATTTCTAGATTAACTGAACTCACTTAAACTGTGTTGGCCTGAGGTTTAAAGACATCATAAAGATCTAAACCACAGCTGATTATATCCGTTGCAGACTGGTCTTGAAGCACAGGTTTCAATACTATGAAGAAAGAAACAGTTTACACTATCTCGGGGTAACTGTATCTGCAAACCAAAACTGTTTTTTTAGTATGCAAAACAATGATTAAACTACTAACCGACTAAACTAACACTTGGTTTTGCAAAAGTTGTGTCCAGATATTTCCTCTCTGGGATACAGCAGCAGTGGAGCAAGCAGGAAATCCATTCTTCTTTTGCCTTTAGTGCACGGACACAACAAAAATCTAATGAAAAATCAAACGTAGCTGCTCTTTTTCTTTCCTCAATCCTATCCAGCAGTTCAGGACGTCACTCACTGGTGCAAAAAAGCTTATCATTCACACAGCAGGCAGCATGTTCTAGCCTATGTGATATTGACACATGAGGCATTTATGACCAGCTATCAATGTTACAGATTGGCTATAACAGTGCTGACACACAATGGAGCAGGGAGGCTACAAATTGTGCTTTATGCGTCTCAGAGGGATGCAGCCAGTGAATCCATGACTGCCTCGTTTAACTGGGGTCATGGTGAAAGCTCTGCAGTGAACCGTGAGTCATCGGCTAAGACCTGGGAGCCGCCAAGGTCACTTTTCCTGCTAATCAACCACACATCACTTTGAAGACCTGGATGTCTTACACATGTGCATACTTACATGTGAATAACCTGCTTCCTAGCTATGATTTGATTCCCATCACTTATGTCAGCTTCACAGTATCAAACAGAAACAAGACTATTGAGTCATAGAGAAATCACAGTCTTGCTATGTTGTGTTGGCCTCCGGGGTGGTTTAGATGAGGGACAAAACACCCCAGAGGCTGCAAGCATCCTGTCTCAGACAAAGGTAATCCTATTAATTAAGTTTTTTAGATTTAGTATTAAAAATGGCTTCAAGTTTGAGCTCATTCAGATTTTTTTATTAGTGATTAATTACTGAAATCTGAAGCCTTCTCTTCCTAACACCCCTGTTTTATTAGTGCAGCCGATGACCCACATATTTACCCCTTCAAACTGCAATTAACATGGAGTCAGTAGCTTGTGCACCTCACCCCTCTGCCAATAATAATTAACCACATTCTCAGCCCTTGGACTGCACATGTCAAGCTCTTTTATCTTATCGCTGAATACCTAATAGCATATTAGTATTCTAAAAACACAGGCCAACAGAACGTGCGCGGGTCGAGCAAACGTTGAGCGCACCGAGCTTCAGACATCAATACTTGGATTTGATTTGCACTTTGGAACAGAGTCAGAATGAAAATGGATGTTTATGCAGTGTATTAGGCAGGAAGAGCAAAAAAAAAAAAAAAGTAAGGACAAAGCCGGGCTGAATCCTCATGTCCAAAACAATAAATGAACCCTAGACTAAAAACAGACTTACTTAAGAGATTGATGACGGTGCATTTAAATGCTTTTAAAGAAAGTTGTATCAGACCAAAGGAGCGCCTATACCGTCCTGCACTTTGAATTTCTATACAAACGATCCACATGCTGCATCACAGGGCAGAATGCGCGACAGTGACAGAAATATGTTCATTCATTACACTTTTTTCTATCTTTAGCCACACTGGCGGACATCATACTGTAATGCTGCTAAAAGTCCTTCTAGGGATAAAGGCCAGGGACACCGTGAGTTCAGCCCACACTGACAACGGACTGTAATAACCTCCATTCAAATACAGCACACACTGACACACAAAGACTCAGCAGATGCATGCATTCACTATGACACACACACACATACACACAGGTCAAGCAGCTGTAACTGCCTGAGGTATGTTCACTTTCAGTGCTGCCATTCAGCTGAAGACTCTGCACACACACACACACACACACACTTCCCCTCGGCTTAACTCTTCACGGCTGAATGCAGGCAGGGGGGAGTTGGGGGCTGTGGCCCTCGGGCAGGGCCATTTCTCCCTGTGTTTGCACATTTCATAGTCATTGAACCTGCATTTAAAAATAGAAAACTCTCAAATCTAATGCTAGCACACATTTCAAACACCAGGAAGATAGATACTCCATTAAATGTGCTATAGGCTGTTTACTGAGGCACTGAATTAAGGGAAACAAACACCAGGTACCAAAGGATCAATAAATAATTTCCTTTCTAATAGTTTCTCTTCGGACCAAGGCTGCTTTAGAGATACTGCCAAATCTTCCAAAATAAATGTGTTGGTTAGTGAACTGAAAAATGACAAAAGGCTGGGATGCCAGTGCAGTATAAGTTGACATGTGGCGTGTAAGGCTTAAGTCCTGCCATTAAAGTAAACAACATGAAGCCTTCGGCAATGTTTTTTTAACATGTGACTCACTTTATTTTTTTTGCCTGCTTCATTCAGATTTTTCCTGGAGGAGTCATACACTCACAGAGCAGCTTGCTTTGCAGCAACAGAGAGCACTGAGCTCTCTCTTGTGGCCATTAAACTGCACTACAGCATTACTTAACACAGGCTTCAGCGTGAATCAGCAGTATCATTCCAGGCTTATTACAGTGTGTTCATAAGAAGGCTGCTCATAGCTTAAGCTTAAATTAATGGGGGGTTTTCACATTAATTTATATTAAATTAAACAAAAAGTAACATGCAACATGATCATCCTCTTATAAAGGTTAGTGATTATGATGCATTTATTTCATTTTTCATTTTATTAGAACATTTTATTTAACATACAGAAAATTTAAACCCTGTTACTTCTACCTGACAAACCCCACCTACTCACAACCTACCAGCTGGATCAAAAAGAAAAAAAAAGTGAGGTAAAGTAAAGCCAGAGATGGCACGAGCTGCAATATTGATGGCCCGGTAAATGAACTGTCATCGGTATCATATTGCACCGCTGTTTCTCTCCTTCACCTGAACTGGGGTGAACTGACCCCCTCATTAAAGACTCATTGTTCAGGGAGTGGAGTGTTCCTGGGAACATCCCAGTCTGGACTCAATCCAGCTTAACCTCACATAGGCTTCAATAAGAATCCTATCTACTATACTCCAGGGCAGAGGACTGACAGCAGTCTGTATATTTCTGCATGCATTAATCTCCAGCCAGATTTTTTTTAAACCACTTTCCTTATTATGCTTTTTGATAATAATAAATAATAAAAAAAGTTTACAGGGCATTTTTGGTGTGAATCATTAGGCAGCCAATGAGAATGTAAGAAGAGCTCCCACATTCACATGGCTCCCAACACTGGCTGCACGTGGTGAATTACATTTTAATGAGCTTCTAATTTTAGTGCGCGCGCCGGTAATAATAATAGACTTAATGAATATTTATGTTTTTCTTGTTTGAAGTTCAGAGACACAAGAAACGGGAGGGAAATGCTGCAGAAAGAAAGAAGACGTATGGGTTTACATAGAAATGGCTGATTCCTGTCAGACACACTCTTCCCCCTCAGCCTCCCTGTGACCTAAATAAACGTGTTAAAATATGACATGCCGTGTGCTCACAGGCAGGATCATACACAGCAGGTGTTAAAACAAATTAAATAAGAGACTGGCAGAAGCTGGATGCGCATTGGTTTGCGTAACTGGACAGATTTTGTTGTAATATTCTCCAAGATGGTCACATTCCTGACAAATAAAATGACTGGTGGAAAGGCGGTGCAGTCGCCTTCTGCTCCCTAAGCTTACCCATGGTGCCGCGGAAGGAAAGCCCCGGTGCCTGTGCAGAAAGATCGCCGTCTATAAGTCCTTATAATGCGGTATCGACCCTCCGCGGCTTCTGCTCCCGAAACCGAATGAACTGCTGCTCCGACCTTCAGCACCGCGGACAGCTCCCGCTCCAGACAACAGGCTGCCTGCCGGACAGCAGCGGCTGAAAACACCGTGAAGGTTACACCGGAGACCGGAGCCGATCCAGGAGCGCAGCCGTGCGCCGCGGTTCCCCCAGCAAAGCAATTACAGACTTCAAAGGCTCCGAATCATCAAAAAAAAAATGATGGATTCCAATCTTGGATTCATCAAAAACGCGCGCAAAAAGATTCCAAGTGTCAGTGCCCGTGTGTGTGTGTGTGCGCGGAGAGGTGGGCAGCCACGCTCCAAATCACGTTATGTCCCTCAGCCACCGCTGTATTAGTCCATTTGAACAACAGAGTCAGAGCTCTGCCGGACTTGATGGGAGCTCATTACATATGCAACGCGTCCCAACTCCGCTCCCACAGTCCAATAGACAGACAGAGAAACGCAGCTGAGTGACTGAGCCACTGTTTCCCGGCTCTAACAGGAACACTTTGTCATTTGTGACTCAGGCTGTGCTGTGAAAATATCTCGAGCTTCAGTAGAACAAAAAAAAAACAAAAAAAAAATGCAGTCATCGCCATTTATCATGTTTTCCCCCTCACGTTAACAGGGTCAGGAGTCTCAGAATGTGAAGGAGGGAAATGCTAATGGTGTAGCTGGAATAACTGCCTCTTAAAACGACTTGACATATTTATATTCTGGGAAATTTATGGGAAGCAGTCAAGATTTGGCTCTAAATTACCAACACACACACACACACACACAGTCATACAATCATATCAGCTAAGGAGTTAACTGCAAATGTATGAGTATGTCTCCACCTTTTCCTTAAGACATATACACAACATTTTGCCATGTGTCAGAGAAAATACAGCTAACAATGAACAGCCAATTTTAAAATGTAGAGTTGTGCACTTTTCTGTAAGCATAAAAATGCAAAATGTGGACAAGGAAACTGTTTACTGAGCCATATGTTTGCATGGCTCTGCAGCACAGATGCACCTTGAGAAGATGAAAATTATTTTTTTGTGAGTAACTAAGTCTGATGATGCTCACTACTAATTTTTTTTATATATATATATTTAAAGTCAACCTATCAAGTGCTGTAGTCCTTCCACTGCTGCTGTATAGCAGGAAAGTAAAGGGGGCCAAGAAGCACATGTAATGTCTTCTGGAGCTTCTATAATCATAAATGACTTCCTCCCCTAGAGACTGTTGATTCCTCAGGCCTTTTGAAGCCACATCAGAGGAAATGGTGAGGAGCTCTACCACTACAAGCAGGGATTCTGAAGACTTCACAGCACTGACACAGACTTTATCTATATCAAAGGAATTTTATATTTTTTACCCCAGAAAGTCACGTTGTGCTTCCAAGTGTTGAGGCTAAGCTACCTGGCACAATCAGAGAGCAGTGATTGTTATCAACAGATATGTTGTTATATCTATGTTTTTACAGCCTGCTGTGATAAGATGTGATGATTAATGTGAGTGAGTTGTTTCAGAGCAGCTGTGAAAACTCTCAGTCCATCTATAGTATATCATATTCCAGCGCAGCATCGCTCTGCTAGCTGTCCCAGACATAGAGACTTGTAAATATTCAATGGCGTTTCACAGAACAAGATCTCTCTCGCCACTGCTGTCACCATCTGTGAGAGAGAGGGAAAGAGTAGACGGATGGAAAAAGGGCAGATTTCACCACCAACACCTCTTTCACTGACACAAAAGCTTTCAGACGAGATAGTTTGGGCACACCAAAAATGTGTCCCTTTGTCCACGGTGGAGTAATCAAAGCTTCTGTCCATATCAGAACAGTCCACATCATCGTTTACCATCACCACCTCTGCTGCTCATTTCTATGCTGCTTCCCGTCCCTCTGACTGACCCTGTCATCTCTGCATCCTGCCAGAAATGCTTACTCTGCTCCCTCGCTGCAGACGAGCATATGTATAAGCAATTTCTCCGATTTTAAAAGTAGAAATATTTCACATATGGCAGTATGACCAAGCACAAACAAATAGCAGGCTGCATCCCTCTCACTATTGTCCCAGTACACATGACTACTGAACTAAAAATGTGTTATTGAGTTGAGTTACTGTAGCATATTAACATCAGTGTTTGTGGTCTGTGTGGAGAGGTGACCTTCAGTGCCAACAAGAGTTCGAGGCATCACCAGGTAAACAGCGGGCACTGGATCAGAGGCACATCCCACGGTCTATGTGCCAATGCACCAGCCTGCTGCCACTGTTATTACTCAACACCATCTGTACAACATGGTAACCGATCTCCCAGCTATTATCTACCAAGGAACAATGGAGGCCTGTACAAACCGGGGTCTTGGCATTGGAGGGAGTAACAGGATGGAGGTCTGTCCCAGTGCTTCTGCTGTTTGGTTTCAGTGGAATCTACTGGTAACCTGCTGTCCACTAGTGATCTTAGGAGCTGAAGACTGGTAGTTTAATTTTGAGGTCACAGGACGAATTTAAAAACAAAAAAAAATAAAAATCTGTGCTGCTGATAACACAGCTGATTGGGGGGTCTTGGTCTAGACAGTGGGCAGCAGTGGCGCAGTGGTATAGCAGGGTTGTCCCGTAACCAGAAGGTTGGTGGTTTGATCCCAACTCCTCCCTAGTCACTGTTGTGTGTCCTTGGGTGAGACACTTTACCTGCATAGCCTCCAGTGTACTCACTGGTGTATGGCGCTCTTTGCTGGGCTGCCTTAAGCAATTTCCCCATTGTGGGACTAATAAAGGTTTCAATTATTATTATTATTATTAGACAACTGCAAAAAAAGGTTAGTCCTGGTTGACGTGGTTTGGTAACTCCCTTTTTGGTTTGTTTAGACATCTTTAATTAGCAGCGTTCACATGAACCATACTAAAGGAGGAATTGCACCAGAGATAAAGCTAAACACTCCACTAACAACAGCAGTTCATAAACCTGAAAATAAATCAATAAAATAAAAATAAAATGAAGCATAAGTGGTAAAATAAAATCTGTCATACAGGATTCTTTGTCTCCCTCTTTGAAGGGTCTTTTTTTATACTCTTTGCAAACACAATAACACAATAGACTCACAGAAAAGACTCGTTATTTCGTGTCATTCAGGGCTGCTGTATGTGTATTTATGCATGTCACAGCATTTCACCAACAATGCTTGTGTTCAAACACAGTCCCAAAAAACGCAGAAAAATATTTGCTAACCACTTTGTCCTCCTGTTGCAATTCCATGAGAGCAGGAATGCAGCAGAAACAGAGAAAGGGGGGTGGGGGGGAGACAGATGGGGGGGAGGGGAAAGAACAGGAAAGATTATGAGTGGCATTAGTAGGTCGTGGTAGCACTGTCACATACTCCAACAGGATTGGATGGCATCAAATAAAAACACTCAAGCTCATGATTCAAATTTAAGCGGTCTAATACTAAAAGCTTTGGCTTAGTCTGTGGAGAGGATTTCACAGAGGTTAGTTAGGCACAGGAGTGCCACATTACACAGATGCAGCCATTGGGGTCCTTCATGAGAGGAGAAAAAGGAGAAACAGTTCCCTCCAGTGGTGAAAAAGAACAACTGTAAGTTACAGTAAACATGAATAGATCAACATACCAGAGAGAACAGAAACAGAACAAAGGCATGCAGAGAGTCTGTGAATGGAAAGGATGCTGATAATCTGAAAAACATTAGTGGCCATTAGAGACGGTGTTGGCTCAATTCCCAGATTATGATTTCACTGCAATGTTTCATAACCTTGGATTTCGAACAGTAGCACAGGGAGAAATTTGCCTGAGGTTAGGGCATTGGCATGTGTGTGTCTGTGTGTGGGTGTGTGTGTGAGAGAGAGAGAGAGGGTTTGTGTGTCCCAATAAATGCAGAGTACCAAACATACAAGCTGGAGTTACCTTATTTGACCGCAGAGACACTCGTCCTCCGCACCGAGCACAGAATTTCGTTTGGCAATATGAACAGAGGTGGCCACAGCCATCAGCAAACTTGGTTTTGTGGCATATCCCACAGGTTGGGGCTTCAATCTTCTGGTCAGGACCCTGTTTGGACTCATCCCCCATCTTCTTAACCTGGTCCTTATACGATTCAAACTGCTGGTGCAACTTCCTGCAAGTGAACGGGAAGGAGAAGAAGTTAAAGAGAAGCAAGCTTTGACAACCTATAATAAATAATAATGATGACCTTTGTATACAATGTAAAGAGGACAACTCTAAAATATGAACTAATACCACGTCTTTTATAACCTGAACGAATCTGCAATACCCATCCTCCAGAGGCCCTGCATGGCAGCAGGTGAGTGTTTGGACCTAAAGGCCAGTTGGAGGCCAACAAATCGCAGGGGCAATGAACAAAGTTTGCAACGACAATATGAGACCTGCCTAAGGGGCCCTGACTGACTCTACTCACCTAAGTGTTGTGAATTTATGTAAAAAAAAAAAAAAAAAAGCCAAAAAAAGGAGGAACAATGTAGGTTTCAGATAGTCATGGACACCGGATGGAGGGACCCAATGTGAATTCTTGCCTTAGAGATTCTAATGGCAGCTCAGTCACCCCCTTAGAAACATATCAATAACACTGATATGACCCCAATGCAGAAAAAATACACCAAACAATAATGTATGATTTTTTTTTTTGGTGAGTCCAGGAAGACGACCGCTTCAGTCCTTTCCTATAAATCACACTTTAAATCCACCTCTGCTATCATCAGCTGACAATGATATCACCTCAGATGCGTGCAGTGTGTTAGATTTTTGAAAGGAAAAGCAGACAGCATGACCTCAGCAGCTTCAAAAGCTGAGCTCCTCCTTTGATACCGCACCTCTTCTAAAACACAGGGGGAGGTGGGTATCAAATTTGCTTTGCAAGTTTAAGAACATCACTTAATTCCACTTTCTCAGGTTCCCCGACGTTTAATGAATCATTTGCAGCTGTGTTTCTATATCAGGACAGTTGTAAGGTGAGACTGAGAACAGCCGAGAGCCATAACCCGCGCACACTGTTATAGCTGCTCTGCTGTAATGCATCGTCACATGCAGCAGTAGGCAGGTTTCTGTGTCTAGTGTCTGCTGTGTTACCGTTTGTGGCCTATAGATGGCCTCCTACTGACACCTGATCTTATACAGTAGTCCCCTTAACTCCTAACAGGTCCTGAGAGGCTACTGAAAAAAAAAAGCATGGACTCTTCACATGCATTTTGTATGACACATGTCAATTGAGCGTCTCCTTGGAAACTAAACACTGGGCTGACTTCATAATATGGCGATTAGAATTGGTTTCGCCCCACATATCCCCTGCAACATTCATTAGCACTTGTGAATTATTGAGTAGTGCTATCCTTTTACCACATACAGCGCTGCATTTGAGATAAACGTGCCTTCTTTGCCCACAACCGGACCTTTAGAGCCCAAATGTAACAGCAACACACACACACACCACCTGAAGACTGTCTGCGTGGGGTCGTGTGTGTATTGTGTGTGTGTGCGAGCCGGTGTGTCGTCTGAACATTAGATAGAGTGCTGCCGGCATGCCCCTCGTTGTACCCACGGAGGGATTAAAGGGCTAATTGTGTCACAGCCTTTGTGTGTTTACCAAGCAGAGATTAGAATGTAGCCTTGTTTAACAGAACCACCAAATCTCATTTACTGACAGAAGCCCTGATAACAGACTGATGAAGAATATGATACAAGAGGTAAAGCCACCTTCTCCTAGGATCAAGGGGAGGAAAAAAGACAACAAACAATCATGTTTTATTCTCACCTAATCTCCCCTTACACTCAAACATTTACTGAAACATGTGCTCGATCCCGGATGACTACATGAATGAATGAAGGGCCACACAGGTCACTGAGAAGGGCTCCTAAAGATAACCACTGATCTTTCTCTGGCCACTTCTTCTAATGATCCTCAGCCCTAAACTTTAAACAGATTTTAAAGTTTTACACATTTGATTGAAGTCTGCATTAAATGTTTAATTTTTTAAAAGTTACCAAATAAAACACAACCAACACAGGCAGCTGGTACATGGTACCACTACCACCATCAAACACGGTCAAATGTAGGTGACACTGCTGATGAGTAATCATACGCTGCTCATTGTCCCGTCCCATGCTAACGTATCGGAGCTCTCTTTACCACAGCAGCTACACACACACACACACACACAGCAACAGGTAACACGAGCCTCCGTCTTGGACATATGACAGACTCCACATATCAACAGCAGGGCTGAACTACAAGCTGTCTACAAGCCCCTGGATTCCACTGCTGCCACGGCTCAATGTTCACTGGTAACGACGTCCTGACAAAGCAACAACCCCAAACAACTGAAACAAGTTAGGATGTGTTTTTATATCTAATCAGCAATAATTAGGTTCTGTCCATTTTTTTTCTTTTTTTAGCCCAGTCTGAATTAAACTATAATTGTCAATCTAATTGATTAAATTGCAGAAATCAGGCAATTCTTATTTTGATTATTTTATATACAGTAAATTAGACACAAATTGAACAACAAGACTATTCTCCTGATTTGTTTTTAATATTGGTTGTTTACTAAATAGGCCTCACTGTGTGTAATAACCAGTATATTACACTTTATGGTAGAATATATACAGTACAGTAAGTAGGACTTTTTAGGGATGTTTTTTCAGTATCATACTGTATCTTTATTAGCTACAGGAAGCTGAGTAGCCTTTTCATAGGATTTGTAGCACTATAAAGTAATTGGCTATGTATCAGCAGGTAGTAAAACTTAAATGGGATAAATTATACTCAGTTTAAAGTATCTTCTGAGTGGCTCCCCACGCTCAGTTCTATGTTAGCATCACCTCTTTTAACAATGAGCATTACATTAAAAACACATATGTACAAAAAAAAAAGCCCAGGTGTAAATAATATCACTGATGATGGTGCTTCAGCTGTTACAGGGCCCTGATTGGTCGAGCTGGGTGATGGTCAATTATCAGCATAACTATTAACGCCTGTGATCTGTGTGTGTTTAGTTATTGTGTGCCGGGTTTACTCACCTATGTCTAAAGTGATCTTTGCATGTGAATGGTTTTTGGTATGATCTGTATTACCTTATTCACCTTAGTGTATTTATGCTGTATTATATTTTATTAATTTTCTTTCTACTAACACATTATGTCATCTTATTCGTGCTCCTTTCTTGTTTTTGTGTTTTTCTTCGCCTATTTTCTTATATTGCTGCTCTATTTTTTTTTTTTTTTTATGAGTGTACTTTCTTTGTTCTTGTGTATCTACTTCTAATATTATTGATTGTTGTCATCTTGTAATTTAAGGTTTAAAGTTTTTATACTGTATCCTGTAACTGTAACCTGCATGATTCATATTAATGTAGCATATTTCTATTAAGATTTTATATGTTGAGATTATTTATTAAAATAAATTCACACAATGATCTGTGCCATTCTTTTCACGGCATAAAGTAAACATCCCTCCTCAGGACCATCATCTATTACACTCACACATTATGACAGCTTATATTAGGGATAACACTGCGTAGGTCTGATAAAGTATCCACCACATTAGATATAAAAGCCCTTGTGACGCAGCACTTCCACTCCACAGTTCTGTGTGAAATGTTGTTTAGGGTCAAACATACTGTGCGCCCAGCTGCATGGGTCAACACTGTATGTTTGTGCCTGCTGAGAGGAGATCAAAAGGGGTCTGTACTATTACTTACGCGTCTGGCTCTGGCTCCTTGTCATTTTGGGACTTTTGCTGGGGCTGAAGAACATTATTTACCAGCTCAGTTATCCCACTAAAGGGAAACCACCTGTACAAATAAGCAAAGTGTGACTGGAACAGCGGAATGAGTCATCATGGGAGAAAACAATCTGTCCTGAAAAGGGTTTATTTCGTTTTTTTTTTGTTTTTGTTTTTCAGGAAGCAGGTCTAAAGGAGTGAACAATAGCACAATAATCAGAGCAGAGAGAGGAGGAGGAGAAGGTTGGGACACGGGCAGAGCGGCGAGTAGTGGAACACTGACAACCAGACGCACTTTTAGAAAGACAGACAGAGAGACAGAGGAGACAGAAAAAGCAGGAAAGCTCTACAGCCAATGGAAATGAGAGCTGCATTAAATGCTCAGCGGAGGGGAAGAGAAGTGTCACTTGTTGGTGCAGAAGGGGTCGAGTTGTCAGACTGATTAGGCCTACAGGTATACATCACAATGCAGCTACGGTAGAGCAGGACAGGCGCATCTAATCCACACTGGTAGAGCTGAACTATGAGGCCGCACAAGCCAGTCAAGATGATACAC
The DNA here is from genome assembly GCF_900634625.1 of Parambassis ranga. Taxonomy (NCBI): domain Eukaryota; kingdom Metazoa; phylum Chordata; class Actinopteri; family Ambassidae; genus Parambassis; species Parambassis ranga. The sequence continues at coordinate 4,692,299 of NC_041036.1, forward strand.
TGGATGAAGATGGGCAGCCAGTTAGAGACCAGGTACAAGGCAAAAGGGTTCAGGGAGAGCCTGGCGATTAAACAAAGAAGCTGCTAGAAAGGAGAAGCCAGTGTCATTGATGTCATGGAAGTAAGCACAGAATTACAGGAACTCCATCAGAGACAATGATAAAAAAATGCCACTGCGCATGACATTAATGACATTTCTTTCAATAAACTCCCGGACAAAGAGGAGAAAGCCACATGAAGCACACAGCACCGACTGACAGGAAGAAGTGTCAAAGCCTAGAGCACTCTGGGTAATGTAGTTTACTTACTGTGCTGGCTGAGGCTTTGGTTCTTCTTTGATCCTAAAACATAAAAAAAATAAAAAAGTGTGCACAGCTCAGTGCATACAGAACACATAGAGATGGAGAAACCAATTTAAAACACACAAAAAACGGACACGATGATGTTATTAAAGATGTGTAAGACATAAATAATACTCTTAATAGAACATGAATAATACTGAAAATATTACACATGATGATTGAATGGAAATAATAGGCAAACAGAAAAGATGATGATAATGCAAATATGTGATTGACTTTAAATTAAAAATGACTGCTTCATGTGAGTAACACCCTCTCTTGTTACTTTCTATGGAAACACACAGATGGGTCTCAAATGCATCTTCCTAATGCAAGTTTTGCCGAACTATGACTGGGATTTCTGGTAAAAGGGATCCATTATTAATACACCTGCCTCTGCCAGAACCCAAAAGAAATAGAAAAGCATCCACACACAGTTCAGAGTAAGCAGCAGCAGCCCAACTGAGTGACACCGTCACCGCCAGCAACACAAGCTGAAGCTGAGCAGACGATCAAATCCGATGACTGGTAGCGTGACTATAAACATGAGTTTCTTAGAAATGCAGATGGTTATACCCCTAATACTACAGAAGCGTTACCTAAAACATTTAAGCTCATCTGAAAGGGACTCCAGACAGTTGTGGAGTGATGTGGTCACAGTGATATCATTAGCATTACCTCAACTTCTGTTTAGAAGTCTGATGGGACTTCTTGTATGAGGTGAAATGTAGCTGGCAGTGGGTGGAGTTCTGGTTATATGTAATTATTGCCACAGAACTACTGCTTGTAGCCTTACATAGATATACATGATCCCTATAGGAAGACAGCACAGTCCTGCTACTGATGTCCAATCTTAGAGACCACCACCAAGTCACAAACTTCATCCAAACGTATCCCCCCCTGCACAATATGCAAGGGCAATATTTTTAACCACTTATTACATTGTCACTAACATTTACACTAGTAATAGAATTCAGTGTCTTCTTTGTAATGTCTATACTCCATCAAATTCTTTCTAGGATTCAAAAGCACAAACGTTCTTAAAACACAACACAACCCAGCTCTAGAACAGATGTATCCAGTCCATCTTATATGCAGCATCATCATATAAATATTGTTTTCAAATCACACATTCCTCATGCAGAATCATCTTTGGTAGCTGATACCACTATAATAAATAAAGCAGCAGCCAAAACACACACAGACAGACAAAACACCAAGCGTGCATGCGGGTTACTGAAGCTGCAGCTCCTCTTTCCCTCCTGATTCAGGAGCAAAATGTCACAGAAGAGAAACACGCGCCAGACTTTCACACACCTGATCACCACCATCAGCTTTATATAGCTGTGTGAAATGAAATGTGTTAATTGGATTTTGTCTGATTCTGACCGAAATACACCAACAGATCACAATAAGTATGTGGTGTGTGGTTTATTATCTTAAAGCACCACTACAGTGGTTTAGTTTTTGTTCTAAGTTCTTACTACTGGTCAATGTTTCAGCCAAAAATATTCAAACTACAATGGTATAAACCTGGCAGCTGAATTCCTACTGTAAAAAAAATATTCCATCCTGTGCCTTACGACTAATCACACACAGAGAGCATCAGAATGCAGCAATGAAGCCTCCCAACAGTCTAGAGTTTAGACAGAGGTAGAGCACCGCAGAGGGAGAAATCTGCCCGTCTGATCTGTGTCAGACGGGTAAGAGAACACACGAGAGAAGATATAGTCCTGTGTACCCATCAGTCTCGTTGCTCTGTTTTCCGATGAGCCAGTCCATATTTATCCTCTCACTGTGTTCTCCTGATGACCTGCAGCAGCGTTCTTTATTGATCCCATCAGCCCCGTCTCTGTGGTCGCATTACAAGCTTCATATTTATCTGATCGAGCCTGCTGCCTGCCTGCCTGCCTGCCTGGACGGCTGCCGGGCAGAGTGTGTGTGTGTGTGTGTGAGTATCCGTCTATGCCTGTGTGTGTGTGTGTGCCCCCATATCCACATATCCGTGTGTGTACTGTACTCGTGTGCATGTGTGTGTGTGTGTGTGTAGAGGAGTGTATTATTTGACATGGGGCAGTAAAATGAGTGAGTGTAAAATGTCACAAGTGACGTATTCCGTATCCTAGCTGCTGAGCAGGCCTGCGGGGCAGATCCAGTCTCTGTTTTCCATCTCTTTAACCTGCACTCCTGCATCCTACCAACCTCCCAACAAATACAAACATAGAAATAACACACACTGCTGCAGAGATAAAAATAGATTTCTGTGGAGCATTCTCCATTCTTTTTCTGGCAGTTTTAAGTTTTAATCAGTCACACGCTGCTGTTATTTCTGGCCCGTATTTTGGTTTCCACCTTCTCCGCTTCAGCGGCTTTGAATGGAGGTTGGACAATGACTGATGCCACACTGCTCTCTAGTGGACACGTGTGCTGCATGAGCTTCTAAGAGCTTGATTCATGAAATAGAAGGAGGAGGAGGAGGGATGGGTGGGGGATTGTGTTTGTGTGTATCAAGAGTGAAAGTGACACTATAAATAAAAGATTAAGCAAGTACAAATGTGGCTGTAGAGCACAAAACAAGTGACTGATTGATTCATCAGTCAATGAAGTGAGAGCTTTCTAAGGTCCAGTTGTTACTCATAACAATTAACTTTTTTAAACTCTTATCATCATTAGAAATGGAATATATTTAGGTTTTAGGCAATATATAAATAAAGTGCTACCATTCTGACTTGGGAAATGATCTGGTGACACTAAGTAACCTGTAAAATCAACTGGAAAACACACCTATTGTTCCATGATTCGAGAAAAAACAACTCAAAATTTAGATGCAGTGATGCACGCTATCATTCAACAAACATGTCTGCAGATGTTTTGTTACAGTGACCTGAACAACTGAAAGAACAACTCATCTGTGCTTTCATTATCATCTCGTTTACTGGTTTTCACTCTAACTTTATGTTGTGGAATATAAAAGGAAACGTTGGTTCTTCATCCTTTTTGCCAGACAGAATAACACCAACAGTATGACTCTTGGATTTGATCTACTTTAGGTAGTGATGTGTGTGAATCCCACCTTCATTCACAGTGTTACATGCAAAAGTGATAACAGTAAAGATGAAGAAAATGAGGACAACTGCTACATCATCATCTTTTGAAGGTCAAAAATAGAGCATAAATAAATCAGTTTGCTCCTCATCCAGCCTCTGTTCACCAACACATACACATATCACCGAGCTGCACATATGCCACTAATTAATAAACATTCAATTACACCGCCTATTCTGGCAAGTTAGTAACAGCAATGCTTGTCCTGTCCCTGCTACTGTCAGCTTGGTATTGACAGAGCAGCTATTAGCAGGAGTGATATGTTCAGGAGCACAGCGGTGGTGTTCTCCTTGGAGAACATGTGCACAACATGTGCAGAAGAAAACAAAGCCTGACTGTAGCCAAGCACCTCCTGAAACATCTTCTGCACCCAGACTCCCAGCAGAAACTCTCTTAAAGCGTTGGCATCCCACAGTGCTCCACACTTCTTTTTTTTTTAGTTTGGCATCAACACTAAGCAGAAAATCTGTGATAGAAGATCTCATGGCTAAGCAGTGACCCTGCAGTCCCTGTGAGTCCACTACAGACTGAGTGATAATTGGATCATAAGGGAGTAATCTGGCTCAGTGGGTAAATACCAACTACATACATCATTAACACCATCCCAGACAGTCGGTACTGCCAGGAGATGAGGTTAATGTCCGTCTGAAATCACTCACAGGAACGTGACCTATAGGGAAAACTCACCAGAGGATGTGGTGCTGCTGAATTCTCCTTTTCTACATGTTGCACTACAGTATTAGATTTCACAATAAAAGCCCTGGTCTGGCCTGGGTACAAACACCTAAAACAGTCAATTCTAATTAATATTAAGATCTAAAAATGATAATTGAACCCAGAATTCCATATTAGAGATGCACAATATTGACAGCAAGGCATTAGAGTTGGCAGAAAATGGCCTTAAATTTCAGCCGATATGCTGAAAATGACCGTCAGTTTTTATTAGTGTGGTGGTTTGTAGGGTTAAAGTCTCAGCAATAAACATTTAATGTTCTGTGCAATGAGGTGGGATATGTGTGAATATATCAGTTTTGTCCAATAAGAGTTGGAAAAATCCAGTATAGTGTCTTATTTACTGTAACAGCTAGTTAGTATATCATGCTCCCATAGGAATAGTAGTTGTGTTGGTTTATTTTGTAATATTTTGATATTTTTTGTTGGTTGTTGTCAAGTCTAAATTAATGTCCTATATTTTAGAAAGCAGTGATAAGTTATCTAACAGAAAAGAAAAACATTGCTTCTGCAAAATCTAGAGAAAAAAAAGTGTAAAATCAGCCACATTATATCACCTAAAATCCCCTGAAGAGTGTGTTACTGTACTTCAGCCAGGCACATAAGGAAAATCAACATGCAGAGTATGACAATGTCAGCATTATCCCCGCAGGCTATATTAAACAGAAATCCCCCCATCGTACCTCCTCGACTGTACATTACCTGCAAATCTCCAAGAAAAGGGGGAGAGAGCACTAAAAATAGCATCTCATTTAAAGACAGACGATTAGGTCTTGAGACACCTGTTCATTCTACCTCTCCAATAAATGCTGGGAGAAGTGCTACTTAACACTTTCTCTTCACCTCGGAGAGGATTAAGGGGCAGGGGATAGAGCGCTTGATAACTTCCTCTGGCACGGGGCGCTGGCACCGCGTGATACGCCGGGGCAGGAGGGACGGCGAGAGGGCAGGCACCTCGGTGTGGAAGGGTTGGCCAGCCACCACAGCTGGGCCTTAGAAAGCACAGATAGGATTGAATCCATCGGCGGCACACTCATCAGAACAGGCAATCTAACAGTGCACACAAGCCAGACCTCCTGACCAAGAACTAATATTCAGATTGTCAAACAGGAGTTGGCAACGGCAGGTTTTTTTCTGAGCAACGGGGAAGTGGCTAATCTGCTGCCAAATATAACTAAAATCCATCTGTTTCCTTAGATTACCTGCCAGGATTCAATTGAGCTGCTCCATATCTCTCCTCCTGAGAGATTTCCAAGTGGCAAAGAGTCAGCTAATCACCCAGCAGCCCACACATTCACAAGTGTATTTCTATGCAAAGGCTTACAGGAAACATATGTAGAAGATTCATTCTAATACAGCCAGTTTCTCATACAGTGGAACTTCAACAATACAGGCAGCAATACACAGTGTTTGTGTATCTGTACATATGTGCTTATATGCTCTGGTAACAGTGTGTCTGTCTTTTTAGTGAACGCCTGGTCGCCTCTCCTGTCAGCCCACTTTATTCCTCCTGACACAGACACATATTATTATGGCTGTGATCAGCACTTTCTTGGCAGCTGCCATTGTCCCATACCAACGTCACAACTCCTCCCATACATGGCTCAACAGCTCCACTGGGAATACTCTAGAAACTCACCCCACAGAGGCTAGGTCGCCGCCCTCTGCGTTAACCCAATCTCTAGACAAACACACAGCTGAGTACAGCATCCTCCTCTACCCTGTACTACAGGCATCAAAACCGCTCCTCGAGAACCGATTCTGCCCGGTCTCCCTTTCCTCCTATTATTTCCAGTCTCATGATCAGTAAAAGCCTAGTTTCGGGCTCTTCTTCCTGGTGTCCCTGGTGTGGAGCTGTCCTGTAACTGGAATGTCTCAGGTTTGATTGCAAAAATAAGGCTTGTGTAAAGTGCATGGAGCTAAATCGTCATATTCCCCAAACCTCTACTAATCTCCTTTCAGTCCCATTTTTAAGCAGACGCAGAAGCCTCTCATTGGCGTTGTTGTTGTTGTTGTTGTTCCTGGCTGGGAGCGGTAGGTTGGGTTGGGTTGTACTGAAACTGCAGTCAGCTGTCTCACTGAGGACTATAATAATAGCCCAACCATGGCTAACAATAGAGAGGTAATGGATACCCTGCCTATTGTTGGCCCAGCCTGCTCTTCCCCTTCCTGTCCCAATTCACCGCTACAGCACGTCACTATTAGCCCGCTTAACCAAACTGCATACAGTGCAGCCAGGCGGACATTCACTGGTGCAATGTGATATGACCTCACTGCGCACAGGTTACGCCCGGCGGGTTGCTAAAATATCACTAGATGATGGTGCACACTTGAGTTATCACACTGCACAGGCTGCAGACTAAAGATCAGCACATTCATCTGAATAAACTCCGGAGGCCTCAGTACTGTACGTCTGAAATTAACTTGAACTTGATGACTCTCAACATCTGTCTGATGGCGGAAAGATTTGTTTGTCTTTGGCTGCTGTAAAATCCCAAATCAAAGGATTCCCTTGCATTAGCCGCCTCTCTACACAGATTTAAAGTCAACCAGCCAAACCACCCTTACAAGCAGCTGCACCCTCGAGGATAAGGCGACCAGCTCCTCACTGTCTTCAGCACACACACTCACTGCCTGATGCCTGCTGGCTTTAAATGCCCACAAGTCCCGCCTTGTGATATTACTTCAAATGATTATCTAGGAGGATTTTTATGGATCTGTGCGGTGACCCTCCTCCTCTTTCCTCTGTGCACTGCTCCACATCCAGGCCATCCCAGCATCACCATGGCGATGGTAGCAGTATCTCAGTGGGACGAGTGATATTAAGGGATTAGTGGGAGATCCTCCATCAGACTTCAGTCGAGAAAGCACCATCCCGAGGATCACTATATCAGCTCTCTGTCTCTGTCCTGATCAGTGTCAGATGATGGGGATAAAAAAAAAAAACAGGCCTCTTCACTGTTACGTGCATCGGGGCTACTTCACGGTACACTACACAAACCAAGTAACCATGAATACACACATACAAATACTGGTTCTCAGGAGAAGTGCAGTTAACGCTCCCCACAACAAAGCCACCTTCAGCCCTAGGCGGAGTGAGCAGCGGCCTATAGGCTGTACAATGCGTCCTCGTGTAGGTTACATGTAGCATTCACACAGCGGGCTTATATAAGGGCCACGGCTGCATTAGTGACGTCATGGTAACGGCTGCTCTTTATCTTCCACTATTTATGTCAGTCGGCTGCCGCTGTAATCTACCTACCACTACTGTACATGTAAAGCCACGTAATGCTACTAAACATCCAACCTCCTGATCCCAATAACCGATTCAATGATTGGAGAAAGAGCAACGGTGGAGAGAGCAGTGAATTTAGAAAGCAGAGCAAGCAAGGGAAATAATGAAGCAGAAAATAGAGCAGCAAAAGAGATTATATAAAAAAAATAATCCAGATTACAGTATACATTTAATAAAACAGCATGTGCAAATGTAAAGTTTTCAGACAGAATCAAAATTATTACATAATAAACTCCCTTCTCTGCTTGTGAGGCCTCTAAAGCACTAATGTGTGTGTGTGTGTGTATACATGTGTGTGTTCACTGGCTTTTACTACATTCATGTGGTAGATAAATACAGGACGGCTGCATTTGTTCATAGAAAGCTCTGGATGAGTTTGAGTTTTCGGCCACACAAAGGCGTATTTGAAGGACCGGCTCAGCAACACACACGTGGTTGAGTCACCGGCTTGCACCTGCCTCGACCAGCTGAGTCTTGAATGAGTGGAACACGGTCAAACGCACAAACATACACACAAGGGACGGAGAGATTAGACAGCCCTGTGTAAACTACTGCTAGTAAATAAATATATCAGCTTGCACGCTGAGCAAAGCATCTGCTAACAAGTCATTCACAAATGCTTGCTATGTTCATATATCTGCTGTTATGTGTGTGTGTTTATACAAGAGCTGTTTTTCTGTATATATTGTATTTGCTGGAACTACAACCAGATTTCCCTACTGGGATTGATAAAGTAATTCTTAATCTTAATCTTAAGTGTCATTCTTCTTATTTTCACAGTTATTATATGGAGTAAAAAATGAGGAAATTCAACATTTGTCCAGTAGATTTCCATACAGGTTCGGCCTCACAGTGTGGGACTGTAAACTTAAAAAGACTCTGTGCTGTTTGGCACCTCTTTTTAAAAATCTGCAACATGAAAACAAGCACTTAATTTGCTAAAAAAAAATACAACCAAATAAGGCCATATGAAGCACACAAGCTCGCCTGGCTGCTTGTTTGGTGGCAGAAGCATACACACATGCAAAAAGTGTGCTACCTGGGAGGACTGTTTGGAAACATGTTGCTGTTAAAAATGAGGTTCATTAGCCTCCTGAAAAAGATGCTAATAACAGGACAGTGCTTTGCCTGCAACCACCTTGACCTCAGCCCGGGTCAGTAGCAGACAGTGAGCAGAGGGGTGAATTAACAGTGTGAGAAGTTAGTAACAAACCTAGAGCCAGCAGGTGATTAGTGCAGCATAGAATAAGAACTGGAAGCAGCAGGTGAAACGTCTCAAGTCATGTTAGCTTTAAATTAATATATTTTCCATTTATTAGGCTCATGCTAATATTCATGATATACCAGCAGGATAATAAGAAAGTTTGCAAACTACACTTGCCCTTTCATACATGCTGATGATGAAATATATTCTGTCTTACTGGCTATTGGAAACTGTCCCATGAGCCTCTTTGCCTTGCTGCCTGAGCTTCCTGGATGCCTAAATGACCGTGAGCCTTGCTGCCTGCTTGGATGCCTGGCCGCTTGCCGGCACACTGCAGAAAGCCGAGTGTCTCCACTATTAATAGTCCAACTAACAGCATGAGGGTTCTCACTCTTTGAATGAAGCCAGCTTGAGATGACCCGGTGCCATGTTTCACCTTTAATAACTGGCCATTCATTAGCCTCGTAACAGTCTCTCACTTTCTCCCTCTCAGTATCTCTCCTGCTCACTTAGTTTTACACACATCAGAAATCAGTAACAATTCTACTTTCTCTAAATTAGTTAGCCTTTCAGCCATGTTGTGATGGATTGTTCTGTATCATAACACCACCCAGATACATCTAACATCAACACTGCTAGTTACCCTATAGCAGCAGCACAGGCTTCCTTCAGAGGGTCAAATACTGTATATCTTCCTCTACATTGGCTCTATAAGGGTGGATGGGATCGAGGGATGGGCAGTAAAAGTGACAAAGTGTCCCTTTCTCAGTGCCTTTCACCATCACAATTCTCCATTCTCCCCTGTTCTGTTTTTATCACACTACTGTTCATTTTTTAATCCATATTCTTTTCATTGCTCTCATTCAAGCTAGTTTTGCACAGTGTGCTGGAGTCTTATATAACACTAGGCCAGATGTTCTAGTAGTGGAGCTGTATTGGGGTGTAGTTGCTGATGTTGTATTCATAAATAATAAGCTAAAAGGAATCATCCTTTGTACAGATGTATTATACATGACTTATTAGTAACAACATATTGCTCAGACTAAAACATTTTTCCTACCGTTTCACCAAGGGCGTTTTAAACTGCACATCCAGGGGCAGGAAAATCCCTTCAAACTTTGCTTCAGGGATAAGAGCCCAGAAGAGAATAAAACCCATGCTGACGAATGCAGATGTTATTTAGAACAAAGCCTTGAGAGACAATAGAACCTGGTGCTGTGCTCCGCCACACTATGGGAGATGGCAGGCTGATTGCTCTGTCAATGGGGACTGAGGCTGTCATATCAGCAGCGAGGCCTGATAGCATCGCAGACGTCAATGTCTCTCCTCTCATTTCTCTCTGATGTGCTCTTCTCCTTTCCTGTCCTCTCATCTCCTCTCACCCCCTCGTCCCTTCTCATTTCCTCTCTTCCCTTCCCGCTAACCTGTCCTACACTTTTCCCCTGCCCACCCTAGCTTGTCCTCATGAGTCCTCTACCCCTCTTTGTGTTGGTGACTCAACAGAACATACATTTTTGTTAAAGATCACGTCCCCTTTTGTGACTCACAATTGTTGTTCTCATTGCACAAAACACTCACTAAAGTTATATTAATCCTATAGTCTAAAAATAGAAACACATAAGCTATGTATTATTTATATCTTTAAAGCTGACCTTATCAGCTGCTTTATGGTGATAAATAAACCCACATGGTCTTCTTGTTTCTATGGCTTCATTTTAAAAGGTCCAGCCACTTATCATCAACTGTTTATACAGATGGACAACATGATTCCGCCTCCAGCCATTGTACAAAACTGAGGCCAAGACACCTGGCTTACAGGCGCTGCCATGTTGGAAAAAGACACCATCATGGAACCAGAAGAGGTCGAGGGGTGAAGCCGCACTGTCGCTGACCCACCTCCACATTCAACAAGCAGCTTGACTGTTTCATTGATGTTCCTTGAGTACTTTTAGTCCATGTCCCATCCACTGACATGTATGTGGCGGGGTTTATAACCTATACTGCAGCCAGCCACCAGGGGGGTAACTTTATACAGCCTATATGCCATGTTATGTTAAACTTGCTTGCTTTGCCAGATTACTCAAAGTATTTTTTCAATAGTCTAGATTACATCAACATTTTTTTATACTCTCCAAACGCTTTTAGTCTTCAAGCGGTTAAAGGTTTCCAGACATTTTGGACATTACTGGATATAAATAACTACATACCACGCAGGATGGATTGTAGCTGCTTTCTAAAGGTGGTTAAGACTCAGCAACCTAGCTGATATCCTCACAATGCTAGTAGTTAAACTACAATTACTGTAGTCCTTTGCTCCACATATGTGTAGGAGTCAACCAAAGGACCTCATCACAGACCACAGGGGGACAGCTTGTAAGCCACTCATGAACACATTAGTTTTTATACTGTATATTACATATAATTATCATTGCTTGCAATTGTGTTTCCCACCCATCTGTGCCAACAACATGTCAACCATCTATAACCAAAACACATTGTTACTTTAATTAGCTTGATGATGTATTCATTTGGCGTGTGTTCTGCTTTATAGAGTCAAGACAACATCCTCTCTTCCGCTTTCTATCTCTCTGTTTCTCCCTTGGGGAAAGTGATGGGGGATGGGAGACTCATGACAGAATCTGCTCTTTGCATGGGAAGCCGAGTGAGCATGGGTGAGTGAGCTAGGCAAGAGAAAAGCAAAAAGAGAGATAAGGGGTGTGTGTGTGTGTGTGTGTGTGTACTGTATATTGTGCAGTGGGAAGCTTCTATTTTCCTGTTTTATGCTATATTTGCTAGAATTGTTTTCAGATGTTGAGACAGAGTTCACAGTTTGATGACAATTATAAACTACACTATACTACATAAGTCAGGTATATACAATACTATTACTGTTGGTAAGAACATGTTCAGTCTTTGAGTAGAGTTCAAATATGTTATTTCACTGATCCTCTCTGAACCTGTGATATCTGACTTTTACTTTGTGCTCCCAGTTCTATGTTTTTATTTATAGGCATTAACGTGTACAGTAGGACACATTAAAGCTGTGCGTGTACAGTTCTCTCTCTCTCTCTCTCTCTCTCTCTCTTTCAGAAAGGGCTGAGATCCTATAGCCTCTGGGGACACAAAGGCCTCTCTGTAGTTCTGACCCCAGCTGGTACACTGAGCTCTCTAGCACTATCAGATAAATGACCAGGACTGAAGGGAGGGGGAGCGAGGTGTTTGAGTGTGTGTATGTGTGGTGGGGGTATAAGAGAAAGGGTGGACAGAAAAAAAAATGGGATGTGATCAATCAAAGCTAATTCTAGGTCATTGAGCTTCACATTGAACACCATCTACCATCGCTGCTAGCTAGAAAGGATGCTAACCAGGAATTTAATACTTTTTTTTTTTTACCAACTAGCTGGACAATGACTGAAATTAAAGGGACGTTACAACAGCTTTTCCACAATCAATATCTATCTGTTGTGAAACAAGGCACTTGTGGTCAGTGTGCCGAACAGCGTCTGACACTTTGACAAATGCTGGGTGGGGGTCTAACAGACTAATGCTATCAAGTTACGTTATGGTAAGTTTAGAATACGATGTTGTTCTGCTTCACCAACATGGCAGTGCATTGATAAATTGTTGGAATGCCCCTTTAATGCTATTATAATTTTTCTCTCTCTTGTTTATTTTTAATATTAAACCCCTGAATGAAAACTATTTCTAAGGCTTTTAAAGTCTAACCTTGATGGTGTTCTTGGGACAGAAAGTTCAGCACCAAGACCAAACATCCGTGTGGCTATATTTTAACAGAGGAAACACTGCAGGACACAGGACGTCCTTTGTTTTGTGCAATTAAATTGTAGGGGAGCCCAAATAGATGGCAGAGCAGCAGACGCCTCACAGCTCTGGAATAGCTGCATCTCAGTGGGAGTCCCTCCTACAAGGCATCCAGTATAATTAGCTCTGTCAAAGTAGGTCCCCGAGCAAATGACACGGTGCCCCCCAAACCAGGAGGTGACTGTCACAAGGAAGATCAGGAACTATGTGGTCTTTTGGTTGGTGGGATTATGAGAACTTGACAAAAAGTTCCTGACCATCTTTTACTAGGAACAGCACTGCCTACAATGAGCCTTTATACATACACACACGTATGCTGCCACCGAACAGAACCAAACACCTCCAGAGGACTGGAGAAGCAGGGGGAAAGGAGAAGTGAAGCCTCGGGCATTACGTGGGTCACCACATCACAGGCAGCTGATGCCTGCCTGCCTGTAGGACACACTGGGTCTGGGTGAGTGGGGGTGAGGGTCCCTTAACCATCATTACTGTACTGCTCAGGGACTCACTGAAGCATGGAAAGCTAAACTCAGCTCAGGAGGATTCTTTTTTTTTATGAAACAATTTCCCCTGGAGTTATGCTTAATTCTAGTCAGGAGGTTTTAGGAAATGTTAAATTATGAACTAAATATGGTTTAATGGCTGCAGGTTTGATGAGCTTTCAAGGACAGAAATCTAAGAATGAGACTGCCATCGGTTTATGGACGCATATTTTCTACATGCAGGCATCAGAATGAGCAGCCTAAGAGAGTGAGAGAGGACAGAGAGAGAGAGAGAGAGAGAGAGAGCAGCTAATTACATGCAAGTCAGCAGCAGTGGATTTCCATTCGCGCTCTGTAGCACCTCCAGTGAGATGACAGCAAGTTGGCAAGCCCTGCAGCTGGAGGCTTCTCTCTCTCTCTCTCTCTCTTCTCCATCCCTCCATCCTCCCAGGATTCCCTCTGTTAGATTACACACTTTGATGTTTCAAACTGCCACTTTCCAGAAAAGCCATCCAAGCCATTGTGGGTTTGGGCCGTGACTGCGAACGTGGAGATGCATGGGCTACATATGGGTTTGGATGTTGCTTTGCGGGTGTTTGCACACTGCTGAAAATGCTATGAACTAACCAATGACAGGCTAATCCGCTGCAGTTGCACCTATGCCAGGGCTGAGCACATTAACGCAGCTTCTGGATGTGTTATGCTTATGTGAATCTTTGGGTAAGGAAAGTGGGGATTTTCTGTTTAGATGACTCATGGTGAGTCACCTTGTATGTATAGAACGTGTGGTGTGTAGTTGTGTAAAGAAACTGTAAGGAAACTTTACTACCAGGTCGTGGAACAAAAAGAGAGGAACACTAGAAACATACTATTAAATTAGGACGCAACAAGACACAGCGGCCTCTTTGACCTCTTGATGTCTTGCCAGCCATAGGAGGTACATGATGAGACAGTCAGTCATGTCTGCAGCAAAGAGCAGCCTCTGCACATGCTCAGCCATGACAAGGCTTTGACATGACTGTCAGACTAAGAGTGACTAAAACTGACAATCCCCTTTACCTCAGAGAAAGAGAAATAAGAGGGGGGGAAAAATCACCCAGCTATTGGGGAGGAATGGAAGAAAGGAGTTAGGGGGGAGAGAGAAAGTGAAAGAAGACAGGGAGGGGGAGGGAAGACGGAAAAGGCCTGGATGAATCACACAGCGTGCACAGCAGAGGCTGAGGTAGCCATGTCTTGGAGTACATGAGTCATGTTTATCATGCATGAGCACTAGGCAGGGATTGCACAACTTTCTCTCCATTAGGAAAGCTGCCTGAGTGCAAACATTTACCTGATGATGGAAAACAACAGCTCTAATGCCTCTGGAAAAAAGCTCCCAGTGATAGAGGCACAATGAAGCCACTGCTGAGTGGCACGTGCAGCCGTACACCTGCACCTACAACTCGACATTCATACTGCAATCATATCAGCATCCAGTGTGTGAGAACGTGCAAGCATCCTTTCATTCAAGAAGGAAAACTACAGTAAAATCAACAGGATGTGAAGATTTAAGGCTGCTGCCCTGAGATCACTCTGTCTTTTTATTAGCCAGGCAAAAAAAAAAAGAATTATTAGGACTACATCAGCACAGAGTGTGTTTTTTATAACCAGGTCAGTGTAATATTCTACCATAAAAACAGATTTATGACCCACACAGTTAAAGGTTATAGAGCGATGATGGCGGAAAACACTCTGGTCCACCTTAAAAAACTAAAACCCTACAGTGGACAGCGCCGTGGTGCTGAAACAGCTCCGAGCGACATCTGTACACAAGAGGAGAGGAGGGGGGGGGGGGTGAATGGATGGATGGATGTGGGGGGGGGGGGGGGGGGGGGGGGGTGGAGGTGGTGACGGTGGAGGTGAAGGGAGGGAGGAGGGGGGGGGGGGTCTAGGGAGACTTTAACGTTGAAATCACACACACTCCGCGTGCGCCATCGCCACAAAGGACACCTTAAATGATCTTTCCAGTGTCATATTGTGTAATCTCTGTGACGTTCGTGGGGAAAGGTTAAGCAATTTGGCGTGCATTTTACGTGAAAATGGCGGCCGTCGCTCCTAACCCAGCCCCATTATACAGTGTATAGTAAAGCTACAGCCACAACAAAGTAAGCGGAGGAAGGAGGAGGGGAGGAGAGGGGCAGAGAGGCTATAGAGTGTGTGCCGCATTATAAAGCCATTCTAACCCCTTTGCTGTTTAAAATAAAGTAAGGAGAGGGAGCAGAGATCCAGGTGAGGCAGAGCTGCATCTCACCTTGGCACCAACCGCTATAGTGGTCGACTATCAAAAGCTTGGATGTCAAGAGGCAACATGACCCACCAGTATCAAACTGTAGCCAGTAACAACCCACAAACACGCAGGGGTGATGTGCCCTCCTTACTTTAACATCGACTGTTCCTTCGCTTCCTCCTTCTTCTGTCGATCCATGACACCGAGGATGATCTTCCTCTCCTCCTCGGTGAGGTGGCTGAGGTCCGGCATCTCCGGCATGGCGCCGGCCGCTGAGGGAGCAGCAGCAGCAGCAGCAGCAGCAGGGCCAGGGCCGCCCCGGGTCCCGTGTGGAGCAGACATCTTTTACGCACAGTGGCTAAAAAACGAGAAAGGCACCGTCAAGCAGCAGCAGCAGCATCGTGGCCGATCATCTTTTTCTATTTCATGCCGTTTCTAATTTCAAATGTGGGTTTTGCGGCTTAGCCTACACGGCATGACATATTGGTTAGCAGTATCATGCACACATACTACAACTGTGCTGCAGGAGTAAGCGCCAAAATATTCATTACAGGCTTCATCCTCGGCTGTTAAATGCTCATGATGAGGTTACCGAGTGCGCTGCAGACGACCGAGTGCTGCCTGCAAGCTGGGAATTCGCAATATTCGAGCTGTTGCAGGCTGAAATTTATACACACGAGCATTTCTCAGGGAGAAGATAAGAAATAGATGCGCCCCTTAAAAAGCAACCAGGAGTGAGACCTTCAGGTACTCCAGACACAAGCCTCCATCCATGCCAGGGTTCAAAAATATCAAAATAGCAAAACTCTTGCCTTTTATTTTGCAGTCATGTTAAATCCTGTCTAACCCATCGCTGCCATCCTTTAGAGGGGTTTCACTCGCATGCTGGAATAAAAAAAGATGCCCGGTCCGTCCTCGTTTGTTTTCCCTTGGAGTCCTTAACCCTCCTCCTCTGTCACTCCGGTTAGCTCGCCTTCCTCCACGTTGGTAATTCTTAGAGATTTCTTAAATGCACAAAAATGGATGAAATGAGAGAGTGAGTGAGAGAGAGAGAGAGAGAGAGAGAGGAGGAGAGAGAGTAGAGAGAGGAAGAGGAGGAGGAGGAGGAGGAGGGGGAGAAATCCAGCTAGGAAGAAGAGGCGGAGCGATGGAAACACGTAGAAGAATAAAGCCGAGAGAGGACGCGTTGGATGTTCATTGACAGCAGGCAGATAGCAGCCGCTAAAACACGGAGTGGAAGGAGGGCTGCGTGCAGCCGGAGCAGCGCTGCAAGCAGGGAGAGCATGATGCATATTTCATAACCAGATCATGAGCTCTGTGAAAGAGGAGGGAGGGGATGTGCAGTGGGAGGATAAATACGGAATATGACTTGTGACAATGGCTGGAAGTGCAGGTGTGGAAGGAGTTCCGGTCAGTGCTTTTTTACGCACAGTCAACAAACGGCGCACGCCGGCATTGTTGATGTGAGAAATTCTGCGGTGATTCATGGAAGAAAAGTCACACAAGGCCTGTCAGCTGAGAAAACAGCACTATGGTTAAAGGCTACCGCTTTCATGACAATATTGAACTTTTAAACAACATATTAACATATCCAGGCTCCCATGGTGAAGTAAGCAAAATCTGACATTAACACATTATCCTGTAATAATTCTAAAAAGTTAAGTTGCAGCCTTAAATCTGACTGTGATCAAAATAAACTTACACGCCTGATCTTTGTCATCCATCCTTTATGTTCCAGAGTGACAGAGCATTCTAAACTCAGCTCCAAGTAAATACCTTTAGATCCCAGAGACGGCCTCCTCTGTTGCTCTCTCAGGCTGTAGTGTTTGATAGGATTTGAAGGACAACATTAAGAGGATGGAGCCTCCACCTTTCTAGGGCTCTAAGTAAATTAACACCAGTGTGGTTGATCTCCTGCAACACGTCAAACAACAGGGAGTTTCATTCCTTAATGAACTATTTTTAATTAATATGAACAATGTGTTTTTGCAAAAAGTAAATCAATTACTGCTTAAACCTCAGGATTACTTTTACTGCCCGGAGCGATGGCTAAAAGTAAATGTAAAATTCTCACCATGTTAGGAAAAATTGCTGATATATATTAAATTTGTTATAAGACTTGACAAAGGAATAGCATTATGTGTGTAAATATAAAGAGAGCCATGACAGAAGTCACAACAAGTTAGGGCTGCAACAAAAGAGTATTTTTGATATTCGGATACTCGCCGATTATTTTTGCGATTACTCGAGTACTCGGATCATGCATAAATGTCAGTTTTTCCATAGACACAGCTGCTGCGGTGTCATTGCTTAAGCCCACGACCGCCTCCATGCCCGGCGCCAAAAGTGAGTGAGTGTGTGTGGCTCACCCGTGTCTCGAACCCGGGACCTCTTGCACCCAAAACGCTGATCACCCCGCTACACCACAAGAGAATCATCCCTGATGACATCACCAAACGAGTCATCGAGTACTAAATGAGTTGAGGCATTTTGCCCTTGAATATTACTCGAGTACTCGAGTAAGTGTTGCAGCCCTACAACAAGTAAATCACGTTCACACCTTCAGCCATGGTCAGAGGAACCATCATGGAGCTGAGCTTTATTTAAACTGCTGGATTCTTTTCCAGCACACGTTGTGGAATCATCAATCCATTTTCAGCACTGACCATGAACCATATGGAACAGCAGTGTTTCATCACCTGGAGCAGCAAGTGATGAAATTTTATTTTAACACTGGGTCAAAACAATTCTTTCATTATCAACATAATTATAGGTCTTCTGCTGAAAGGTCCGAGGCTGCCAAAGTGAAATATGACCAACTGATGGCAGAGTGAAAGAGTGTTCACTATTTATTCCCACAAATGACAAATAATCCTGAAGAGAGGTCAGTCTGAATGTGTCCAGTGTAGGTGTGATCTGAGTGTCCACCTCATCACTGAACTGCAGTCTGTAGGTCTTCTGTTCTCCAGCCTGGTTTATTTCACCACAGTGACAACATGCTTCTCCTTTTCTGACACCACGGGGACACTTCCTGGTTTGCTGTGCTTGCGGACGTTCCTCTCCCTGAAAACGCAAAACAACAAAAAAAAAAAATGATTAACTCATTCAGAAGGGAAAGAATGGCAAACAGAACATGAGAGTGCTGACCTAACACCCACGTCACACACTACGCTAATGCATTCTAAAAAAGATTGCATAAAGCAGAGATAGTAAATAATTGACGCTTTACACACATGTGACGCATCATAACATAATAAATCTGTGAAAAAAAGCCACAAACTAAACCTGTGAATCACTGGACAGCAGGGCAAACTGGAACAATCAATTCTCTATACAAACACTAAATGAATATGTAAGGCCGACTGACACCGAGTCACAGGGGGCAGTCCCATCTGTGAGCTTTTCCATCAGCCTGCTGTGACCCATTCCTGGCAAGGGCCCAACTCACATCCAATGGCTAAATAAATAAGATGGCTAAACTTTTATCTGATAAGAAACGGGAGGAAAAACGAATACACACTTTCTACGACGAGCCTCCTTCATGATCCTCAGCTCCTTGCTTTGGTGGAAGACATTCTTGGGTAGATGTCTGTGATGGGAGATGCGCCTGATCTGCGGGTAGTGCTGGAACTTCTCCTTCAGTTTCTGACTGTAGTTGACGGCCTCCCTCTCTCTGGGGGACAGCTGCGGGGGGACAGAGGAGAGTGATTGAGGGACAAAGTGTGGAGGAGAAATGAGACCAGGGTGGCAGCAAAAAACGAGAGGACAGAGTTAGGCACTCTGTTCCTAAACACTGCCAGCTATAGAACCAAAAGATAACCATTATCCCACCGCATGATCTTCATCAGCGTGTTTCTTTAATAGTAACAAAAATGTACAATTCTTGTTCTAAGACTGTTTAACTGTCTGCTGATGAAGGTCGTGGAATCAGAGCCTGCTAAGAAATGGATGTTGCAGTTAAATTACTTTTGTTATGGTGTTAGAATTATGATAAAAATTAAACTAGCTAACAGGTCAGGAGATAATTATACTGGAACTTGGCTTCTGTTACAACTACACTAAAAACACTAACACTAAAGACAAATTGAATGCTGAGCTTAGGGCTGCTACTTTTGAACAGCCATTGTCAGACTTTATGCTATGCTAAACTACATGCAGGCAATACTCTCTTATTTACAGCAATGAGCGTATGTGCATGTGCAGGAAACATGTCCATACAGTTGCTCCTGATTTAGATTTAATACAGTGTTGTCTGAATGAGACCCTCCTCCCTACAGCCACAGGCTCAGGATGACCAATGGATGCTACTTTGAGGAACCTTCCCTACAGATGAGTCTGGGACCTTGTTAACCTGATGTTATATTTAACCCTTGGCACTCATTTAGCAGGTTTGGTTGACTTGACAGAGGTGTGATGTGAGGTGTTCTTTAACTAGTTTCCATGTATTTAGCTGGGATTACTGTGAGTTTGAATAAAAAAATGCAAAGTAAGATAAGTTAGTCAAACTTCAAACACGGCTTATAGTGAAGTCAGTTACTGTACTACTGTCTTACATCCTAAAATGTTGGACAGTACAGTAAGCGGTCTGCTCATTCAAAACTTATCGATGTCTGTGAAGACACCAGCTCAACAACATCCCTTCCTGTCCGTCTTACTCATAAAAACTCCCAGCTAGCTGCTGCGGTCTTGGCCCGGGGGAGGCTCACTATGGAGGCTTTTATTCTAATTAAAAGCAATGATTTGTTTCAGATTCAATTTGTTGGAGAAGAGTTGTTAGATGCTGATCTTGTTGCACTAAATTAATTCAGCTGGATACACACATGCATGATTTTACAAGGCATAAAAATCCTGTTGGTTAAAGGGGATATCCATGACTTATTTTTCTGTCTTGATAAGTTTCCAAATTTTGTAAAAAACAAAGCTGAAAAGCCAGTGATAAGTCTGTGTCTCTACAGAACTATTGAAAATCAATAGAAAGTTATCGAGTGCAAATGTGTTAGGTTGTGACCATAGAGGGTCTGACTTAAACTGGAGTCAAAGGCTGCTGTGTGCAAAGTGTTTTAAAAAGAGAGAGATGTGCAGCAGCTGATAGAGAAGTCCCAATCAGTCCAGCATGATGCCTTCAGACACAGACAAAGCCTTGATTCAGCATTTCAGCATTTCCTGATAATTAAAGACCCTCTCAGTACAACTTGATTGTTAATGCTTCATTATGTTCCGAGTGGCCCCGCTTTAAGTGATTGGCCGATTTAAACTGCTGATAAGAGCAGCACTTGTCTGATCTCTTTAAGTGCAAAGCTTGCGAATAAATCTTCTCTTACACAGTGACAGTAAAACAAGTGCCAAAAGCGGGCCAATTTTCCACTCTGAGGCTGCATTAAGAGAATAAGCAAGGGTGAATCCGATTAGGAATGAAAGATGGCTGCTGGAGATGGCGCACAAGATTCCGCTGATCTTTATTATCACTGGGATTTCAGCATTTTATAGAGCTTTAGTAGACAGTTGAGTATAACATAATATCCATGACGTGCCATTACCTTTTATATTATGTGAATACAAAGCCAGTGTTGCTCACTGACAAAGATATTAAAAGTCAGTTTTGATGCGTTTACATTTTTTCCTTGGCAATTTGTCAAAGTGCACAACAGGTGTCCGTTTTCTGGACTTCCCCCTGCAACACCTGTGCCAATTGGTACATTGTACTTATTGAGAGTGATTCTACCCTAAGTCAGCATCCATCAGGGCGTTTGGCAACAGCAGTGCCGTAGCTCCCTGGCATAGTCACTCACACTTACAGTGCTGAGGTGGGCATAGAGCCACGGCTGTGCCAAAGCATGCAGCTAACTCATAAAACAAGATCAGGCAATAAACTGGAGGGGGATACAATATGTTTGACAGCAATGGAAATACAGCCGTTGATCCCTACTCAGATATTATGATGAGGAATTACCCGAAACAATGCCAATCAGAAGCAACATCAATCACAAAAGTAGGTTTAAGACCAGGCAGCACTCACCACTCCAAGTTTCTCGGCTGCATTCGCTTTCCACAGTCGGATGTTCATCTCGTCAGACCCGCTCAGGATGTACTTGTTGTCTGCTGACCATTTAATGCAGATAACATGCTGCATGCGCTTGGTGTGGTAGACCTCCCTAAATATTAGAAAAAAAAAAGTTTTGGCAGAGAAACAGATTGGATGGGGTTCAAGGTGACAATTAATATTTCAGCTGTGTCTCGATTCATGGACTGCATTCCTCAAAGGCACGGACTGATTGTGTCCCAGCAGCACTACAAGGCTGCCCCATGTCATTACTCCTTCAGTGCAACCGATCCACAGGTTCAATCTATCCCAAGATTCATTGCACAGAAGACTCAGCAAACATAAATACAGCTGTTGATTAGTACACTTAATGCACCTAAATCAACTGCAGCTGGTGCCACACTTTATGACTTGTAAGAGCTGATGAAACGAGCAAATCGCTGTGTATTATAGGCCAGAAAGTCCATTTTATAACAAAGCTGGTTCATCCTTGAAGACAGTTATACCTGAACTAAGACGCAGCTTAGGAGCTGTTAGGAAACCTCGCTACAATATCTAAGGTTAAAAAACATTTGTAGTCAGGTTAAAAACATCTGGCACAGACAGACAATGAGAAACAGTACAAACAGCCGGAGTTCTGCTAAGACATTACTCACTAAGATTTATAATTACCACTGCCAATGCCCCTAGAACACAATTTTTTTTTTATTAAAAAAAGATTGAAATGACCATTCCTTCCTAAAAGGTTTGTCTGTTTAAACATGACTGAAATGCATTAAGGTACATTACAAGCTGTCTGGACAGGTGTTGCAAACTTTGTCTTTTTGTCAGATACCACACATGTGACTTGTTTATAATTACCTGTACTGGCTTTAAGGACACACTATTATTTTTGGAGTCAGGTTTATTAATAACATCTGTGCTTAGCTTGCTGTCACAAGCCAAAATCTGAGCCAACTGTTACTCAAGCTCATATATGTTGCATTATGAGCAGCCCTGGACACCATCTGGCTATCAGTTACTGTACCACAACTGTGGCTATTTGTTCTGGAGCTTTACAAGTGTACAAACATAACAGCATGTGCCACTGTGTCACATAGCAACAAAACAAAGGCTGTTTTTATGTGGTTGATAAGGCCAAATAACACAAACAGACACAGATGCATATTAGCTTTTCCAATGAGCAGCAACAGTATGACCTACTGTAGAAGCAGGTAAAGGACAAATGTTTGGGCCACAGTGAGCATAGCATGGAAAATACATGGGTGTTATGTTGCTACATCATTATGTTGGTTATTTTACACTTTGTTGTTTAGCACTTTTTTTAAAGTACTATATTTACATACTATTATATATGATATACACCTCAATCAACAACAGCTATGATTATATATATAAACAAATCTCACATATTCACATACAATCACCTGTAATATTCTTACTGGTGCTACTGACCTGCTGTGTCCACTATCCTTGGCAAAGATGCGGATAGTTTTGTCAAAACTGGCGGACACAAACTCTTTCCCAGTAGGAGAGTAGTCAACATCGAGCACTGCAGACACGTGGTCCATGTGCACCAAGACGGGCTTCTCCAGGAACCTCATATCGTACGTGTAGAGGCTGGTGATACACACAGAAGCTAAACTTAACCCCTTGATTGACACCAAGATAATCCACGTATAATAATAATATATAATAATATACATTGTGGTCCAACAATGAAATATTGCATTAAACAAAAACTGGTTATTTAGCTTCTAGACAGAGACAACCATAGAAATGAAATGGAGATTCTATCACTCACTTGTAGTCCTCATTTGCACATGTAAAGTAATAAGCTTCCATTGGGTTCCAACATAATGTGTTACTCCTCATTGTCATGATAACCTGAGGAAGAGGAAGAAAATGAATATATATGTACTTTTCTTGCAAAGAAAAAGGAAGAGAAGGACCAACTGTATGGTGGACACTACCTTTTTAAGAGGTGCAGATTCTCTCATGTCATAAAGCACTATACTTCTGTCAGAGGCACAGCTTCCCAGAAGTTCAGTCTGCAGAACAAGAAGTGTCAAGCTATCAGCAGGATGTCAGCTTCAAAGACGTTTATTTAGTTTGTTCAGTATAATAAGCAGGACGTGGAAATCTGGCAGATAGGACACATGACGTCTCACCTCTACAGGATTAAAGCGGACAGAGCTGAAGCTGTCTACACCCCAGGTAAAAGAACGAATTGGGGTGCTCCTCTGCTCATCCCAGATGTCCACCTGCTGGCCACATGTTGCAAACACACCCTCCTTTTGGTGATGGTCTATTCCTGTGTACACAGTCTACAAGGAAAGATTTGTAACATTGTCATAATGTGATACATTAAAAACAAATGATATGAGCTATTGAAAAAAAAGGCAAGGGCATACTTTGCCAAGGATAGTGTTAAGTGGCTCCTCCCCCTCTCCATAACTTGGTGCTTCCATCTTCCACTGTTTGATTGTCTTGTCATCACCGACCTGTTGGCATCAGCATACAAAGACAGAAAGCAGACACTCTGTTACATGTCTATTAATTAAAAAGTCTTAGTAAAAAGTCTGGAAAACTTGGATGTTGAAAAAAACAAACAAACACTTACCGTAAAAAAGGAGGTTCCACAGTAGCGCACAACCATTCCCCGCACAAAACCCTCATGTGCTTGGAGTGTGCGAACACATTCATGTTTGGACAGATTCCACAGTTTCACCTGAAATTCAAATAAACAGAAAAAAAAATCTGTCATTATCAAAGAAAATCTAGGTAATGTATTTGTACACCAGCAGACAGTTACCGTACCTCTCCATCACAGGAGCCTGACAGCAGGGTGGACAGGCTCTTTGTGTGCTTGGCCATGCAGTTCACCCCATCTCTGTGACCATCCAGGGAAGCCAGGAAAGGCTTGGCAAAAACCCGCTCCAGCTTTGTGGCATTCAGAGCCCGTGTGTACTCTCTGCACACCTCAAATGGGTGAAGGGAAGGGTCATAGTTCCTGGGGACTAACAAATAACAGCAGCCGCTCTTTAATGAGCTGGTACAACACATTGAGTCTATGACAACAACTAAGAATGACGTCCAGTGTGCCATGGAAATCTTCACAAAAATGTTGACGTTTAATATGTTTTGTATACTTTGCTATTATACTATATATATACTATTATTGTAGGAATCCATGGCATGTTTATTGTACCTTTGCTGTACCTTGAAAGAGCTAATAAAAATGTAATGGAAAATGCGTCTAATCTAATGTTTTCATTTATGTATACGTTCACATATATCAACAGTTTCCCCAGAAATGAATACATTGACTGTTCTGTGGTCATAAATGCATGAATATGTAAAGATGAGATGTACATTAAAGGATAATCCGACTGTGCAGTTATAGTTTAAGTTGCTGTTGTTTGTTGAGGAAAAACTGGCTAACATTAGCTAGCAAACTGTGTGTAGCTAGCTAGCGTTTACATTTTTTCCACTTACCACGCTGAATATCTAGTTTGGTCTCCCGGACATAATCATCCGGGTTTCTTGAGAGGACCTTAACTTTCATTTGCAGAGTAAAAAATGGACGCACACTTCGAAAAAAATAACAATTTCACCAAGATAAATATTAGCAACTACTAACTACACCAGCCATGTGTTAAGGAAGAAGGTGTCCGCGTTGCATTGTGGGATGTCCAGTCCTCCGGTTGCGTCACCATTCAAGTTACAAACTTTGTAAGCAGAACACCGGAAACACAGTCAAAGGTGTCTACTATTGCTGCAGTCCAGGATAATATTCAGATGTTTCGGTGGGCCTCAAACAACAAACACATATACTCTTACAACCTCATGTAAAGTTTATATAGTTACTCAGCAATAAAGCGCGTTTTTTGTTTGTCGATGTATATTATTTTGAAAGTCATAACCGGAAGTACTGCTTACATCAACAACTTGACGCTTCCTGAATACCAGCAGCAAGGTCGAGCAGTGCTACTTTGACAGCAAACTAGCATCGCATGTCAAAAACGCATGGTACGGTTGCTAACATGCTTTAAAAATGAGGAAGCCGTGCCTGTGGTGTACCATATTTAATGTCTACAGCGGTTTTATCGAGTTGTCTTTCCAGTTTTACAGAAAAAGTTCTTTAAAAAAATAGCATTATAACAAACGTAGTGCAGTGCTGCTGTTAACACAACTAGCTAACTTAGTTACCTGTTTAACATGAGCTCCGCTCCGGATCACGGTGGCGTTACAGAGGCACGACTGTCCAGCAAACCGGTGTCCGCCGTCTCACTGGCCGGACAAATGCAGCAGGTGTTCAACCATGTGAAGATAGAAAACCTGGTAGCGGGACTTAGCGGAGGAGTGGTGTCAACACTGTTGCTTCACCCACTGGACCTTGTTAAAATCAGGTTTGCAGGTACAGTAAACCTACACTTTAAATGTAATGTAAACACATTATGAACGCACTGCTCCTCTTTTATTTGAATGACATTACTGAAATGGTTTTTTTGTTTTTTTAATGAAGTAAGTGATGGACTGGATGTAAGGCCCAAGTACAGTGGCATATTCCACTGCATGAAGTGTGTGTGGCAGCAGGAGGGAGTGAGAGGACTCTACCAAGGAGTGACACCCAATGTTTGGGGTGCTGGTGCATCTTGGGGTCTCTACTTCTTCTTGTAGGTAACAACCTGCAACTAACTCAGTTGGAACTGGTTCATGATGTTTTCTTTTCATAACAGTGGCATTATAAATGTAAGATGTCTGGTTTTTTTGCCTTACAACAGCTACAATGCAATCAAAGGCTACACGAAGGAAGGCCGTCAGACTGAACTGAGTGCAGGAGAACACCTGGTGTCTGCAGCTGAAGCAGGTTAGTCCCATATGTGTTTGAACACTGCTGTCCATGCACTCAATCTGAACATAGTCAATAACAACAGCTGGATAATACTGCTTTGAGCTGGTTGAAAATAAGGTTCGTTCATCACAGCTCATGTTAACATCACTGCTGCAATATGTTGATGTTGCAGAAGTGTTTACAACTAACCA
The DNA here is from genome assembly GCF_900634625.1 of Parambassis ranga. Classification (NCBI taxonomy): domain Eukaryota; kingdom Metazoa; phylum Chordata; class Actinopteri; family Ambassidae; genus Parambassis; species Parambassis ranga. Next base: position 4,718,634 of record NC_041036.1, read on the forward strand.
GAGGTATAAGTTATTACTATACTACCAATCCTTGTAGATTATTGGATCACAGACAGTATTTAGTTTGATTGCCATTGCTAGGCAATCATCCTCTTTGTTTTTCTTTTTATTCTTCCGTACATTATTTGGCGCAGTGTATCTTCAGCATACATTGACCAATTTCAGCCATTCAACTATCAAAATGTTCATTTCACAGAGGACATTCCGGGTTAAGTTTTTTTCAAAAAATTATAGTTTTTCAAATATTAGGCAATTTCCATGTCACTTTTAACATGGGAGTCTATGAGAGAGCCCTTCAACGAGGGTCATTTTCCAAATGTATCTCCTCCTAAAGGTTCAAGCTAAAGATTTCAAGCTACAGACTCCAATTTAGTCTTGAAACTCTCATTAGATGCTGCTCTATCAAACTTGTATTCAGAATTCCGAATCGTTTCCGCACGCCAGGCGGAAACTGGCAACAAAACTTAAAAACAGACACAGCTACAGACACATTTTTGCACACAAGTATGTTTTAGAGCTACTTTGCTTAACTTAAGGTTTACATTTTGGGTTGTAGGCATATAAACGGACTGTGTGCAACTTAAAAAGTCATGTGTTTCTAATAAAATACCCGCTGCATGTACTTATGTACATGTACTGTATGTGTATAAGACCGTTCTTGGCACATGTTCTGAGCCTCATTCTAATAACATCCCACTCGTTTTCACTTAGGCATTCTAACACTCACCATAACCAATCCTATCTGGGTGACCAAGACCCGGCTAGTGCTGCAGTACAATGCTGACCAAACCAGTAAGCAGTACAAGGGTATGGTGGATGCTTTGGTTAAGATCTACCGCCATGAGGGACTGCCTGGACTGTACAAGGTATGACATCAGTGTATTATTTTAACCGCAATGTTCTCTTGATGTTAAAAGTTTGACCACTAGAGGGCACCACATGCCTTTATTTACTCTAGTAAACCAATACATACTAATGATAGTGTTGTCAGATTCTCAGGTTGCGGGTGAAGTGTATTTTTCTGGTGTTTCTGTCACTAATAATTGTGTAGACATTCAAGTGAATCAGAAAAGAATTACTTACAGAATATGTATTGAAAAGGGTTATGTTCCAGGCCTGTTTGGCACATCTCACGGAGCGCTGCAGTTCATGGCCTACGAAGAGCTGAAGAGAGACTACAACAAATACAAGAAAGTTCCTTCAGATTCAATGCTGGTGAGTCATTAACCCTGAGCCACAGACAGGCTGGAAGCAGCCTGTTTAATGAAACTCGGGCCTTTTGGTGTAATAAGACTGAGGCCACAGTTGATAACAAGTGACTCATCGGTTTTCCTACACTACACTGCTCACTTCTCTCACCCTCTGTCTGTGTAAACAGAACCCGTTGGAATATATTACAATGGCGGCATTATCTAAAATATTTGCTGTAGCCACAACGTATCCATATCAGGTGGTGCGAGCTCGCCTGCAGGACCAGCACAATACATACAATGGCGTTATTGATGTCATCAGTCGGACGTGGAGGTATGATAATGACATGATCACCGCCCTGGTCTCCATGCTGACGTCCTGATGCTTATGATTGTTTTGCTATTTTATTCTGCAGGAACGAAGGCAGCATTGGTTTCTACAAAGGCATCGTCCCTAACTTGATACGAGTCACTCCCGCCTGCTGCATCACGTTTGTGGTTTATGAGAATGTGTCTCGCTTTCTTCTGGGGCAAAATAAATGAGGACTAAAAGCAAGCATGGCACGGAAAGACTGTGAGGTCGTGTTTACCAGCTGAGTGACATATGGAAGTAGAGAGAGGAGCATGTTCAACTAACACAGAACTCTTGAGATGTTCTCACTGAAAGTGAATAAAAAATGCTGTGTCTTCTGTTTCATGAAGGACATGCTGCTGCTGTTACGATAGCTTTTTATATGCGGATGTGTACTGTAAGTTTTGGCCTTATTTTTAAGGCCCTGTTCACACTGGAGAAAGTCAATCCAGCTAGAGTGGGATTAAATCTGCATAGCCTTTAAGATGGATATGTTCAGACCTATTTTCAAATCTGGCTATCACACACACGTGTCCACTCTCAATCCAGCTTAACCCGGCTTCTTGTCCTCCAAACCACTAGGTGGCGCCTCACAATATACAGAGTCCGTTCAGGCTATGGTAGGTGTCGCTCGTTCTTTTAGGCTTTTTGGTTCAAAAAGTAGTTTATTCCTTTGTAGTCCTGTCAAGTTGTTATAGTCCGGTGGTTGTTTACACACGGCTTTTGTACGCGACCCGGACACTGTCTATCCGGATTCGCGATGTTCAGACTCAGAAGAAAACTATCCGGATATATCCAGATATGGCCCGAATCCCAGTATAGCCGGATTGATTTCCCCAGTGTGAATGGGGTCTTTAGTCTTTTAATTATCAGTACTGATGTTTACATTGTTTATTGGCAGCAGAAAGGGAGACTGAAACTATAAAAAAACCTAAAAAACCTAATTACTACTTTAAATCCACGATGTTCTCAGGTTGCATGTGCGATATTAATGTCTGCTTTTAAATTATTACAGTAACAATGAAACGGCTCTAAACACATTTCACACCTCTCCCTAAGTTCATTATTTGTTCTCTTGAAATTGTAATTGCATTGCTTTGTAACATTTTGTTATAAAACACAGACTGTGCTTCAGCTACACTGCGTCATGCGTGATGTATGTGTGTACTTGGTGGCTGTAGAAGTATTGTTTAAGTTCTTTAAAAAAAACTTTATTAAACAGTAAACAAACAGGTCACATGATAGTTTAAACATTGTAAACTGTATTCTGACACACCCACAAGCAGAAAACGCTACAGTACAAGGTTTATTTCTAGCAGACAGGACACAGTGTTTTGTTTATTGGCCTGTAGCTAGTATAGTATTTGAACAAAAACAAAAACATTCAAGTTACCATCAGTGATGTTGTGACGCCTCAGCCAGTCATACCTGATTATTTAAAGATGGCCAGATAACATACTGTTACACTATAAAAAGACCGGTGCCTCCCTTTGGTAGGACTTTTTTCTTCTTCTTTATTTAGGCAGTTCCTCAATGATAATTCTAGATACAGAATTCCACCCTGTAGACGCGTCGCCTCGTGGATAGTCAGCGCAGGTCCCCACCCACACCGCCACATCCACCAGGCCTGCTTTGACGCCCTCACACAGCCCTTCAACTATAGAGAGAGGAGAGAAACAGGAGAGGATGGTGAAAATTAATTTCAGGGAACACCCATAATGAGAGCTGAGGCAGAACTGTTTTCTGACACAGTGGTGAACTTCATAAAAAAGTTGTTTAAACTCAGAGAAACAAGAGTCTCCATAGCAAATGAAGGTTAGCCTGACAATCTAAAACAAAGTGAGAAGTAGTGACTTCCTCCATCATACTGGATGTTACTGCTTGGAGTTGTACCTGAGGACGTTCTGTGGATGTTGATGGTTGAGTTGAACTCGGGACTTCCTTGGTCTAAGTAAATGATGGACTCTATGGGCAGTGGCCCGGTGCACTCGGCTCCATTGAAGGTGAAGTACCACCTCTGGCAGCATGCGCTCTTACACTTGAGTCTGAGAGAGCCGCTGAAGAGGACTCTGAGGGCACTGTCTGAGCGCAGCTTGGTGAACGTGCAGTCCTGAAACACATCACGGAATATGTGTGTGCAGCTGTGTAACATTTCTGTCAGCGATGGAATATCCTCTGTGAGACACTTACGGCTACTTTACCCAGGTCGATCCCATAATTCAGAGAGTTCCAGGCGCACTGCTTGTAGTTGGGCTTCCAGGGCTCCTCGAAAATCTCACTGATGCATTCTCCTTTCTCACCTTTGAGCCCATCACGGCCTGGGATGCCTGGCGTCCCTGGAATGCCATTGGCCCCTGGGTTACCATCTCTGCCAGGGTTGCCTGAAGGTCCCTGCATGCAGCTTCCATACTGGAAAAACAGAGGGGAAAGGAAGTAGTGTTGCAAGTGCATATAATTTAGAACAACACCAACAACATCTATTGTTTCTAAACTTCCTATTTCATTTAGTCTTCCAGTCTTCTGGGGCTGCATGCACCACAGACACCGAAAACTCCACTCAAGACACTGCCACAGTGCATCTCATTTACAAGTCTCATAAACAAATACGCTGCCATGGGGCTGAAACAAGTGTAGAAACAGATGTGACCCAAACCAAAGCGAAGCAGCACAACCAGCCACCATGAAAGCCAGTGAATGACAGAGATTGTGTTAATGAGGAACCGAAGGTTTGACGAGGGCTTAAATTAGTAGGCGTCTGGACACACATCTCTCTGTGATTCATTGTCCTGCTGAATCTGCAGCTATGTTTAAACAGATGCAGCGTCTTACTCTAAAGCTGACTCAAACACACACACAGACGGGGGGGAGCCTGCCAAAAACCTACCACACATACAGAGACAGACACAATGAAGATGTTGTGAGGTTTGCATAATACGTGCTGTAAAAAGAGATGTTTGACCAGCAGATTGCAGCATTTGTTGTTTTTTTAGTCTGACATTTGTACGTCATTCTTTTAGCCAGGACGACAGACGGAAACTGACACGTAGAATAGAAGAGCGCCCTTAAGTAAACAGGGATGCCAAAAGCATTTTGTTGGTTTTTGTTGGGTCATTGCTGCCCTTTTGCTCAGCGTGCAGCTGTGGAGCAGTTACAGGGAGAGGCACGTGGCCAAAAGGCATTAAGGCGAGGAGAGGAGAACAAAGAGCTTTTACTACAGTTTCAACATCCTGACTTCAGTCCCTGGGGTAAAGTCAAAAAAATGTATTTCAGATGAGGTGAATCTTCGTAAAAAAAAAAAAGAGGAGTGAATTACAGTCTTCTGATATCAGATGCTGTGAAACAGATGGTCTGGAGTCTGTTTTAGCCATCAATGGGATAATGGCAGAGAAACCTGGACATGTGAGAAGTGACATCATCTCTATAGGAAACTGGGATGTGATGAGACAGGAAAAAAAAACCCACATGCACTTCTGAGGCGTAGCTATAGGTGGCAAATTGCAACTGCATGGAGCTTGGTTTAAACTCAGCAAAGGAAAACTTTGAGCATTTTATTAAGGGTTGGATTTTTTGGAGAGCTTTGAAAGCTGGCTAATGAATGGAACCTCTGTCCACTTATCCACACAGCTGACTTTTATATTAGCTTCCAGTCTGCTGTTTCTATGACGCTGCTGCTGCTGCTGCTTGCCTGCCTGCATGAATTACACTCCAGCCCTGCTGAATATTAGTAGTGCACAGTGCATTACTGTAACTGGAAGCATAAAGGCTGCATTTGGACCCCAAACTGCCGAGGAATGGTAGCATTTCATGCATTAGCCAACACCGAAGCAAAGCCTGAAGCTTTCCTGAAGCATGCGGGGGGTGAAGACACGGTGCTTTGAGTGTTTTCAGATTTAAAGGAGTTTAAAGGATTTATTTATGATTACCATGTTGTTCAAATAAGCAGCTCTTCCTTCTCCAGAGTGTCTAGTGCAGTTGGGCTTTTCTGCATCATTTCCAGTGCACTAGATACAGATGGTAACATGAGATGCTATTTATTATAATGCTTCTACTGTGGTCACACTTAAGAAGACTTCTGGGAAGTCCCTGGGGAGGTGGGTGAGGGTCAGGGTGGTCCACAGGGTTACAGCCAAAAAAAATAAACATTAGTTTCACTTTCATTTGATTCCCAAGAGATGAAAGAGTGAGTCCACTTTATTCCTTCACTGCCCAGTCCTGTCTAACTCTGCTCCAACCAGCCTGAAAATGTCCATTAAGTTCTTTTTCCTCGACTTTATTTTTTTTTTAAAGATAGATAACAAATGCAGACAGTCAGGATGAGCCAGACCCCAACTTCCTGTTTGGACTTTTTTTAAATGTCCATTCAGTCTGCTGGAGAGCAGCCAAACCAAGGACAATAGAGAACGGAACAAAAGCCATATGACTGCAATTTGGTCCAGGTAATTTTGGGGACTATTTTCCCAAATTAGTGGCTACACACTTACATGCGGATGAATCAGCAAATAACTTTTTTTTTCTTTTGGGGAAATCAGTCCTTTTTAACAGTACAAAGCATTGCGCAAGAAAAAGTAATCCCTGCATATGCAAAATAATCAATCAATGTTTATTAACGTGCATTAAAAATACAACAAAGCGCGCGGATTGATAATAAGGTCAATGAGTGCGATCATTATTTAAAAAAAAAAACTTTTCACAGATCATTTGTCGCGCATCTTATCATAAATCATGATTTGCGGCTGCCTCTGCTCCCTCTTACCTTATCAGCGTCAGGATCCTTTCGGTATCCTCTGCTTCTCACCTTTTCCACGCCATAAAGAGGCAAAACCAGGCAAACAAGCAGCAGCAGCAGCAGCAGGCGGCCAACGAGAGGAGACATCATAGGACAGACAGCGGACCGCTGTGTGCTCTCTGAGAGGTTCGAGGCGACAGTTTGACTCCAGCTCCTGCCAGTTTCAGGCCAGAGGAGGGCAGGACCAGAAGGAAGGAGCCAGTCAGCCCCCAGAAACCTTCTCTGCAAGGAAAACATCCCTGAGACATCCACACAGGCGGACCGTGTCCATGTGTGAAGACATACATATGTGTATATGGAGAGAGAAGAGAGAGAGAAAGGCAGAAACGCATTGAATTCATGTTTTAATTCGAAATGTATCAAAATGAAACAGTATTAATACAAAATTTCTGATATATAAAACATAAAAACAGTAAAAATGACACAAACTGCATTTGATAGACTACAGTCTAAATACACCTTATGAAAGACCCCCGTCCACATGGCAAAATCAGAATATACAATAAAAGATTCCCTTTTTATTAACGGTATTGAATGGGTCACATGACACACACACACACACACACACAGTAAGTAAGAATAAACTTAAGGGGATATTCAGTCCCTTACCCAACAAGCACAGACAAGACAGACAGGAGGAGTAATTGGTTTGTGAATGGTTTGTGCTTATAAGTGATAATAGTGCAAAGCCTGTTTCTTTCTGATGGTATCACATGTGTGAAACATCTGCACATTCTTTTAGAAAGCTCTTCTTTACCTTAAGTCATGGGGCACATCTTTGAAGGTATCTCAGCGTAATCATAAAAGAAAAAGAAAGAAGTGATCATGGATAATCTCTATATGAGCAGCCACACTAAGTTTAAGAGTACACCTTTGTTCAAAGGCGCATTAAAGTGGCACATATAGTGGATTACAGGAGGTTTTAGCAAACCATCATTCCAAGAAAAACAACAACAAGACGTTCAAAAACAAAACTACCACAGGAAGGCTTTATGCAGTTTTGGCAACATCATGGCGGTTCTAACAAAACTCCCAGTGTAGCGACTAGTCCAGTGAAAGACTTCATTTCTACAACATATAAGAATGTACATAAATATTGCATTTGCTTTCTAGCATGCATGATATGCCTCTGAACTACCAGTCTATTACAAAATAGCTGTGTAGCAACATTCAGGCCTAAAGCTCAGTAAGGCTGGAAAACAGCCATCACTCATACAAACTAATCATTTACTACCTTTAAACTTGTATCAAAACCCAGAGATACTGGTCCAATATACCACACTTAAGATACTCCCTGTTACATGTTACTGGTGATGAACGTTCAATACAGACATGATAACACAATGGACACATTCACCAGCATTAAGAGTAACTGAAAACATGATGGATTTGGATGTTCGGATGTCTTAACAGCTGTTGTCCTTTGGTTCCTTGCACTCCTCCGGCACCATCCGCACCACCTGCTCTCTGGTGTCCTGGATGCTACCGGTGTGTGAAAGGTTTAAAGCTGAATGCTGCTGTGGCTGCCCGCTGGGAACTTGCCTAGACTCTGACATCTCGCTCCTTGGAGTCATCCTAAACCAAGGACACATTAGAGACTCAAAGTGTGTAGTTCCAAATTGAATATTCCACACATATAATAAAAACAGAAAACATGTTTTTGCTTCTTTTTTTTTTTTTTAAAAGAAAAATGTTAAAATCATATCTCACAGCTGTTGTACTTACCTCCCATCTGCAACCCTGTGCATGCTCTCTGAGCGGCTGCTCATCTTACTGGAGCTCCCACCCTTGCTGCGTCTCTCTCCACCCTCCCACTCCCTCTCCCTCTCCCCTCTCCTGGAACTTCGACCGGAGGCGCCCCGATCCAGGTGCTCCCTGGCTGAAGTCTCAGACAGAGATCCTTGCATGTGTGGTTCATGATTGCCCAGAGCAGAGGTGCCTTGGTTAGTGGTGGTGGAGGCACTGGTGGAACCGATGCCAGTGCTTGTGCCCATTGACTTAGAGATCACCTTGAGCTTGTGGGCGCTTGGCTTGTAGTACTTCTTCTTGTGCTGGACGCGGCTGTTGTGCTTGAGGAAGAACTCACAGGACTCTTGGAGCACCCGCCGGCTCTCGCTGATCGGACTAGGGGGGGTCACACAATATCAAAAGATACACATTATCAAATGCTGTATTTCCACTGCTTTACTGACAGTATAAACTTGTACTGTAATGTAATCTTACTCTCTCTTGCGGGTCCTGTTGAAGAAGTAGGCCCATTCAGAGCAGGTCTTTTTGCTGCTGACCCAGAACACTGCAGATATTCCAACCACCAGAGTCATCAGGTATTTTACCAGGAACAAGGATAGGTCAGGACGGTCGTGCTCAGTAGTCTAAAACAGAAACAAATTCAAATGTTAACAGGATTCTTGTGATGTAGAACAGGTGAGTAAATTAAGTCAAATGCATTATTTTTCTCACAATAATACTATGCATGTTGAATTAGAGCCATTGTACCTTCAGTAAGGACACAAGCCACAGTTACCTTGTACGAGCAGGGGATGCTGTACTCCTGACAGCGGTCATTGATCCAGGTATTCTCCCAAGTGCTGCGGTGACTCTGTTCATAGGTGTAGCAGGCCAATAATGTGACCAGTGGGACCAGGTAGAGGCAGCTGAACACACCGATGCGGATCATGAACTTCTTCAGCTTCTCCTGATTGCGCTCATCGTGCTGGATGACCTGCCGGACGTGGTTGAGAGAGACGATGCCTGCCAGGATAAGGAAGAGTCCGACTATGACGCCCACACACAACGGAGCCAGAACAAAGTAGCGAAGGGCGTCTATGTCGTAGAGCCCCACAAAGCAAACTCCACTGATGTTGTCCCCTTCGACTTTATTTAGAGCCAGCAGCATGACGGTTAGGGCCCCAGGGATCCCCCACGCAGCGGAGTGGAACCACACCTTAAACACAGAGGATATAAGCTAACTATATTATTCTGACATTTGAGAACATTTCCTTCCTTAACTTACCGCTTTCTTCTCAATGGCCTCACAGCTCCATTTGGGTCCAGCTGCTAAGAACCAGGTGATGGTGAGTATGACCCACCAGACGATACCAGCAATGGAGAAGAAGTAGAGGAGCATAAAAAGCAAAGTGCAGCCTTTGCTCTGAGAGCCCATCACCACTGTATCCACACCGGAGGGATGGGATGCTTTGGTGCAGGCTGCATTGTTTCCTAGCAGGAAACCGATGAAGTATATGAGCGAGACAAAGCTGTAGCAAACGGCATAAAAGATTATTGGACGCTCTGGGTAACGGAAGCGCTTGACGTCGATTAGAAATGTGAGGAAGGTGAAAAGCGTGGCGCCCAAGCAGATGATAGAACACACACCGATAAAGCTCTTCGCAAATTCAATATCGTGAGGTTTGAAGTACATGTTAGAACAAGGAGGAGCACAGTCCTGAGCACCCAGGAAAAATGAGCCATGGCCAGGCTTTGTCTTTAGCTGCAATGGACACCAAAAACCAAGGTCTCTTTTAGTTGGCGAGGAGACGACTGGGGTGGTTGCTGGAAGCACAGAACCATCAGAAAGGCTGCATGGGTCCAATCTGCAGGATAAAGACAATAACAAGCTCATGATTTATTGACTCTGGGTAATACTCCTGTTTATCTGTTGAAGCTTTCTTACTTGTCACACTGTAACTCAGGAGGCCATGTCACGCCAAAGACGCGGATATTCTCCTCACAGTCCGACAGAACGGCCTCGCAGTGCTCTCTGCACGGACGGATCACTGTATTCTCCTCAGTGCATGCTGGGATAAAGGCTTGACACAGGAAATTGTGGACATCCGGAGAGCAGCGCAGGTTTACCAGGGGCATGAATGGCTGGAAATGGAGAAAGGAGTGATGTCATCAATGTGCAACTCTGAGATCTGGCACAGTTTGTTGATTTATTTGTTTTGATTGATAGAGACAATGTACATGTTAAACCAACTGGAAAAAAAGTATAAAATTAATGATTGCACCAGGAACCCAATGTAACATTCAAAGTGCTAAGTTCACAAATGGGGAAAGGGTAGCAAAACAAGCAGAGAACACTACACCTCAAGTCAAATTTTGTCAAGCTGCGGGGCTCTATAGCACCCCACAAAGCTGCCCATTCACTGACTGGAAACCATATTCTTGTATTTCAACACTCAGGTCAAAGGCTTGTGGACTGACAAGGGAGGGGGTGGGCCATATAGGTGGCAGGAAATGAGTGCACAGACATTTGGCAACACACACAGTGACGAGCCAAGAAGGCTGGAATGCACCGAGCTGGTGAGAAACTGGCTGCTGAGGAGTCGCCGTGTGTTAAACTGATGATATTCCCGTTAAATAAATCCAAATCATATTCACGACTGTTCATAATTTATCAATAAACTTTCTATTTGGACATATTGCTGTCAGTCTAAACTGCTAGTTTACACAAAACAAACACATCCACTGGAACATAGTCCACTATTCAATGTTTCCTTTCCTCCTGTAATCCAGCCTGGCAGTAGGCCCACATCTCTGAGGCCTGGCTTTGCCCCCTTTGACAGTGAGTGTCCTTGTTTCTCTCCTGTGGAGGTCTTGGACTCTGAGTCCCCCATGGCACAACAATCTGACCTTTATTTGTGTTACTGCAGTTACTGTAAAAACTGCCCTCATTTCAGAAAGCTTCAAGGGGGATCAGTCGTAAAAGTCGAGCTGATTTTGCAAAAACCCTTTGCAGGGAATTTCAGAGCAAAGTACTTCCAGGATTAAATGACTTAACTAGTTTTGCTCAAACTTTAAAAAAACCTCATGTTTTCCTATCTATTTCAGTATGTCAGGTGGTCTTTCCCTTCTCTTTGTATTCCAACACTTTCTGTTTCTAATGCTGGCAAACATAGGTGGAGTCTTGGACCAAGGGCGGAAAAAGGTTACCCCTCCTCCGGAAAACCCTACTGATAGGCTTTTCTGAGCCAAGAGTAGAGCCAAATCTGCTTGATTCTTTGTGAGCTTTATGACAAATCGTTGCACATTTTCAAACAGTGCTATGTTTAGTTTATGTAATGCTGAATGTAGGCCAGTGTGTAAGTGTGTAAATCCATCACCTGGGAGACAGGACAGTGGAGGTAAGACTGTGTACAGGGGGTGAAATGAGTGAGTGATTAACAGAGGGAGAATACTCATTGTGGTATGCACGGTAGGCTTTGTGTGGGAATGGGTGTGTCCCTCCCCCTTCCTGCAAAAAATCAAAGGCCCCCTCACAACAAAGTCGATGAAGTTGCCCGTGGCCAAGGTTGCTGTGAAATAAGAAGCCTATACCTTTGCCAGATGCCACACAAAAGACTCCTTCAACAGATCACTGTTCAAGCTCAACACTATGACACCAAATGTGTGTAACCCAAACCCTGGCCCTCAGGAATGCCAGGACACAGGATGCAACTGCTAGAGACGTTAAGTTCACTGCCAAGGAGAGACTTTAAGATCTGACTCAGGGTACATAAGGCAAAGTGGCAGCAGGGCAGCACAATATAGCACAAAGAACTCAACCACCACAGTGCTAACTTTATATTCAACTGACCCAGGACAGTAATTATTATGGAGAGTCTGAAAAGAAAACTTAAAGTTCACAGTGATATTTAGAGTACTCCTAAGTCTTAAAGTTAGAATAGACTTCCTTTAGGAAGGTCCCTCAGGGAAATTCGGGAAGAGTTAAACTCAAAAGTCCGACTCTGGTGGGACTCGAACCCACAACCTTTGAATCACTTCTCATGTGCTTGACTAGAAGTCCAATGCGCTATCCATTGCGCCACAGAGCCAGGTCCAAGCTTCCTCTAACAACAGTTGAGTGTAATTCGAGAGCTGTTGTTGTTATGAGATGGGTTGTCAACTCTTGAGTTGTATTACTGACTAAAGCTTGTCAAGAACCTGTACAGACTACAGATGTTGAAATACTGGTCTCTGTGGTTGGTCTAGGGGTACGATTAGGGTGCGAGAAGTCCCAGGTTCAAATCCCAGATTTATATATAAATACCACACACTAGCGCTGAATCTGCAGATGTTGGGAAAAACACCTCACATGTAAAGACACACTGTTAGAAAATTCAGCAGTGCACAATTAACAGTGTGGTTGAAGCTGTTGTTTATGTTTCAGAAACATGTATTTACAGTTAAGGAATCTGCAATAAAGTTAGAAGGAAGATTTATAGTAGCAGCAGTAGCAGAACCTCTTCATGACTCCTCTGGGGCTGATAATACTGATTAAATCCTGTATGGACACATCTGTTAGGAGTGAAGCTTTGCTTTTTCACACTGCATTAATCTTTTCCGAGTCATTTTGTATTTATGGAACAAATGCGGCATACATTATATCCAGACTCTAATAACCATGGTGAGCGTGTTCCAGGGATCTTGACTTGCTGCAGGCCAATGCCAAGGTTGATTTATAATAATCAATACTGTGAGGATTTTTCTGGGAGGATTTCTCACTGCATGTGTGTCATGTTAGCAAACTCACCTCTTTGTAAAAATATCCAGTAAAAGTACAATGTTATCTTGGACAAAGATGTCCTCTACACCTCTGCTGTAAGCACACACATAAATGCTTATAAACCGGAACCAACCAACGTATATTGGAAGCTATTTTTACTGCCTACTAATCAAATTACAGTGCCAACATCATGAATCACATCTGACTTTTAGCATAAAAAGTTGCAATAAATAATGTGGATTTCCAGTAAGGAACACATTCCGGCAAACACACAAATTCCTCCCTGACCTTCAATGCGACAATGATGTATAGTTTTTAACAGCCGCCATTAACGACAGCTGAGAATTTAAAGTGGGCATATTAAACAATAATACACTGTTTATTCATTAGAAACTGCTCTAAAAGAGCAGAGGATGATTTTGATTTGGATGATATTGTGGCAGGTGAACACTGTGGGCCTGTCCAATAAAAAATGGTCATTATGATTCAATCAATCGGCCATATTGGAGCCATGAACAGGATTATTACAATTTTTATTTACAAGCAGAGGGAGCATTGTCTGCCACTGCTCTGAATGGAAAAGGGACAAAAAGGAATCTTTATGTAGATCATCTGTTGCTATTTTATATTTGTGCAATAATATACAACACTACACATTAGCTACATATGCAATGTGACTACTCACCTCCATATTACCAGCTGCAATATCCTGATCATAGTGCTCCATCATGTTGGGGAAGAAGGTCATGTTGTATGGCATCCCCAGGCACCGATGCACTTTGATAGGCTCACAGGTAAACAGGCTGTGGGCACTGCAGCTTCCCACCCATATCAAAGCCAGGCACACCCACAGACGTCCTGGCATCAGCATCGTGGCAGCTGATTGGGTAGGTCAGTATGTTTTTTGTGTGTGTGTGTGTGTGTGTAAAGTAGAACAGGTTTCTTTTTGGCTCTGAGTGAGGATAACTTGGCCCAAGTGGTGAATTCCCCTGGGTCACACTGTCATCGAAGTATCACTCCTCCCGCGGACATCTCAGTGGTGCTGGTGGGAGTCACAGCAGGTAAAACTTTGGTCAGCATGTGCATCTGGGTCACTGACAGGCATCCCAGATCCCCTGAAATGAAAGCAATTATAGTGAACTACTAAGGTTATATTTTCATCCAAACAAACAATTGTGATGCCTGTTTGGAATAACAACCCAATTTTCACCCAAATTTGCCTTTAGGAACACCAACTGAGATGATTTTTGTGCTTGGTTATTACCACAATTACCACAGAATTGCCAAACAGGAAAAGACTGAAGCCCCAACCTTTAAAACAAGTCTGACATGTAGTGTTCCATCAGCTAAACAATGAAATGTAACTACTCCTCATTATTCCAGGGCACCCCCTCCAGGTCCCTTGATGCCCTCAAGCTCCAGTTTAGAGACGCATCAGTCAGGTGGAATAAAAGAGGCCAAAATCCAGTCTCTGAATGCATGCATTTACACAGGGTGGGGAATGCTACAGATCCAGGGTGATTGAGTAGAATGAGTCTCAGCTTGTTGACGCACATTGAACTTCACATTAAAGTGTCAGAGTTCCACATACACACTTTTAATAATCTTGAATGGCTGACAGAACGTAAATACCTTCCCACTGATACTGTGCTTTCCACAAGAGCAATGTGTCAGGTTTAGGCTTGCAGCTGCTGATTACATGGAGGACTATGTAATGTGTAAGAAGAACGCTGGACATAGCCTGTGTATATTCACAATAAGCTGGTAATAAAGGCTAGAGATGAGGCGTTTAAAGACGGAAGAAAAACATTGTTTATATGAGTGCTTGGATTCCTGATCATTATCATCGATCGTGCTAGTTCTATTACTGGCGATGGGAGCTTATCTGACATTATCACATTACTGTCTATACAGTGTGGTCAGCAGAGTTTATAGTGAAGGTTGTTGGTGTATACATTTCAAAAGTGTTGCCCTTACGTAGCTAATATTAGCATAAATAGCGACTACGAGTTGTTGCTAGCATAAACTTTTAAAAAGCAAAACTTCGCCATGACAGGATGACGTGTACAGGTGTGTAAACACAATAAACTGCTCTTATAAGATCTTTTATTAAACTAGTCTTATTAACTTTAAGACTATATCAGTTTACCGGGGACAGGAAAGCTAGTTTTCCCGTCAATTAAACACCAACTGTGGGAAGAGAGTACAGTCAACATCCCTGCCTCGGTCTCAGCCATGGGACGAGGGGGGGGGGCGACACAACTTCGGTACAACAAAGTACTAGAAACACGCTACAGGGGTAAAAAGACAACACACAAACACTTACCCCCAGCTGCCCATAAGTTAAAGCACCAGCAGACTGCATGGATATTGGTCGGAGCAGTCCTGTAAGGAATCTGCGCCGTGTTTCCTGCGATAAGCTCTGGCAGCGTCCTCCCGTCGTTCCTACTCTGCCTGCTCTGAACAGAAGCTGCGTTCAAGTAAAGTTGGAGATGTGCTGTTTAATATAGTGAACACACAAAAACGTTAGTAAACAGATCATATTAATGTAAAAATTAAACCAGGAAGTGTTGTCGAATAATGTTTGTTTTAGCAAACCTAAAGCAAATAATGCCGTGTGTCTCAAAGGCACAGAAAACCCGCATAAAACCGGGAGCACGTGAACGCAACGTGCGTACAGATGGCAGATAGGCCACAGAATGGAACAATCCGGCACAGAACAGACTGCATGGATTTGTGTATCTAAAACCAAAAACATTAGATTGTTTCGAGGTTTATTTAAAAATGTAACATTTTGATAACATCAGCTTCTTTTATTAAAGTCTGCGGACAAGAGGAAAAAAATCAACAGGCTTTTTTCTTTTGGAAACATAGGAGATTATAGGGGATGCTGGCGTAGTTTCTATAAATACCACTAGATGGAAGTCGCAGGTTTGTGTAGTTTAGAAAGGATTTAAAACACACATAAATGTGCCACAGTGAAACATAGATCTTCTAGACCTATCAATACATTTATTTATGCAAAAAAAACAATCACTTCTCTGAAAGCTCTCATTGATGGTGCAGTACGGTCTTAAATGATGGTTAAGCAGAGTCTCCCTCATGTTGTTGTATATTTCCTGGACCCCTGGTGTCCCAGCCTGTACTAGCACATTTCCACACTCTGCCATGTCCCAATTATCCACCTGGAGGCGCCCTCTCCCGACTTTGTC
Organism: Parambassis ranga; assembly: GCF_900634625.1. Classification (NCBI taxonomy): domain Eukaryota; kingdom Metazoa; phylum Chordata; class Actinopteri; family Ambassidae; genus Parambassis; species Parambassis ranga. Next base: position 4,734,661 of record NC_041036.1, read on the forward strand.
TCCATTCATGTGACCACAGTGGAGAGGCGGGGTTATAATGTAACAATGTAGGTGCTACAGTGCAACCAGTGAAGTGTCGGTGATCAGAGAGCGCATCCTCTCGCCGCTGCGCTCCTCTCCTCTCCTCTTAGCGCGGATGCACAACAGACACAATCTCGGACATCAAATGAAAATTGCAACGGATTCGCCGCCAGACGGGGACGGGACTAACTCACAACACACATTCATATGAGGTGCGTAAGCTTGTGGCACATTATAAAATATATGAGGGGAGCTGGGATACAGTAAATTCCTGCAAAGCCGTGTGTAGCGCTTTAAATAGAAATCCGTGTGGGATTGTCCGGGTCGCGCTCTGTGATGGATGCAACAGGGTTATTCAGCTCATGCATACGGGGGAGGCTGTTCTCCTCCGTTCCCATAGTTTGTGCACCTAGGCGCTGGCCTGTTGCTAGGAGACCCTTTGACAGCTGGGAGCTTTTTGGAAAAGTGACAGTTATAATTCACTGATGGTGTCTGGTTATCCTGTAACCCAAACCTTCCTCCTCCTCCTCCTCCTCCTCCTCCTTCTTTAGTCCAGCTCCTTGCGCGCTGTTGGTGCGTAAATCCTAATAATTGTGCCTAAAAGACAACATTTACACTGTGCTTGTACTCACTCGGGAGATTCCTATTACAATGTTTTGCGGGGAACAGTGGCCTACTTGTTGTGATTATCACATTCTAAAAATATCTAGATTCCAGATATTTTTTAATCTTTTTTTAAGGCTCAGTTAGAAATTATATATTTAAAAAAAATAGGCATGTGATGCATGTTTAATGTTATATGTCACCAGCACTTTGAGGCAAGAGACTATAACACAGACTCATGATCAGTGGATTAAAGTGTGTGCAGCATGTTTTGATCTGCACCTCTGAGCTTCTTCTTCCCCCCCCCCCCCCCCCCCCATGCATCTGAAGGTCACTCATGAACAGATCAATAACTAGATTTCATTGGGGACTATACACTCAAGAGCAGCAAAAGTAGTAGCCTATACACACTCAGCCGAGTCTACAGTTGAGGTGACTCGGCGGCATATGAGAGGACCTGGGGGCGCTTTGTTATTGTGAAGTGAGTGAGTTGTGTTTCAGTCAGAGTATCCAGAGCGGCTTGGATTTCCCAGTGCATCCGTGCTGACCTCTTGTGCTGCTGGGTATTATCGGTGGGATATCAGATTCAGGTGTGTAGCACATTATGTCAAGGTTGTAGCTACACCAGAAAGGACTGGGTGTAATGTGGACTCCCAGCTTGTTCTGAGAAGTGCTGAGCTTGTTTTATTCCTTTTCTTTTGAAGTCTGGCTGCCTGTGGCTGTCACAGTACCCGCGGCGTACATAAGAGAACTGCTGTAAGGATTGTCAAAGTCAACAGCAGCATAACTGAGAGAGAGGGGGGGGGGTCAGTATTGGGGATGACATGTGGGAGCATCCCTTCACACGTCGCACAGGAGGCTGTCACTGTGCGGCTGGCTCGACTGGATGGACTGAGCGAAGCTGACATGCTGTTCTGTCCTATCAGGCTGATGCATGCACCCAGTGAGGAGACCACAGTCCTCAGGAGCCGCACAGCACCCCCTCTCCACCTCCAGCACCATCTTCTCCTCCTGTGTCTAGGGGCATGCCTTCTGAACCCAGCCTCTGGTAAGTGTCCCTGTCACATACATGCATTAAAAAAACACACACACAATGCATTCACTGAAAAACAAATGTCTGAATAAATATAGACAGGGAGCCACTGGAGCTGATTTATTTCTGCTTGAGGAGGATCCGTGTGGAGTCAATATGTTGTTCAATAAGTGCTCCCACGGTGCAGGCTCTGCTGTAACTCTCCATTCAGTCTTCTTGTTATCTAGCTTACTGTTTGGATGTACAGTACAGCGGGTTACATAAGGGAACTCCACCGAAAGTTTAAGGTTGTAGATTTTAAAAAAAAAGTAGCATTTTAAGCAAACTATAGGATGATTCTGTGTCTTTAAAGTGCACATGGAGTGACTTTAAATAAACACTTCACCTCATCATCACCCAGCTGTCCCACTTCATGATTTATTAATGTATTTTTATAGTTTCTGGACAACAATGGACATGTTGGCCTGTTTAAAAAAAAATAATAGAAATGCTTTTTAAAACTAGATTCATTTAAAATTGGACTGCCCCTGCTTGAATTAAGAAGAAATTGGGCAATTGTGCAGCCTGTTGAGAAGAATGTTTAAATAGAAGAAGAATCTGTCCGAGTCTGCTTCACTGATACAGCTTATGTTCAAGTCTGTTTCCAGCTCCACAGAAGCCTAAATTCATCATGTTCGGCTTCAAAGTGATGCAAATATTAGAAAAAACTGTTCATCTTTATATTGTCATATTCATCATCATCATCATCATCAAGGACAGCAATGGCTTCCCTCTCCCTTCAAACATTCGCCCTCTCTGGGTTGTTAAATCCTGTAATTTCCCTTTCCTCTCATCCACCAAGGCAATTTTGTTTTTTCCCGTCAGCAGGGTCCAGCTACCAAACAAACAGCCTGACTCATCATTCATCCTACCTCAGGTCCACACACACAGACACACACAGACACACACCCACACCCATAATTTCCTCTGTCTTACACCCCTTCACCATGAAGGTGACAGAGCAGGCCTCCTGGCAGGCGGCAGCATTTAGAGTCGGCGGGGACTGGAAGTGGACGTGGATGGATGTGGATGGACAGGGTGGTGTTCAGCTGATGGATCGGTACAAGCAGAGAGGGACAGAGGATGAGTTAGAGAACAGGGTGTAATATATCTGTTGCTACATGGGTCTGCAGCACGCAGCCAGTCACTGAACCACACTCAGACTGTAGTCAATATAGGTTTCATATGCATTTATTTAAGTGCCATAAAATGTCAAACAAGAAAAAATAAACAAGGTATAGCTATGTATTTGTGTGCCACACCTTGTATATTAACATTTGAAATTAGACAGATTAACCCTTTACCACAGTTCTGCGTAGCCTACATCTTTGATGGCCTGCTGTGCTACAAGCTACAACAAGTACCCTGTATGTATCTCTTATCCTAGTAATACAAATATTAAATAATCTTTTCAAGGCTTAGACAACATTCTAAGCTTTTGTGAGCTAATTGCTGTAGCCGGCATGACAACATTAACTGTAAACACGTTAAGATAGTCTCATATTTCGTATTATGTAATATGCTAACCATCGTAGCACGATAGCATGCTCTTATATCACGGCTTTTTATTGAATAAAATACGATAAACTGAAAGATAACATATTTTGAGCTGCAGTGAGCTAATTGCTACAGCTAGCATTACGACATGTTTACTGTAACGATGCTAACAGTCTGCTAGCATGTTCTACGATGTTTAGGACATTAGCAAGCTCCCATATAGCTTAGAAAGATGTCTTTTAATTGTTGAACAAATTGTAATACACTGAAATATCGATACGCCTCTAAAACTAACAACATCCTGAGCTTTAGTAACTAAAGCTAATGGCTACAGCTCGTATCACATGCTAACTGTGACTATGCTAACTGCTATTTATCATGTAGGCCTAGCATGTTGTAAGATGTTTACCATCTTAGCACAATAGCAAGCTAACTTGAACAAACTACAGTACGCTGAAATATTAATAACTCTCTAAAGCTAACAACATCCTAAGCTTTAGTGAGCTAATTGCTACATGTAGCTTCAAAACATATTATCCATGAATGCTAATGTCTGATTTTTGGCATTTAGGATATGCACTTAGATATTATCTTAGCATTGTAGCAGGCTAGCACTACTAAGTGCAAAATATAGCTGAACTAATGGGAAACTTTGGTGGGTAGCTTGGCTAATAGTAGCCTACTTTCAAGGTGGTTCAGCACCAAAAAACCTAATGTTGGATGCATTTGCATGCTGTTTTTAACCTTAGCCATGCCCCTATAAAACACATGTAAGGGTTAAAATACAGAGGTACCACAACTGGTAAAGTAACACTAGTGATAGAAATAGTAGAAGTGCATCCAGTAAAATAACATGACTCTTCTGTGTGTGTGTCTGCAGCTGTAGGGAGATGCTGACAGGACAGAGGTTGTGCCAGTCGAAGACCCACCAGGACTCGGTCCTCTCTGCCCTCAACCAGCAGAGAAAGGATGGTCTGCTGTGTGATGTCACCCTGGTCGCTGGCGAGCAGAAGTTCCACGCCCACAAAGCCGTCCTGGCAGCGTGCAGCGATTATTTCAGGGTGAGTCCTGGACCATATAACGAGCCTGGACAATGAGCATTTTAGCCAGGTAGACTAAATCATGCACTTACAGCTACACAGCCACAGCAGATTTAGAAACCTACTTGGACCGAGCACTAATGTTTTGGTTTTAACATGGTTTCTTGTCAAGGCTTCAGTTCGATTCCAGTTAAGCCACACAGGTGGGTTTATGTAGGTTCACAGTGTCAGAGACAGAGCCAGACGGGAGATTTCCTGAGATGGGGCCACAGACTGAAAAGGTTTGATTTAAGGACACTGAGCAGATTAGAAGGCAGAAATGAATCCCTGTTGAAAATGAGAGGCAGATTAAATATGCCCAAGTTGCCCGGGGATTATTCCTTCTGTGTGTGTGTGATTGAGAGTGTGTGCGCAGGTTATTTTTACTTTTCTCAGCAGAGAGCTGAGGGTGGGCGAGTCACACTCCTCTCCTCCTTTTGTTCGTCCTCTTCACTTTTTGTTCTTTGGCAACGTTTTTTAAATGCCGCTCTTTCAAGTCCCAGCTGGTCGGCGCACCGCTGTTGTTCCAGCACTCAGTTATTAGATCAGCCTGCTACAGTAAGCAAGAAAAACTCACTCCGTTCCCCTGTTCCTCTGTAACAGCTTAATAACATTATCTTGATTTTGTCATCTGACTCCACTGCTGGGTTTCATTTAGTTCATTGGCAGAGGAGGAGATGAAGAAGCCCTGTGTAGGGAACAGCGACCATGGCTCTTTTCCTCACACTCAGACAGATTATAACACATTATCTAGTCCAGTGGACGCGGCTGATTGTAATGAAATACCTGCCCAAGCGTGAGCTGTTTACCTGGGACTTGTCCTGAATGTGTCACCTGCCTCTTACACTCCCATCACATTACTAGGATGTCTGGACAGCTCACAGAGATATGGCCACATCAGTCACACTGGGACCAACCCTCAGCTGAGTGCCCACACACACACACACACACACACTTTACAGAAACAATGATATCTGCTAGTCCTGCAGTCAGGGCAGAACTCATCACCCTCGTGGGTACCCTGTGTGTGTGTGTGTAAGGGATTTGACGTACAGTGTGTTATTTTCACACTCACCTTGAAGCAATGTAAAAGTGTTGCGATACATGTTGTGGATTATCCTTCCAGATATATAGACATAAAATAAAAAACATATTTGCAAACATGCATTCTGAAGCTGGCATGGAATCAGTGTAGAAGACACTGGGAGTCTGTGGGCAGAGCGGTGCTCTCCTCATCATACATGTGTAACTGAGTTATCCTAATTGTTGCTTATGTAACAGCCTGGAAGTCCTTTAACTGTAAGATAAACATTTAATGTAAGTGCTATTTGAAGAGAAACATCCACAGGATGCACTTGCAGCATAATTACACATTATACACAACATTTTGTTTGTGTGTTATATAATAATAGAATTAAATTTCATTCATCAGCATGTCCTAATCTCCAGTCACTGGATCAGCACTCAGTTAACCCTACGAGTGCTGAACACTCCTCGGTTTTGTTTTCTACTCATGTTGCGTGCGTAAAATAAGAGTGCATTGTTATTCAAGATCGTTTAAGATTAACAAATCAATCCCACAAATGCTTAAGAACCAAGTTAGCTTAATGAGAATTATAAGGATCAGCTTGAGTTAGCTGTGCTAGTAGGAACATGGAGCATGGTCTAGTAATTGTGACAGAGCAGAGCCACAAGTATAATGGAGAGACTGCTATCTTGACAGGGTGAGAGTGTAAGACTTCAGCCCACAAACTGCAGCAAGGCAAGCGGACAAACAGGAGGATGTCTTTATTAGCAGCATGTTGATTTTTATCACACATAATAAACTGCATGTCTATGACAAACAGCCTCACAGCTGCCAGGAGGAAACCCACTGTGTTTGTAAACCGCTGCGCTGGACTGAACATGGCGATATTTCCCTGTGCGTGAGGAAGTCACGAGTCCTTTGTGGTATGATCACACCAAGCAGACACATAAATGTTTGCCGGCAGGTCAGGCTAACTGCAGCGCTACACCCCCCCCTCTACTGCAGCATTGTGTGAAAGGACTGCAGTGAGTGTGGCTCAATGTGTGTGTGTGTGTCCCTGCACTGGATCTATATCCCAAGTCAGAGGAGCCATCCGTCACCAGCAGCGTCCCCCCCCCATCTCTTCCACCAAGGTCAGCAGCATCATGCTTGAGGCAAACACTCACAGGGTGCCCCCCCCCGATTCGCCCCTTTTACATACAAACATACAAGACAACATGAGACGTGTAGGCAGCCACTACCTTTTTCCTTTCTGTGTTTTACACCCATGTGCACACACTGACCAACGCTCACTCACTATTTGCACCCCAGGTTTGTCCGTGGGCCCTCCTGTGCTCAGTGGACCAGTAGATTTTTAATTAGCACTGTGGTGAATCAACGAGGCAGAGCTCTGAGGAGAGAGGCACAGGCCTTGGTTGTAACTCAGGGTGACCTCAGGTCAACCCTCTCTTACTCATAATACAGAGGGTGCAGAGGAGGGCTGGGCCTAGTTAAAGTTCATGTGTGCTGTGAATCAGGCAGAAACAGATGAGGTTTGGGAGGAGTGCATGTTCTGTGTTCGTGACAGAGGGAGACACCGTGATAACTGGCAGGCCTGAGGGCCCTCGAAGCATAAAATGCTGTTACACACTAGTCTCTCAGTGGAGATACAGAGGGGCGACTGTGCTGCACAGTGCTGCTGTGATTAAAGAGATACTTTAAAATTGCAAGTTAGCTAGATCACTATCCAGAGGCGGTGGAGCTGTGGAAGCCGTCTGCAGCAGCTAGAGTTACTTTTCAAACACAATTTATGGTTGTGCTGTTTGTCCTATACCAAAGACAAAAATGCAGACTTCAATGAATGACAGGTAGCAGACGTGATCCTCTTCGTGGTCAAGTGTGACCCTCCTCTCTCTGCTGCACTGCTGCGCCCTGATCAATGGCTCTGTCATCCTCTCATGGTGTGACATCAGTCAATAGCTTTGATTAGCAAGCAGCAAGCTGGACTCATACACAGCAGGCCCAGACTGCAGACGTTGCATCCGCTGCTTTGATTTCACCCGGCGTGCAGCTTCTGCACATGTGTACGAGAGGAAGACAGACGGGTGTAACAGAAAGTACTGATTGTGCTATTTATTTCTACTGACCTCCAGGGCCGAGACAGGCGGATCGATACAGAGAGCTTCTAGAATGTTGCGTCTGGCAGGTTTTGATTAACTATCATGCTTTTTTTTCACATTCAAAACCAATGTCTCAGTCCGCTAATAGTGTAACAGCCTACAGATATTATGTGAGCCCACTGAATCAACATGGAAGGATTGGAGGAGCGGAGCTGGATTGATTTTGTTTGTGCTCATTTTTTTTCTTCATCCTAAGGCAGAAAATGCCAGATAAATTATCTGTGATGTCATGTTGGCTGATCTTCATATTTTGGCTCTATGTCATCAGGCCATGTTCAGCTTGTGCATGGTGGAGAGTGAGGCGGATGAAGTGACCCTGCAGGGAGTGACCAGCGTTGGACTGAAGCACGCTTTAGATTTCGCCTACACAGGACAGGTGAGCACTGTTTTCAGGAAAGGACACTACTTCCTCCCAATACCTCCTGATGTTTTTGGCTTGTCGTCAGCCTCGGCAGACCTGTACCCTTGGATTGTTGATGTTGTTCTCTGACCTAATGAACACTTTCCCCAAGTCTTTGCCTGCATAGGCTGTGACCTGGTCCCATCTGTTGGGTGTCAGTGTCATTTGAATGTCAAGGTCTGCAGCCCCCTCAGAGACACTTGTTTTTGCTTATTTTTATATGGTAGGATGGCGAACAAGTTGCACATATGTGAACATAGGAGAAAAAGCAGCCCTCAGGATCAAGTTAAAATGCTATTTGGCAAAGCACAATGAGAGGAATGGTCTTACCATCATCTATAAGGCACATAACTGGCTTAAAAAAAGATGTAACTATAGCAGTATGCTAATATACTGTAGCTAAGTTAACAGCTAACAAAGCAAGCTTGGCACTGACATAATGAGCTAACTAGCATATTGCAAGCACTGGCAAAATTTTACCTCCTCATGTGCATACTTTCATCTTCTGTATAAAATATAACTAGCAAATTAAATGCTAAATAATATGCTACCAGAATTGGCATAGTGAAGCCTAATGAAGCTCTCCTACTTCTAGCCTATCACATCTAATTGTGGTATAACCAATTGATCATCAGGTAATAACATGCTGAGGTAATTTATATGGTATTAGAATTGTCAGAATGACACCAAATCAAACACACACACATGCTAAGCTAACCAATATGTTACCAGAATGTATGCATAACCAATGTGAGCTGCATTTAGCTGTTTCCCCTTATGATATAATAACATGCTAAGCTAACTAACAAATAACATTTGTGTTGTTCTATGTGTATATATGCTGGGTTTATTGTTAATGATGCATTAATATATAAGCAGCATTATTATGGTTTCTGGTCCAAGTGGAACTATAATCCTGTCTTTCTGGATTAATATTGGATATTTAACAATGATTTTTTACAATTGACGCGGGTTAAGATTACATGTAAAACTAGTTTGTTGCATGTGCAAGTCAGTTAAGGGAATAAGTAAAATGCTGTGGTAGCTGTTCAGCAGTGCCAAATTAAAAAAAAAAAGATTTTGCAGATTACCTCTTCAATCTCAGCAGGATAAGCTTCTAACAGAGGATAGCGGTGGTATGAGTGTGCAAGTGTAAAATGAGATTTTATCATAAACTCTCTCTGCTGTGGTCAGAACATTCATCTGGGACATGGAAATGAAACTCATTTAAATTCATAATATTATATTTCCATTTGAAAGCTGGCAGTCAGTCGAGTGAGTGACGTCAGCCCCTGTTAACGAGTAAGTGTGTGTGATCATTTCTGATAACCTTTCCTGACCTTTGTGAGCCGGTGATTCCTGCTCCTCTAAGCAGCCTAGCGGCTCCTTTCATGTACCGAGAGGCCAGGAACTTTGTAATTACTCTTAATTTTATTTCCACAGTGGAAATGAGCAAAGAGTGAGTCGGTTAGGCAGTGTAAGTAGGTCAACAGCAGGCTTGCAAGCTGCCCTGCTTTGGTTGGCTCAGCTCCTGTCTGCCCAGAGGAGATGATAGCAGATGAGATGAGGGCAATATGCTTATCCCCACACCGTAAATAATGACCTACTAAAAAATCCTTCAGCCACATGTCATAGGCCAGCAGGGTGAGTTGAAGACACATGCTGCCACAGGATGCTTCTAGTCTGGAAGTCAGTCACTGAAATCTGGAAAGTGGAGCCAGGAACTCAGTCAGTTCAACATCCTGCAGTGATACTACCCTAAAAAAATGTGAACGGGGAGTGAGTGGGTCAGATCTCCTTATATATCCTGCCATACACGCACCCCCTTTTGTCTTTTGCTCACAAGTAAGCAAGCGCAATAAATGCCGGTTTACACAAGAGCTCATTGTACTCCCACTCTGAAGCAGGCCTGCTGTTATAAAACTGACTTCTGCTGTGTGAGGTTGAAGTGCTCTAACTGTAGTGGGCCTCTGGAATGGAGAGGAAAGCAGGATATGAAGAGCGGTACCATTATTACAGTCATTATTCTGGCTTGCTGCCAAAAGAGAAAAATGGACTGTTTGATGTTTTCGATTGCACGCTTCCCTCAGTTTATCAGTGCAGGTGACTGGAGCTGAGTTAGAACTATTTCTGTTCTTTATCAAGATTAGTGCACACAGATCCAAGCAAGTGAAGCAAATAAGCACTTATTTCTGCTTTCTTGTCTCAATACGTTAAGCTTATGAAGCCCATAGATGGTGCGGGTGGTTAACTGGACCGCTGCCCAGGCCTGGCGGGAAACCATACTGTGATAAATGGGAATGTGCAGATGCAGCTAATTGCAGAGAAGGAAATGGCTCTATGTAGTTCTCGGAAAATATCATATTGGTCTAACTAATGATTTCAAATGGACTATTTATGTGATGGAGTTAAATTGAAGCAAAGTCCGCCATCAGCTGTGCATTCAGATCTGTTTTCAAATTCATCTCACCTCTGTGTCAGCTGTAACAGAAAGCATGAAGTCATGTTTCTCACTTTCACCACTGAAGCAGTGGTAGCGCTGCACCTGCTGTATGTATGTAGGCCAGTGCTGCTGAATGGATTATCAAAGGTTTGTTCCTGCCTTTTAAAAGCAAACTGAACTCCACTTGGAAAAGGTGAGTGAGAGATGACAGGGCTGAGGGACGCTCAGGGTACTTTTCAGTGAATGTTTGTGGTCATGTTAGTGTGCTTAGAGCAGTTTATCCTCCACACACAGTCCCTCAGTGCTCCTGAGAGCTTAGCTTAGTGTACTGGCTGCATTACAGAGCTTTATGTTGCATATGTGTGTAGTATGGCAGCATGGAACAAACAGGAGGCTGCCTTCTGCTTGTTGAATAGGAAGCATTTCAGCAGAATATGTGGCTGTATTTAATTAATCAGAAGAGCAATTATTGTTTAACTACATTTATGTTTTTATTTGTTTTTATTGGCTTTCAGTCACATTAAAGACTATTAAAGACCAACAAAACAAAATAATTGTATAATAAAAAAGTAGTAAGTCATTAAAAATGATTCTATAATCTGTGTCTAAAAGTAATCTGTAACTAAGCTGCAGTGAAACTGACCTTGTTTGTCTCCTTCGGAAAGATACTGCTGGAGCCAGCGGTGATCCAGGACGTCCTGTCTGCAGGCAGCCACCTTCAGCTGCTGGAGCTCCTCAGCCTCTGCTCACACTACCTCATCCAGGTACACACCCACAGGCGCAGGCGTCCTAAGCAGAAGCAGCAGACATTATAGGAGAAATCAGAGAAATCATAGGCAGGTACACTGTGCGGTAAATCAAACTTACATTTCTTATTTTTATTGGGTCTAAATGTACAGAATCCTACAGTCTGCAGCCATGTGCAAGCAGTGTAGGGATCAACTCAGGAACATTAGGTCCCTGAGATGCTTTTGTATGGAATATCACTTAACCACTTAACACTTAAATTTACTTGGAATTCATTCATTCATTCTCCACACCTTGTAGTCTTGTGCTCCCAACCAGTGAGACACAGTGTTTCTTTTTCTATCATTCATGAACATGACCACAAGATCACAAAATCTACAATCTCTCCAATCTAAGAGGAGCATGCTGGTTTTGGGAGAGAATTATAGGATCAGATTTGGGTACACTGATCTATGATAGGTATAAACTGTAACCTAGATTTTTGGGATAAAATCCACCATCTTTTTTGGTTAAATATGGAACCAGAAGGCAGACTTGGCTCTGAATACTAATGTAAGAGAACTGTGTTCATGTGTTCTGACTTCTTATTTAGTCTATAGAAATAAGAATGGGTATATTTTTATGACAGTGCATCCCTCTAATCTGACATGGCTGCAAATTCATGTGTTTAAAGAGTGCTGCAATTCATCAGTCTACCTCAGTAATCTGTAATTAATGATGTAGTGTGAATCCTCCTCCCCAAGGAGGTGAAAGGTCAGAGTGAGTTAGACAGAATCGTGAGCCCGTAAGCTGGTAAATGTTCATTGTGTTGTTCAGGGACACTTCAGCAGAGTTTATGGTTGTCAGCCGCTGTGGGGTGTCTAAGGCTCTGCAAGAACTGGGCCATCATGCGTTTTATCTTAAGATACATATGCTGGAAGAGAGAGGGGCACAGACAGTCTGGTGTCCTCTGGGTATGCAGCCAAGCTCTGCTGCAGATTTAAACAAATCAGGCTGAGGATGCTTCAAAGCAGAAATAAGGCTTCATGTGTCTGATTTTATTTTATACATTAAGCTGTTTTTCCTTAAATCTCTTGATGACACATTTATGCATACTCTACAGTCACATACTATACAGTTACATCCTGTGCATGACGACAGTGTCCTCCAGTCCCCTCTATGCCTGTGTACACTGTGTACAGTTATAGTGTGTACAGTTACATGGCAACAGCTCTAAGGTGCCATCTAGTGGTCATAAAAGCATCATCTTTATTGGTCTGTATCAATCAAATTCAGACATTACTGCCGAATCACAGGCTTTTCTTAATGCATGTAATTCCCTACAGCCTTAGGAAGGCTCTGTCCGTAACACAGTTGTCATAGAGGCTGAGTGTTGCTATTTATTTAGAGTTAGGCCAAACCAATAACATTGATTTTGTTATACACCCTAGACCAGCAGAATAAAAATCAGATATGTCATTTGTCACTATCATCCATATGATATGTTGATGGATACTGATGGAGTTTATTGAGTACTGAATAAATGATCAATACTGCACTGGCTATGGACTGTGCTGTAATTGTGAGTGGCCTGTACAGCATTGCACAGTGTTGTTGCTGTTGTTGCTTTATATATTCATTATGATCATTCTTATTTGTTTTATAAATAGATTTAAATCTTTCAAAATAAGATACTCATCACACATATTTTTTCTATAAAACCGTGATTACAGCAAAATTAGAATTAGTTGAATTTCAGTGCTACACAAAATACTGAGTTGATTGTATTGTATGTGCTTAAGGATAGCCAGAAGATGGCAGTCTTATTCCACTAGACAGAGCTGATTTTTCTTGTATTAAATCCGTTTTCTCCACATTTGGTTGATGCTATGTCGTCATGACGCTGAGATCAACTTACATTTATAAGAACAGAATATGCAGAGTTCATATTTTCTACTTTTTTAAATGTGACAAGCACACTAAAAGGACTAAAAGGATGGCTTACACACAAATTAAAAATGAACAAATTTTTTGTCAACACAATGGAGATTCAGATTCAGATGACATGTCCCTGCCAATAAAATACCAACTCAGGTCCTCTTTGTAAATATGAATTTTTATTGTTTGTTTGGATTGTTTCTCTGTGCTGCCTTGTAGTGGAGAGACAAATTCCATCCCTATTGGTTAAAGGGTCACATGGTCTGGCAGCCTTTTTACTCATGAGAACAGTGACACAAGACGTCCATTCATTTTTAATGTTTAAATATATTCATCCCACAGGAACTGAGCAACGTCAACTACCTGGAGCTGTATCGTGTGGCTGACCTGTTTCACCTCCCCGCCTTAGAGGAGGCTGTGGTGGGCTTCCTGGTGCAGCATCTGTCTGAACTGAGCCAGAGCCGACAGGAAGAAGCCCTGCAGCTGCCCTACCGCCTCCTCAGGGAGGTGCTGAAGAGCGACCGTCTCACCTCCCTGAGCGAGGAGGAGATATGGAAGGTAGGGTATCAGAAGAGTGTGTATGTATGGGGCTACACTTCAACACTGCATTCCATGGGATTAAGTGTCATGAGAAACAATTATCTCTGCATATAAAACTGTAATGAAGAAATTGCATCTTAGTACCAAACTTATCAGTGTACAAAACACTAGATGTATAACACAACAAATTAAACAGTACCATCTACATCCCTAATACTGTTTGTTTATATTAAAATGCAATGGTAAAGACTGTTTCTGACTGTGTGCATAAGTGTGATAGACTGTAAGTCCGTGCATGTGTGTGTGTGTGTGTGTGATGAACTGTCGGGATTGCGGAGAGAAGCGGCAGTGCGGGGTGGGGACCTGCCGTTTTGACTGTTCATTTGCACCAATCAGCCCCCGCACCCCCCCACCCACCCATACACACATACACCCTCAGTTCTTTCTCCCCTTCTCTTCTCTGATTAGGCCCACCGCGGCTCCATCAGGGCCCCAATCCCCCAGCTGTCACTCGGCCGCCCGTCTGATTGAAAACAATCAGGCCTCTGATGGCACAATTACCCTGACCCTTTAGCCAGCCGCCGCTGCCATAATCAGCCTCTGATTAGGCTGCTTTGGGCCTCCTTCACTTCGCCCAGAAGGTTAATTTGGGCATCAGACGGAAGCGAACGGCAAGCGGGGGCTGTCGTCCGAAAGGGTGGGGGCTGAAGGGTGGCAGGGTGCACGCCAATACCGGACCGATATAGCTTGCCCGTCAATCATCCTCACTCAGAGTTTTCTTAGAGTCTCTCACGCTCTGGAAATCACATTTTCCCTGCCTTTGTTTTTTTTTCCCTCCTTCCCTTTCTTGCCATCCTTTGCTCTGCCTCTCTGTAGCTTCCCCTCCTCCTTTTACCTCTCTCTCCTTTTCACACACACACACACACACTCTCGCACTTTCTCTTTCAGTGTGGAGGGGAAGGAGTTGATTTATTCTGTGCCCCGAGGAAGTTGTGTGATGCAGCGTGACCTTCACAGTCAACTGCTGTAGTGCACACACACACACACACACACACACACACTGTCACTTCAGAGCGATGAGGAGGAGAGAGGCGGGGTGAGCAATAGCGGAAAGGGAGGAAGAGACAGGAGAGTGCCACAGATACCACAAAAAGACAGAAGCCTGACTTGCATGTTTGTTGCATATTCACACCTTTGAAGGGGAAATAAGGGAAAGACAGTTTAGTTTGGAGAGCAACCATAACACACACAGACACACCGAGTGGTCTTATCACACACCGAATCCTGTGTTATCTTTACACTTTTGTCTGATTTGTTCTTGGTCATCCTTTCCATTTCCCTCGTCCATTTCCCTGCAAACTTGCCTTTATTCGCCTGTAATAACTCCTCAGTCTCGGCACAGATTGTGTTAAAAACCACTTTGTTTTCCTGATAATGGTATCAGTGATCTGCAGTCATTTCGCCCACATTCACACCTCGTCGCAACTAAATAACCTTCCACCGCTCTCAAGTTCAATTAAATCCCTTCCCTGCTACCCAGTTCGCCTGCATTAAACAAAGGAGGGTGCCTGTGGATGTTTACAGTCCGTATATTGAATGCTGCTGATTAATAAACACTTGTGAGTGTGTGTGTTGGCAGTTGTGGCTGCAGTGCTGCATTGCTTCAATCTTTTCATAATAGCCTATAGGTTTCTAAAAATATTCTGATTAGCACTCCCTCAATGTGTTGTTTTTTGTTACATAGTGTTTTGTTTTCTTTTTTTTGCACAATTAATTCTGTCTTTATATGTCTTTCCTTCTTCTTACCTTAGTTTTATAACGTCTTGGAAGGAATGAGAAGCTTTTTTTGTCAATTGTAACTTTTCTTTCTGTCCTCAGTTAGTCGTTTTGTGGCTTGAACATGACTGCCGCTACCAGTACACCGAGGACCTTCTACAGCACGTCCGCTATGGCCTGATGGATGTCCCCACCCTGCACCACCTCGCTCACAGCCATCCTCTGGTCCAGTCCAGCCCAACAGCTGCTGCCCTGGTGGACGAGGCCCTGGACTACCACCACGCCACCTTCGCACAGCCCCTCCACCAGTCAGCTCGCACCAGGCCTCGATTTCAGTCCCTCACCCTCTACATAATTGGCGGGAGGAAGCGGGAGGTGAGCAGAGTGAGGGAGCTGCGCTACTTCAACCCGGCAGCGCAGGAGCATGTACGTGTGGCAGGAGGATCGAACTGGAGTGAGCTAGCGCCCATGCCGACTGGTCGTAGCCACCACTGCGTGGCTGTAATGGGAAACTTTCTGTTTGTTGTTGGTGGCGAGGTGGAGCATGCCACTGGGAGGACCTGTGCAGTAAGGACTGCGTGTAGGTATGACCCCAGGGGCAACCGGTGGACTGAGATTGCACCCATGAAGGCCTGCAGAGAACACTTTGTCCTGGGAGCTTTGGGACAGTACATGTATGCAGTGGGCGGCAGGAACGAGCTGAGGCAGGTGCTACCATCTGTGGAGCGCTACTGTCCCAAGAGGAACAAATGGATGTTTGTCCAGCCTTTTGACCGCTCACTGTCCTGCCATGCCGGCTGTGTGGCTGACAACCTGCTCTGGGTCTCAGGTACAGAATGACAGTAAAAAAGAATATGTTTTAACATGGCACATACATAAATAGATAAATGCATAGGCACACTAACACACTGCTCCATGCATATTTGTATAACTGACACGAGCAGAGGATGTGTCTTTGTGCTGCAGGTGGAGTGACCAATACTGCTCAGTACCAGAACAGGTTGATGGTGTACGACCCAGAGCAGGTAACTGTAAACCGAGTGTTTTTATATATTAATAATTTTGTGTCTTCTACTACACAAATTATACTTAGCATTATTTCTGATCATTTTTACAGTGTAGTGCAACAACCAGCCAAAGACTGAATGAGATTTTATTATATACTGTGTATTTTCTTAGATTTTATAATTCCCAATAAGTACAGGTCTGTTTGGAACAGGCTTTATTGAGGAAACAACCACATTCTGCCACTAAAAACACCAAAATATGACGACCACTCATCCCAACAGCTTCCAACACTACACTGTAATTTCCTCAGGTCTCTAGCAGTACACCCACCAAGTGTGAAGTAGTTTGGATGATCAAGAAAAATGAAGAACACACACACACACACATACACACATGCAGAGACAAACAGAGATTATCTGCTTTTCTAGAAAATATTTATCCCAGTGTTGTTTTCAGTGTACTGTTGTAAGTCCTTGACCTGACTCTAACCCTTCCAGTGGACCATCAGGGGCCTTTATTTTGAAAAACCAAGGTCATGCAATGTATACTTTACATTATGAGTATAACGATAATTCTTTTTTTCTTTTTTTTTCTGAAAATGAATGCAGACCTTATGTTCACTGTGATGGATTACACAACAGGCAGGTGTCAAGAGTCTGCTAATTGATTTTCACACCATATGGAAATTAAAGGAAACCACTGGCATTCTGGAGAATAGGAAAACCAGACTAGAAACATATTAACAACAAAGTACTGTAATATATATAATTTGTAAATAATTGTGTTAAAAAACAGTATTATCCCTTTAATATATAACCAATGAAAATGTCCTTTTATCCTAAATGCACACATATAAATTCAGTCACTGCATCATGGATAAGAAAACTTAGCCACAGTCTGTCTGTGCATGTACATGCGGCAGTCGGATCACAGCGAGGCTGTATATATGGTAGTATGGAGGTATGCAGTGTGTATATCTGTAAGGTGCGTATCCATATGGGTCTATGTTTGTACATGTCTGCATGGAACGCAGAAGCAAGTGAAAGAGAGAGGGAGAGAGTCTCATTTGTATTCACCATGAATCTACATTCACCTGCCAGAGCAACAGCAACCCCCCACCCACTCTACCCTCAACAGATGGCCACCCGTCAGCTCCCAGCAGACACACACACACACACACTCTCTCATTCTCTGCCTCAATCAAGCACTCACACACACACACACACTGACACAAAATAAGCTTCAACACACTTAGTGAAATGAGCAGGGATCCTCGGTGTAAAATGGAGTGGCTGAAACATATGATTAGAAATAGGGAGGGAAGTCATTAGTACAAACCAGAGCTCCAGTGTCATGTTATTTATCTAGCACTGAGCATACATCAATTACCCATGCATGGATATGCTTAAATATTAATCTTCTTATTCATCCTCCTTCTCTTTCCACCCTCTCTGGTTCTCACTCTCTCTCTCTCCCTCTCCCTCCCTCATTGTACTACATCTCTCATTTTCTCCCTTTTCTTCTTCAAATCCATCTGCCTCCCCCACCCCGCCAACCCCACCACCTCACTCACTTGCTATTCACCACCTCCACCTCCTCGTCAGGACCAGTGGTTGGCCCGCAGTCCCATGCTGCAGAGGCGAGTGTACCACGTCATGGCGGCGGTGAGGAGGCAGCTCTACGTGTTAGGTGGGAACGACCTGGATTACAACAACGACCGCATCCTGGTCCGTCACATCGACTCCTACAACATGGACCTGGACCAATGGACGCGGTGCTCCTTCAGCCTCCTCACAGGTGGGCAAAGTGATGAAACATACAAACATTCAGCACGTCCACCTGAATGAAAGCATTCTTTTATTTACAGGTTTCTAAAGACATAAACCGTGCACTAACAAATGTTAGTACAGCCAATAGCTGTGGCCTTTTTTCCATTAGTACACACCATGTAGCACACTTTACCTCGACTTTTCTATGTAGCTTAACTGCCAACAATAGCAAATCAAATACAAACATATGGAAAAAACCATGTATGAAAATAATTGAGGAGTACTTCTAGTTTTTAGTTGATTTCACGCCACATCCACTAACATGAAGGAGGCAGGGTTTATGGCAGCCAGCCTCCAGTGGTAAACGCTAAAAACATCAGCCAATCCTCCGGGTGGACCCTGCGCGGAGTATTGGCTGGTTGTCACTCTCTTCCTGCTCTGCGCGCACCAGAGAGGTACGTGCATGATGGCCGAAGTCACAGACCGCAGCTCGTCTTCAGGTAATGTGCGTCCATGTAATTGGGAGGCGTGGCTTCGGGGTGAGCTCCGAGAGAAAGGGGCGTGTGTTTACTTTCAAAATCTGGCTGAGTCTCACTGAGTTTTCAAAATCTCCTGCCCTACCTTTAAGAGTAGCAGCATGATTGACAGGACATGGACAATTGGCAAAACAATAGAATTTGCCTCCACTGTTTGCTCAGCAACCTTACTGTACAACATTCCTTCACTTCAACTCAACAATAAAATAAGCAGCTATGTAACACAATAAATCCAGAAGTCGTTCATTTTACACTTTGAACAAACCAGATATAGCGAGTTAAATATGGGCTTTAGAGATACTTGTATGGATTTCAGCATGCTAAGCTAATTCCATAAACTCTGCACTACAGACAAGACAAGAGTGGTATCAGTCATTTCATCTCAGCCTCAGGCAGGAAGCAGATAAACATATTCCCTGAAACTTTCCCCTTAATAAATCAGAAACCGCAAAAAGGGCCCATCCTGTTTAACTGACACACCGCACACACATGCACTGCTAGAATCCTACAGCAGTGACTGGAGGCTTTGTGATTAAGCATGTCAAAAAATGTCTCTCATTAGTCTGAACCATGCTGCCACAATATGTTGAGTGGATTGCATGAAAGTCAAATAGTCTTTTATTTTATTGGCAGGTTTTATACAGGTTCCAAGCCCTCATGGGGTTAAATGCTATCTGGAACACACAGTATACAATGTATTTATATACTGCATACATCTAAAGCTTGGAAATGTAGGCTGAGTAAAACCCTGTGCTTTATGCTCCTCTCATTAGATAAAAACACTTAATGCCTCCCTGCTGGGTGTGTGTAGGTGGTGTGATATACAATTAAAGCATATATTCTCTAATATGGACCACTGGGTATGCTGCTATCATTATCCTCCAAGGCTGTAGTGTGAGGCAGCACGATCATGCCTGTGGGATGTAGCGATATGCTCCTATTTCATGTTGTGGACTCACAGGCTTTACAGTTTAGATGAGATTACTATTCTTCCCTCTTCCTCCTCCTCTGCTCCTGTTTGACTTTCCTCATTTGTTCTCGGATCCTTCCCTCTTGTTATATCTGTAAAAGTTTGAGGACAAAGTCACAGGAAAGAGAACAAGAGTCCAATCTTAGCGCTCCATACACTCCTGCCCTTGCACCGTCTTTCTCCATTTATCTCCCTCTCTGCCTCTTGGGGGGATGTGGAAGTCATATTGTCAGAATGCCCTCTGTTCGGCACGCTGAAGCATTGTGTCGGCTCTGTCCTCCTCAGGTCAAAACGAGTCCGGAGTAGCCGTCCACGATGACAGGATCTATGTGGTTGGAGGATACTCGATTTGGACCAACGAGCCTCTGGCGTGCATTCAGGTGAGAGGAGTGGAGTTTCGATCTTCACTTTTGACACTTTTTTTGTTTCATTATTTTTGTTTCTTTTTACAAATAAAATCTTGCTGCTGGTGTGAAAACACATTTATGATGCATTCAAGACCATTTTATGGTGTTAAGTGTCATGTCTGTTACGCCTCCTTCTAAACCTAATATCAAGTAGATACTCATACATATGACTCAACTATGTATGTGAAGGCAAAGCAGAGAGATTGATTACAGTTGAAAACACTGTAGGCCTGTTTTACTGCCTCCAGTTCTGCTCATTTCCTCCTAGAGAACAGTGTCAGGTTTGAACCCCAAAGATAAAACAAGCACTGTGTAGTAGGCAAGTGAAGAGTGGGTAGGTGGTTAAACCATTTGTGTGTGTTTTTTTCCTTATTTAATTCCAGTGGGGAATAGTGTTTATGGAGCTGTAATGAAAGTGCTGTCTGCATGAATAATATCTGGATACATATATAGGGCAACAAGTATATATGATATCCATGTACATCCATTTTTTTTGCACGACAACCTACAACAATGTCTGTTTTTATTTTTAACTATCGCCCTCATGTGATGCTAGTAGCTTTATTTTATGGAGCTAAATGCTAAATGTTATTTGCTATTGTGCCAATGTTTCCAGATATAAGGTTTACAAAGTTACTATAAGATAATATGTTAGCATGCTAAAGAAAACCAAAGAAGATCACAAAAGTTTACCTTGAATGTGTGTAGCATGTAGGCAGTGTTTCATTTAAGACTACATTCCAACCTCATGGGCTCCATAGAGGCACCATATAGAGCACTCAATATATCCCACAATGCATCTTGAAAAGTAGTGTCCAATATGTACCATCATGCATTGTGCAGACCGGCGAAAAGAACGGGAACGGACGTTACGTCAATTGTCTTAAAAATATAATGATCATTATAGAATGCAGCATGACCGGCTGTGTTTGTTTTATTTATGTTTTGCCATAAAATGTTTATTGGACTATAACAGAACACATGATAACTGCTAACAACAGAGTTACTTTAGCTGGCAGAGATCGGCTCGTTTAATTTGCAACAGCAATGACGTCATTGACAGCGACAGAAAATGAGGGAGGTAGTGTCCGAAATGTCTGAAAATGCTTTCACAATGAGTTCACTATATGGTGCCATACATTGAACTCCACATATGGGGAAGTGGGGAGTGAGTGAGTGAGTGATTTCGAACACAGCCATGGTGTTGCTAAGGGCATATCAGGTGATCACCAAACACTCTTTAATACCTTTGTGTAGCCAACCAGGCTGCAGTTATTGGAACTTCACCAAAGTAAGGGATCAACATTACTCAGTATAGAATACCATTTTTTATCAGAATTGAATAAAAATTATACAGATAAATAAATAAAAATGGCCTTAAAATAAACCCTAAAATAAATAAATACGTTTTTCAAAATAAGGTCATTTTTCCCTCATTTTGACTGAAATGGTGCTCCGTATGCTAAGTCCGATTTATGTAAGGTAAAAACTCATAAGAAGAAACAGGCACTGCAGTATGTATTTCCTTGTTCCCAGGTGCTGGATCTAAGTACCGAGGGGAAGGAGGAGGTTTTCTATGGACCAACATTGCCGTTCGCCTCTAATGGAATAGCAACATGTTTCCTGCCTGCTCCTTACTTCACCTGCCCAAACCTACAGACTCTACAGATCCCCCATCACAGAATAGGTGCTGTTTAAACCACATAACCTGAGGGTGGAGCACTCTCAGCTAAACTCTGGACAGTCAGCGCTTGCAAATATGATTGAGACTTGACTACAATGTACTTGATCACGATAATCATTCTGCTACCAGCCACCTCTGTCACAGAAGTGTTCAGGGATGCTCTGACACCCACGTGTATTAATAGTACTTTCTGATCTTCAAGAGCCATGATATTCTATAAGCTTCTGGGGAACAAGCTGATGTCACAATAATACAGCATATTTGTTGTATTTCCCCCAAAGACTGATATACCATTCATAGGAAAAATAACTCCACAGGGAGCAAGACTGGGATGAAATATCAGTCCATAACAATTAAGTAAAGTGTGGTATGCAGATCCTGCTCGGGCGTCCACAGCGGTTCAAAGATACTGTACTTTTTGTAACCCATTATAGGGCTGTGGGAGCTAGAATCACTATATATTACTTTCTATATCACCATCTAATCTCCTTCATGATGTTGGTGGCATGAAAAACCTGGTTCTGGTGTTTTTTCATGATACAGAGGAAGCTTGTTTATTTATTGACTCACATTCTTTGAGTTAACACGACTTGGATTGCCTGAGGCTGAATCTATTCATAGCTGTCTGTTTTTTTTCAGATTAATTAAAACATGACTTTAAAGAATACACAGAGCAACACACACATATATACCTGTGTGATATTTTTATTATGCTCAGGACCTAAGACTGTTTCTGTTATAATGAATGTCTGGTCATAGTCATCACTGATCTGCGTGTATGTGTGTATGATACTGCATTATCAAAAACATATACTTAGACCAAACGACGCTAATTGTGACCCCTGCACCCTCTTCGTCTGTCCAAAGCAATGCGTAAAAGAGAATATATGGAAAGTTTGCAGAATAAAGATGCTATATAAATAAATAGAGCTGAAATGTATTTCATGAAAAATGTCCACGCTATAAGAAAAGAACGCGTTAAAGGAGTCTTCGGTGAGAACTATTTAGCTTTAAAATTAGACATCCCCTGCTATCTTTCTACACGGATTCTCCAACCGCCTCTGATCCTGCCGGAGAAAAGGAATGCAGTGCATCCCTCACACATGAAGAGATGCATTGCAGTTTGATGAGGCTGGAAAATGACTGGCAATGACAGAAAATGGGACTCTGTGATTGTGGGAGACAGGAGTGAGACTTCATGTGATTAGGTGCAAACTAAAGCTGGATTGCAAGAGATTGCTGTGAGAGAGAATTGGAACAAACAGTACTTCTCTGCTATGCAGACTTTTTTTTTTCTTTCCTCAGGTACTGAACTCTTTGGGCTCACCCACGACTGTCATCAAATGTGTAATTCAGAGCGCCAGTGGAGAAGAGACAGATCCAGCAGCACAAATGGTCTGTCCTTACTTCTCTTACTATAGCTTTGAAATGAAAAGGTGGAGAGTCCAGTATGAGCATATTCATCTTTATTGTCCCATTTTTTTAAAGCACGTTCTTTACAATATGTACAACCCGGGTCTTTTAGTGCATGGTTGGAACACCTTTGATTTACCTATATGTACATATCTATTCTGTTTGTCCACCTTTAATATAGGTGTTAGCATAAATGCTAAACGCCGAGGGCAGTTTGGCCACACGTTATCCTGATGAACACATTAAAAACAAAAACATTCTGTGGTTCCTGGAGCTTGCATCAATCCAGGAACTTTTCAATCGGCTTCCAGACTGGTTATTTCGGCCTGCCCACTCTCTCCAAGCAGACACAGCAACTTCGTATAGGCACTCCTGATCCACAGAGAGATGTGTCACATTTACTTTCAGCAGACAGCTACAGAATATTTCTTTTTACCTGCTTACTGTCTAGACAATTTAAATATAGTTTAGAGCGATGAATACTGTCTACATGGCTTCCAGGATGTGACTCATGTTTTTGCTTACCTCAAGGCGATATTCTTGCCCAGTCCTCTTTTGTGCTCAGTGTTTCTCAGACTAAGAGACAGGTTGGGAATGAGAGCTTGGACCACAGGGGGATCTAAAACAGCCACCGTTTCCAGGACGCCGTATACCTGCCTGTCGTAGACTCCCTCGTTCTCCTCCACGAAGGAGCTAGGAGCACAGTGATGAAATGGTGGTTATGCCAATTAGATCTGACCAACACAATGCAGCACACAGCTCTAATACAGGTGCTGGTATTTATTGCTACATATTATAGGCAATTACCGTAAAAGAGCGATCATCTGGTCGCACGGTCCCTTATTAGATGCAAAAGCGCATCGCTCCACCACAAGCTGTATGGCATCTGTGCTCGTCTTCCTCACTGCACATCAAATAAACCCTCTGATATTACTGACATCATTAGACAAGTGAGAACTAATGTAAAACGTGTGATGTGTGCGCATAAAATCTTTCCAGTAAGTATCAGGATTTAAATTGAGTGAAGTGAACTGCAGACTTTTTCAGCCCATTTTTATATTAAGAAAAATTGGAACTTAAAATTTGTAAGTGATCAGTCAGATCTAAAACAATAAAAGCTGCAGTGTACTGCATGAAGGCAGAGCTGAGGTTGTTAATCTTACCCTGTGGCTCATTGACGAGCATCACACAGCGAAGGAGAGAAGGGAGGGGCAGCGTCAAGAGGGTGGGGTCTGAGTCACTGTTACGTCTCAGAAGCTCCAACAGGAACATCAGGACTGATGCCAGGCGAGGAGGAGGGGCGTGCCCTTTGAACTGCAGGAAGCTCTGGCTGTTAAGTTCAAAAAGAGACAAGATGTCAGCAGATGAAAACTGATCTAAGTGTAACTTGGATCTGGACGTTCATAACGATATCAACCCACCATAGCACCTCTAGGATGGTCCTCCTCAGTGCAGCTCCCCGGATAGTTGGGTTTGTTTCACATGCACCCAGAAGCACCGGGTGGTTGGCAATGATGCCAAGTGAAGGTGAGGCAGGAAGGAAATGGTCCAGGTATCTTCGGGTAACAGAGCGAAGCTGCTGCTTGACGTAAGCACCCTGAGACTGAGACACACTAGAGGCCACTGACAGACCCTGCAAGAGACGAGATTAACAGTGCCAGAGTAGCGTGGATACAGTTTTAAAAATGCTAAACAATTTGTGTATTAGACCAGCTGTATGTTTAAAATGAGGTGTTTGCTCTAACCTGTAGATACAGAGGCAGGCTGTCCCTGAGAGCTTTGTCCTGCTGTGTAAAGTTGTGAGGAAGCAGCAGCCCGTCCACAATGCGGAACAGCAGTTGCTGGGCTTTCGCAGTGACCAGCAGGGGGCTCCAGTGTTTCACTATGCACCCTTGATGGAGAGAGTCATTGAGTCAGAGTTCACAACTGTAAACATTTCTCAGCTCAGCCAGTGAGTTAAACTATGCTAACCATGTAATAATAAGTAAACACAAAGCTTTATGATTTGTATGATGTATTTAAATAACTTTAAGCATACCGATAACCCAGTACGCCAACTGGATTCCCTCTTGGTTCTTGCTGACTAGAGAAGGTTTAATATGTTTCAAGATGTCCCCAATGTAGTCCAGGGCTCTGGTCACCATGACTGAACGCTCAGACAAAAGCTGCAGTCCACTGTACACACTACCTACAGCCTGAGACCATGTGAGAGCAGATGAGAGGAGAACTTTATGGGTGCATTTTGTCACAGCAGGCAGTTGTAGTAAAGTCAGCACACACCACAAGCGTATGCTGAGCGTTAGTGATGAATTTTAGTTTATATGCTGAGTAGTAAAAATGTTGAAGTATGAACAAAAGTGAAAATCATGACTTTAGTTCCCTGACAACAACCAAAAGCTTTTTTTTTTTTTTTTTTTTTTAAATATCATCGACCTGTGTTTGTCACATGTACGCTTGCATTACCTTGACAAACATCTCCAGGGCTGACGTGGGCTCCAGCCTGGCAGCTGTGGGCTGGATGCTGGCTCTTTGCAGAAGACCGTCCACCTCAGGAAGCCTCAGCACAAGCCGAGTCAGCTCACACAGCTGTTCCTCCACAGCCCGGCCTGCAGAAACACAGAGGCTGGTTATTATAATGAACTACTGTATGTTACAGTATGTTTCTTAATGCAAGCCATGCATTGTTACCTGTTCTGCTGCCGGTCCCGTCTGCGTTCTTGTGAAGGTGTTGCTGCAAAACACACCTGAACCAGGCCCTCACTGACAGGTTCTGTGCTGAGATTCCAGTGCTTGAATCTCTGCTTAGCGAGGACACCAGCTCACTGGACAAGTCACAAATAGGTGAATGAACATAATGTACAGAAACAAATATGAAGACAGGAAAAGATGAAGGATGTCACTAAAAATAACCCATTCACCTTAACACTGTGCATTCAATTTCTTCATATTTTTTTAAAAAGTCTATATCACAGAATCAAGAACCTCTTCTCTTCATTTATTAATATACTGCAGGACCTACACTACAGGCTCACTGTACCTGTTTTGGAGCAGATGTGGAAGGTAGCGAGTTACTAGAAGTGGGTGAACCATGTCATCCCAGCCAAAGCACTGCATGATGGACTGGACTGGGTTAGGCTGAAGGTTCTGGGGGGCAGAGCTGGGTAAATCAAAGGCCAGCAAAGTGAAACCTGAAAAATGAAAGTATGAAACTGATGATACACGTACAGTACACAACATTATGTTCTCTTCCATTCTGCATCTAAAATGGCTACATCAGTGTTGGTTGAAATTGTATCGATGGGCTTCCTTTTCTTCTGACCACTTACTGTCTCTGTTTGCATTCAGTGGGCATTACTCACCTGCAGCAGCATCTGCCAGCTGTGTTGGAGGGGTCTGAGACAGGCGTAGGTTGCGCAGGTAAGGGAAGAAATGCGCCCAAAGAGCAGCTGCTACCGCTAGGTGGCGCTCTTTCACCACACTGTTGGTTGCAGGAGCCCAGGTCAGGGTGGGCGCTGACTGGACACTGCTCTGATGGACCCGTCTGGAAGGACATAGACACACACACACCCAAAAGTGAGAAGTGATAAACACATTTATTCAATGCAAAATCCCAACACAGCACCCCTCCCCCTTCTTGTGTAGAACATCTACACCCCCCTCCCAACTCTGCCTTCTACTTTCTCAAATCCTTTCGCTCCCCTGTTTCTCTTTTTCACTCCTCCTTCATGTGTTTTCCCTCTCTTCTCTCCTGGGGGATTACTGGGTGCGGTGGTGCGCTGCAGTATGGAGCAAAGCAGGGTGGAGGTAGATGTGGGGAAGGAGAGGAGGATATTATAGGCATAGAGTGGAGCCTAATGCTGATCCCCTGTACACAGACTATACTTTGGCTGTTCTGGCTCATCCTTGGCCCTGGCCCCAGCCGCTACAGCAGCCCCACAGTGGCTGGCATTAGCCCAGATAAGCAGCTGAAGGAGCTGTAATCTCATTTAGACGGGAGATCATCCCTCTGTCCCGCTCATTCACCAGGACGGGGGTGCAGCGGGGAAGAGGGGGTTAAGGTGTGCTGGGGAAGAAGGCAAGGATAGAAGAGCTAACAGCTCCCTCCTACTTCTATCCCATCCTTGACTATACACTCTAGTCACTGGTACACACACACAGACACACACACACACACCTTAGTGGTGCCTTCCCTTCCAGCAAGGTTGCATCTAATCCAGAGAGAGCTGAGACAATCGATTAGAGTCTGAATTCATTAGCCTCGTTACTACAGCGGAATGGGCCTTTCACACCCATCAACCCTCATTGTACAAGACATCGTCAGAGACCCCACTTAATCCTCCTCACTGTGGCTTCTTATGTTTACACACACACACACACAGTCTCTCAAAATCAACATACCATTAGGGATCACAGTTAGCTCTTCCACTAGCTGCATGAAACAAAAACCAGCATCCTAATAACACGAGACAGACAGAGACATATTACCTTATTGGTCCATACATGTCTATCTAAATATAGGTGTTTCTATATTTCTCATCAGACCCTTACTGTGATGTAGTTGTCCTTGACTGTGAAAAGAAAGGCTCAAAATTTCTAATGCTCACAGAGGGAAACGCTTCACACAAAGGCTCGTGTTTTATCAAACCAAAGAGATAAGGATTAATTGTTTGTGCCGAAAACGGATCCAACAGGGTGAGCCGATGCCAGCTCACCTCATCGACCAGCAATGCTACCTACCGGAGCAGAGGGTCATGTGAAGAAATCAAACGGAGGAATTATGCCTGTGACTGGCTTCTTGCCTCAGCTCCATGACGATGGCTATCAAGAGTGAACGTTCGAAACCTCCGCTGCCTCAACCATTGGCAGAATAATTGTCTTAATGTGTGCAGATTCCACATGGCTCTTAATAGACATAATGATGCACACGCTAAATTTGCCAGGCTACATAATTACCCATTAATTGTGTCACAGAAAAGGCATTAATCACAAAGAGATACTGAGAATTGCCAGGCTGAAGAATTATGTTTAATTTGGCAGGACGGATTGGAGAGGGAAAGCATGGTATTTTTTTATTTTTTTTATTTGGTTAAATGGGTCAGTGTGGTCTAGGCCATAACACAGAGGGCCTCTGGGAGTTCTCTTCTTCTCTTTCCTTCGTCCATTAATGTGCAAATGTGTGCCCTCCAACCCCGAGATCTGAGATGGGAAGTTAGGGAATTAGCAAAGCTAACGAGATACCGTGTTATGGGAGCCTGGCATTGAAATAAGAAAGGAGTACACCCGGGTTAGTGTTTCACTTCTGGTGTTTGGAGAGTTGAGTAGGTTTGTGTGTGTGTGAGACAGATGGAATTGGACAAAATTAAAGCAATCATACACCTACATGAAACTGTGGGGTGGCTCTATAACAATTACTTTGACACTGTCCAAGTAGTGCTTTGGTGACTTTTCTTATTGATAACTGACAGCATTATTGGTGTCTGAGATTTAAAATAATTTGCAGTATACGGTTGTAACGCAAGTCCCCAAAGGTTGCTGTAATTGTGGTTTAAGATTATCGTATTTGCTAGCAGCCAAGGTGACACTCAGCTTCTTAACACTTGATTTAACTGAGAACCCACAGTGAAAGATACACATCTTTTCTGACTCTCCAACCTTCAACTCTCACCTGATTCCTGTCTGTTCCTGGCTCTGCCTTCCCACATAAACAGGGACTGTTTCAGCTGTGGCTCTCTGACCTTCAGGTGGGGTCATTCATGTAACGAACACCCCTGTCCTACAGCTGAACCCATTCTGATGCCCTACAGACCACAGTCTCTCTGCACACCTAGAGCACTCTGCCATCCTCGTAACGACAGGAGGGTCCATGGAGGGTCCCCTGGGCCTGTAACTCTAATCAGGGCTCCAGAGGCACCTGGCGAGGGTGACCTGGGGGCCACTAGACCTCCCGAGACTAACAGGGGCCTCAACGCAACACAGGTTCTTTACAGACACTCATTCCTGCTGACAGCACAATCGTCCTATTGTCAGTATGAGAAGTGAGTGGACTCTGGGCTGGGCTGGGAAGAGCAGGAGAGATCACTCTTCTCTGCTGGAGCAACTTATCAGATTTTAATAAAAGCTTGGTTTGGCCTTTGCCAGGAAACATTTGTCTGAATGTGTCCACAATCTGAGTGAGCAGCTATAAGTGAATGATGAAAGAACAAGACAATGTAGAGAAAAGGACACACAACTGGGAGGCTGGTGAGTATTTACACCAGTTTTCTCTCACCTGAGCTGAGCCAGGACAATCTGCAGAAAGCCAAGGGCTGAATTCAGCTCAGATTGACGGCAAGCAGGCAGCAACCAATCAAACCCTTCATTGAGCAGCTTTTCCTCTGATAAGCAGAGACTGGGGCTGGTCTCGAACACTTCGGCAACTCCTTCCAGGTAGGAGCCAAGTGGACCCCAGAGGGCGAGCTTGCGAGACACTTCTGTGGTCTTATCGTAGAACTCCTTCGCTGTCTCATTAAAGGAAGATGCCAGCCATCTTGCCTGAGCTCCAACATCCAGACCTTTCTCCTAAAATAATACAAGTGTGTCAGAAATGTCCTTAACTTCAGCAATCATCAAATTATTTTATGTGATCATAAAAGCAGCTTACTTGGAAAAGCAACAGCAGTGATAGCTGACCTCTCCAGACAAGGGTGCGATGTGCTGGGGGGCAGTTAGAGGGCAGAAATCCAAGCAGTTCACAGGCTCTGCTGGCCACGTCCTCCAGCTCTACCTGCCGTGCAACAACCAGAAACAGCAGGAGGAAGTTCATAAGACCTGCCTCTGATAGCTCCTGCATCTTCTTTGAGGAGAATTTAGAGTACAACCTGCAAAGAAGAAGGAAAAAAGGAAAAAAGACAGAGAAAAAGTGGTCAGTGACAGCGTGTAGTCTCTGTTAAGATGTTTATATAAAGTAAGACAACGGTTAAATTGTTTTTATGCTGTTTCAATTGTTTCCTTGCTTTCACTGACCAACGCATCAAAGGTGATTTGTTCTTCTGAGACCTCTGGCTTTAAATGCTGACTAACTGAACTTTCCATCCCCACTGTGCACCCCACCACCTGCCTCCATCACCCTCTCAGCTCCAGGGGAGACGCTGGGGTGCCCAGGCTCTATGTCTGTGTGTGTATGTGGGTGAGAGAGAAAGAAAAAGCACGAGTGTGAGTAAGAATAGAGAACCACCCAGCACGCTGTTAGATCCTGCGGGCACTGTGGAGAAATGCCTTTAAAGATCATGTTAAATGTCAGAGACACTCAGACACACAGCAGTAGGCGCTTGGTCCCTCTCTCTACAGCCAAACCAATTTACTGCAACACTAGAGAGAGATCAATAAAAGCACACACACATGCATAGGCACACATCCAGCTTGCTGTTTGCTCGCCTGGCAGGAAAACACAGAAGGCTGGACACTCCCCCCCCTCCCCTCTCCCTCCCTACCCACCTACCTCCCAAACACAGATGCAGCCCACACAGGTGAGTAGAGCTGCTGTTTGGGTCAAAACACAAGCAGCGAGCATCCCAAGACAAACTCAGTGTAAGAAGTACGGCTGACACAGAAAGTGAGGAGAAACATGGGAGAGGGACTAGGAAAGACCAGGTTAACACCAAAACCAGCTTAGTTACACCCACAGAGGACTATAAAAGGAGAAGGTGGCCAAGCATGCAGTCAGAGCGTGAAGGGAAAGAGATTTAAATAGATGAATGGGTAATATGTAACAGGGATATAACCAGCATGCTGGGAGGCTGCAGTGGGGATTTTCTGTGTTCTCCCAACCTGTCTGTATGTTTGTTTATTCCGGACAGCTTTTTTTCCCGGAGGCGAGCAGATGCTCCTAACTCCCGGCGTAGGAGATCAACATGCTTGCAGTCGATCCCATTAATGTGGTCGTTGCGGGCGTCCTGCAGAGCCTGGCCAGGAGTGGGAACGTTGCCGAATGGTTGTAACGTTACAGTCGGCACGCCTCACGCCTCCTTAGAGGGAGGAGTAGTAGTGATAGTTTTGGTGGAGGGAACTGAAGGAGGAGGGGAGCAGGAAATCTGGACCTGTCCCAGACTAGCTTGGCTGTTGCCAGACTGCCTACCACCCACACCACCCCACCCGCTCTCCACCACCCAGGCGCCTCTCTCTCTCTCTCTATCCGTGTTGGAAACCAACACAGCTTCGTTAAGGCGAATTAACCGCCACGCTCGTTAGCTAATTAGCCCCCATGTCTGCAGTGCTACTGAGCACATTCCAGACAGAGGGAAGTCATTAGGCGGATTTATCTACGGCTGCCTCTCTCTGGCACCCAGCCGGCCTGGGCTATACGATGGTCCATCGCTCGGTTCTGATGTGCACATCAGCTTGTGCTCTTTCGTCTATTTATCCTGCCTTAATTTCCTGTCCAAAGGCACACATCCATTCACACAATCTTCAACCATGTCATTGCTCTAGGGAGCAGGTGCACAGTGTGTGTTTGTGCTGAAGAGCAGGTGGTTGACTCCTGAGACACCTGCTCTACTGGTGGGCCTGAGTAAATATCAAAGACGCACTGGGAGACTGTGGTGCACCTGGCATGCACACAAACAAGACTCAAATACATGATGGTTTGCAAACACACATGTTGTGTGTGTATCCATGCAAGTATGCACCTACACACACACACACACACACACACACACACACAAGACAAATCCAAAGACCACTTTAAATACATCACACATTTGAAGATCAAGGGGAAAAAGGAATGCTTTAAAGCCTAGCCCTGATTAGCAATCACTTCTGAAAGCCTCCAATCGAAAATCCCACCCTATACCGTACTGTATAAAGTGTTGGTATGCCTGTCTAGTTGTACAAGGTAAGACCTACTTTTCAAGGTGGAAGCGAATGTGAACTACAAAGCTCTGCAGCCTTTTCTTCTTCCTTACCTCCCTTTGATCTGTCTCTGTGGAACCCCACCAGCCCTGTCCTGGGCAAGGCACAGGGCCAGTACTCGGAGGAAGATGTGGAACGAGTTGGCAGAGCGGTAGAGCTGGGTGTGTCCTGGAGAGCGAAGTGAAGAGGGGGAGCAGCAGCTATGGGCCTGCTCCAACAGAGCTAGAGGGGTCTTGCACAAAGTGCCCAGGCCAGACACCCCTAACCAGGGAACGGTGAATGAAGCATTCTGGAGAGAGAAAAAACATACCTCTACAGTAAGCTGTGTCTTATTGTAAGTGGCTGCTTAAGTAACTTTGATAGATATACATTGCCCAAATGAGTGTTCACAGTATATCCTCACCAGGTTTTTGCTGTAGTACTCCCAGAGGGTAGAGACAGCGGTGGTGTTTGGTTCCCACAGCAGACACAGACTGAGGCAGCAGTGGACGTGCATCCTGACCTGCTCCTCTGCTAGACCTCCCTGTTAAGAAACAACACCCACGTTATACAGATGAATATAACAAATACAAACAATTAAACAGAAAAGGTTACAAATGAATGCATATCCAGAAACAGTGCAGACCTTTGGGTTACATGTTAACTTGAGCAAGTCTTCCACAAAATTCCAGTTGTCCCCCAGATGTTCCTGTAGGAGCAAACAAAATAAGATATATATTTAAGAAACCACAACAATGACACATTATTGGCTATAATCATGCATGCAGTAACAATGTGAAGTTGTTATCACATATATAATTAAGACTGCACATCAGCCATGCTATTAGCATACATACTTCCTACTCCAAGACCATTTGGTAAAGCAATAAAATATCTAAAAAAATGCTACAACTATTTTTTTGTTTGGACTTTTTGCCTGGGATAACGAAGATCATTTAATAAAATATATTATTGTGAAACATGCAAATGGAAGATATAATTGGAATCAGTCAATATAAAATTGCTCACTATCTCACAGTTTTCTCTTACCTCCTGTTGAATTGTTCCATTCCGACTGTATTGGCCTAACATTGCTAAATGGGTGACCAGCCACCAAGCGAATCCCAGTGGGTCTTTACAGTGTGTGGGCAGGCCACTGAACTGCTCAGCTGCAGGCTTCCCAGAAACCAGGGGCCTTAGCAATGAGTTCATGTAGCTCCAGAAAGACTTGAGGAAATACACATTGGTTAATTAAATAAAGACAAAGTCATACTAAATATGACTGAAAATGTGTGTGTTTGTGTGTTACCTGTGTGCGCAATACTTTTTTCCTGTGTTCCAGAAGGTACATGAGCAGGACCCACAACTCTTTGGTGCAGACGCAGAGGTAATGATGGCTGCTCAGTGCCTCTGTAGGTCTCACCTGGTAATAAACAGGATCTATTTGACAGAGTACGCTGCAGCTCTATTCTATTTCTGAAACAAACTGCTTCTTCTGTTAACCTTCGACTGACTGTGGTAATTATATGAGCCACAGCTAAAAAAAACACACATGCATCTGGTGAAATCCAGTGAGCCACCCACCTTGCTGTATTTGCCTATGGCCAGACCAGTAAGGTCACACAGCAGATTGCACAGGTGTTCGTCAAACAGACTGGTATCAGTCAGGTTCTCTCCTGTTAGGTTCACAAACTGGTGGGCGTACACAACCTGGCCTGTAGAATAAAATAACAAACAGCCTATTTCCATGCTAATAACTCAATATAATACACACAAGGCAGTGCAGGCATTTCAGCCTCTTCAGTTTCCATGTCATGTCCAAGGGTTATGGCACAGACTCCTACCTTGCATCTTGTGACCAAGTATGTGAAGAATCTCTAAGACTGACCAGTGGATGTCAAGATGAAGGTGTAGCAAATGCCAGGAGGGAGAAAAAATCTGCAGGAGAAAGGCAGAGTACACAGTTCAGAGTCAACAGAAGATGTCTGGAAGATGGTAGAGTTATTAAAAAAACTCTGGTCATATAAATAATTTCTCAGACTGTATCCTATCCTTTGCTCTGTAAAGCCTAACTAAAGTTATACCATCCTCACATTTGCTGCACGTTATAAAGCTCTGACTGTCTTACTGCAACATGATGCAACACATCATACATGCTTTACATTGTACTGTAGTCAGCTCTATTATGACTAACTAACATTAAACCATTCTGTACCTTTCCCTGGTTCTGTATCGTGAAAGCACTTTGAACATTAGCAGGCAGGTCTTTGAGCCGTCCTGTGAGGAGGGTGATGCCAAACAGCTCCTCAAGAAGAGCAGAGGGAAGCTGAGCCTCCAGCTCCTCATAAGGATGTGAGTGACTTGCATCCAGGGACTTGGAAGGCTCAAGGTATCTGAAAAAAAAAACATGCACATCAAGTAAAGAAATAAAAAAATCAGTAGAAGCTGGTGAAAACATGACAACAGATATAAAAGTGTCTTAGATGGTGGTAGCAGTGTGGTCATTAAAAATGTAGAACTACCTGTGCAAAAAGACTTTGACATATTGAAGAAATGAAACACACTGCTGTCGGATGTCTTCTGCCTCATAGTGGAGATGGCTGGCTTGGCCTAAAACACAAAAGAGATGTGGAACACAACACACATGTCCACACATTAACTTCAAACTTTTAACTATATAATCATTTTGTATTACTGATGCAAACTTAAAAACTGTTAGTGAGACTGCAAATTTTATCCAACATATATGCAAACTTACTGAAATCATGTGAGCCGGACTGCACCAAACTCTCCAACTTGTAAACTTTTTGCCTGAAACATAAAATGAGCAGATCATGATGATCAAGATGTGTGAACTGTGAAAATATGAAATATGCAATTTCTAGACTCCTAAACTAAAGTGGGCTGCAACATGTGGTGAAGGCAAAACTGAACCGAGATGCAAGTAATAGATCTAAACTTACCTGAACAGACCAAAGAGTAGCTTTGTGGATTCTACCAGTGCCGTCTCTGTTACCCAGGGGAAGCCAAATATGTCCACTGTGTCTGTCTCATACTCTGCAGGGGCTGGGTCAAGATGCAACAAAAGCCTACAGAGCGGATGCATTGCAAAGAGTAACACATTATTTATTAACACTCTCTTCTGAGTCAGAGTCCTGCTGCATTTTTAGAATGAAGGTGACTGGAATTTTAATTGTGGTGTGCAAAGCACCAAAATCTGAGCTTAAAAAAAACCTCAACCTCAGTGTTTGTCAGGGTAATCCAAAGATGCTACTGTCAGCATTTTTTTCACTGGGACCATTTGTCTGACACGAAATAGGCAGAGTATAACAACTTGCTGACCTCCAAATTGAAAAATGTGTTCTTGTGTGATTACAGTGAACTGGCAGACAATGACTGTACCGTTTCAGGGAGCCTCTTGTAGTGTATCCCTCTGTGGAAAGTGCACCAGTGGGGTCATCTTTGACTTCAGAGCAGCAGAAGCATGGTGGCTGGGCTGGAGTCAGCTCACACAGGCTGTCTGCTGCGAAGGGGGAAACTGGTGGGGTCAGGGACTGGCTGAAGTCATCCGCCATGCTGTCAGCACAGAATCAGTATCACCTTTAAATGGTTAAAAAAAATGCAGAGACATTACAACACTGCTGAATGGGTTAATATTTACATATTTTATGTTGCTGTAGGTGCAGAGAATAAGTAATGCAGTATTGGCAGATAATTATGAGCACATCCCATGATGTTGGAAACGATATAAAATATTTACTACAGGCTACATTATAATACAATATAAAATGACACGGTACGATTGTCCCACAGATTTCTAATGTAAAAACTGGCGAAAGTCCACACAGATCGCACAGCTCGCCCACAAGAAGCCACGTTACAATGCAGCCTACGGGACAAATAGTGGCTAAAATCATCAGCAGCCTTGATAATCGATAATATCAGTGTGTGTGTTTGTGAAGATTACGTTAGCAGGGACTAAGCTAACCTGTTGGATCCATGTTGGAAACACACGTAAGCGATCACAAAGCAAAAGAAACAAGACAGAAAAAAAAACAAAAACACCATCACCTCTTGAAAGCAATGCAAACGAAATGTTGTTGACTAACCGTGTATTCCGGGATTCCTACG
The DNA here is from genome assembly GCF_900634625.1 of Parambassis ranga. Lineage (NCBI taxonomy): Eukaryota > Metazoa > Chordata > Actinopteri > Ambassidae > Parambassis > Parambassis ranga. The sequence goes on from NC_041036.1 coordinate 4,770,725, forward strand.
CGGTGTATTGTAGATTTAAAGCAATATGTAAGACGATTGCACAGCTGTCATGATTCCGTTGTTTGTGTTTTCAGGCTCTCCCGCGCGTTCGCTGTACGCATGCGCAGCCACGCCCCGTCCTTCGATGATTGGTCAGAAGTTTTAAAGTGGGTGGGCTCACTTCCTGGATTGTCTCATGACACCAAGAGCAGTCGGTGGGCAGCCCTTCCTCCGTCGCATTCATTGTTTCTGCAGGTAAAATATGCAGCACACATGTCATTATAAAAGTCCTTAGAAGTATTTAAACGTCTGTATGTCTGCAGATGTGTTTAAAGGACAGAGTCCCGAAATTATCCCACGTAAACTAACAGCGAAGAGTAGTAGGTTTAATTGGATAAAAACATATTTTTACATACCCATTTGTTGCTAACACAACACACTTGTATTTCCCATGCCTTTTGCACAGGTTGTGTTCTGTCGTCTGTTTCCACCTCTGTCTCGCTGCAGGAATAATACAAAATAATGCAGCGTTTAAGTGGAATTTTAACCACGCTATATCCCTAATTTCCATATGCAGATCTGTCTCTCCCAACAGTGCCTCTCGCCATCACATCATTTCTTGCATTCTAATGCATTCTCACATCTTTACAAAATCCCCTCTTCCGCTGCCACACGCCGTGGATCTTCTCCTTTCTGTCGACTACAAATCGTAATTTCTGCACGTTTCACTTGCCCGGTGGAAGAGATGCGAGATATATGTGCAGTTTGCATAGTGTAATTTGCATCTTTTATGGCTACTTAGTCATTGGAGACTGTAAAAAAAAAAAAAAATGGACGCGTCGGGAATGTTTTTGCTAAACGCTGAACCGACCTCCCGGTCTGCTTTCAACAGGAGGCAGTCCGTCTGTGTGAGGACTCTGTCGCCTGGATGGGAAAGGTAAATGCTTTTTTTTTCTGTTCCTACGCTACAAACGCATTCTATCCTTTCAGGGCACGGTGGTGCATGAAGGCAGTGAGGTTTGAACCTGTTTCACCCCCCTCTCTCCCTTTGCCTCCCCCTCCTCTCCCCTGTCTGTCAGATGTAGCCTGGTTTCCAGGCTTTGTTGCACTGGACCAGGTTGGATTTTGTTGTCTGTCTGTCTCACAGTGTGATGACTGTAAACTTGATTCACATCCATTTTCTGGATACACTTATTAATCCACATTATCCTGTGAAGCATGAAAGGATTTGAGCCTGTAATGGATGCAGTGGGACTTTATTATGTTAAGGTGATAACCTGGTGTTGTAATTACTTGCAGCCTTTTGAGGCTTCCAGATAGACTTAATGAACTGTGTGTAAAGGAGAGAATACTGTAGCTAACATATGGGTAACTACTGACAGCCTGCTACAGAGGCAACAGCTGCTGAAACGTTCCCACTGTAAAATGAAATAATGGTCATAGCCATACACCACCACAGGTGTTTCCCATTTATGCCTGATTAGCCCCGCAAGTATGATGCTGAGTGGAGTTATGCTGAGGATAAACTGTAGCTTTGTGTCTGTATTAGACATGTTGACTTGTTAAAATATCTGCAACTAATAACACTAATGATGGCCACACATAGGAAGTGTCCCAAACTGCACAAAACCTGGAATACATTGTCAGTGTTGCTATAGTTACTAGGGGTGTAAGAAAAAAAAATCGATTCTGTGATATATCGCGATATTTTATTTGGAGATAGATAGATTTTGAAGATTTCCATACTCATATACATATATATATATATGAGTATGGAAATCTACTCTATAATATATATATATATATATATATATATATATATATATATATATATATATATATATATATATATAACATATTATATTATTATATAACAAAGACGGTCTATATTGCGATTTTTATATTTATTTATTTATATTGCGATTAAAATCGCAATATCCACCGTCTTTGTTACAGTATCGGGATATATCGTATATCGTATATCGTATACTATTAATATATATATAATAATAATAATAATAATAATAATATAATATATATACTATTAATATATATATATATATATATATATATATATATATATATATATATATATATATATATATATATATATATATATATATTAATATATATATATATATATTAATATATATATATATATATTAATATATATATATATATATATATATATATATATATATATATTAATATATATATTAATATATATATATATAACATATTATATTATTATATAACAAAGACGGTCTATATTGCAATTTTTATATTTATTTATTTATATTGCGAAAAAAATCACAATATACACCGTCTTTGTTACAGTATCGGGATATATCGTATTGTATCGTGGCATGTGTATCGTGATATGTATCGTATCGCCACATTCTTGCCAATACACAGCCCTAATAGTTACACACCTTTGTTTGGTTTGTGCAGAGCAGAGTAAATAGTTTGCTGTTGTCCTGTGGACACTGGTGATGCAACCGTTGCAGCCATGAGTGGTGCTTTAACTCGGTTCAAACGCTCCTATATTTATGTGAGGTGTCCAGGGGTTGTGACTGATCATTGTGACCTTAACCAGTCTTTGATTCCCATCTATGACCCAGTAGGTTAGTAGTTCAGAGTAGCTACAAAATGATGAGGTTGTACTGCGCTCTATAGGGGAAAAAGCAGCTATATTAAGTCTGTCCAAAAGTGACTCTACAGCTCAAAGTCTGTCAAATCCATACAAATCATCTTCTCAATGATGCCACATAGATGGATTTCCTGCTATGGCAACACTATTTTACTCTGTATTGTGGATGCTTTTGTGGAGTCTTGACCCACATGCCCTTCCAAAATCAAATAATAAGATGGTAACTCACTGTTGTTAGACTTAGTCAAAATTGGTCAATAGTGTTAAAACGCTTGACCCCAAAACAACTATTCAAAAAGTTTGACATAATAATGTGGACATAGTAAAATAATGTTATCCTTTGACCGGTGCTTTGACCTCTGGGAATCCTGTGCAATACAATTTCACCATGAACTCCTCCTCTTTAAGGAATATAGTCAAAGGTCTGTAATGACTTTGCATAATGAGTTACATTCTTTCTTTTTTTTTTCATTGGGTCTACTTCCTAAAAGATCTCTGTATGGTACAGAGGAGAGGGCTAGTCTCTTTTATCTCTAGAAAAAAAAACCCTTGTGGCTACAGTTTGATCAATTAAACTCCTGAAAGGACCCCCCCCCTCTTCCTTTCATTGCTCTGCCTGAGAGGAATATAAAGTTATCAGTCTTCCCAAGCGATATGAGGACGGAAATAAGTAGTTTGTCTATAAAAATGTCCAGGTACTTTATCAGCGTCCCAGTAGGGCCTGCGGCCCTGACACTGTTCAATGTGGCTCTCCTGTACTTCGGTCTCATGTGCTGTCTCTCTCTCTCTCTCTCTCTCTCTCTCTCTTTTTCTCTCCCCGTCTCCTTTGTCTCCGCCCGCGGTCTGCTCCGCTCTGGGTGGGGTGTACGCTGCCGGCCCCAACACCTCACTGGGATTGACTGGGGCTCGAGCCCCAAGTGAGGTTATCGATTTCAATCAGCGGCTTGGGAGACAGGAGCCTGAATGATGCTGTAGACTTTAAACAGTGGTCAGCTGCTTTGTTTGTTGTTTGAGGGGGGGGGGGGGCAAGAAATGCTGCAGGAGGAGGCACTTTGCTTTTGACAAGAAGTCAGATAAACACATACAAAGGAGGAGATATCTTAATCTGCTGGTTTGGAGTTTGACTGTAAGTCAGTGGGTGTGCTTTGGAAAAGTGGCTGAAAGACGCTCAGGAGGTTTAGACAGCAGATGTTTCATATCTATCATAAATAGAGGGCTGCAACTAACAATCTTTAATATTGAATAACTACTAATAACTTTTTTGGGCTCATAAAAAATATAATAATAAAATATAATAAAATATAAAGAATTCAGAGTACTGAAAAACAAAAACAAGCTGTAATCGGAGACTATTTAGATGCAGGAGACAGATTTTTTTTCTGATTTTTATTTATATACACTAAAATCACATGGACTACCTTCACAGATCAAGAGTAAATGTTAAATGCATATCTGAAGAATGGAATTAAAGGTAGGGTTGGAGATTTTGAAAACTCAGTGAGAGTCAGCCAGATTTTGAAAGTAAACACACACCCCTTTCTCTCGGAGCTCACCCCGAAGCCACACCTCCCAATCACATGGACGCGCATTACCTGAAGACGAGCTGCGGTCTATGACTTCGGCCATCATGCATGTACCTCTCTGGTGCGCTCAGAGCAGGAAGAGAGTGACGACCAGCCAATACTCCGTGCAGGGTCCACCCGGAGGATTGGCTGATGTTTTTAGCGTTTTATAGCTTCCACAGATGATTCATATTCTTCGTTTTAATGCGAAACTGCCAAACTAATTGGTTGCTATCTGATTGTAAAGAGAAGTTACACTAATTTAACAAAAAGTACATCCGAATGAAATCTCCTACCCTACCTTTAATGTGCTTTCAGTGTTCACATGCATAGTTTGTGCTGATAGCAGTGAGGTAACAACTTGTTGTTCTGTCAACAAGGAAGCATAAAGACAGTGTGATAAAGTTCCTGCTTTGCTTATAGAGGGAAGTTAGTTCACACTATGAGAGCCCTGCAGTTTTTCTTCTCTCAGAAGCATTTGCATCAAGGCCAGGAGATTAAACGTGTGGGTTGGGAACTGGAGAGAGTGCGTTGTCTCGCTTGGGGCCCCCGATGCCAGAGTTCTAGCTTTCATCGCACAGGGTGAAAGATTTCTCCTGGACGCTTCACTCTTGTGTGGCTACAGGTGGGTGGTTCACATGCTGTAGGTGGCAGCCACAGTGGATTTGATGCAAAAAAGTAAAGAGGAGGTGGCTGTGGGCAAATTGTTTCACAATTGCACAGTGTTCAATACTCTGCGCTGAGATGCTGAATCCCACACTCTATAAACTCATTTGTGTAGTTAAAAGCTATTTGAAGTGTTATGGTAATGTTTGAAAGCCGTAGGTGTTTGTGTTGTTCTAATATAGATACAGAACTGTATATGTTGTGTTTTTAGACTTGGCCCAGTGGGACAGTAAATACTGTTACGTATGAGTTACAAAAGGAAAACGTCTGTCAGGAAAAGTTTATTTATTGATCATGTTTGGTGGATTCACAGCATGTTTTAACAGACGTTTTGCTGGTTATTGGATTGTCTTTGGGTTTTGAATTGCTGGTCTTTGAATGTGTTGAATTCTGATGGGAGTTTTTGCCCAATTTCTTGACGTTTTATATGCAAAACAATCCATTAATGTGATGTTTATTGATGCATGCAAAGTCTTTCCTCTCCAAAAAATACCTTTGCATTGCCTTTGTGCAAGGTCCAGACTGACGGTGTCATCAAACCTACATAACAGTTAAGTAATGATCTGTTGTTCCTTTTCTTTTTTTTGTTAAAGGCTCCATGTTTGGTATTTGTGTTGCTGTTTGGCTGCCTGCTGCAGAGGAAACTAGTGACCACAGAGGGGCATCGTGGGACCAACCGCCATGTCTTCTATGCAGTACAAATGAATGGAGGCACCCGAGCTGCCAGAGCTCTGGCCGAGCAGTACGGACTGGAGTTCATACAGAGGGTCAGTGTATGTTTATCAGCTTTGTTATTACCTCCACCTATAGGCCTGCAATTTACATTTTCTAAACCCAGTCATTGAGAGCTTTTTTTTTTCTTTTTTCAAGAGCTGCTAAAGTGCTGACTTCTATTTCCTCTTTGAGGGATATCTGACTTTCATCAAATTACAGCAGCTCTTTCTGAATATTTCATATCTGATCAAAGACACATAGTTCACACACACACACACAAGAAAAGAGACACACATGCTACCAAAAAGGCACTCACACATGCACACATACTCGCCATATACACATTTTTCTATGTAACTATCCTGTCTAGCCTGTGAGAAACTCCTGGAATAGAGTAGTGTCTGGCTGAATGTCTTTGGAGATGATTGGGTCTTTACGTATTTGCCTGAGTTTTAATCTGTCATGCTGAAATCTTTCCATTTGTCAGAAGACTAGGTGTGATTTATCCACATCAATACTTTAAAGGTTACTTTGGTTGTTGAGTGTGAAAGTGTGTCAGCTCCTTCACAAAAACGTTCTCAGCCTCACTGAAAAAATAAGGGCTCAAAGCCGGTCTTGGTTAGGTGGAATACAGAAGTTCTGCTTCTTTTTTTTTTTGTAAGAGCAAGTTCAAAGCAGCAGTTCGTGGGTAGAAGGGTAGAAGTCTTCATGAAAGATTCACAATCAGAAAGATTTAAAAGGTAGAGTCCTTCTGAATTGACATACATTCCTGCTGTGCTTTGTTATTTTCAGGATTTTTAAAGGGGATTCTTTTATTTAACTTTTTTTTTTACATTTGTAAAAATGATTATTCAACACAGATTGTTAGAATAATGGTGATATTCATGTAAATTCATGCAGTTGTTTAAGCAGACCATCATGAAAAATTCACATTGTGAGACTACAAATGTCTGACCTTAAAGGATTATCTCAAAAGTCCAACATTTTTGTGAATTTTTACACTCAAGTTTTAGATTGATTTACCATATTAAATCTAATACCATAAAAATGAGCAGGCAGAAGAAAAACACCTTCAGTGCTTCCATAAAAGATTTTAGCTTCTCTTCATCCATCTAAAGTGTAAAACACTTTGTCCTTAGTCCTGTTCATTTTGTGGTTTGAAGTATTGATAGGTGATACCTGTAGTGTGTGTGTGCGTGTTTTAACATTATTGATAATGGTTAGTGGGAGTGTCCTCTGGCCTGGTGTGAGGCTGTGTGCAGCTCTTGGCTCTGGGGAATGTGGACGCCAGCTCATTTCAACCTTGGCCCTGCTGCCTCTGCTGCTGCTGCTGCCGCCGCCGCCTGGATCATGAATAAAACATCTCTTTGACCTTTATCAGGAGTGTATTGGACAGTCCACCCCCGTCTCTTGTCTTCCTCTCTGCCTGTCTCCCTCTCCCTCTCTCATTGTCCCTCATGTATGCACACAAACACTTCTCCTTTTTCCTGCATTGTTTTCTAATATTTTACACACTAATGATGGTCCCTCCATTCGGTGATCGTGTTTAATAACCAAAACAATACCAATGTGTCTCTCCATTGCCATAAACATAACCGTATTGATGCGTAATATATATAGCTATTTGCAATATGTGTAGTTTAGTCAACATTCTAGCAGCGACAACGTAGGATTGTGAAAATCGGTGATCCTTTAGTGGCTCATTGTCTAATTGTGTGTTTGCGTGTTAATAAGGTGTCCAACCCAGAAACACCACCGAAGACAGCCAGACAGCCCCCGCTTTCATGATCCCCACTGGTCCAATCTGCTGACTGGCTTCTTTTACCTGTCTGTCGCCAGAGGCTGATGCTAAATGTCACTGACACTAAATCGCCTTTGTTAAGTCAAACCCCATTTTAATTGTGTCACCTGTGATTTGCGCCTTGCGTGCAGCAAATACCCTGTATCAAGAAAAGGCAGAGGCTTCACAATTTGCTGTGATGTGTTTTTTTTTTTTTGAAAACATTGAAGTGGAATGAAAAGTCTGACAAGCCCAATGCCAGCTTGGGAGGATTGTGATGTCTGCTGGCATTCCAGCGGTAATACCGCATGAGTGGAATGGGAATCAAATGTCTCCATGCTGGCACTCAACATATTGTTGGTCTCTTTGATTTAGTGTACGGCTTCCAGGAAAATGTCATCGCGTCTCTCCATTGTACAGACTTGACATATCCATTTTGCAACTGTAAAATACAAAGAAAAACAAAGCAAAATACCCGAGATGATGTCTTAATGCCACATGGACAGATTTACTATGATGCATTGCCGTCTCTGTGTGTGCCGGTGTTGCTTTAGTTACGGGCGCGCTGACGCCTTTCGTGTCTGTCTTTATGATTTTTAAATCTTTCCAAGTGATGCAGTTAATCCATCCACATTTATTTTGTGTCTTTACATTTGGCTCATTTGGACGTGATATTTAAAAAAGGCTTATCCTTTAATTTAGATGGCAGAAGAGATGCAGTCAAATGTAAACAAAATGACACAAATTCATAGACTCATGTCTGACGATGGCGAATCTCATCTCACTAAACAAAGCTGGGAGGGTGTGTGTTGTAGACAGGCAGTGGCAGCCATCGCTGGTGCCGGGTTCGACACCCAGTGACAAGAGAGAAGAGAACCTGATGGTAATCTAAAATAAATGATTTTCTGCTTTGTTTTCTGTGCATCAAACAGCAGCACAGTGACTTGATATTGTGCGTTGATAATGATTACAGCCTCACAATACAGCTAGTTTTAGGTTGTGTCACATGATACTGCATTGTTTACAGGTATTGTTTCTTGCTTACTTAAGAGTTTGCAAATCCGATTAAAGCCAGATTAGATATGTTTTGCATTGCTTTATTTTAGCTGAGGTCGCTGCTTCAACAATTAAGAACCTGCTTGTGTGTGAATATGTGTGTGTGTGTGTGTGTGCACAGCTCAGCACACCAGTACAGGGTTTTTGTCTTGAACTCTGACTTCAGGAAGTCCCTGGTCTCCAACCAATGGTGAAAGACCTCCCAGATACCCCTTCTCTCCAGTGAGGTGGAATACTGCCGACAGATTACCATATCATTACCATATCATTAGCATAACATTACTGCGGCACAGCTTGGCTCGCTGTCTACGGACGTGCTATCAGCTCATCGAGAGATTCAATCCGCTCCATACTTCCACCCTCCATCCCCTCCCCTCTCTCCTCCCTCACCTCCCTCTGTACACTTGAGGTGTGTTTTCCATCTGAGTAAAGCAGAAGTAATTGAGGTAGAGCACTGGATTTACCGGCTAAATGAAATCACACAAACGCTTCATGATCAGCCGGGGCCGCTGTCGTACACATTCAGAGAGCTCCTTCTCTGAAACCTCGTAGCACTGCACCCAATTCAGAATTTCTAATATCCTCTCAGAAATAGCCTCAGTCACATGCTAAGCTATGTCAAGCCTTACTCTGGCTGGATTACTCCAGGCTGTTATATTATGACCAGGTGCTGTGTGCGTGCGCTGGGCAAAAGGAAAAAAAGGCCGACCTGCCACCATCTTTTCCGTCGCCCCTTCCTTTCCCTTTTCTGTACCGTAGGGCACTCGGGGGCGCCAAAAGGGACACCAATCCTCTAATGGTTGGGAGCGAGGGCCCATTCCATTAGTCAAGGGGCCCAGAGTTCATCGCTGCTCCGCAGCGCAAGGAGGGTGGAGGAAGCGAAATGGAAGCAGGTGTTGGCCGGGGGCAACACAGAGGGCAACGTTGCACCAGCTGCATGCTGGGAAAATGCAGCGCTTTTTTTCTCCCTCATCTCCTCTCCTATTTCTATTTCCTCATGCAAGTACAGAAGCACACACCTTTTGCATGCAGCGTGCACAGCACACACACACAGACTCCCTATCACCCCCTTTTGTCCCCAATTTCATTCATTCCAGTAAGCTTTTCTCCATTTTCCTTATCTCTTTCTTTCTCTCTCTCAGCCTCACTCATTCACTCACACCTATCTCCATCTCTTTCATTTTCGCTCTCTCCCTTTGCTTACTGCCCACCCCTCCCCTCACTCCTGTCTTCGTACATACCTCACTCTCATTTGTAAATGGAGAGAGGACTTGACTGAGAAATATCTGGAGAAGAGGTGGCTTCCCTTCTAGGTGGGAAACTCTGGTGGAGATGAAGGGGAAGGAGGAAGAAGAAGAAGAAGAAGGGGGTGAGAAGGAAGAGAGAAATTACGCTACCACTCCCTCTCTTTCTCCTTCTCCTTCTCTCCCTCTGTCTCTCGCTCTCTCTCTCTCTCTCTGTCTCTCTGTGGGTTCAGATGATGTATGGCTGCAAAGGCCACATGTTGGCCATGTGATGGATTAAAGCACTTTGTAGGAAAATTACTGAGAGCGCCTCAGCACATCCGAGTCTAGCCCTTAATAAAACTCTCTTCAATATTGAAATGGAGAGAGAGAGGGGGGGGACACAGAGAGATAAAGAAGATAAAGGACGATGGTGGACACAAGAAGGGAGCTGTAGTAGAACTGCACAAACACTCTTGTGCACAGTGCTCCTGCAGGTGTATGGCTATACTGTTGCATGGTTTTTACCAGGAGCAAAAGGATATTCAGAATGAGAGATTCAATATAAACAGAATGGTTGCTCATTAGAAGCTTTGTGGGTGAATGTCTTTGACATGTCAAGCCGCTGTATAATAAGAGGACGTTGGCAAAAAATGCATGTACACAGCCATAAATTGAATTGTTTTGTCTTAACACACAATAATAGTTTGTAATACCTCAACCAAAGACTATTTGTGATATCCTTTAAAAAGCCATCAATCCCTATATGTTTCCACTTTAAGATGGACTGTGGAACCCCTCACACCCCCTCCCACTTCCACCATTGAGTTTCCTGCCAATACTGTAACCAACAAGGCTTAACTGCTCACCCCATTTAGCCCCTAGCATCCCCCTCCATCACCCAGCCCTCCTCCCATCTCCATTCTGCTTTTCCATAGTTGAGGCTGTGGAGGCCACAGCCCCTGTAGGGCTGTTAGTGTACACACCAGCTGCTGTTTTCTCCATAGGGTGGACTGCCTCACGTGGCTTTCACACACTGCTTCAATGAGTCTTGATGTCTGTGTTTGTTTTTGTTTATCTTTCATGCTTTTTTTTTTTTAAACTTCCATCCCTCCCTCTACTTTTGCTTCTCTCTCGTCTTTCTGTGTGTCTGTTGGAGGCTGTCAGTAGCAGTGGGGCATGCAGCTCCTGTGGAGTACTGGGAAGTCCCAAAGTCCAACTCTGTTGCACTGCAACCATGGTACATATCAGTTGTGTATTTTGTATTTTTTTTGCCTGCAGTGCAGGGATGACTTGTACAATAACATGCTATACTATTATATACAAAGTACCAATTTAATTCTAACTGAAGCTGATGGCTTCTAAAGCAGCTGATAAGTTTGCAAAAAAAATCTGCTTATCGAATCTGCTTGTTACTTTCAAATGTTGTTTTGGATTTTAATGTTGGACTTCTCAGTCAGTGCAATTTAATAATCTGATCTGACACCTAAAGAGACACAACAGGCTTTTCTTATCTATAGAAATCAATTAAAAAACAGATTAGGAATCCAAACTGAACCTGAGGAAAGACAAGGGATAACTGCCCTAAAGTTATGTATATTTTTTAATAGTAAAATCTCATCACTCTAGCTTCCAACTGTTGTGTAATTGCACACAGTTGCGCACAGAAAGTCGAATAAATTTCAGTGGTGTGAAGAAACTTCATCTTTATCCTTTTTTTCAAAGTTCAGCTGTTGGTTTATCAAAACTTTAAAATATGAAATTACATTCTAACAACATTCCCACAGCCGTCAACCCCTCTTCGTATACAGACATACTTCATGCAGCAGCTGTACTGTCATGCTAATCCTCCTCTTCATCAGTGATTTACACGAAGGTCATGCAGTGGAGAGATTCAGTTAAGCAACAGAGAACTAGAGATGTGCCTGTTGAATAGTCCTGTCTGTCAGCTTATACCTCTGCATAGAGCCTGAGTTGAATGGTGGAGTTGTCCTCCGTCTCAGTAGAGGGGGGCAGTAGGTCAGGGTGATATTCATCCATCTGTGCTCTGTCTGAGACCCGGGCTTCACGAAGTAGACCATGTTATTCTTAATGTGAAAACCTTCACATTTTCTGATTAGGAGATTCAAAAATTATTAGTTTTTATAGTTTTTTTTTTTTAAACTTTTGTCACAGGACTAAACCACTCTTTCCCAACAGTCATACACATAAACCAAAATTATACATTTTTGATTGATAACCAAATTCTGATAATCAGTCTCACCTCCTGCAGTCTTTACTGTCCACTGTTCATCCCAGTTCATGCCAAGCTTACTTAGGTTATTGTGCAATGATTCAAGCATACAGTATCTGTGTATGTGTGTGTTTGTGTTTGTGTGCATTTGAACACTCTCATGATTAGTGTTCTCAGTGACTGGCTGGCTGATGGGGTTGATTTGTCCGACAGTGCTGTGTGTCAGGCAGGCTCAGCGTCCGCGCTGGAGAACATGAGTGAAGGAGCGGATAATTGATAGTGACAAGGCGCTCCCAGCCTTAATTGCTGCTGGTGAATTAGATTACCTTTTCAAAGTGCCTTCATTAGCAGAGGGAGAGCCATACCAATGGTCCCCTGATTGGCCTCATATTGTTTTGCTGTGAACCTGCTCTGGCAGGGCACAAGAATGTGTCTGCGGATGTGTGTGTGTTTGTTTTGCTTGGTTTGAAATTGCTCACTAATTTTCATATACAGCTGTAGTGTGTGTGTGTCTGTGCATGTGTACATATTATGCTTATCCAGGGTCAATAGTGTCAAGTTGACAGATTTGTGACACATCAGTAACACATACAGCAGGAAGTGTCTTCCTATTTTTTTATTGCCCATTGACCGCTCTCCAATTTTAAAGGGTTAATTCAACCATATTACATTTTGTAACACAAAGAGTTAAAGTTGTACTTGTCCAAATTTATTAACAATTTAAAACTGTAATGCAATTACTGTAGATCACCTGTAGAACGTCAATTCACTGTACTATAGAAACCAGGATAGCGTTGCTGTTGGGGCGCACCGCTATCTAGTCAAAAGAGTTTTTCCAGACATCTTTAATATAAAAGAATTAAAGAATTCAATAAAACCATGTGAGGAACCAAATCTTGCTATCTCAGCTAGGCTGCCAGTGTTTTCAGCTTAAGGTGTGTCAGTGTATATTTTACATAGGATCAGCACCATGGAGAGCGCCACAGTCTGACCAGTATGGTTGTTTGGGAGAGTAGCAAACTTTCTGCATAGCTATTGTACAATACACCTCCAGTTTGAACTCAGTGGGGTTTTTTAATCATTTCAGTCAGTCAGGCCTTTAATTTAAAGGTAGGGTAGGAGATTTTGAAAACTCAGTGAGAGTCAGACAGATTTCGAAAGTAAACACACGCCCCTTTCTCTCGTAGCTCATCCCGAAGCCACGCCTCCCAACCAGTCTGTGACTTCGGCCATCATGCACGTACCTCTCTGGTGCATGCAGAGCAGGAAGAGAGTTACAACCAGGGGGGTCCACCCGGAGGATTGGCTGATGTTTTTAGGGTTTTATAGCTTCCATAGATGATTCATATTCTTCGTTTTAAAGCGAAACTGCCGAACTAATTGGTTGCTATCGGATTGTAAAGAGAAGTTACACTAATTTAACAAAAAGTGCATCAGAATGAAATCTCCTTCCCTACCTTTAACAAATTCCACAAACAGGGAAAGTAGTGAAGTTTCCTTTCATCCGTCTTAGTTTTAACTATTTTATGTACTTTAATGAGTTAGCATATTTATAGTAATTTGTCCTGTTTTTTTGACCTCCCCTGGTCAGTTAGTCAATCTGCAGAGAATTGTAGTTGGTAAATGTCTTTATTCAAACGCAATTAAAACACAACCATGTGTCACAAATCATGATGTTTAACACATTTAAAACTGTGCTCTGGTACAGTTACATTCCAACACTGCTCATGTCACCAATGAGACCTTGCACATTATGTTAGTCAGATGTTGAAGCACATATGTTCTCCAGTTTTCCAGATGCAACTATATGTATGAAAATAACACCCTAAAATTTAAAGGAAGAGCCGAGAGCAAGCAGGGAGCAAGCAGGGAAAGCAAAGAGGAGTTATCACTCCATGCAGAGGCGATGGCATGAGCATGCTCTTAGAGAGAGAGAGAGAGAGAGTTTCTTCCTAAGCTCAGGAGTCCAAAACCTAACACCCTTCATCCCCTCCAGCACCAGTTTCAGCTTCAGCCATCCTTCCTCATCCTATTTCCATATCTGTCTCCACTCACTGCTCCATCACCAGCCCCCAAGTACCCCAGCCCCAAAACACATTGGCATCCCCATTGACGTCTCATGCTTCATTCCCACCCAAGCCAGCCTGCAGCCCCCTGCAGAGTTAAATGGAGTGTGCCGGCATCAGGGGAGTCGCCTGTGCTCAGTTGAGCTCGGCTCAGCTGGGCTGCCAGCATTATAAACTTAGTGTGTGATTATTGTCAGAGCCAGACTCCTCCACCCAGGATGTCTGCGCTGATGGGTACAAAGTCAACGGGTACAGCCAGCCACGGAGGGAGGGATAGAAACTGAGGTGAGAACGGGGCGCAGAGATGGAAGAGAAATATTGTTGGTAGGGGAGATGAAGAAAGGTAACGGGTGTCGAGGGAGAAAGGATAGAAAAAGATAGAGGAAGGCGAACAAGCAGGAGAGGAGCAAATCATCAAAGGGAAGAAAGAGCCAAGCTGAGCAAGGAAAGACTGATGTACACCTATCGCAGCAGACAAAGACAAGGGAAGACACACAGGGAGTGATATAAAGAGGGAGAAGCAGAAGCATAATGTGCAGGAGAAGAAAGAGAGGCAGCAGGGAAATCAGTGGAGTACAGGAAAAAGTAGAGAAAGGGAGGGCGGATAGAAAAGAAAGGCAAGGAGAGAAATTAGAGAGAAATTTTTCAAGCGAGTGATGTGTGCTGTGATTGTTTTCTCTTCTCTCTCTATCCTCCCTCTCCTCTCTCTCTCTTTCTTCTCTCCTCTCTCTGTCTCGCTCTAAACGGTCGGGATGTGGCCTGTATCTGCCGGCAAGAAGGAACTCAATTTGGGACAATTTACTCTGCAGTCTCAGCCCTGATGCACCTCAGGGACAGAGAATAGAGAGAATGAAAGTGAAGGAAGATAGATAGAATCAGCAAGCCACACACACACACACACACACACACACACACAAAACGTGTGCCTTGCACACAATTGCCGCCGAGTAGATTTCACTTAGTTAGTTCTAACTCTCCCAGGCGGTCAATACGATTGAGTTTATAAGGCTTGGAAATGAAAAGCCCAGGATAAGGTTAGATAAACTGTGTGCTATTTGATTTTGGCCCACCTCTCGCAGAAAAACCCACACAAGACAGATGGCCGGAGGGGATATGCTGAAATCATGTTGTGCAAAGGGTCATATGGGTGATTAAGGCTGAATATGTTATGTGTTTTGACCCTCACTCTACCTGCAATGATAAAAAAAAATACCTGCATGATTTTCAAGTTTGGGGTGTGGAGTTTTCCCACAAATTGTTAAAAATAAACACTGTCAAATAAGAAAATGCTACATCAAAGTGTGTGTACTATTACAGTTTATGTAACCTTGTGTTTCTCTACTGGCAGGTTGGCAGCTTGGAGGGTCTGTACACCCTGAGGGACAGCAGGGGGCGCCCTAACAGAGCCACCTTTGAGGGCAGACTTACAACCACAGCAGGGGTAAGTGTTTATATAGATAAACAATTCTGAATAAAATAGCTCTCAAAAGTGACAGTGAATGAAGCTGCACAAGCCAAAAGAAACTACAGTAAGTTTGTTGTTGTGTTATTCTGGTCGTACTTGCACTCTGTGTAACACAGCAGGAAATAGATTTGTAACTACAGCAAATCAGAGCGTTCAGCTATTTAGACGTGACTGTTCAATACATTTAACATGGTGATGTCAAGGTGAATTCACACTCAGTTCTGATTTTACTCAGCATGTATATGCAAATGGAAGTTCATTTGGCTGGTGTTGCTGTTTTAATCAGGGTCTAGTGTTGATTAGCGGGAAGGATCTGGAAAAAAAAAGAATCAGAGCCATGTGGTGTGTAATGGCTAAGAGTTGTTTACCTTGCTTGTGTCGCTCGTGTGCCTGTTCCACCCAATATCACTTTATGCCCGCACCCCTCCCTCTCCACCTTCAGCAAGCCGTTCCGCATCACCCTCAGAGCCCACAATGCAGCAGCCTCCTCACCGGGCTTCCGTTGCCGGGGAAACGGTCACCCACGGAGACATCCCATGACAGCGCTGCGCAATAGGGCCGGGAGGGAAGAAGGGTCGGGGATGTGGCTTTGGCCCCTGCCCATTCTCCTGGGTGCACCAGACCTCTGGCCCTTCCCAAAACACACTTGCCCCTTCAATCACACACACAAAGCAGCAATCCAAAGCAGAAATCCACACATTTAAGGAAGAGAAACGTATGTACGAAAAGTAAAAGAGAGAACATCCCAAACTTTCCGATTCACAGTGATCATCTGAATCAATGTGCGTGTGATTAATTGAAGTAATTTATGCGCAATCTCCAGTGACTCCATGTATGGTTCATGATTTCATTAAACTGTAATTTTAATTACTTTTCCACCATCGTAACTTTAGGTGAAAATAAATTTTGCAGCCTCAAAATGTCCCATATTTTATAATGAGTCTTACATTTAATAGATTGCACAAATAATACTTTGGGATTATGAACAATTGCATATTTAAAGCAGCTGCTGTTCCACCCTCAGATGTCTTTGCATTCAGGTCTGTTTGCTGGGCTTGTTTCATTTTATGTGAATGAATCTGTCGCAGCAAAGCATCCATAAACATATCAAACTAAGACTTTAATTGCAGTTTTTAAGCGAGAGACAGCCCATATTGCTGACATAAAGAATGTATATGTTAGGTTCTAAGACCCAATTACACCGTGTTAGCTACAGTAGATGGCCTTCTGCCAAAGCTTTAGATACACTCCATCCACCCACCTCTGACCAGGCCTCTGTCTATACAAACCTGTCTGCTGTGTTTTTTCCCCCCTCTCTTTAAGTGGCACGCTGCCCTTTGCATTATGCAGAGCTCACCAATTACTGCATCATGCAAAGTTTAATAGACTGCAAGGTTGAGACCGAGTTAATATTAGCTTCATGTTGCGTAAACAGACTTCTGAGGTTAGAAAGTAGCGTTTGTAGTTTGATAAACTTGAAGCATCTGGTGAGGGCTTGAACGTGTTACTTGCCAAATCAAATGCATTTCTTTAAAATAGACCTGAGTCGCAGCACACATGTCACTTCCTGTGAAAGCACCGGTGGATTAATGGTGGCCCAGTTCCATTAAGCATCCCAGTAAGTCATGACAGTGACCTAGCATGTATAGCAGCCAGCATTCACACATCTGCATTTCCCCTACACCGGGAAGTGAAAAAGGGGCTTTGAAATCGTCGTGCAGCAAAAAAGTTAGATATACTTGATGCAAGAAGAACTAAACTAAGTGTTGTTTTACTCTGCTAGGCTCTCCGTGCCTTTATGAAACGAGTTTTGAAGTTTTCACGTGGAAAAAAAATCATTAGGACAGATTTATTTTTTGAAGCAATGAATGAAAGTCAGAAAAAAAAATCCTGGATATTATTTTGACATTTTTGTCTGATATTCTCAGACTTAAATTGCCTTAAATTGGATTGGACTTCAAGGTACTGTGCTCAGGTCAAACAACAGGAGTCCTGTTCAGATGTTTTTGACTGCATGGATTTAATATTTTTTTTTTATTCTTGACCACAATTTAAATGCTGGCAAACACCTAACATACATAAAAAGGAATTACAGATGGAACTAATATTTGTGGATCTCCTGCTTCATAATAATAAATTGTGTAACATAATAGAGTTGTTAAAAGACGGTAAAGTGTATTTTGCAAATTCTGGGCATTATCAATGCATTCAAAGAATATTGTCTAGTTCTTCATAAAGGAACCATTCACACTTGAACACATCAATATATGTATGTTCCACAACAGAAGAGTGCTCTAATGAACCTCTTGCATATATCAGCATGATGTGTTGCAGCTCCTGTAGCTCACAGTAAAGGGCTGTCTTTAAGCTGTCCATAGGAATGGTGCTGCGGCTCACATGTGGAGAGCTGTACTCCAACAACCTATTGTTTACAGCACTGACACACACACACACACACACACACATACACACACACAGAACAGAGATCCATGGTGGTTTCTCAGAGGAGGAGGAGGTTTAACCGCTGTGTAATCCTGGCCGATGCAGCCCTCTGTCAGCACGGCAACAATGAGCTGCTGTATTAATCGCACTGCTAATGACATAATTAGCAAGGCTGTGGAGAAACAGCTCAATGTAAACATGCAAGGGCCAGACCTGTCACACAGATAAGCACGTTATACACACACACGCATGCGTTTTAAACAGCTTACGTACTGTGCATATACAAAGACGGACACACACGAGCTTGCTTCTTTCTGTACTTTGTTTACTTTGCCTTTGATGACTCTCTGCCTAACTATCCTGCCTCTTGCACATTCATTCTAAAATACACAGACATGTCTCTGGCTGAACTCTGCATTGACCTTTTACAAAATGTCTCAGGTACTAACCCCCTGCCAGCATCTGACATACACACATTGGCCCCCGCTGGTGCAATACACAATTAACACACATACACAAAACTGCTCCACTCTGTACTATGTCACAGTTTTGTGACGTCCTTGTTTATTTTCTTTGTCCCTGTTAATGTCTGACTGATCAATCTAAGCTGCTGATGCACCTTGTTGTTACTTACTAGGAGTGGAACAGTTCAGAATATCCACAGTTCTGAGGTCAGATCTTTCTATTTTTTTTTTTTTAACTCTGGAAATACCATAGATCGGCATAAAATATGTAGCCTATATATATATATATATATATATATATATATATATATATATATATATATATATATTGGATATAGACTATCCAACATCTACCATATTTAAGAATCAGTTATTACATAGTCCCACTAAATGACGTCATTGCATAATTTCCATAATTGAAAGGGGTTTAAATATGCTATTTACATCTCGCGCTGTAAGCCATGATGGGACCAGCAGCGTCTTTGCACACAATTGGATGCAGGGGTGTGGGTCTCCTCTCTGACCTGACTGCGGCTGACACTGCTGCGCGAAGCTCCTGTGAGACTGAATGTCTGTGAGTGCTTTGGGTTGAGGGAGGAGCTCACGGTCGCATCCGCTGCTTGTTGAGGACAGTAACTGCGGAACGATACGTGCTTTCATTGTCAGTCTCCAAAAGTCACCAAATCGCTAGATTTCTTTTTAAATCTACTTTCGCGAAGTTGGTAACCAACTCCATGCCAGTGGGGGAAAAATTCCCCCCTGCACTACTAGATGCTCATGCTCTGACTGAACAAAACAACACGTACCGAACCGTGTGTCAGAGACATAAGCAGCAGGACCAGTGAGATGCTCTCATTATATAAACGTGTTAACTTCAGGGTCAGGGTTGAACGTAAACGTAGCCAAACAAGCTCATTTTAATTGTAATACATAGCAAACCAGTGTGATGTAATTATGTTTTTGCATAAACATATTAAAACAAATTAAACTAAGTAGAGTTGCATGCCCATTTTTTATTTGATTTTTGTTTTTGCTTAATGTTGTTCTGTACATCCAGTGCAGAGAAACACACGTTAGCATTGACATTAGAATGTGGTTGGTTTGTGGAATAGTGATGGAATGCATGAAGGAAGACTTTCAGGCACAGTTTCATACATTTATCTCTCGTGTGTTCAGTGAAAATCTGCGTGGATAGCCAAAAACTGCAATTAGTCTTACATGGCAGATGCCCAAGCTTATTTTGAATTGCAGGTCTTTGCATAATGAAAGGCTGTGCATCATTGTGCTGATATCTCACTAATTTACTCGAGATAAATTTGTTCCAGATTTCGAGACTGAATCCTACACGACAGAGAGAAGTTGTAGCCATTAACGTCAAAAATCTTGGACGACAAAGTTTCATACTGTTGCACTTAAAAGTAATAAAATCAGACAGAACAGAAGGCTAGCTGAACAAATACTGCACTGTCCCGAGCACTCACTTTTATAATGACTACATCTGTAAGCAGTAACATTAGGACATGATGTAAGCATTGAGGATATCAGGACCCTGAATTAGCTAAAGGGAATCCAGCCATAAGTTGTTGTATTAGTCACATGTGCTTTGAGGATTATCAGTATCTGTATAGTTTGACCTGACTTTGGACCTAATCTGTTCTCATCCACATCTTATTCTAATAAGGTCTTTCATGTCACTCTTCAGTGCTTAGAACATAGCTGCTAACTGATTTGCAAACAAAATGGCCACGAAGTGAAAATTTTTATTTTCAAAAACCTCTCTGACACTAAAAGAATCCAGGCTTGTGCACATCTCAGTTCTGTTGTTTGGTTTTACAGTAGTTAGGCACTTTAAATGTTAAATTTTCTAAGTAATCCATGCTGCCTATATGAGGCAGATCATCTCAAAAACAGGTGGTGAGTTTGGAAGCATTGTTAAGCTAGTTTTCACTTGCTTAGTTCCATCTTGATCCTACAGATGCTCTCTCTCTCTCTCTCCCTCTCCCTCTCTCTCCCACCCACTCTTCCATCCACACAGGACAGAGAAAACATTTGAATTTTCCCTCAATGCTTCCTCACTGTTGAGGCGTTTGTGTGTTTTTTTTTCTCCCTCTTCTTATTTTTTTTTTTTTTTTTTAAACTCCAGTCACATCCGCAATCCCGCGGCCCTATAAGGAGCTTTCACGCTTTTTGGTTTGCTTTAGATGTTTAATACCCCCTCTCTTTTGTGTCAGGGAGCCGGAGAGGCGTTAAGAAGCGCTGATAAACCCCACTTAGATCCCTTCCTGGCCCGTCACCCTGGCCTGCCGGGCCGCTTTAGCAGGGAACTGATCTGTGACGGCCTGCCACTCAAACTGAGCACTTCTGAAGGCTGACACAATGGAGTGAGCAACACACCAGAGGGCCCAGGGGTGGGTGGGGAGGAGGGAGGGGGAAGAGAGTGAGGCAGAGGAGGGAGAGGAGGCCAAGAGGTGCCCTAAAAGACAGCTAGAGTAGGGGCCAGAGTGTATCTCCCTGTTATCTATTTCCTCTCTTTCAGTTTATGCAGTCCCCACCCCTCCCTTTGCTTCTTTGCCACTGTGGAGCTCACACTCTTTCACTGTTCATCCTCTTGTCTACGGTAACACACACACACACTCTCCTCTGTTGTTTTTCTCTCCCTGGTCAGAGCTGTCAGTCTGGCAGCTAGAGATGAGAGATTGGATGAAGAGGCAGTGAGTTGCTGTGTGTGAGGTGGGAGGGTTAAGAACCAGATAGGAATCAGCAGTGCAGTGCAGGGCCTGCTGACGGTGGGTCATGTGGTGCATTCAAGTGCTGTGTGGCACAAAGGGTCCGGCCAGGGCCAGGCCGACGAAGCGTCAGGAAGCACAGCATTGAGATTGACAGGCAGAAGCAAGGGTTGTGGTGGCGGCGGCGGCGGTGGTGGGGGGGATGTGGCCACTGTCGCTGCCATTGCCATCACTTTCCCATGGGGCTGTGGGTGGGTAGTGAAGCCCAAAATGTCAGCGCTGATATCTGTGCAGCTCGGCTCGGCTATCACACCGCTGCAGCTGCCTGCCATCCACCGCATCCACTCATTCATACAGAGACATGGGAGTATTATGTGCACACACACACACACACTTTTCTTTCTGTATTTCCTCAGCACCTTCCTCATTCATTCACCTCAGGTCTATAGAGTTGCACACATATTCTTCATGGGATGTCTTTAAATACACATTCACACACATTTTGACTCCTTCCATCTTACCGCCTTCTTTCCTCCTCCTCCTTCTCCTCCTCCACACATTCACATTGTGCCTCTGTCAGTTCTACCTCAGCTGTTCAATCATGCAGTTGCTCTGCTGCTCGTTGGAAAACGATTTTTCCAAACAATCTTATGTTTCATGCCTTTGTCTTTTCTCACTGATCTCAAACCTTTTTCTCTCTGTGTGCTCCTTTGTTTCTATTTATCACGACTTTTATTTTGAAAGAACGAATGTCATCTGCTTGTGTTTGATGCTGAAGTTGCAGCAGCTTACTTTGTATTGCAACATGTGTTGGGTAAACATGAAAAGAGTTCTGTTCGTGAAGTGTGATGTCAGTTTTCAGTGTAGTTTGCACGTGACTGTTCATTTATTTATTTTTACATTGTGTGTACTTTGTGTTGAACTTGGTGTGTGTGTGTGTGTGTGCCCTCTGTGTCACAGTTGGATGATGAATGTGCTGACAGTGGAGGGGTCAGTGTCACAGACAGTGCGGTCAATTGCCCCTCATCCCCCGAGTCTAACCTTGAGCAACACTCCCTATAGAGTCTCAATCTGCCATTAAGGTCCACGCCTACACACACACACACACACACACACACTCACACACATTCCCCAGTGAGCATGTGCCATTAGTAGCTGGCAGGGCCTGGTTTGACAGAGAGCGATTAGCTCCCTATCATGTGTATTGATCACTGTGTTCTGGCTGCTCCTCCAGAGGAGGGGCTAGGGGCATTTAACAAGGCAGTTGGGACACACACACACACACACACACACTCTTACTGACATCCCTCTTCATCAGCATGTATATACAGTGCATGTTTGCACATGTGTGTGATAGTTTTGGTAACTTTTTCAGAAGACATCTTTAAATTTACACCAGGGTAAGCTAGACAGAATAAAAACTAGCACAGTAAGAGGTGGGGATGGACTTATGTGTGGGCAAAATGGTTTAATTATCGATTATCTCAGATGGGCTGCATCTTCTACGTCCTCGTATTTGTTATCAAAATTGAGAAGAAAAACGTTTTTTTTTTATAAATGTATATTTTTGTCTAAACTTTGACTTAATTTTCTGCAGCCTCTGTATAATGAAGGGTTAATGTTAACTGTACAATAGCCTTCTATACTCAAGTTAAAGCTGCATAGACACGTTTTATCATCCATTACATCAAACGCTTCTCAACTAATTTACACTAAGTTGATTTAAGCCTCCGTCTTCCACAGAGTGTTAAATCAGATGTCTGATGATGAAGCCTCACTGGACTTCACCAGTTGGATTGTGCTACTTTGTGAGATTAGACTACTCACAATACTAGTATAATGCAGTTAAATGTATATAATAAAGAGAATCAGTTAAGAATGTACAGAATAAAGATCAGTGCTGCCCTTGTACCTGTGGATGCAGTGATCTCCCCGCCCCTATATTGACAAAATAGCTAGACTAGGCTGATCTATGCTGTTCAATTCTATATTTGCAACACATGCTTGTGCGTCAGCAGCAAATGACTCACAACAAGCACATAGAGCAACAACATGGAGCTAAACAGTCAGCCACATGCTGGTATTCTGCTCTTTCTATGCCGTCAAGTTCAACAGTTAGTACGTGCAACATCTGCAAAGGAAGTGTTATTGGATGAGCATCAGGTACCAGCTGATAAATTCAGATCTCTACAAAGTAGAAATCATATTCTGTAATTATTTACACTGAGCTTATTATGTTTAAAACATCTTAAATTAGCATAAATCAATATGTTCTGCATAAAATAAACAGCAGTTTGATTACATTTTGCGATCTGTGCACTCATCACGCCTCTTCCTGTCTGAGCCTTTTGCACATAATATTGCAAATGTAGCGTTCTCAGCTTTAACAGCTGTCTCCTCTGGGTAGTTGAGACCAGCTCCTAGCTTTTGTTAATTGAGTCTAATTGAAGAACATGAAGGGGGAATAAAGCCAGCAGGCTTTTAGGACATAAAAAACTGCAGCCGCCTCTCAATAGTATTTATTTTCAACCTCTTCCACTCTGATTTAAGTGTAAGAGGACAATAGTGGCCTGACAGTGATGTGTGTGTGTGTGTGAGTGTGTGTGCGCATCTGTGATCTGTTGTTTGATTTACTGCGCCCACCTTCACAAGGACCAGCCTCTTATCAGATCAAAGCTGCGAGCAGCGGCCTATGAAAGAAGTTGTGTATGTGTGTGTATGTGTGTGTGCATGTGTGCTGCGGAGGACAGAGGTGTAGGTGAGGCGGGGGTGTTTTTGTTGCTTTTAACCCAGGACAATGGGACTGTAAAGGAGAGAGCAAGCGAGCACTCTTTGAACTAATGAAGAGGAAACCTTTTACTCTCCTCCATAAAGATGCCCAACTCTGGCCGTGCTATGGATTTTCCCTCTCTTTCAAAGTAGAATGAAACAGAATAGAACAACATATTTTATTTGCTCCGTGTCTTACACCGTTTCTCTTTTATCCTGATAAATCCTTAATCCCAGACAAAAAGCCACGCAGAGCAAAACCAAAACTGAAGGTTGTTAGAGGTGTGGTATGAAACGAACACCAATAGGTCAAAATGTATATGTTTCATCGTCAATTTAAGCGACAAAGTTTAAAGCTTATATCTAAAAAATGCAGGATTAACCCTTTGTTTTGTGATATTTGCAGGTTCACTGGGTTCAGAGGCAGTACAGTCGTTATAGAGACAAACGGGCTCCTGTAGCAGACCAGGGTCAGGCTAACGGTAAGTTTCAGCTTCTTTTTATAATGCTCAAGCAACTGAAAATCATATTTACTGACCTTCAGTGATTTAAAAGCCCCTTTAATCTATAGTAGTCTTCCCTGATGTTGTATATCCATAACCAATAATTACATTAAATAATCATATTATCGTAAGTTTCTGAAGCTCCGTTTTGAATCTCGATGTGTGTGTGTGTGTCCACCTAAAGTCCAAATACAGGCAGACAGTCGCAAACAAATAAACAAACAACAAATAATCACCTGTCACTCATAATTATGTATCCTAATTAAATCAAGTGTGTTATCAATAAGTCACGAAATGGGAACTTATCAATAGAGCCTATTTTTTTTGTATCAGGCTGTTAAATGTTTATTTTTGCGGTATAGTTGGCCATCCTCATGTTGGCCTCTTCAGGGGTTGACTCATTTTTGGAGCCAGCCCCCTAGAGGTTGTGGTATGAACTGCAATTATTAACACTTCTCCTGGCGTCATTTCTATAGGTTGCCATTTCATAAGAACATATTAAATAAAGGAAATATAAACCTTCATATAGTACATATGTAAGAATCAGAAAGTGTGTGTGTATGACCTCATCACTCAAAAAAATGCATCCATAATGAGTTTTTTGCTCATTGCTGTGATATCATTGCTGGGTTTGATTATAGCTGGAAACCATTCAGACTGAAGCTATGTAAGAATTCAGGGGCTGCATGGTTGTGTTAAACCAAGTGTTGTTAAATGAGATGGTCTGGCTGAAGAAGGATTTTCCATTTCCATCACCAGCTGTCACAAATTGCTGCTGCTTTAATAGAAACATGCATGAAAATTAAGCTGTAAGAACAAAAGCTGTGGCTCGAAAATGACGAGACGAGCAGCAACAGATTTTCAGGTGCTCCAGTTGTCCTTATTATGAACAGAGGAAGTAAAACTGAGAAATAAAAATGTCACTAAAATCATGCTTTAGTGAAGGAAATAAAAAAAACTACCACTTATTGGTGTTTTTCACAGGTTTGGATAGCTGCACACAAAGTGTAACAAATTAGTCTGCAGTGTTGGAAACACTTCCAGCATGGATGTGTTTCCAATACAAGAAGACCTTTCAGTATCTTACCTGCTTCAATAAACCTTCAGTATTTATCTTTATTATATTCACTGAGTAATATTTAATAGGACAATTAGAATACGATTATGTTAATGCTCCACACTGGATGAGATAGGCTCGTGTTAGGGAGTTATTCTGGTCGGGCATGTCATGCTCTGGAATCAAGTTCCTTCTTGTCAACACTTATTTTACTCTCAAATCAGTCCAGCTTATTAATTTGTTGTGTTGTGGTGTGTGAGTTAACACAACACTGAGTACTTAACAGAGCAACAGAACAGCAGAATATCATAAGTAAAACTCTTATTGTTGCCTGATGATCACATTTCCTTAAAATTATGCCAAAATATTTGACATTACCTGGCTAGACTGTAAGAGAGACAACATTTCTAATGGGTAGCAACATCAAGTCCGCTCATACACACTGCACGTGTGGTGTGCTGTGTTTGCAGTAGGATGTACTGGCTCACGTCCTGCTGCAGTGTTTTCTCTCTCTCTCTCTCTGTCTCTTTGTGTGTTGCCATCCTCACAGTGTCGCTCAGCCTCTGTGCTGACAGATGATATAAAAGCAACAGAGGGAGAGAGAAAGATGAAACAGTAAGGAGATGGTGGATGAACACTGCAGCTGTGCGTTTATTCTCATGAAGGGGAGAAGGAAAAAAAAAAAAAAGAGGAAGCGCTTTTGGCCAATGTGAACTTTTCAAGTTTGAATGTATTTTTGGATTGAAGCTGCCAACGTTCAATGAAGTCTGCCAGTATTAAATATCGCAGCTATGACCATCTTCATGCCAAACACTGTTTCTTGGCAGAGTGAAAAAAACGCCTCATTACGAGAAGTTTATTGAAATACAAAAGAATTATAATAATGGAAGCACTAGTCTATTGTTTTAGTGGTTTACAGAAGTCATAGCTGTACAGAATGGAAAGATTGATATAGAAAGCAGACGTTTGGATTTATTTTAAAATGAATTTCAGTAGATTTTCAATGGATAATGTTGGAACAAGTAGTCAATCAGAAAACACATTCTGTAATGCTGCCTAATCCTTAATCCATCAACCTGTATGCAATGACTCGCTGCCTGCTTTGCTCAAAAAATATTTGCAGAATTGCTAATAACACCTTAGATTTTTTATATCAACACATGTATCTACTCTACTGTATGCCCTTCCCTATGTCATTTGTTGATACTAGTCTGGTTGTCACTCTCTCTCTGTCTCATACCTTGTGGCTCTGTTTGGTTTATTTCTAGGTGCAGCCAGAAGCAGTTTATTCTGTGTCTGTTGGTGCCGCCTGCTAGAAATACAACTCAAACCCATGAGATCAATTCATTGTATAGAATAGAAAAAGAATTAGGAGGGCTGGCCAGGATGCATGTTATTCTGAATTTGTAGCACAACAATAAGTGAGCTTTAGCGTGAGGTTGAGATTGAGCCATGCTAGCATGCTAGCCATGCATCCCTTGATGTTAGTGCACAAACATAGCATATGTTTAGTATTAAGCATAATATTGTTTTTTTGTGTTTTTAATTAACCATGAAAGTAAATTTCTATATTATATCTTTCTATAATGACTTGACAAAAAGTATTTGTGAGTCGCTGCTTGTTAATCATAGCTTCAGCCTACTCTGGTTCTGCGATGGGAGGGGCGGCTAATTTTAAAATATGTGTTTTACACTTGCTAAGACATGGTCCCTAATCAGAATGTATTAATGTAATGCAGCTGTAATCATTTGGTTCACAGGAGTACTGAACCATAGGAAGTTGTGTAGCAAATCAAATGGTTCAGGATCAAATTACCTCTAATTAATACTGATGCTTGAAATATATTCCTACATGTCCGTGTGCAATGTTTTATTCCAGTCGGTTCAGAAAAAAGAGGCCAGTGTGATGTTAATTAATTTGGCAATACATACAGTAAATTATTACCAACTGATTCATATCCATCATATATATAAGAGGGAGGGAAAAAAAGTGAATGGCAGTTAGATGGAGAGCTGTGCACGGGTGGAGGATGTGATGAAAGAGAGAGAGAGTGAGTGTGGCAGTGAGAGTAACATGAACAGCACAGAGTGGAAGGTACAGGCCTTGATGAGCTGATGGCACAGCCACAGACAGCGAGCCAAGCTGCGCCACGGTAATGAGATGCTAATGAGATGCTAATGATATGCTAATCTGCCAGCAGTATTCCACCTCAGTGGAAAGAAGGGGTAGGGGGGGGGGGGGGGGGGGTTCATGGAGGCCTTTTGCCATTGGTTAGAGACCAGGGATGTCCTGAAGTCAGAGTTCAAGACAAGAAAAAGCAAACTCCACACACTCATACATGCATGATATATCTGTGTGTCTGCAGGTTCCCAGAGGACAGAGCCTGCAACTGACAGGCAGCCTGAGGAGAATACGAGTGACCAGACTCTCACCTTCAATGACCCACTGTGGCCCATGCAGTGGGAGCTGGTGGGTGTAATTACGTGTGTGTGTGTGTGTTTGTGTGTGTTCATTGGTTTTTATCTGGAAGTCTCCCCTCTCTCTTCTTGTCTTCATGTTGAAGGATGTTCCTCTGACAGGCGTAAGTCAGGCAGGCTTTCATGTGTAACTGGAGAGAGAGAGGGAGATCATGGAGAGGGAGAGAGAGGAGGTGAAGGGGGTTGTCCATGTTGAACTGAGACAGATGTCGGAGATTGATGAGGCTCAGAGCAATACTGACACACAACTGGGCTGCAACAACAAGACATGCTCATCCCTTCAGCAGTCTTGTTCAAGCTGTTTGCCCAATATGTGGATGTGAAACCTTAAAGAGGTAACAGACAGTATGGCTGTGTGTGACAATGCTGCTCTGCTGTCAAACTCTACAGATTAGTCACTGTGTTTTTAATAATGAATTTTTATTACAACTTATCCATCATTACCAAATTGATCTAACAACATTAAGTATATATATTAAAAATATGAATATATTTTGTATTCTCACCATGCACGAGTGCAATAATTTAAGTACAATATGTTTTTCTGTGTAGATCCACAACTTACAACCATTCAGTTTTGGTGAGTCTGATTTTGATTATAATGTACCGTATTTTCCGGACTATAAGTCGCACTTTTTTTCATCCTTTGGCTGGGTATTTGACTTATACTCAGGTGCGACTTATATATGAAAGAATATACAATTAGTTACCCTTGTGTCCTGACGTCCCATTACATATAATGGTAGCTGTTCTGTCCCTCTCCTGACGGTTCTCTTCCACCTCCAGTTGTCCACACTTTGCATTCCGAGCATAGGTGACGTGCATGTTCATGGAACGTGTGCTTGCAGCTGATAGGCCAACAAGTCGCTAATTCCAGACAGCTATATGAGCACACGGTAGTCTGCCTTTTACTCTTTTACAGGATGTTTATAGGAATTTCTGTGCGGTAAGGCTAATCATTTCTCTGCCTGAGAACTTATGCGTGTGTCTCACTCTGCAGCCGCACCACTTAAGAGGAATTCAAGAGGCAACGTTATGCTAAAAACCTAGTGATTTACGCTGGTGCAACTAATAGTCTGGTGCGACTTATCTATGTTTTTTTTCTTTATTACGCATTTTTTGGCTAGTGTGACGTATATTCCGGTGCAACCTATAGTCTGGAAAATACGGTACTTCTGATTAAACCACTTGATGAAGATGAATTCTTCAACACACAGGCTCAGCAGTTGGCAGTAAGAAGTATGAGCACAATTATTATGGCCTTAATTGTTTTTTTTCACATAGGCAACAAATTAAACCAGCCCAATAAATCCACACATCAGTCCATATTTTTAGTAATAAATGGCTAAAATAAATTAATAAAAATAAAATTGAACAAAGTTTGTTTTATGTCAACTACAATATATGAGTAAAATGCAACATATAGTTCATCAGTGTAGGTTTAAATTTTCAGGAAGCTCACGGTGCTTTCTTGGTACCAAGAAGAGGAGCTGACGTCACTGGCTGCTTATGTAAATCCTGACAGATACCTCTTAGACCTTTTTCTGAGTTTATTATTCAAGCATATACTTTGCACAATAGCATAATCCCTTTCACCAAATTGTAGTTAACAGCGTCATTTTAGCCTTTATTGTTTATAAATCTCTGGTGCGGCATCGCCTGTGATTCACACTCACACCCTGCAGGGCTGGAGCCAATCCACACGATGGATGGTCTTGACTGACACGTGAGGGTGTAATCTGGCAGAGTGAGGAGGAGGAGAGGCGGGGTCAGAGATTCACCACAGCAACCAGCAGCAGGCTGATTGACACCTCAGCTCTCAGGGCAAGATGGAGGGGCGAGAGTCAGGACGGGGGCGGAGGGTGGGAAAGACATAGAAGAGAAAACATGGGGGAATATGAAGCAGGAGTGACGGTGTGAATTGTTGTGCGGTCATTCCTCAATTTAGAAAGTTTATCACTAGATTGTTAATGAATTGTGTGTGTGGAATAACATTTAGAGGGACACTAAACAGGTAATGATGTATAGTAAAATTTAACAATATATTAATAGATGAATAAAAAAAAGAATATCTCTCTCTCTCTCTCTCTCTCTTGCTGGCCTGCTCGCTCGCCCTCCTCTCCTGCTTTCATTCTGTTGTGTTTAATCAGCCTCTGGTGGACGTAGATATTGATTGAGGGTCAGTAATCTGCTCAGGGTTGGTAGCCTGCCAGGACCAGACAAGTGTGTGTGTGTGTCTATGTATTCTAGCCTGGTGTGTATGTTCCCAAAAACTGGTGTGTACATGATGGGTGAGTAGTACACACACACACACACGAGGCAAGTGGAGGCTATTGTACCCTTGCTGAGGCTGAGTTCAGCTCCTTCATTTAAAGCTGCTGAAATCCATATAGCATTCTGAACGTACTTGTTGTGGATGGAGTGTGTGTGTGTGTGTGTGTGTGTGTGTGTGTGTCTGTGTGAGAGAGGACAAATGTGTTTGTGTGCTTTTGCTGAGGGGCAGCTTAGATAAAGGCAGAGCAGCAAGAGATTGTTTTGTTGTTGTTCTGTTTACATGGGTGTATTCTGCATAGAGAAAGTGTGAGTGTGTGTTTGTCTAGTGCTCTTTGTTGCATGAACTTTTCACAACTCTCCTAGCACATGTGTTCAAGCATGTGTGTATGAATATGATTCTGTGCACTGTGTGTGTGTGTGTGTGTGTAAAAGCTTGTGTTGTTGGTTATCACTTCATGACTTTGTGTTTGAAGTGAATCAGCGTTCAAGATGCTTCTTTGTGGGCTTATATCCAAGTTCACAAAGGTGTGCATGTGTGTGCGCAGGAGTACTATGTGCCTGTGCTGCTTGTGTGTGTGCGTGTGTGTGTGCTTGTGTGTGTGTGTGTATTCTCCCCAGGGCTGGTCCTTGTGCTCTGGTGGACGTTAGCCGGCTAGCTGCCTCAATTCATCTGCTTTATTCACATGCACTACAAAGCATTGCTGCTCCCCAGATGCAACCCCCAAACACACATACCAACACACACACACACACACACACACACTAACCCCCTACTGAGCTATTTTTTTCAGTGTGCTTACTCTCCCCCCCCCTCTCTCTTCATGACGATAACAACAACAGAGTTGAAGCCTCTTGAAACACTCACTTTGAATATGAAATTGGTTGGTTTGTGTGTGTGTGTGGGCAGGAAGGTTTTGGAAACTGCTTACATTTTTTGGTGAAAGTGAACTCACCATCTTTAAGTGTGCGGTTTGTGAACACTGAAGGTGTATTCAAGTCATGCATGCAAGTATTTGGTGCCTCTAAGTTCTCATGGGAGCTGCAGCAATGGTTCTCTTGCCGTGCCGCCATGGTGGGGTTGTTGCTCTGCAGCAGTGTGCTGATTTATGTGTGTTTGTGTGTGTGGGTGGGTGGATTTGTGGTTTGAGGTGCAAGGATGAAAGATCTGTCTGTGTGCCTCGCCCATGAACTCTCTGGGCATTTTTTTTTTCTTCAGAGGACGAGTAGATGTTCTCTCATGTGACTCAAGTAAATATGTTCTTGCACATATAACACTGATGCTGCAGCAAGTATAACCACATACACAAGAGACCAGCATTAGTAGGTTATTATACACAGTGACAGGAAATGGATAACAACAATTCAGCCCTCCATGTTTGCACCATGGACAATCACATTTTGATAAATGAGACGTTTTAATGAGAAAAATGCAGAGTAGAAAAGCAATGCTATAATGCCGGAGTTTTACATGTAAGTGAACAAGAATTACGCTGGTGAATTTAGTGGAAAAGTTCTCATTTCATTACAGTTTTAATCAGAATCAGAAATACTTTATTGATCCCAGGGGGAAATTGCTTGCATTCCAGGTGCTCCATGTATACTCAAAAAAACAGGTTAGAAATACAAAATAAGGTAAAATAGTAAGAGTAGAATAAAAATAAAACCTAATAAAATTCTAAACATTAATAAACATTCAAGTTAAATCCAGGCAAGTGAAAACTGAGTCATATATAATACAACTTTCAAACAATCTTGCAGTGTCTACAATAAATCCAATATGGATATAATTAACAAGACAGTGTGTTAGATCAGATAAAAGAACTGATTTGATGGTGAGGACATGTGTAGCATAACAGTAGTTGTTCTGAAAAGTACCTAAGAAATATGTTGATAAAACAAAACAAAACATGCCCTTAGCCAGGGTCCGCATAGCAAGTTAAAGGATCGATATACTTTTTATTTTTTGCATTATCTTATCACATAAAGCCCACTGAATCCAGCTTTCTCTCAAGGTAAATCCGGGATGTGTGGGGTGTTGAATAAGCAAAGTGGACCATATTTCTTGCTGTAGGTCTAAACTGGCTTAGCTTTGCTCCTTCCCCACAGGGAGTCACAGTTTTACTGTGTTCTGTGGCCCATCACTGGAAAAGTCACTTCCATTAGCCATACGCACATGTGGATGTCTATGACATGGATGCAAACCATTATAATTGATGTATCTGCAGTAGTACAGTGCAAGTTGTAATAATGGTGTTTTTTTTCTGTGTGTGTGTAGTTTACACAAGGCGAGTACAACTCCAGTGGGTACGACCTGAATGTGATGCCGGCTTGGACGAACAACATTACTGGAAGTGGAGTGGTGGTCAGCATCATAGATGATGGTGAGTCTGACGTCACAGCAGCACACACACCTCATCATCCTCCTCATCCTCTGCTCCTGTAGTTTTTAACCTGCTAAAGGTTTTAGATTGTTGAATACTTGTCAGGTTTAATGTGATGAAGCTCAACTCCTGGCCTTGAGTGGAGAAGGTGAATGATTTATGTTAGTACCACCCACCACCACCACACTACCACCGTCATCTTCGTCTCAGTCACGCCACAATGAGAATTCATTTCTGTCTGATTGCTGGGATATCTGGCAACAAGGGAAATGAGAGAGCGGCATCTTATGGGCTCATTCATCAAGAACTAATTGAAGCCTCACTAGTCTCAAGTGCTGATAGAGCTGGAGTAGTTGTTGGAGTGTGCTGTTTTGTATGTGTGTGTTAAAGTGTTCATGTGGCACTTTCTAGTTTTTGCATTCAAGTGCCTCTGACTCCACAGTTTGTGTGTGAAAGTGACTGTGTTCTTAGAAATAATGTGTTTGTGTGTGTGCACGTGTTGTGCTCTTGTATACATGTGTGTCAGTTCTTAACTTCTGTGTCTGGTTTTGATGAAGGATGCTGTTACTGTGCTGAATCACTGTGGACAGAAAGGCTCGTCTCTGCTCTGCATCCTCTGTGTATATGCATGCGTGTGTGTGTGTGTGTGTATGGGCTCCAAGGGGTGGAGGGTGGATACAGAATGAGAAAGAAACTAAGTAGAGGAAGGATACAGAGGGAAATGTCAGGAGAAAGCAAGAGCAAAAAGGATTCAGAGGAGGAGGCGTATGTGTTAATGTGTGTGTGCGTGTGCGTGTGAGACAGAGAGTATTAGACTTGCACCACTGAATCTCCTTTCCTCTGAGGCTATTGTACTCTGCTCCACCTCTCTGTATTGATTCCACTGGGCAGGAGCTCCCTAACTCTTTCTCTTCAGCTCTCCTCCTCTTCCTCTTTCCCTCTACCTTTTTTTTCCTGTTCCCTCTTTGTTAACGAGGAGGTGACTTTTTCCTCTCTTTTTTTTCCCCTCTCCTCCCCCTTTTTTCCTTCCTGTCTCCCTCCCTTCACCCCCTTCCCCTTCTTTCGCTTTTGGACAGTCTGCCTCTCACAGCTGAAGGATCATGTACATGCTCACCTTTAGCCACCTTTCAATCGATGCCTATTGATTTTAATATCACAATGAAATAAATTATTTTTCTTTGAGTGAAAGCGCCCCCCCCCCCCCCCTCCACCTCCCTCTCCTCCACTGTCCTTATCTATCTATCCATCCTTCAGTTCAATCCCTCTGTTTTAGAGGTAATTTAATTGGCATCTGAGGCCGGTCCTCTACAACAACCGCTGAATCACATTCACCTTGCCACCTTCAATTTGAGTGCCTGTGTTTGGCCTCGCTGTGATGCTACTCTTTCAGACAGTTGCACCATTAGATATATTTGCATCAGCTTTCTTCTACTGCTCTACTTAGTGGACTATTGTATGACCCCTAAAATGCTGATGGCCCAATAAAACAAGGGGCTGTGTTTATTAACTGTATGTGCATATTTATGTCTGTAGGCCTGCCTTTTCTCTCCTGTAATAACTATTAATAACCAGTAGAACTCAATGTATCCCAGAGTTTCTACATTATCTCCATGTTAAAGCGGCTGGTGTCTTCAAATTGATGTGCTGACCATAAATGACATTCTGGGAGCGTTTCTGTATGTAAATGAGCATGCACATGCCCAAGAATATAGAGAAGGTGAGATTTTTCATACCATTTGATATCTTGTTTGTGTTTGCACATTAAATGTGATGTATAGATTGAAAAATGAGTCCTATGGACTGTTTTTTATTACAGGAATTAAGCTGTCATGCGCTATGTACGTCAACATAAGCAGTGCTCATTAGCCTGTCATCAACTGATTATGACTGATAAGTAGGTTAAGGATATAGCTTCATCAGAGAAATCACACACACACACACACACACACACACACCCACCTACCTTATCCCCTTTCAGTACTGTGCAGTGTCCCCATCTCCCATGGCCCCAGTCAGCCATGATCAGGTGGCCCAAAAGCACTCCCATATTGATCTGCGCTTACGCCATGGTCATTACATGTCATTGGTACATGGAGGCCCACAGGGCACAAAGTAGACTGAGGGATGGATGGATGGATGTTTGAAAATATAGTGAAAGAAGAGCAATATCAAAAAAAATGTCTGATTGACTGTTAGGATAGTATGTAAACTATATGGTAAACATCAATTTGAGTATTCAGCACTGTACTCTGAAGCATTTCTTCTTATTTATGGTTCAGTAAGAGACCACGGTGAATTGAGGGTAGGATTTTATAGTTGCACCTTGAAATGCAGTGCACTGAGGGGATATTGTAAGCCTAATCCAGATGCAGAGCTGTATTTATGCTGTCAAACTGTATGTGTTTATCCGTGATGTAGGAGGTGTGATAAAAGATTTTATGGCTGATTACGAAGGCTTACGTAGCCACTCTCGGAGGCAGAGCTGTATTTTTGATATTCTACAGCTCACACTGATTGACTTAATGAGGTGTGTCCACACAATACAAGAAGTATTTACTATGCACTGTCTGCTTATTGTGTGTCTGTATATATTCCATATATCATAGCATATATGGAATGGGCCACACAAAATGTGCATTGAAGTCAATTTAGGTAATGAACATTAGTGTTTTCAGCACTCTACAGGGCGACTTAATTGGCTTTTAATTTAGTGCATTCTTTTGTTGGTGTCCTCATACATGGCCTTCAGTCAGTTGACCATCGTTACATCATCCAAAATAATTACTTGCATCGTTGTGTAACTTCACAGAAACGGCATTATCATGGTGCTGCAGTTCAAACACACATGATGCGTTTACTATTTACACTACCTGTTTCTGATCTGTGTCAGACCTATATGCTGGCAGACTTATAATATTACTCAGAAGTATATCAGTGTAAATAAGACCAGCTTTAGTTGCATTAATTTACCACACATCAGAATAGCCACTGAACACACGTCCAGCTGCTGTTCAAGTTCTTTAGCCCAAAATAATAACACCAATTACATGATTATCTTTACAATGAGCAACAAAGTGGTTGCCAAGCAACACAGAAGTATCTGCATGAGAATAAATCTAATATTTTTATAACAATGGCTATGTTGTTTACATAGTTGTGATTAATAACTGTGATTAATAGTTTTTTGTTTTTTTTAATTTTTAAGTACAGCAAAAATTTAGTTGTTGTTAACATTATGTGTGTTGTCGTTCTATCTTGATAGGCTGTTGTTATGCTGATGTTTTCACCACAGAGAGCCAAGGTTGGGAACTGTGTAATAAGATGAAGCGCATCTTTACGATGCGTGTCTCAGTACCTTTTCATCAGTGTCCGTAAATACTTGTATGCTCACGGTGCGTATGCATTCATGCATTAAGGCAAGCTCCTGGCTTAAGTCCAAAGAGTGTCAGATGCCTGTTTGTGTGTGTGTGTGGCTGTTTGGTAGAAATGACACTGGCCGGCCATATAAAAGTGTGTCTGACAGGGGGAGCGAAGGAGTCAGCGCTTTTTTTCCTCCCTCCTCGCCCCCCGCTGTTCAATCCATCCAGCTGCTGTCACCACAGGGGAGCAGACAATCTATCAAGGCATCGGGATGCATTCTCCTCACCTGCGCCGCGCCTTTAATGAACAGCCAACATGATCCCGGCTGACAAGCAGGAAATGGATGTAATAAAGATTGTTTCTGCATGCTCTTTGCATCCCTGATAAATCACCTCGCTGTGCAACAGATACGGGAGCCACATGGAAATTTGATTTCACACGGCAAGGGGGAGGAAGAAGAGAGCAGTGGGGGGAAAAAAGAGAGCTGCTAGTGGCAGGGTCACTCTATTTAATTCCTCTTTTTCTCCAGCGGAGCAGTGGAGCAAGGTGTGTGAGGGTTGAATGGAGGGGCTGTTGTTTTATTTTTTTTCTTCTTCTACCTGTTCTCTACTTATCCCACCAACGCTCTGTTAGGTCTGGAACAGGCCTCTGTGCCTGGAAGTCTATAAACAATAACAGACAATGTGTGCAGTCACTCACAAGAATGTCCGTCATCCTAATTGGACGTACCTTTTATGCGTGCACTAGGGGGCAGGGCCGCATCTACCATCAGAATATGGAGGGAATAAACAATTTTAAATATTTATATTAAAAAAAAAAAATCTTTGCAGTTGCCCTAATTTTACAGGGATGTTTATAGAAGGTGTGTACACCTGCCCCAACATATATACACACACTTTATTCTGTTGATTTATTGAAGTAACCTTTCTATATGATGACATGATGATAATTACCAAACTTTTTGTTTCATCCGGTGCCATTGCGTCAGCTGAGGCATATTTATCAGTTACCTTATTGGCTGAGAGAGTGGTTTGGAATCCCCATCTGATGTAAATTAAGTGTTGTAAATTGCAGACATGTTTTATAGGAAAGTCACCATCAGATTTAAATCTGGATGTAGAGGTTATGAAGGGCATTGCTCTTGTATTGCAGGGTAGAGTGAGAGTGAGTTGTGGCATAATGTATGAAAAGGAAAACACCACATGCTCCCTTGGATAGTCTTATTGTGCTGTTGATTTAGTGTGCTTAGCTCTATTCAGTTTTTTTTTTTTTACTGGCTTTGTCCTGTACTACAAGGGTTAAAGGAGACAGGGTCACCGGTGTATCAGGGGCTAACCCAGAGATTTAGTGTAATTAAACTAAGATGCTAATATCTTTGGTATGAGGGAGGAAGCTGTAGTACCCGGAGACCCGGAAACATGCAAACTCCACACAGACAGACCTCACCCAGATTCAAAGCAGGAACCTTCTTGCTGTGAGTTGACATTGTGACCACTGTGCGACCCGTGCTCATGTCAAAATGTGAAAATAACAACACAAGTAGGCCTGCTAGAATTCAACACCTTCAGCTTTTTTAAAGAGTTCTTCACTTCCTAAGGCCATTTCTGAGCTGACTTTTTATTGTTATTGTTAAAACTAACTGTAAGTTGATCAGTCCATCCTGCTGTTATGTAGGTGGAGAAGTACAGTACTCTGGGCTATAACACCTGCTAAAAGGTAGGCAGAAGTTGATCACTACCTGCAGGCAATCCTCACAATACAACCTTTCTTTTTCTGTTTCTTTTTTTAAACACAAAAAGCACATGACATGATGTAAACACTATGAGTCCAAACAACATCACATGAGCTACAGTCCAAACTCACAGAAAATGCATTTGTGTTGCAGAGTACAGGGAGGGTGAGGGAAATGAGGGGAGGGGGGGGCTAAGAAAAGAGAATAATGATTAGAGCTGGGGAGAAATAATAGTGGGGGAGCAAGAGAAATACATGGGGAATGGAATATAGGAGAATAAAGGGAGAGTGAGATTGAGATAGGGAGCGGATGGGAGGGGGAAGCGGGGAGATAGGGAGGGAAAGGGGGGGATGCAGATATGGGGGTGGGTGGGTGGGTAATTTATGATTTAATCTAATGCAGTCTGGACCTGCTGTAAGTCACACAGACCTCAGCTGGGAAAGCGAGGGAGGGAGAGGTGGAGAAATTGAGAGAGAGACATTAACCTTTCCTTGAAGCGAGTGTGGAGCTGTTTTATCTGACCAGCGTACGCTCCTGTAAACCTCTTCTGCTCTTCACTTCCTGTTTCCTCTGATTTAACAACCGCTCTTCTATTGCGGGGGTTTTCCCATAATCATCATTCTATTGAGCTAAAATTTGAATCTCACAATATACTTAGGTTAGTTGATTTTGCAGCTTTTGATGGTAAATTGTTAGTGACAGGCTCCATGTTTGGGACACGTAATGCGTACAGGTCTCCTAATGTGTTTGTGTTCTGAACAGCAGCAGACTCGAGCAGAAAAAGAAACTAAGAAACTCAAAAGAAAGTCTAACTTCAGCTGAATAAAGCCTCAGGGAAAAAACCTGTCAGAAAGCCGCCTACACTGCCTGCCTGATACATCACAGCTGTGAGAGGCGCCAAAGATGGGCACGAAGTCTATCAAGTGAATGAGGAAAATTAAGGATTACAAAATTCCACCTCAGCAAATTCATGCATGTTCTCCAAGCAGTCGCCCTGCAACTTTTGCATCAGGCAACAAACAGTCAGTCTGTCCCCTCACAAGCTTCTCCAGGATTCACATATTGCCGCCGGCATCGCTGTCGGCATTTTCACCTGTTTTTGTTCACCCTAAAAAATTAAAAAATAAAAATTTTCGGTTTGAATTCATGAGGCCACATTAGCTTCACATAGAAAGCCAATGTTTAAATGTTAAATTAGTGTGTGGCTCCAAAGGGCAGCAAATATTTTGGTGGCTTACTGTAACTAAAACTCATGAGGGAGACTTTTAAATATGCTGAAATTGAGCCAAATATCACAAGTAATCAGAATCATCAATAACCAAGCTGCTGCCACGGGCATTGCTGCTGGCATCGTAGGCGATGTCTTAGGGAAAAAAAGGGGAGTTTAATTGCGATATCTTTGATCGTACACAGTGAATGTGTGTTGTAGTGTACAGCAGTGACAATGATATAGTGCTAATTTCACAGTCAGTATGAATACTGCAAGTTTAATTATAGAATAGCATACTGTGTGAATTTACAGTATCCACAGAGGTGGGGTAGGTTTTAATTTTGATTCCACCTGCTGTTAACACCACATGTGTCAGAACACCTTGGTACACACATTTACATTTCCTCCTTAACTTGGGGATGTGAGGTGACTGAGGCACGAAAATCCTTACTGTATAGTGCAACATATATACAGCATGCGGTTGTCCAGATTAATCTGCCAGCGCTGTATTTAGAGAGAAAGATGACTTTTTATCCTGTTTGCACAGCCGTTCACACACTGCCACATGCAACAAAATGCATGTGCACGAGCTCTAATGGTTGTGTTGCTGGTCAGCATCTAGACAAAACAAACTACATCGTAACCTAACCAGCTAATGATTGGTCGGCCAGTTATAAGGTTACATTGACAAAAAGGTCTTCGTGTATTCAACAAAAGCAGCCAGACAGAAATTTATGCTGATATAATTATGTGGTTTCAAATACAAGAAATCCAAAGTAGAGCACATGACCGACTCCCAGAAAGAACACCTTTTAGAGAAAACATTATAAAAGGAAACCTCTGTCAGGCCTTTGCAATTATTAAACAGGAGAATGACTCACTCAGATTGCTGTGATTAAGTCGTTTCATTCACTTCTTGTTTTTTTTACTTGGTCAGTGGATGAGCTTCTCGACAAAAACAAACAACAGTTTTCTTAAATATTTAAGGCAAAATTTAAAATGTGCAAGTCAACGTGCCGGTAGCACTGAACAGCCCTCTCAGTTTAGAAGCATACAGGAAGGATCTGATGTCAGTTCAGTTGGCATTCAGAGCATTAATGATGTCTGGTGTCTGCAGTTTATAAATAACAACATCCCACAACAAAGCATGACTGTCCCTTTAAGAGTTTATGTGCGAATTTGTAGATTGAAGATAAGTAACAAGATACCGAGCCATGTTCGTGTGCTGCCAAGAGCTGGCAGGACTTCAGTGTAGAAAGCATCCAAGGATACCTGGAAAGAGGACCGGAGAGACGATTGCTGTGAAAAACGGACACATGTGAAGCAAAACAGCGTCTCATGTAGGATGGACGTTTGGATTTCTGTGGGCCGTGAGACTGCTGTGTAATACAGTGTTATACAGAGTGTATGAAGGATTCAGAGGATCCCCCTCTGTGAAAACTTTCAGTGTACTGGCCTCCTGCTTTGGACTCTGGTAGGATAGTTAGAGTCCCAGTTGTTTCCAAAACGCTGCAAACCAACGGATTCCGTGTTAGCCAGCTGCACCAGCGCCTACTATCAGAGTGCAACTCTTGTGTCTGCATCAATAATCTCCCTCCAGAGAACCATTTGCCTGGATAAATATTGGTTTTTGCACTGGCCCCTGTAATGGCACCGTGTGCAGGCAGCGGGGCCCGTAAGTGACTAAGTGACGTTGTCTGTCACGCCGTTGGCAGGCTGGCGTGGGAGTCGTTGGCACATTGTGGGGTCTCTCCAACGCTCATTTGAATTCGCTCGTCCCCAATCATGCCACTACACTCGGCGACTACACACTTCTACACTCCACTCACACACTACTCCCACTACCTGTTTGGGCGCCGGAGCTCTCATTTGCATGAAATAAGATGGAAATGGAGCCCTTATTTATGCCAACAGAAATGGAGTGTGTTATTAAGGGCACTATTGTGCAAAAGAGACGGCGGCGGTAAGAATACATTACAGAGGCTATTTCTGGAGTGGCTCGAGTCACACAGAGGGTAATGCTTTACAGGTCCCTGATGACTTCTACAGTCTGGGCACCAACACTCTGTAAGGCATGTGTGTGTGTATGTTTATGTGCGTTTTGCATGTGAATGTTTGTTTATATGTGTGTGGGCCTGTGTATTATGACATTGTTTGTGTATGTGTGCATTTATCTACAGTAGTATGACTGTATAGACCTGCTGGCACCTGGTGCATTTTATTCTTGGAGATGATCATTTGTATTGCCCAAAGGATGAGTTTCCTGTGATTGACAGGTCTCCATTTTATGCGGGCTTCATTGTAAGTCTGTTTGTGATGTGTAGGCTGGGCAGGAGGGACTTTGATCTCCATTTCTGTCAGTCAGGCATTGATACAGCTGTTGGAAGTGTACAGTGGGTCATTTCGGTTTTCATAAGAGGCTAAAATGGGAGGAGAGATGAATGTCTAGAGGAAGCTGTAGCCCATTATTTAGTTTTACTTGTTTACTTGTTCAGTAAAATATAAGCAGTTCTTTGTCAAGTTCTGCCAAGGTTTAAGTGCTAAAAAAAAACTGGATTTGCTGCATCTTCCATTCTGAGTGTGGTTAAAAACTTGACATTGACAGCCCCCTCTTCAATTAAAACTAAGAGCCCCATGCTTTTGTCACAGGGTGTTTTGTATTGTTTAGTGCAGTTTTACAACACTTCACATTGACAACTGTAGTAAATAGGATAAAATGAAGAGAAAATACATGATAAAAGTTTTCAAATAGAAAGCATTTATTTTGAAATACGCCACAATAAAGTGTGATTTCACCACACTAATCAAATACTAGGTTTAAAATATCAACACTTTCTGCTGTTCTCACATCCTCAGGCACATTGTTCCATCTGTTCAGTGAGCTTTTACTTAGCTGCCTAGCTAAAAGTTTAGTTTTTTCTTTGGAACAACACAACTGTGTGACAGGATGCTTGGAAAGACGTCAGAAAAATAGGCTGAAAGACAGCTGACTCTAATATTAATGTATATAATAACTTTAAAACAAACACTAGATTCAAATCTGTAAATAAAAAATTGTGCAGGTTATATCAATCAGACATGAAGATATGAGACTGTGGTACAGTACAGAAGGGATATCAGCAGGTCTGTGTGAGATGAGAGACCAACTGCTTAAACTAAACACATAACCAGATGAAACGCTAAAAAGGCTGCACATTAGACAGCTGCTTCCTCTGATGTTTGATGTTTGAGAGGAAAGTAGGTACTAATGAAGTGAAAACAAATTGGAAATCAAGAGTTATTATCACAGACATGGCCATGCACTCTAACAACAACATACTTTTGAACCTTCCTACTTTTCTTGTCACCTTGTACTAACCTCAGCGGGCAGCTTGTCCTTTCTCTGACCTGATCTGACCTCGGTGACCTTTTGCATCCAGCCCAAACCTGAACCTGTTCCACCACTAACCCATGATTGGCCCCTGGGTGACCGCTGACCTTTAACCCTATCAGGCTTGCCATTCCCAGGCTGCCTCAGTGTAACTACACCATGCAAGGATAAATATTATGCTGCTCAGTTCACACATGCAGTGGAAGCTGTCATTATATAATACTCACAAAAGATGTTTGTTTTTACATTGCTTAGTGTAACTTCATTTGCATTTGGATTCGGTATCTTATTTAGTAGCTTACAGCGGGAGTGTCTGTGATAAAGGAGTGCAGTGAAATAAAGACCCGCTTTGCTGTTGTTGTTGTTTTTTGTTTTTTTTACATGCCTTGTAATGGAGTTTATTAGCATGTGAGTATCAGCCTGGAAGCGTGTCTCATCTGTTCTCCTGAAGGCTGGCCATTTCAAAATGTTAAAATAGAAGAAAAAAAAAAGTCACCCATTAACTGGAAATCCCCCCCTCCATGGGCTAAATTGGTGTAAATAGTATTGTTCCCCTCTCTGTCAAAGATATATGGGATGTCGTTTCGCTGATGGCTTCAGTAAATGCTGCAGCCAGGCAGGCGTATAGATATAACAGATCTGCTCCCACACTGCATCTAACCACTGGGCTGTGTAACTGGCCCTATGCTGCATTTGTCATAGTGTGTGTGTGTGTTGGAGTGTGTGTATGCCTATTTATAAGCATTTAGTAGTTGAAAACAAAGCAAACGGAGGGAGCGGAGAAAGAGAGAGAGAGAGAAA
Organism: Parambassis ranga; assembly: GCF_900634625.1. Taxonomy (NCBI): domain Eukaryota; kingdom Metazoa; phylum Chordata; class Actinopteri; family Ambassidae; genus Parambassis; species Parambassis ranga. Next base: position 4,813,686 of record NC_041036.1, read on the forward strand.
AAGAGAATGAACAGAAGTGGAGACGGAGAAAAGAGGGAGAAGATGTTGGGAAAACACACATCAAATAAGCTAATGTCAAGGCCAGTGTGGTCCCATAACTTCTCCATTCAACCAGGGGTCAAACTGGGGTCAAGCTCTATTGATTTCTTTCCAGGCTTTGTGGCAGTATTTCTTTCTACTAATAGTGAGTGTAGGCCTTTACTAGCACTGGATGTCATTTCTCTCTAACATAACAGGAGGGTTCTATTTCTGGTTTCACATCCCGACATAAAGCACAGCAAACAGCGATAGAAGAAACAGTGTAATCTCTACTTACTAAAAGATAACAGATACAAAAAAATGAATGCATAATTTAGTTTGCATCTGCTAATCTCTACGTATTTGTCACATGCATGCAGAGCTGTGTGTGTTTTTTTCACTATACACTGGTAAGCTTAACATTTTGAATGTGCACTCTGTGTGTGTGTGTGCACACCTATATCTGTGTGTTCCTGGCGTGCAGTGATGGATCGCAGCAGTTCCCTGTTTACCTAGCCTCATGATTTCCTGTGCGTGCATGTAACAAGTGGAGTTTGGCAGGATTAATGAGCACACAGCTTGCTGAATGGGTGTTTGGCTCCGCAAAGCACTCCATCATGGCCTGATGCTGCTACCATATCCCTCACAAATCCACACACACACACACACACACACCATCATGCACTCTGTAACTCACCACTTACCCCTGCTCTTAATTACACATGCTTAGCCAAGTCCCATTAAGCAAGCCCCCCCCCCATGCTAAACAATGTTAAAGCATCCACATTTCTCATAGAGTGTCGTGTGTTAAATATAGTCTCCACTCTGCAGCGTGTAGGAGGTAAATTGTTCTAATATGTTTGCTCCCGAGATGCACAGAGGAAGAGTTTGAATGCCAAAAATATGCTAATTATTCTCATGTTTTAATTATTGTTATGTTTGGTGTCATGCGAGGAGTAGACTCGGGGGTTATGAAGCATTTGTGGAGCTTTATGTGATGCCCTGTGACAAGCCCCGCACTGGTCTAAGCCATCTGTTTCTAAAGGGATGAAAACAGAGAATAATGAACAGCATCATACAGATAAAAGACAGCAACAGTTATATAAATTAGGCTATAGATCATAAAGAATATTGATTGGTTGGATTGGGTTTCGCTATGCATGTTTTACATACATACATGACAATACGTAATCTCAAGCCTCTCCTGTGCGCTGCAGCATGCTCAGACTTTAAAAGGAAGCTGCTAATAAAGTGGGCTGGTGAGGTGCGTTTTAGACTTTGTGTAACTATGAATCGAGTGTCTGTGACATCACACATTTTGAAGTGCCATTTTGAGCCTCTGTGGGAGGTTCTGACCATTTATGTTGACACTACATACAAGCAAAGAGCATGAGTGAGTCGCAGAAGCAGGAAGCTCATAGTGATGGTGCAGTGGCTCAGTGGTAGAGCAGGGTTGTTCAATAACTGGAAGTTTGGTGGTTCGATCCCAACTCCTCTCTAGTCATTGTGTGTCCTTGGGCAAGGCACTTTACCCGCATTGCCTCCAGTGCACTCACTGGTGTGGCGCTCCTTGCTGGTCATTGTATGACACTGCTTGGCAGCCTTAACCTTAACCTGCAGATATTGTGATGATTCTAGCCATAGACGTCTCTACCTGTCACTGTGGACTCTGATAGAAACCACAGCCTGAAGGTATCATAATTCTGACCATTTGGTTTCTGTCAGTCTCACTTGTGGATGAATAAATGCGGCATTGACTATTGTCATTGGCTGCTTTGTATATTAACTGCTGGCTCTAAGCTAGTAGAAGATAATATTTGTACAACACTAGTGCTTGCATTTAAGCCAACCTTTACATACTAATTAGGAAATGAACAACACCAAAGCTGTTTGTTTTGGTTAATAAGCCTTTGTGGAAGCTTTTTCGCTTACAGTCCTTGGTGCTGCCTCTGTAGAAACCTGTTGTATGACTGTCAGACATTGAAAGTTTGCAGTTACACTCCTCACTTATGTGTTTGTGTTCACCATTCCTCCAGCACTCTGAGATGATTTCACACGGTCTGTCTTGTATTGTGCTTTAATGTTAGGATCCATCACTTGTCTTCTTAAGGTGATTTGGTTCACTTTATTAAACATTTTCATAAGGCTTGTAAAAAAACCCAGTGCTCTATGTGGCAGGAACTAGCTTGAATTAAACCTGCACGTGTGTGCTTTATTAAGGTGCATAAGGACACATAATGTGAAGCATAGGGTTTCTCGTTCTGGCTTTATTTGTTTTCATCTATTTGTGTGTGTGTGTGTGTGGCCAGAAGAAAGGGGGTTGAGTAGAAAGGAGGACAGGAGGGTAGAGCAGAAATCAAATCACTTAATTGCTGCATTTTTCATCTCCATCTTTTGTTTTATGGCGGCTGAGGGCCGGCAAGCGACTCTGGCTGTGATTCATGGACGTCAGGGAGGCCTGTGAGCAGCGCCATCCCTCATCAGCATCCAGCCGCCCGCGTACCCAAAGCACCCACACAATTACCATGATGAATATGACTTGTTTTTGTTGTTTGCTTTTCTTTTTTCCATTCTCTTACATTGCTACCTTCATTTTTATTTTTTTTTTGCGAGGAGAGGTTGGTGCTTAATGCAGCCGCAGAGGTGTCAGAAATAAACAATTTACCATTTCAGGTTCATTCCTTCCTCTGCACCCTCCTCTTATGAGAGTCGAGCCCACTGAGACTGGGAGAGAGCAGATACAGACAGATAGGCATGCATGGAAGGAGAAGGAGGGAGATCCAGATAAGGAAGAGATAAATATAGGGAGGGAGGGAGACGAGGGACGTGTTCACAGATGCTGTGAGGAGATGAAGGGAGTGGAGGATATCAAAATGGAAAGACGGGAGTGGAGATGTTGTGAAAGCGGGAGGAACAGAAAGGTACAGGAAGTACGTAAGTAGGAGATACAAGGAGATATTACATGTCTGAGAGAGAGAGAGAGAGAGAGAGATAGAAGATGAGAAGGAGGTGGATAAGGTATGGGGGGGCTGGAGGACAAGATAGTGGGAGAGAAGGAGGGAGAGAATGAGAGCATCACCGGAAGGAATGATAGGACAGAAGAGAGCAGAGAGATAGAGGAACGGATGAAATCATAGAGGAACATTGTAGTGACATGTCAATACAGCACCTCCTGCCCAGGGTTGGCTCATCCCTTTAACAGGCACAGAGATGAGTAGACTTACACAAGTTTATTTGTTCATTGATTAATGATGCCTCGATTCTTTAGGGATTTAGCACCATGGCACCATGGCAGAGCCCGAGGGTGGAATCAGTGATCATTGATATTATTAATATCTCTCTGAAGAAGCATCATATTTTTTGAATGAACATATAACCTACATATTCCAAAGAAGAAGGATAAACAGAGTAGAATTTGGTGGCCAGACACGAGAATCACACTTGAATCCTTATAATTATGACAATATTTTAACATGAATGTGCTATAAAATTCTTCTAAATCTTTGTTGACAGTCATTGCCAGTTTGTCTTCCGTTTTGGCACATCAAATGTCCGACAATCATAAATCCATTTAGTATATATTTAGAAGAAATAATCTGCTTACAACACTGTTGTTAAAATTAAAATACATTAACAATACTTGAAGAATTCATCATTGACCCATCTCCACAAACCATCATTTCTATATGAAGAACTAACACCAGCAACCTAACAGCTACTGCTCCTCAGACTTCTGTCTGTCTTTATGTCATACACACAGATACACACACACACAGAGGCTTTGATCACACACTCGGCAAAATAAACTTGCTCTGGCAGTGAGGTTGCCTCCCCATCGTCTCTCCATAAAGGAGTGTGCTGCACCGGGGCTTCACACACTGTGCTAAACATAGAGGGAGAAACAAGAGAGAGAAGATGAAACAAAAGCTAAGCCTCAGACGTCATGTCCGCTCATCGCTTTGTTTGTTTGTTTGTGTGTTTGTTTGCATCCCTCACAGCGGTGGACAGAAGTGAAATGGCGCATACTGGGTGGAAAAAAAGAGGTGTGAGCAGGGATTGTGTGTGTGAGTGAGTGTGTGTGTGTGTGCGCCTCTAACTGAGAGTTCCAGATTATTACATGTGTTTTATGTGGGTGAGGTGGGCTAGTGAGTGTGGGAGTGAGAAAGGTGTCGAATGTGTGAAGTAAATATGAAAGAAAGCAGCGTTTCATGTATGGGCGCTGGTATTTTTCACATGTAACACAGTTAAGTGCAATTGTGGGCTATTGATTGTGTAAGAAACACAGATGCAGCAAACAAACGGACAAATAAAAGGCTGAAATAAAAAGCACGTATCTATACACAGCAGCTACTTATTACTGATTCAGCGCGGGTCAACAAAGCAATCAGCTCACTTCAACAATCAAGTATGGCTGCTTTCAGTGCAGGTGAGCAGAGGCTCAAACACACCAGCTCAATTAAGCCTTCTGTAGATTTAGAGATGCTTTTAGTAGCATTCAGTGGGCATTTTATGTTGTATTAGTATTTACTATTAACATTATCATTATGTACAGATTCGGTATTGTTAAGCTGGACCTCTGACTTTCTTTTCTTCTCCACCGGTCACCAGTTGCCTTAGTAATCTCGTAGAAGACAGGTAGAACAGGATGTCAGCAGCATATGACGTGTGTAGTAAAGAGGAATGTCCATGTTTATGTAGTCTCTGTCTTTTTTGGCATCTTAATTCTGTAAAGTTTGAAGTGATCACATATTTGCATTCATAATAAATGCATCAACAGTTGTTAATATACAGTTAGAGCCTTTAAATATTTATCTGAGATCAGCTTCTGAAGAGAGAAAGAGCCAAATACCAAACACAAACTGTGCCAGTGCTAAAATCCAGCCCAACATCAACATGAAAATGAAGAAGGCACCTGAAACAAGGTGGTCAACATGCTCTCCTGCTGCTGTGTAAAAAGTAACACCCTCATAGCCAAATGATTAAAAAAAATCACAACAACTTTGTTTTGTAAAATAATCTCTTAGTTTTAGTGCCTAAACCTGAACCACAAAACAAAAACAAAACATAGGGGCAGGAACTTGTGTCAGTCTTCCTCATAAAACATGTTTAATAATATGAACTGATGATCTGTATTCGACCCCTGCTTTTAATGTCAAATGCAATCGTGATTAAAAACAAAACTTAAGAAATTTAAGCCTAAGATTACAGCAAGCGAAAACAAAACGACTCAAACTCCAGATTGAGGGGAGGTCTGCCACGCTGTACGTACCCCCATCGTCCTCAACCTGTATGCTAACATGGACGTTTGTAGCTTTTTGTCCCGTGATCTTCCCATGATTGGGTGGTTTAAAATGATCATATGCGCCACCCCTGTTGTTGTATCTGGCGGTTGTGTTATCAAACGTGTGTGTGTTTTGTTTGTTTTGTGAAGAAATACTCCTCTACAGTGCTTTTTGGGATTTGGTGCCATTATTTTCTGTTTTTGTTTTTTTTATATGTGTGAGGACGTGTTGGCAAAATCTAAGCAGAGACAACATTACACAACTGGCAGTGCTCCTCAGACACAGCATCACTCACTTTCAAAATTGCCCATCTATCATTTTCTGTTTCTTTCCCTGATATTCAAAAGTAAATAAAAGAAAAGAAAAAAAAGATGCTGCCATAAATTAAGCTTCAGACTCTGGTAATGATGCTCCATTAAAAGGAGGCTACATTTCAGACAAAAAAAAAAACAGAAACCCACTCCACAGAAAACAAGGCGTTAGAGTTTTCCGTCCGTGAAAAGCTAACAGGCTCACACAAACATCTCGACTGATTTGATTGAAATGAATCCACTCTGAGCTGCAGTCTCTCACAGACGATCTATCACACAGCGCAAACACAACAAATATAGACGGCTTGATGCAAGATGTTTGTTAATTTTTTTCTTTCTCCGTTTTACATTTTTTTGCAGATAACTTTTGATTACACAATGAGATATGTGCTGTTTTCTTTCGGTGGTTAAGAAAAGTAATGTCAGCTGGAATATATAGACAAGACTGAGAGGAGCGCTACAACAGGTTGTAAATATCATGTATGCCATCATGTGCTGTGATCTACAGGTAGAAGAGCAGTATGTATCCTCACAAATGTGGTTTGAATGGGGACTATAGGAACACACTAAATATTAATTTAAAAAAGGAAAGCAAAAACACTGTTTAGTACATTTTTAAGTGTTTTTAGGATTGAAGTTTGCAGATATGTGAGCGTTTTTATGGTTTGTCAAACTTGATTTAAACCCACGAGGAAGAAAAACTGCCAAGTGAAACACATCCCTCACATCCAGACAGTGTTCGTTCCTCCACCAATGACATTAAAAATAATAATAAAAAAACAAACAAATGAAGGGACATAAGGGCAAAATCAAATAAAGGAGAGACAAAACTCACTCTGTTTAAAAAAAGAAAAGAAAAGAAACCTGCATTTTGCAGTTTGTTTCTTTTATGTACGGTCGGGTTTCACATGATTCAGGGATCTATGAAACCAAAAAAAACTACTGGTAGTCAAACTAAAAGCAGAGGCTGAAGGTTGACCAAAAAACAAAAAAAATAAAAAAAGTGTTTTGGTTTGTTATTTTGTCAAAATCAGCAGCTCTTTTCTCAAAGATAATCTTACACTACTTTGTTCTGCAGTATTGGAATGAATAGAGACACACACATCTGAAATGCTTCTTGTACTGTGGTCCTCCCAGTACTATACCATGAATGTGGTACTTTATTTAACACCTTTAGGTTTTACCTTTATAATCAGGATTATAGCTGAATTTCAGTCACACACGTGTTGGAGGATGTGCAGGTTTCCTTTATTTATAGATACAAGAAGCACAACTCACCAGTCAGTTAATGAGGAAGACTTCAGTAAACCCCGGGCTGCAGGCCACATGTGAACAGTGTGAGCAGATATCTGCATGTCTCTGTGTGTGTGTGCGTGTGTGTAGACTGTAGCCAGCTTTTAAATATTAATCTCAAGGTCAAAGGGAGGGAGCTTTTTGATATTCATGCAGGGTGCTGCACCTTGTGCCGGGTGCTGAAGCAGCCCTACCCACGCTGCTGCCTCTCTCACTGGGTCATTATGTCTGCCACTGTTTCTCCTTTATTTTCTCTGATGTGTTGGCACAGTGTTGAGCCAGCCTGCATGTACTCGGAGTCACAGAACATATGCAGTCATTTAAAGGTGCTGCATATATATATATGTGATCAAATTAAGCATCATGAAATATGTTACGGACCTATATTACTCTGAAATTACAGTGTGACTGTTATACGGGGCAAATTCCATGATTTGTATGCAGTCCTGCTGAATAAATAATCTGTTGCTGCCTTCATGAAGCCTATCTGAAAACGCAGAATAACACATTTAGGTTTGTGATTCTTGGAGTAAGTTACCTAATGACGTGCAGTACAGCAGAGACGCCTGTTTCTTTTCAATATTTGTTTCTTTGAAGCACATGTAGCTCAGTGTTGAATGGAACATTTTTACCTACAAAGTTCCGTTAAAGTGTGATTAGTTTGGTGTTATTAATAATAAAAAATATAACAACATGGACAATGTAGGCGGCCTTTATTGCAAGAAACACTAAGTGCACCACCATCAAGAATGGTTTCATATCTGCAGCATACCAAGGCATTAATGATACCTCGTCTGTGGTGAGTGTTACTGCATCAGGCCTTTGTTCTGCTGAGCAAAGAAACATCTAACAACCTGACACTGATTGTTGTACAACACTGTTTTTTGCATTTCTTTTATGTCAGATGTACTGTGTGTAGAGCTCAACAAATGTATGCTTTTGAGATTAGATGGCGAGCTTATGGCACTGGCCGCACACACTCACACACACACACACGTGTATCTATCTTGATCTCCATCACAGCAGCTCTGTGCTGTGGTTAAGTCGAGAGCTCCTGGGAGTCCTCATTATTTGAGCCATTTATCAAACTGGCTGTTTTGTCCCTTGCAGTAGAATACTTGCACACACACACACCTGTGCACACACACACACAGAGTTAGAGTAAATAAGGAAGAAGGATAATTCAGACCTAAAACTTTCAGTGAAACAACAAAGAGTGAGCAGCGTACATTACAGAAATGAATCCACGTGCTGTAAAACCCTCCATTTTTTTTTCCTCACCGGCTGTACAGTCATGTTGTGTCATGTAGAGGTTGATAAGGTTCAGTGTGAACATGGCAGACCGTGCACTTAATGAGCTGCACTTCTATTTCTTCTAGAGAAAAACTGCTGATACATACAGAACATGATGCTCTCTTCAAACAGTATGCCTCTTTATGCATGGTAATTTGGTTAGAGGCTAGGTTGTGCTATCCTATACAAGAAACATGCAGGCTGCTATTTTGAATACGGAACACTGTAGTTAGATGTTTTCAAACTTGTTGTTGCTTCCATGGCTTCTTTTAGACCTCTAAATCTGGCTTTGCCCACATGTATTGGTATATTATTTGTTGTATCCACAGATGGACTCAATCATTACACAGGTTTTGTATTCAGGAGCGGGCAGGATAATGTCGGGTTAATGCCAAAATGATGTAAAAGCTGACATATTTGGCTGTTGCATGTAAATACAATATACCATCTGCGTGTCTGTTGGCAATTAGCCTATAGCTTAGCATATAGACTGTCTACCGCCACCGCTAAAGCAATGCAAACAGCACATTACAACACATGCAGGCGTTTATAAGTGAGGTGTGAGTTTTGGTTACAGTCAGGCTAGCTTTCATTTCTTTCATTAGGATAAGCTAAGATAAGCTAATTAGCAGCTTTTTTTGTGCCAGAGATGAAATCTGTAATCTTTGGAAAAAAGAAAAAATGACATTTTTGGAACAAATTCTTTGAAAATTTAATTGTGCGCAGGTATAAAAAGATAATATGATACTCCAGTATTATTGTTGTGGCAGTATTTAGACAAAAGACCAAAGAAGTAGCCGCAAGATGTGTTCAAAGCTTGCTCTTTCAGACGTTTCTTTGTATGTTTATCCTCTCTCATGCATGAACAGCCCCCATCACAGTGTCACCTTTACGTTCTACATCCTCCTTTTGCCTTTTCTCTTCACTCCAAATATTTGGTCTGTCAGTGCGGCCATGTCAGCAGATGTAGCTGTCTGTCATTGTGTTTTAACAGACTAACTCCTGGCTTTCCCCATCAGTGTCAGAGTAACACCCCAGCTCTGATCCGAGCTGCACTCAGGTGTGTAACTGACTGCTCTGTTTCCCCATAATTACAATGTGAGCTTGACGCAGTCTCCAATGCCTGAGTGTGTACTTTACGT